>NC_091477.1:98382901-99675348 GCF_036971445.1 Narcine bancroftii | reverse complement strand
GTCAAGATAAACCATGAGATGGATCTCAGATGTTGGAACATGGAGAATTGATTGAGATTGAGATTGATGATAAAGATCTTGAAGAATCTATCATACTTGATGGACTGATAAATAAAGTTTTTCCGTATTCTCTCCGGGGGATGGGGGTGGGGGCGGACTTTTTGTATTCTCCTTCCAAAGTAATGTGTCATTTAGTGGCGAAGGCCACTTCCCATATAGTACTTTTATTTTGGGGGGGGGGGTTTCCTTCCTTTTTAAGGGGTTTCTTTTTTTGTTTTCTATTAAGAAATTTTATTTACTTTTGGAGACTACTGTGGAGCTGGGACCTACTAGGATGGGTGGCAAGGGTTGTGTATTTTAGGTATATAATATGGTGGTGGACAATTTAAATTTTGTAACTTAGAAAATTGAGAGTTGATATTGCTTTTTTTTTACAGAAGTCTCATATAATTGAAAAAGAACATCAAAAATTAAAAAAGGGAATGGATTAGTCAAGTTATAGCTTCATCTTTTAATGCTAAATCAAAAGGAGTTACTATTCAAATTAATAAGAAATTACCTTTTAAATTGCAATCAACTGTTATTGATTCTGCAGGGAGGTTTGTTTTATTTAATTGTCAAATTTATTTGGAATTTTGGACTCATGATGTCCTAATGTAGTTGATGAAAATTTTTTTTCAGAATTCTTTTCTTAATCTTGCAGAAGCATCTGAAAATATGATAGTAGGTGGTGATTTTAATTGTTGTTTAGATTCATTATCAGAAAAAATCAAGATTAATTTTTAAAAATTAAAGACAAAAACAAACACTGTAAAATAATTTTAACTTTGATGAAAGATTTTAATTTAGTTGATATTTGGAGCAGATTGAATCTGAAGGAAAAGGTTATTCATTTTATTCTTTTATGTTTGATCCTTATTCTCAAAGAGATTTCTTTTTAGTTTCAGCTCAATTACAAGGAAAAGTAATTCATGCAGATTATAAGGCTAGGATTTTATCAGACCATTCACCTTTATTGATTTCATGTTTAGGATCTGAAGAGAGTACCCAAGCTTACAGATGGAGATTTAATCCTTCGTTGTTAAGAAATGTTAATTTTTTGTAATTATATTTGAAATTATATTTCAGGAATATTTGAACATTAATACTGATTCAGTTGATAATAAATTTATTTTATGGAATGCTTTAAAAGCTTATTTGAGAGGCCAAATAATAAGTTTTTCTAGCAAAATTAAAAAAAAAGTATCTTAAAGAAGTAGATAAACTAGAGAAAGAAATAAAGAATTTAGAAAAAGATTTGCAGAAAAAATCATCTGGAAAGAAAAAGATTGATTTAATAAATAAGAAGATGCATTATAATTCGATACAGTCTTATAAAACAGATAAGTTAATTCATTGAACTAAACAGAAATATTATGAATTAGGCAGAAATAAAAAGTGTGGCTTTGTGATTTGAGGGTCATTCAGTGCTATGTTCTAAGAATATTTTTGGTGTTCAGATTTATTATTCAGATTTCAGATTTATTGTAAGAGTACATGCTTGACATCACATACAATCCTGAGATTCTTTTTGCCTGTGGGTGAGGCAAAATTATCACTTATTGGTGGTGAACAAACTGTTCTCAATGTACACATGTAAACAAATAGAGAAATGTAAACCAACTGATTGTAATATATAGAGAAAAAAAATCAATAAAGTGTAAAAGTAAAGTCCTTAAATGGATTGCTGATTAAGTTTATGGTTGAGAAATCTGATGACGGAGGGGTAGCAGTTGTTCCTGAACCTGTTATTGCGAGTCTTGAGACACCTATGCCTCTTTCCTGATTGTAGCAGCGAGAATAGAGCATGTGCTGGATGATGTGGTCCTTGATAATTTCTGCTTCTCTCATCAACGGTGTTCCCTGTAGAAATTTTCGATGGTGGGGAAGGTTTTGCTTGTAATGCCCTGGGCTGTGTCCACTACCTTTTACAGAGCTTTAAGCTCAGGGTTCTTGGAGCCGGTCAGCCTACACTCCACGACATATCGGTAGAAATTTGCCATGTGTTGAGTTAGTTCTGACCTCGGCTGGGTCTTTTGGAATATATTCAGAACAGTGGGCATATGTTTAATTATTCAGTTTCCTGGACATCTCTGTGTATTTTCTAGCAGTAAATTAAGGGAAGGATTGGTAAGGCATCTAAAGTACACCTTATCTACTTTCTATTTCAGTTCATGTGTTGCTTTCTTTCTTTATAAAAATGTCCTCCTGATTTTAATCATAAATCGGTTAGAAAAGAATGAATATATTCTATAATCATTTCCATTGTGTAGTATATGAAGATATCCTTGGTTTATTTAGAAGTAAATCAAGAAACTCCAAAGCTAATAATTCACAAGCACTTGATCAATTATAGGCCTGACATAAGAACTGATTTATTCTTGAAATCACCACTCAGCTGCATCCCGTATTGACATCATGTAGTCTGGATATCTTAATGTTGTTTTACGATGCTGAAAGACTAAACTGTTTTGGGCAGATAACATATGCCTGGCATTGTGCACACCTAATATTATGTTGTTCAACTCCTGCAATGCATTTTTTTTGTAAAGAATAGAAGCCTCCATTTAATAATGAGCTGATGAAAGTTTCAGGAAATAACTTAAATAGCTCCAAGGGCTATTATCCAGGACAACAAAGATTTTGCTTCCTGAACACTTTGGGGTGTATTTTATGGATTTTGGGCAGCTGATCATGAAAATCACCTTAAAATCTTCCTATCATGTAGTGCTTTTTTTTTATATAGCTATAACCTATTTTTGTGATTTTTCTGTCATATTTTAAGTCTAATTCAAGCATACAAAACCATGAAGTGCCACGTCATTGAAAGTTAATTTTCTGCATTCACATTTGGACTTCTTCCCTGCTGATCTTGGTACTGTCAGTGACAAACATGGTAAAAGGTTTCATTAGGGCATTGTGACAATGGAAAACAAGTATCAGGGGAACTGGAATTCATCAATGCTGGCCGACTATTGTTGGACATTGACACAAGAGGCATCAGATGCTGAGCACAAATAAAAATCAGTGGCGAAACATTTTAGGTCAGTAGAACAAATGCAATATAACAGCATCATTATGTGACTAAACATGCTAAATTCAATAAAAGTTAATTTAATTTGTTTCTAACTTTCTACAAATCTGAAATCATCTTTGTGTTCAGCTTGAAGCTGTCTATCATAATCCGCAATTTATTTTCAGGAAACAAACTTTAAAAAAAAATATTGTCCAGAGTTATCCTGCATTTACATAATCTAGCAAAAGAAATTGCATTACATTTAAATATTTGCCATGTGTAAATTCTTAATTTGTCTATTTCATTGCTGCAGTTAGATACTATGAGAAAAATGAAGAAACCAAATGCTGTAAAATCTCTTATTTTAACTTTCCAGCAAAGATATGTTTATAATTTCTGAATAAATTAATTGTATCTTCCTATGTTGAGGTCAGTCATCATTTTCTCTTTCCCACTATTGACTTAAATAAAGTGTCTAACCAAGCCACACCACTTGCCAGCATACCTGTTGGTCCTGTTGATGGTGATATTATCGTAAATGTGCCCCTTATCACAAAGGATTAGAAGCAGAAGATGCAGGTACTCAGCAGATCAAACTGGAGACATGGAGAGTGAAAAGCGGAGCCAACCTTTCAGCCAACTAACTTTCATCAGTGCTGAAAAAAGGTTTAAGTGGCAGAGAAATGATGAGGGGAGGAAAGAACAAATTGAAATGTTATGTCAGGAAAGAAAACATTTCAAAAATGATGATCATAAAAGAGCCATTGGTGTGAAAGTAACCTCCTACAGTTGCCTGATCAAACCTGGCATGCGAAATGGAAAACATTGAAGATGAGCAGTGACCAGCGACAAACAGAAATTGCTTCAGAACAACTTCATTGTGAGCAACTTTAGGTTAGAAGTAAAAGCATATTAAATAATAGAGATTTCAGAACTTTTGGATTATTGCAGAAGCTTATTTTTTATTTATTTTCAATATTTTTATTAACATTAAAATTTCATATAAAATACAGAGTACATAAGGATATATGTTAAAGGTCAAAAGATACATTACACTTAAATTATATAATTTCACCCAAGGTACCCCACATTTTCATTCGAGCAAATTAAAGTCTTAAATAAATAATTCCATTCTAACCAATCAAAAGCCTTCTCCACATCCAGAGATATCACACATTCTGAAATCTCCTGAGAAAGAGAGTACATAATATTTAATAAATTATATATATTGAAATGAGAGTACTAATTTTTAATAAATCCAATCTGATCATCAGATATAACAAGTGGTAAAATATTTTCAAGTCTATGAGCCAAAACTTTAGATAGAATTTTAGTGTCAACATTGAGTAAATTGGCCTACATGAAGAGCATTTGACTGGATTTTTTTTTAAGAATTAGTGAGATAGAAGCTTCATAAAAATATTTTCTACATTAATCTTTAGTTAAAAAATGAAACCTTATGTTTTTATTCTTCAATGTATGCAATCATGGAATTATATAATTTGTTGTCTGCCCAAGCTTTCAAGACAGTGTAAGGCTCAGGACTCCCTCATTCCCATGGCAGAGACACTGTTGCAATTGATACCACTCTGTGGAATTCAGATGCTCTGGGACAGCCAAGTCAGCTTAGACCACCAGGAGCAGAACTGTAAAAGAATGGAGAAATCACAGGATAATAGGAAGTTTACTGCTCCTTAGGAGGCAATTGAACCCATTTTAGTCAACTAAAAACTTCCAACAAATCCCATCTTTCAGCATTGGGTCTCACAGGACACTATTTTTCAAGAGTTAATCCAAGTTCTTTTTAAGTGGCAAAAACAGTTATCAGCTCTACCTCCCTTTCCAGCAGGAGGCTACAGACCACTACCTCCTTCTTGGTGGAAAGATTATTTTTTATCCCCATTCTCATCTTTTTATCCCCAATTCCTCAAAAAATCAATACCCTTGTCGTGAGAGAAACAGGTTTTTTTTCTAATTTATTCATAATATTATTTAGGATGGTATGGTTTGTGTAGTGATTAACACCAAGCTGTTACAGCACCAGTGAACCTGGTTTGAATCCTGCACTGCCTTTAAGGAGTTTGTTCATATTCCCTGCATCTGCGTGGGTTTCCTCTGGATGTTCTGGTTTTCCCCCACATTTCAAAGATACATAGGTGAGAAGATTCATTGGTCACATGGGTGTATTTGGACAGTGCAGACTTGTGGACCAGAAGCACCTCTCACCAGTGTATCTATAAATTTCTAAATTAAAAATTAAAAATCAACTCCATTCAGATTCCTCACAGTTTAAGTTACATAGCTCCCCCTCCATTTCTTGTCCACCTGAACTTTCCCCATTGTAACAGTCTTCCAAAATTGGCAAGTTGTTAATAAATCTCTCGTGCAAATGCCAGAAGAAGTTTAGGTTTGTCAAATCTGACCCAGTGTTTTCCAGCATGTTTGCTGAGAAACCAAAGGATAAGCACTGCAGCCACACGACCTTTTTGTGTCTGATCTTGTGGATGGGGTTAAGAAGGTATATGGTGTGTTGACTTACATTAGTCAGGGGACTGAGTTCAAGTGTCATGAGATCATGTTGCGGCTCTATAAAACTATGGTTAGATCACACTTGGAGTATTGCGTTCAGATCTGGTCACCTCATTACAGGAAGGATGTAGATGCTTTGAAAAGAGTGCAGAGGAGATTTATCAGGATGCTGCCTAGTTTGGAAAATGTGTCATATAAAGTAAGGTTAACAGAGCTAGGGTATTTCAATTTGGAGCAACAAAAGTAAGAGTTAACTTAGACAGGGTGAATGAGTGGAGGAAAGTTTAGGGGAGAAGTCAGAAGTAAGTTTTTTTTACTCAGTGGTAGGTGCCTGCAATGCACCTTGGTGGGTAGGTGGGGTGGGGGGGTGCGGGGTAGACTGGACACGGGTACAATAAGGACATTCAAAAGACTCTTAGATAGGCACCAGGCTGTAAGAAAAATTGGGGTTTATGGGTCTGAGGTAGGGTAAAATTAGATTGGAGTAGGTTTACATCAATCAGCACAACATCATGGGCTGAAGGGCCATAGTGTTCTATGTTAAATCATTTGAAGAAATGAACACTAGATCTTTGGCTTGGCTTCGCGGACGAAGATTTATGGAGGGGGTAAAAAGTCCACGTCAGCTGCAGGCTCGTTTGTGGCTGACAAGTCCGATGCGGGACAGGCAGACACGATTGCAGCGGTTGCAGGGGAAAATTGGTTGGTTGGGGATGGGTGTTGGGTTTTTCCTCCTTTGCCTTTTGTCAGTGAGGTGGGCTCTGCGGTCTTCTTCAAAGGAGGTTGCTGCTCGCCAAACTGTGAGGCGCCAAGATGCACGGTTTGAGGCGACATCAGCCCACTGGCGGTGGTCAATGTGGCAGGCACCAAGAGATTTCTTTAGGCAGTCCTTGTACCTTTTCTTTGGTGCACCTCTGTCACGGTGGCCAGTGGAGAGCTCGCCATATAACACGATCTTGGGAAGGCGATGGTCCTCCATTCTGGAGACGTGACCCATCCAGCGCAGCTGGATCTTCAGCAGCGTGGACTCGATGCTGTTGACCTCTGCCATCTCGAGTACTTCGACGTTAGGGATGTAAGCGCTCCAATGGATGTTGAGGATGGAGCGGAGACAACGCTGGTGGAAGCGTTCTAGGAGCCGTAGGTGGTGTCGGTAGAGGACCCATGATTCGGAGCCGAACAGGAGTGTGGGTATGACAACGGCTCTGTATACGCTTATCTTTGTGAGGTTTTTCAGTTGGTTGTTTTTCCAGACTCTTTTGTGTAGTCTTCCAAAGGCGCTATTTGCCTTGGCGAGTCTGTTGTCTATCTCATTGTCGATCCTTGCATCTGATGAAATGGTGCAGCCGAGATAGGTAAACTGGTTGACCGTTTTGAGTTTTGTGTGCCCGATGGAGATGTGGGGGGGCTGGTAATCATGGTGGGGAGCTGGCTGATGGAGGACCTCAGTTTTCTTCAGGCTGACTTCCAGGCCAAACATTTTGGCAGTTTCCGCAAAGCAGGACGTCAAGCGCTGAAGAGCTGGCTCTGAATGGGCAACTAAAGCGGCATCGTCTGCAAAGAGTAGTTCACGGACAAGTTTCTCTTGTGTCTTGGTGTGAGCTTGCAGGCGCCTCAGATTGAAGAGACTGCCATCCGTGCGGTACCGGATGTAAACAGCGTCTTCATTGTTGGGGTCTTTCATGGCTTGGTTCAGCATCATGCTGAAGAAGATTGAAAAGAGGGTTGGTGCCAGAACACAGCCTTGCTTCACGCCATTGTTAATGGAGAAGGGTTCAGAGATGTATATTTTTATAGGGCAGGAGGAAACTGGAGCACCCATAGTGTTCTATGTTAAATCATTTGAAGAAATGAACACTAGATACAGTTATGTTAATTAACACACTAGATACAGTCATTTGAAGAAATGAACACTAGATACAGTTATGTTAATTAACACAGTGGACCAATTGAATTTCTCTTACTTTATACTTCACTAAGCGATATTTTAAACAGGCCCATCACACCCACATGGTTGTGCCTCCCAAATACACCAATTAACCTACAAATCCTGTACATTTTTATAGGGCAGGAGGAAACTGGAGCACCCAGAGGAAACACACGCAGATATGGGAAAACGTACTAATTCCTTTTCAGACAGTGCTGGATTTGAATCTGGGTTGCTGGCAGTGTAATAGCTTTGTGCTAACTGCTACCTAACTGTGCTGCCCACAATGTAAAAGGTTTCATAAAAGAAAGTTAGTTTGATTATTCCTATCCATAATTTTTATTAGCATATTGGGTAGAAGATTCTTCTTCTCTTCTCTTCTTTGGCTTGGCTTCGCGGACGAAGATTTATGGAGGGGTAAACTTCATAAAAAAAAACATGAATTATAAAAAAAACCTGCGGCCCACAAATATTTTCTGCAAACAACTAACCATATTGGGAACTCAACCAAGATTTTCACTGAAATTGGTCTGCAGTTGTCAGTCATACTGGATTCTCCCTCTCATCAGAAGTACAATTATTGCTTTTGAGGGATGAGAGCATTGGGAGAAACAAAAGGTAAGCTAAGTGGTGCATGGTGAATAATGGATACATAGGAGGGAGTTATGAGGCTATAATTCCATCAAAAGGCTACTCATTTCAACAAGAACCATAGGGTTAGATCGGAAGTAGTTTTGAGTGAGCATCAGTGTGGAGCAACGATTGAATTACAACCATTAAGACATTTCAGGCATGCTATATTTTGTGCTGTATGGTCTTTATATCTTCACTAGAAGATGCTATAAATATTGAATCTTTGATCATGTGGAGTGCTGAAGAGTAGCTTGAAGTGAATTGTTAATCATACATTATGATCCAGTCCTCCTTGTGGCCATCTTTGAATTGTTTACATCATTGTTTCTCAAATTTTGACAACTCATAGTAATCATTTGTCAGCCAATAAGACAGTGCAACAAGTGAAAAAAAAAACCGCCAGCTGAAAAATTAACCATGGATATTATCAGCATTTTGCAGGTTGTAACTGCCCAATAATTCATTAATTTGTTGCACTTGAAATGAATTGCCATTAAAAGATTCAGCAACCAGCAATGTTGTAGTTTATTCTCTGGGCATTAAACATTTCTAAGACAAAAATTACAACTTACAAGTTATAATCAAAACTCTCACCCAACAAACATTCAGCAAAACCATATTCTTTGAAATGCACCTAAGTTTTTGATAATTTTATTTTGTGTTAGCCCAAGTAAAAAGATAGTGACATATTCGCATAATGTTCAAAATACAAGATGAAATGAATTAAAATTCATAACCTAAACATAATATTAAAGGATAGAAATTATGTGATTTTTGTTCTTTCATTGAGGCAAGACATTGCACATCCAAAAGTGTTAAATGGTAAAGATGCAATGTACGAAAAAAAATCCAAAAGTCAATCATGAACTACATAAAGGAAAACATACGTGAGCATCTTATTCAAAATATTAAATGTTTGTATATTCAGTTTCAATGAGTATTCCAACATATAGCAAACCTGGATATGTTTCTATTATACCACTATTCGGGTATGGTTGACATTTTATTTAACCTCATAATTTATTTTGCATTGTTTCATTCCGTGATAGGCAGAAATATGGATGTAGCACAGAAGTCTTGCTTTGCTGAACAATCAATATCTCATCATGTTGACTTGGAGTTCCACACAAGCTGCTTAACAGTAGAAAATTGTCACCCGACTGTGAAATATAATCACAGACTGCGTGATGCCACTTTGAGAAAAGCAGTTAGTTTGCTCATCGAAATTGCTTCAGAGAATTATGTTGCACCTTCAGAAAGAAGGATTTGAACTTGTCTACAACAATAGCAAGTAATGTTTCTTGGTGACATGCTGGGTAGCATCTCTCTCCGTTAGTTGATCAGAAGATTTGCAATGATAATATGATCTTGTTTAGTGGACACTCAGAAAGAATGAGAAAAAATGTTTCACTTATCCAAAAATAGAATGATTAAGATAAACCTAAAATGGTTGAAAGTGAGAATAAGCACAGGATGACTCTTTCATGACAGAGGAATTTGGCATTACTTTCCTTAAATAAAATGATTGTAGATCATTCTCTCAATCTATATGAACTTAAACAAGAATTTTGAAAACAACATATTTCATAGGCAACTCATACGGGAGGAGGTCTTACCTGAAATATTGAAATCTATTTTGGCATTGGTTAAGGGAACCAACTGTATTGGTATGCTGCTGTGGAATCTTAGGCAAAGCCCCTCCAAATACAGTAAAACGCCCAGTATCCAGGACCTATGGGAATTATGGATGTCAGATATGTGAGTTTTCCAGTTGCCTAAGAGCATATTTACAATGCTTAACTGATACACCTGCATAAAGAATAAACAGTTTTAATAGACTGCATAATACAGTGAAATTCCATTATAACATGATAGTTTGGGTCCAAAAAATGCATTGTGAAAAAAGCCGGCTTGCACGAAATCGGAGTCATGAAAAACAGCTTTTTCAAAATAAATAAAAATACATGTACAATACCTGTATTTACAATCATATTTTTATTTCTTACAAACATCATTTTATTTCTTAAAAAAGTGATCGTGTGTTCGTTGCTTGTACGCAGCATGTCGCTGACTGCGAGCAAAATACAAAATGCCTCTGGGCTGGAGGAGTTTTACGTGGTCTACATCCTGGGTCTCCAGCCAATGTAGACAGCTTCGAGGTACTCAATGGCTTCAGACACTTTGGGGGGGGGAGTGGGTGGGGGGCAGTGGAGGCTCCTCATTGTCATCCTCCTGTGGTTCGGGATCTGGTGCTATAGTAATGTTACGGATTATTTCGGATTCCGTCAGATACTCATATGTCGGGTATTCATCATTGCCAGACCACTGGTGTAAATCCTCTTTGCTAATTTCAAACATCCTCTCTGCCTCATGCACCTCTTCATCTGCGAAGCCGTAGAAATCTTGTTCATCATCATCTTCCTCTTCCTTAGTGAATTGTTGGGATGAAAAGGCTGGACTCAGACCCTTTTCCCAGCATTTTACCACACACAAGGAGCTGACTGCTGCCAGCCCTTCCCACTTAAGAGGCTAACTTCATTAATGTTCATGCTTTTCAGATAGTCTTCCTGCGTTGTTGATTCGTCTACAATTCTATGAATTAATTCACCCCTTTAATTCTGCTTGAACAGAGAGATGATCTCCTGATCTAGGAGCTGGATCTTAGATGTAATGTTCTTTGGGAGGTAAGAAACTCAGATCTTTCTGTCACGGCTTACTAGGCTGGCAGCTGTCAGGAGGGCAGGACAGTGGTCAAGCAAAAGAAGAGCTTTGAGTTCTAGCTTTTGCATGCACAAATGAGCGCAGATAGCAGGGACAAAAGTTTTGTAAAATCAATCCTCAAAGATGACACTGGTCATCCAAGCATTGCTGCTATGAGTGTATTTGAACGGTAATGACTTCACATTGACATGGTGGAAACAGCGGGGCAAATACAATTTGCCAATCATGAGCAGATTGAGCTTCCAGTTCCAGATTTGTTAACGCAAAACAACAATGTCACACGATCTTAGTGTTGTTTGAACCTCTCATATCGATGGGCGTCATCTTTGCAAGACTGCATGCTTCCTGAGATCATCTTGTAGCAGAGGCCTATTTGGTTACAGTTGTATTCTTGATCTTCGATGGAGCCACCTTCTTCTAAGACAGTTTTTAGTTCTGCTGAGTATTTGCTGGTGAGCGAATTTCTCCAGACACTGACACGAAAAGTCCCGTGATGGTGTTTAATCCGGTCTCGCTAGCTTTGAACTGTGATCATTGATCTCCATTGATCAGCTGGTCAAACTTCTCAGCTTGAGCTTTGAGAATAGATCCCAGAAATTGGAAGGCCTCCTTAGAGCGCTTAAATGAACCACTTGTACAGGGAGTCTTAGTCCTGCCTCTCCCTCAACTTTCCAAAGCGACGCGCTTAACTTATCTTCCTGAGATTTCCAGCCACGAAGTGTTGAAGCAGGTATGCTGAGGTCTCATCTCATGCATCTTGGATTTGACTTTTATTCTTGGTCATGTCAAGTGCATGAAGCTTATCTTTTACTGAAAAAGCTTTTCATTTTCTATTGGTTCATTCCATTTTGAAAAATAAAATCACCCAGAAAGAGCAAAACAAAAGGGTTCGCTGGCTCATTGCATTATATCCAGATTTGCATTAAAGTAATTTGGAAAAAATAAGTATTGTAGTCCTTAATTATGTAAAGTTCACTTTAATCAGGCTATTCCCATAACTTACAAAATATAAATTTAAATTCAAATTCGAACCCTGGCCACTGGTGCTGTAAAAGCATTGTGCTATTGCTATGTTAACTGTGCCACCAAAATAATTAACCTCCCTCTCCCCCAAGTTTACAGAGAAAGCCTTACTAATATACTTAATAATTTACTCAAAAATGTAAAGACTCTTAGTAGACAGAGATAGGGAGACACTTTGGAAGAGTCGCCCCACTGTCGAGCAGCATCAGCCGACTCTTCATCCTGGGCGATGCCTTTTTATTCAAACACAACTTTATTCAAACAGCTGCTACAGGCTGGGCATGACCGTGGTGCTCCACTGGCTGAATGTTTGCTCCCATCTTTACCAAGGGGTTGTATGTTGCTTCAGAGAATATTTAAATTATAATTTCAATTATTTATTTAAATTTGTATTTATTCTTATTTATTTTAATTTTTAAAAATTTAATTTCCTCAAATTTTTTTTGCTGGTTGCTTGGGGTTTCCGATTGCTTCATTTCCAGATAACGTGGATTTTACTGTATTTTGCTTGATATTCATTCCCACTCCAACTTTCCTTAAAACTATTCTCTTTCTGGTCCCTGGTTGCAAATATGGCCACACCCTTCCACCACTAACAAACTGAACCTCTAATGCATTGGCTTTTTCATTCCCTACTGAATTGCAACTGGACATAAACATTGAGTAATCATTAGTGAATGTAATATTTCTGTCCACATTTGTGGAGAGTACACATTTAAGGCTCAAAGACACAGCATGACTGCACATTATGTAAGCCCGAGCTCTGCTTCGATTGTAAAATTGGCAACCAAGGCAAACACTGGGTTCCTTACATTTGCTGTGGAGTCAACCTGAAAGTGAATAAACAAGTTGTATTCAATAAAAGTTTATTTAATGTTTCTCCAACTGCTCACATGATACAGCAAATCACAGATGAGATGCTGGAGAATTGGAGGGTAGCACAAATTGTTCAGTTATTTGAAAAAGGCATGAAAAATAGCCCATGAAATTGTAGTGCGGTGAGCCTGACTTTAGTAGTATGGTAAGTTATTGGAAGGTCTTCTTAGACATCAGGTATACATGCATTTGGGTAGGTCAATGACTGATTAGCTATAGTCAACATGGCTTTGAGCATGGTTTAAAAACTTTTATAGAGTTTTCCGAGGAGGATACCAGGAAAGTTGATGAAAGAAAGTCTGTGGATGTTGTCTACATGGATTTTAATAGGCCTTAGACAAGGTCCCACATGGAAGGTTAGTCAGGAAGGTTCAGTCACATGGTATTCATGGTGAGGTAGTAAATTTAATTCAACTTTGGCTTTACGTGAGAAGCCAGAAAGTGGCAGTGAATTATTTCCTCTCTGACTGGACTACTTTAACTAGTGATATGCCTCAAGGGTCAGTGCTGGGTCCATTGTTGTTTGTCAACTCCATCAATGATAATATGGTCAATTGGATCAGAGTTTGCAGATGACGCAAAAATTGGAGGTGTAGTGGACAGCAAGGAAGGCTTTCATAGCTTGGGGAGGGATCTGGACCAGCTGGAAAAATTAGCTGCAAAATGGCAGATGGTAATTAATGCAGACAAGTGTGAGGTGTTGCATTTTGGAAGGACAAATCAAGAAAGGACGTACATGGTAAATGGTAGGGAACTGAAGAGTGTGGTAGAACAGAAAGATCTGGGAATACAGATACTGTATATAATTCCTTAAAAGTGGTGTCACGGATAAATAGGGTTATAAAGGCAGCTTTTGGCATTTTGGCCTTCATAAATCAAAGTATTGGGTAAAGGTGTTGGGATCTTATGGTAAAGTTGTACAATACATTGTTGAGGTTAAATTTGGAATATTGAGCAGTTTCGGTCACCTAACTACAGGAAAGATGTCAATAAAATTGAAAGAGTGCAGAGATGATTCACTTGAGGAACTGAGTTACAGGGAAAGGTTAAATAGGTTAGGACCTTATTCCCTGGAGCATAGAAGAATGAGGGGAGATTTGACAGAGGTATACAAAATTAGGATGGGTATAGATAGAGTAAATGCAAGAAGGCTTTTTTCCATGGAGGTTTAGGTGAGAGACAACCAGGTGACATGGGTTAAGGGTGAAAGAGGAGAAATTTGGGGGTGGGGGCATTAGGGGGAATTTCTTCACGTAGAGAGTGGTGGGAGTATGCAAGGAATAGCCAGCTGAAGTGGCGAATGGCAGGTCAATATTAACAATTAAGCAAAGTCTGGACAGGTACATGGATGATAAAGTGTATAGAAGGATGTGGAATGTGTGCAAGTAAGTGGGATTAGTCAGAATAATTGTTTGGTACAGACTAGGTGGGCCTGGTTTCTGTGCTGTAATGTTCTATGGTTATAGGCTTATAGAAGATGTGATTGTATCAGAGCGCCTGCCGAGGACACAAGATTACGTTGCAAAAATGGAAAATGGTAAGGCTAGATAAGCAAAGATTATTCATTTTGAAACATTGGAAACTGGAGCAGATGAAATTGAGATTTATAAAATTATGAAGACTTTCAATACAAGAAATAGGAATGACCCATTCAGTCCAGCAGAGTGATCCAAAAATAGGGAGCTTTGATTTAAAGCACTTGGTAGAACAATTAGAGAGAAGGGGAAAATTGTTTTCTCATTCAGCATGTGGGAAGGGTCTAGAATTCACTGCTCAAAGGGGGATTTGAGACAGGAATTCCCCTTATGCACTATCAAGCTATGAACTTAAGGAATGGGGCCTGCAAGGCTGTAGCCCTAGTGATGGAAGGTGGAAGTAGGCTCAGTAGCTCTGTCAAATTGTACCAACATCTTTCTGTCATCTAACTTTTCAGTGATTTTTATGATATCTATGATTTTAATGCTGCAAGTTAGTATTTTTTTTCGGGTTATAGATTGGCATAATTTTTTCTGATTTTTCTTAATTCCCACTGCTCTGCTGTACTTTTAAAGAATAGCACCTGGCAGTGGTTTCTACAGTATCTATATGAAATTAGGTCAATTATGATTAAACATAATTTTGTATTAATTTTGCTGAGAAATTTAATCTCAACTTTGAAATAATATGCATCGTGCAATTGAGTTCAGGTGCTCCCCTACTTATGACGGTCTGACGTAACAATTTTTCGAAGTTACAATCGCTTGAATCCATACTTTCAATTTTGAATTCTGATCTGTTCCAACACTTGTGATGTGCTTTCTCATGAAGCCGAGCAATGGCAGCATCACGTGATAGTATCGTACAGTACACTCTCTCATGGTGCCGACTCATGCCCAGAATGCTTTCAGTTGTATACGTTCATGGTTTTCTCAGTGTAAATAAAGGTATTCAAAATTGTAATTATAAAACTATAGGTATTCTTTTTCAACACGATAGGCTTGCTGGAAAGCAACCCCATTGTAAGTTGAGGAATCCTTTCCTGGATTCCTTTGTGATATTGGCTGCTCAGTTTGGATATTGTAATGGGAATTAGAATAGGAAATCAGATGATAGCAAATGTCACGGGATGCTCTTGACACAGTGTGAAGAAGGGTTCAGGCCTGAAGTGTCAGGAATAAATCTTTGCCTCTTATAGACGCTGCAAAGCTGAGTTCCTCCAGCATTTCTGTGTGTCTTTACTACAATCACAGTTAGATTGGAGCGGTAGGATACATACATCAGAAAAGTCTCAGCAGTATTTTAGCATTGTAGTTAAGTCACTGGATTGGTATCCAAAGATCTGGAACGTTGAAAAGGAATTTGAATCCATGATAGAAAGTGGGAAATTTAAATTCACAAGTAAATATTATCTGGAATAAACAATTAATACAGTGATGAAGAAATGGCACAATTGCCTCAATTAAAGTCATCTGCCACTATTACCTGTTCTGGATCCTAGACCAATGTGGATGATCTTAATTGTCTTCCAAAATGGGCTAAGAGGCAGTCATGGATAGTAAACATTAACCCAATGAGCAAACGAAAGGAAAATAAAACAAACAAATTTTAAAACTATCACAATGCATGGGGGGAATAAAAACATAGGAGTAAAACATAGAAGTCTGCAGACATAGTGATTGAACTAAAAACATAATGCTGGAGAAACTCAGCAGGTCCAATGGTGTAATGTAATTTATGTAGCAAACTTTTAATCTTTTGTTTTCCTACATTTCATTTGCCAGGATTTAAATTATTTTAATTACATTTGAAAAAATAGGTGAGGTTCCTGCCAATATTGACGCATTTCCTCCATATTAAAGTTAACCTTGTGAATCAGGGCACAGCCTATTTCTGGATGAAACTTAAGTTTATGGATCCAATTTGCACAATGGGACTCTAGTCAGGGTCAGGCCATGGGTGGAGAAGCACTATTTGAAATTAAGTTGGACCAACTGGGATTTTTCTTTTCATTTTGTGATGATACATAGTGTTTGGGCACTTTTCCAAATCCAAGTGAAAAGAGGCAGGAAATACCAAAGGTTTTTTGCTTAATATATGGCAAGTAATTGAGTGACACTTTGCAACAAAAAGAACTGTAGCTATGAATCCACTTTAAAGCTAAGATGATTTTCCTGCCTTTAAGATATATAAATGTAATCACACTATACTGTTTCCATAGGCATTACACACTGTTCAGAAGTCCAATGGAGCAGGCAGTTGAGAAACCTGGGGGTGTGTGTAAACAAATCTTTGAAATGGCTGGATATGTAAAGAAGACCATTATATAAAAGCATATGTGCTTTTTGGCCTCATTTATATTGGCGTAACTTACAAAATCAAGAAAGTTTAAGCCACATTCCACTCTGTTGCTGAACTTTAAGGCCAGATGTCAGATTTGAGGAGAGAATGGAGATGTGATTTGCTAGAATAGTGTTTCTTTTTTAATTAACGGAGAGTCCAGTGGAGCTGGAAACATGAGGAACTACAACTGTTGGAACCTTGAGCAAGCTAAGAGAAGCTGAAGGGACTCCACAGATGAGGCAGCATCAATAAAGGAAAATAGATAAGCATCTTTTTAGGGTGGGATGCTTTTCCAATTCTGAACAGTTAACTATTTGGGTTGAAAAAGGGTCCCAACCCAAAATAATGAATGACCATTTCTCTCCATTGACGCTACCTGACATGTTTCCTTCCTCCAGCTTCTCATTGATTTATCTATTAGTTGTTTTCCTCAAACACAGGAGATTAAAATAAATGTTCATGTACAGCTTTCAATAGAGTCAGTAAAGAGTTTCCAGTGATAGGAAGAACCAATAGAATGAGGGCACTGTGAAAATAACCTGGGTACATGTGGAAAAACAAATTGTGTCTCACAAGTTGTTATCTGGACTACAAAAGCTGAAAGGATAGGGAAAAATAATTCAATGCAAACTGTTAAAAGGACACTGGGAAAACATTTGAAAAAAGTGTCAGGCTAAAGGAAAAATCACGGGAATTGGATTGTTTAATACTTCTCAATATAATTTCATGGGTTGAACAGCCTCCTTCTGTATTTCATACTTCAGTTGTTCTCTTAAAATACCTTTCCGGCCAATTGACCACATTAGACTACAGTTGATTGTAATGAATGGCGTGCATGCTGCGTCCCTTTTATTTCAGACATTTAGTGGCTAAATTAGCAATCCTTAATTGCAAGAGGCACTCATGCAGCTGATGTTTACCATTTGTGGATGACTTTATATTGAACATTCCACCTCCAGGTATCCCGTTAAAAGCTGTGACCACTGAGAGCTACCACTTTTCACTCCTGATATCTTCCTCCTCTGCTCACACAATCACCTGACGTCCTCTCGAAGCAAGAATTTTAAAAAGGAAATTCACCTTTGACTCACCCAGATTGAGACTTTTACACCTGACTCATTATCATCACTCCAGCTTTCAGCAAACTCAAAAGTGATACCTCTTTGTTCGAGGACATCCATTTTGAATGTGAATGAAGAGGATTTGTTTTTCTCAGAGAAATGTTACTCGTTGGAATTTGTTACCCCAGAGAGCAGTGGAGGTGAAGTCAATGAATACAATTCAAGACTCCACCTCTGCTGCTCTCTGGGGAAAACAGATTTTTGAACAGCAAGGGACTGAGGAAAGAGAACTGTGAGGGGAATGATCCACCATCTATTCCTGCTCCTGATTCTTTATGTTGTTAAGGTCTTACCTAATAGCCATAATATAGAAAATTAACCAAACAATTGAAGATGTTGATAATTAACTCACTGTGGTGAGTTAATTGAATGTACCATGAATGATAAATGTCATCTGGAGTCAGTCTCTTTTGTTAAGTTACTAAAGATGATTTTTATTTATCAGCTGCCTGATCCATCTGTGAACTTCTCAATTCCATTTCAGGTAATACTGTAATTGGATGTGCATCCATGGGCATCCGATGTCAAAAGTTCAAGGTTCCTCTTATTGTCATGTAATAATACATTGAAAATGTAACAAACATAACATACTTCAATTTTTCCCTGCTATATGGCCATTAGTATTTCCCAGGTTCCTTACTGTATGAAAGAGAAGCAAAAGAAATCCCTTCAGAGTCATTGAGCGTCAGTAGATTTACCTCCAGCGTTCCCGCAGCCTCTGCAACCATACACTCCTGTTTGATTTGTCAGCCACCCGAGCTCCAGTTCCACGTCTCTGATGCAATCAGGAAGTTTTCAGCGCCTGATGCCCTTCAGGAGCCCCTTCTCAGCCTCAGCACTTTCTTGAATCCCAGGTCAAATATTTGGCCAGAGTCCAATGGGCCATAGAGGTCCCCTGACGGCAAGGCACCCACACCCTATGTGGGTCCCTCAGGCATTGAGCCCCTCACTAGTCTGCTGCCATGGTCACCTTCTCTTTAGGGCCCTTCAGCAGCTGAGCCCCTCATTGGCTCACCATCGCATTCCTATAAGGCTATCTCCTCTGGTTCTCCTTCTCAGTGGAGAGTATTCTCACCAGTTTCTGGTGCCCTGCACTGGTCTACTACTCCCTGGAATGTGCAACCTTCAATGGGTGCCTGCCAATGGAGGTCTGTACTCAGGACTGTTGACAATTTTCAGAAACTGGTGAGAGGAATGTATATAACATATCCTCCCTGCAATGAATATAGAACAGCTCAACAATGGTTCTTAAATAGACAGCAAGAAATTACAAAAAATAAGTAAAAACAAAGAAAATCAGCTGGCTTTGGGGTACACAAAACAGTTGGAAAAACTCAGCAGGTTTCGCAGCGTCCATGGAAGTAAAAAGCAGTCGACGTTTCCAGCCTGAGCCCTTCTTCAGTAAAAATAGCAATAAAGAGTATGATTCAGAATGATTCAAATTAGTTCTTTAGTTTAAGATTAGTGTCATGGAGTTAAGGTTTTTATCCTGTAGGCTTGGAAAAAATATCACAATTTTTAATGGACAAGATGTTGGATAAATAAATTAGTTAAAATGAATTGAGATAATAACACAACTATAGGAGATACCTATAAAGTTGATACGTAAAAAGAGCCTGGTTTGATAGTGTATAATTGCTCAGTAGAACAAATAGCTGAGGCACATAGATGTTGTATGTTACTGTCGACTTTTAAGAGAAAAATGACAAGTTTCTGAAAGAAGACATTTCCAATTACAGAGACTAAATCGCTAAAAGCTTGCAATTGTGAAGAGCTTTGGCAATGGAAATATCAAGGAGCTGACTCAATTGTCTAGGTGAACTGGAGAGGAAATTTAAATTGAACGTTTTTAATTTAGACATACAGCACAGTAACAGGCACTTCGGCCCAAGAGCCCATGCTGCCCAATTACGTATACCCAATTCACCCACAACCCTCACACCTCAAAAGATACATACAAATAAAGCAGAATTTTCTGATAGGTGTTTTAGGTATGCTACAGATGTTGGTACCTTGTTATGCACGAAATTAAGACACTTTTGGATAGAATTGGGGGAAGTGTTGACAAAAATTGTAGGGGTAAACTTCCCTCTTGACCTAGAATTATTTCTTATGGGGAATTTGGCAGTTATGAAAGTTAATTTCTCCTGAAGTAAATCTAAATTTATTAAAATTGCATTGTCAATAGCCAGGAAATGCACAGTGGTAACTTGGAAATCTGATTCCCTACTTCACATTGATCATTGGAACATGGAAGATATATTCCCCTTGAGAAGATTACTTGTAGTCTTAAAAAATATATTTAGTATGTTTGTCAAAATTTGGCCACTTTATTTAGATTACTTAAATGCTCAAATTCTATGACTTATTTTGATATTTGTCAATTAGTATTCTCCTTATTAGAAATTTTATACTTTTAAAATGATGTGACTCTGAGATGTCGAACCTTGCTCCTGTTGCTTTTTCTTTTCTATTTTCTTTTTTTTTAATCTCCCTCTATTCCCTGCTATCTTTCCCCTTTTCTTTCAAATCTTGGGAGGGGAGGGAATGCTGGGAGAAGAGGGACTCTCCTTTTTATTTTGGACCTTATGAATGTTTTTCTATGATATTCAATGTATTATTGTTATTATATTAACTGAGTCCTATATTCTGTATTTTCTTAAAACTTAATAAAATATTTTTTAAAAATTGGCCCACAACTCCAGCAGGTTTTGAAGAGTGAGAGCAAACCATACCATCTGAAGGAAACCCATGCAGACATGGGAGAACATGCAAACTCATTACAGACAGGGCTGGATTTGAACCCTGGTCACTGGCACTGTAATGGTGTTGAGCAAACCGCTATTCTAACTCTGTAGCTGATCCAGTGTTAGGTCAGCTTCTTGTTATGTTGTATATAAATGATTTGAATTATTTAGCTTTGTGGCTAAATTTGCAGCTGATACTAAAATAGGTGGTAGGGAGGAGGTGTTGAGGATAAGAAAGGCTGCAGTGAGACTTGGATAGATTAGGAGAATGGGAGAAGAGGTGGTAGATGAAATACAATGTTAAAAAGTGCATGGTCATACATTTTGGTAGAAAAATAAGCTGGCAGACTATTATTTAGATGTGGAGAAAATTCAAAATTCTGAGGTGCAAAAGGACTTGGGAGTCCTCATGCAGGACACCCTAAAGGTTAACCTCCAGGTTGAATTGGTGGTGAAGAAGGAAAATCTAATGTTGACATTCATTTCTAGAGGAATAGCACATAAGAGCAAGTATGTAATGTTGAGACTCCAAAGGGTTCTGGTGAGATCTCACTTGGAGCACCATGTATAGTTTTGAATGGCTTATTTGTGAAGGGATGTGCATGTGTTGGAGAGGGCTCAGAGCAGATTCCAGGAAATAAAGACTTAGCATATGAGGAACGTTTATTGGCTCTTGGACGGTACTCGTTGGAGTACATTAGGATGAGGGGAGGACCTCATAGAGACATTTCAAAATAAAAGAGCAGATATGACAAGGTTGTTTCTCAAAGTAGTGGAGTCTAGGATAAGAGGGCACATCATCAGGATAGAAGAGCACCAATGTAAAACAGAAGTGCGGATTTTTTTTGTTAGCCATAGGTCCTTGAGTCTGTGGAACATGTTGCCACATGCTGCTGTGAAAGCAAGGTTGTTGGTGTATTTGAGACAGAGATGGACAGGTATTTGATTAGTCAGGGCATCAAGGGTTATCAGGAGAAAGCCAGGGAATGGGGTTGAGTGGAAGGAAGGATCAGCTAATGATTAGAGTCTGGTGAAACAGACTCAATGGGCCAGTGGACCCACTTCTGCTCCTATTTCTTGTAATCTTCTGATCCACAATCTCTTCTTCAATTGGCTTTCAAGGTTTTTCCTCTTTTTGCATTTCCCAATGTATGGAGTTGTCAGGAGAGGAGTTTGGGGAGACTCTGCTATTGACCAGACAGATAGGCTTTCTCTTTTTGTGTTTTCAGATTCAATTACTTTTAGTTCATAACTTTTAATTAAGTCAATGCCATCCCTATATTTTCAGTTACGAATTGTACACTTTATGGTTTTTTAAAATTTTAAACGAGACCTTGAATGATTTCAGAAAATTATTACTTTGGCAGTCTATAAATATTAAGATGAAGTGAGCAATAAATAACAAATTAATAAGGCAATGAGACCATGACTTCTTAAAATAAGTCCACTGATGCCTCTGTTAACAATATTTCCAGCTAAGTATTCATGATTATAGGCAGTTTCTGGCAATATGCTGATGGATGTTTTCACTCACTTCTCACTGCTGTCAGTATGAAGGAAAGGATTTTTGCCTTTCAGACCACACTTCTACTTCAGTGTAGTATTCCATATGGAAAAAACAAATGTTCCACGACCAGTTACTAATTATATTTCCACCATAGTCACTGTGCCATTAGGGCAGGATTGAACCATAGGTGGTCCAGAATGGTGTCAGCTGCATTAACATATGCCATACATTTACCTCCATGACCTCCGAGTCAGTCCAGCTGGGTTAAACATAAGCTGCCACCTTCTGGATGGTGTTTCTTTTCAAATTAAGAGTTTCTGTACAATACATCAATGGAAACTGCTGCAAAATTATGTTGATGTAAACCAGACTGCCTCAAAATAATCAACCTTTTTAGCAGTTTTAATGAAAGATATTTCACTGAAATGTATAACAACTTCCCTGCAATATAGCACAAAATATACTGGAATAAATATTGTTAAATAAAGTATGGGACAAATTAAGTGAGTGGAGATTTACTGCGCAAATGTTCTTGGATCACAATAAGTCCTGCAAAATATTGCCCAGAAATTGGAATTTTTTTGCCTTTCATTTTTGAGTGTTCTACACCTGTGTTGAATATCGTGCTAATGGCCAATTTGGATCAACTGCAAAAAAAGTCATGAAACTGTCCAGAGGTACATTAGAAATAACTCAAAAGATGGTTTACAACCAGAATTATTTGCAAAATCAAGATCTGCATGGTTCCTGATGAGACCTTGTAAAATGTAGTGCACCTGGAGACAATTTTCTGAGAAAGTGTCGTTGTCTGGATTGGGGTTTAATGATTTCATCCACTTCTTCTGCAAAACATTTGCCTTTCAGCAAGTCCTTTATTGACTGTAGAGTCTGTAGCGTTGATGCTGGAAGAAGAACCTGGGGTTGTTCTGCTTGAACCTTCCTCATTCTAGTGCTTCCTTGGTTACTGCTGAATTTCCTCCGATATGGCAGATCTCTCTGGATTGTATATGGAGCAAAGAATCAGGAAAGTAAATGCCCCCTAAAACATTCCCTTTAGTATTGGAAAATATCTGCTAATTCGGTCTCTCTGTGGATGACTATATCAAGTGAGGTTCCTACAAAAAACAAGTGTTGATCATGGGAAATCCTCCTATTGATGCTCAGCCATTGAGAGAGGGAGGGAAATCTTTCCCACTGATGAAAGGTTCCCACTAGTTGATAGGAACTGTGAGGGGTTACCAGCATTTGAGTGAAGTTAGCAATGCTGACGTTCCATTTCCTGAGACAATTCCCAGTCATCACTGAAATCATTGCACATGTTCTCAACTCCATGTGACTAGAGTGTCTGGGTGATATCTGTGGTACTTGGGTGAGCAGGACATTAAGGGATGTTGCTGTGCAATTACCCTATGGTATGAAAGCTGGGATTCACCTTGGAGGGTGCAGTCCAGGCATGAGAGAAGGATAAAGGTTACATTTATGCTAAAAAGCTTTCCAGCAGAATGTCAAATATCTCAGTGATGACAGCACAGAAATCCAAAGCCTGTGAAAACATTACTCATCAGAGAGGTCCAGGCAGGATATGGTGTCTCTGAAGACTCTTTGGGAGTTGCTGATAGGCATGTCTCTGCCTCCTACCCCTGGGTCTTCAACTGATCCTGTGTGGCTAGTCATTCCCACATCAACATCTCAGTGACAGATTATTGGCAGGGGTGTCAGAACGAGGCCCACAATGAATGAATATGTCATCAGACAGATGCAGAAAGCAGGTCCTTTTAGTTTAAATACATTATATAAAGGGTGTTTGAGGGGGGTTTGGAGCGAGGTCTGAACTTGTTTCCTCGTGTTAGCAGAGCACCTCTTCAAATAGACATAAATGCAAAGAAGCTGCTTGATGTAAACTGAGATATACTGTGAGTGATCACTGGAAGTTATTGGTTGCACGCAAAAGCATCATTTTGTGCTTGCTACTAAGGAAATATGAAAAGTGCAAGATGCATGAAGTGAAGTGAATTACAGTCAGAAAAGTCCAAACCAATACCCTAGAAATAATTGCTGGTACGATCTACCCCAGGAAAAAGAACACTTTTGTGTTTGATTTGTACATATAGGTAATGGGAGCAAATTTATCTAATTTCTTATAATTTCCAAGTCTCTGCAAGAATGAAATAAATCCAAGTATAATTTCATGCAGTATATTTGTAACTGATCAAAATGTACATTGACGCACTCATGGTATCATGGAGCATTTCATTAACCTCCAGAAAACACTTTTTATCCTCTGTCTGGAAAATTACCTTCATGCTAATAATTATCCACATTTTCTTGAATTACACAGTTCTCTCTTCAGTTTCAAATACTCGAACAAATACCCATGTTAAAATTATTCAGGTATCACTTTATGGCAGTTGCCTGGACTCTTAATTATGAATTAACTGGAACACACAGCAATTTTCTTCTTTTTAGGCAATCAATCAGGATCAAGGAAGAACCTTTTGCACTTTTTTTTTGCATTCTGAGGTGAGCAATCTGGGGTGCACAGATTTTTACATCGATGAGGAAGGAGGCGCCATAAGGGGGGGTGATAACGTGCATGTTTTGAAGTTGTGCTTTTGTGTTCCCTAAGTATGAATTTGACAATATCAACAAGAAAGAAATATGATCTGCTTGGGGATGTTGACTTGGAAGAGAGAACTTTTGTTTGTTTATCCTATGAAGTTGGATGACTTTGTAGAGCCAATACTGGTGTAAAATTTCATTGCGTTGAGCTAACAGCCATATATAGTGCAGGACTTCGAAGCATACAGGACTGTAGACCATGAGTTTTGTTCTTAGTCTGAGGTCTTAATTTTTGAACCCTCTTTTCCTCAAGCAAATCAAAGTTGTTCTGGTGCATTGACCTGGATATCGAAAGTTGTCATTGATGTTTTCCTTCATTGAGAGGTGTTTCCTGGGATATAAGAAGTAGTCTGGGGTTATCGCCATGAATATTTATTATTTGATGGTGCTGTACAAGAGCTGGTTGGTAGATGACTTTTCACTGTCAAATCTAAGGCCTATCTTTCTGCATGCTTCAACAAATGCTTGGATCTGGGCCTCCAAATGCACACAAAAACATGCATTGACTGCATACTGTAGTTGCTTTCTGGGTTTGGGGTGGAATAGGTTCAAGGGTTTCCCATTCAATCTTAAGATTGGCTCCAAATATGTAAGAAATTGATGGATCAATTGCAGTGAGAAGGATTATAAAAAAAGAATGATGCACCATGTTTCATACTTGTCTTCACTGGAATGAGCTCTGTTGTGGACCTCTTGGTTTGGATCCTGGCTTGTTATAATGAAGCAAATGCAAGATGGAGACAGATTTCTGTCAGTAGCTGAATTTGAAAAGAATGATCTATTTTTTTTCCTGTCCAAGAGGACGTATTGATTTCCTTCTATACTGCTAAATAAATTCTATACTGCAAGGTAACATCCTCTTGTTTTTTTTTCCAATGGCATTGATGCCATGCTTTGAACAAACAATATGGTATTCCAAGTGTCTGCACTATAATTTCCAACTACACTAAAAATATTGAAGAATGACTTAACAAACCATCGCAGTCTAGCCAGTACAGTTTTTTTGCAGATGGATTTAAAACACTAGATTATTTATTTCTGCTCAAAATGTTACCCAAGTTTTCACAAAATCTAGCTGTTCAAGGATGTGAAAGGAAAACTAGTTGAGATACAACCTTTGCTAATATATAATTTCATAATTTTGTGGATGATGTAGAACAGTGGTTTTCAAACCCCCCACCAACTCACATTCCACCTTAAGCAATCCCTATGCCATAAGTACTCCATGATTAGTAAAGGTTGAGAACCACTGCTCTAGACCCAATTTTTACTGAAATATTTTGCTTGAGGTAAATTGCCATTGACCCATTTCCCTTGTAGTTATGGAACCGTGCACATAACAAGTCAATTCGGTACGATTAAAACAGTGGTTCTTAACCTTCCCTTCCCATTCACATACCACCTTAAGCAATCCCTATGCCATAAGTACTCCATGATTAGTAAAGGTTGAGAACCACTGCTCTAGACCTAATTTTTACTGAAATATTTTGCTTGAGGTAAATTGCCATTGGTCCATTTCCCTTGTAGTTTTGGAACCGTGCACATAACAAGTCAATTCGGTACGATTAAAACAGTGGTTCTTAACCTTCCCTTCCCACTCACATACCACCTTAAGCAATCCCTATGCCATAAGTACTCCATGATTAGTAAAGGTTGAGAACCACTGCTCTAGACCCAATTTTTACTGAAATATTTTGCTTGAGGTAAATTGCCATTGGCCCATTTCCCTTGTAGTTATGGAACCGTGCACATAACAAGTCAATTCGGTATGATTAAAACAGTGGTTCTTAACCTTCCCTTCCCACTCACATACCACCTTAAGCAATCCCTTACTAATCACAGAATACTTATGGCACAGAGATTGCTTAAGTTTTAATGTGAGTTTAGGGGGTCAGTTTGAAAACCACTGATGTAGAAGAATAAAAATCTATTGTCTGTTCAAATTTTACATATACAATTTTTCTGTGGTAAGATGAATTTTTTCTATTAACATTAAGATCTTAACTAACAGGTATCAAAAGATGGTTGTAACTGAGAAAATAAGTGATGAAACAATGATAAAATGAAGTGTATCAAAACCTTAAATACACTTTTCTTTTGAACTGTTGGGATTTGCTGATCTACTGTGGCTCTAAATTTTTGAGATTCCTTTATGCATGAAGAAAGAACGCAGAAACACCATTTAGAATTTGTTACGGGCAGATTTGTCCATACCATCATGTGACTGGCCAATTTAGAACAGTTGCCTTTCTTGAAGTACTTTAAAAATAATCTTTACTTCACATTATTTTCATAGAGGACTTATTTACCATGAGAAAACAATATCAATTTAGTCATTCTTCTGCAATCCTGATACCCTCAGGTTTCACAGCTATCTACTTAGAAGAGTGGATCCAGTTGCAATGTAGGAACCTCAAGAAGGGTAGCACTCTGTTTGGAGAAGGAAGAAGAAACTTCCCTAACAGGACACAATCTTCTTAACACTCTGCCCTCTCCCCACCACTTCTCAGCGACTTTCTCTTTTACCTTTCCACCTTTATCCACCTATTACCTCTTACCTATTAGTCTGTGATCTTCCACCTTTCCATTCCTTCTTCCTGTTCTCTCCTGCTCCCCTACCCCACGTTTTTACTCAGATATTTACCTGTTTTACAAAGGGCTCTGAAATGTTGGTTATCTTTTGCTTCCTTGGATGTCGTGTGATCTGCTGATATTTTCCAGCACATTTGTGCATTGCACTCAACCCCAGCATCTGCGGATTTTCTTGTTTAAGTCTACGTGGGCTGTGGTTTTTACCTGTTGCTGGCAGATATTCATCAAATGTTTTAATATACAGTTAAAGTGACAATTTTTGGAGTTTTCTTGTCACTGAGGAGATCAGAGGTAAGAGAAGTGGGAACAGTGTAGATATGAGTTATTGGATTAACTGTGATCTTACTGTTTGATGCAACTTTTATGAATAAATACAGGCAACAGAGAATGCCATCTGAAAGTTGGAACAAAAACTGTAGATTCTGGGATTATGATACAGAATATCGGCAGGATAATGTGGTTTATTATCAGCCTCATTCAGAAAATAATATTGTTGGTTCATCGCTGATGTCAAATACTTGCAATTTTTCACCATGACATTGCTTTTAATTTGTATGTAAACATTAAAAAAATTAACAAATACTGTTAATAATTGTACAGGAGTTGGGCAGATAAGAACCATGTAAATTCATTGGACAAAGTAAGTAACTACCACACTAACATTCACCTTTATTAATAAAATAGCTTTCATCAACCCAAATCATGAGAAATGTTTTAAATTCCTCGTTATGTGTTTACAAGTAACTTATTAAAACCAAATTTTTTAATCTTCCTGATGACGCTGGATTCACTTTTATTTAAAATTTTCTTGGCAATTATTTGTGATCTAAGTTGACTGCTGTAAAAATCAGATAACAACTTGGTTTTAAAGTCAGACATTGTGCAAATTCTTATAATGAAGGCTGTAACATCAAAGGAATAGTTGCAAACAATTATTTTTAGTAATGGCATATGAATATTCATGCATTGAAAGAAATGAACAGGCCAAAAAGTCTCAATATTAGAGCCAATGTAAACCAGATACTGGGAGCAGAGCGACCAATTATAATATTTTGATGAAGATCCAGCAATACTGTCAAATTGAGGAAAATAGCCCGTGGAAATAACTTTGAGATATCGTTGGCATTTATGGAATATCTTTCACCAAATAAACTATTTTTTTTATTATAGCAGAGGTTAACTTTGGTGAATGTCCTTTTTAAATGTGAAAACAATGTCAGCTTAATTTTATCATGTGATTTATGTAATTTAACAACAAAAAAATGGACCACTGAAAGTCAGTATCGTATGCTACTTCTCATCGGAGCATGCGCCATATCCAATCATGTAAAAAAAACAGTTCCATATTTGTATATCAAAAACATTCATTCTTTTAACTAAAGAAAATAGCCTTTAAATCAGGATTCATTTGGTAAATTATGAAGTCTATTTTTGATAAAACTTACAATTTAAAGCAATCTTCAGAAAGAATCAAGATTGTTGAAGATGATTGTTTATAATCCTTTTTTTTTATTGTCATAGTCAATTTATCAGCTCACAGTATTGTGAAGGATAAATTATTACAGCCAGATTTCACCACAGAGAGATGACGGACCAGCGGTAATTAGCATTACTCTTCCCAAGGTTTATACTGCAATATATGGTTAAATATTTTTAAATTAGCCTTTGCTGCAGCCCTATTCACACATTAATCGGTGGCTTAGATCAATATTGAGTAACGTTAAAGTAATATGTTATATCAGCTTAGTCATGGTGCATGAAAATTATTCATCCATTCATCAGATGTCAGACTTCATCCAAAACAATGCTCCTTAATAGAGATCACTGGTTGACATCAATTCCTCAGAACATAAACATTCATGAAAATAATATTTTAGAATATTTAGGATATGTCGGTGTTTTATATGATGGCATGCTCTGTTTTCTTCAAGAAAGATAAATTGTAAATTTAGCACATTTAACAAGATTATTAATATCTGAAGATACAATTGGCATTACATAAATATAAAACATCATTTTAACATGGATGACTGATTCATGTTGCAAAATCTTTTTGTTCAGGTTTTCCCTTTTTACGTGTAACAGCACCCCAATTCTAAATGCTCACCTGAATTATGAAACATCCATGATTAAGTGAGGGCAAATTCTTTTATTCTGACCGACAAGTAGATAATTTGTGTTCTGTTTCCCCTTGCTGGGCAATAGCACTGACAAACCATGAAAAAAAACTTTTGTCAGGGGTTTTCGTCTTTAGACATTCAGATAATGGGACATAGTAAATGACTCGGGTTTGTTTTGATTATGGTCTGGGTCACATCCACAACTTTTAAATTTGAAGTGATTTTATTCTTCTGACATAAAATGTAGCCTGAAAAGATTCTTTACTTCCAAAAAATCCACAGCACACTGGTCCCCAAAGGGACAGCAGCAACACGTACAGATTTCTTTATGCTAGAAAACAGATGTTGCTTTTGACAGACATGGCAGCTGTACATAGTGAATTGAATGCAGACGCTGGGCTTCATTTATCACAATTAGAAAGAGCATGTCAAGAGCCGAGTTCCATATTTTCTTGAATTCCATAAATGTGTGATATGAATCTCACTGAAACCAAAGTGCCAAAGTTCTTTGGATGTAATGCTGAAAGCTCCCTTACTATGCGCTTTGTTTGAATGATAGTAACGTCCCTTTGATCTATTAGAACCCTAGAGATGCTTAAGGGATTGGCCAGCTGCTGCTGTGGGCTAAACAGAAACATTGTATGCCTTTTAGATTACACTCTCTGATAAAATGCGTCTCATATTAATCAGTTGATGATCTAACTTTCCTGCATTGATTTCAGAGCAGACATAACTTAGATTTGGCCAGTTTACTCAAACATTACACATGTTAAAACACTGACATCTTTTTGGCCAAAGGATTTGTTTTTTAACAAAAGTAAAAACGCAGTGCCCTTTCCTGCAGAGTTTCGTGAAGCTCCATTACAAATTATGATGGACTTTAACCAACATGTAATTTCAAATTTCATTTTTACTTTTCTCAGCTAATATTAGTGACTTGCATTCTCACTCTGTAATTTATTTTACTTTTTTTCTCTGTGGATGAAACCAGAATCACAAATGTTATGCAACTTTTGATCTGACTTTATAAGGCTTGTGCAGGATGATTATTTTAGAGTTTAGTTATTTTCTTCCTTTTATTAGCATCAAACTCTTACCAAACACTCTCACGTTGGCATACCTGAAATCCAAAACTTCCATTCAAACACAAATTACATTTTTTTACATAATCACGCATCAATTTATTTGAATAATTGCCACTTCCAATAGTATAAATGGCAATATTCATTGTTGTATATTTCTTCAGCTTTTTACTCTGAGTACGTCTTACTCAGATCATTTCTAAAATCTAGCTGCGTTTAGCTTCCCAATGTGAAGGAATTTGTATCATGTCAGGGATTGACAGTAAACCCTAGTTACTGTAGATCATCTGCTGATAAGGTCAAAATCCCTCACCTGAACTTCATCAACCTTACAAGACAGGAGTTTAAACATTTTCTGAGACCACAGAAGCTAGAAATTGCACAACAGACAGCTGTGACATGCAGGCTCTGAATCTGGTGCTTGAAGGTTGGATTAGGCTGATTAACTTCTTTTCAACAAGCACAGACATGAACAGGCCAAATGGCCTCTTTCAGTGTTGTAAATATTCTATGGTTATAAAAGGATAAATGAACCGTAGTTGTGACAGGTTGTAGATTTACAGTAGCAACAGTATTGATAATCCCTCATTGGTTAATAAGAACAAAACAAAGTGTAATGCCAGTTAGCTGTTCCATGCTGCAATATGGAATAGAGGCACTGAGTAAACTTTGTGTGGGAGGTCATTGCTCACTGACTGGGCCTCTCAGTTTTCTTCTTTTTTACAGTTCAGACTAAGAAATAAGACTTGAGGCAAAAATTTAAACCAATGTCTCTTGAAGTCAAAAATACTGCCAATCAAAATATAGGCAAAAATAACTGCAATATTTGAGATAAAATAGTTTCCCCAAAGACACATCATGTGTCTACAATCCAAGCCTATTCAATTTAAACAAGTTGAGGCAATTTCTGTGATGAAACTTGGGTTTATAAATTTATTACATAGACGAATGTTTATGAAGGTTATGTGCAACAATTTGACTAATAACAATCACCAGCCAGGAAAATTAAGGACCTGCTGCCAGTTCAAGAGTCTTTGATGTTTTTTTTTCCTGAGTTTTCAATAAATCTCATGCAACAACAAGAAGAGGTAACTAAATACGTAGTGGCAAAAAAGCACAAATGGATGACACTTCCATGATTTTTACATGAATAGATGCAAATAAAGGCCTTGACAGAAGGCCACTTTCGATCTCACTGAAGCAGGTCCTGCCTGTTGTCTAAGCCTTAGACCTTTCTGATACCTGCTGCCTCCTCCTCAACTACAGGTCAGACCTTAACCTCCTCCAATGAGCCTGATTGGTAAATTGACATTCAGCATCACCCCACTTCTTTTCTACCCTGATCTTTACCCCTCCCACCCCTTTTCCAATCATTGTTGTGGTGCTCATTCAGTTCTGCCATGGTATCTCAGTTCTGCACTTCGACCCCTCTTTAATCTCACACCTACTCCTGACTGTTTTCAATTGATTTGCACTGTTTCCAATTCAACGACTGGGGCTTTGCTCCCCTCCTGTCAGCCATGACATCTTTCAGTGATATGGACCTGTACATGCAACTCATTTAGTTTCCTTTCTGCACTCTGAAATCATATTGTTATGGGCCTTTTGCACTGCGGAAACTTGAAACATCGTGAGAAAGGTTCCTGACCCAAAAATGTTAACTGGTAATTTCTCTCCATGGATGCTACCTAACCCTCGGAGCACTTCCAGCTTCTCTTTGTTTGATCCAGATTGTAGCATCATCTTGTATCTCTCAAGCTTTGTAGGCTGCTCCAACGTCTTCTAAAGTATAGTAGGTATGTTGAAACTAACAGGGATTGTTTTCTCCAGTATCCAACTGCTGAGATTTTCATCCAATGGGAAGGTTGAGTAGTCAGTAGGATCATGAGCGCTACTGCTGCCCTCCTTTCCACTTAGGTTCGGCTCTGTCCTCCTTCTGTGTGGAGTTGCATGTTCTCCGTGTGACTTTGTGGGATTCCTCCTGATGATTTGGTTTCCACCCACAACCCAAAAAACTTAATTGGTCAATATAAATTGCCAAATGTGTGGATCAATGGTAGAAACTGGGAAAGGTTAATAAAAACATAAGAAAGAGGAGCACGAGTAGGTCATCTGGCCCATCAACCCTGCTCCACCATTCAATAATATCATGGTTGATCTGAAGATAGGCTTTTGTGTGGAAAAAGTCCCAAGTCCATCTCATCTGGCCCTCTACCCTAGGATAAAGATCAAAACTATTTAGCTTAACTATGGCTTTAGAATTTTATTCACTTTCAGAAGGTCACCCCTCCAGTCTTTTATTCTCCGGGCAGCAAAGTCCCAGCTTATCTAAAGCCTGCAAGTCCTGGTAACATTCTTGTGAATCTTTTCAGCATCTCTTCCAGCTTAATGACATCTTTCCTATGGCTTGGTGACCTAAACAGGGTACTAGAAATCTGCAGCAACCAACTAGCCAGAATGTTCACAGACATTTTCAACCTTTCATTGCTGCAGTCTGAGGTGTCCACCTGCTTGAAAAGGTTATCAATCATCCTGGTGCCCAAGAAGAGTAGAGTGAGCTGCCTCAATGACTATTGCCCAGTAGCACTAACTTTTATGGTGATAAAATGCTTTGAGAGGCTGGTCATGGCCGGAATTAACACGTACCTAACTAAAGATCTGGACCCATTGCAATTTGCCTATTGTCACAAACACTCTATAGCAGATGCAATATTCCTGGCTCTCCACTCAGCTCTGGATCACCTCAAAAACAACAATTCATACAAATGACTGCTCTTCATCGACTACAGCTCAGCCTTCAATACCATTATTCCCTCTCTGCTGGTCAAGAAGCTACAAACTCGGGGCCTCTGTACCCAACTCTGCAACTGGATCTTTGACTTTCTCTTTGGAAGACCACAGTCAGTACAAATTGGAAGCAATGTCTCCTCCTCACTGATTATCAACACAGGCCCACCCCAAGGAGGCGTGCTTAGCCCACTCATTATGCACCCATGACTGAGTGGCCAGGCACAATTCTAATACCATCTACAAGTTTGCTGATGACACCACAGTTGTCAGCAGAATCACAAACAGCAATGAGGAAGCGTACAGGTGGGAGATAAATCAACTCGTTGAATGGTGTTATTACAAGTTATATATAAATATGTCTATAAAAGAGATAGATTGTGGGGGGTTTAATGTAGGAAACTTCACAAACAGACATTAACATTTCACAAAAGTCATCTCATTTGAAATGCAAGAGCTATGCATAAGCAGAGACTTCATGTGCACAGTGAATTTACAGAAACTTTGAAGAATGCCTATGGAGACTTCACAAGTAGGTGTTAATTGGACTGACTTTGTGGAATAAATGGACTATTGTCTTTAAAGCAACAGATGTCCAGGCAGAAACAGATTCTGGTTCCAGCAATCTGTCTGGTTGCATTTTGCTGTTCTAAGAGGGATTATGTGGTTTTGCAAACAGAGAGAGAAAAATATGTGATTCTTTGGAGAGAGAGAGAGAGAGAGAGAGAGAGAGAGAGAGAGAAAGAGAGAGAGAGAGAGGGAGAGAGAGAGAGAGAGAGAGAGAGAGAGAGAGAGATCAGTTCTATAGTAGATTTTGGAGGCTGCAACATTGCAAGCTGGAAGGCTTGTTGAAAACCCCAAGACAGGGTTGTGAGTTCTGAGTTCAGCCTGTTGAAAACCCTTGTAGTCTTACAAGAGGAAATGGCCGGCTAGAGTGTTTCTCCTGAAATAAGGGAAACAAGAGGAACTCTGTGGCGAACTAGGAGAAGAGATTATCATTTGGAAAACCCATGATGGGGTAGTTTTTTTCAGCAAGTCACTAAAGTGACTGATCGGAGGGAATCAATTTAGCAATGCTAAATGCAGAAATGCTGTCTGAAACTTATCTAACCCCAAGTCCATAAATGGAACAATATAACCCAACAAATTTTTTAATGATCTAATAAAAATTGAACTTTAAACAAATTTTGAGAAAAATCCCTGATTTTATATCAAAATGATTGAACTTTATCACAAAGCCAAACAGAATGTAAAAAATTTTCAACATAAAATCCACATCTAAAACACAACTCTGAATTACTAAATCCATATGTTCTCATAGGATTAGGGGTTAAATATAACTGATGCAAAAAATTATAATTAATCATACTGCAACACCATGTACTTGTCAAAGATCTCCCATTCTTTTGCCCATATTCCCAGTTCATTTCAGATATTATTAATTCTCCACTCAATGATCTCATCTCTTCTTTTTCAATCCCCAACTTTCCAATAGCACACTGAGCTTCCTCATTTCCTTACCCACATAGCCCAAATTTCCAAGTTATCATCAACCCATACTTTTGGTTATGTTTGAACCTCCAGTAGAGATCAGAGAATTTTCATTAGGATGAAGAGCAGGTTTTCTGAGGCCAGTGGATCTCAACCTTCTTTCTCCGTGTACCATTTTATGTAATCCCATACTAACCATGGAGCACAAATGGCATATGATGCCAGAATTGATAAGTGGTTGGTAAGGGACTACTTAAAGTGGTGTATGAGTGGGGGAAAAAAGGTTGAGAACCACTGGTTTAGAGGGATATGATATGACTGCAGCAAAGTATTCCATACTGAGGTTCTATAGACATCAGTGTGCATGTTGTCAAGTTGATGTATATGCTGGGCAGTCAATGTACATGCTGTAGAGTTTAGTGCAAGACTGACACCTCCAGGCTTGCATGCTGGACTTGTATACATCACTGCTTCTGTCACATGGTCAGGAAGTGACATCATCAGTGATGCCATTAGCCTAGATAAAAACCTGTGTTGGATGCAGGTCAGTTTCCCGTGTTTTCCACAGCACGTCGGCCATTTTGGGAAGCTGGTAAGTATGTCAACACATGACCTCCCCCAAGAATCATCAATCCTACTGCAGATCCCCAAACTCTGCATATATTTTTTTGTTTGAGCAGCCTTCCTCTCCACCTATGTGCAGCATTTTATTCATGAGCGCAGAAGGGGTCCTGTCTCCAGTCAAGTGAAGTAAACAGGCCACTCACTCACATTATGAGAGGCCAAAGTTATGGATGTACAGATTCTTGAGCACCACATGTTTGCCCTTCTCCAGAGGCTGCTGTAGAAAAATCAGAAATTCAGCATGCCACTTCTTGATCTCAGGCACTTTACTACATAGTAGCACTGCATGGAATCAGATGTTATCTGCCTCAACTGGAATTTAGCTTCTGCTTGGTCAAACCATACACATGGTTGTGAATTTCAAAATATTGGCAGTATCAGAGCCACAGCATGCATCAAAGAAAAATTTTCCATGTCAGGGTCAGTAAAATATTCTGTACTGAGCTACTATAGACATCAGTGTACACAATGTCAAGATGCTGTATACACTAGGAAACCAATGTACACACTCATGGAACTCTAAGACTAACATCTCCAGGCTTGCATGGTGTGTTTATATACATCACTGCCTCTGTCACATGGACAGGAAGTGATATCATCACTGATGTCATCAGCGCAGGTAAAAACCTGTGATGGATGCAGGTCAATTTTCCACAGCACATCTGCCATTCTGGAAGCCAGTTCACTTGCTGGTAAGTGGGTCACCACACGATCTATAAGAATAAGGTTCTTATAGAGTTTGATAGGGTGATGTGTGGATGTTTACTTCAACAGAGACTAGAGCAAATTGGCACAGATTTAGTATCAGCAATCATTCAATTTGAATTAGGAGGAGGAAGATTTTATTCTCTTGGAATGTTGCGAATCTTTGGAATTCCCCATTCCAGTGATTTTGGAAATGGAGTCATTTAATGTATTCACAGTTGAGATTAACACATTATTCAACAATAGAAGAGTCAGTGGGCCTTATGAGGAAAAGGCAATAAAAAAGTGAACTGATGCCAAAGTCAGATTAACAATGGATGACTGAGGGAGGACCAATGTGACCACTTTCTTGCTCTGAAATCCTTTTGGAACATTCTGACTCAAATGCTTACTGTCTGTTCAAATATCCAAGCCTTTATTACTCTAATCCCAACTGCATAATCTGAGCTTCCCAACTCTAACCTCAACCACTAACCTTTCCTTTCAACCTCTGGGCCTAGTCTGTATCCCACTCTCAGCAGGAACTTTCCTCTCTTGTTTTCAATGATGCAGAAAAGGAATGCATCTCTGGGTTACTGCCCTGCAGAATTGCACTGTGCTGTGGTTCAGCTCCCATGTTCCAGCTAATTTTTAAGTCCATTTATTCTGCATCAACAACATCTAGCTGGGATACATTGATATTTAATTTTAATATGGTCTTATCAAGGAAGCTACAGGCAATATTAGTTGATGTTCTGACAAATTTCTTGAATTACCCCTACTTACTAACGTGACCTGAGCTTTCTTTCTCAACCTGAATATTTTCTAAGTGCATACAAATATTCCCCTCCTCCAATTTTTCTCCCTTTTTTTCCCCCACTACCTTTTCCACTCCCAGGAATTTTCCATTATATTCATGATTGGATTTTTTTTTAATTAGTAAATTCGCATCGATTAAGATAGATTGACAGTTTAAAAACTGAAATATTAGTAATACTCAACAGCGTAGGTATCAGCCGACAGAAGTTGCAAAACTTACTAAGTATTTTCAGAGTTTTGTTTTCCTCTTTCAATATTGTTATTAGTTTCATCGTATAAATGTTGCATAGGTACATGAAAATAAAATTAGCTTCCAAATTAAAGAATTCAAAAAGCTCCTAACCTGTAAATAACAAAAGAAGTCGTGTCTTGGTATTGTAAATCTGGTGGATTTTTTAAACTACAAATTTTCTTTCTGTGTGCTGTATTTTATTCATTCACAAGTGTTCAAGCATCTATTCTCAGGCCTCTTCCTATCTAAAGTCCATCAGATAAGCCTTCATAGCAAGGTGCATTCTGTGACTATCAACAACAGGAAACCCGAATTATATTTTCTCCTCTTCACTGTCTGGGGATATGGCTACCAATGGCATTGTTGTTCCTAGACTGGCAGGAATCAACAGTCACTGTATTGTCCAAGGATTCTAGTCAATTTGCATTCAATACAGCACAGCTATTTAAAAAGAAAATATTTTAAACCTAAAAATAATACATATTGAAAGATTATGATGGAAATTTGAAATTAGCTTCACTTGCTTTTTGCTCTCATTTTATCGATATACAGGGACTGAAAATACGCTTCGTGGTTTTGTTTATATTAAACAAAACAAATTTTTCAGCTTGGGGATTCACTGATAATCATAGCTTTTAATGACCTCAGAAAGGTCATTAATATAATGGAATATTAAATCTGAAACTAGGTTGATTTACAAGAGAATAAGGAATTTCTCATGGGGTGGGGTGCAGGGGGGTGTGCCCTGGGGAAGGATGGGGAGATTAATATGCTCAAAAGTTCTAGTTAAAGTAAAGTTGCTTCAAGAAAGTTTTAAATAAGTACAGCCAAGTATGAAAAGATTCATATTTCTGTTGGTGAGTACAACCTTGTCTTTTGAGCGATCCATTCACAGGCTTTTGTTAAAATATCGGTAAGTGCTGGCCTTGACATCCTGTGCTATCAAAAGTAAAAGAACAATTCCCCATGGCTGAGGATTATTGCCAAGCTCTTGTATAAATAGAAGGCACTTCATGACTTCAATGGATATGTATATCATTAGGAAGATTCTCACTGAAGAACCAATAAATTACCAATTGAGTAATAAGGTCCTTAAGTATGGGAATCAAATGTCATGGCTTATCCTGTTCTTGTACCCCACAGAAAAATAATATGAAATGAAAATAAGACAAAAAAAATGCAGTTGACTTTGCCTTGGGTATCATCCATCAAAGAAAGTGAAGTAATCCAATATGAAGTGCCTCACTCTGCTTGCACAGCAGTCTGCGGTTGAGATCCTGGATTTTGCTTTCTACTTCTATCCTCCTCCCCCACCCCTCCCCCAACCTCCATGGAACTTGCTCAAAAAACATCTTAAGTTCATGTGTAACTCAACACAATCTTTTCCTTACCCATTATCACCTCCAACATTTAATAAGACACTGAAGTTTTGATGGCAAGTTGCAAGTGTCAGCTACCTCTGGGGTGGTTGGGTCTCAAGTTTCAACTTTAAGGGAAAAGGACAAAGTGAGACCAGAATTCCAAATGATTTGGGAATTTTGACAGTGGAAAGGGGTGAATAACTGATTGCTGCAGAGTTAAAATTCATTTTAATGCCTCTATTTTCACTTATTTTCCATATATCTTTAAAATTTTGTTTTGAATTCTGATTGTTTACATATAAATAGTAACCTCTCAAAGGATAATGCAATATAAATATTCAATGTTACAGCCCTTCTAATAACATTGTTGAGTCAGATTAATCAAGGAGTTTCCTCTTTTCATTATTGTTAGCTGTTAAACTTTATTACACTGCTTATTCCATTGCTAAAAGCTCAATAAGCCTTTTTAAAGAACTTTAAAGGTTGAGAATGTGTTTCTGATGTTCATCTCAGGAGAGATCACAATCAGAGCAGACTTGATCTTAATAAATGGCAGGCAGAGTCATCTCTCCTTTCTCCTTGTTCATTAAAACGTTTCTCAACATAGAGCTCGTTTTAGTTGCATTAAGCAGAAAACATGAAAGAAAGTGAATTGAGAGAATACTGCTCTGAAACTTCGTGAGGGGATCAAAATTGTGCAACCTTTATTTCCCTTCAAACTTACTTCATCCTAAGTGTTCATACAGACATTTTCTAATTCATATGAGGCCATCATAATCTGATGCTTCTGAATAGTTCCACAAACTACATGTTCAGCCCTCCTGTCACCCACTGCCTCTTTCTGAAATCTCCTTGGGTGTTCCTGATTGCTCGTGTATATGTCTGCACTGTTGATGTTTACCTCAATCATCTCACTGAGCTAATATTATCGCAACCCATTTATATTATTCTCGAATTCTTTTTAAATCTAATAGATTGGCTTGTTGCTTCCAAATGGCACTCAACACCCTTTCTTTCTAATATGAAATAACTTTTTTCCAATGCTTTGAAAACTGGTTTTCAATGTTATTACCTGCCTCATTTTCTGCTGAATAATCTATCCAGCAATGATCTTTTTAATGTTCTGTGCATTTAAAAGAGGTTGTTTTTTTCAATGACCTCACTGCAAGATTATCTTCATACCTTGGTATACCCTCAATATGTCAATATTCCCAATATATTATTCCTGAAAATAATATTGAACTCTGCAGACTCTGCCTTACTTATAGTCCCTTAATCTGAAATCTTCCAGATCTTGCCGCATCCTCCCAGTAATAGAAAACATGCTACTATCTTTCCCCCAGTGTTCCTAAATACCTTCTTCATTCAATCCAGAACATTTTTCTTCGCTTATGGATTGAAAAAAGTTTTTATTTTTCAGGCTACAGCTGCAAAACATCTAATATTTAGCTTTAACTATTTCAAGATTATTTTGCATTTGGAAGAAAGTTGAATATATGAAAATTAAATATGATTTATTTGTGAGTTAACAATAACTTGATATTATATCTAGTCAATGAAAGTGAGATTCTCTTTTTTAATGTATTATATCGATTATGCTTACAAGCTCGGTGATTTAATTACAGAAATGAAGGCTTTTTTTTAGAAATTAAGATTTTTAATGCAAGGAGCTTGGGGCATTAGGCAGTATTTTTAAGGTCAATTCATGAACAAATATTTACATCGTCAAGGTGACTAATTTACATTCTTCATGTAAATATGACTGCCATGGCATCATTTGTAGGTTTTTAGTTGAACAATATAACAGCTGGCTGAATAATTGGCAAACACCCAACAAAGTGGCACCACATAAAATCAGAGCTTGAATGAAAGTGAGGTAAGTTTTAAAAAAAATGTGTAAAATGCACAAACAGCTGTTACTGCAATGAGATGGAAGCTAGGTTCTCTCTTTAGCAGATGTGGAGATGCAGAACATTGACACATTTACATACACAGCTGATTAAAACTAAGGTTTCATGTTAGTAAATTCCCATTATTATTGAATATCAATTCTATTAACTTTCCCTGAGCAACAACACAGGACAAGAGCTATTGACTACATAAGTGAATTGCAAAAATCTGTAGACATAGTGGTTGAAGTAAGAACACAAAGCTGGAGAAACTCAGTAGGTTAGAGTGTTGTCCTTTATATAGCAAAGATAAAAATACATAACCAACATTTCCAGCTGATCCCTTCATCAAGGTATGGAAAAATGTCAGCAGGTGTCTGAACAAAAGAGTAGGGGAAGGAGTGGTTGCAAAGGCAGGAGGTGATAGGTGAAGAAGGGGGGAGGGGACAGCAGTGATCAAGAGGAGGAAGGATGGCAAAGTGAATAGAGAGGGAAAGGGGAAGAGAGCAGGTAAGGGGAAGGGAAAGGGGGGGAGGAGAGCATGTTAGCAGAAATTGGAGAAGTTGATCTGGCTGAAGAGTGGCCAGATGGAAAAATCAGGTGTAGTTCCTCCAGTTTGCAGGTGGTCTTATTGGAATAGTACACAAGTCCACGGAGAGACGTGAGTATAGGAGTGTGACACAACGGAAATGGTTGGCGATGGGAGGTTTCTGTCACTGGTGTGGATGGAGCAGACTACATAAAATGTTTTACAATGATGATGTAGTTGTCATGTATCAAAACACGGAGGAAAAAAAGAAAAATTGATAATTCTTTGCTCTTTTAAAGAGCAGAAATCAAACATTTAATTGATAACTAATGAATATTTACTTCATTGGTGACCTAAAACTATACAGATGATGAGCTTAACAGCCCTAGTCAGGGTTAACAAAGGTCATGATCACATTGGCACTCTTCCCTTAACTAATGAAGCTCATCTTCTGTATCCACATTCCACAGATTACCATCAATATTTTCCACTGAGCTGACACCACTAGACATGTCTTCCTCACACTCTTCCTCTGCATTCACCTTTCCAAACCGACATCTGTGCGCAAGATTCTAGTTTATTCTTCTATCTCCACCAACACCTACTCCTCCTTTAGCCTCCAGTCATACCCTTGGGTTCCAGTTGTCTGTCACTTTAATCTGCTCTCTTATTCTGACCTTTTTTTCCTTGTTCCTATACCGTTCCAATAATGCTTAAATTGAAAGAACTACAATTTAGTTTCAATGATTCAAAAGACACCCTTCTGAACTTAATACAGTATGCTTCCAATTATACAAAAACCACCTAACCAAAATTCTCAGTTATCCAAAATTTTGAAAATTGAAAAAAAGATCTTAAATTTATGCATTCATCTTATTTGGTAAGCAGAGATCATATTGTTTTTATTTTTAGTAAGAATTAAATGTTATTTCATGCTTGAAAAACCTTCCATTGTTTTTTTCTTGTTGTATAACCCCTGATTCAAGTATTCTGCTGATGCTACTGGGTTGTTTAAAGCAACTTCTCAGTTATCCAAAAAATGTCTGGTCCCAAGCATTTCGGATAATCGGGAGCGTATTGTGTTGAATTCTACAATTTCTGAAATACATTTTATTTCAGGTATCAAACATTAAGTGTATCATCTCCTTTAAATGTGAGGTAATTAATTTGGTTTCTTCCATTAACATTTCTCCCATAGTGACTTTTTAAAATTATCCTGTTTTTGTCTGACGACATTTCTTTTGATCATTGATTTTAATTTAGACCTTCCCATTAGTTTTCTTATCCTCTTTACATTCCCTGCATCTTGTAACCTGTTTATCTCTAAATTTTTCCTATTTCTGAGAGAAGGTCATCACCTTGAAGCTTGAACTCTGCATCTGCTGCCTGACCTACTTTATTCTCTCATTCTCTGCTTATATATTAAATTGTTTGGTTTTGACAGCCAATCACCATATAATCGGAGTTCTGCAATCACACAAGCAATTTACAGAAAATTATGAAATTAAAATTGTAATTTGCTAAAACATAACAAGCAATGACTTACTGGATATCAGCTATACTGCCACTAATTCCCACTATGGTACTACTGGCACTAATTCCCTATGGCACAGTAACCTGGCACTGAGTCTCAATGAGCCAGAATCACAGCACAAAAGAAAACCATCCAGCCTATTGATTCTGTGCTGTTTCCAAGTAAGATCAACCTAACTGGTTCAACCCCTGACTCATCATGGCTCTGAAAATCTCTCCTTTCAGAGATTTACACAGCCCCCACTGCTCTGTTGGATATAATAATTACCTCCAGTACAAAAACCAAGCAATGAATCCCAATCACTTGCTGCTTAAAAAGATTTTGCTCGTATTATTTTGAATTCTTTCTCTAATCATTTTCATAGTGGCAATTATTCTCATTGCCTCCAACAATGCAGTGTTTCTCCCTTTTTAACTGTCTTTACCTTTTGAGTTCAAATACCTTGACAACCTCCTGTCAAACTCCTTCATTCACATAGGTAACACATTTTGTTAAAACTTTTCTAAACTTCCCTCAAACTTTAAGGTCCTTCATCAAATGTAAAAACGTGTATCAGACACAACACTCCAATTACAACCAAGCGGTTCATCTTCACCTTGTTTTTAACACTGGCATCAATTATCACAGGATGCAGTTTCACAGGCAGTTTCACAATCCCTCTAACTCTGCTTTTTACTGAACCAAACTCGTATCACCACAAGGGCAAAAAAAAAATCAAGTTCGCAGAAGAAAGTCAGTTAAAGCAACACATGAGAGATGCAGGTAGTTTAAAAAATAAAAAAAATCACGGAGGGGGCGTGGCAAGATGGCGTAAAGTCTAGACGTGTAATCTCGACCTCTCTGGCCAGACTTTTAAGAACCCGTTTTTAACTCTTTGTTTTCAGGTTTAAAATTTTTAAAACTTAGTTTAAAGTAGCAAGGAATTGTTATGACTATTAATGGTAAAAAGATTAAACCTCAAGTACAGAAGAAACTACATTTTCGGAGTGTTGAAGATTTAGAGCCCAAACAGTCTGCTACAACTTCAGGTTTGCTTTCTTTCAAGCCTAAACCACAGAGATTGCCTGTGGCAGCTGAAAAAAATGACTACTACTTATCAGGAGAAGGACATCGCTGGAATTACCAGTTCTCAGGAGGAAGGTGCGTGTGCCCCCGATGTGGATCCTGACGCTGGCAGCCTGCCGACTTTAACGGAGGGGGCACGCAAGAAGATGACTCCATTGCTTGAAATGTCTCAGGAAGTTCTCCAATCTGAATATCTTGATCTCTTCCGTGAGCTTTTGCAACAACAATGGGTTGCGGGGGGAGACCAGCGTCGATCCCCTGAGGAAATCGGGGTGCCGTCGCTGGGAATCCAGACCCACAGTAAAACTGTTAAACTGCCTATTGTTGAGATGCAGCAGGAGCTGCAGTTATCTGGTTCTGCCACTACGCAAGAGAAAGCAGGGCTGAGCTTTTCTGAATTACAATGTAAACAGCTAAGCCTTATCATTCAGCCTATGCTGAATGTGTGGAAGCATCTTGTGAGGATTTTAAACAATTTCAGGCTGCTTTTTTGAAATGCCAACAACAAGTGGCTTCTAATACAGAAAAAGTGTTGGAGGTGGAAGAATCTGTTAAAGAATTGCAAGAACGTGAGAGCGAGTTAGAGAGGAAAGTAGATTATTTGGAAAATCAAAGTAGAAGGAATAATGTGAAGATTGTTGGTTTGCCAGAAGGTATGGAAGAACAAGATCCTCTTCGTTTTTTTACCGAATGGATTCCACAAAAACTGGGGCAGGAATTTTTCTCTGGAGGTCTGGTATTGGAAAGAGCTCATAGAGCCTTAAGAAGAAGACCTCTGCCTGGTCAACCACCGAGACCCATGATAATTCGATATTTGAATTATTTGGACAGAGAAATGATACTTCGTTTAGCAGTGCAAAATGCGAGACAACGACAAGCTCCGTTAATGATTCAGAATAGTAGAGTTTTTTTCGATCCTGATTTGAGTCAAGAGGTTATTCAGCATCGGCGCCGATTTAATCCAGTTAAAGAAATTTTGTGGCGTAAAGGTTACAAGTCTACTTTTCGCTATCCGGCAGTGTTGAAGGTGTTTTGTGGAGACTTTCAATCTCGGTTTTTTGAGAATGAATGTGAAGCAATGAGTTTTGCTGACTAGTTGCCAGATGTAAGAGGACAAAGACGTAGCCCACCATTGTCTCCTAAAGAAAAATCTGGTTGTTCTGGAAATGGAAGAAACGGCAGAAATGGGAGAAATGGGAATGGAAAGAGTCCATTTCCTTAAAATGGGGTCGCCGAGTCTGGAATTTCTTGGATGAATAAAATAACTTTTTTATTTTTCTTTTCTTTTCATGTCATTATGATATCTTGTTGTTATTCTTTGTTTGGCTGGGGAGGGAGAAATTTGCTCTATGTTCTACTAGTCATCAGCCACTGGTGGGTGATCCACACCCAACTTTTGTTTAGGGATTACTACATTTTGGTAGTTTTTTTGGGGTTTTTGAAAAAAATATTTTTTTTATTATTTTCATTTTATTTAGACTTTAATTTGTGGTTTATTTTTCTCCTATTGGAAGGCCTATTTACATTGATCTGAGTCTTTATATATTGATATTATTAGTTTTTAGTAATATTAGTGGATATGTCAAAGTTGAAGTTTGCTACTTTTAATGTTCAGGGTTTAAATAGTCCGATTAAGCATAAGCGTATTTTTATCAAGTTCGATCTTTGGTGTGTTCGGTAGAGATATGATTTTACCTGAAATGATTAAATTTGAGACTTTTGGCATAAAGAGATGAAATATTGTTTAATAATGGAAAACATTACATATGTTTCGTGGATAATTATAGTTTTTTTTAATTAATAGGCGGTTGTTATATTCAGAATATTTACATTTTGATTTATATTGACTAGATTTTAATATGTATGCTTTACTTTTCTTTATTTTTTTCTTTTTTCTTTATGGCTCTCCTTAGGAGAGTTTGCTGAAAGGGGGGGGGTTTCTTTCCTTTTTTTTTCTTTTTTTAATATATATAAAATATAACATTCATGCTTTGTTTATTGTTATATATGTTACTTATTATCTGTATTTTGAATGAATAAATAAAGTTTAAAAAAAAATAAATCACTTGAGCTATTGTATGGGCTAATTTCTGCAGAGATAGCTGAAATTTGTGTTAAGCTTCCCTCTCATAGTAATATGGACCTTGTGCCAATAACCTTTCCACAAATATATAAAGAGAAATTTGAAACCAAAGACTCTTTATTTTGTGTGTGAGATTTTATCTTCACTTTTATCTTCTTAACTTCATGATGTTGATCAATTAATCTTGATGTTGAAGGCCAGAATTGTGGAGATATATAGAAATAATGAAAAGGAATAACCGTGATAGTAGGATATCATGTTTGTGGTTCAGGAGAAGGTCAAATTTAAAAGGCTTTTTGCCAATATCATGGGAAGCAGGTCATCAACCTGAAAAGTTAACACTTTGCCACTTTCTCCACTTCTACTGCTTGATCTGCTGTGTGTTTGTAGCTTTTCTGATCTAGCTTCAGATTACTAACATTATTTTGCATTTATAATCATAAGATCCTAATTTCATTTGACAACTGTAATGAAATTAGTCAAAAATGAAATGCACTAGATGTGACACATTTAAACTTTCAGCTGATAAAATGCCATAGAGGAGACTCAGTTCATGTTAAAGTCACAGCTACTAAAAGTATTGCAATTTATAGGAATATCTTTAAAAAAAAGAGAAAGAAACATAGAGTGGGTACATGTCTAATCTGCAGATTTAAATAGCTGTATGTTTCTATGTGCACAAAATCCTCTCGATCCAAATAGTGAGGCGACATTTTTAATGAAGCGTCTGTTAAGTACAAGATGGATGGGTGATGAAACCTGTGAATTTAAGATTTATGATTCTTTTAAAAGGAGATACATTTAGGAGGGAATATCAATATGAAGTTCTGATCACCATGAAAATGCTTCAGGAAAGAATGACCCTTGTCACAAACTAACAATCCTCTGTTTTGTTAGGGACTAAAGAAACTTTGTCACCACTAATGAAGGAACAGCAATGGCAAAAATTCTCCAGACAATGGTAAATTCAAAATATTTTTTTATTAAATTATAATAACATGACATTTCTTCCTTATCTCTAACTTAAACTCTAAATTTAAACCCTAACTATGCACAAATGTGTGTGTGTTAAAGTCCCAAACTCTGAAAAGTCCATTTTAAAACTTCAGCACCATCTTGGTTTCACTTGAAGGTCTTAAATTTTCAATTCAGAAATAATTAAAGCACTTTTAAACGTCATATCTTCAGGCCTCTGTAAACTCACAATTCTTTCACTCTGTTATCTTGCAGAGAGATTTTCCTTCATATGTGTGAATTTACAAACTCCCTCTTAACTTGCTTAAGAGTTCCAGAGTCTGTTTACATCCCTTGAATGAAGACATTTGGAATCTGTTCCAAATATTGAAAATGCACTCTTTAACTTAGAGACAGTTAGAAGTGGGCTTATTTATTTCAAAGCCACTTATTTCCTGTTCCCCTATTTCAGAAATAACATAGGCAGCTTTTTTTAAACCCCCCCTCTGCGGGAAATATTGCTGCTGGTCAGACGTGCATCTTAACAGGAAGGCGAGTTTCTTTAAACTGACTTGTCTTATATTTCAATAATATATTTCTGGCAAATCTCTCATGTCACATGGTATGTGACAGTATTTCTGTCTTTGAAGTTCATAATGGCTGAAAACATCTATGTCCACTTACGGAATCAAAGTAATTAACTTTGTCTGATGGTACTTTCCTGGTTCCAGGCTGTTGAGCATATACTAACAAAATAGCTTCTTGTGTACTCAAGCAAACAATCCATTGTCCCACTAATTTCAGGAACCATCATAAAAATATTTTCTCTTCAACTGCAATCAGCAGCCATTTCTTCTTTCAAACTGGCTTCTGTGGTAAATGGTGTTTAAAAGGCAAATACATTTGATGACGCTGAAGCCAGCTACAAAAAATTGTGTGTCTAAAATGTTAATGTGTTGTCTTTGTTTCCCTGACCACTCAAAACTAACTTATTAAACCATACCTAGATAAAATATAGTTTTAACATTGAACTAAGGAAGTGGTTCTCAATCTTTTTCTTCCCACTCACATCCCACCTTAGGTAATCCCTATGCCATAAGTGCTCTGTGATTAGTAAGGGATTGCTTAAGGTGGGATGTGAGTGGAAAGAAAAAAGGTTGAGGACCACTGAACTAAGGATTAATATTAACACACCATTTCTCCCTTTATTTGGGATCATGGACACAATCTTGGCTTCTCTGTAGATGCTTTTGGATATTCTAATGGAATTGATGATATTCTGGATATTTGAGGCATTTCAATACCAAGAGTGCATTATTTGGATCATGAACTGATTATTTGGCACATCTGCATTTTTTCATTCAGTTTAACCAATCTTCTGAAACTGGGGTGAGATTTTTAAAACAGTAGCTATTTTAGAGATCAGGTCTCAGGCAAGTGGAAAAGCACATCTGGTATGTTTGCAGTCTCTGTTTTTCTATGGTAAAACATTGGCCAGTCCAGGGAACCAGGAAGTTGATGCTTGTTTTAATATTCCATTCGAAGTGATGATGGATTGAGTGGTTCAAGTGCAGTTATAGTACATAGACTTTTTCTGGATACTATATTTAAAAAAGAAAATCAAAATTACACCAGAATGATAAGAGAAATTAGAGGTTACAGTTACAAAAAAAAATTGTTCTTCAGCACTGAAACAAAAAATGACATTTGTAAATCTTCAATCTGTGGCAGTGTTCAATTGAATAAATATACCAAGTCCTTGTTATCCATGAAGCATCAGAAAAGATAACAAAAAACACCAGTACCACCAAAAATGAAAGGTTCAACGGCATACAGGGATCAGTCCTTCTGTGAATATAACAATGTTTTTCAGCTTGTAGGTTTCAGCTCATCAAATCAGCCAACAATACATTTTCCTGGCCCAACCTCTGTCCTGGCACTGACCCTTGCCCCAGCTGCACACTCTAGACCTCAGTTCCAGCTGGGAAACCACCTACATTACTGACCCCTAACCTAGCTCCAGCAATGCATTGAGGTTTCACCATCTGCCACCACAAGACCTCAGATGCAGCCCAGGATTGATCAGACACTGAAAGAGGGGCCTCTGGAGGAATATAGTTTTTACTAGGACTCCCAGAGGACATGGCTATCTGTTAATGAAATTAACTGTTTGGGGACCTCAAGTATCATCTCAGACTTTATTTCACATGATACATCATGGAGAGTAAGCAAGTTTCTAGGCTTACTGACTTCAAAATCTACTTCAACAAGCATGTATATTTGTAGAGAGACCACCAAGCTGTTACAGAAAATAAGATTACATTTATGAAAAAAGCCCATCAAACACTACAAGACCTTTATTACAATTTTTTAATATTAAAATCTTAGTTTTATCTGGTATGAAGGAGAGAGAGTAAATAACCTTTGTTAATGCCCTTGAATATGGTAAAGGCTAAAATTTAGTTTGAAAATAACTAAAGAATGCTTCACTAATCATTGTAAATATCAACAACCATTGCTAGAACCCTTGTCAATTGTTAAGGCTTAATTTCTAAATAATATCTCACTAGTCGGCCTTTTCACATTGGCAACTCACTAAATAGGCATTTGAAATCCTGGGCTGGTCACACTGGACCATGAAATCACTGGTCCATGCATCATTTCCACATTAAATACATTGGAGCTCATTCGAAACAGCTTAGCTCCGATACTAGCGTTGATTTGTACCCCCCCTTTACCAAGTTCAGAGCATTCACACTGACAGCGATCCACTAAATTCCTGGCAAATTCCCAGGTTCAACCCACGTTCAACTGCAAGTGTGAAGATATTAATATGGGCTGTGCATCAACTATGTTCATGTCAATGTGAAAGCTGTAGCATGAACTTTCTTCCCTAGTGACAGTGTCGATCTTCATAACATTTCTTCCACACTAACCTCACAAGCGTATAGATCTACAGATAGTACATTGTGGAGTGATAATTATTTTGCCTGGTGACTTTACAAGGAGGTGTAAATTCAAATTACCTGGTAGCCAGTGATCAGGAAAGTAATTTCTCTCCATTACTAAAATATATAGAAATGAGTCCCCTATTGTTTTCACTGAAAGCACTACTTAATAATGACAGTGCATTCTGTTCTCCCTCAGAATGAAGTTCAAACAGTGTATTTTTGCCTCTTAGAATTGCTGGAGGAATTCAGCAGGTCAGACAGAATCCATAGGTAGAAATGGTCAGTCGATATTTCAAGTCAAAACTGCAGAATGGGATGAAATTGGATGTATAAAGGGGGAAATAAGCTGGATAAGGGGTCCAGAGATGGGGGCTTCCTGAAGATAGGAGGTGGAGAGACAGGTAGAAGGAGAATCCATGAGGAAGTGCGGAGGGGAAAGGATAGTCAGAGATTTGCCTTGTGACCCAACCATTAAAAGTACATTCATCGTGTTTCGTGGAAAATTGAAATTGCAGCATGAAATGTTGAAGAGGTGGGGAATGGAATTACAGCAGAGCTGATTGGAACCAGGAATGATGTCAAATGACTTCAGATTAATTTGAAATATCTCTGAATATGTGAAACTACGAGGCATTTTTGTACTAATAAATACTTCCTATTACTATATCCTTATCTCAAACATCTGGATGGTTCAAGTTCAAATTTTGATCAACAGACTGCACATATACAACCTGATGAAACAACTATTTTAGGCATTTTGGTCTGCATTGACTTTTGTTCATATCTCTGTTTAATCAAAATTTCTGATGGAATGTTCTGTAGTCGTGCATTGATGTACTGTATGCTTTCAGGAAGCTTCCAAATTGTTACATGGTGTTGATGGCTATTTAACAGCACAACATGTTCTTTCTTCTCACGAGGTAATGTGCTGGTGTTGTTAACAAAATAACTATTTTGCCCTGTGCTCTGCATAATTAGCCATATCCATTTTGATTCTGTTCTTTTAACAATGTTTGCGAGTATGTAATGAGTCACAATGGACTAATTCACCAAACAACATCTGGAAAAAAACCATACACAAGGCTCTTTCCAAATATTGAGTTGATTTTTTTTTACACAGCATATTTAAGTACCATATCTTGGTTACGTTATTAAAAGAAAATGAGTGTCAGATATCTGTTTGATTATTACCTTGAGATCCCGCATCGTAAGTGTTCCTTTTGGGTCCATTTTATCTTTGACTACAACCGATCAGCAATGAATCTAAACGTGTGCTAAAAGACCCCATTTACTGCTCCAAAACCAATCCACTAAGGCATTGAGCACATGGTTTTGCTTAATTTGGATACATTATTTATACCCCTGTATTTGGCAGCAACTGCTGTTAACAGGCTTTGGGTATTGACTATTCAGTGCACAAGTTAATGACTGATACACCTGCAAGTTCTGCATAATAACTTTTAAAGCATAATGATTGTGGGATAATTAATATTGGCCTGTCAGAACATTGGTGAATTAACCCAACAGAAAATAAGAATTAGGGCTCAAAATTCATTCATGTAACTCCAAATAATAATTATTGAATTGAAATTCAGAATAATATATGGCAGAACAAATCTGGATATTTCTGTGTATTGTCAAGGAATGTGTATCTTTTTTTTTTGGCAGGATTTTCATTCTCAATAGCATTTGAGTTCCAGTGTAAAAGGTCCCCAAACAATAACATGGGAGTGCAATGAACATTGCCTGTCAACCTAAATAGTTTAAAAAATGACAATATTTTCACATATGTATTTCTCACCCTATTTCCCTAGTCTATGCAATTTAAAGAGCCAAAATTCATATTGCATTTTGTCCAGACAGAGATCTGTGTTGTCCCCTGAACTTGAGAACAACCTCACATATGGATCTGTGCTGTTTTCTCCATGGATGCCATAGTTGCTCTCAGTTTCTGAGACTCAGATGATACCACATCATTGCTTATCTCTCAGATTTTTCAGTTTGACGTTCACTGCAGTAACCATAAGAAGTTTATTGTCATATGCATTTGTACAAAGTACATATATAGCAACATTTTCACTTGCTGCAGCTGGACAGGTACTTCCTAAAAGACTACATTAGTATACATAAATTAAAATAAGAGACAATAAATATAAAAGATAGACAATATATATTCTTATTTATCCAAGTTCCAAAAAAAATTGACTTGCAATACTGTAGATGTTCCTTTTGCAGTGTTGGAGGTAACTAAAATTTCATTGTTAAACTGATCCACTGGTTTTTCTTCTCTCCACCCCCCCCACCCCCTCAACACACACACACACACACACACACACACACACACACACACACACACACACACACACACACACACACACACACACACACACACACACACACACACCCCCAACAGGAACAGGTAAAGAGTGCTGGGAGAATTACTTGCATTGGAGTCTTCCTTAAAGTGTGTATTCATATTACAGAATCCTGAGTTGCAACTTCCTTTAAGGAATGCCTAGCTGAAGGTCTCTGGTCCCCATGCAACCACTGTTTATTGAAGTCCCTTCTTACCTTCCTCCTCTTTCATGCTCAATATCCACCATCATTGTAATGTCAGAATTAATTTCCCCTTTTTGCTAGAAGACTGTTGCATAGGTGGTTGTATGTACCTTTAAGAGCTAACTATAAATTCACATGTGCAGGTATATGCTGCATCAACATTAACTTCAGAGCAGTATTGCACAGGGGTGGGGAGGGAATTGGCTACAAATTGGGAACCTCACGTGTAAAGTGAATTACAGCGGTCCCCCCTTATCCACTATTTCTCTTTCCACAGTTTCAGTTACCCGTGGTCAGAAACTGATCCAACTGCCCCTCGCTCCCCATAGCTCTGTATCAGTCCCAACTAATATCACTGCCCTGCACTCTTCCCACAGCCCCATGTCTGTCCCCAAAGAGATCCCACTGCCTTGCTCTCTCCCACTGCCTTGCTCTCTCCCACCGCCTTGCTCTCTCCCACCGCCTTGCTCTCTCCCACCGCCTTGCTCTCTCCCACCGCCTTGCTCTCTCCCACCGCCTTGCTCTCTCCCACCGCCTTGCTCTCTCCCACCGCCTTGCTCTCTCCCACCGCCTTGCTCTCTCCCACCGCCTTGCTCTCTCCCACCGCCTTGCTCTCTCCCACCGCCTTGCTCTCTCCCACCGCCTTGCTCTCTCCCACCGCCTTGCTCTCTCCCACCGCCTTGCTCTCTCCCACCGCCTTGCTCTCTCCCACCGCCTTGCTCTCTCCCACCGCCTTGCTCTCTCCCACCGCCTTGCTCTCTCCCACCGCCTTGCTCTCTCCCACCGCCTTGCTCTCTCCCACCGCCTTGCTCTCTCCCACCGCCTTGCTCTCTCCCACCGCCTTGCTCTCTCCCACCGCCTTGCTCTCTCCCACCGCCTTGCTCTCTCCCACCGCCTTGCTCTCTCCCACCGCCTTGCTCTCTCCCACCGCCTTGCTCTCTCCCACCGCCTTGCTCTCTCCCACCGCCTTGCTCTCTCCCACCGCCTTGCTCTCTCCCACCGCCTTGCTCTCTCCCACCGCCTTGCTCTCTCCCACCGCCTTGCTCTCTCCCACCGCCTTGCTCTCTCCCACCGCCTTGCTCTCTCCCACCGCCTTGCTCTCTCCCACCGCCTTGCTCTCTCCCACCGCCTTGCTCTCTCCCACCGCCTTGCTCTCTCCCACCGCCTTGCTCTCTCCCACCGCCTTGCTCTGTCCCACCGCCTTGCTCTCTCCCACTGCCCCGTGTCTGTTCCCACACCGATCCCACTGCCCCGTGTCTGTTCCCACACCGATTCCACTGCCCACAGCCCCATGTCAGGCCCCACAATAATTCTACAATAAAAGGTTTACAGGTATACTACAGTATCCCATTGCAAAGCTACGTATATAATGTGTTTGCACAACTTCCACATTACATAACGTCCTATTTAACAGAACATATTGTGGACATTAATACCCTCTGTAAGGTTCAGTATTACCTGCGCTTTCAGACATCTGCTGAGTGTCTTGGAACATATCCACCATGGATGGGGGTGGGGGTGGGGGGGTGCTACTATATATTTGTGGAGGTTGCATTAAAATGATCCACAGAGCTTTCTTTTTAATAATAAAAAATTGCAAAGAGTAATTTTCAGGCTTTGGTGATTCTGCTTTGTTTTACAGTTTATAAATTAGGACAGAATGTAACCAGGCACAGCATTATAATATATTGCACAGATTTAATTGAAAATAATCACACTCAGAAATAATCACATGTGCCCTTACATGGCTGCCCTTTCAGAAATATACAAAGCAATAATAGCCTTCATTGTCAAAGAAGATGGAGGCACTACCACTGGTGCGGACCCACTGGGAGTAAGGGAGTGGAGATGCAGTGTTCCTGCAGGGTCCAGCCATCTGTCTGCTCCGTAAGAGCTTTGAACGACCCATTAAAGGAGCCAACGGTGGTTTTATTTGAGATCCTACAACCTCAGGGTCTGCACCAGAGATGGTAGCAGCCACAAGGGGTTGCAGACTCCAGGGAAGTGGAGGACTGTAGCGGGGCACCACAGGTTAGGAAGATCACCCCTGTCTGAGAAGGAGAAGCAGAAGAAGACTCATGGGATTGTGACCACGGCGGCAGACCAGTGAGGGGGCTCTGCAGCTGAGGGACCAGAGCATGCGGCGGGCTGCTGGAAACTTGAGGCGAGGAACCCACAGAAGCTGTGGGTTGCAGGAGACTGCCTTCGAGAGACTCACGCCAGGCTACGGACTGCTGGAGACAGGCTCGAACTGACTGAAGGAGTCCAGGTATCAGAACCGGGATGTGAGGAGGTGCCAAAGGGTCCTTGACCATGTTGCAGGTTCAGATCTGGAGCTCAGGTCACAAATGGTTTGGACTGGACTCTGAATGGCGGCAGAAGAGCTGGAGATGAATCTACGGGCTCGATGCCTCGGTGGGGGGAGAAACACTTTTGTTTGCTTCTCTTTTTCTAACTAAGAAATGTAAGAGGTGCTTAGGCAATTTCTGCTGGTGGCAAAACTGTCTAAATCGCAGCAGGGAAAAAGGATTTTCATGTAATAGGACATTGTTTTATTACTGTGACAATAAATTGAATCTTGAATATCTATTGATTAAAAACAATTCTTTCCAGATTTTGGACTTCCTGAAAAAGCTACTGACCACCATGATGTCAACCTCCTACAGGAGCTATATTGAAAGCATCCTGGCTCACTGGTTCACAGTATGGTACAGTTGCTACAAAGAAATGGATTGGAGCTCAATCAACAGGGCAATGAGAGTGGCAGAGATGACCACTGGAGTACCCCTCCCCGTCATCAACGTTATTTACTGGGATCATTGTCAGAAGGTGGCAAAATCATTTCGAATCCCTTCAACCCCACACACAGTATCTTTCAGCTGCTCCTGTCAGGAAAGAGCTACAGCAATAGTAGAGCCAGCAGAAAATGCTGAACGACCAAAGGAACTGCTCTCACTAACCATCCGAGACTCTCGTATTTATGAACCAATATTTATTTGTATATATGAATACTTGTCCTGCCTATATATTGTTTGTTTGTTTGTATGTTTTATGTCTGGTTGTGTGTCAGAGGACTGTAGAATGTGGTTTTGTCAGGTTGTACTTGTGCAGTCAAAAGAAAATACTATAAACTTACCTTCTCTGTTATGGCATTTCCATAACTCCAGCATTTGTTGACCTCTGTTTTCCATATAGAATTCAATTATCTGAATCCCTGTTTAGCCAGTTCTAAAAGATATTGATCCTACTCTTCTTACAACATTGACCAGCATACAATTAAGTACTGTGGGAATCTTCTCCTCATTATAAGAAGGATAAAAATAGTTGTGTTGTAATTGGAGCATTTTAACATTAAGAATTTATGTTGTCCAGTTCAAAATTTTGCATGTCTTTATTCTGTTTACTCAATTGATACACTAAAGAGCTGGATGAATTATTATCAATACTTTTCAAAATTAATTAAATTTGTCTGGTAAAAGGATAGTAAATATTTCAGTTATTCCTGAAGTACATTGCTAATGGCAAAATATATCTATATACATGGCTTTGAAGTTACTTCAACTTGCAACATTTAAAAAATTACACGTGTATGTATCATATTTTTTTCCACTGGGATATTTTCTTTTATTTTTGCTCATTTTTGGGATGTTAGCATTTATCCCTTGGATAAGAAAGTCTCTGCACAAAGGATTTTTAATCAACTTACTAGCCATAAAATTTAAACATATTTACAGATTACATAAATGTTCTGACGACCCATTGATACTTGTGAGCAGTTCGATGCTTGGATTTATACTGTGATGCGCAAAAGCTAAGAATATACTGTGTGTGAATTTAGCCCCACACTCTTGTTGAAAACTGTTCAAATTCGGATTGGTTTGTCAATGCTTGAAATTACCTTATAGGGCCGGGACAAAACACCTCATAAAACTTGAACTGTCTGCAAAATTATACTCCCCAAGCATCTAATTTGTCAAAGCTTTAATTTTTTTTCAAATACTTCTCAATGTTAAAAAAATCATCTAAATAATTCAGAACAAAAATGGTTAAATATTAACAAAAATTACATCACTGAAAATGCAGTTTTCAATAATTAACGTTAAATTCAATTAAAAATATGCAACTTCTTTCATTGCTCTTTTTCTTCACAGCTGAACTCATTTATTTTCAATCAAATGAATGGTTCAAAGAACTGGCACCAAGAATTCAATATGTTCTTGCTCCATCACTGTATTCTACAACACATCCAACAGCTATCCAACCATGAGCTCAGCTAGGAAATGTCCTGGCAAGGCTTGGTTGGCAAGTTGGGGACTTCCACAGGAGTGCAGAATTTGCTGCCATTTGAAATGGCTTGGTCCTGACTCGGTCCAGCTACATTGTGTTTTTCTGTATCTATTTACTCACATCACAAATTTTGTAGCCTGATGTTTGCTACAGACACAACTTGCTCTTTACTCTCCATCTTACTAAAAATAAATCGTTGCATTTGTGTGTTGGTGGCTCATTAAAATTATTACTGAAACCCAAGTAACAGTAAAATTACAATCCTATATTTCAATGTGCTATTGTTAATATTGTTCTTGTACAAAAAGTAAACAATATGGGTTTTTCATTCTTTTAGATTGTAAAACTTCAAAATATGTAATTCATATTTATAATTCTACTTTTCTCATTTTCTCCTTTAATCCAATCCATTTTTTTTGTTTCCTTTCTCTGTATTTGATTTGGCTTTAATTCACCTATACTAATCACCTCTTCTCAGTGGGTTTCTATTTCTCGATCTGCAAAATTTATTAGTCCTGCCATTTGCTGAGATCCCAAGTGCCCTCTTCTCCCCACTCACCATGAGCTCACACTCGTAGCAAGTTAGGAGACAAAAATTTTATAGAAAAAAAAATCTGCAGGGAGAAAAAAAAATCTACATTTGTACAGCATGTCACAAAATTAAGATTGGCCCAAACCAATCAAGTAAGTACCAAAAATGCAGACCCATGACTTGGTTTGGTTTGAAAAGTTCCCAAATGCAGTAGAATTTGTTCTGCTACAAATTCTCCAGAATTTGTGCCACCTCCCTAAGGAGATTAGTAGCTGTAGGAAATTCTGTGAAGTAAGTTCATTTTCCACTCAATTCTCGAAGGCAAATGAGTTGCAGACTGAGTAGATAATTGAAGTATGAAATTAAGGATTTTTAAAAAATGGATACAAATATTATTAGCCTGTGTATTTATCATCAGCTTGCATTTAAGTTTCTGTACAATATAACTTAGATTGCATTACACAACATTGAGTGAATATCTTACTTGGCACCTAAATTATTTAACCTTTTTTTGTGATAAGAATCTATTATTTGTTCTGCATTTATTAATACTGAAATTCTGACATCCTAATGTTATAATATTTCAAAATTAAGACTTTGGATTTGCAAAGTGTTATAGCTGCTGATGTTAGTTAAATGGACTTGGTTTAAATGACTTGTAAAGTTGTCTGATTTCATCTGATATTAGAGATCGCCCAAATGTTTAGAATACTGTCATTATTCTGTTGCCATTCTTTATTAATTCCTATCAGCTAAATATTATGGAAGTTTGTGAGAATGTGAATAATGATATCTTATTGCATTTACAGCCCCGATTATCGTTTTACTTTTTGATGCTGTTGAAACAGAATGGGAAAAGTTTAAAATGTTAAAATCGATCGACAGCCATATCTTCTGCTATTGTTGACTGTTTTCTTTACAAATCTGAGGGTTCGATTGAGTAAATGCAAAAATTCTTTTTCTACTAAGGTGAAGTGAGACAAGAACTGGAGGTCGGGAGTTAAGGGTGAAATGCTTGAAGGGAACTTCACACAGGTCAGTGAGAATGTGGAACAAACCGTCAGCTGAAGTGGTGAATGTTGGCTCCAGTTTGACTTTTAAGAGAAATTTGCATATATACAGGGATGGGAGCACAAATGAAATTTCCTTCAATCACAAATTGAACATTCTCATTATAACAACTGTTAAGACTGTTTAGCTGTCTGCCACAAATAATTTTGGTCAAATGGATCAATCAAAATATGTGGGTCGAATTTATCTGATGAAACTGACTAGAGATATGAAACTTTACATTTTATGTAACTATATGAAAACATGATACATTTCAGTCAAAGAAGTTAGAAATCAAAAATGTGACAATGTAGAATGCAACAATACTTAGAATGATTTATAAAATATACTATTATCCCGTGAAATCATTACCTATCTTTTTAACTGAATGCTGAATCTAATGATCAATCACGTGTACCATCTGGTAGATTGCTATCCTTGTTTTCCTCTGTCATCTCGCTCTTCAAAGATACACTTTTAATTTTAGTTTTTTTTTTAGTCCCTCTTTCACTGCTGAGCAACAGAGAAATAGCGATGGTAATTATCTTAAGTAATATATCAGTGGAGACAAACCAACTTCTTTGACTGGAAGGACAATTTACCCAAAGTTGACACAGGTGCAAGTCATTTTCCTGCTAATGAGCCATTGAAGAAAACATATTCTTTTGAAAATAATATTTTGGGCATCACTCAGGAACATACTGTCTGAAAATGGAAAAACTTTCTTTTCCAAAGTAAACAGAACCTTTCTATAAAATAAGGAAAAGAGGGATGTGAACTCGGCCTCCAATTCTGAATATTAACAATGACTTTTTAATGGATACATTAATCCAATACATGCACTTAAAAAATACCTTTGACCCTGAACATAAAAAAAATCTTCTTTGACCCATAAAAAAGATACAAAAGTACAAAATCAAGTGCATGATTGAAATATAATTATTAGAAGATATTTACAGTACTTCTACTTTTGACAAATAAAGTGCTGAATTCATAAAATAACACTTCAACTTTATTTTTGGCTAGTTTTATTATATTTCACATATTAGCTTTGAGAAGGATTCTAATATATATTTGTGCCTGTTTGCTTGTCTGTTTTCCATGTGAATCAATATGGAGCACTCTAGGAATGTCCAAGGAGGTTCAGTAGGGGTAACATTCGATGCTGAATGTCGTGACCATGTTGAATTTAACTTTAAAGTTCTATGAAGTTCAAAAGTTCCCAAAATAAAATTGAACTTGCACTAGGGACACTCAATTAGCTACTGTGGTGTGCACAAATATACATTCAGAAATACAAGTGGCCAAACCCAATTCAATATGGCCCCAAAACGCAAAGCAATACTGGCAGAAGCTCTTCACAAGCCTGAAGACAAACTTAGATGAAGGTAAGCTCAAGAGACAGCAGAGGAACATCAGTCTTGCCTCACTGCTGACGCTTCTAGACTTTCAAGGAGCAGGCAGGAGGAAAAAGAACAGCAGTTCTGAGCCCATCTCGGTGCTCAGGCCTCCAGACAGGCAAGGAGCAGGCACCAGGAAACAGAACAGCAACGATACACCCGTCTCAGTGCTCACACCTCCATACAGGCAAACAGAACAGCAACACCAGCCCTGATTCAGTGCTCAGGCCTTCAGACAAACAAGGAGCAGGTAGTAGGAAACTGAGGAACAACGTCAAGCCCACCTCAATGCTGATGCCACCAGGCATTCCATGAGCTGTTTTATTTTCCAGGCAACGCCAGCTATCCTTCTAATAAATTAATAAATGTAAGTGTACAAGTTCAAGAGTCATCATCATTTAACTGAATAAAATAAGATTTTGTTTCTGTCTGCAATGTCATTCCAATCTGTAGTTGTAGTTTCCAATCTCGCCACTAGAAGCCGCATGATCACTCAGACTGCCCAATGTTGTACAAAAAGGAAAAGATCGTGATCACCTTTGAACAAATTTGATGATCGTTTCATTGCTGAATCCAAGGTTTTCTTTGCAAACAATGACTTATTTTGAAGATTTAAGAAATTTTATGCACATCATTTTGATTATAACAACTTCAGTTTATTTTGAGACATGAATTCAAATGATAAAACACAGCATTATTTTTCCTAGTTATTCATGAGTAGGTAGTGCTGCACCATGCTTCTCAATGACTGTAATCTCACAATGTTTTGGGATAGAGAGTTCCTGGGTTTGGGTCCATGACACTAAAGGAAAGGTGATATATATTTCTAAATCAGGATGATATGATTTTTGGGGAAGTGTGAGTGGTTACTTGGGGTGTGGGGAAGGGTGGATCCCAAAAAGTGATGTTGTTTCTCAGTGCCTGCTGCTCTTATTCATCCTGAGAGGTCATGGTCATGAATTTAGAAGGTAGACTGGTGGAATAACGAGAGAGCATTTTGTAGGAAAAGTAGACTTCTCAGGCACAAAATATTGGTTGTAACAGTAAATGAATGATGGCACGTTAGTTAGGCTTCTTGAATAGTATTGAAACTCCAGGAAAATCAAGTGTATTCCAGCACACACTTGTCTTGTACCTGGAATTAGTAGGTGAGTCATGCTCCCGCAGACACAAAATTAATGTGGCTGATTCAAGTCGATGGTGACCCTTAGAGAGAGCTGGTAATGCTAATGCCATTGAATGTCAGAGGTCCCTTGTTAGCCTCTCTTGTTGGAGACCAAATGCCTGCGGAATGCTACTTGCTGCAGTTGGCCCAAGCCTGAATATTGTATAGAACTTGATGAAGTAAAACTGCTTCATTTTCTGAGGGTAACAACTGTAAATTGACTTGCTCAATCATCAGTGAGGATCTCCTTTCTGGCCTAACGAGGGACGGGAAAGTTATGAATGATTATTGATGAAATGCTGCATGTTATACAGTTTCAGATAAGATTCGGTGGAAATTACCTTTAGTAAAACTGATGGCCTGATGATTGCAGGACTGGGCAGTGGTTTTGAATTAGCTGTGAAATGAGGAACTGTGAGCACATGGTAGTCATTAAATTATTAAGTCAATTATTTTTTTATAAAAGGGAAAAATATATACTGTGTTTATATTCCTGGTTAACAAAAGAACATAAAAGAGATCAGGACAAGGAAAAGACCTTCACCCATCCACAATCCATCATTCTATCCTTTTAATAAGGATATTTTGTATGTACTGAATATTGTTTCCGCACCTACATTTTACCAATACCACTTTATTCAGGTCTTGCATAGAATTAAGAATAAAGCTGATGTGAAAAGAATTGATGTTAATTTCTGCCTTTTTGCCTTGAAGCATTCAGAAGAATATTTGAGTTGAAACATGTGATTATTGATGAAGGAAATGTGTTGGAGCTGTAACTGAGACTCATGCTGCGAGGACTTTGAATCAAGCTCACTGTAATCATTTTCACTAGCCATTATAGCTTTCACTAGGGGCAAGAATGCTCTCTTTGTATCATGGAGAATCAATTAGAATGCTGAATTGCCTAACAACATCTTTACTTGCTCTCAGTCTGGTTTATGCAACTAGAATATAGATTATAAACATCGATTAAAAATGCATCATTACTCGTGCTTAATTAGATTCACACCTTCACTCAGTGCCTAAAAAAGGGCAGAAAATTACAGTTGATGGAAATTCATGGATAGCATCAGCGTACTGTAATTGCTAACTTCGAGATTTCAATGAATGTTTGATCATATTTTAAATTGCATTTATTCCCTTTGCCACTTCAATCGTCTGTTGTGGTTGACTTACTGTTGAATATTCGCAATAACACGTTATGCTGGAAGGGCTTTTAAGGAAATGCTGAGCGTCCCTTTTATCCATTCAAAGCTTATGCAAAGTTTCTGTAAGTTTGTAGCAGGAGAAAGTTAAAATTTCAAATTCTGTTTCGAAGAATTTAAAGAATATTAATTTAAACTCTTCACTAGAATGAATTTCTATCAGTATGAAATATCAAAATATAATTGCCTGAAAAAAAAATCAACTTTATTCATAAATTTTCCTAAGTTTTACTGCTAATTAGTAAGCACTGACTCAATAAAATAGCCGGGTTTCCATTATTTTGCTGATTTAGAAATAAATGATTAACCTCATCTAAGTTTCTATTTCACTTCATTGTGGCAGGCTTGTTAATAGCAGGATAAAATTTATTATACTGGACAACTAACATTTTGAGTTAATTGAGAGCTGGATCAGTAACATTCATTAAATTATATACAGTGAAATCCCCTGTATCTGGAATTCAAGCAACTGGCCAAAAAAGAAGGAAATAAATAGATAAAAATAAATAAAAATTTAAATAAAAGTTTAAAATTGTGAAAGTAAATTTTATCTGAAGCAACACAGAACTCGTTGGTGAACATGTGAGCAAATTCAGCCTGGTCATTCTTCTTACACCCCCCCCCCCCCCCCACCACCCCCGCACAACAGCTGCTTGCATAAAGCACTGTTTAAATAAAATGGCAGTGCCCAGGATGCTGCTCACCCAAAATGTCTCCCTATCCCTGCCTGGTTAGTCTTTAGCTTGATTAGTAATAAATATATTAGCAGGGCTTTATCTGCAAACTTAGGGGGTGTGTTAATTATGACAATGACATGGTTAGCGCAGCGCTGTCACAGTGCCAGCGACTGGAGTTGAATTTTAAATTTAAATTTTGTAATTTACGGGAATGACCTGATTGAAGTGAATGTTACATAATTAAGAATGAGTTTTTAAAAAATTACTTTACATTTTGAACTATTTTGTTTTTTAACCTGTTTATCCTTAATGCAGGTGTATTAGCAGTAGTATCAGTATCAGCCCAGGAGTATGCGGAGGACCTTAACATAACAATTACAGCACAGAAACAGGCCATTAGGCCCTTCTAGTCCGCACCGAACCAAACACCCCTTTCTAGTCCCACCTCCCTGCACAATGCCCATAACCCTCCATCTTCTTCTCATCCATATACCTGTCCAACCTTTTCTTAAATAATACAATTGACTCCGCCGCCACTATTTCTCCCGGAAGATCATTCCACACGGCTACCACTCTCTGAGTAAAGAAGTTCCCCCTCATGTTACCTCTAAACCTCTGCCCCTTAATTCTTAACTCGTGTCCTCTTGTTTTAATCTTTCCTCCTCTTAACGGAAATAGTCTATCCACATCCACTCTGTCTATCCCTTTCATAATCTTAAATACTTCTATCAAATCCCCTCTCAACCTTCTACGCTCCAAAGAATAAAGACCTAATCTGTCCAATCTCTCCCTATACTCTAGATGCTTAAACCCAAGTAACATTGTAAGAGTGTGTCTCGGGCAACTGGAAAATTCAACCTGTAGGTGTGTCACTGAAATGATAATGCAATAGAAATGAGATTACAAGAAGTTGATACAATACAAGGTTTCAACTTTTTTTTTCAATCCAGTTTGATGAATCTTGAGTATTATATCATTCGCTAGTAATATCACTGCACGTGTATTGTTCGCAAACACTTACCTTATACAGATTCCCATGAACTGAATTATGCTCCACTCTCGGCCTGATTTTCTATCGGCAGTGGTGGCTTGCACAAGATAAATGTTTTCACATCAAGTCAGAGACTAATGTAAGCCCAGCCCAGGAGTCAGCAGAAAATATTTCAAGTAGCTGGTTAAGTCATCTCTCCTGCCAAAATCATTAAAATATTCAAAGTAATGAAATTTAAATTAACCATTACATTAATGATAAAACACAAAATGCTTAAATAAGCTTAGAAACCTTTAAAGAATTAAAACATCTAAATAATAAGTTTATAAACTGAGCCTACAGCCATTCTTCTTCATTTAAGTGAATGAAGATGTTACTCCTGTTGCAAGTTGCTTGAGTCAATTCCCTATTGTAAATGCTGGACAATTGCCCTGAATATATACACTCCCTTATTGGACTCGTATTGAAGTGCACTCTTTAAAAATAATACAAATTCCACAACTGACTGCAAACTTTGGACTTAAACATTTGTGCAGAAAGATTGATGTTGTCAAATGCAGGAAATGGTGGGGAGGGGGTAGAGGGTAGAAATATCCACAATTCGGTGAATAACTGCTGGCATTTTTCCTTCAAAATCTGGTTAGAATTAAAATCATCTGTGTTATGCATATTATATTCTATACCTCTCCACAAGAGCTGTAATCGTGAAATTGGAAGTTGAAAGCTTACTAGATGCAGAGGACATTTTACTTTCTGTATCCAAAGTTTATCAGTATTGGATATTGGATACTTTTATACATTGTATCTTTCAGCAGCAGGTGGCATTGGGCTTGTTTCACATGGCAGAAAATAAGGGCCATTTATTTTTTGTTTGCTCAAATTTTGTGTGGTTTTGCCAGGCCTTTTGTCCATCAATAACCAGGACATAAGCCATTATAAACAAATATTCATCATGAAAAGCATTGCAGACAATGCAAGCCTTGACCAAATATGTTTCTTCTTTTGACAGTGAGAGTTTAACAACGATTACAGTTGTTTACCCGCCCCCCCCCCCCCAACTTTCTGTGGTCCGACATGATTTTCCACAGTTATGCTGATTCAAATCCATACTTTCAATTTCACATTCCTCTTTGTTCCCGCTCTTGTGATATGCGGTATGCTACTCCCTCTCGATGCTGGTGATGGCCGCATACCATGAGAATATTGTACAGCATACTCTCTCGTTGTAAATGATTTTTTTTCCAGTGTGGAATAAAAGAATTCAATGTTTTTCTGTATATTTTTAAAAAAAGCTAGGTGTGGGATTCTTTGTTGACTTAGAATTTTTTCAACATACAATGGGTTTGCTGGAACTTACCCATCGTACATTGAGGAGCACTTGTATTCTGTTCTAAATGCCTGGATGATTTGAACAGTGCAGCATTTGATTACATTGTTCCAATCACCTTCAGCCGCGCAACCTTAAATAAAAAAAAAGTATTATTAAATCTCACCAATAAATGACTGTATTTTGATTACTTTGGATACCATAGAGAATGTATTATCAACATTAAATTAACAGAGCTTGCAGGTACAATACTTACCCTTAGATTTAGCATGGTTGAATTTAATTCTTCAAGCACTGCAAGATTCTGATGTAACAAGGGATCTTTTTGTTTTGACGTGGAAAGGGGTACTTAACTTTCACACTTGTATTCAGATATGGAAAAACTGTTAGCTCCTGAATGTCATTATCAGCTTAATTAAACAAATGCATATTTTCAGCTTGTAAAAATGAAAATAAATATGCATTTGTTTTCTGTGGGCCTTGTACCTTGCTGTTTAACACGCCACAGAATGTCTGCACAGACGACCACTGTTCAAGGGTTATAAAAGTCCTCATCAGCCAACATGAGGTGGATGTTTTCTGGCATATGCTCTTAAAAACAAATGCTCGAAGAGCAAGCAAGGCCTTTGGCCATCTGCCAGTGCCAACATGTCGTTCATTAACCCCAAAGGGGCATAGTCCCCCAGGCCATCGATATGGAGGAGCTGTGCAGGTCGCTCTCGTCGTGAGAGACCATAAATTCGGAAAAGGAAGGCTTTTAGAGTTTCGTACTTTCTGAGAGCTGGTGGGTCCCAAAGGAAATCCACTACTTGACTTGCCGTGTCCTGGTTGAGGACGCTTAATATATGTTAGTATTTAGTGGCGTCCACTTCTATCTTGCGAATGCAGAACTTCCCCTCAGCCTGCTTGAACCAAACTTCAGGTTGAGAGGTCCAGAAGACAGGCAGTTTAAGCGAAACCACTGCATTGTCCATGTTGGGTCTAAAATCTGTTTGGGGCCCGTCAGGATCACCAATGTAGCAACTGTGTCGCAGTGTGAAATAAAGAACGAGAAAATGATCAGACGTAGTTGAGTTGGAGTTCAGTAAAAGTCATTTACTCAAACAATCACCTGCAGCTTTCTGAAAACCCCGCACATTCCAAATGACTTCATGATGTCACGCGGAACCTCCCCAGCCAGTTTGATTAAGCCTCGGATAAGCTGCTACAACAGGAACTTGTACCCAAAAGTTAACACTCACACATTTTTAGCAATTGAGTGATTTAATGTGATATCAGGAGATGGACACTTTAGAGTCCAGTATGATCTACTCCTGTTCCTGGTAACTAGTTCTTCTCTGTATAATTATTATATTTGGCTGTTCACCACTTTTTCCAATGGTACCAGAGACTGATTTCCCAGTCAGAGTGGACTACCTGACAGTAATCGTATTTCGGAGAGGGCTCAAACAGTTATTGGTGTTTCCCAAAAATTAATTTTACCAATGGCTGAAAATATGCAAATATTTACTGCTTATTATGTTGGGAGCATCACATTTCAAATAGGATCTGAAAAATGGATGTTGCATTGACTAATTGGAGTATACAGAGTCTTTGATGCTGCCAGTTTTTTCATATTAAAGTAAATGGTTAAATGATGTTTTATTAATTAATATCAGAATTGATGTAGATGGCCCTTCATGTGTTTATTTCATGAAGCCCCAGAGGAAATTCATTTGGCATAGGGAGATTTAGAAATCAAGGAGCAAATTACAGTCAGACCCCTATTATTTAGAATTCAACCAACAGACAACCTTGTGCAACTGGTAAAAATGATCCAGAAAAATAAATAAATGACATCTTTAAAAATGAATAAGAATAAATAAATATTTAAATGAATTCTTAAAATGGTAAAAGTAAATGTTCTTTGAAGTAACACATAAACCTTTGGGGAAGATAGGACCAAATATTCAGCCAGCGGAGGGTCTTGATCGTGTTTTGCTCAACATAGCTGTTTGAATAATGTTGTGTTTGAATAAAATGGCATCCCCCAGGTTGAAGAGCTGGTAGACGCTGCTCGCCATTGAGATTACTCCATTCAAGGGTCTCGTAATCCCTTCTGAGTAAGAATCTTTATCTTTGTTAGTATAATATTAAGTACATGAGTAGGGCTTTATCTGTAAACTTGGAGGGGAGTTAATTATCTATTATGTAATTGCTCGTCTTTGGGGTGGCTCCGTAGAGGGGAAGGAACCTGCAGATGCAGTGACAGCCAAATGTTTTCAAAGAATATGACTTAAAGTAAAATGCTTTTAAGGTTTATATATTCATGCAAGTGAAGCTTGTTCATGGTAAGTACAGAATAGCATTTTTTGTCTTTTAAACTATTTATTCTTGCAGGTGTATTAGTTAGGCATTCTAAGAGTGAGTTTCAAGTAACAGGAAATCTTATCTGGGATCTACCAATCCCTCTAGGTGCTAGATACAAGGGGTTTTACTGTTAACTTAACTGGAAACACTCCAACATGCAAAACAGCTGAATATTCATGATGAGGTTTGATTTTAATGTTTAAATTTACAGTAGCTCAACAGGATTGTTATGCTTTCTCAGAGCACCTATTTTGGCTCGTTAAGGAAGCATACAAGTGATTGTAAGACATTGTCTGATAATTACAAGTTAGTTCTATTTACTTCAAGATTATGTAATAAATACAGGACTATATATCAAATAGAAACAAAGGCCTTCTCCAAACACAACTATGTTTCTTAAGAAATTATCATCATTTAACATATTTGCTTTCTCAGAAAATGAATCTCAGCCAACTGCCCGCAAACTTTTATGCTGCAGTCACAGCTGTAAATTCTAGATTCAGTCATCCAACCAGCAGTGATGGCTTGTGACTGAGGACCCTCTCCTGTTATCAGCTGTGACCAAAGCAGCTGTTCTTGAGTGAAATTCACACTGCTGAATCCCATGTATACATGAACATTGATATTTGCAGTTGGTTAAGATCCAGACTCATGGGTTCCGACAACAATTATCTATGATTATCTGACTATGCTCTGAGACAAAAACTAATTTTGTGATATTAGATTGCATTCTTTTCTCTCTTGATTTCGCATTTCCCAAAGGGCATTTATTCTCAAAGATCTTTCTCTAGAGACCAAGGGAGAAATGGTGCGAGACTCCCCACAGTCCCAGAGAACAGGCAGCTTTTGTACTGATTCGATTCCATCCAAAGCAATGTTTTAAAGTCATTTATCAAGTCATCGATTTTTAATGAAAATAGCTCCAATTCTTGAATTATTTCAGCATCTGTACTGCTTCATACCAGGAAGCCTACTAATGAATCTGAACTCTGATTTTTCTTTTGGTTTATTTCTATATCATGGGTTCAGAAATATGCACAGTATGGCAACTATGTTCTTACTAAGGTGTTCTAAAGAGTCACTGTTACATTTCCTTAACTTCTGCACATTTTACCATAAACCTAATATTCCATTGGGTTATTTCCCATCAACACAGTGTACCTCAAAGCTGTGTGCTTAGTCCCCTGCTTCCTTCCCCATGCATTCTTGACTGCGTGGCCAAGATCAGCTCCAACACAACCCAAGCACAGATGATGCCACAATTTTTTGGCTGGATAACTGGAATTGATGAGGCAAAACACAGGATGGAAAATGAAAATCTGTTGGATGATTCCAGAACAGCAATCTTGCTCTCAACATCAAAAAGCCTAAGGAGTGTTCATTGATGGGACTGCATTATGACCCTTCATATTCCTTGCAGTACACATTACTGAGGACCCCTCCTAGAGCCAACATATCGAGGTAACTATGAAGAAGGCTTAACAATGCCTATATTTTCTAAAAAGGCTGAGGAGATTTGTCATGATGTGAAATTATCCATCGAACTTCAACAGGTGCACTTTTGGATGCCTTGGGAATTTTTATGTCCAGGTATGCAGAAGGCTACAAGAAGCAGCAAACATAACCAAGACCATCTTTGGCTCCAACCTCCCATTCATTGAAGATATATATGTGAGGCTTTGCTTCAAGAAGGCCACCAACATCATGAAAGACCCCCATTGCACTGGTTACAAATTCTTTCTCTCTTCAGGAAGAATGTACAGAAGACTAGTAACTCTTGGTTCAGGAACAGTTTTTAACCAACGACTATCAGGCTCTTGACCCTCCTCTAACTACTCTGATCATAAACTACTCTGGGACCATAAAATAACTTGTCTGCACTAAATGAAGCATTATTTTCTTTCACTAACTGTAATTGTGAATAGTTATTTATTTATCTAACCATCCTTTATATTTATCCTCTTCCCATGCTGGACTAATTTAATGCATTCCAGTTAGTCTATCTCATGTTTCTGTTTGGCAGCAGCAAGTAAGGATTTCAGTGCATTGTATTTGTCTATATAACAATAAACTTATTTTCATTATTTTGTTAGCTTTTCTTAAATCTTGCTTATTGCAGTAAAAACACAGAAATGCTGGATGAACTCAGCAGGTCTTACATCATATATAGGAAGTAAAGATATATAACCTAATGTTTTGGGCCAGAGCCTGTCTGGTTTATACTTGTACCTTAAAGAAGTGCTCAGGCCCAAAACATTGGGTTATATAGCTCTACCTCCTATGGACCCTGCGAGACCTGCTGAGCTTCTCCAGCATTTGTGTTTTTACTACAATCACAACATCTACAGATTTTTATGTTTCTCTGATTTATTGCAGTCTATATGTTATGAAACTGAACACCCAAATTTCAAAGCCCTTCCACCCATCTTTCCACTAAAATATAATTACTTGAAAGAAAAGTCAGAATTTAGTACCTTGCAATTATTCATGTTAAATCTGACTCTTTTATGGCCGTGCCAGGAGCTTATCACAGGTCCAGGTTGTGCAGAATTGCAGCCAATTGTTCTGCAAAGACAACCCATCGGTTAATAGCGATGTGTGAATCAGCATTTTCCTGACTTTTGTTAGGTCTGCTTTGTTCATGAATGAGTGAGTCAGACACCAGACTGAGTCGAAATCAAGGATCTTTGTTCTTTATTACCGGATTGTAACACTTGCAACTAACAGTGTTAGTTGGAGAAGGCGCATTCTGCCGTTATCAGCAAGTGGTTTTTTTTATATACCTCAGGATACGTACTTAGTAAATTATCATACCATTACATTGTCCAATGAATAAACTGTTGCTATCCTTCTCTGCTAGCTTGCTGCACATCAATTTGTCATTACCACTCTTATCTTGAGAGTACAAGGTCACAACTGCATCTTGTTACGGCCCAGCACTGGGTGACTCCTTCTTCATTCCCAGCTCATGATGTTTTTACCTAACACTTTGTACCTGCACATTGCAACACAGGGACACATGTACTCTATATCTGATTGCCCACTCTAGCCCAGGACTCAGAACAAAGACCAGAAATAGTATTCAGCATGGGGCTGTGCTCCATACACTTTGTGTCTGAACCCTTGACTTTGTCAGGCATGTAGTTTAACCGTAATCACTTGAAGGGAGCTGCTGATTCGAATTGAAAAGGCAAGTGTAGGCAATTTTCAAATGTACATACTGGTTGAGTGGCAGCACCAGTCAGGAAAACCCAGACAACATTGTTTTCCCCATTCAGTGCCTCTTTGGGCCATCTTCCTAACAATTGAACTGGTTTCCCAGTTTTTCCACATACCTCCCTTTCTCTCTTCCCCATTAGCCCTGATCTGGCTCCTAATAATTCAGAGCTCTCAGGTCATGGTGTGATTATCTTCTACCCACCTTCCTGAGGATTTTTACACCCCCACCAACTTTTGAAACTGTTAATGCCAACATCATCCCTTCACTTTTTCCAAAGTTCTGCTACTGATTCTGTCCTCTCCTCTTTCTTCTGAACTACCAGTCCTTAACATGAAACCCTGCCTTGTCAAATTGGAGGTTTGATTGTCTCCCACATCCCAGTCTAACAGGGGCATATTCTGGGGGCTCTGTTGCTGAACTGGTCTCACGCACAGGAATTTCTTCAGTTACTCCTAATAGGTTTCTGCTGTTTTGGTCTGCTCAAATATTCATCAGATTAGTTAAAAACTAGACAATAAGTAATGATTTCCAGTTGCTTCCTGTTGCCTCATTACAGTTGTATAAAGAGAGGAAGAATGTAGACAAGTAAAATTATCAGCAAGCAAAGAATTGCTGGAGGAACTCAACAGGTCATACAGCATCTATGGGTAGAAATGGACAGGCAATATCTTGGGTCTGAACCTTTTGTTATTTTTATAGAATGCGTGAAATGACATATATAAAGGGGAAAGAAGCTGAGGAGCAGCCCGGATGTAATTTAGGCTTGGGAGGTGGAGAGCCATTCGGGAGGGAGAAAACATTAGGAAGGGGTATGGGATGAAAAGTTAGAGAGAGAGTGAAGCATAGTAAGTACAGGGGTAAGTAAAGAAGAGATGGGAACAGTAGAATTAGATGGGGGTGGGGAATTACCTAAAATGAGAAAAAATAGTATTCATGCCATTAGGAATGTGATGTGTTGTACCTCAAGTTTACATTTAGCCCTGCCCAGCCAATGGATGAGGTGAAAGACAGACATGCCATTGTAGAAGTAAAATAATCAAACGATGCTTTGATGTTAATTTTGAAAAAAAAGACTCGAGCTCTGGGCATTGCAAAAAGGCTGAGATGCATTGGCCTGTCTTAGTTATCCCTGAGGAGTCAGTAGTAAGCTGCCTTCTTAAATATTTGCAGTCTACGGTGAAAAGACTCTAAAAATATGGTTAAATTTAAGCTTTGAAATGTTTATACTAAATTGTTCCTGTGATAAAAGCTAACACATAGTTAAATCTCTTGCAAAAGCATGGCACTAGTTGTAAAAATTTTTTACCAAGTCCAGGACCTATAGTGGACTAATTTACAAGATGTGGATTTGCCCAAATACAATCTGTATTTACATCCAAATTCCTTAACGGTACCCATTCCTCGAGTGCATCTACAGATATGTTTGCTTGTAAGATTGTGCACGGCTATAGATTTGTTCTATCCTGGCTTCCAACCCACATGTAAAATTCCATATGATCAGAAAATCTGTGGGGAAATCCTCAGATACATTCATTATTTAACAAAGATATGAGTGAACTTGGGGTACATGTCCAGAGGACACTCAAAGCCGCTACACAGGTTAATTGTGTTGTTGACAAAGTGAATTGGGTTTCATTAACTGTGGGATTAAGTTCAAGAGGCATTAGTGAATGTAACAACTATTTAAGACCTTGGTTAGTCCCTACTAGTAATATTGTGTTCAGTTCTAGTCACCTCATTGTAGGAAAGATGTGGGAGCAGAGGAATTTTACAAGGATGTTGTCTGGATTGGAGAGCATGGCTTGTGAGGATAGGTGGCGTGAATTTGTTTTCTTTCCTCCTTGGAGAGGCAGAGATTGAGGGGGGTGACCTGATTGACGTGTAAAAGATGAGAGGCATTGATTGCGTGAATGGCCAGAGGCTTTTTCCCAGCAGTGAAATGGATAATACCAGGAGCCGTAGTTTTAAAGTGTTTGGGAGTAAGTACAAGGGATATAAGAGGGAAGAGATATAAGAGAGTGGTGGGTCCATGGAGTGCACAGCTGGCAAAGATTTTGAAGGCAAGTACAATAGGATCTTTTGGATAGGTACATGGAACAGACAAAAAATGCAGTAGGGAAATTCAAGGTGAAGGTAGAGATGTTATGCTGACACAGCATACTGGCCTGTTTTGTGCTGTACGTTTCAATGTTCTAAAGATTGACGTGCTGAAAGTCAAACAAAGTAACAGCATATTATTACCATGTTCCTGTGTGAACATGAGATACAACCTGGATGGTTGCAAGGCTTGGTTAAGAAGGCTTAAAAACAAGTCTATGTCAAAAACCAGTAATCTGTGAGTAAAAAACATTTTAAATTCATAAAAATTACCTTTAGAAAAGGTCATTAAAATCAATTTTAATATGGCACAAAAATCAGCAGATAAATTTGAAAAAATTTATTCAAAGCATTTCAAAATATACCTCTACGTGCCTTGGTTAAAGATCCAACAGAATATTTTGGAATTGGTTCAAAAAGCCGCAAATGAGCACCATTTAGTTGAACTTCCTTTGGTGATCAATTTACTCTGACGTCTCCAGAATTATAGGCAAGGTTTAGTTCCAACAGAATGTTTTTAAACCTTGTGCAAAAGATTCAACAGGTTTTCTGCCATCAACATCAATCATAAACAATTTTGGGTGAGATAAACCAATACAATTGAGTGAAAATTCTGAACTGATTGAACAGCAATAATGAATGTATTCCTATCCAGTTGGACACAGCAAAGGAATATTTTTTAAAAATTCATAGCATTACCTATGATTTGCATTGTATCCACTAAAATAAGGGAAAAAGTCCTCTTGCATTGAGAACAAAAGCAAAATGTCAGGCATCAAAAGAAAAATTGCAAGAAATAATCAAAAAGATCAGGCAGGTTCTTTGCGGAAAATAACAGAGTTACTGTTTCAGATTGATGAGGTTTCAATGAAAACACAAGGTCAGGGTCCTGAATTTTTATTGATGAGCTAAAGTAAAACTGCAGTTGTTGGAAATCCGAAATAAAATTTGAAATTTCTGGAAATAGTCAGGTGCTGCCTGTTCTCTTGAACATTGTCAACATTTTGTCTTTTTATTCTAGATTTGAGTATTCTGAACCATAAAACACATTGCAGGTGCATCCCTTGGATTTTTATATGTAGTTCTCATGTTCTATAGCCCATATGCAATAAATCCGACAGAAAAATCCCTTGGAGACTATCATTGGTGTCAACATGTTTGTTGAGTTTTCCAAATAATTTCCAAGCCATCTTTTAATAAAAAGATGCCCTCAATTTCTTAAATCACAGTCTGCCAATAAAGTCAGTTCAACGTTATCATGTGGACTAGTGCATTTTGTTCGACAAAAACAAATGGTGGTAGGAACTAAATGGACACCCGAAATGCAATCAGAAACAAGTATTCATTAGCTGTAGTGCTTTCCACGAAAGCAAACTCCATCCTTGTGGATAGTCATGTAATGTATAATAGTGCCTGTTTATTTGCTTTCATGTGTGGTCCCAGATTCACTAATTGGTGAATTTTGCAAGCACATAACAGATAAAATGTACAAAGGAACTCATAAAAGTTAAGGACATTACAAAATAATTGTATGTCCTATCCAGTCAGCTGTTAACTATTTTTTTATTTGATGCACTGCATGGTGGCACAGACCTAGTCTAATGAATCCTAGCTGACATATTTTAGGCACAGTTCCCAGGTACTTCACTTCTCTCTGCTGTCATCCTAGTTATTGGTTCCACATGTTCCCATTAAGCACATTATTAAGACACTGGGGTCTCATTCGGTCAACTTACTGAGTCATACAAGTCGCAGAAGTCTTAAAGTTATTAGTAATGTGAACATGCTGAAAATGTGGTGATTTTAATAATTATATTACTAGTCAAAAAACAATTTCCACATGATTTTGACTTTTGGGAATCATTACTACTTCAATATTCCACAAATAGACTAACATTTTATGTCTGCATACGTAAGTGTTAAAAAAAAACTGTCAGTCTGCACATATCTTGTTCAGAGCTTAGTTTTCTACGAACCAATATACTGACTGTTCCCCTTTTAGTACCATCTAATAAGGTAATAATGCTACTAGGTCAGGAGAAATATAATAATATGTTTTTATTGCCTTTACCCTGCTTGACGAGTAACCTTCATTACAAGTTTCAACAAATGATCTACCTTTCTGCAATTACTTTTCTCCAAATAATTTTATTCTTGACCATCGACACCTAAAGTATTTTTAATGGGGTCTAATAATATTATCTATCTTGAAATTGATCATAATTTTGATATCTTTTATTGCATCAATTAATCTGTTCAGCGTGTAAATGGTGCTGCAGTCTATTTGTATAGTTATCCATCCTGTTAACAATGAGATGCGCTGAAACAGCTTTTTCAACTGGTAATTATATGTCGGAGAAATAGCCATCATAGAGAAACATTCACTTCTCATTCATCTTCCATTCTCCAATTGAGCAATGGAATGCTTCATGCTGCACAATAAAAATGACCTAACCTGGAAGAAAGAAAGAATAATAGTACTTCATGTAAAAGTTCTTCTCAAATGTCATGGAAACACAGATGAACTGTAGTCCCATCTCAGGAGGAGGTTTGACCCATTTCAGAACTCCATTCCACTACAACCTTCAAATTGGCAGCAAGTACATTTACTATTGTTCTCTCTGATTGTAACTAGAAATACCAGGTAGAAGTTCAATTTGAGATCAAGGCAAAAAGATTACAGATCCCTTCCTGATTTTTTGCAACTGTAAAATGGCATAAATCAATGCTTGGTCTCAAATTCAATCAATGTTCTGCAATGAGGTTGCCAATCACTGTTGGTGTCCAACCATCTAGGTTGTATCTCATGTTCAAACGGGAACATGGTAATGAACCAATGGTGTGGTCAGGCGCAACAGTGGGCAGGACCAGGTGATTGTAATGGTCGGATCATACTACAAGGTAGACTGTACCCTGAATTCAATTTAAAGGACAAGTGGGTCTGATGATGGGAGTAGTGTTTACCTGTAGAATTATTTGAATCCTCACATTTAGCAGATAGAATCATGACCCAATGATTTGAGAAGATAAAAATCTTCTATGTGATGCCAGTCAAGATTGACATTTGATGAGATGTGCTTGTTCTTCTAATGGCTTCTTTACACTGTTTGGTACAAATAAGTGGCTCAGGATGCCATCAAGGATTAATTTTGCACCTGATGGGTTTCAGTAGAATCTGGCTCAGAGGTATGAAGTATTTGGTAGCAGAGGATTGAAGTGGGTATTTTTTTGTCTTTGGAGAAGGGCAATGTTGCAGAGTCAGATCATTGCAGAAAGATGAGGGCATCAATAAACATGCAAGAAGGAACATTTCAAATGCCACCTGCAGAATCTAAAGTTCAAACTTGAGGTTGGTTTCAAGAGTAAAGGAGACGCTATTGATAGGCTCAACTTGATCTGCAAAAGTGAAAGCAATAATGGAAATGCCAAGTCTATCAGAATCTTGTTTCAAGCCAATATTTTTAAGACCTTGCAAACCATTTAAAACAAAGTTCTAAAAACGCACAGACATGCTGGATGTATCAGCCGGCCCTGCAGCGTCCAAAGGAGATGAAGGTATATTACCAATGTTTCAGGCCTGCGTTTTTCTTCAAGGAATAAGCAAAGAACAGAAAGGCATTGGATCAAGGAAGACAGGCTGGGAGAGGAGATCAGACAAAAGGTATTAATTAGATAAAATAGGAGGAGAAGTAAGAATAGATTTTGGCTCTGAGATGGGGTAAAGGGAAGAGAGAGAGAGAGACAGACAGCGCTGGGAGAAAGGTGGCAGGTAAGAAGATGTTGGGGGGTGGGGGGAGTTAATGCCATTGATTGGAAGGTGCCCAGACAGAAGATGAGGTGTTGTTCCTCCAATTTGCAAGTTATCTCAGTCTGGCAGTGCATGAAGAAGGTGAAAAGTTCTGAGGAATGTAAACTATTGACACAACAATGTGTATTGGGTAACTATTATTAGCAATTGGTCCAATAAATCAAAAAAAATCAAAGTGAGATCAGAAAATATTTAATGCTGCTGGTGAACATCTCAGGAAATTATACAATAGCTTATGAAAAACAATAGCTTTGCAAGTATCAATCTGAGATGCTGTCTCAGGTTGAATAGGAACAATTGACTGCGACATGTAGGCTTGAGAAATTTCAAGAGCACACGTGAGAAACAGAATACGAACCTATGAGGAATCTTAAAGACAACAATTACTGCACCTGGGCTTAAGATACATGATCCACAGATTGTCAACAAAACTGACAGTCAGGTATACATCACCGTCATACTGAGTTACCCTTATCTTTCTGCAAGAAAGATAGATCAGTTACACAGAAATGGAGTAAGTTGACATGTAATGGGATCTACCATAGCAAGGCTATTAATGAAGAAACTACTATGAAGCTCATCGCTTGATGAAATGTTGCAAAAAGTAAATGCTGTGGATTCCTTTAAAATTGTGACCAAAATCTATCTGATGCTATTTTTTTTCAACTTCATGGAGATATAGACACTCTCCGTTCAACCAGATCATCAACTTTCTTTCAAAAGTCGAAGACTCGGTTTGTGACATATAGTAGTCCAGATTATACTGGAATGGACACTGATTGCTGCAAAGTTTGTACTTAAGTACAGGTATTAATCATCTCCATGGACTCCACAATCAAAAGAAAAATTCCGAATGCTGTTTTTAAAAAAAAAAATCAAAACTTTGCCTGACGAAGATCATGGAAGCATGTTCAGATGCATACCTCAGTCACTTGGGATATGGACATGGAGCACCATGGTTCATTTCTGGCCCAACCCAGTCCTTGTCCCACAGCAACATTGCCAACAACCTCAAAATTGCTGACACCTAAATTTCTACGCAGAGGAAGCTAGAGAGAAGTCGCCTAATAAACTAGAAGGTGTAATGCACTGGAAGCTTCCTGATTGTATTGGCGCTTCGAATCTGGGAGTTCAGGTTTGCCAATGGATTGAACAGGAGATTGTTTGGCAGCAGAAGTGCTCAAGGCAAATCCATAGACTGAGGGTCTCTGAAAAGACTTTTGCTTCTTTCTCTTATTGTTGAGAGAGTCAGGCAGTGTTGACGCATTTTGCATTACAGTAAAACCCCTGGTATCTGGCACCTGTAGATGCTGGAGAAGTGAATTTTCCCATTACTTGAGATTGTATGTTACATGATTGGTGAACTAATGGGAGGCACACTAATTTTAAATGTGTATTTTTCACTTATTTATTTTCCGCAATTGTTTCTCCGATTGCTTGAGGCTATTGGTTGCATGAATTCTGGACAACAGGGGTTTTTATTCTATTATATTTTGTGTATTAGTATATGACAATAAGGCAATAAAAAATCTTGAATTCAACCATAACACTGATGACAAAATGGTAGAAACTATGGTCATCAAACATTTATCACAAATTAGATCCAAAGAGGTGAAGTCAGAAAAAAAAGTTTACACACAATCCTCCAGAAGAATGAAATTGAATTGACTGTTGAAATTAGAGCATGTTAAACAAAAAAGGAGGATGCAGGAGATGTAGCATCTCATGGCAATGTAACAATAAGCATGAGGTAGACCCAGACCAACGGTATTGCCAAAATGGAGAATCAACACAATTCAGACTTATGATCATCTCATAAATAATTTTATTAAAACTTACAAAGAACACATATCATATCAAGGGGGAGACTTTTCCAAAATAAATTATAGCCACCAGAAACAGCACATCTCTTTCTCATCCTTTCTTTACCTTTCATAAATCCTGTTAATATTTCTCTTTTTTTAGTTTGAGGCCATTCGATGTAACATTCCCAATCGTTTAAAGATGGTTGTTTGATATATTTTGGAATATGTTACTGTTAAAAACTGTATAAATATAATATGAAGTGGAGAAGACCTGTTGAATGTTGAAATGAGAACACATTTAGTCAAATATAAAAGGAAGTGTGCAGTCAATGAAGACATTTTGATCCGTACAAACTATTGTGAACCATGTACTTTTCTACAAAGGGCTGTTGCATTATATATTATTCTTGGTCCATATCTAGTGGTGGAATCCTAAAGTTAGCATTTCTTTTTTTAAATATTTTTATTGATTTTAATAAAGAACTTTTACAAACAAAAAAGGTACATTTCAATAAGATAATATGGACAGTTACACAAACTGTATACACTAACATACATAAATTGTAAATCATATCCATAATTTATATTCTAAATAGAATATTTTTTAGAAAAAAAAACACTAATAATGCAAAAAAGGAAAGAAGAAAATAGTAAAACTCAAACCCCCTTACCTAACTACATTGCCAGATGCTCTATATGATTGGTATTAATAGAAAAATGAAGGTTAAAAAATAAAATAATATAAAGAACTTGGAAATGAGACAAGTCAGACAATTTAATTACATTGAAGTAAAATTATAAAGTAAGATAGTGAGTCATAAATGATCCCCATAACTTCTGGAATCTTGTATCTGAATTATTAATTGAATAACAAATAATTTCCATATTCAAACAAGACATGACATTATACAACCAATGATCATGAGTAGGCAGGGCAGCATCCTTCCATTTAGAAAAATAAGTTAACATTTCAATAAGTTTACAATTATGCCATTCAAATTTAAATGTCACTATTGGTTTCAGGTGCAAATGTTCGATACATTGATCACAATTTCATTGCAGGAGTTTGAAGCTTGAAGGTCCATATATAATCCTCTCATTTTATTTTAGCATCCTCTTGCCAGTTTTTAATTACTTGTGATGCCAAATGTGTACCTTCAAATAGGAACAGAAAAATTCTTGAAAGTTCACAGTGTAGGTTTTTTTTCAGCTCTCTCCTGGAAAATATGTGAAGAGGTCATTTTTGGCTGTAAATAATTTGCTGCCTGTCTCATCTTGCTATCTCATCTGCTGTATGGAAAATGGCCATAGGAGGGTTGCGGGCTGCTACCAAAGTTAAGACTGGTGGTGGGTGGGGGGGAGGGGGAGAAATAGCAGAACCATTTGATTTCTAATTGGTTTAGAATTCTGTTGCTGTCCTCCAGACCTGTCGAGAGAGAGCTAAAGTTACTCAAATATCACTAACAATGTTGACTTCAGATTGTCAACTATGCTATCAACAATCTTAAACATTCACATTTCATCCAAAAAGCAATTACAAAAAGTGACTAGAAATTGTATTGAATGGGATTCAATCAATCTATTCCACTTGTGGACAAGTGGTTATTGATATTGACTGGCTTTTGTACAGATAATTTTGGGCATACACACAAAAAAGATAGACTTCCATACTAAAAGATTGACACATTGAGTAACAAATTAGAAATCAGCCAGTCACCTCAATAGTATTGGCATTTATCCTCCAAGTCAGGAAGTAGATTGAACTGATTGTACCCATCCTATTCTTCATTCCTGTTAATCCCTTTGTTTTTTTTATTGTCAATCTCATTTTAAATGTTAATTTAGATTCTCTTGCAACCACAACATCTAATAAGTCAATGGAACCTAAATGGGATTTGATGGACAGCAAATTTCCTTGATCAGAATGGCATTGGTTGAAATCCAGTTTCATCAACAGTGTAGCCCTGGTCAGCTGTGAGACTGGAATGAAACTGCCAACTGGAGGCAGTAAAACTTGAGGTGGATGGAGATCACAGGCCAGCACCAAGGAATAGTTCTTTAATGCTATTTGGAATAGGTAGTGTTGGAGATTGGCAAGGATTCTGTGCTCAGAAAGTTGGGAGGTGAGATGTTGGTGAGGAGAGAACTGCTGCCTGGGACAAAGAAGCAGCAAAATAAAAATGCAGATGCTGAAAATCAAAAGCAAGAATATGTTAAGCTATATTTCCCTTGTATAAGTAGAAGGATCAAACTCTAAGGGTCAGGCTTCATTAGATGAAAAGATAATGGCCTCATAAACATCATAAAGTCTTGGAGAGAAACAATATGGAATCAGGCTTTTCAAAAATCAAGTCTACACTGAAGATCAACTGCCCATTTATTCTAATCCCATAAAACCTCCATGTATCCCACATTCCCATCAACTCTACCACACTCCCCAGCCCTCCATATTCTACCACTCACACCCTCACTCAGAGAAAACTACACTGGGCAAATAACCCAGCGAAAACATGTAAACACCACTCAGACATCATTAGAGGTGAAGATTGAATTTGGGTCACTGGAGCTGTGAAGACCCCTCACCTACCCAAATTTTGTGTCTTTTTCCATGGATTTTGCTTTACCTGCTGAGTTGTTTTGCATTTTCTGTTTCAGACTGGGATTAAAAAAGGATCTTTGTAGGTTTGGTGTGTTTTTTTGTAGGATCCAAAGCAATTTTGTTTGATGCTCCTGAGAGGCAAAAAATACATCAACTTTTCTTAACCTAGTCAGACAGATTTAGTGACCACAAAATTGCACCTGAAGTGCAATGATATTAAAGGATCATGTGTTTAAAGAGACATGATTTTTCTTTGTTGTTGTCCAGTGGACAACACAATCAATATGGCATATTGGATAGAGTCTAATTACTGCTGAAAAGGGAATTGTATTAAAAGATTCATTGAACATGGTCATTTACACCTTTAGAAAGCTTTCAAGCAATATATAGGAAAATGAATACTTGTGAAATGGATACAACCATACCAGCTGCATGTTCTGCAGATAGACAGATGTGGTTGATAGACAATATCAGCTGACTCTAAAATTTTCAAAGTATTATTGAATTGTGTTTATTAATCAATTTCCTCATTTCTAAACAACAGCGGCTTTCTTACAAATAAAATAATAAGTAAATATGTACCCAACCAACATCCTTCTAAATGAAATATATTGCAAAGACTGTTCTGTTTTTACATTGTTTAGAATTGAACTGTAACCTTTAAAGATCAAAGCTACATGGTCATGGTATCATCCCAAAGGAAGTTATATAAATGAAGAATTCGAAGTAACATGACGGAGACAATGCATTTCAAACAGTCCATGAGTATTGCCCATATGGACTGGATGCTGATAATTTGTACCTTTTTTAACAAGTTGGGAAATAAGCCCATCATATCTGAAAAGGAATATGTTATACCGCATATTTCACAAACCATTGATCACTTTGTGGTAACACAACCATAACACTGGCTGCACTGCTACCAGCCTACTTCAGGACACAACCATTGCACCTGCAGGTCGGTCACCTGGGAGGCTGGCCCCACCTGGCTGGCTGTCAATCACCGTCCTGTATATACACCCGAGCCGGCCCCTCCTGGGGTCAGTCGGACATGTGAAGCCAGCAAAGGACGGCCAGGCTCATGTGGAGCCAGCAAAGATATTAAGACTGATGTGTACAGAGTTTGAGCTGATTAAAGCCTGTCTTCTTGTGTTTTGTGTTTGCTTGCTGCACCACAGTGCATCACACACTTATTGGCTTTTAATGCTATACATATTCTCACATGTTTAACCTTGTAAGTTTGGCAGAGTTGAACAGGAATGTATACCACAAAGATGAAAAAAAAAGGAAGATTTATAAGTTTCATTTGTTCCTCCATGTGATAAATGAAAAAAAAATCACCCCCCCCAAAAAAAAAGTTAGAATATCAGGAAAATGATAGCAGTAAACCTGCAACTTGTTGCTTTCAAAGATTTCACTCAGTAGAGATTACAGTTATAAGAAGATGGGTTTGTGAGAATTTCTTTTCTGGATACTACTGTCTACAGTAACATTACTTTGGATGGTCTACAGGCCAATGCAGTTTTTCAAGGTTCATTGGATGTGATAGAAAAGAGGCGAAAAAAGAAAGGATCAAGTTAGAGCATTATTCTTGGTCCAGGATAAGATCATGGACGTTGGTAATGAAACCAGTGCAGGAAGAGCTTGAAGGTAAAAGCAGAGGATAGAAATTCATGGCCTATGCTTGCCATGGTCAGTGTGTTACTGATTGGATAGATGTTACTCGAATCTCTGCTCTTGGGTAAAACTTATGAGGTTTTGTGTTGTTTTCTCTATAAGATGCTCAAATGGAATCCAGGGAGTAAATCGATGAGAAAGAGAATGTGTGATTTTTTTTTTTTACTCGTACAATTTTCACAATTAAAATATACGCTTTAATCTGCATCTTGTCAAAATTCATTTATGCAGAAATAAAATCTGAATGGATACCAATCCAGAGTCAGCTAGGTGCCGTCAAACAGACAGTCCAAACCAACTTCAGATTTATGTCGTGTGCTTTTGAGCTGTGAAAGAAAGACAAATGAACTAAAAACATCGATAACAGTTAGCATTAGACCACAACCCCCAATTTATTCAGATGCATTATATTGGAATTGCTGCTGCCGGCAACATCCCCATTTCTGAACAGGGTGAATTATGTAAACATTCAATTAGTCAGTTGAGACCAACATAGACATGGGAACAACTTCAAAGCTCAAATAAATGACATAATGATTCATTGGCTGCAAATGTGGAATTCATGTAGTAAATTCATTGTGGTATAAGAGGCATGATGAACTGTAACCCTAGGGACTGTAAGCATTTTACAGGAAAAGGAAATTAAATGGAAGTGAGTGACAAGGTTGGCCTTACAAAACCAAACAAGCGGATGAAAATTCCATTCTTCTGGGATCATGATTATCAACTGTGACTTAGTTGATGTCAGGCTAATAGGTATTCTTCAGATTATATTTTACATGTATCTGCTTTATTTCTGCTACAGGAAGAGACTACTTAGCTTTTTATTTTGAAGAATCACTGCATTTCCCAAAAATCCACTAAAATGTATGCTTAGTTTCCTGACTGAACAGATCAAAGTAGAAACAAATGTACAGAAAGAAATGCAAAAAGCCTTTCATAGCAACTAACTGCTCACTACTGCCGGCTGGAATGATCCGGTCCTTAAGAGATAAACAAATGAATGTTTTGCATTGAAACTTTTCAGAAGAGATCATAGAAATGTGAAATTGTCCATGTAAGCAAGTGGTTCTCAACCTTTTTCTTTCCACTCACATACCATTTTAAGTATTCCCTATGCCATCAGTGCTCTGTGATTAGTAAGGGATTGCTTAAAGTGTATGTGGGTGGAAAGAAAAAGGTTGAAAACCACTCGTTATATGGTTTCATAACTCCAAAGGAAATGGGGCAATGACAATTTTTCTCAAGCAAAATATTTCAGTAACAATTGGGTCTAGAGCTGTGGTTCTCAACCTTCCCTTCCCACTCACATACAATTAAGCAATCCCTTACTGATCACAGAGCACTGATGGCATAGGGATTACTTAAAGTGGTCTGTAAGTGGAAAGAAAAAGGTTGAGAACCACTGATGTAAGCAAAGCAAAGCTGGGGAGAGTGCAACAAGAAAATGAATACAGAATGGAAATAACTATAATAAAACAATTTAATACTAAAAAATAAAATTCTCATATAACCAAAAATAAATGAAAATACTGGATGATAAACAAAAGCAATTTTGCTGAAAATAGATTTAAATTTCAGATTTATTTTGAGAATTATATACATGACATCACATGCAATCCTGAGATTCTTTTTCCTGCAGGAGTAACAGAATTATCACTTGTTGATAGTGCAAACAAAAACTGTAGTCAATGTTCATAAAGTAAACAAAGAAATGTAAACAAACTGTGCAATACAAAGAGAACAAAAAAGCAAAAAGAGTCCTTAAATGAGTCCCTGATTGAGTTTGTTGCTGAGGAGAGTGATGGTGGAGGTGTATCAGCTCTTTCTGAACCTGGTGGGGTGTCTTGTGGGATCTGTTACCTCTTTCCTGATGGTAGCAGCAAGAACAGAGCATGTGCCGGGTGGTGTGGATCCTTGAGGATTGCTGCTGCTTTCTGACGGAAGTATTCCATGCAGAGGTTCTCGATGGTTGGAAGGGTTTTAACTTTGATGTCCTGAGCTGTGTATTCTACCTTTTGCAGGGCTTTACACTCAAGGGTATTGGTGTCCCCATACCAGACCATAACGCAGCCGCTCAGTACAATGTCTGTAGACATTTGCCATGGTTTCCAATGTCTGAATCCAATCTATACCATGTCCAATACAGCTTTGCCCTGTTGCAGGAAAGAAAAAGACAAAAGCTGTATATTGTACTCCAAGTATAGTTGCTCCAAATTTTATGTGTTTGCAAGTCTTCCAGACTCAATTCCAAGTCACTTTATTATAAAAGCCACTGTGCCATTTACCTTCTTAAATGTGTGATCTCTCTGCTTACCAACATTTAACATTTCATCAGTATTTTCCAAGAAATGTATGCCCAGTCTGCTATGTTAAACATGTTATGTTTTTCTGGTTCACTGTTGAATACTGCCTGCTCCACTAAGATCAGGGAAACTGAATTTCATTGTCAAAGTACCAAGTGTTGCCACTACTATGTCGTGTATTTAGCACTTTTGATCTGAAGATCATTTTTCTTTTCGTCAATCCTGTTCCATAGTCCTCCTTCCAAAGTAAATAATTGATGTTATTCTCCATCTGTCATTTTCTTGCCCACGTGCTTAATCAGGTTTATGTCCTTTTGTAGACTCTTTGCGTCGCCTCATAACTCATTCAACCTCATAACTCTCTATCATCAACAATTATGATTATAACACAATTGGTCCTTTCATCTAATTCACTAATAAAGATTGCAAATAGCTGAAGGCCAGCCTTAACCTGGGTCAGACTCCATTAATAATGGCCCATTTATTTCTACTTTGTTTCCTGGCTTTTAGCCAATTCCTTCCAAGTTGATATATTCAGTGGTAGTATCTTTCTTAAAAAGTGCATACGATCCTGCAAAATATTACATTTTTGTTTTCATTTTAAATTCCTAGCATCAGTAATATTTTGCTTTCACTTTATTAGACAAATGTGTTTCTTTTTATCAGTAGTTACATTTAACTTATTCCCCAATGTTTTGATCACAGCTTCAAGAAGATAGCCCTGGTTTCATATTACTCTTTGATGTATGATGAAAATGGAAGTGTTCAAAATACAACTTCAATTAATCTTGTACCTTATTGAGCATTCAGTGACTTTAATTACATTTGTGATTTAGAACAAGTTTCATGATATTTATTCCTAGTTGTTTAATTGTCAGCTCACCAGAAGTATGCTGTATAATATTTACCTTGATGTGAAATTACATTTCATTCAGAATAATTAAATGCAGCTATAAAGTCAAAGTAAAAATTTATTGCATATGTAGTGCCTTCAACATTGATTACCCCTTCATTCAGCTCCTTTCTGTATTTCCAGAGAGCTAAATGCTGGTTTCCAGGTGTTGTCTGCTCAGGGATATTAATGGAGGAATTGTTCATGCAGGCCATAAGACTTCCGAATATATAGGAATGTAATGTCAGCAGGAGCAGGGTAGCCACCTTTCAGGAATTTAAGTAATTCAATAAGAGCTCAGCCACAGTCATCAGAGTTTAGCACCTCAAAAAGCAGGAAATGTGCACCCTTGCCCTCTATAACACATCATTCATTCAGGAGTACTTGTTTGCTGATTGCATGTGAACAAGATATGATTCAGAAAATAAAAGGGGCTACAAATTCTGTCACGTTGCATAATGATTTGTGTGTGCTATGTGAATGGGCTTTATCAAAATCCCATCATGCTTTGGAAGAGAAGGAATGGGAATCAGAAAGCAGTGGTCATTTTAGCTCAGTTGTGTCAATCTGGAGCATTATGTTCAATTCTGGTTGCTGCACTTCAAGAGGAATGTCTACAAAATAAAGGACAGTTGGTCTGTTCAGTGAATGTTTAAAGGAGCAGAGGATACAGATGTAGTATTTTGTGCAAATGATACAAGGAGATGGGGGGATGCGGCGGGGGGGGGGGGGGGAGAGGGAAGCCATTTCCCCCCCCCCTCCAGAGTAGTTAAGATGTGGAATTCATTGTCTGTTGGCTATTGAAGCACAATTAATCTGTGCCTTCAAAAGGAATTGTCTAAACACAGGAGAAACGATCATTTACAAAGCTGTGGGAAAAGAGCAAGAGAATAGAGATGGGCCCAACGACCTCCTTCCATGCTGAAATACATTTATGATATAATTTTTTTTAAAAATCTACATATCAAAAAATAAGACACAAATGGGCTTTAACTGAAAGGTGAAATTAGGATTTAGTCCTTTTATAAGAGGCTCATCCATAACTGGAAATACAAGACATATGATCTAAAAAAATACACACCTCTAGTTTATTTTCTGCTCTTGCAGACACTTGAATGGATCTCTCGTGGATAAATCTCTGCACTGTTTAACTCTATGTCTTGTGTATTGTTCTTGTATATTTCTAGTCCATTATACCCTGGGCATTTTAACTTCCTGTAACTCTAAACCCTGCACTGTTCATTTGTTATTGCACTACCTGCTGTATTTAAGCATGGATTAACTCACCTGGATAGCATGCAAAACAAAGGTCCTCATTGTATCTTGGTAAATAATTTAATTCAATTTTAACTGCAATATATTTTTCCATGTTCCTACTCTACCACTGATCACCATCAACCTTCACCTTGCTGCCGACATCTTCAGCCTTGCCCTGATAATACAGGCATGGATCTGTTATTAAGTATGCCCTCCAATTCCCCCAATACACTCACCCTCTTAGAGTATCTTAACTCATTTCATCCTTCCCGCCTCTTTTAAAAATGACCTTCTCCACCAGTACATTCAGTATTGGTTGTGTACTTTCCTCCTTTCTTACCACTCTCAGCCTATTGAGTGATTTCTTACTCATCGTAATGTCCATTTCTAAGTGCCTATAGACATTTTTCAGAATAGGCCAATGTCCTGTTGACCTTTGGAATGGTCACTGCTATGTCTCCCTCTGCTGTTCAGTAGGGGAAATTGCCCCTCAGTGCTGAGATCTTGTCAGTTTTAATATCTTTGCAGAAGATCTGTCAGTCACTTTACAAAATTATTTACAGCAAGTGGCCTCCTCAAACTAAATTTTAATTTATAAAAGATCACTTCAAAAGATTGTCTCTCCAAATTTTGGATGTAAACTTTAATCTTTAAGAGATTCGGAGAGGGAAATCAGGCATAGCCAATGACATACCTACAAGGGAACTTGCATGATGTTTTTTCCATTAATTAACTTCCATTAATTGCTTCATCAGTCATCTGTTCTAATCTTTCTGCTGATTCTTAATCATTGTGCTTCGATTCTTCTATTAAGTACTTAGATACATTTTGGATCAGTTCATTGGCATGTTTCAAGCACAGATAAAAATGCATGTAGATTTATTTTCCATTTCACATCTTTCTCACTATTTACAATGACTGCCAGCGTCAATCGGTTAGTGTGATCTTCTCTGTTCAAGAAGTAAGACTGATTGAGTAATTTTTTGATCACTTCAGTCAAAGTTGGCCTTAAAATCTGTCACTTGAGATCTAATCATGGGAATTTTAAATGTGTATGGGATATCTAAAATGAGCCAACAAGGGACTAGTAAATTGAAATGAAGTTGTTTGATAAGTGACTGATTGAATAAAGAGATTGTAGTTGATGTAAGCTTGGATTTCGTTCTTTGCTGTCATGGGTACTGGATCTCTGTCTCCGTCTCCCTGTGTGCCTGACCTCATCTCAGGTTCCTGTGTCAGAAAAATTAAAACAATAGCAGTGGATCTGAGGGCGTCCTAGAGTTCTGCAGAAGCACACAACAGTATTGACTGGGGTGGGAGGGGAAGGGAATTTATTTCTGCTTTCTAATGGCAGCATTTACTCAAAGTAAGCCATTAACATTTAGATCTCCTGCCATAACCCACAGTAAAGAAATGTACCGTGGAAACTGTGGAGCCAGTTGTGAGAAAAAGATATTGCCCGTATTCACGGTAGAAGTTTGGGATTACTCATGGCATTTGTTGGAAGGGAGTCGATGCTTCTTTGATATTTCTTCCTGTAATATCCAGATTGTGTCACCATACCTGTACAAGTAATTATATCTTGGGTTTGTATGGATGTTCAAGAGGTTTCAGACAATGAGATTACTGTCATAAAACTTTATTTGCAGAGGGTACAGAGAGAGAAAAAAATGAATAGCATTTTGGAATGGCTGTATGCCAGAGGGTGGATAAGATTCACATCTGTCAGCAATGGATGATTTGGACATTCAAATGACAAGTAATTTCCAGTCTGAAATAAACTATCAGCATTTCTAGTTGTAAGGAGTTTCCCTGATGACAGTTTCTGGAGTGTGCACATGTACAGCTAAATGTGGAAATGCAGTGCATTTCTGCTCATATACTGGGTTGACCGTTTTGGAGCCTTTTTCAGTATTGTATGCAGAAATCAAAGATCTAACAAGACCTGACAGAACTTACTACCGTGAGGACCATTAGAAACGCTGAAAAATATCACTCTGTGTCATTGGATGCAAATTACATTTCAACTCTAAAATCTAGAAAGCAAGGGTGCAGCTATTTTCTTTTCAGACTTGAATGGCTACATGCAAGGTTGGCTTTTCTCTTCATTACTTCACAGCTGTCAAACATCAGAGTTAGGCATGCACATGGATCTTGGTGACAATAGGAAAGCTGAAATCTGTGCCAGCAAGATCCCTTTGTGGGCAACATTTTTTCTGCAGGTGGTCACTGCACCCCAGGCAGCATCCAACATATGTTGATGAAATGGGGTTCCAGATAAGGAGGGGGTGAGGCTTGGTAGGCAATGTGAGGAATAACCGTCAAAGAAAACTTGAGTTGAAAATAAACAAGCTGAAAAAAGTGCCATATATAATTTAATGGGGAGAAATGTGCTATTTTAGGGGGGAAAAAAATAAATAGACACACTAAAGGACACTGAACCCTGTACAAGGTTTAAGTTAATAATTTCCCCCATGTTTCATTGAAGCTGATAAAAACACAGAAGGGTCATTGCTACATGTAATCTATGCATGAACAAATAAGTTTGATTAAACTTTGGAAGGTAACTGTTTGATTTTCGTTATCTATGTGCAGTTTCAATAAAATAGTAATAAAATAGAGATGAAGGATGTAAAATAAAATATGCAGCAAAGATTTCATCAAGATGATAACTGAGTTATTGGTTTGTCTTTATGGCTCAGTACACATCACTGATCAGCCATAATATTCATTCAAGAGGAGCAGTCAATACCTGTCTGCCTCACTATGAATAAATGGAAAAAATTCGGACTTGAAGTGGAACAAGCTGTATTCCAACCTATCTAATTAGGTTGCTGCTCTAAGAAATGAAACAAAGCAGGGTGATCCGATTTGGCAGAAAGCAAAGCAGATCCCAACAAGAGCAGGAGGAGGTGTCGGGAAAAATTGGGCATCTATGGTCAGCAAATATAGTAGGAAGTATACTGAACTGGCCATGCAAAAATCAGCACCCAAGTTTCCAAAAATTTACTGTGCTGCACACGTCCCAGACAGTTTTCCCTCCACTGTATTAAAGAGTCTTAATTACTTGTCAGCAAATCATGCAAGATTATGTTTCCTATGAGATGTTCCTTTTAACTTGAAGTTTTCCTTCATTCCCAGTCTTTAAATATTCAAAGAGCCATCTATGAACAATTCTGAGCTCACTCTAACAAAAGCCAAAAAAATTCAGATCCTTAACATTAGGCTTGTTGTTCTCACCAACACAGTATGGCAATAATTACATTGAAAGAAATCAACATCCATTTGATGAGTATCTTGGTGCCAAAGATACACACCACAGAGCTTTCTTCAGTTTAGTGCCCATTTAATCCGGACTTAATGGTCCCATTGGGTGAATGTGGGATCTGTCTTCCTTTCCCTCAGTGTCTGTCTCCTTCGTGGCTGCTCTGCGGTTGCCGTGAGGTGTGTGTGCCTTTTAGGGCTGAAACCATTCTCTGCTGCATTGCAAATTATGGGCAGAGCTCTGCATTGAATTGAGGGTGGTCCAATTTTAATGTTTGTTTCTGGATGTGAACTACCTTAGTGTTGTTTCTCGCTGGATTTTTGCCAATTCATGACTTATTTGGCTTTCGGTGTAAAAGCAGAATATTTTAGCACATCAAAAAATAGTTAGAATCCGATTTTGAGATTAATCATCAGGAAGCACCAGCACCAGGTTGAACAAAGTTGGGTGTAAATGGCACAGAAAGTACAATGACTCAATGTAAAAATCAAGAAAAGTCCATGCATGTGTTTTGCAGACGGCAATAAATTGCTGATCACCTCTGTCTGGTTCACTGGAGAAAATTGGGTGAAGCTAATCAAAAAATCTCAGTTCGTGTTTCTGCAGTTGATTTAATCTTACCAGAGGTGTAAACTGATTAAGTGGCTGATAAATCATATTGTCTTGTGAAAGCAGATTGTCCCAAGGTGAGATAGACTCACCATACCTAGCAGACCTATAGTCATGCAATTGAAAATAGGCAGCTCAAAACTTTCCCCTGACTAGTCATGCCAAACTTACCACAGAGTACCATTGATGTATTGTACTATATATATTCTGCTTTGGAAGTTTGCAACCCAGAGGTTAGCTGGGTGAATTTTGGAGGTGCCATGCAACACATGGCCACTGAGGTGACGTGCACTAGGAACGAATTTATTGGTGAGTATATAGAAGTTAGTTGACTTTGCATACTTTATTTCAGCTTTACATGATTTAAAATGGAACAACCTTGGAGTGAAATACAGAAATAACTATTCCCAGTTTAAATTTAAAATTTAAATTTAGACATACAGCATGGTAACAGGCCATTTCAGTCTACAAGCCCGTGTCACCCAATTTACACCCAATTAATCTACACCCCATTAATCTACACCCCCCAATATGCTTCAAATGGTGGGAGGAAACCAGAGCCCCAGGGAAAACCTACACAGACACAGGGAGAACATACAAACTCCTTGCAGACAGCGCGGGACTCAAACCCAGGTCCTGATCACTGGTACTGTAAAAGTGTTGGCTAATATCTACGCCAATTGTGCAGCTCAGGAAATTTAACAATGAAGCTCTCAGCATGAATCTAACCTGCTCATTTGATACGTCTGAGGTGCCTATCAAGTAGCACCATTCCCTGCATAATATGCTATACCTCTTGGACATATGCAGGGATGACAAAAAAACAATTGTTCTAAGAGTCCCAATTGTTAAACACTTCATTAATGATCAAAATATCCTCTCAGGAACTAATACTGGGTCTGGTGTCAAGGAGGAAAGCAGAGAGAAAGCTGACGGATAAAGCCTGGGTGTTAAGTTCAGGATAGTGACTAGCAAACATGAAGGTTTCCAGTTGGATTCATTAGTCCGGAAAGGTGGTGAGGAGATTTCGACCTCCATCTGAAATCTCATAGGTTCTTGAATTAAGTGGGGGGAGGGGAGGGGGAGGAGCATGGTGAAAATTCCATAGCACAACTTTCATCAGCTATCCTCTTGAGTTAAAACTCTTCCTTCAGGCCTCAGCTGCCCTTCATAGTAGCAGGCTCTTCCTCGCTATTCCCCACCTCCCGAACATCCAGACCCAGCTCTTTGTGCACAGCTTTCCAATCATCCCAAGCCCCTTTCCAATCCCCACTCCTTGTAATAATCATTGGACCAAATCCTAAACTTCCCTAAGCATTTAACTGATGTCCTCCAACCCCTCCACCTCCCCATTTGATTGCCAATCCGATCCTCACTGGACTTTTCACGGTTGCCCTCTCAATCCCTGGGCCATTCTTGGTCCCTGAGAAAGTGCACCCTACTTCTGTCCAGACCTTGAAGTAGTTGATCCATAAGCAAATCTATTGAAATCTCTTAACAATCATCTAGCACACCATTTAGGATGCACCAGAATTTCTGGGCCTCTTTTGGTTCCATCAAAGTATATGTCAACGAATAGCTTAACTACTATACATTTACCTTGTAAAAGGCATTGTCATTTGAAGGCTTTGGCTCAATTTCCTTAAATGACAAAGAAAAAATGGAAGTCATCTAAATACCAAAGCAATGGCAATCAAAATGGTTGTAGACATACATACAGTTTGATTCCAGCTAAAGTTATAACAGCCTTAGCATTGTCTGTATTGATCTTTGGAAGGATTATGAATCAATTAGGATGGTTGGATTAAACTCCAATGCAGTACTTTTTCAAGGCTAACTGTGTTTGTTTATTTGGAGAGGTTGTACAATACATGTGCGGTCAAATGTAAGAAAACTAGTATACCTCTGGCTAAGTTATTATCCTGAATTCCATGCATTAAATTAAAATCTGTAATAAATTTTGGAATTTTAGTGAATGGAAATGCAGTACAATACACTATCACATTCAGTAAAGGTTGTAAATTCTAATTAAAATCTTTACTGACCAATTCTACGAAATTTAAGAACCATAAGTGGGTGGACATATCATCAATCTTGGCACTGCAGGATTAATTTCTGTTATACAATTCTTGACCATGAAACTGAAACGACGCAATTTATAAATAACAGACCTACAAAATTACAATTAATATGATTTAGAACTTTTTTTATTAGTTAATTTATAGAGTTCAATGTTCTCTTTCGACCATGTTTTTTCGTACATTATAACAACCAACTGAAAAACCTCACAAAGATAAGCGTATACAGAGCCGTTGTCATACCCACACTCCTGTTCGGCTCCGAATCATGGGTCCTCTACCGGCACCACCTACGGCTCCTAGAACGCTTCCACCAGCGTTGTCTCCGCTCCATCCTCAACATCCATTGGAGCGCTTACATCCCTAACGTCGAAGTACTCGAGATGGCAGAGGTCGACAGCATCGAGTCCACGCTGCTGAAGATCCAGCTGCGCTGGATGGGTCACGTCTCCAGAATGGAGGACCATCGCCTTCCCAAGATCGTGTTATATGGCGAGCTCTCCACTGGCCACCGTCACAGAGGTGCACCAAAGAAAAGGTACAAGGACTGCCTAAAGAAATCTCTTGGTGCCTGCCACATTGACCACCGCCAGTGGGCTGATAACGCCTCAAACCGTGCATCTTGGCGCCTCACAGTTTGGCGGGCAGCAACCTCCTTTGAAGAAGACCGCAGAGCCCACCTCACTGACAAAAGGCAAAGGAGGAAAAACCCAACACCCAACCCCAACCAACCAATTTTCCCCTGCAACCGCTGCAATCGTGTCTGCCTGTCCCGCATCGGACTTGTCAGCCACAAACGAACCTGCAGCTGATGTGGACTTTTTACCCCCTCCATAAATCTTCGTCCGCGAAGCCAAGCCAAAGATATTGAATGTAATTGAATAGAAGAGCCATGTAGTATAGAGCCATCAAATCTCAGGACAAGAATAAACTCCAGAGGATTGTTAATTCAGCCTGTGACATCACAGGCACCAGGCTTCACTCCATCAAAGACATCCACATGAGGCGGTGTCTTTTAAAAAAAAAAGCAGCCTCTATCCTCAAACACCCTCTCCACCTAGGCCATGCCCTTTTCATTCTGCTACCATCAGGAGAAAGGTACAGGAGCCTAAAGACGAGTACTCATGACACAAGGACAGCTTCTTTCCCCGGTGCCATCAGATTCCTGAATAATCAATGAACCAAAGACACGGCCTTACTTTTCGTGCACTATTTTAAAAAAAATATATTATTGTAAGATGGTTCATAATATGAATGTTCGCTATGACGCTGCCGCAAAACACCGAATTTCATGACTTGCTCGTGACAACAGATTCTGGTTCTGGTGGAACTAGACCATCTTCAAATTCATTGTTCGCATGAGCCTCCTTCCCTTCCGTTCATCCTGTTAATGTGCCTTTTCATCTCTCTCTTAACCAATCCCTTTCCATCCATTCATGTCATCTTCACATCCCCCAGAAACATTCACATTCTGATGTTTTGAAAAAAATAATAGTTCAATAACCTTTTCCTCACATGCCACCCCACCCCACCCCACCCCCTCCTTTGTTCAAAAGGGCATTGGCTGCTTACAAATGATAGAGAAACTGAAAGATTAAAACTGTCAAAGGTGTTTTATATTTCTATTTTTTTTAGAATAGGAAAGCTGAACTTCAAAGTTAAAAATTCATAAGGACCCAAGAAAAACAATGAGCTTGTTTTCTTTTTGTGACCAACATTTTTCATTCCCTCCATATCCTATTTTCACTTTGACATAGTTCTGTGTATTTTAGAGAGCAGATCCATATATAAGACTCCTACCACATTTTTCAAACTGCATATTATAGCGACATCTAGACTCCCATTTATGTGAAGCAATTCATTGTGAGAAGACTGAATTGGATCAATAAAAAAAAAATACAATACGGATCTCTACCTCTGAATTTTTTTGTATGTGTATGTTTTCATTTAAGGAAGTCATGATCAAAAGGTACAGGTCGATTTTCATTTGAGAGCTTTCGTAAGACTGGGAAAATTTGTGAGCAGCCTGCTTCAACTTGAAATAGTGATTGGTTAAAGACATAGGAAGAGTGCCATTGGGTTGGAGTTTGTGTTGAGGCAGATAATGACATTTGCTGTATTTCTTTCGTTGAGTTAGAGGAAGTATTTGTTTCATCTGAGGCAAGGTATCACAAAAGTTGTCTGTCTGAAGCCATTAAGGTGCCAAAAGGGAAAACAAAGTGACAACTGAGCAGTTAAAAATGAAAATGATGAATTGAGCAAGCAAAGCAAGAAGCAAAGTGAATAGTTTTTAAGAATCCATTTACTATTAATCTACCTCTACTACTCTTTGCCACTCTTTTCCAATGTTTGCACTATTGGACGCTGCCGCAAAACACCGAATGTCATGACTTGTTCATGACGATCGATTCTGGATTCCAATCCCAAATTCAATTCCTTCACCAAATATAGCCTGTAGATTAGCAAAGAGACTTCCTTGTGTAATTGCAGGGGCATTAAAATACTTCTGCTGGAAGTCATGATGAGTCCAACATTAGAGCACGTTTGGTGGATCTGTCAGAAAGTTTATGACCTGTGTCATTGAACTTCTTGAAAGATTCTCGCAGGTAGAACTGTAAGCACTTTTAAGGAAAACATAAAGGATTATTCCTGTCAAAATGCTCCTCCTGATACTTGAGTGACGTTATCATCAATAGTCATTTTTGCAATTCTGCCTATAAATTAAAAAAAACTACAAAATCCTTGCTCCAATAGCATTCGAGTTTTTTTTGATGTGTTGAGTTTGTTGAAAATTAGGTTGACTCTTTAGGTTTTGAAGATAGTCCATAAATGGGCTGGCTTTCAATGAAGTAAAAGATGAAATTTGGTTTTAAGTTGGAATAAGTAAAACATCATCTTCTTGAAATGATCCAAATAAAAGTCAAGGTGTTTAGATGGTTTGGTGCTTTGCTGTCTGGTTACAAGTTGGTGTCACTTGATTGCCATGTATCTTTTTTTAAACCATGTTTAGTAGTCAGGGTTTTGATCGATAAGGTTTCTCTTTTTGTGTGGGTTTTTCCTTTTTTTCTTCATTTAATTTTAATAATATAATAGATAATTGTTTTATTCAACTGTGAATAATGTAAACATTGATAAAATGATTAAAAGAGGAGGAGAAGGAAAGAGAATTGCAAACTTTTTTTAATATAAGAAATAGCTATCTTGAAAAGAATTTATAATTTCATCTTTTCTTTCTTTCCTTTTTTTGTCTCTCCTTTGGGTTTTTGTTGATGTTATGCTTTGCGTTCTTGATTTTTAAATTGTGTTCATATTTGGAATTTTTTTCCTTTTATTTTAATTATGTTGCACATTGTAAAATTGCAGTGTTCAATTATTTATATTTTAAATATTAATAAAATATTTTAAAAAGAAATAGATTGACATATTTGGTATAACTGAGAGGAAAAGTCCAGAGACAATAGTCTATTTTATATATCAGACAGCAGCAATAGAAATGAGCCCAGATGGCATTATATTTAAAATAATGTTTTTAATTATTAATAAACAATAATACAACACTGAATTTAGCTAAATTATCTAAACATTTAAATAAACCCCCAACTATGTGCAAATATACTGGTATGTGTGTGTGGAACACCCCAAGCCACTACAGCTCAAAGCCCAATTCTTGAAAGGCAGTTCCAAGTTCAGTTTCAGAAAATCCCAATGTTGACACATAAGCTTTTGAAATTGATATGACATGCAGGCTTTAGATGAAATTAGCAGTTCATGTAGTGGGTGAAAGAGACCAGGGGTGACAGAATGTTGATTAACTCATGAAACCCTTGTTGAGATGCTTCCAATGAAATGTCCCTTTTAGATGAGGGCCAACCAAAACTCCCCTTTGGCAGAGGGAACATGAAGCAAGTGATGCTCACAAAGCTTCCAGAGCTCAAGTGACTCTCACATTGGTCATCATCCAAGTGCAGTATTTCTTCTGTAAGTAGAATCCTTTTCATGTGTCAGATGGACAAAAGTGACCTCTGCTCTTTTGGTCATGGAGTCGTCTCTCATTCCTCTAAAACTAAAAGGAGGAAATCAGACAGATTGACTATAACCACGTATGAGGCCAATCCAGCAGGGTATTTCTTCTTCAGACAGCTGTTAGACCCTGAGCAAAACTGCACACAGCTTTTTTCAATATTCTAGTCACGTGGTCTCTGTACTTGAGATTTCCAGGGCTTCTCTCTTCATTCTGAAGATGTATCCAAATGCTGCCAGTTTGCAGGGCTTTGCACAATGTATTCTCTTAAAGGGATAATCCAATTTAAAAAAATGTTAAAAACTGGAAAAATAGAATCATGTAACACTATATACAGTTCACATTCTGGTCTGGATACCTGCACAGGCACACACACCAAACTTAGATGAAGACTTCTTTTCTGTCCTTAAATTTCTAGGTCCTCTCTGTAGGATCTGAGTGTTTTTCAAATGAATCCATTATTAAACTCTTCTTAGTTTCAAACCATTCTGACCATCTCTCATGTAAAGAAATCAAGAGTTGAATTGGTTGGAAATGGAAACATTAGAATGGTATGAACTCTTTGACCTTTTTACAGAACCAATTAACCATATAAGACATACACACAGTTTAAGATGCCTGTTCATTACTATACCAATTGCATGAGCACTTTACCACACAGCCCAATTTCATGAGTGGCTAACTTCATATCAGTGAAGCCTTTGAAATGGACGATGTACTGTATCTAGAACTTTTGTGGACACCATTCTTTTGAACTTACTCTATTACCTTGAAAGTTTATGAACATGAACTTTCAGATATTTTTGTTCCAATACTGTGTTAAAACTGTACCCTTTCCATTGTTTCTCTTCATTCTCCTGACTTAAATGAATAACTTGACATTTTCTGTATTAATCTTAATTTCCCTGATGTTGAACTACTTCATCAGTTTCTACATTTTCCCAGAATATGCAAGTATTTTCGTTATTCTTTATCAAGCTTCACTTATTTGGAAGCTCTGGGATTATGCTACATAATTCCAAGTCATTAGGAAAAATAAATACGTGCACTGGTCCCAACAACGTCCACCAAGAAATACGATAGCTTAATTCCACCATATTCTCCAGCATCTGTCACTTAATTTATTATTTATTCACAGTTATTGACCCTTTAAATTAATGTATCAATTTTTTGCTGACAAGACCGCTTATGTAAGTCCAAATGCAAAGCATGATCTGCACAAACTTACCGTCTGTTTCACTTCAAAAATACTATAAATTCAACACAATTTGGTTCTAATGGAACTATGCTGTCTTCCATATGTTGAAATATTTTTACAATCGCTAAATATTCAAAATTACTGTTCCTAAAGCCGTTCCAACCAACAGTATGCAATTCGATAGATTTTGAGCTTATCCCTCTTTTCTCTATTTTGCAAACCTTTAGTTTTCTGGCACCATTATCAATTACCACTGTAGTTTACCTCATAAACCCATGCTCCTATTTCTATCCTGCGCACAGACTCCCTTTAAAATATTTCCACTTTCTTTAGCCCTACAATTTTTCTACTCGTATTACCATATCCAAGTCCTTTTGCTGAATGCCTGTAGATGCATCTAGTAGCCAGACACCCCCTCTGTATATGCACTTTGATCCTCTATTAACCCCACTTTTCACTTGCCTGCCCTTTCACAACTTATTTCTTTTAAGATTTTGGGTTCCCTTTCATGTCACCCATTAACCTATCTAACTTCTAACACTGGAGCAACTTTAGCTTCAGTGGGTATTAGAATTCATAATCAATTTCCTCCAATGTAAATTACTTTGCTTCCTGAAAAAAAACATTATTTGCAAAGTCTTAACATCCCCATGGAAATCGGGAATAGTGCAATTGTGTAGGTCTGTTCATGATCTTAAGACTTTTCAAAATATTCTATCAACAATTAAATTATTTTCAGATATAGGCACTGTTGCAAGAACAGGAAATACAGAACCTAATTTGTTGCCGTGGATAATTTCCTCAAACAACAATGAAAAATAACCTATTTCAATTATGCCAGTTGTTAAATAATATTTGCCTGTTCTTCTTGAACCAGAATAAAAGGATTCTGAGAGTGAATGCAGCGTACTTTAATGCTACACCCAAAAGATGAAATCTCTGAAATACAACTCTTCCTCTTGGCTGGTCAGAATTATTTGACATGGACTGGAAGCTGTGAGTGAAGGTTATTGATATTGAGATAGGATCAAGAAAAAGGCTGTGGGAGCAAAGAGAGTTGATGTTCGAAACAATGGGCAATTTATTAAGCCTGTTGTGCTTCAGGAAACCAATTGAAGCTGATCTCCTAAGCATAATTTTGGTAAAGGTTTTATACTCTCAGTGCACACGTTTAGAGAAACTTGATTAATTTAGTTTTGCTATCTTGATTAGAGAATAGGATTCTTAATTACTTATGTTTAACTTAGTTAACAATGAGTTTAAATTTCTATTACAACAATGGGTGAATATTATGGTTCTAACTTACTTAACAATAAATCCATTTTCCTTTTACAGTAAAGGGTGGACGCTATAACATAATTAATTGTTCCTGAAACCTGGTGCCGACACTGTTCGTAGCTCTACTCTTGTCCGATCTTCACCATATTATCATAATCCACTTCCCACTAATTATACTAATTACTAATTATAGCCCTCACTATCCTTTCCCCTACTATAAAATGCAAGTAAAAATGGATGGAAAGAAATCAGCGTATATCTGTTAAAGGCCAAATATGCTTAATTAACTTGATTGATTTTTAAAAAGATATTTGATAGCAGGTGCTATGGTATGGGAAAGGACTTCTGGAGATGACAAATGAAGTGCTGTTGTTTGGACTTTGTTGGTAAAATTGATTCCACATGATTAAAGGATGGTGGCAGGGTGGGTTCAAAATAGAAAGAGTAAACATTAGTCTTTCTTGGTTACCCAGCTATAGGAAAGAATATTTTGTCATAGCTTGAAGAAGGGCTCAAGCCCAAAACATTGGTTATGTATTGTAGGGAACTACAATTAAAAGGTGATTTAGGAAGGCTGGAGGTGTGGGCTGAGAAATGGCTGATGGAATTTAATACAGATAAATGTGAGGTGCTACATTTTGGAAAGGCAAATTTAAATAGGTCATATACATTGAATGGTAGACAATTGAGGAGTGCAGAGCAACAAAGGGATTTAGGAGTTATGGTAAATAGTACCCTCAAGGCTGATACTCAGGTAGATGGTGTGGTGAAGAAGGCATTTGGAATGTTGGCCTTCATAAATCGGAGTATTGAATTCAAGAGTAGGGAGGTTATGATGAAATTGTACAAGGCATTGGTGAGGCCAATTTGGAGTACTGTGTACAGTTTTGGTCACCAAATTATAGGAAAGATAAGTTACAGGGAAAGGTTGTGCAGACTGGGGCTTTTTTCTCTGGAGCGTAGAAGATTGAGAGGGGACTTGATAGAGGTGTTTAAGATTTTAAAAGGGACAGATAGAGTAAATGTGGATAGGCTTTTTCAATTAAGAAAGGGGGAGATTCAAACTAGAGGACATGGTTTAAGATTGAAGGGGGAACATGAGGGTAAATTTCTTTACGCAGAGGGTGGTGGGGATGTGGAATGAGCTTCCGGGAGACGTGGTCGAGGCAGGATCATTGGTTACATTTAAGGAATGACTGGATCGTTACATGGATAGGAGGGGAATAGAGGGGTATGGACCGGGTGCTGGTCAGTGGGACTAGGAGGGTGGGGATTTGCTACGGCATGGACTAGTAGGGCCGAACTGGCCTGTTCTGTGCTGTAAGTGGTTATATGGTTATATGGTTACCAGTAACCACAAAGACTAGGCTGAGAGAACAATAGGCTTTAATGTACTGAAGAATCTTGCTGGCCTGGACCCCAGGATAGGAATGGCGGGAAGGGAGAGGTGGCTTGACCTTTATGGCACAGGATCACGGGGGAGAAGTCATAGGGTATGAGTCATCAGTGGGCGGGCCAGCTTCATATATACAGTAGTCAATCCTAACTATGTACAATGGAGGAAATCTAGCACCACGTGTATCTTTATCTTTTCTCTATAAAGTGCACTGTTTGACCTGATGAGTTTCTTCAGCCTTGTGTTTTTACTTCATCACGGTGTCTGCAGACTTTTGTGTTTTACTCCCATAGGAAGGATATAATTAAACTGGACATATGCAGAAAAGATTCACAAAGGATGTTACCAGATCTGGAGGGCTTAAAATATAAGGAAAGATTGGATAAGATTTTTTTTTTCTCCTAGAGTACAGAGGAGTGACTATTTAGAGGTTAATAAAATTACAAGGGACATAGATCAGATGAATGGTCACGGTCCTTTTCTGAGCATATGGAGTATAAAACTAGAAGGCATAAATGGGAGGTGAGAAGAGAAAGATTTAAAGGGGACAAGAGGCAACTTTCTTCACACAGAATATACCTGGAGCAAATTGCCAAAGGAATCAGTAAGGGTAAAATTACAATCTTTATAAGATAGTTCAACAGGTACATGAATAGGAAAGGCTTTGAGGGAGGACCAAATGCTGGCAAATGGGACTATCTTACAGAGGTAACCTGCATAACATGGGAAAATTTGGCCAGAGGGCCTGTTTCTATGCAGAATAACTCAATGTCTCTCTGAATCTATGCTGAAAGTTTGGATGGAAAGTCTAAATGTTACAGGTATTGAGTCAGGGAAAAAAGGTAAGCTATTGAGGATGAAGATGAGAAGAAATTTCTCCATTTAAAAGATTATAAGATCTTTAGAATTGTGTTCTCCAGGGATCTATGTTTGCTTGGTTATTGGATATATTCAGGAGTGAGATTCAAAGGCATTAAACTTCAACAGAACCAAGAGGTCTGATGATCTGACACAATAGTGAACAAGGTCAAAATTCAACCATGATTTTATGAAAGACAAAGCAAACCCAAGGGGCCAACCACTCCTGTTTTTGAAGTTCTTATTGGGATGAAAAGATTAAGTATCTCTGCATGAATTGAAACCAATAATTTATTAAACACTACTATTGTATTCAAAAGCATTTCCAAATTCTGCCAATCAGCAATAGAATTATTCAACCAAGTAGCACAGATCTAAACTCTGTTATTGATTAAGAAGATAGTTTGTCACAGAGGACTGGTGACAAAAGGTAGAACTACGCATGAAAAAAACATGGCTCTCTTCAGTTACACTGCTGTATAAATGGTTTTCTGAAGAAATGTGATTTTTTAATCCTGAGGTGTTCTTTTTGTCTCTTCTCTCTATATATTTATCTAAAACATCAAATGAGAATTCACCCTCAGTTTTGAAGTTCATTCTGTCAAATTACCTTTCATCACTTCTGTTTTAAAAAATCTATACTATGTTACAGACCCACACTTTACAATTCAACTTCTCCCACCAACCAAAATTCTGAAACTGCAGCATTTTCTGACTTCATAGCAGTATTATTGCATTTTTACCTAAAGCCCCTGGTTTAAAGGATGTTTAACTTATGATTGATCTCCTAATAGTCTTTCCACAGTTGAAAAAAATCCCTCCTTTATTATATATCACAATTCTGCATTTTTAACTTGTCAGTTAGACAGCAACACTCATTGGTCATTTCAAGTTGACAACACAAACTGACCTAACAGCAGTTCCTGGAGGAAATGACTTGGTGGTAGTTTTATTGGAAATAAATCATTTTAGAAGTTATCTAAAATCATGTAATAGGCGAGCTTTGCCACAGAAGGGCCTCAAATGACTTCTAATTAAATTTGATCCTTCACTATTTGACTCATTTCTTTGTCCACACAGTTGTTTAAAGGTTTAGCAGTAATGATACCGTGAAAGAAATAGAGCACCTGAAACTTACAGACATGTCCTTAACGAATGATATTAAGGACTGAGAAAAATAAAAATAGCAGATGAAGAATCAGATTGAATTGAAATGTGAGTTCACTGTTTAGAGATTTAACATCTCTAACAGCTAATTTTCAGTGACAAAGCAGTTGATTGACAGTCTTTAACAGTTATTTAAATGGTACCTCTAAATCTAGGTAAACATTATTTGAACAAAGGCAGCAAATTCCAAAGAATGGCAGCATGGTTAGCGTAATGCTTAGCACAACTCTGTTACAACGCCAGTGACCTGGATTCAAATCCAGCACTGTCTGTCGGGAATTTATTTGTTCTTCCTGTGTCCGCGTGGGTTTCCTCTGGGTGTTCCGGTTTCCTTCCACACTTCAAAAAAAATTAAGGTGTTGTAGGTCAGTTGGGCTTAAGGGTCTCTTATTATGATGTCTGAGTCTAAATTTAAAATTAAAAACTAACAGAAGGTTAGCTATTTTCATAAAGCAGAAGAGTACAGGTTTAGAAAAGAATGGCCCATTTTTATTGCATTTAAAAACATTTCTAGTTTTCATATTATAAAAGTAAATCTCAAGATAACCACATAGTCTCTTCCAAGGGCAGGTAAGAATCAAGCACATTGGTTTGAAACTGGAGACATGGTCAAACTAGATTAGGAAATGAACAAGAATGAGCTTATCTCCTGAAAGGACTGTTGAAATAGCTCAACTTCATGTTCCATTTGACTGACCATTTTAAATTTCAAGTGTTTTTTCAAATATACACTTAAAAATTCAAAGTGGGATTTCAGTCTGGGCCTTGGATTAAAAGTTTGCCAACATAAATAAAATACTACCATTGGGCACTGTGCAGAACAAATCAATAACTCATTCAAATCTATTTTGGAATGTGATGGGCTTACAATTGAGGAAGATTATTATTTACAAATAAATTAAACTCTGGTGCATTGATCACAAGCTAAGAAAGAACTGAGATGATTAATTTAAAATAAACAATTCATAACCTGCAAGTAAGGTAGGGAGTATCCAAAAGTAATGATTAATCATTGTTTGATCACACTAAGGGATTGATTATTCAAACATAAAATATTTATTGAATAAATTTCATATTCTGTCATACAACTCAAAATCAGATCTATAATAGTAAATGGAATCTAATAATGGCAATAATGAGTTTGGGACAATTTATATAATTGCTGCCACTGGAACCCAAAATATATATATATATTAAAGAATTTTTTTTCTTAAATAAGGTGACATTTTTTAAGAAAGATGCCCCTTATCATCTCACTTTCAAATTGATCACTTGATACTTCTATTTGGTTGATCAAGGCTTACATTGCTTGATTTTCCCATTGCTATATATTCACCAGCTGGAGATCCATGCAACACAACCATGAGTGATGATCTTCTCTCCAATGGCACCATTAGTTGAATCCATAAAACTCTTCTGGTGAAACTCAAACTCTTTGCTGTCGGATTACCCTGAAATGTTTGTGGCTTTCATCCTTGCTTAAAGTTATGATTAAGGAGTGGTTTCCATGTCTTCACTTGGTGGAGTTGTTTGACACATTAGTGGTACGATCCACAAACCTGCTAATCCAACTGCTGTCAATGGCTCTAAATTGGTTTGTTAATGTACCACCGCAAATTCTACTCCACTTCTAAAATTCAGTTTGGTTGAAGTCAAGGGATAATGATTAATGACAAAAGAAAACTTTGTAGATTAAAATAAATATCCTGCTTGGTCTCTTGCAACCTCAGACAGACCATGTTCTTTGAATAATTCAAGTGCCCATTGAGGATCAAATATACCCAAAAATATTTGTAACTGTAAAGTTGCAGATAAACTGTTGCAGCACAATTCCAAGATTTTGTGCTGAAGGGCCATTTTTAAACTATAAATTGGCCACATTTTACTCACCAATAAAGAAAATATTATTTCTGATCATATCTAATGCTTGCCAATTCTGAGAACATGGAGTACTATGAAAATGTGGTCCATTCATGCATCAGTGGTCCATAAAAATGTGGTCCATTCATGCATCAGTGGTCCATAAAAATGTGGTCCATTCATGCATCAGTCTGACCATAGGCATTTTTTAAAGTCAGCTATTTACAATGGAGTGATAAGTGAATACATATACGATGAGGCATGAAACCTTGTTAAACTAGGTTCCATGACTTTGCAGGAAACAATTTTAGATTTTAGACAGAAAATAGCCATTGTATTTACTGAATCAGCCTTATAGTTAGGCACTTTGTTCCCTCCAGCTGCCACTACTTAAAAATTCCCTGCTGTTTTCTGAGTTTACTAGAATTCATTCTTCTTATTTGACAAGGACAATCAGTAACATTGAAAATCTCTCAAAACGATTTATACCAGCTTATTTGAATGAATTTGATCATCTTGGTGTTTATCCACATTACAAATATTCTAATGTAAAATTTGTCATCACCATTGGGATCAAATTTTGACATTTTGTTAGGCATTGTGGTATATTGATATTGTTGTCACATTCTGGATTATTAAACTCAGATAAAAATTTGGCCCATCTAATTTGAATGAGATCCCCGTGCACTCAGACGATGTCCAGAAGACTGCTATCATTACCCCTTTCAGCTCTTTTGAGTTCCTCCACATGCCCTTTGGCTTGAAGAATGTAGTCCAGACTTTCCAGTGCCTCATGGACATGGTCAGCAGAGACTTGCCTTTTCTTTTCATCTACCTGGACGATAACATTGTAGCCAGCAGGACACCTAACACACCTGTGCCAGCTTTTCAGTCGCCTCGCAGACTTTGGGTTCACTGTTAACCCACTGCAGTTCCAGTTTGGCCTGGAGGAAATTGACTTTCTGGGCCACGATTACCAAAGATGGTGCTACCCCCCTACCCGACAAAGTGGAGGCCATACGACAGTTCGCCAGACCAACGATACTGAACTGGCTACAAGAGTTCGTGGGCATGGTGAATTTTTTTAACAGGTTCATCCTATGGCCAAAAGATATGCTGGTTGGAAGGTTAATTAAATAATGTAAATTTATTCCAGATTTGGGGGAGAGTTGATTGTGTTGGAGAGAGTAGATTACGGGGAAATAGATGGTGAATTTGGCTTGCTCTAAGATCTGGCTTAATTTTAACAGAAAGGCCTGAATGGATTCTTTCAGGACATAAGCATATATGAAAAAAAACTTTATCAATTTTATTCAAAAATTTTAAAAATGACCCCTTATATTTCGACCGATTCATTTGAGTTAATGACAATAAATTTGTATAACATTACTGGAAGACATTCATGCCAGGTCAAATGATTTGTAGGTGAAGGAAAAGACTACAACCAGTAATGTTTGTGGAAGCACAACTGTAGGTCCAGAAACTCCACATGTGGAAATCTCAAAGACGACGTCAAAGCCAACTGTGAACATTTAAAGTTTCACCTTTATTACAGGCTTAAAATTCAGTCCATAAATACAGTGGCAGATTCACCATTAGACTGAAAAGGGTTAAGTCTAGAGGCCTAGAAGGGAGGGTGGTCCAAGAGCAAAAAGAAATTGTCTAATTGACTGCTCATATGAGTATTTTGGATGACATTTCAGTATTTTTGCATGTTTCTTTTCACTTCATACTGCAGTTGGAAGACTGTGTTTACCATGATGATGCTATTACGTCACATGTTGGCATTAACATGCACGTATACTAGTTTAAGATAGGGAGTGAAGCCTGTTGGACTATGAATGCCAAATATTGTGCAATCTATAAAATATGACAGTAAACAGAAATATTACTTTGGTATGTCCATGTTTTACCGCTCCCTTACAAATGGCAAGAAAATCAGGAGATGTTGGCTGTGTTGTTCTCCAAGCACAGGTAAGGTAAGGCATTCTGTTTTAACTGCAAACTGTTTTCAAGTGAAGACCATGCTTGATTATTCGACAATACCAGTCAGAATGTGATTACATGAAAGGACTTCAGGAAAGGGTTATTGCGGCAATTAAATTTCATGCTCATACATGTTGCACATTATACATAGTATAATACAAGTTATTTAATGTAACTTAACATCACTTTATTCTATTCCGCAAAGGGTGGGTTGGGGGGGGGGGCGACATGGTCAGGGGAAGCCTTACTAAGGCTCAGCCTAGGGGCCCGGGTGGTAGTTAATTTGCCATTGCATAAGTATCTTTTTTTTAATATTTTTTTAAATTTTTCACACTATGAACCATATTAACCAAAATACACACAAACATTTCCCTCTTGAATATAGTGTCTTTTTCCCACCTCCCTTCCCTTCCTCCTTCCCATCTCCCTCCAAACCCATTAAACGTTCAACATATACAATACAATAAACCCATTAAACAATGTCATCACACAATGAAAATAAACAAGAAAATTGTGTCATCTACTTTTACACACTGGGTTAGTTCATTTCATCTTCTCCTCATTCTATCATTTTAGGGGGTGGAGGTCCATGGTAGGCCCTCTCTGTTGTGTTCCATGTACGGTTCCCAAATTTGTTCGAATACTGTGACTTTATTTTTTTAAATTATATGTTATTTTTTCCATTGGAATACATTTATTTGTTTCTATGTACCATTGCTATACTCTCAGGTTCTCTTCTGATTTCCAAGTTGACATTATACATTTTTTTTCTACAGCTAAGTTTATCATAATAAATCTTTTTTGCACTTTATCCAGTTTGAGGCCTAATTCTTTACTTCTTATATTACTTAGAAGAAAGATCTCTGGATTTTTTGGTATGTTGCTTTTTGTGATTTTATTTAATACCTGATTTAGATCTTCCCAAAACTTTTCCACTTTCTCACATGCCCAAATTGCATGTACTGTTGTTCCTGTTTCCTTCTTACAGCGAAAACATCTATCTGATACTGTTGGGTCCCATTTATTTAACTTTTGGGGCGTGATATATAGCCTGTGTAACCAATTATATTGTATCATGTGTAACCTCATGTTTATTGTATTTCACATAGTTCCGGAGCATAGCTTTTCCCATTTTTAATTTTTTATCTTTATGTTTAGATCTTGTTCCCACTTTTGTTTGGGTTTACAGCTTATTTCATCATTTTCTTTCTCTTGCAGCTTGATGTACATGTTTGTTATAAATCTTTTAATTATCATTGTGTCTGTAATCACATTATCAAAGCTGCTTCCTTCTGGTAACCTCAGCCTGCTTCCCAATTTGTCCTTCAAGTAGGTTTTCAGTTGATGGTATGCAAACATTGTACCGTGAGTTATACCATATTTGTACTTCATTTGTTCAAAAGATAATAAATTATTTCTCAAAAAACAATTTTCTATTCTTTTGATCTCTTTTCTCTCCCATTCTCTAAAGGAAAGATTATCCATTGTGAAAGGGATTAGTTGATTTTGCATCAATAATAGTTTTGGTAGTTGGTAATTTGTTTTTTTTCCTTTCTACATGAATCTTCTTCCAAATGTTGAGCAGATGGTGCAGTACTGGTGAACTTCTACGTTGCATCAGTTTTTCATTCCACTTATAAAGTATATGATCTGGTACCTTCTCCCCTATTTTATCTAGCTCTAACCTGGTCCAAACCGGTTTTTCCCTTGTTTGATAAAAATCTGATAGATATCTTAATTGTGCTGCTTTATAGAAATTCTTAGTTTGGTTGCTGTAAGCCCCCTTGTTTGTACCATTCTGTTAATTTATCTAGCGCTATCCTCGCTTTTCCCCCTTTCCATAAGAACTTCCTTATTATTTTCTTTAGCTCATTGAAGAATTTATCTGTTAAGGGAATTGGTAACGATTGTATCCTTGGGAAGATATTCATTTTAATGCAATTTACCCTTCCTATCAGTGTTAGTGGTAAATCTTTCCAATGTTCTAAGTCATCTTGTAATTTCTTCATTAATGGCTGATAATTTAGTTTGTATAGATGGCCTAGATTATTATCTAGTCTAATACCTAGGTATCGAATTGCTTGTGTTTGCCATTTAAGTGGTGATTCTTTTTTAAACTTTGTGAAATCTGCATTATTCATTGGCATCGCTTCACCTTTATTTGCATAGACCTTGTACCCCGATATTTCACCATATTCCTTCAATTTCTTCTGTAATTCTTTTATTGATAATTCTGGTTCTGTTAAGTGTACTATGACATCATCTGCAAATAGACTGATTTTATATTCCTTCTCTTTTATTTTTATTCCTTTGATTTTATTTTCTGTTCTTATCAGTTCTGTCAAGGGTTCTATAGCTAAAGCGAACAGTGAGGGAGATAGAGGACATCCATTGATGTTACCAACTTTTATTGTCTTAAGTTCCTGTTAACTGCAGATTGTTACTGAGCAAGTAGGTTGAATTTTTACAGGTTTGTTATGTTCATATGGCAATTGTGACAGTATTAGATTTAACAAAATCAAAAGCTAAACTCTTTTGAGGGAAAAATTTGTAAATGCTTTTTCTATCCTCTTACACGCTTGTGCCTGTAGTAGAGGATAAATGCAGCAGTCTTCATCGATTCTGTACCCCATTGTTATATCCTATCACTATAATCCTCTTTAGACAACTGCAGTAAAAAAGCCACAAGTTTTTATTTACATAGGTATGCGTGGTCAGTTGTGATCACATAATTTCCTCATCCAGATTGTAGTAGGTAAAACAAGAACAAAAGGAGTCTTGTTAATCAATGATTTTTTTAACCATTAATGTTGCAAAATTTTTACTAGGAACAGTTTTATGCATAGAATTGCGATCAGAAAGTAAGAGCAAATAAAATTTCAATGCTCAAGTGTAATTCAATAGCCCAGCAAAGCAAAGTTCAAAGAAAGCATCACAGCGGGCTATGATGAGAATATATAACTTGTCCTAGTTTATATCGAATCTTGTATAACAGATGCCATTTGGGAAATAAGTATCTGGTGATACAGTGAATTTAGTGCAAAATTTAAAGTGATAGAAATTGTTAATATCCATGCTAATATCAGCTACTTTGCATTTTTTGTTCATCGATTTAAGAATTTCCAGATGTGTAAGGTGTAAAAAGTCATTACCAGCTCAGACTTTAATTAAATGCCTTGACCACAAGACTGAGAAATTTAAACGATGTGTGAAACAATCACACAGACTATATAATTTAATAGATATAGATCATATAATCAACTGTTACTGCAATTTTTCCATAAATGGCATTACTAAAATAATGCACATAACTGGTTTGAAGTATTTTGGGACAATTGTGATCATTTAAATCTATGAATTAGATCAATATCAGAAAATATTTTTATTATTTATTTTACTTTTAATTTTTTTAAATTTAAATTTAGACATACAGCATGGTAACACGCCACTTCAGCCCATGAACCCATGCCATCCAATTACATCTAATTAGCCTACGTTTGAACGGTGGGAGGAAACTGGAGCCCCCGGGGAAAACCCATGTAGACATGGTGAGAACATACAAACTTCTTACAGAACCCGGGTCCTGATCGCTGAAGCTGTAACAGCGTTACAAGTCAAGTCAATTCACCTTTATTTATCATTCATAGCATGCTCACATGGTAAAACAAAATAGCATTTTTCCAGAACCACAGAGATATTTACATGTATATAAGTTAGAATACAAGTTAAACACATTAAAGTATTAAAATATTAGGACAAATACAGTAACAGTCCACCTTATCCACATATGTTCTGGAAATTCAGGAGTCTGATGGGTTCGGGGATAAAGCTGTTGCCCAATCTGGATGCAAGGCCAGAGTGCTACAGTACTTCCTACCAGTTGGCAGAAGAGAGAACAGTTTACATGAGGGGTGTGTAGAGTCCTTCACAATGTTTATTGCTTTTCACCTGTATTGGGTGTTTTTTATATGTTCTTTTTGGTAGGAAGAGAGCCCCCAATGATCTTTTCCACTGACTTCACTATCCTCTGCAGGGTCTTGCAATCCGAGGAGGTACAGCTTCCAACCAGGCAGAGATGCAGTTGCACAGGATGCTCTCGATATATCCTCTGTAGAAGGTAGTGAGGATAGTGGGGTGGGAGGTGAACTTTCCTCAGCCTTTGCAGGCCTGCTGGGCTTTCGAGTTGGTGTTAAGGGACTAGGGAAGATTCTCTGCCAATTGTACTGCAAGGAACTTAATACTCCTGATGACCTCAGTAGTGGATCTGTCAATGGTCAGTGAAGCGTGGTCCCCCTGGGGTCTCCTGAAGTCAACAACTATCTCTTTTGTTTTTTTAACATTCATATACAGATTGGCTCTGCACCAGTTGCTTAGCAACTGCACCTAGTCTCTGTATGCTGATTCATCATTCTTACTGATCAGACCAACCACGGTCGTGTTGTCAGTGAACCTGATGTTATGGTTCGAGCTATGTTTAGCTGCACAATCATGGGACAGCAGAGTGTACAGCAGTGGGCTAAGTACGCAACCATGATCAGCCCCCTATGCTCATTCTGCTGGTCTTGGAAGTGCTGTTACTGATCTGGACTGCCTGAGGTCTCCGAGACAGGAAGTCGAGGATCCAATTGCAGAGGGAAATGTTTAGACCCAGCAGGATCAACTTCCTTATCAGGTACTGTGGTATGATTATGCTAACCGCTGAGCTAACCGTGCCAATAGTTTTAATGTCATATTGATTACCTGCACTGGAAAATATCAGTTACAATTCAGAACTTTTAAATAATTTCTTCTATCCCTATTATCTGATTATTAATCTGCCAAAACCTTCAGCCTTGTGTCTGTACATTGGAGTTCATCTGTGCAGTAGAGTAGTCCTTTAGCAATATCCGTGCCATGAAAAGGGAGCCACCTCTACTAACAAAGAGAAACCCTCAGATTACACTGTACATTGGCTAAATTGAGCAAAAAACAATAAATTTATTCTAGGTCTATTAGCAGGTAATGTGCAGGGACTGACCTTAGAACATTATATGGAATGTTATATCCAATAACTTAATATTGCACCACTTTTTGACCTAATTTTCCTAATAAGGACCATTACAGTACAGAAGAGTTGGAAGTTGGTTCACTAGAAGTCAATCATCCAGAAACTTCTGGGATAACCCATGCACCATTATGAGTTAAGGCTGAATGATGACACCCTCGGTTTAATGTGATACTTGAAGTATTAATTGATACTATGAATTTCCTTACATCCATTTCCACAGATGAAAAATTTATAACTAAAACAAAGGAAGATGTAATAATGGAGGTAACAGGAAAGAAGAAATGTTTTAAGTGCCTTTGGGCACTTGTTTCAATAATCAAAAAATAATGGCAATGCTGCCACAGCTGTGGACATGGGGAGAGAAGAAAACAGCACAACTCTGAAGGGTTCAACCATCCGGATGTAATGGCGGTAGCTCAGTACAGGCTTTAAATGGCCTCTTAATGGAGCCAAAGGCACTTCTAAGTAAAATCCCGCAAATACAGAGATGGGTGTTTAAGATGACAGCACCTGTGCTCTGGAGCAACCATGAAGCATAGCAGATTCTAGGGAGCAGTGGACCAGTGCTGGGCACCAGAAATGGGGAGAACAGCTCTGGCTGAGAAGGAAGAGTAGAGGAGATGACCCATCAGGACAATGACTATGGTGGCGGACTAGTGAGGGACTCAGTGGCTGAGGGACCCACACAGGCAATTTGCGGTTGGGGGACCTGCTAGAGATTGGGTCATGGGAACCAGATACTGGAGCTGTGATTCGAGAGGGTGCTGAGGGAAAGAAAGGCTCCCAATGGGCCTTGGGCATTGAAGGTTTCATGATCGTGTCAGAGGTTTGGATCGGGAGTTAGGGTTCCGATGGATCGAACAGGAGTTTGTACAGCTGCAGAGGGTGCGGGAGCTCTGGAGACGAATCTTTGGACAAACATTGACTCTGAAAGGACTCCCTTTTGCTTCTCTTTCTCTCTTACTATAAGGGGTGCCAGGCAACACTAAAAGCGACTCTTCCCTTACTGGAGGCAGAAGATAATTTTTTTGTAATATTCCATGTTCTGTGCTATTACATGACAATAAAGGAATATTGGACAGTATTGCCTTGCTGAAGGGAAATTCTGCAGAAGTTGGAAATTTGTAATTTAAAAAAAGACCCAGAGTCAGGAAGAGAACAAAGATGTTAAGTCTTTAGGTTAATGACTTTGAGATATTTTTTCACTTGACAAAATCTTCAATAGTTTACTCTTACACATAATCAATGAGAACCCCACAGCATATTGTTAAGGGCAATATCCTGTATACATCCCTCAAGAAACACCTATGTTCACAGTTGTGCGCTTATAAATGATGTTATCAAGTACTCCTGAGGAAGGAAAAACTAACTATGATTTGGAAATATTACTATTAATTTCACAGCATGTTAGTGGACTTGTCCTCTGTGCAACTAAGATCAACAAATAAATGTTTTGATGCAGCCCAACTAATATACTTATTGCTTTTTGTTAGTTTTAATAACAGGAAGAACTGAATTGTTCTGTGGGCAGTTAGCTTATATTATTGCTATGAGATTTTTCTAATTGCAAACAATTATTAATGCTTTTGAGAGTAAATGTGAAATGTTTCATTTTTTTTCCAAACTCAGTGATGTTTGAAAAACTCTAATTTATGTTGAAGAGACGATAAGGATGAAGTAATCAAGCTCGCTTTCAGTTGTTTATTCATTGATTAAAAAGATCACAGATAACTTTTAAATCTCAATTAATCTTTGTATTTTTAATATCTCTTCAAAAAGCTAGTAAATTTTTATCAAGCTTCTCTGCTAGCAAAAAGATTGTTACAACATATTTTAGCTGCAGATGTGCAATAGAATGGATCACAATTTTTAATCCACCATGCAACTGACCAATTTTATCAATTTAAATAGTGCTTGAACTTTTAAATAGAACACTACAGCACAGAACTAGGCCTTTTTGGCTCTTCCAGTCTGTGCTGAACCATTTTTTTTGCCTAGTCCCACTGACCTGCACCCAAGCCATAGCCCTCCATACCTCTCCCATCCAAGTACCTGTCCAAATTATTTTTAAATATTAAAATTGAGCCCATATTCATCACTTCAGCTGGCAGCTCATTGCACACTCTCACCATTCTCTGTGTGAAGAGGTCCTCCTCACGTAACCTTAAACTTTTTCCCTTTCACTCTTAACCCATGTCCTCTGGTTTGTATCTCACATACCCTCATTAGAAAAAGCCAATCGACATTTACTCTGTCTATCCCCCTCATAATTTTAAATACAAATTACCCCTCATTCTTCCTAGTAAATCTTCTCTACACTCCTTCTATCTTATTGATATTTTTCCTGTAGTTAGGTGACCAAAACTGCACACAATATTCCAAATTTGGCCTCACCAATGTCTGATACAACTTTACCATAACATCCAAACCCCTGTACTCAATGCATTGATTTATGAAGGACAATATATCAAAAGCTCTCTTTACAACCCTATCCACCTGTGACAACACTTTCAGAGAATTATGCATCTGTATTACCGCATTCCTCAGTGCCCTAACATTTATCATGTACGTCCTTTCTTGGTTTGTCCTTCCAAAATGCAACACCTCACACTTGTCTGCATTAAATTCCATCTGCCATTTTTCAGTCCATTTTTTCCAGTTGGTCCAGGTTCTTCCGCAAGCTTTGAAAACCTTAGCTGTCCACAAAACCTCCAATCTTATTGTCATCTGCAAACCTGCTCCTCCATTCATTGATATAGATGACAAACAACAATGATTAAAGCACACCACTAGTCACAGTCCTCCAGTCTGAGAAGTGCTATTCTCTGGCTTCTCCTGTCCAGCTATTGTCAAGTTCAGTTCAGTACTTCACCATGAATACCTGGTGTCTGAATTTTCCTGACTAACCTCTCATATAAGACCTTGTTGAAGGCCTTACTAAAGTCCACAGCCTTTCCTTCGACAACTTTCCTGAAGAAACTCTATAAGTTTGGTTAAACATGACCTAACATGCACAAAGCCAAGTTGACTATCTCTAATCATTTTCTGGCTATCCAAATAATTGCATACCTGATCTCTTAAAACACTTTCCAATAATTTACCTACTACTGACATCAGGCTCACTGGCCTATAATCTCCAGGGTTAATTTTGGAGCCTTTTTTAAACACTGGAACAACGTGAGCTACCCTCCAATCCTCCGGCACCACACTTGTGGCTAAGGACATTTTACATATTTCTACCAGAGCCCTTGCAATTTTTACACGTCTCCTTAAAGGCCAGAGGGAATATCTTGTCAGATCCTGGGGATTTATTCACCTTTATTTGCTTTAAGACAGCAAGTACTTCCTCCTCTTTAATCTGTATAGGTTCCATTATCCCACTGCTAGTTTTCCATACTTCTCAAGACTCTTTCCCTGTTTCTTGAGTGAATATTTATGAAAAAAAATTAAGATCTCCCCCATCTCTCTTGGCTCCATATAAAGATGACCACTCTGATCTCATGGGGACCAATTTTTGTACCTTACTATCATTTTACTCTTAATATACTTGGAGAAACACTTAGGATGTTCCTTTACATTGTTCCCAAAGCAATCTCATGTATTCTTTTAGCCTTCCTAATTTCTTTCTTGAGATTTTTCTTGCATTTTTTATACTCCTCAAGTATCTCCTTTTCTCCATGTTGCCTATACTTGCTATACACCTCTCTTCTGAAACAGCTCTCCATTTCCCTCAAAAATCAAGGTTCTCTATGCCTGTTAAACCTGACAGGAACATACAAACCCTGTACTCTCAAAATTTCTCCTTTGAAGGTCCTCTACTTACTTTGCACATCCTTACCCCAAAACAACTTATCCTAATCCTTTCTCATTTTCTCAGAATTAGCCTTTCTCCAATTTAGAATCTCAACCCAAGGCCCAGACCTGTCTTCTCCGTAATTAAGTAAACTATTGTCATTATGATTGGTGGAGCCACAAGTTCCCCTTTACATACATCTGTCACTAGTCCTGTCTTGTTCCCTAATGGGAGATCCAGTATTGCATTATGATTGGTGGAACCACAAGTTCCCCTTTACATGCATCTGTCACTAGTCCTGTCTTGTTCCCTAATGGGAGATCTAGTATTGCATTATGATTGGTGGAGCCACAAGTTCCCCTTTACATACATCAGTCACTAGACCTATCTTGTTCCCTAATGGGAGATCCAATATTGCATCATGATTGGTGGATCCACAAGTTCCCCTTTACAGACATCTGTCACTAGTCCTGTCTTGTTCCCTAATAGGAGATCCAGTATTGCATTCTCTTTAGTTGGAACCTCTAGATATTGATTTAGAAAATTTTCCTGAACACATTTGACAGACTCCAAGCCCTTTTACAGTATGAAAGTTCTAGTCAATATGTGAAAAGTTAAAATCTGCTACTGTCACAACCTTATGCTTACTGAAGCTGTCTGCTATCTCTCTACAGATTTACTCCTCCAATTCTCATTGACTATTGGGTGATTTATAATAGAACCCATGAGTGTGGTCGAACCTTTCCCATCCCTCAGTTCCACCCATATAGCCTCAGTAGATGAGCCCTCTGGTTAGTCCTGCCTGAACACAGCTGTGATATTTTACCTGAAGAGCAATGCCACTTCCCCCCCCCCCCCACTCCCCCTTTCATCTCAATATTGTGCAGAGGATGTAGGGTCTGCAGAGAGATATAGATAGGTTAAATGAGTGGTCAAGGGTCTGGCAGATATAGTACCATATTGGTAAATGGAAGAAAATATAAAAGATCAAATTGTTATTTAAATAGTGAAATATTACAACATTCTGCTTGGCAGAGGGATATGGGAGCATGAATTGCAGGTGCAATGAAATTTAAGAGTAGGGCAGTTGGTCTGAGACCACACTTGGAGTACTGTGGACAGTTCCAGTCTTCTTACTTGGGAAAAGATGTGCTGGCTTTAGAGATGGTGCAGAGGACGTTCACCAGGTTGGCTCCAGAGATGATGGGTTTAAGCATGTGAGGAGAGGTTGTGTCACCTATGAAAACTTAAGATTTAAGACTCAAGGTTTCTTTATTGCCATGTAATAGTATAGAACATGTAATTCTACACGAAATTGCCTTCTGCCTGCCGTAATGCAAAGAGTAGATGTTTATGAACAACAAAGAAACCTAAAAAATAAATTGACATAGCCATCTTAAGCAAATCTGAAGGCCCACTGGGAAAATTGACATTAATACAAATGGAAGATTATTTGCTTCATTTACATTCAAAAAAATGAATCATTTATGCATTAATTGGCTTGAAAGTGAGCAAACCTTGAAATTGGGTTATTCGCAACTTACCTTCAAATCTTTTTACAAGTGATACATTCACAGAATATGTATCTGTTGTCAACAGATTATGTTACTCTTCTGTAAAGCCAGCGAGTATTCCGGGATCGATCTTATCAAACTGAATGCAAGACGAGACACAAGGATAAGCTAGAGGCATGTTGTTAAAATTTGGCTATCCTCACAAATGCAGTTTACATTTTACAGGTTCAATGTATCAAAAATGTTCAGCTGATTTTTACATTTCAATATGATTGGATGTCTGCATGTTTTGGACCGAGGACTGGAGAATGGTGCTTTGACAGGATGTACTTGTAAAATCAGATGACAGTAAACTTAGCAGTTTAACTAAAGTTACCAACAAATACGTAGATAGTTTATATACAAAAATTACATTTAATATAGTTCTCTTCAAATAGTTATATTCCTTCACACAATGTGCAAATGACTTTAATTTCAATGTTGAAATTCTTTAGAATACACTGCATTTCTTTCTTTTGAATCGGATGTAAAAATGTACATGTTATTTTTATCTTCAATTCTGGAGTAACCAATATACCATGGGGAAAAACACCGAGTTTCAAGACTAAAGCAAGCAGCTTGTCTTAATTGTTCTTGCACCTTGATAACGCTCATAGCAAAACTAAGTTAATCAGGGAACTGAAGTTGCTTGAATTGAAAAGGTAGATCAGAGGGGAGAATTGGTGCCTGAGAAATAAAGGCATCTTGCTCAACAGCTTTCTCAGTAGGTATCGTAGTGTCAGTTATATGTGGCTATAATTTTTGAACTGATGATCTTGTGGAGTTGTATAGTATTGGTGGACCTGAGTTCTGAGTGGCATTATTGGAGTTTCTTCTCTTATTTCAAAATTATGTGATTGCACACAAGGTGGTGATAGAGTTTACAAAATGAACAGGAAATTGTACAGCCTCATCAATGTCTGGCACATTTCAATAGATTTATATTTTACAGGAAATTTCAATAGAAGGTCCTTATTTGTGTCACTTTTTGGTGCTAAAATTGCTGTTTCACATTGCCATTGGTAACTCAAAAGTGATGGGTGACAGTTGGTACAACAGCTTGAATCAAATCATAAATTGATGTATAATCCAGGCCAAGGTGGGTTTTAAAAAAAATCAAAATCAGTCCTGTTGAACCTTTGTGTTTAATTTCCCCATTCTCCAATTTGAGTAAACTCAAAGCAAACTCTCTTACAGATGGATCAAATTGAATATATTCACATACTGGTATTCGTTTTCAAATGTAATAGTTGAATATTTTCCAAATATATAATGCTTTTCTATAAGCTTTCAAATTATCTGCTTTAGTAGCTTACAAAGTTTATGGTATACCGGTAGCATTAGACGAAAATCTCCAGATAGTACTAAAGTAACACCTACCATTAATTTATAATTGTGTCTAGGAACTTGTAGGGTTCAATGCCTCATTAGCTGCTTTATGGGCCATTGTACATCCAGTCAAAAGGTTTACAATTTTGTTGCTTTGCAGCTCCCCAACCAATGTTATATGTTAGAGTCTCCACAGTGGTGAAATTTAAAGGCAATTTAAAAGTTAAAGGTGCAGTTTATCCCCTATCAAAAGTTGAATCAATGCCTGATTTTGCCACAGCCAGCAGAATCAAATTTTATCTTCAAACTTTAGTCATAACTAGATTAATAAGGATTTTTTTTTCATTTCACCATTTGTAATTGTCATTGTAAACAGCCTCTGTAATAATGCCTGAAGAACATTGATTGTTTTCCCCTATCAGATATATTCATCCAGCTGGTTAAAGTTAGTCCATTGAGCGTGACTAGACAGAGTAACGTCCTTCCATCTAAGCAACTTTGCCCACCAAGCCATAAAAGAAATAAAAGCTAATACATGCCATTATAGTTAGGCCACTCTCTCCAACAAAACCAAACAAGACAGTTAAAGGATAAGCCTTAAAGTTTACTTTAAAAAGTACAGAAAAAGTTTGAAATATTTCCTTCAAGTTTTTCTCAAGACTCGGTCATGTCCAAAACATATGAATTAGTGAAGCATTTCCATTGTTGCATCTATCACAATGAGGAGATACATCCGTATAAAAGCAAGATCATTTGACTCTGGACATGTGGGCCCTATGGACTATTTTAAATTGTAGGAGAGATTGGTGAGCACATAAAAATAAGGCATTAACCAATTTAAAATTACATTGCAATTTTCTTCAGAAATTGGAAAATATAAGTCCTGTTCCTAGGTTTCTTAAATTTTATCTAAAAGTGCCTCTCTTATTGCCAACGACATGTCATAAATGTTAGATATTGAATCATAGCAAAAAAGATTGCAAATTAAAATTGACATTTATTACATTTTTATCAAAACTCTTGGAAATGTAATTGAGATCGCAAAAATCTGTCATCTATAAATAATGAAAAAAATGAGTATTTAGTAAGCTATATTTAACAATCAGTTGTTCAAAAGAAGCGAGACTCAATAAATAGACCTTTAAAACATTTAATGACTAATCTGAACCTTTCTTTAAATGCAAAGTCAATCATGGAAAGTTTAAAGAAATAATTGGAAAAAATAGGACTAGAAAGAGAAAATCTCAGTAAACCAAAATGTTTTCTAAGCTATATCTATATCCTCACAGTATGTTTAACTATTGGATTTTCAGTTAATTTATTTAAAGATAAGGGAAATGAGGTCCTGAGAAGAGAAATAATAGAAAATTTTGTAACAGAATTAGATTCCAAAGAAACCCATATTGGACAGTCTTCACAGTTAATATAATATGACCAAAATGTAAGATTTTGTATGTTGACTGCCCAGTAATAGAACAAAGTGTGGTAGGGCTAAACTCCATTCTTTTTAAATTTTGGAAGGTGGACTTTATTTAAACATTGGTGTTTGTTCTTCCATATATAAGATAAGATTGAGTCGAGGAATTAAAGAAAAGACAGGAATAAAAACAGAATAGTCCTGAAAAAGGCATATAAATTTAGGTAAGATACTCATTTTAATAGAGTTGATTCGACCAATGAACAATTAAGAAAGGGGTAACCTGTTTGAAAATACCTCTCTCACATATTTTATTAAACTGATTTTTTTTTTTAAATAGGCATTTATAATTCTTAGTAATAAGTAAATTGATTTCTTACAATTTTAAAAGAAAGGTGTTTTTTGGTGCCAAATTATTCAAAGAAAGATTTAATTTTTATGTCAATTCAACTTATAAACTCAAAATCGACTAAAATGAGAAAGTACAAAAAACATCCATCCCATCCATGGCCCATCCCTTCGCAAGTGAAGATGAGCACGGTGCCTTGTAGAGCATAGAAGGCAAAGACATCTCAAGATTTGAAGTAAAAAGCAATAAATTATCAACATAAAGCGAAACTTTGTGGGCTGTGCCCTTCCTTAAAATGCCAGTATATCATTAGATTATCGGAAAGCGATAGCTGAAGTTTCTAGAGCCAGGTCAAAAAGTAATAGACTAAAGGGCATCCTTTAGTGGTTTAGAATTCTGGAAATTAGTAAGAATGCAAGCAGTGGGGGATGGATATAGAATTTTAATCCATTGAATAAAATCAGACACAAAATTCAAATTTTTTAAGGTCTTAAATAAATAATTCCATTCTATCTGGTCTTCTCCACATCCAGAGATATCACACATTCTGAGTTCTCCTTAGAAGAAGAGTATATAATATTTAAGAAATGGTGTTTATTGAAATGTGAATACCGATTTTTATAAATCTAGTCCAATCATTATATATAATAAGTGGGAAGTTATTTTCAAGTCTATGAGCCAAAACTTTAGATAAAATTTTAGCAAAAATGTTGAGTAAAGAAATTAGCCTGTATGAAAAGCAATCAACTGGGATTTTATTCTTTTTAGGAAGAAGGAATATAGAAGCTTTGCAAAAAGACTGTGGCAGCTTGCCCAATGTAAAAGAATATTAAAAAAAACAGAGCATAGACGAGGTATAAGTAATGATGAAAAAGCCTTATAAAATTCTCTAGAAAATCTATCACGGGCTGGTGACTTCCCAGAATGTAATAAATATACAGCCTCCGCAATTTCCTCATACAAAATAGGTTGATCCAACTGCTTTTGATTAGCGGCAGAAAGTACAGTAATATTCAATTGATCTAAACAAATTATTCATTACAATATTATCTTTAGGAGAATCAGAACTATAAAGTTCAGAATAAAATTCCTTAAAGGTATCATTTATTTCTAAATGATCAGTTGTCATAACATCATTAGCTTCATGAATTTCTTTAATTTGTCGCTTGTCTACTAAAGCTTTTAATTAGCCAATATTTTACCTGTTTTATCTCCAAGAATATAAAATTGACTTTTACCTTTCAAAAGTTGATTTTCAATTGGATACAAAAGAAGAAGATCATATTTAGTTTTAATTTTGACACACCATTTATATAAAGCAGGATCTGGAGCCAGAGCATACTTTTGATCTAATTGTTTCAGTTGGTTAGCTAAATCAGTTTTCTCTTTATTAGCCTTTTTCTTAATACTTGCAGTATAAGAAATAAATTTCCCCCTAATAAAAGCCTTGAAAGCATCCCAGACAATGAGACTGGAAATTTCTTCTGCAGTATTTTTTTCCAAAGGTGAAAGTAATTTGTTCTTCCAAGAACTTTTGAAAAATCTTTATCTGATAGTAAGGTTGAATTAAAACACTAATATCTGTCTATTTGGGAAATACCAAATATCAGGTCTCCCCTACCAATGGAAATAACTCACCTACCTCAACCTTACCTAAGCCTTTCATAATTTTATATGTTTCTATAAGAACCTCTCTCATTCTTCTAAATTCCAGTGTGCACAGTTCCAGACGACTTAATCTCTCCTCGTAAGCCAACCCCTTCTTTCCTGGAATCAACCTGCCGAACCTGTTGTGCACCACCTCCAAAGCCAATACATTCTTCCTCAAATAATGAAACTAAAACTGCACAGAGTACTCCAGATGCTGTCTCACCAGTACTTTGTACAGTTGTATCATACTCTACCTGCTCTTAAATTCAGTTGCTCTAGTAATGAAGGCAAACATTCCATTGCTGCATTTGCAAACTAACCTTCTGTAATTCACGCACAAGCACCCTCAAGTCCTTCTGCATGGCAGCATGCTACAATCGCTTTCCATTTAAATAATACTCTGATGTTCCATTTTTCATTCCTAAGTGGATAACCTTACATTTGCCAACACTGTTCTCCATCTTCCAGACCCTTGCACATTATGAACTTGTGACAAAGTGTTTGTGGAGGAAATTAAAATTATTGTTGTAATTATTCCATTGCCACTGATTGACTGTTTAGATAGAAATTTTTCCCCTGTCAGTTAGTAATAAAACCTTAGGCATGAAGTTCAACATTGATCAAGTTTAGGTTTATTATAATCTGATTGTACAACCCGTTGCAACAGCATTCTCAGTCCTCGGTACAAAAACAAGTGAACTCAAATACAGATATAATGCACATACGGATAAATTATATGTATAAATAAATATATATATATATAAATTAATAAATAGATAAATAAATAAATAAGTGTTATTAAATAAACAATAGAGTTATGGAAGGTTTGTATGAGCAGCTCATCAGTCATTCAGCAGTTTCACGGCCCGTGAGAAAAGCTATTTCTCAGGATGGTGGTTATGGCCCTGTATCTCTTTCTCCATAGGAGTAGCTGGAAGATGCTACATGCAGAGTGAAAGGGGTTCTCAATGATTTTGTGAGCCCTCTTTAAACAATAATGCCTGTAGATCATGTTGATGGGAGAGTGGGAGGGTGGGGGCGGGCAGGGGGAAGCAGCCAAAGATTAAATTCAAATTAAACTGTCAACTTCTTATGAGCAAAGCTTAGATTTAAAAACAGCAGGAAGTGAATAAAAAACACACATTAATTAAACCACTGGTCTTCTCTGGTTCAAGCTTCCACTGTGTTTTCTGATGTCATACTAAATCTTGGCAAACTCCTGAGGAAGTAGAGGCACTGACATCCTTTCTTCACAATGTCATTAGTGTGTTAGGTCCAGGAAAGATCCTCTGAGATAGTGACTTCCAAGAACTTAAATTTGCTTACCTTTTCCACCTCCCATCCCCTAATGATCCCTTATCATACTCTAGGTGTAAAGTAAGTGGAGCAGGGGGCTGAGAACGCATCCCTGTGGTGCTCCTGTACTGATGGAGATTGTGAAGATGTTCTTTCTATCGTCACTGATTGTGGTCTGGAGGTGACCACAAGTCTAGGATGAGGCAGATAATGCTCTCCCCATTCTGGAGTACTTGGGCAGCCTGCATGTTGAAGTCTGGTAACCTCCTTTCTTCCCTTTCATGTATGTATACACTTTCCTCTAAAGTTCATTCCTCATTCTTGTAAATTGTCTTCTCACTTCCAGCCTATTTGTTTTCTCTGTTATTGTTTAGAGGCCAGTTTCTTTATGCTTATGTACATTGCAAATGCTACACATTGTACTGACTTGGAAATGTAAGGCTGTTCTTTCACTGGGTCAAGAGCATAACCCTCCCTGAAGCCATTAGAGATAATATCTACATCTCAAGGACGGCAACAAGTTAAGAAGGTATCGGACCACCTTTCTCAAGGATAACAGGATAATAAATGCTGGCTTAGCCTGCAATGTGAACATTCTTTTAATGAATAAAAAGAAAACACTGGATTACAATATTTATCATTTGCAGGAATTTTGAGATCCTTGAAGTCTGGAAAGGGAAACAAAGCTAGTTTTCATAAATAAAGTGGACTGCGCTTTCAGAATGTCCTGTTGAATGTGAATGGTTTATATACAAAATTACATAGCTTTAAATTAATCTTAGCTGCCCTACGAGAAAAGCATTTTGAAATGAGTCATAAATGGTGTCATTATCGTCTTCTATACGATAATGGAATTGCACATTTTAAAACTTAAAAAGAGCAATAGCCTGGAAGCTGCAAACCAGTCAAATGTGTAACTGAATTTGAGAAAAAAGATCTTAACCGGGATGATTTTTTTAAACCATTGTTTTTCTGAGTAAAAATATAAGGAAAGGAAATTTGCTCCTAATGGAAGTAATTTTCACTGAATTTTAGCCCATTTTCAAAATGTTGAAATTGGCAAGGAAAGTTCCTATGGATGTTAGAAGCTAAATGCATTATCAGGGCTTTCCAAAGAGGGAAACCACTGGGGCAATATCGTCTGAAGTACTCAGCAATTCAATTCAAGAATGAAGCCAAAGCTTTGGAGAGGGTACAGAAGAAATTTAACGGAATGACACCAGGCATCAAGCACCTCAGGAATGCTTTGGGCAATAAAAGGATTGGGATGAGTTATAACAAATATTTCCACAATTATAATGAGATTTGTCGGAGTGAGTAAAGAAAAAAAAAGTGATTGGTCACCTGAAGACACAGATCATTTGTAAACTGGGTGAAAAGTGATGTTTTTCAATAATTTATAGGATTTTAAAATGTACTTGGCGAAAAGGTTGTGGAACTAAACTTACTACAGGTATCTTTTGAATGGGGAAGGGTGCATATGTGAAAAGAGAAGTTGGAGACATTGGAAAAAGGCAGAAGAGTGGGATGAATTGGATGCACATGAACAATATGCAAAAAGCTTGCTTCTGTACTGCAGGGCTTTACCTATATCCGATAGAATATTTCCAAATTATACAAATTCAACTATATTTTTGTTTTGATATGGATAATTAGAAAGGTAAAGCACAAGATTCTGTTGGCACTGTGGTTAAGTGAAAAAACACACAAATGCTGGAGAAACTCAGCAGGTCAAACAGTCCCTTTATGCAGCAAATGTAAAGATACATTACCAATGTTTCGGGCTTGAGCCCTTCATCAAGGTGTGGGGGTACATGAGAGATGTCCGAACAAAAGGGTGAAGGGGGAGGTGGGGTGGTGAGGGTGGATCCGGTGCACCCTCTGTAGCCTTCTCTACGTCGGAGAGACCAGTCGCAGATTAGGAGATCGCTTCGCCCAGCACCGCCTTTCCGTCCGCAACAAAATTGGCCTCCCCGTAGCCAACCATTTCAGTTCAGAGTCACACTTTCAAGGTCACATGTCTATCCATGTCCTTTCACACTACCCCACCCTGACCACCCACAAATTGGAGGCACAAAACCTCATTTTTTGTCTGGGCACCCTCCAACCCCAGGGGATGAGCACTGAGTTCACTGCATTCCATTAATAAGCTTGCCTTCCCCCTCTTCCCCACCCCCCCCCCACCTTTTAACTTGTTATTCCAGTTCCTACTTCCTTTCTCTCTCCACCTAGGCTAGATTCCTCCCCACCTCCTGCAGTGTCTCCACCTATCATCTCCCACCCTCACCACCCCCCCCCCCCAACAAGCCCAAAATGTTGGTGATGTATCTTTATCTTTGCTACATAAAAGGCACTGTTTGGCCTGCTGAGTTTCTCCAGCCCTTGTGTGTTTTTTTGAATAATTATAAATGTGATTCCACAGGAAAGTACATTGATATTCAATGTGCTTTAGAGATATATTTACACCTCGAGGACTGTAGCTAGTTAAGAGGGCATCACACTACAACCTTCTCACATTCCAGGGGGAGAAATATTCCAGAGGCAAGTCCCACTGCAAGTGTGCACTTACTGACACTATTTACAATGAAATTGATGATGGCCCTGAATGTTTTTTTTATTGTTCTGTCCTTGCTATTCTTCAGGATGACTATAAATAGATTTCAATGCTTTTCTTGCATTCTCAACTAAAACTATTAGATCCGCTGCTAAGGCATGCAGAACATCAAGTCTGGAAACAATCTCACAATTTAGGTTATGCTTTAGCATGATGAGACTGACTTATAATGTATGGTGACCATCCTTGAAATACTATTAATACTTACAAAACAGAAAAAAAATATCTTTTAACTTGTAGACTATTTGGTTTATGCCTCAGTGGCCTTTATCAAGGCAAATGAATGTTTTTTTGGAACAATAAATAATAGATAAAGTACAGGTTGAACCTCTTAAATTCAGCGACATCAGGACCTGGCCATTGCTGGATGGCAGAAAATGCCAGAAAACAGAAGGGAACCCTTTAAGTAAACATATTAAAAGTAGAACAAAGCTTAAAACAGGAAATAATACTGTGGGGTGGCACGGTTAGCGCAACACCTTTACAGTGCCAGCAATTGGGACATTAGTACAAACTTCTTACAGACAGTGCAGGACTTGAACCCTGGTCCCGATCACGGCAGATTAATCTTTTACAGCATCAGCGATTGGGTCCGGGGTTCAAGTCCCCATAACAGCGGCAGGTTCAAAACGTGCTGGACCACAAGAGTTGCCAGACCACAGAGCACTGGATAAATGAAGTTAAACCTGTACTTGGTGTTGAGTAACCTAAATTTATGAAAGAAGTAAAGATTACAAATTTTAAATAATCATGGAAACTGGCTTTCTTTTGGGGGGAATCTTCTCTTAGAAAATAAAATAGCTTCAGTGTTCCTTGACAGTTAATTCTCAAACAGACAGATATGTCGATAAAGGAAATGGTGCCATTTATCAGGTATCATTAATGTTTAAATAATATTACGCAGGATATAATAAATATTAAAACCCAAGTCAGATAATATAGTACTGCTTAATGGGCCTTGAAAATTTCAAAACTACTTTAAAGTGGCTGTGAAACCCAAGACTGGAAAGCAAAGGTTTTTAATTAAAACTAACACCTGTCAGAGATAGAAGTCTTTAAAAAGTTTGATTTAGAACAGTACAGTGCTTGGAATTCAGATGCCTGCAAAGTATCAACTACAAATCTTACGTTCACAATGCCATCCCTTAAAAAAAGACAGCTGGTATACTAAGTCTGGCTGTTATCAAATGTTTAAAGCAATGTGGAAAAAGACAGGAGTTTCACTAATTATTCATGTTAATTGACCTTGAAATTTAGTTAATTCATTTGCAACAGCAAAATCTATTAATTGGAGGACTAACTGCCTCATGCTTCATTTGCTAGCACATTAAATTGAAACTGAAATCAAATCAAGAACGATTTTAATTGCTTCTAAATAGCTAAACGATAGGGGTGTGTGCAAGTCTCCCACTGGCGCATTAAAAACCGCTTCAATGAGCATTGAAAAACTTTGCAAAGTACTTTGTGCCATCAAAACTGACAGAAAAATAACCTCCAGTTCCACAAAATGCCTTGGGGAAGGTCATAATATATACCTATATATTTAGATTCAATTGACTGGTCTCCTTTCTGTGAAATAACAAACACATTGTGGCTTTGAAAGGACCAAAAACACATACAACCAAGGCAGGTCAGAGAGAGTTTAATGGGCTGTTTTAAATATTCAATCAAAATGCTTCCAGCAAACCTCAAACATGACTTCACACCAAAAAGGAGTTGCTGAGAACTCTGAGCAATTTCTTAGTAAACTGTGTCTGCTGGGAAAGATCTGTGTACTGTGCATGCCATATTTTACAGTACATCATATCTTATAATGTCTACAGATCTACAAATGGTTTAATATTGAATATTTCACAAATATTTATACAGACAGAGAACATAACTGCCCGCAGAATTTTTGTGGGGCTTTTACAAGTTTAGGAAACCACTTATGGGGCAAATAAGTATTTTATTTCCTGTTGTCCAGCTGCAAAGCAGGCTGTGAAGGAGCAGATTGTGCTAACCTTTTATTCTGTCATCATTTTCCAGACCCCAACAAGAGCACCTTTGGGAGAAGCCAGTTAACCATGTCTAGGGCTACGTCTCAAGTTGTTTTTCAAGTCACCAAGGTCCCAAAACAAGACAGGACACTTTGTCATCACTGATCTCATATAAATCGAGCATTCTATCTCTTGGGCCAACATATTTGAGCTCATTATTAATAGGTTTTTATTCAATAACAAAAGAGACCTTCACTTACTAAATGTATAGATGGTAGGTGAGACCCAGAGTACAATCGGATATGGATGGTTGTGCCAATTACTCTTGGCTTGGCTCCAGCTATTACTCATTTACTCTCACACATTCAGGGCAGGAGGTTTCAGGAAGGAGAAATGACTGGTGGCTAGCTGCTAGGAATATAACCACCCTCGGGAGGTCTGCTTCTCTGTTCTTTGTGCTTTTAATGCCAATCCTTCTTTCCTGTATGATGGAGTTAATCTGTGACTGATGATACAGTTTGAGTGCCAAATCTCCAAACTTCAGCAATATTGATTGAAGTCAAGTTTGAACATTTCATTAGTTTCAGACTGACATTTAAAATCAGGTTTAACCCGTGTGTGCTCATTATTGGAGCATATTTCTCTTGTTGTTTCAATCCAGCTTTTACGTCACAAAAAAAACTTGAAACATCTTTTGTTCAGAATTCTCATTATTATGATTTCCTTGCATTTAGGAAGAGCGGATCAATAAATCGAAAAAGGACCTTAAAAAACAGCCTATTAAAGAAAGATATTTCTAGAAAGATCAAGTATTCACATGGTCCTAGAAAGAATTAAGAGATAATGCCCTTGACAATTCTGACTGATCACCGAACTGGGGCAACCATGCATAAGAATATAGTTTTTGAGAAATATTGGATAAAAGTATTTCAAACTTTCTCTGCAGTTTTTAAACATTAATTTTAAACCAACTGCTCTATTTGGTATTGTTGGAGAGAGTGACATAATTTTAATGATATCAGAGCTGCATGTATTAGCTTTTATTCCTCTTATGGCGAGGCAGATGGTGTTGCTCAGATGGAGGGACGTCTAATCATACTCAAGGGCTGTGTGATGTTATGTCATGCTTAAATTTAAAGAACTTTAGATACTCAATTTCTGATTTGATTTCAAATTTTCAAACACTGTGGGGACCCTTTTTGAATTACTTTTATAATCTTTGATTTGTTATGAAGGTAGAAATGTTGACTAATGAGATAATTTATCACCCTGATAAGAATTTTGTCTTGCTTTTCCTTGGCCAAACAGGTTCTTTCTTGGCGGTGGGTTTAGATTTTCCTTTTTAAATAATAAGATAATATAATGTCAATACAATATAATCTATTTGATTAAAATGTCGAGTACCTTAGATGAAATTATATGATTTAAGTGTAATGTATCCTTTTGAATTTTAACATATATCCATATGTACTCTGTACTTTTGGATGTGAAATTTCAATGTTAGTAAATGTATTGAAAGAGAAAGAAAAGAATATGGCTTGCAATTAAAGTTACAGAAATTATTTCCTGAAACTGCCTCAGCTCCTCATCCACACTTATGCCACCGTTCCCTTCGGTCCCCAATTTCTCCCACCACTGTTAACAGAGAAGTCAGAGCTGGAAAATGGTGATAAAGCCCAGGGTTTCAAATCATGACTCCTCGCAGTCTGAGAGGCTCATCCTGAATTCATTTTGGAATGGAAAAGGACATGTGCATGACAAAGACAAACAGGATGATTTATCATGCGTTAAGCAGGCTTGGCTGACACAAAGCTGCACGTGGAAAACTTACAAAAAAACAGATTTATTCCATCGGCATTTTTCAGACCCCCAGCAAAATGACCTCAGCTTGCAAGGCCCAGTCAGCCAGGGCTCCAGGAATTCCTGCTGAAATTACATTTCTAACAGGAAGTTATATGCTAGGAAGTATTGGTCATTGGACATTGGCATGAATGGAGATAAATAGAGGTTTTGGGATGTACAATAAGTCCATGATTTCCACGCACCATATATTTTAAAACTGAAATATAAAGCAGCTTTCACGGCTCTTTAGGATAAAGAATTCCAGCACTCTAAAAAAAATGGAAATCTACTTTAAATCCATCTTAATGGATGACCTCTTTCTCTGAAACAATGCTTTTAAAAGTCTATGCTTTCCCCACCCCCCACCAGAAAGGAAACATGTCAAGTGCATGTTTCTAAACTCTTGTAAACTCCAATGAATAGAGGCCAAACATTCCCAACTTTCCTATTGGGACAACCCCTCTTCTCAGGAATGGATCTAGCCCATTTTCTTTGGATATCCTCCTCAGGAGAAGAGACTAAAACTGCACCATTGGACAGGATATCTCCAATGTCTGATATAGATGTAGCAAGACCTTTCATTTAGCTTCCTCATTCATTGCTGCATCTGTGTTTCAGTTACAAAGATGCTCATATCCCTCTCTATTATAGTATTCCATCATCTACCTCCATTTCAATAAAATACCATATCTCCTTCCTCCAGAGTAGATAACTTCCCATTTCCAACATTACACTCGTTTGCAAAATTATTGTCCATTTATTTATATATGCAGACCTTTTTATGAACTTTCTTTCCCAGCATATTTTACTGCAATATACTTTGTCTTTTCATCTGAATTGTTCAGCTTCAGCATTGATTTTGGTAAATGTCTCAATCAGTAAATGATGCATTTATCCTGATTTTCTGATTTCCATTTGTTAGCGGGTCCATACTAACACACTGTCCCAAAGCCTTGAGCCTTTTGCAGGAGGCTCCTGTGTGGCACTTTATCCACATTAAGGGAATCAAGGGAAATGGGGAGAAGGCTGAAAACTGGAGCTGGTAGTTAACAGAGTAGTCTCGAAAGGCCAAGTAGCCAATTCCTTGTGTTCCATTGTCCTTTTTGAAATCCAGACACTTTACTGGTATACTGGTTCCCATCCCTGTTGCTTCTTTAAAGAACTCTAATAACATTATTAAATACAACTCACCTTTAATAAAACCATGCTGACTCTACTTGATTGTGCTATGGTTGTCTACATATGCAATTTTTTCTCTCATTAATAATGGATTCCAACAGTTTCCTAATGATAAATACCAGGATAACAAGTCAATGACAGTTTCTGGGGGTTTCTGTCTCCAGTCTTTCACAAATATGTCTTATTTTAATTCTGTTGGGATGTTTCCTGGTGAAGGGAATTTTGAAATATTATCGAGGATGCAAATCTCAGGTCCAAGGGAATTGAGTACTGAACAGGAGACGTCATGTTTAGGCATTGGTGAGATAGTACTGTGTGGAGTTTTGGTCGCACAGCTACAGGAAAGATAGCGATAAACTGGAAAGCATGCAAAAATTATTCACAAGAATGTGAGCAGAAGTGGAGGTCTTGAATTATAAGGGGAGGCTGGATAGTCTTGGACTTTTCTCCCTGAAGTTCAGGAAGCTGCAGAGCTAACCAGGCGGTTAATTTTTCCTCACAATGTTCTGTTGTACATGGGATGCCTTTAATCCTTTTCTGTGAAGAAATAAATTATTGGTTTGAAATCTCAAACATTTTCTCACTTCCCATTGTTAGTTCCTCATGCTCATTCTCTGAGAGACCAAAGTTCACTTCACCAGTCTCTTCATTTTTATATTCATCATAACTGTATCTAATTTATACATCATTTTTATTATATTCACATAATCTACTCAGTGTGTGTTTACCAGCTCTACGTTGGTTTCTATAATCTTCATAATTTTATGTCCTCCTCCTGTTTTTGTAACATATTTTCAAATTGATACCCTCATTAGCTTCCTTCATAAACCATTGGAAAGATCATGGCATTGTTATTTATCAATAGAATATATTTAGTTGAGAAATTTGATTTTAAATTTTCACAGCCTGTAATTAATTATTCATGTGTCTAGATTAATACAATGATAATTTTTTAACTGTTCCACGGTGGACTGATTTTAAGTATATTGATTTGTGCTGTACATTAAAGATGGTGTGCCTTAAATTTTCTAACTTTAATATTGCTCTTCTCATCCAAGGAAATACCCCTCTGTTCAACTCCTTTGTTTATTATTCGTTTAAATTTTAATTGGTTGGCCTATCCTGAATATAAATGTGTGCAATCTCTGAATTATCATGGCAAGTTTCTGTACAGAGAACTCAATAAATCTGCTTCAGATCCAGGTGCAGTTTTACACATTCTGGAAGAACTCATCTGTATTTATTTGGACTTTTAAAAAAGCACATTCCAAAATCTTTAGTCACGTTTTGTTTTATATATAAATCAAAAAGAAAGCCAACTCCGATGAATAAGTTAATAAGTTGAATAAGTAGACAGGGTCATAGAGAAGGCGTTTGGCAAGCCTGCCTTCATCTGTCAGAGTATCGAGTGCAGTTGCTGAGATGACACATTACGACTTTACAAGATGTTGGTGAGACTACACTTCGAACCTAGAAAGGGTGCAGAAATGATTCATGAGAACATTACTGGGACTGGTGGGCTGGATACATTGGGACTTAACTCTCTGCAACTGAGGTGGGGAGAGTGATGGGGGGAACTTTTGGAGGTTTCTAAAATCATGGGGTACATAGATAAGATGTATAGACATTGGAATTTTCCAGGTTTAGTTACTCTAAAACTAGACGGCATTGATTTAAGGTGAAAAGAGGAAGGGACCTGATGAGTACGTTTTCTTACAGAGGGTGGTCAGTTTATGGAAAAATTTCGTAGAGGTAAAAACAATTGTAATGTTGAAAAGACATTTTGTTTTTGGGGATACTGCATGGTAACAAGCCCTTCCAGTCCAAAAACCCACACCAGCCAAATGCACCCATGTGACCAATTAACCGACTAATCCTCATATGTCTTTTGAATGGGGGAGGAAACCCATGCAGACACTCCTTACAGAGAATGGACGTTTCAAACCCGGGCCATTGGCCCTGTAATAGCACTTTGCTAACACTGCCACCCTAAACAGGTATGTGGATAGAAAAGTTATGGAGGGATGTGGGCTGAATGCAGGCAAATAGACTTGGGTTAAAGATTTGTTTGGCATGGATGTGAAGGGCCTGTTTCTGCTGTATAAATCATGTGACTTTATGACTGTAATTGGAGCCATTTTCACAGACACCTGACTGTGTGGTGCTGATAAATGTTACCGCTCCATCCTCAACATCCATTGGAGCGCTCACACCCCTAACGTCGAGGTACTCGAGATGGCAGAGGTCGACAGCATCGAGTCCACGCTGCTGAAGATCCAGCTGCGCTGGATGGGTCACGTCTCCAGAATAGAGGACCATCGCCTTCCCAAGATCGTATTATATGGCGAGCTCTCCACTGGCCACCGTGACAGAGGTGCACCAAAGAAAAGGTACAAGGACTGCCTAAAGAAATCTCTTGGTGCCTGCCACATTGACCACCGCCAGTGGGCTGATAACGCCTCAAACCGTGCATCTTGGCGCCTCACAGTTTGGCGGGCAGCAGCCTCCTTTGAAGAAGACCGCAGAGCCCACCTCACTGACAAAAGGCAAAGGAGGAAAAACCCAACACCCAACCCCAACCAACCAATTTTCCCTTGCAACCGCTGCAATCGTGTCTGCCTGTCCCGCATCGGACTGGTCAGCCACAAACGAGCCTGCAGCTGACGTGGACTTTTTTACCCCCTCCATAAATCTTCGTCCGCGAAGCCAAGCCAAAGAAAGAAAAGAAGAAGATGCAAAGTATTGTACTTGTAAACAAGATAACATCATTTTGCAAATGCTTTCTCATGAAAATCTCTTTTCAGAACACCAAAAATTGTTAATATAATATACAAAGCCACAGATCTCTGGAAATATCTCGTTCTTATCTGGGAGTTTGCTGCAGTCAGTTATTTGACATAAAAACAGAAAATGCTGGAAAATGCAGTACCATTTGTGGAAAGATTAATGAAGTTGTTGACTTGAAAAATTAACTCAGATTATCTCCCCATAGATGTTGCTTGAAATGCTGAACATTTCCACCTTTGGCTGTAATGTTTCAGATTTTCAATAATTCAATAAAACTCTAACATTTTGCCTTCTGATTATATTTGCTTAACATTTACAAAGGCAAAAAGTCTTAGCTGTTTTTTTAACAGTAGTCACTTTGACAACATTGTTTCTTTATTTAAGGAGGACGGAAGGGAAAAGCCAAGTAACTGCAGAGAAGTGAGTCTTATGCTAGTGCTAGGAAAATTATTGAAAACATCCAAGGTGCCATTGTCATTGTGGCTTTGTTCAGGGTGATTCTTGTCTCATTAAGAATACTGAAGAATGTACAGTGTTGTCAACATAGACTGAGGGAAGGCACTTGACAAGACTCAAGATTCCATTTATTGTTATGTGCATAATATGTACAAACATTTATTTCCTTTGTTTTCTCTCTATAGTACATAAAGATGTTCCAGCACCCCTGTCTAAACAAGAAAGAGAAACAAAATAGAGTCCCTTCTAAGACATTGACTGTCCGTAGATTCAGCCACTGCCATCTCCACCACTGTAGCTGCACAGCCTCCAGTTTGGTCCAGTGGTGAACCCACGCTCAAGGCATTCAAGTTACCCTCCTCGACTCTGTTTCCAACCCCTAAAGTGACAGGGAAACTGCCAGCACCCAAGACCCCTTGGGAGATCTGCTCGTCATCAGCACCCTCACAGATCTTGGTCCTTATTCCTGGAAGCTGTCTGCTAGCTGTCTGCTGCTGAGACCCACGCTGGAGCTTTGTCCACTGCAATGGTTTTTCCCAGTCTTCTCCTTCGAGGCAAGAGGGGGATATTCTCCCTCTCTGGTGCTCTGTACAGTTCTGCTGCTTCCCAGAGCTCCCAATACCTGAATGTGAGTACCACTATCTTGGGCGCCAAACTTTGTGGGCCATTGATATAAAAAGATTGCAGTGCTCCTTATAGACCTTAAGGTAAATCACATGGAATCCAAACCAAGCTGGCTAATTGGATCAATAAAATGACTTGGTGATGGGGGGGCAGAGGGAAATAGTGGAAGAATGATTTTCTGATTGGAAATTCCTAACTAGTGCTAAAGATCAGTGCTGGGACCCTTGTTATTTAAGATTTCTATTTTCTGGAATGATGGAGATTGAGGGGCAAAACTAATGGAGGAATATAAAATTGTAAGATGCGTAGATAGGGTAGTTAGAATCCTTTACCAAAGGTAAAGATTAGAAAAAAAACAGAAAGGCAATGACTGAAAGTGAGAGGAAGACATTTTAAAGAGAATTTGAGGCCAAAGATTTTTAAACTGAGAGTTGTTAATATCTGAAACCTGAGTGGAGATGGTAAAACCAGATACAATCTCTGCTTGAAAGGTCCATTTAGACAGACACTTGAAGAATCAAGGCAATAAAAAATAAGACTTAGTGTGGGAACATGGGATTAGTGTTCATGGGCTAAACCAATGGTTCTCAACCTTTTTCTTTCCACTCACATACCACTTTAAGTGATTCCTCTGTCATCGGTGCTCTGCGATTAGTAAGGGATTGCTTAAGGTGGTATGTGAGTGGGAAGGGAAGGCTGAGAACCATTGCTCTAGACCCAATTGTTACTGAAATATTTTGCTTGAGAAAAATTGTCATTGGCCTATTTCCTTTGGAGTTATGAAACTGTGCACCTAACGAGTCAATTAGGTACGATTAAAACATGAGAAAAGTAACTTAAAACACAACTTGTAGCCCAGATGGAACAGGAATGCATTCAGGCTTAAATCTCCATGACTTTGCCATCCGTTTGCTATCTAAAAAATGCTAGCTGCTGTAATAGCCCACCACTGGCCACTATTATCTTCCTCATTCCTCCTCACTCTTAGCCACTTGAAGAATTATAGAGTAAAATCCACAGTCTCCGACACCTACAGCAATTGCAGATGCCAGATATGAAAATTATCCAGTTGACTGAGACACAATCTTACAATGCCTAACTAATACACCTGCATTAAGAATAAGCAGTTTAAAAGGAAACAACAGTGCAAAATGTAAAGTAATTTGAAAAAACTCAGTATTGTAGTCCTTAATTATGTAAAGATAACTTTAATCGGGCAATTCCTGTAATTTAAAAAAAATTAATCTTGAACCTCAGTTTCTAACTGTGCCGCCTTCATAATTAACTCCACCCACCCCCAAGTTTACCGTTAAAACCTTACTAATATACATAATGTCAACAAAGGTAAAAACTTGGGAGGGGTAGGGAGACACTTCAGGAGAGCCATGCGAGCAACATTGGCCGGCTCTTCATCCTGGGAGCCACCATTTTGTTCAGACATAACTTCATTGAGACTTTATTCAAACAGCTGCTCTGGGTGGGGCACAATGGGGGTGTTCTGCTGGTGGAATGTTTGCTCCCATCTTCGCCAAGGGGTCGTGTGTTGCCTCGGAGAACATTCACTTTTACAATTATAAACTACTATTTAATTTATTCATATTTTTAAATTGTTATTTATTAGTTTATTTCCTCTCTTTTTGTTTTGCCAGTTGGTTGGGTTTGCTGCTTGAATTCCGGATACTGGGGATTTTACTGTATCTCAATTGTGGTCAGATCTGCATATTCAATCAGATTGAAGGATTTCTCCTGCACATACCCACTCCTTGACGATACTTAATAATTCCCACTCCAGTTTGGGTATTTGCTGATTGTGTGGAATTTCTGATTTGGCCTGTAGCCTATCAATCAGCTTGTGCCCAAAGAAAAATCACAATAAAAAACTTTTTAAAATGCATGCAGTTAAAAACGCATCATGAGTCCCTCTACCTCTGAACACATGCTTTGAAACACAGCTTGATTTCTGTCGCTAGGCAATTATCTTGCTCATGATAAGCTAATTTTTTAAAAAAAGAATGAAAACAGAGTAAATTGAAAATAAATGAAATCCATTACATGTTATCATGACATATTTAATGAGATATTCAGAAGCAATAAAGTCACCATGCAACTGAAAGTTTAAAATGAATATATTGCAGCTGGGATATAGATTTATATGAACCAAATTCTCTAAAAGCTTAATGTACCCTATTAGTTAGAATTAGTATAATTATGTAAATTAATGTATTTCACTTTGGGGAGGCAAACAGGAAAATATTGTCAAAAGATCTTTACACCAAAATAGGTTGAGGTATTCAAAAAATATCCAGGAAGTTTTTTCCTTAATTCAGTATCTTAGAAAATTATTCAAATTATGAACAAAACTTGTACTGTGCAGAATCATCCATTAAGCTCAACAGTTTGTGTTAAATATTTAAGTCACACTTGAACTATCCTAACCTTTCTTTGTTTAAGCCAATCAAAAAAAAAAATTTTGGAAAGGTCACATTAATGTCATTTGCTGTGCATTCTGCTTTCTTGTCCCTCTGGGTCATGATCTTTCTCTTGAATTCGCCATTGGTTTTATACATTACAATGATATACAGTGTATTTATGGTCCCTAGTTCGAGGCACCACGTTGTGGAATATTGCAACAACAGAATGTAAGTTAAGAGGCTTGAAGGTGATAACTGCTGTGAATAATTTAATCTTTGAGCCATATTTCAGGAGAGCTGAGTAGGTGGGAATGAAACAAATCTTAAATCAAATAGATTGGGAGAGATGTCAGATAGTGATGAGTGCAGAACAAATGACAAACAGACCTTTCAAAATGTACTTAATAGAAAAGGAAGCAATATATGTTTTTCAGATTAAAGGTGAGTGTGTGGTAAAATAAAACCAAGGAAGTTTAAGACTGATATCTGAAGACGTGAAGTTGTGCTGAAGGATTTTCTGAGAAACAAGGAGCCATAGTCTGCAAAAGATGTCAGAAAACTGATGAAAGTGACATGTGCAATAACGTAACAGCAATGAAATACAACATTCTGCACAACATGATGATGAAATCAGGATTGCATCTTGGATTTTGTTCGGAAATCAGAGCTGCAGAGCAAGAACTTGCCAAGACTCCCCAAAACTTATCAGAATAGATGTAGTGAGCCAATTATCTCATTGTGGATTTTGGATTCCAGGGAAGATTTAAAAAAAATCTTTCATGACTTGTTTATTAATAATAACTATTGGTCTTTCTCTGTTTATATTTGATTTTGTGTTTCATTCATTGACCTCACCTGGAAGGCATCAAAGAGCACATTCTCCATTACGCATCTAGTTCCCTATGAGAGATTCGTTCAGAAAGTCATGAGGTATGCAATCCATGGAGCCTTGGCTCTGTGGATTCAGAATGGGCTTGCCTGCCTGTAGAAAGCAGAGTGTAGTAGTGGATGGAGAGTATTCTGCCTGGAGGTCAGTGACTGGTGGAATTCTGCAGTGATCTGTTCTGGGACCATTGCTCTTTGTGATTTTTATAAATGACCTGGGCAAAGAAGTAGAGGGATGGGTCTGTAAATTTGCAGATGATATGAAAGTTGGAGGAGTTGTGGATAGCGTTGAAGGTGGTTGTAGGTTATAGCAGGATATAGACAGGATGCAGAGTCAGGCCGAAAAGTGGCAGATAGAGTACAAACTGGATAAGTGTGAGGTGATGCATTATGGAAGGTCAAACTTGAAGGCAGAATAGGTGGTTAATGGTTAGATACTTAACAATGTGAAAGAACAGAGGAACCTTGGGGATCCAAATCCATACATCTCTCAAAGTTGCCATACAGGTTGAGAGAATAGTTAAGAAAGCCTGTGGTATGGTGTGATTTGTTAGTCGGGGGATTGAGTTCAGGAGTCGTGATATGATGTTGCAGCTCTACAAATCTCTGGTGAGACCACCCTTGGAGTATTGTGTTCAGCTCTGGTCACCTCAGGAAGGTGCGGAGGAGATTTACCAGAATGTTGCCTAGGTTGTAAAATATGTCTTGTGAGGCCAGGTTATCAGAGCTGAAACGTTTCTCTTTTGAGCCAAGAAGGATAAGAGGTGACTAGAGAGGTCTACAATATTCTGAGAGGCATAGTTAAGGCAGCTTTTTCGCTGAGTGAAGTAGGAAACACCAGAGAGCATCTGTACAATGTGAAGGGAGGAAAATTTTGGGGAGACATCAGTGGCATGTTTTTTTTATATACACTGAAAATTGTGGGTGCCTAGAATCCCTATGGTTTTTTTTTGTATACACAGAGAGTTGTGGGTGCCTGGAATCCTGGTGATATTTGTCTTTTAAGGCAATATCAGAACATTATTCAAGGCCTTGATGGCATACTTAGCAGAGTACTGAAAATCTGCACCAACCAACTAGCTGGAGTGTTTATGGACATTTGACATTATGGACACCTCTCAGTGTGGCAGTCAGAGGTTCCCACCAGCTTCAAAAAGGGATCAATCATACCAGTACCCAAGAAGAGTAGCGTGGGCTGCCTCAACAACTACCACCCAGTAGCATTAACATCTACTGTGATGAAATGCTTCGAGAGGCTGATCATGGCCAGAATTAACACACACCTAAGTAAAGATCTGGACCCACTGCAATTCATCTATCGTCACAATCGCTCCACAGTAGATGTAATATCACTGACTCTCCACTCAGCTCTTAATCAACTCAAAAACAGCAATTCATACAGCTGCTCTTCATAAACTACAGCTTGGCCTTCAATACCATTATTTGTGCTGGTCAAGAAGCTACAAACTCTAGGCCTCTGTGCCCCACTCTGCAACTGGATCCTTGAGTTTCTCATTGGAAGACCACAGTCGAATGAATTGGAAACAACACCTCCTCCTCACTGATCATCAACATAGACCCACCCCAAGAAAGTGTGCTCAATCCACTGCTCTACTCATTGATATACCCGTGACTGTGTGGGCAGACACAAGTCCAATATCATCAACAAGTTTGCCAATGACCCCACAGTTGTCAGCAGAATCACAAATAGAAATGAGGAAGCGTCCAGGAGGGAGATAAATCAGTAACATGTCCCCATCCTCATCAAGAGCTCAGTAGTAGAGAGGGTCAAAAATTTCAAATTCCTAGGTGTCAAATTTTCTGAGGATCTGTCCTGGAGTTTCTATGATGATGCAATCACAAAGAAGGCTTTCCAGCAGATATACTTTGTGAGGTGTCTATGGAGGTTCGGTATATCACCAAAGACTCTCATAATCTGGCCAGTTGCATCATTGCCTGGTATGGAGGCAACTGTTAGGACAAGAATAAACTCCAGATGATTGTTAACTCGGCCTGCAACGTCACAGGCACTAGACTTCACTCCAACAAGGACATCTACATGAGGCGGTGTCTCACCACCTCAAAGGACCCACCACCCAAGCCATGCCCTCTTCACTCTGCTACCAGGAGCCTAAAGACGAGACTCAGCAACACAAGGACAGCTTCTTCCCCGCTGCCACCAGATTCCTGAATAATCAGTGAACCAAAGACACGGCCTGACTTTTCATCCACGATTATTGTTATTATTATTTTATTTTTAATAGTAATGTTGTAGGATACAATATTTATGTGTGCTGCTGCAAACCACTGAATTTCCTGATGTTCATGGCAATAAATAAAACAGGCAAATGCAAGGCCAGGGGTGGTGGTGGAAGTTGGAACAATAGGGACATTTAAGAAACTCTTAAACAGGCAAATGCAAGGCCAGGGGTGGTGGTGGAAGCTGGAACAATAGGAACATTTAAGAAACTCTTAAACAGACAAATGCAAGGCCAGGGGTGGTGGTGGAAGCTGGAACAATAGGGACATTTAAGAAACTCTTAAACAGGCAAATGCAAGGCCAGGGGTGGTGGTGGAAGCTGGAACAATAGGAACATTTAAGAAACTTTTAAACAGGCAAATGCAAGGCTAAGGGTGGTGGTGGAAGCTTGAACAATAGGGACATTTAAGAAACTCTTAAACAGGAAGATGGCTGGGAAAAAAAAAAGAGTTTTGAGGTAGGAAGGGCTTTTTTTAGGTATATATAGGTTGGCACAACATCGTGAGCATTAGGGCCTGCATTGCGCTGTAATGTTCTATTTTCTATCACTGGTTCCTCAGTTCTGCAATGAAAAAATTTAAATGATCCACATAATTTGCACCTAGCAAATTATGACTGGGAACTGATCTGATATTCCTAACTTTACACAATCTCCTTGTCAAAATTTTTTCTCTTTCTCACAGTTTACAATGCCATTTGGTCACTCAGTTCACAGCACTACATGTACCTGTGTGGTTGATGTCAATTCCATTCATCTTGGTAGTTTTTAATCATCTCCTGAGTCTGGCAGAGGGAAAGGGGGAGGGGGAGGGGAATGCAGAGGTGTAAGTGCCCTGGTGGACCTTCAGTTGGATAGCAATTTTTTTCTGCACATAATGAAATAACTATTATAAATAAACATCTATGTCTGTATTTAATGAATGAGAGCAGATTATGAGTCATCCCATGGGAAAGCAGATCATCCATTGCACTTCAAGGTCGCTCTACAGCAACTTAATTAATATCCCAGAGTGGAAAACATATACATACATTAAGTATGTTAATCATCTGCTGAAGTAAAACTGTCAGAAGCATAACATCTTCCAAACCAGGCCTTGTCGAGGCAGTTAAAGATATTCTGTGTCAAAATAATGCAATTTGCTCAATGGCAACTCTTCCACACAATGCCTTAGATGTCGCATTCAAAGATGAAAGAACCTTGTTTGCTGCAGACTAAGAAGAAAGCTGCCTGTCCAGAATTAACAAGGTGCAGGTGTGTGGCTTTGATTTTTCTCAAGTTTGATGTGACTTTCAATCTGGCATCAGGGAGGTGAGACTGACGATCGTATGGAAGGACTTTTGCAGGAGGTAAAACAAGGATGATTGGGTGATCTTTTTTGTATTTTTAAAATCTTTTTTATAATTCGATTTGCATAGCATAACATTGTTAATAATTTAAAAGATTGGAATAAAGCGTCATAAGTAAAAGTTCATGTCAGATCATTGATTCTGCATTGATTGCTTGAAGGAGCATTGGAACAAATCAGCCGAAGGTTCGAGAATGATTTTAACTACAATTATGTAGATGCCAAGATGCCAGGAATTGTTGTTCATTCAACACAGAAAATCTGAGAGTACCAGCAGTTTCTCCATCATAAATCTGTCATTCTCATTTTGCTTTCAGGTTATTTATCATCTTCAGTCCTAACAATTATGTCATAAACAAAAAAAAAATCTTTATCTCCACAGATTATAAGCAAGGGTGTCCAGCTATCTCACATGCCATCAAATTATGCAATGGTCAACATTGACTACTGCTGGGATACACAAAGATTCACAAATTTGCAAATGATACCACAAATGAACAACCAACAGTTAATGGTAACAAGGTGGATGAACTCATTTTATTGGATAACTTCATGGAAGAGGAACAGTCTAAAATTCAGTGACATTGCCAATATGTTCATAGTAGACCCAGTTCTTTTGCACATTATAAACCCAGTTTCTGTTCATGATTCTCTGAAATATTGGGTCAATTAATGTGGAATTTAGATAAGTTAGTTGGACAAATGTTTGCATTCAATCAAATATGGATATATATTTAGGAACTATGTAATTTGTTGTGAAGCCCAGTGCACATCTCTAATTGTCGTGCTATATTTGGACAGCATGGTTAGCGCAAAGCTATTAAAGTGCCAGTGACCTGCCGCTGTGTGTGTGTCTCTCCGCATCTGCGTGGGTTTCCACCCACCCTTCAAAAACATATCTGGAGTTCTAGGTTAATTGGTGTATTTGGGGGTCATGGGCTTGTGGGCCAGAAGGGTCTGTGGTTTCTGCTCAAATATTTACCAGAGTAAAAATGCTGCTGCTGCTTGGATAAAGTATCACATAAAACTGCTGAGATTTATTTTATCATCAGATTGTATGCCCTCAATTGGCTGAAAATTCATTGTTCAGTTTTGACAGTAAAATCAGTAAAATCTTGATTTCCTTTGGGATTATCTAATCTTAAAAAATGATTAACAGTTCCACCTGGGTCCGTCTAAACCTGTCCATCCTATTTTTATCTTGAACATTGCAATAATCCTTGTATCAACCACCTCTTCCAGCACACCCACCACCCTCTGTATAAAAATGTTACCTCTCAGGTTCCTGTTAAATCTCCCCCTTCCACCCCCTCCCCCTTCATCTTAAACCTAGGTCCTCTGGTTACCAACATCTCTGTTCTCCATTCATCCAATCTCTAATTATTTTATATGGCTCTATGAGATCACTTCTCATCCACTTATGGATTAAAGACCGAGCTTGCTTAACATCTTCCTATAGTTCTGGTCCCTGACTACTGGCAACATCTTCATAAATCTTCTCTGCACCCTCTCCATCTATTTGTATGATTACAAAAACTAAGAATAAATGGGGTCTCACCATCATCTATGCAACTACAACATGACCTCCCAATGTCTCTACTCAGTACACTGACTGATGAAGCATAATATGCTTGAAAACCTTTTTGGCCACTATCTATCCGTGACAGCACTTTCAAGGTACCATGTGCCTGAATCTACCTGCTTTACAACACACCTCAGATCCCTACCATTCATAGATCCTACAAATGTTAGAACTCCCAAAATGCAATATCCTGGATTTCTCTGCATTAAATGTCATTAACCATTCTCTGCTCAATCAATCACGATCCTGCTGCAATCTTTGGCAACTTCCTTCACCATCTTCAATACCAGACACTTTATTAATTCTGCATATTTACTTATCATCCCATGTATATTTTATCTAAATCATTGATATAGATGAAAAATAGCAATGGAGCCTGCACTGAACCCTGTGGCATACCACTAGTCACAGGCCTCCAGTCAGAACAAATCATTCCACCGTCATCTCCTGCTTCAATTTTCTAACCATTGAGCTGTCTCACCTTGTATCCCATGTAATTTAATCTTCCAGAGCAGCCTACCATGTGGAACCTTATGTAATGCCTCGCTAAAATCCATATATATAAAGTCTACATCTTTCCCTTCATCAACTTTCCTTGTCACATCTTCAAAGGAACTCAATTAGATTTATGAAACATGATCTCCCAGTTACAAAACCATGCTGACTATCCCAAACCAGCCCTCCAAGTACATGCATATCTTCTCCCTCTGCTAACTTACTAACCACACATGTTCAGCTCACTGCTTGTAGTTCCCAAGCTTTTCCCTCCAGTCTTTCTTGAATAGAGGCACATTTGCCTTTTTTCAATCTTCTGGCACTTCATCTGTACCAAATCTCAGCCAAGACCTAGCTTCCAAGTGTTCTTGGATATATCTGAGCAGGAGATGTATTTACCTTTATTCACTTAAGAACTTTTAGCAACTGCCCAACTCTAATACTAAATTATCTCAAGATGCTATATTGACAGTCCCAAGCTTTCCAGTGAAGAAGTACTCATTGAAGATTGTGCACACCTCCTGTTGTTCCATACAGAGTTGACCACATTTGAAAGGGGTCCCATTTTTTTTCTCTGGTTACCCTTTTTCACTTTTGTGTACTAATAACATTTCTTGGGATTGTCCTAATGTTATCTTCCAGGACAGCCTCCTGATTTCATTTTTCATCTTTCTCCTCTGGTTTATCTCAGTTGTTTATACCTGCCCAAAGCTTCCTTCTTGCTCATGAGGAGAGCCTAAATTTCCCTTTCCTCCACTTGCATGCCTGCCCCTTCACTCTAACAGGAACATGTATGTTCTATACACTTGACAACTCACTTTCAAAAGAATTCAATTTTTTTCCTGTTCATCTTCCTTCAAACTAGACGAGCTGGATCTAGTCTCATATGTTTGTTGCCTTGACTTCTTACCCTCTCCATGGATGTGGACTAACCTTCTGAGTATTTCCAGCATTTATCATTTGTAAATGTACTATCTTTAACATCTTTTTGTCCTTGACAACATAGAAATAGACATTGGTGAGGCCAAATATGGAGTATTGTATGCAGTTTTTTTCACCTAACTTCAAGAAAGATTTCAATAAGATAGAAAGAGTGCAGAGAAGATTTATTAGGATGTTGTCCAGACTTCAGGAACTGAGTTACAGGGAAAGGTTAAGCAGGTTAGGAATGTATTCCCTCGAGGATCGAGATTTTGATAGAGGTATTTAAAATTATGAGGGGGAGGTAGACAAAATAAATGTAAATAGGCTTTTTGCACTGAGTGTAGGTGAGATACAAACTAGAGGACGTGGGTTAAGAGTGAAAGGTGAAAAGTTTAGGGGGGACTTTAAAAGGAACTTCTTCACACAAAGAGTGATGGGAGTGAGGAATGGGCTGCCAACTGAAGTGGTGAATGCAGCCTCAATTTCAACGTTTAAGAAGAATGTGGACAGATATTTGGCTGGAAGAGGAATGGAGGGCTATGGACTAGGTGCAGGTCAGTAGGCCTCGGCAAAAAACATGGTTTGGCATAGACTAGAAGGGCTGAAGGAGCCTCTTTCTGTGCTGCAATGTTCTATATATTGTAAAACTTACAAATATAATGGGGTGGGGTGGTTTGGCGGAAGTAACAGCCCCGAGAAACCTACAAGAATTACTAAAGTACACAACTTTAATTGGATTGCACAATGCAATAAAGAGGGGAATTGTGGGCAATGAAGATGTAAATTTTCCATGTGGAACTTGAGGGGGTATACCTTTACTGAGATAAAATGGAGGGAGGCTTAAAAGGTCATCACAGACAGAAATGAAAATGAGACAAATTTATTTTGTCTGTTTATGTTGAATTAATTCTGGAACTCTAAAGTAAGTATCCACCTCAGAAGAATGTGGATGAGAATCAAAGCTTTCTTACTTTCCTTGATTTTTGTGGATCCGCCAAACACCAAAATAAACAGAATTAAGTGAAAGACTGCCTCTTAACAATGCTATCTGCAAAATATAGGTCACCTACCAACCCAAGCACATGGTACTACACCATCCTCTGAAAAAATATGGGTCATAGCTAGATTGTGGAAAATCTGGACCACTTCACTTCTCTCAGGAAACACCTCAATTATAAAATTCAAATAGCATTCAATTCATTAACACGGCGGCCAGCCAAAGAAATGCACTGAAGCAACAAGATCTCAAACCTAGCACCAAGATAATGGTCTACCTGGCAATAGAGATCCCTGTCATCACATATATTTCTGAGACTTGGACAATTTATTGATGGTATCCCAAAGTACTGGAACAAATCCACCACAAATTTTCCAAATCGAGTTCCAGGATAAGTAAACAAATGTTGATGTCCTCTCTGAGGCACTCCTTACCGACTGTCTGTTTCACACAGCAACCATAACACTAGAGTCCCTGTGGTAAACCACTTGTCATGCCATGATTGGTTGCTGGCCCCTGGACACGTCTCCCAAGACCGATCCTACTCAAAGCCCTTTGCATGTTCCCCTTTCTCTTTGCTTCTATCATCAGTGAGGTTAATGGTAGTTCCAGTCTTTAGTTAATAAAAGCCTGATAGTTTCACAACATCAGCCTTTTGTGATTATTGATGGTACATCAGTCCCAAAACAATCCCCTCTATTTTATGTGGTTTTGAAGATAAAGATTACCAGCTGCACAGCAAAAAGAACTCAAAGACATTCTCAAAGCATCCTTGCAGAAGTGTAACATTCCCACTGTGTGTCAGTGAGCATTGTTTGAGTTGTCTTTAAATGGAAACAGAGTGAAACATGAACGTCTGCAGACACTAAGATTGTCATAAAAACACACCGCAATGCTGGAGGCACAGGAACCAGGACTCAGAGAGTGGTGGGAGATTGAGCAAGCAGCCTACAAAAGGAAGGGTAGCTCAAGTGGAGTTGCCACTATGGAGAGGGCAGCATGTGACTGGCTCAATCTATGAATGACTTTAGCTGGAGAGATTTTGGAGAGCAGAGGCTGAGAAAGTGGTGAAAGAGTCTGCAGCCCAATTGGAAAAAAATAAGACTTCTGTAAGAAGTATTTAAGAACAGGTGAGATCAGGTGAGATCAGTCTTTAAGAACAGGTGAGATCAGTCTTTAAGAACAGGTGAGATCAGGTGAGATCAGTCTTTAAGAACAGGTGAGATCAGTCTTTAAGAACAGGTGAGATCAGTCTTTAAGAACAGGTGAGATCAGTCTTTAAGAACAGGTGAGATCAGTCTTTAAGAACAGGTGAGATCAGGTGAGATCAGTCTTTAAGAACAGGTGAGATCAGTCTTTAAGAACAGGTGAGATCAGTCTTTAAGAACAGGTGAGATCAGGTGAGATCAGTCTTTAAGAACAGGTGAGATCAGGTGAGATCAGTCTTTAAGAACAGGTGAGATCAGGTGAGATCAGACTTTAAGAACAGGTGAGATCAGGTGAGATCAGTCTTTAAGAACAGGTGAGATCACTCTTTAAGAACAGGTGAGATCAGTCTTTAAGAACAGGTGAGATCAGGTGAGATCAGTCTTTAAGAACAGGTGAGATCAGTCTTTAAGAACAGGTGAGATCAGTCTTTAAGAACAGGTGAGATCAGGTGAGATCAGTCTTTAAGAACAGGTGAGATCAGGTGAGATCAGTCTTTAAGAACAGGTGAGATCAGTCTTTAAGAACAGGTGAGATCAGGTGAGATCAGTCTTTAAGAACAGGTGAGATCAGGTGAGATCAGTCTTTAAGAACAGGTGAGATCAGTCTTTAAGAACAGGTGAGATCAGGTGAGATCAGTCTTTAAGAACAGGTGAGATCAGGTGAGATCAGTCTTTAAGAACAGGTGAGATCAGGTGAGATCAGTCTTTAAGAACAGGTGAGATCAGTCTTTAAGAACAGGTGAGATCAGTCTTTAAGAACAGGTGAGATCAGGTGAGATCAGTCTTTAAGAACAGGTGAGATCAGGTGAGATCAGTCTTTAAGAACAGGTGAGATCAGGTGAGATCAGTCTTTAAGAACAGGTGAGATCAGGTGAGATCAGTCTTTAAGAACAGGTGAGATCAGGTGAGATCAGTCTTTAAGAACAGGTGAGATCAGGTGAGATCAGTCTTTAAGAACAGGTGAGATCAGGTGAGATCAGTCTTTAAGAACAGGTGAGATCAGTCTTTAAGAACAGGTGAGATCAGTCTTTAAGAACAGGTGAGATCAGGTGAGATCAGTCTTTAAGAACAGGTGAGATCAGGTGAGATCAGTCTTTAAGAACAGGTGAGATTAGGTGAGATCAGTCTTTAAGAACAGGTGAGATCAGTCTTTAAGAACAGGTGAGATCAGTCTTTAAGAACAGGTGAGATCAGGTGAGATCAGTCTTTAAGAACAGGTGAGATCAGGTGAGATCAGTCTTTAAGAACAGGTGAGATCAGTCTTTAAGAACAGGTGAGATCAGGTGAGATCAGTCTTTAAGAACAGGTGAGATCAGGTGAGATCAGTCTTTAAGAACAGGTGAGATCAGGTGAGATCAGTCTTTAAGAACAGGTGAGATCAGTCTTTAAGAACAGGTGAGATCAGTCTTTAAGAACAGGTGAGATCAGGTGAGATCAGTCTTTAAGAACAGGTGAGATCAGGTGAGATCAGTCTTTAAGAACAGGTGAGATTAGGTGAGATCAGTCTTTAAGAACAGGTGAGATCAGGTGAGATCAGTCTTTAAGATCAGGTGAGATCAGTCTTTAAGAACAGGTGAGATCAGTCAAGGTCTTTTTCTAATTAATCAGAGTGAACAGGAAAATACTGTTTGGAAAATATGGGAAATCACGGAAGCCATCCGTGTTCCCGATGACTCCACCTGTAAGAAGTGCATCCAGTTGCAGATCCTTACAGGAAACTGGGGCTGGAGCTGGATGAACTCCGGATAATTCTGGAGACAGGGATAATCAGGAGTTACAGGCAGACAGTCTCACCTATGAGGCAGGATTGCTGGATGACCATTATGACAGGGAAAGGGAATAGGTAGTCATTGCAGTGACCATTCTCTTCAATAACAAGAATAGTGTTTTGGATTCTCTTGCGGGGCAATGACCCACGAGGGGCAAGCCACGGTGGTCAGGTCTCTGGTCTGGAGGGTGGAGAATAAATGAACTGTAGAGAAAGGGGATTCAGCAGTTTAGAGATCAGATTGGTATTCTGTGCATGAGATCGACAGTCCCAGATGGTATGTTGCCACCCAGGTGCCAGTGTCTGGGATGTCTCGTATCATGTCCACAGCATTCTCAAGTAGGAGAGTGAGCAGCCAGATGTCTTTGTCCATGTAGAGATGAATTGTGTGTGCAGGAAGGGTGACGAGGTCTTGCAAAGTGAAAGGACAGAGTTGTATCTTCCTGTCAGAATTAAAGGTAAGACTAACAGGTTGAGTAAACCTTAATTTTCAAAAGATATTTATTTCTTGGTTAAGAAGAAGAAGAAAGAGATGCATAGCATGTTTCAGCAGCAGGAATATACAAGGTACTTTGAGATTATAAAAAACGCAATTAAATGCATAAGAAGGAAACCAGGAGGGTTTTAAGAAGACATGGCGTGGTGCTGGCAGACAAGGTGAAGGAAAATCAGAAGTTCTTCTGCAAAGGTATGAGTAAAAGGATAGCAAAGGACAAAATTGAACCTCTTGAAGATTAGCATGATCATCTATGTGTGAAACCCAAAGACATGGAGGAGACCTTAAATGTTTTTTTTGCATCCGTATTTACTTAGGAGATGGACACTTAGTCTACAGACGTCAGGAAAAACAGTATTGAGGTCATAGACCCTACACATATTACTGAGGAGTAAGTTCTTGCAGTCTTGAGGCAAATAAGAGTGGATAAATCCACAGGGCTTCAGAAGATATTCCCTTTGACCTTGAGTGAGCCTCAAGCAGAACTTGTAGAGGCCCTAGCAGAGGTATATAAAATGTCCTTAGCCATGGGTGAGGTGCCAGAGGATAGGAAATGTTGTTCTGTTGTTTAAGAAAGGCTCTATTATAATCTAAGAGTAACATTTGACACCAGGGACAAGTATGCTCTCCCAGATTTCCCACATCCTGCATTGAGCATTCCAATTCCTAGCTGCTGTCTTCTTGACCTATTCTCACCTGACCTTACCCTAACTGTAAGAAACATCTTCAGCCTCTGTTCATCAAACCCTCTTCAGACAAAGCCTCAAACAATCTGTTCTACAATGAGTCACTCCCATGGGCTTCACTTAATTTTATTGGCTTATCGAGAAATTTAAACAAGCACCTTCCTCTCCCACTTGCTTTTTAAAGCCTTCTGTGCTCCTGCAACAGCCCACTCTCGCTGTTGGAGGAAGGTAACAATACTTAATTTTCTAATTATTTTAATTTATATCTCACAACTTGAAACATGCATGGTATACCTTTCCTACTTTAGAAGGTATATATGTGGGAGTCATGAGTTCTGCTATCATTTCGATCCTTTTGTTTGAAGATTATGCATTTTCACAGAACCTGGAATTTCGTACTAGCAACTGATTCAGACAATTCTGACAGGGTTAGTTAAGGGGTTTGAGTTTTTCTCCTCTACTATTTTCTTCTTTCCTCTCTTTTTAAATATTATTAGTTTTTTGTTAAAAAAATAGCATATACTATTTAGAAATTGAATTATGGATATGATTTACAAGACGGAATATCTTATTTAGTTTATGTAACTGTCCATACTATCTTATTGAATGGTATCCTTTTTTGTATAAGTTCTTTATTAAAATCAATAAAAATATTTTAAAAAGAAAAAAGACAATTCTGACAGAAGTAAGCCTCAGGTCCAGAAAGAAAGGATGAGGAAAGGACTCTAAAGTATAGACAAATTCTTAGCTTCATTTTGAAAAACATTTTATCAAGCACTTGAAATTGGTATTGTAAATGCTGTGACATTAGTTGGGATGGAACACTAGATGTGAATCCTTTAAGTCTTAGAATGATTCAATGAATCTTGCTCAATGAGTCATGAAAGGAGGAAAGGTTTAGGACATGTACACATATACAAAGAGAAATAGAATCATAACATCAATTGATTGGAATACTTAGCTGATTTTTGCTGCAAGAATCTGGAAATTGACTTTGACAGTATTATCATGTGAATGCACAAGGAATCGATATCAAGTTCCTCATTTTGCTAACCTATTTATGCAAACTCGCTGACAGTAATTTGAAGCTGACATTGTTTTACTTACATTAAAATAATTGTTCAGTGCCTCTTGTTGACTGAACAACATTAATATTGATGTAGAATGTGACAGTATTTTTGAGTGAGACGATTATTAGCAATTGGCAGCCGTGTTATACTTGCAACTTTTATTTTATGGGATCTGCAAATTTGGTGGAGCGCTTTAAGATTTCACACAAACTAAAATTCTACCCTTGCCTGTTTTAATTTTCTTCCCTTAAAAAATTCAAAACTATGTGTTTCCACAAAGCTAAATGCGAAGACAGAATTGCAATACTTTTGTGATCAACGGTATTGAGGCTCAAGAACATGTAAGTGTGATGTGACAATGCCTTAATGGTGGGAATTGCTTTTATTGTGTTTTTCCATCACCATAACATTTTTTAATGCCTGTCCTCTAGCCTCACGAGGAAATAAAATCTCTTCCTCGCTTAAATATTTTGGTTGATATTCCTAATTCGCTGAAAGCAGGTGTGTAATTCTAATTTTGGAAAAGATTACAAATGCTGGAGTCCATCATTGAAAATACATTAAAGAGAACAATAGCGATGTTTTATGGTCATCAAGCCATCTGAAACATAGATGTTATTTGGTTTATCTAATCTTTCAAAGGATCTGAAATGTCATGCTTGGATACACCTTTGATCTCAGTGAATGTTATCAGCAGTTCCAAGATGTACATCAGACACATGCATCCCTAAACACACCACCCAAATCTAGTTGTTTCTTTACACAAGGCTCAAATTCTCTTGCAAGATGGGCAGTTGGCCATGAAGTCGACAGAACTGCTAATCTGGAGTTTAGATTTTCCATTGACATCTGCTTTCTATTATATAATTACATTAAAAAAAAATGTTCAAAGGAAATCTACCAAGTCATTCTTCATTAACCAATTTCGATATCAATTTTACAACAGCAAAGAAATTAATGGAAGTAGTTGTCTCTGGGAAAGTGATCACTCAAAATATTTTTATTCTGCAGTCTTAGCAGAAAATGATCCAAACATTTCAAAAATCAAATGTCAGATGATGTACAAGACTCTTGGTTACCTTTGTTGTTATTTCTATAGAAATAATCAAACCACAAATTGTTCGTCTGTGCATGGAGACCAAATTTTTTTTTTAATCCAGTTTTAAGACCTGTGTTTTTATGCAAATGAAGATGAAATTGCCTTAAATTTTTAGTTATGATTTTGGCCTCCTCTTAATGAAAATTGTATTAAAGGCATATAAGAAATTAGTGCAGGAAGACCAAAAGTGGCTTCAAGCCTGCACTGATAGTCCAATCACTTTATTTGTCTACCACTTCAACATTTTCTTCCTGAAAAACTCCCATATCCTTTGATTCACAATATATTTCATTGACCTCTCTTTGGTGTGGAGATCAAAACTGTGCATGGATTTAGAGTGGGGACTTAGAAAAAAACTCGATATAATTAGGGCAACATTTCAACTTTTATACATTAATGGTTTGCAATAAAGAGTTTTATATCAATTGTTTTCCTAAATACTTGTCAATTTTCTATAATCTGTGGGCAAAAACAATCTAAATGTTCTCAATGTCATCATTTCCAGTCTGTCAGCTTTTGCTGTTTTTTACACTATTCTCTGTATTATTAGGCACACAAAGACAAAAATAAAACATAAAAGAAATCTAGTTTTATACTTGTTGGTTGCTCACAATGTCAATATCAATCCTTAGATTATCTATTGCAGAATTATAAAACCCAATCAGTTCTAGGACCTCTTACTCAATTGAACAGAATTGAAAGCCTCTTCCTTACTTCTCTAAAACATCTCCATTTTATCACATTTGGTACTCTTTTCCACTTGGATTTTTCTTTATACCTTAAGTGAATAAAGGAATTATGAATTATTTCTATTTTGTTTGGAATTAATAATCTATTATTATATCTCTTAACTTATAATCCATCCCTCGTGACAATTGATAGTGTTTTATACAGTATTAAGATACATTAAAATGTAATTGAATTACTCCTGCTTGCAACAATTATGATTACTCTTCCCCAGTTTCTCCTTCATATCAAGGTTACTAATTAATCATATCTTATTGCATAGATTAAAAGTATCTTGCTGCTATGTTTATGAATCTCCATATTATGGTCATGTGGATGACATGAAGGTTGGAGTTGTGGATGGAGCTGATCAAAGATTACAAGAGACATAGACAGGATCCAGAGTTTGGCAGAAAAGTGGAAGATGGATTTCAATCTGAATAAGTATGAGGTGATGAATTTTGGAAGGACAAACCAGAAGACTGAGTACAGGTCGGTTACTAAAAATGTAGATGAACAGAGGAACCTTAGGGTTCAAATCCATAACATCCCTCAAGGTCAGCACACAGGTTGATAGGATAGTTAAGAAGGCATATGGGATGCTGGGCCTCATTAATAAGGCGATTGAATTCAGGAGTAGAGAAGTCATGTTGCAATTCTACAAATCTCTGGTAAGACCACACAAGAGTATTGTGTTCATTTCTGCTCACCTCATTATAGGAAGGATGTGGAAGCTATGGAGAGGGTGAAGAGATTTGCCAGGATGTTGCCTTGATTGGGAAACAAGTCTTATAAAGCAAGGTCAGCAGAGCTGGGACTTTTCACTTTGGAGTGTAGAAGGATGAGAGGAGACTTGATAGAGGTCTACAAGATTATGAGAGGCATAGATAGGGTGGACAACCAGCACCTGTTTCTCAGGGTGGACATAGCAAACACCAGAGGAAATATGTACAAAGTTAAGGGAGGGAAGTTTAGGGGAGACATCCAGAGTAAGTTTTATACATAGAGTTGTGGGTGCCTGCAATGCCTTGCGGGGATGGTGGTGGAAGCTGAAACATTGGGGGCATAAAAGAGACTCCTAGACAGGCACATGGATGGAAGAAAAATAGAAGGTTATGGGGTAGGAGGGCTTAGTTCTTTTTTAAGGAAGGAATATATGGGTCGGCATAACATTGTGGTCCCTAGGTGCTGTATCGTTCCGTGTTCTATTGTTTTAACCCATATTCAATTGATGGTGGTAAAATATAAGACACAGAATTGTGAATACAGGGTTCATTCAAGCTCCATGAGAAATAAATTTAATTGAGTTAGGGTATAAAATTTAAACATGAACAAGAACCAAAATATCTCATGTACAGTACTTAAAGAATTTCCTGCAAATTCTTTTTGAAATGTAAAAAAGGAAATCTTTTCTTCAAATTATGATCCAGGTTCGTCATCTTTTTTCTGAAATTCTGAAAACTGAAACCTCCAAAAACTGAACATTTTTCCCATGGATGTCATCTGCACACCAAAGCTCGCATTTGGCACCAAACATGACCCGACGCGACCCACTCCCCATCCAGCGCCGTGTCTCAGTGCTCGTACTAGTCAGAAGTGCCGGGAGTCTGAGGCAATTTCTTTGATGCGGACAGCCACCAGTCCCTGACACCTCCCCATCACCGCTGCCGCTGGTCCACAACTACGGTCCCCATTCCTACTAAGAGCCCAAGGTCCCCACTCCTGCCTGGGAGCCCTATTACACTGGAAGAAGTCTTTAAAAAGACTCCAACCTGAAGACGATCGTCACCATATTTTCAGGTATTTAAGTTAGTTTGAGCCAGTTTATGTTTGAAGTTTTAGTGTTCTTAAAAAAAAAGAAAAGTATGCTAATAATTTTATGGTCTATCTTTATCTCACTTCATTTACCAAACCTCCACCCTTCCAGTGTGGCCACAACTCTCCCCCCCACCCACCCAATCAGTGCTGCCGCCAAAAAACAACCCCCATCCAGAGACCTTTCTAGTTGGAGTGTGTCATTGTTTTGTGTGAATCTTATTATTCTATTATCAGAAAAATTCTGAATTCCGGAAGGCCTGGTCCCAAGGATTTCAGATAAAAGATTATGTACCTGCAAAAAGAATCTTCTGGAGGAAGTCAGCGGTCAATCAGCATCAACGGAAGAAAAACATGATTGATGTGTTAGATCGGAACCCCTCATCGAGACTGGGTTCTGAAAGGTCAAACCTGGAAAAAAAATCAACTATGCTTTTTATTTCTCCAGCCAATGCTGCTTGGCATGCAAATTTCCTGAGCAAATTATTTTTTGTTGCTGATGCATGCATTTGTAGTCTCTCGTGCGAGTCTTCAACTGATGTATGCTAGTTTTGCGGATCATCCACAGTAAGTTTTAATCTCTTATAGAAATGAAAATCAATTTAAGGGGGAGGGGGAAACAATATATTTAATATTAGATTAAGTCACATTACATGGGTGATCATTAAGCTTGAATAGATGATATGACATGCTATTTGATGGCTGAAGTGAGATGAGGTGTTCCATCATACTCCCAATGCAATGAACAAGACCTACATAAAATGGCACAATTTTGCACTGGTGCAATTATTTGCTCTGGTATCTGCCGTGTTCCAACAGATGTTGGTTGACTACTAACAGTTATGATACGTGGGAGCATTACATTTTTATGCAAGCCTCAGCTTTAGTCTTCATCTATAATAATTTATCATAATCTAGGGATTCCCTCTATATCGTTCTCAGATTTTCAGATTTCATATTTATTATCAGAGTACATACATGACATCACATACAACCCTGAGATTCCTTTTTTCTGCAGGAGCGGCAGAATTACAACTAATTTGTAGTGAAAAAAATTAACTGTACACAGCCTAAACATGTAAACACATAAAAGAACTGTAAATAGATGATGAATGTAAACAAACTGACTGCAATACAGAGAGAACAAAGAAGATCGATAAAGTGCACAAGTAAGAGTCCTTAAATGAATCTCTAATTGACTTTGTCGTTGAGGATTCTGATGGTGGAGGGGTAGCAGCTGTTCCTGAACCTGGTGGTGCGAGTCTTTCCTGATAGCATGTGCTGAGTGGTGTGGGTCTTTGATGGTTACTGCAGGCCTCTGATGGCAGTGCTCTCTGTAGATGTACTTAATGGTGGGAAGAATTTTACCTGTGATATCCTGGGCTGTATCCACTACCTTTCAGAGGGCTTTATGCCCAAGGGTATTGGTGTCCCCATACCAGCCTGCGAAGCAGCCGGTCAGCTTATTTTCCGCACACGTCTGTAGAAATTTTCCAGGGTTTCTGGAGTCATACCAAACCTTTGCAAACTCATGAGGAAGTAGAGGCACTGACGTGCTTTCTTCATGATGCCATTGATGTGTTTGGTTCAGGAAAGATCCTTCATGATAGTGACTCCCAAGAACTTAATCTCTCTACCTCTGAGCCCCAATGATAACTGGATTGTACACCTCTGGCTTTCCTTTCCTGAAGTCAGCAATCATCTCCTTAGTTTTAGTAACATTGAGTGCAAGGTTGTTGTTGGTGCACTATTCAGCAAGTTTTCAAACTCATCCTGTACGCTGACTCATCCCCATCCTTTATTATAACCCACTACCGTGGTTTTGTCAGCAAATGTGCAGATGGTGTAATTGTTGTTCAGAACTACACAGTGATAGGTGTAAAGTGAGTAGAGTAGAAGGCTAAGCATACAGCCTTGTGGTGCTTTAGTACTGATGAGGATTGTGGAGAAGTTCTTACCAATCCTCACTATTGTGGTCTGGAGGCGAGGAAATCCGTGGCTCAGTGGCCATTTCAGAGAAACATTCCAGAATTTTATAAGGCTTGTTTGGTCATCTCTTTGATTGTCTTATTCTCTACTTATTCCCACGTGGTTCAAACTTTTTTCAAAACCAGATGGTCAGCCAGCTGTTTCTAAATGGATTAATCAGCAAAGAATTTACCATTCTTGCTTTCATCGTGCAATATTTCTGTGCAGTTATGTGATGCAACTTGCTCAGAAATTAATATTTGGTTTGCTTAGCCACTAGTAAGTGGAATGAAACATGATTTTGTGTATTAGAGCAATAATTATTTGAGAAACAAAACCATTGAGTTCAAACAGAAACATGTTCAACAGTTGCTGTTGCCATTGGTGAGCACCTAAATGGGCCCTTGTATTGTGGTTCTTTGCTCAGGTTACCAAAAGAAACAGATTTGGTATCCACTGAGATCCTACTTCTCTGAAGTGATTTAGAGGGTCAGCAACAACAGGCAAGTACAAAGTCCGATTATTGAATGTGATTTTAGATCTATTGACTTTACTCTCCCAACAGCTGTTACCTAAGCAAACAGAAACTGAGCTTGAGTATATTACGAACAACTAATTGTTCAATGTAGACTTCTACATTTTTTTTCAACTGAAACATGTTTATAAATCCAGCATGATCATGCAGACAAAATAATATGTTTATGAGAATAAAACAGAAATACTGGAGCAATGACACAAGAAGATTTTAGATATACATGAGAGTACACTTTGAAATATTTACTAAGCTCCTTTTTCATTCACCGGTGTGTCATCCTTTAGTATTAAATTGTTCCATTATTTATTTGTTGAAACTGTAGGACTTTATGAACATTATTTCAATCACTATTTATATAAATGATCATTGCAGACTATAATTATCCATTCATGGTTATAGTAATTGGTAATTTATGCACATGACATCACCAATTCATTGATGTACACCAAAATCAAACCGTTTATTAGTGATAATGAGATGAAAGTTTTCACTGCAGGGTATTGTAATCGAAGTAGGAAAATGATCAAATATAAAAAGCTTTTTCTACCTCTCCTGTAGGTGGCGGCCTCAGGCTTGGCTCTTTGAACAATGGCAGCTCTCCAGAACCTTGTTCCAAAACCTATCTTCTTGTTAAGCTCAGATTTCTGTCTCACTACCTGCCCACTGGGGGAGATGAAATCAGGAAACAGCTTATTAATATGATCTATCTGATTTAATGACTGTTTGGATTTTGGATCGAAAGGTCTGGCAGAACTGTAAACCTGCACCCACAAAAGTCAAAATGGAATCAAGTGAAGTCCTGTCGACCCAAGGATTTTGCCACAGGATAGTTATTTCCTGTATGCAGCTTGTTTGGCAGAGGTTGTGGGTGGGAGTCGGTCGGTGTGTGTGTGTGTGTGGTGGGGGGGGGGGGGGGGGTGGAGGTGCTGGAAATATTACGGGAATAACCAAATACTTAAAATTTGAAAGTTATGAGATACAGCTCATTTACTCTGCTGGTTAACCATTGGATTGCCATGACCAATGCTAGGTGTTAACAATAAGCCATTTGTCCTGTAAGAATCTCAGGTTTTCCTTAATTCAACAAACCCAGTGAAAGATAACAGTTGGAGTGAATGATACAGTCAGAAGTAGTTAGCACATATCAGTTACATGCATCTGCTCCTTCAACTTAATCTCAAGACTATCTGTCTTAGTATCAAAACAGTAAATAGTGCAAAACTAACACAGAAAAAAACCCAAAAATCTACGCACTTTGGGAATATCTGGGGCTGTTTTTAGTTAAACTTTTTGTTTTCAGGGATCACAAGGTAAAAACCTCATATTAATGCACTTTGTGGCAATCTAATGTAACTTTAAGTAGAGGTTTCGTGTTTTGATCTTTAATCTAAGTTTACCAAAGAAGAGGTACAAGGACTGCCTAAAGAAATCTCTTGGTGCCTGCCACATTGACCACCGCCAGTGGGCTGATATCGCCTCAAACCATGCATCTTGGCGCCTCACAGTTCGGCGGGCAGCAACCTCCTTTGAAGAAGACCGCAGAGCCCACCTCACTGACAAATGTCAAAGGAGGAAAAACCCAACACCCAACCCCAACCCACCAATTTTCCCCTGCAACCGCTGCAACCGTGTCTGCCTGTCCCGCATCGGACTTGTCAGCCACAAACGAGCCTGCAGCTGACGTGGACATTTACCCCCTCCATAAATCTTCATCCGCGAAGCCAAGCCAAAGAAGAACCATTGTTAAGAGAGGTATTTGTTGTGGTTTCTGCAGACATAAAGAGTTGGAAAAAAAAGTGATTTCTTCTTCTGTTCAGGTCATGGAAGTGAGTGTGAGTGGGGTAATGTCAGATCCAGTAGGCTTCATCATTAGAATCTTTTGGATTGATTCTTGGGCAATGCCACCTTATCTAATATTTAACACTGATTCAGGAAGAAGAACCCACTGCAGAAGACGTGTGGATCACAGCTAATCAGAAATGTTTGCAGCATCTTGTAAAAAAAACTTTTTGGAATTTTAAAAAAACAAGGTGAAGATTCTGGGAAACAAAATTAAAAAAAGAAAATGCTGGAAGTGTTCAGCCAATCAAGCAGCATCAGTAAAGCAACAGGCTTAACTTTCAGGTCCCTATCACTGACATTCTGATCTTACCAGCACTCTCCCTTTGCACAACTTAACATGCTCATTTTCCCACTTTACTAGTGATGAAATGACAATTTAATTCCTCTCCCACTGATCCTGCTTAACCTGCAGAGTACTTCCAGCATTTTCTGCAGCTGTTTAGCACATAAGTGAACAACAAATCTATTTAATGCTATAAATAATCCCTATGGCAACCTCAAAGCATGCAGAGAGGCATTTGAGAGCAATGGCAATCTCTCCCTTATGCCCTTTTGAAAAAATATCTTCCAGACTTAACAAAGAATTTCCAATCTGAAAACTCTCTTTTTATACTCAAATGCTACCTGATCTGCCGAGTGCTGCAAGCATTTGTCTGTTTCAAGTTTCTAATGTTTGTTCTGTTTTCCTTTTGTTCATTTGCTGGAGGATTAATTTTATTCTTGCGATACTTCTCATCTTTCCATATTTTCTTTGCAGCCCATCATCGAAAGGCTAGCTCTCAGAGCATTCTTGGCAGCCCCACTTATTTTTCTGCAACATATTCTCTCTCATGTTGCCATCAACTTCCCCTAATGTGCTGCCTCCTGGGGTGATTTGCAGCACTCAATTTATCGAAGCGTGTGTTGATAGAATGTGGGATGAAATTGCATTCTAGGGAAGAAATTGCCATGTGCTTTCAGGGAGGATGTAAACTCCCCAAAAATGGTGGGCAAACCATTGGGGATGCTTCTTAAAGACATGATTTACAAATATTTGGAGAAGCATGTTCTTCTCAGGATGGCTTTGTGAGGGACAGGTCGTGCTTCATGAGCTTAACTGAATTTTTCAAGGAGGTGATCAAAGAAATTGATGGAAGAATGGTAGTGAATATGATGTATTTGGATTTCAGCAAGACATTTAACAATGTCCCCCTTGGTAGGCTTATTCAGAAAGTCATAAGATACCAATAATCTTGGCTGTGTGGATTTGGAATTGGTTTCCCTGTAGAAAGCAGAGTACAGTAGTGGGTGGAGATCGGTGACTAGTAGTATTTCTTGGGGATCTTAGATGACTAGTAGTATTTCTAGGACCCTGCTCTTTGTAATTATAATAAATGACTTCGATAAAGAAGTGGATATGAATGGGTCAGTAACTTTGCAGATGACATGAAGGTTGGAAGTTAAATGCATCATGTAGAAGGTTGTCATGGACTACAATGAGATGTAGACAGGATGTAGAGTTGTGTGGAGATGTTGTAAATGGAGTTCATTCAGGATAGGTGTGAAATTATCAACTTTGGAAGTTCAAATTTGACAATGGAATGTGTTGTCAATGGAAGAATACAAAAGCATAGAGTAACAAAGGGGTCTTGGGGGTTCAAGGCCATAGGGCATCATGGCAGTGCAATGCTGTTGTAGCACCAGCAATCGGGACTGGGGTTTGAATCCTGCACAGCCTGTAAGGAGTGTGTACGTTCTCCCCGTGTCTGCGTGGTGTTCCTCCAGATGATCCAGTTTCCTCTTGCCATTCAAAATGTTCCAGGGTCTGTAGGTCAATTGGGTGTATTGGGCCGGCATGGGCTTGTGGGCCGAAATAGGACATTACTGTTCTGTACGTCTTAAAAAAAAATCCCTCAAGATTGCCACACAAATTGATAGGGTGGATTAAAAGGCTTTTGGTGTACGGGACTTCATTAGTGGAGGGACTGAGTTCAAGAGCCATGAGGTGATGATGCAGCTCCATAAAACTCTGGATGGACAACATTGGATATTGTGAGTCGTTCTGGTCGCATCATTTTTAGAAGGCTGCTGAAGCTTCACAGAAGGTTGAAGGAAGTTGACCAGGATCTTGGTGAGAAGGAAAACTTCCCTCAAGAAGAAACTTTGACAGAGCTAGGGCTTTTATCTTTGGAGCAGCGATGAATGAGAGGAGACTGAATAGAGGTATAAAGATTACAAGAGGTATAGAAAGGATGGGCAGCCCACACCTATTTTCCTGATGAAAATAGCAAACATCTGTTTAACATGAGTGGAGGAAAGTTGAGAGGAGACATCAGAAGTAAGTTTTGCTTTAACATAAAGTGGTAGGTGCCTGAAATGCATTGCTAGCGGTGTTGGTACAAGGGGGCTATTTAAGAGACTCTTAGGATGTAAGAGAAGATTGAAAAGAGGGTTGGTGCGAGAACACAGCCTTGCTTCACGCCATTAACAATGGCGTGAAGCAAGGCTGTGTTCTCGCACCAACCCTCTTTTCAATCTTCTTCAGCATGATGCTGAACCAAGCCATGAAAGACCGCAACAATGAAGACGCTGTTTACATCCGGTACCGCACGGATGGCAGTCTCTTCAATCTGAGGCGCCTGCAAGCTCACACCAAGACACAAGAGAAACTTGTCCGTGAACTACTCTTTGCAGATGATGCCGCTTTAGTTGCCCATTCAGAGCCAGCTCTTCAGCGCTTGACGTCCTGCTTTGCGGAAACTGCCAAAATGTTTGGCCTGGAAGTCAGCCTGAAGAAAACTGAGGTCCTCCATCAGCCAGCTCCCCACCATGACTACCAGCCCCCCCACATCTCCATCGGGCACACAAAACTCAAAACGGTCAACCAGTTTACCTATCTCGGCTGCACCATTTCATCAGATGCAAGGATCGACAATGAGATAGACAACAGACTCGCCAAGGCAAATAGCGCCTTTGGAAGACTACACAAAAGAATCTGGAAAAACAACCAACTGAAAAACCTCACAAAGATAAGCGTATACAGAGCCGTTGTCATACCCACACTCCTGTTCGGCTCCGAATCATGGGTCCTCTACCGGCACCACCTACGGCTCCTAGAACGCTTCCACCAGCGTTGTCTCCGCTCCATCCTCAACATCCATTGGAGCGCTTACACCCCTAACGTCGAAGTACTCGAGATGGCAGAGGTCGACAGCATCGAGTCCACGCTGCTGAAGATCCAGCTGCGCTGGATGGGTCACGTCTCCAGAATGGAGGACCATCGCCTTCCCAAGATCGTATTATATGGCGAGCTCTCCACTGGCCAGCGTGACAGAGGTGCACCAAAGAAAAGGTACAAGGACTGCCTAAAGAAATCTCTTGGTGCCTGCCACATTGACCACCGCCAGTGGGCTGATAACGCCTCAAACCGTGCATCTTGGCGCCTCACAGTTTGGCGGGCAGCAACCTCCTTTGAAGAAGACCGCAGAGCCCACCTCACTGACAAAAGGCAAAGGAGGAAAAACCCAACACCCAACCCCAACCAACCAATTTTCCATTGCAACCGCTGCAATCGTGTCTGCCTGTCCCGCATCGGACTTGTCAGCCACAAACGAGCCTGCAGCTGACGTGGACTTTTTACCCCCTCCATAAATCTTCGTCCGCGAAGCCAAGCCAAAGAAGAGGATGTAAGAAATATAGAAGGTTATAATTATGTGGTATGGAAGAGTTAGAGTGTTGTGGAATAGGTTTATTTAGGATGCAACCATATTATTGGCTGAAGAGCATGTTCTGTGCTATAATGTCCTTTGTTCTATAAGCAGCATCTGAGGTCGAGCTCAAACCCAGACTTTTGGAGTTGAGCATAATGCTAACAGTCTCAGAGGGGCTTACTGCCAAAGCCAGCAAACATTGCTTAGTAAGGCAAGAGTCTAACATAGTATCAATGAAAAACTAATAATGTATACATATCGAAATAAAACAATAGTGTGTGACATACAGGAATACTGATATCCATACACAATGCTGCTCTCCTTGGTGGGGAAGATTATAGAAATTGAACCATAAAAAAAGCAGCACAGAAACGGGCCCTTCAGCCCACCTCATCCACTTCAAATCATCCCATCAATCTGCATCCGGATCATATTTTTCCTATCCATGTAGCTGTCCAAATTTCCTTTAAATGTTGAAATCGAACCACTTCCAGTGACAAGTCATTCTACCAGCCTCTAAGTGAAGAAGTTCACCTCAATGTTGCCCTTTCACATTTTACCTTTCACCTTTAAACCATGTCTGCTAATTCTTGTCTCACCCAATCTCAGATGGAAAAAAACCTGTTTAGTTCTTCCCAAGGCCATATAGCTCCATGAGCTGACGATGTTCTCAGCTCATCCACCTTTCCAACAATTCTTTTGCATGAAATAAATACAACTCATGACATTATTTTCACCATGGTCAAATGCTTACATGATGCAAGTAACTTTGGTAAGTCATTGCAGTACATCATGCAGGTTAGGGTTAGGGTGCTGGAGGAGAAGGAGACAGATAGGAAGACAAAACATGGCATCAATAATTAAATCAATGCCATAGATTATGCTGAGCATCCCGACAAGACCAACGACTATACCTGCACAAATGAGTGATGAGTTCTCCTGATGTAATTCTTGCAAATAGCACATGGGCTCAGAAAGTGAACATTTCAATTACCTCCAATATTATTTCACTGCAAGAATGAATGGGCATGAGTAGACCATTTGTATTCACTGTAATGCATCATTTGTGAGTGCATTATATCCTGCATAGAGGTAACATATTGCATCCCTTGACAGTGCATTATATGTAGTCTGAAAATAAACACAATACAAGTTACAGATTTAAGTCTTAAATCTTAATTTAGAAACAGTGCTCGGGGAACAAGGTATAATATCCATTCTTTGCATCACTCTTGTATCCAGGTAATTTATAAGGCTTATCTCCCTTGTGTGCTTTCTCTTGCCTTTTTAAACACACATTTATAACTTCAATGCTGCAAAACTGATCATTGTATTTAACCTTGAATTACTGTTTGCCATGAAAGTTTATAAATTGTACCTAGATGAAACAGAACCAAGAACAACTGCCATTTGTACAGCAACTTAACCAGAGAGAAATGTCCCAGGATACTTTATGAAGGTATAGTCAGGAAAAAGTAGATGGTGAGATGAAGAAAGGAAATATTAAAAGAGATGTCAAAGCACTGACTAAATTGGATGGATTTTAGGGAAAAACTTGGAAGAAAAGGGTAATGTTCACAAATAGAGGATCTGATGCAACTTCTAGTTTGGGGCTGAGGGGATATCTATGTACGATAAGGAAAAGGGATGGAACAAATATTCAACCTAAATATTTAGCCTCTTGAACCTTCACCATTCTTCTTCCATTCAATTATGTTATAGTTCTAACACCTTGTCTTAAATTGCACATTATCTAACGTGAAAATAGTCCATCTCTACTCAACCTATTGATTGTTTTTCAGTCATATTGGAAGAATGGATATATGAGTGCTAGAATCTGGAGCAAAAAAAAATCTGCTGGAGGCACTCAATGGGTCGAGCAACATCAGAGGTAGAAAAATAATTATCAATATTTTGGGCTGGAACTAAGAACATTGAGGGGTGATTGGCAGTATATAATGAAGAAAAGGTAGGGCAGTTTGGTCAGGGGCCAGTAATTGATTGGTGAACCAGGGAGGGGTGAGGAATGATGGTCAGATGCAGTTGAATTGCAGATGTCAGAAAAGGGGAGGGAAAGGCAAGAGAAACAAAGGGGTCAGGTGGAGGGAGATGAATCATGAGGAGGGGGTGATGAGACAAAGGTTGTGAAACATGGAAGTCTGCAGATGTTGTGAATACAGTAAAAACACACAGTAAATGCTGGAGGAACTCAGCTGGTCTTATAGCATCCATGGGGGAGAAATATATTTTAGGCCTGATGTTTTCTTCAAGGATAAGTGAAAAGCAGGCTGTTAACTAAATAAAGACTGGGAGAGAAAGGGGGAAGAATGGGAGGGGGTCGAATCCAGACAAACAAACAAAAGGTGTTATTTGGATATGATGAGAGGAAAGGTGTCTCTTTTCATGGAACCAAAATCAATTCTCATCTTTCCTCTTGTCATAACCAATTAACACCTTATATTTGCTGGTCTGAATTCCTCCCCCTACTCCTTCCACCCCCCACCCCCCACCATTCTTCCTCCTTTCTCTCCCAGTCTTTATTGATATGACTGCTTTTTTTTTTCTTGCTCATACCTTGAAGAATGGCTCAGGCCTGAAATGTTGGAAATGTATATTTTCCTTCTATAAAAAAGATTAAAATCTGATAAAAAAAAAGAGAAGGTAACTATATTGATATGATGAGAGACAAAATGGAACTAAAGGAGAGAGGGAAGAATCCTGCAGGGGAAATGTGGGTGAAGGAGGATGGAATAAGAAAGGGAGGGGTGGGGGTGTGGGGTGGGGAAAGGGAACAAAAATGGGTAGGGCAAAGAAAGGAAGATCCTTTCTTGTTGGTTTACTGCTGTACCAATGTCTAAAGCTTCTGTATCCGTCCCCAACATTACATGGTCTTATTATTGTCAATTAAATTCTTATCCTGTACACTTCTGTATTTTTGAGGAAGTGCTGCAAACTGTAAGATAATTAAAAATTAATTACAGAAGAGGAATACGTGAACCAAAATGACTCCTTTCTGTTTCCTGGATTAATGATGCATCATTTAATGAACAGACATCTGCACTGGGCAAAATAGCTGATTGACTTTCATACTGTTCCAGCAAGAGATTGGATTTCATTTATCAAACAGGCATGGCTTTTGTGGTTCCATAAATGCCAAGGACCGTCATCATTTGTGGCAGGGATCCTTTGCTTATGTCAAATGAAAAGGAAGAACAACACAATTAATGACAAGCATTCAGAGACAAAACGTATTCAAGCAAGATGAGGTAATAGAGTGGAGAATGGGTGATTCTATTCTAAGCATTTGTATTCCATTGTCAGATATAAGGGCTTCACTGCATATGATGTTTCTCATCGCATTGTACAGACTAATGACAAGGCAGGAGGTATCAGGTTATAAAGCAACTGATTAGAGCCAAAATTTGTTCAAATTCTGAAACATTAACTGCAAAATGTGCGAAGGGCTGAATGATTGATTCTGAGTTCGAGTACAAAAATATCACAAGCAATGAATAAATCAGACCAGCTGATTCTTTTCTTGTGTGTATCTTCTACAGCTAATAATGTGGGTCAGTCACTTTGGCTGCTAACTGTTGACTGCATAGATATAAAGCACAACATCACCATAATGTCAAACTCTACTGGTAGAAATGTTCAAAATTCAGTAAACACCTGGAATTTGACACCTACGAGGATTGGTAAATGTCAGATAAGCAAGTTTCCAGTTGCATGACTCACTCTTACAATCCCTAATATACCTGTATTAAGATTAAACAGTTTAAAAGACAAAAATATTATACTGTACTTACAGTGAACAAACTTCACTTGCATAAATATATAAACCTAAAAGCATTTTACTTTATTTTCAGTCACACTCTTTGAAAACATTTAAACATCGCTGCACCTCTCCCTCCATGGAGCTTCCCGAAAGACAAGCAATATAGCTAATTACCCCCCACAAGTCTACAGATAAAAGCCTTGCTAATATTCTTAATAATACACTAATAAAGATAAACTTTTAATTTTTTTAGCTAATTAACCTTACTAATATACTTAATAATACATTAATAAAGATAAAGTCTCTGACTTAGCAAGGATAAGGAGACACTTTAAGGAGTCACCCAATAATGAGAGGCTTCAACCAGCTGTTCATCCTGAGTGGTGCCATTTTATTCAAACAGCTTCTATGAGCAAAGCACGACCAAGACACTCTGCTGGCTGAGTATTTGGTCCCACCTTCACCAAAGGTTTGTGTGTTACTTCAGAGAACATTCACTTTTAAATTTTTAAACTTGTATTCATTCTTATTTATTTATCATTTGTATTTGTTTATTTATTTTCCTTAAAAAATTATGGTGTCTTGACGTTACCAGTTGCTTGAATTCCAGATGAAGCAAGCAGTTAAAAAAAAATTGTGTTTCAACATTGAAACTCTCAGATCATTTTATAGAAGGAGTTTGAAATTAAAATGGGTAATTCATTATCAGAAACAACAGGGCTTTCAATATTTGCATTGCTTTGAGTTGATAATTTTGACTTGTTTGCTAGTCACAGAATCCACGTCTTTTTTAGCAGTTCGACCTTTCAGAACACTTAATGCTTACTATATATGTGGGTAATCTCCCAAATGACCTATGACCAACTATTGTTGATTGCCATGTCATTACTTGAATTCCATTTTAATTAAATTTACATGCATGTGTTTATTAAACGAGGTCTAACAGAAACCAAACAACTAATTATCCTAAGAAATAGGAGCAAAGTCAATCTCTTGGCCCCTGAAAACTGAGAAATTTTTCCAATAAGGTCATGGCTAATCTGATCTTCAACTCTAATTCCCTGCCTGCTCATCTTATGCCCTGATTCCTCCAACGTGCAAGAATGTATTTACCTCAGCTGTGGGCAAATTTAATACCTCAGCATGTATAGACATTGCAGGTGGTATAATTAGCATAGCGGTTAGCGCAACACTATTACAGCGGCCAGGGTTTGAACCCGGTTCTGTTTGTGAGGAATTTGTACATTCTCCCTGTGCCTGCGTGAGTTCCTTCCGGGTGCTCTGGTTTCCTCTCACCCTTCAAATCGAGTGGGTTTTGTAAGTTAATTAGGAGTAAATTGTTTAAAATTTAAACAAAATGATCAGCAGATGCCAGTGTTTTGGGCAGAGCACAAAAGTGTTGGAGAAACTCAGCAAGAAATGCAGATTATCACCACCTACCCACTCAAGCAATTAGAACGGACAATAAGGATTGATCTTTCCGATGATGCCCACATATTCTAAAACGTATAAAATAATCCCTCATTAAGTTAATCTAAAATTAGGGAACGTTTTCTTAAAACTAAAGACTGAAAACTTCTGCAAAACAAATACATCCACAGAAGTACTGGAGAGTGACCTGAGGCTCAATTTTTAAGGTTCACTTAGGTAGATATTTACATTTAAAAAAAAAAGGAAATAAGGGATATGGGGGAACAGGCAGGTAGGTGGAGTTGAGTCGATCAGATCAGCCATGATCTTATTGAATGGCGGAGCAGGCTCGATGGGCTGGATGGCCGACTCCTGCTCCTATTTCTTATGCTAATATGTTCAATAATAGTTGGACCATACAACAGTCGAGACTTGTCTTGTTACGACGACATGTTCTGCAATCATGGGCTTCCACCTCTGTCATTAGGACCTTCCTCAAACTTATGCCATAAACTCTGTTGAGAGGTATAATATCAAATAAAAATATTCTCATTAATGCCCTCTTGTTCATAACTAGAAAACTTGAGAAACCTGATAATTTCTATTTCCCAAACAGAAATCAGTATTCCCTCCCTCCACCATCCCCTACTAGGAACATGTCTCTGGACTAAAATCCAAGTCATTATTCCATTTCTAATGTTATGGAGATGTGAGTGCTTAGCTTTGATTGCTGTGCCAGCATTTGTTCACTCTAGGGAAGTTATTCTCTGGGTTTGTTGTATGAAACTCATAAAGTATTCATAAGAATTGTTTAATTGTGCTTTAACTAATACACCAAGCAAACTGTTCCTGTACAGTGACACAAGGGAAATATTGAAATCCCAGAGGCAGTGGGCTGTAAAGTTAGAAAGTCGAACTTCTTTGTTAAAGGATTAAGCAATGGAAGAATGTGACTGTGAATTTTATAAATGTACATCAAACAGTAATTGGTGGAGAAAAGTTCAGTCTGCAGCTTTATTTTTTTGCTCAGTCATTATGTAAGAAAAGGGAAAAAAAGTTCAACTGATTAACAATGAATTTAAATCAATTTTCAGCATAAATTTCTTTATCCAAAGGACTTTCAAGTTAAGATGGCAAAAAAAAATCACTTTGGTTCTTTCAGGAGTAGGTTAGAATGTTCTTACTATAGTTGGCTAGAGCATACAACTTCATTAAATGGCGAGATTTCTCCTTTTCCTTTCTCTGCATTTAACAATAGGTGGATTATGACATGCACATCATCATATCTGTCTGTGTGAAGTATGAGTGATTCCAAATTAGTTTGTTTCTCATCAGAGAGTCTCAAAGGTTTCTGTCCTCTGACTTTACTAGAGTGAAGTTAAATCTTGTCATCTTTCTTTTATTTCCCTGAGGTGATCTTGTCAATTTACCATCACCAATTCTAGAAACAAAATTTAAGAACACCCAGGATAGATGTCTGCATATTACATTTTGGTGCTTTAAATGTCACATTGCTATAAATAATTGTGAGATTCTGAAAATTAAAGGGACACTGTATAGTTGAAGACAACTACACAACTTGTTTGCAGCCTAATCATCAGTAAATATTTATAATGACTGAGGGAATGATATCTTGAAAGGATGAGTGCTGCAGGTCTTAAAGAAATATTAGAATGCACCGATACACTCTGAATATACGCAAGTTCACAAAAGAAAAGAAGAAACCATCAAACAACTCACTTTGACATTCGAGTATTTTAACTGATACACGATACTGTTGACAGTGATTTTGTTAGGCACAGGCTCGAAGTCTGTCCTGATGCTCCCTCAGAGAGATACTTAGGTCTCCAAGACTGACAGTCATTCATACAAGACCTCATGCGATTTCACATCAACTTCTCCAGGTGACAGCATAAGGACTTATACAGTATAATTTTTCCTCCAGTGTAGGCACAAAACATCAAAGAGTTAAGGATACTGTCAGTATAGGATTCTGATTGGTTGGGCAGGTGGGCAGAGGAATGGTTGATGTAATTTAATGCAAAATGTGACGTGCTGCATTTTCGTAGGTCTAGCAAGGGTAGGACCTGTACAGTGAATGGTAGGCATCCGGGAGATGTTGTGCAGAAGAGTGATCATGGACTATGGTGCCTTGAAAGTGGGGTCACAGGTGGTCAAAAGGGCTCCCAGCACATTGGCTTATTGGTCACAGGATTAAGTATGGAAGTTAGGAGGTGATGTTGAAATTGTGTACAATGTTGGCGATGCCCTATTTGGAGTGTATTGTGTTCAATTTTGGTCAACGTGCTACAAGAAAGATTTTCTCGAACAGGTGAGGGTGCAAACGTTTATGGGGATATTTCCAGGATGAGAGGACCTGAGCTATGTCTTGAGCAGGCAAGGGCATTCCTTAGAGCACAGGAAGGTAAGGAGTAATCTTATAGAGTTGTACAAAATCATGAGAGGATCAGATAAATGCAGAAAGTTTTTTGCCCAGAGTAGGGGAATCAGTAATCTGAGAACATAGGTTTAAGGCAGTGGTTTTCAAACTGTCTCCCTAAATTCACATTCCACCTTAAGCCTATGTCATAAGTGTTCTGTAATTATAAGGGATTGTTTAAGGTAGCATGTTAATGGGGGGAAAAAGTTGAGAACCACTTCTCTAGACCCAATTGAAATATTTTGCTTGAGAAAAATTGTTACTGGCCCATTTCCTTTGGAGTTATGAATCTGTGCCTTCTTTACCCATTCAAAAGCTTTTGACACTGTCAACCTGGAAGAACTGTCAATCTTTTTCAAAATTTTTGCTCTCAGAAATTTGTGGTAATTTTGTGTCTCTTCCATGATGATCCTTAAGCAGTAATTCTAACCAATTATATTTTTATAAATCGAAGAGAAACTCCAAATTCAGGCCACACTTTATTACGATATCTCTCCAGATAAAATCCAACAAATGTATACTTGATCTCAATATCCTTGCAATAATTACACCTCTGGAGCAGATTAATTTCACATTGTTTGAAATGTGCCTCAGACAACAGGCCAATTGTTTAAAATCTGGAGTTAATAAGACCATTTTGTGGTTGTGGTGAGAGTTTTCCGTTTAAAATAGTCTGTGTAAAATAACTACCAAGATCAGCTTACTGGGGAATTTCTTGTGCAAACTTTCTGTCTTAACGATATATAGAAATCTTCAATCTCTTGTTGGCAAACTTGATGATAAACATTCTTGATGATGAGAAATCACAACAACTGCTCCCTGCAGATATGGACCTCTTTTATACACTCTTTGTGTTTTCATTTCTGTTACATTTTTGCTTTTATGTTTTACTTCTTCAGTTAACAAGGCAAAGGATTTTCTTGAACACTGACAATCTATTGCTGGTCTGTATTCGCCAAGAGTTAGCAGAGGTTGCCAAAAATGCCTTATGATCAATAATTTGGTCCAGCGGTCTGGCACAAATTCAGTACAGACCACCAGGTTTTGATATTATTTGAGGGTGAAATTATTTTTCATTAGAGAGAAGAAGATTGAAAGGAGACATGAGCCAACTGTTAAAGAATGCTTCAGAAGAATGGGTAACGTATGTATAATTGGATTGTTTATCTTGGACTGTGAGTAGAGTGCTAGAAGATGAGTATTAAGTGAACTGACACAGAGGGAGATTTGAGTGTACTCCCTCCAGAATTGTGAATATGTGGAATGGGCACTTAGATAAATCAATTAATATTTGCTGATTCTTTCAAGAGAAAAAAATAGGGAGGGAATTGAGAGAATGTTCAGAGAAGTATAATTTAATACTACATGAATCAGATGGCTTTGGAGTCAGTGAGACTGGAAAAAAAAAGGTCTTACCAAAAAGACACATGGTTGAAATATCAAAAGTAAGATTACATTGGTATTTTGTGAGTTTGTTTCCATGACCCTTATTTGTGAAGGCGACAGTTGACAAGAACTTATTTTTAATGTTAGAGACAGTGATTAAATATAATTTTAATCCTCAAAATGAGTGACTGGCTTTCAGAAAATTAATGTTAGAATTACAAGGTTTGGTGTCTCTCGGGGATCATAATCTATCTTGTATGTTAAACCTGCATCATCAATAATAATCTCTGAAAATATTACAAAAACCTGTTTGGCCACTGTAAGTTAAATCATTTTGTTTTTGCGACACTATATTGATAAAGTCTCAGCATAATTTCATGAGTTGGTTTGATGTTTTTCTCTTAACGGTTAATCTCTCAAAGAATAGTAAAGTAACTTTCACCCAGCCCCATCACACACCCCCACCCCCTTCCCCACCCTTGATAAGTAGCTTTGCACTGGCTGCTGTATAAACAGTGCAAAACAGATTTCTAATGTTCTGGGCAGCTTGTTACATTTATAGGGCAGTTAAAATTCATCGTTGACTCAATTTTAAGACTCTGATTGAAGTCCCCAACCCACCAGCTCTCTCATGAATTTAGAAATGAGCAGCCCCAAGCAGTTACTTAATTTTCCAGGGTGCTTAATTGCAGTCCAGAATAACTAAGATCAGTCACCATATAGATGCTGCAAAAATGCTCTTTTTTGTATTAATTAAATTGTCATGAATGCAATAAGAATAATGAATACTGTGTATACTGAAAAATCATCTTCTGTTTTGAAGAATTTATTGTTTTCTTGGTTCAGCATCACTTTATTATGGAAGGTCTGAGTAAAAAAAGTCAAAAATATTGTTGATTAAGAAAATATGCAGATGCTTGGGCCAAGTGCAATATACAAATGTGCTGGAGAAACTCAGCTGGACATGTAGCATCCATAGAAAGTAAAATGTAACCAACTTTTTGGGCCTTGGCCCTTTGTCAGGAAATAGGTAAAATAGGGTGGAGGTGCGGGTGGTGGGCAGGGGGAATGGGAGGAGAGGAGGGAAGTGGAAGGGAGAGGAAAAGAGGGTAATGGGCAAGAGGTAGTTGGTGGATGCAAATGGGAGACTAAAAGGAGCTGAGAAGTAGCTCTCTGATAGCAGAAGAAAGGGAAGGAGGTGGCGAGCTGGAGGAAAGGAGACAGAGGAATAGGGAAAAAGAGAGGATAGGGTGCGGGGGGGTGCAGAGGTTAACGGAAATCGGAGAAGATCGAGAGTTCGGCTATCTGGTTGGAAATGCCGAGACAGATTATGTGCTGTTCCTCCATTTTCTGGGTGGCCTTGATTTGGAGCTGCATGAGGTCATAAACAGACATCTCTGTCTGTGGAATTCAAATGATTGACCACTGGGAAGTCCGTGCCGTTGCTGCAGTCAGAGCAAAGTTGCTCAATTAACCAATCTCCCAATCTGCACCCAGTCTCCTCAATGTAGTTGAAGTTGTCTTGGGAACAACGGATACAGTAAATGACCCCTACAGATTCCTGAGAGAGGTGTTGCTTCACTTGGAAGGAATTTTTGGAACCCTGACCAGTGGTGAGGGAGAAGGTGCAAGTGCAGCACTTTTTGTGGTCACAGGGAGTGGTACCAAGAGTAACATTAGTGAGAAAATTCGACTGGACAAGGGATCAACCCCAATGGAAAGTTAAGAGGGGAGGGGAGAGGATAGATAGTATGTTCAATGCAGAAGCTGATAGGAAGGTAAGAGGAACCTTGTCCTTCTTGCGTCTCAGGGAGAGGGGGGAAGGGGCCAGGGCAGATGTATGGAAATAGAGGAGATGCAGGTGAGGGCTGAGTTACTAGCTGTAGCAGGGAAGACATTTTTTTGAAGCTGAAGGACATCTCAGATGTCCTGGAAGGCCACGACCTGGGAGTTGATGGGGCAGAGATGGAGGAATTGAGAGAAAGGAGTAGAATCCTTACAGGAACAGGGTGGGAAGAGCTGTAGTCAAGGTAAATGTGGCAGTTAATAGATTTATAAAAGATGTCCGCAGATAGTTTACCTCCCAAAGTGGAGGCAGAGGGATTGCAAAAGGGGAGAGTGTTGCCACAGATAAACCAAGTGAATTTGAGGTCAGGGTGAAAATTGGCAGCAAAGTGGAGGAAGTTGATGATCTAATGATGGGATCCGGAGACAACACCAAAGTAGTTGTCGATGTAACAGAGGAAGAGTTGACGAGTCTTGTTTGTGTAGGCTTGAAACATAAATTGGTATTTGAGATGTTTGCAGAAACATCCTGATTTTGAATCTAAGTTAAAAATTATTCTCAAAAAAAAATCTGTTTTAATATATTTTTCTGTGAAATGGATTTAAAGTTACAAGGCATAGTGAAGAATAGATTTCAGGAGTGCATTTTAATGCAATCAGAATGATGTAGAGTCAATTGGCATTGATGTCACTTATGAGTAACTTGTGAGTTACCACAATTTTGATCTTCTTTAAGATCCTATTCCAGTGTTCACAGAGAGCTCTTCTAGCTCAGTGTTTCTTCACTTAATTTATTCTCCATTCGGAGGATGGAAGAAAAAACAAATTCAAATCTTACAACCAGATACATCAGAGGGATAAAACAAATAAGAAAAAGAGAGAAAGCAATTGACGATTAAGAGAAAAAAAAATGCATAACCCAAAGAAAATGAGAAAACAGTTAGATAAGGTGCAGTGAAAGAGATTGATTATATTAAACCACCGGAGCATCTCCCATTGTGGAAATATAAATATGAGCTGGTGTTCCGACTGTGTTCAGTTTTCATCTTAAAGCAATTGCTCAACTTAAATTACAATTTCACACCTTGATTTCTCTCCATCTCATCAAGGTTTAAAAACTCGAGCCACATGAGAGACTGCAGATGCTGGAATCTGGAGCAAAAATAAAACTATCTGCTGGGAGAACTCAGCAGGCCAAGCAGCATCAGTGAGACATAAAGAATGGTTGACATTTTGGGTCAGAATTCTTCTTCAAGCCAGGAATGCAGAAGGGAGATACCTACTATAATGGTAACAGGCTGGGAGAGGTTGGACAGGGTCCAGTACTGTATTAGTGGACCAGAAGCAACTGATGGTGCTTTACAGCGGTGGTGACTTTTTGCGAGCAGCTCTGACAGGAATAATCAAATATTCCCATTCAGAACTTCTAAAAATCAAACTTGCGCATTAATATGGATGTCCTAAAATGGCAGACCTCAGAATCGGCAGTCTCCATCGGACCGCGGAACCTTTAAAGAGCCGGTGCTCAGGCAGGTACAACAACCTCAACACCACGGGAGTCTTAAACAGCCAGCTATCGGGCCATTTAAACTTCATGGGAGTTGCAAACACCAGACACTCAGCACATTTAAACATTGTGGATGATTTAAAGGGACAGCGCACAGACCATTTAAACACTGCAGGAACTACCACGGGCCAGGTAACGAAAAACAATCACGTGAATGCAAAGGGAGGCTACAGGTCAAAATGAGATGCTGGTTCCTGAGGTATCCATGCCCTATCACCCTCCAGGCCAACGTACAATCCTTGGAGAACAAACTTGATGAACTCCAAGCCAGGCGTGATGTGCTTTACGGAAACATGGCTAAATGCAGACATTCTGGACATGGTGCTGCAGCCCAAGAGCTACACCCTCCATCATGCTGACCGAATACAGAGGTCTGGAAAAACCAGAGTAGATAGGATTTTTGGGTTATCATCAATTCGTCATGGTGCATAGACATGATGGTCATATCCCAGTTCTGTTCCCCGTGATCAAGTGTTGCCTATTCTGCCTGTCGAGGGAGTTCACTGCCATCATCCTGGTCGCAGTGTACATTCCACCCCAGGCTAATGTCAGGCTGGCACTGGAGGTACTGGGCTTTGATTTTAACAGCTATGAGACACCACATCCTGATGCCTTCTCGATCATTGTGGGTGACTTCAATCAGACCAACCTGAAGAAGACTCTGATAAACTACCACCAACACATCACATGTCCAGAGGTACCAGCACACTTGATCACTGCTATACCACCATGATGAACACATACTGAGCCATACCATAACTTCAATTCAGCTAGTCTGTTCAACTGGCTTGGTGTACAACCAGAGACTGAAAACCACAGCACCAGTGGTGAAGATGGCGAAAGAATGGTTGAGGGAGGCAGGATTGCTTTGAATCGGTGGTCTGGAAAATATTCAAGAACTCATCCTTAGACTTCAATGAATATGCAACATGTATCACCGACCTGTAAGGATGAGTGTGCACATATTAGGTGTTCCCCAACCAGACGCCCTGGATTCGCAACCTGCTGAGGGCGAGAAAATATGTATTTAAGGTTGTGGATCGGGATCTTTACAAGAAGTCCAGGTTCAACCTGCAGAAGGCCATTTCTGAAGCAAAGTGGCAATTCCAGATGAAGCTAGAAACAGAGACAGATGTACAGCAGCTATGGCAGGGAGTGTACGCCTTTACTTCAACATCACCTATGGCAGGGAATGCAGGCCTTTATTTCAACATCAGCTATGGCAGGGAGTGCAGGCCTTTACTTCAACATCAGCTATGGCAGGGAGTGCAGGCCTTTACTTCAACATCAGCTATGGCAGGGAGTGCAGGCCTTTACTTCAACATCAGCTATGGCAAGGAGTGCAGGCCTTTACTTCAACATCAGCTATGGCAGGGAGTGCAGGCCTTTACTTCAACATCAGCTATGACAAGGAGGGCAGGCCTTTACTTCAACATCAGCTATGGCAAGGAATGCAGGCCTTTACTTCAAAATCAGCTATCACAGGGAGTGCAGGCCTTTACTTCAACATCAGCTATGGCAAGGAGTGCAGGCCTTTACTTCAACATCAGCAATGGTAGGGAGTGCAGGCCTTTACTTCAACATCAGCTATGGCAGGGAGTGCAGGCCTTTACTTCAACATCAACTATGGCAGGTAGTGCAGGCCTTTACTTCAACATCAGAGCGGGCGAACACTCTAGGTGGCTGTAATGCTTCATTACCTGATGAGCTGAACACCTGCTTTGAGAAGAATGAAACAGTGTCTACTAGAATCCCTGAAAAGGCTGAGGACCCTGTGATATCTGTTACAAGTCTAGAGGACCCCAAAACCCAGCAGAAATAGAAATTCACCAAGACAAATGGTTACTTAAACAAAAATTGCTTTTAATTTTCTTTGAACATAAAAAAACAGAATCACACTTTAACTTATCACTATTAACTTAACCTAACTTAACCCCCTTCTAATTCTAAGCGCACATTTATGTAATGTGTATATGTTCAGGAAAACTTTTTGATTCATAGTCCATTCTCACTTATCACTCCTCCAAGTTCACAGTATCAGGCAATTCTTATGTTGTGCACAGAATTTAGCATGTATGAATTTTCACCAAGCTCTAGTGCTTAAAGGAAAATGGTTACCGCTCAGGAAGGTTCTTGTTGGTTTCAGAGAGATTTGTTGCTTGTTGGACACACACAAAGTGATCTCTTCTGATCGGTACTTCAGAGTCTTGCCGAAGAAACTGGCCCCATCATGGGTTTTCCAAATTATAACCTCTTCTTCCAGGTCACCAGAGTTCCTCTTGTTTCCCTTATTTCAAGAGAAACACTCTCACCAGCCATTTCCTCTTGTAAGGACTACAAGTGTTTTTCAACAGGTTGAACTCAGAACTCACAACCCGTCTTCAAAATGGGATTTTAACAAGCTGCCAGCTTGCCATTTGCAATCTTCAAAAGCTACTGGAGAACTCTCTCTCTCTCTCTCTCTCTCTCTCTAAAAGAGAAATCCTGTTTAGTTTTTTTCTCTCTCTTTGCTTGCAAAATCACATGATCCCTCTTAGAACAGCAAACTGTAACCAGACAGATTGCTGGCACCAGAATCAGTTTGTGAGTCTGGATATCTGTTGCTTCAAAGACAATAGTTCATTAATTCCTGCTTCATCCGTCCAATTAACACCTACTTGTGAAGTCTCCATAGGCATTCTTTAAAGTTTCTGTAAAGTTACAGTCCACATGAAGTCTCTGCTTATGCTTAGCTCTTGCATTTCAAATGAGATGTCTTTTGTGAAATGATAATGTCTGTTTATGAAGTGACCTACACTAACACCCACAATCTATCTCTTTTAAAAACATATTTATATATAATATAAAATATAATATAATCTAGTAACAGTACATTCTACCCAAGTATTCATGTGCTTTCTCTGGGGATTCTGGCTTCCTCCCACCTTTCAAAACATACCAGGGGTGTAGGTTAACGGGGTGTAAATTGGATGGCACAGACTCATGGGCTGAAATGGCCTGTTACTATGCTGTATGTCTAAATTAAAAAAATATATATATATATTTAAGTTGTCACTACATACAGCACAGGGTTAGTTTTGAAAAAGGCTGCAATCCGACAAGATGCCTTCAGAGAATTATCCAGTATAATAATAGCCATTGAAAAGGAGGCCCAGAGATGTTCTGTGCAAGAAATTGCTGTGATAGTGCAAACTCTTTAAATGAGTTCTTACTTCCAATTTCTGCCAGCAGAAAAAGGAAAATGTGCATCACAACCCAAGACATCATTAACCACTTGATCGATATTGGGCAAACAGAATGGACACACTCAAGGGAATCATGCACAGAAGTGTCCAGGCGAATTTCCATATGGTTGCTAACCAACCCAAAAACCTTTGGTAGCAATATCTAACATGTGTGAAATGGTTTGGTGCATAACTTGTGAATGCAAATCTGCAGAAATTGATCCAATTTCTGTCAGTATTCCTTTATTTATCATATGAAAGAGTTCATCATTGTTTGTAAAGATACATACTAGGGATCTAGCCTTAATTTCTGCAGGGTTAAAATAAAAGGAATAAATGAAGAGCACATAATTTTTGTGGTTCAAAATACATGTCTGTCTTAAAACCTTTACCCACTAAGATCACTGATTTGCAAACAAACTCACAGAAAATTTGCCAGTTATTTATAAAGAAGTCTCTCCCAGTCGTAGGTGGCTAAAACTCAGTGGTGAGGATTCAGATTTCTGATCATGAACCGTATAACCATATAACCATTTACGGAGCGGAAACAGGCCATGTTGGCCTTCCGAGTCCGCACCGGTTCACTGATTTTGTGCACCCTCTTCAGGCATTGGTCCCGGTAGATCTTCATTCAATAACGATGCGTATGAAGATTTTGCACGCAGTCATTAGAGAACAGAAAATAAACCAGCCCACATCTTCAAGTGGCAAGGCCTAAATAATATTCAAACACAGAACATAAATTGGGAAATAACATTTTCCCCCACCTTTCACTTCAGGCTTTTCTTCATTCATCCTTATCCACTGTACACTCAGGCACGTTGTGCCAATTTTTCACTTTTCATAGATAGGATTTGTTAAAGAGTTGAACAGACAATGCTCCCAATATTGTTTCAATGTAGTTTTTGCCTCGTGCTGTTTCATTGATAGAACCCAAAATTGCAATGGTTGAATTACAATCAACTGCAAGGTACCATGATACAATTTTAAAGCATTTTTAAAGTAGAAAAAAGAGCAGCATTTAAACCAGACTGTCATGGGCTGGTGACTTAGTTGTGGTAAAAGTCAGAACTCCTTTAATTGGACTATCCTGACAGTGTTTAAGAGATGATATTAGCCAGAAATGTCCTGTGGAGTAGAGTTTGTGTGGTATGCTTTTGCAAATTGTGAGCCTCTTGATAGGTTCCATCAGTGTTGAAACAGACCAAGCAATTGGCATCTTCCAATCGAATCAGTTTGATTTACTTTACTCAAAAGCAGTTATCTTACAGTTTACAAGTGAAAACAGGGAAAAAAACCAAAATTATTTTAAATAGGGAAAAAAGAAGTTACTTTTGATAGGCTCACCTGAATTACCAAAAAGAGGAATGAATAATCACTTAAAGGGAAAATATTTGCATGGTAAGAATCAGGATGTTTATGCAGTTCTAACAGGAAAATCATACATAGAGCTAGCAAAAACATTGTTTAAGTCACAAACATAGCAACAATTTAAATGTTAAATTTAAATTTTGATTATGCAGCAACAGTAACAGGCCCTTCCGGCCTGTGGGGCCCAATTACATCCAATTCACCTACAACCACCGTACGTTTTGAAGGGTGGAAGGAAACTGGAGCACCCATGCAGACACAGGGAGAATGTACAAATCCTATGCAGACAGTGTCAGATTTGAAACCTGCTAGCGTTATGCTAACCACTACATTAATCGAGCCACCCATTTATAATGATTAAAATAATTAATACCCCACTATAATTATCATTTCATTCTAATCATTGTTGATTAGAATTACTTATAATCAAAAACATTTATAATGATTAATATCTAAATGCTTTTAATGGTTAATCTCGCCAAGGCAAATAGCGCCTTTGGAAGACTACACAAAAGAGTCTGGAAAAACAACCAACTGAAAAACCTCACAAAGATAAGCGTATACAGAGCCGTTGTCATACCCACACTCCTGTTCGGCTCCGAATCATGGGTCCTCTACCGGCACCACCTACGGCTCCTAGAACGCTTCCACCAGCGTTGTCTCCGCTCCATCCTCAACATCCATTGGAGCGCTTTCATCCCTAACGTCGAAGTACTCGAGATGGCAGAGGTCGACAGCATCGAGTCCACGCTGCTGAAGATCCAGCTGCGCTGGATGGGTCACGTCTCCAGAATGGAGGACCATCGCCTTCCCAAGATCGTGTTATATGGCGAGCTCTCCACTGGCCAGCGTGACAGAGGTGCACCAAAGAAAAGGTACAAAAACTGCCTAAAGAAATCTCTTGGTGCCTGCCACATTGACCACCGCCAGTGGGCTGATAACGCCTCAAACCGTGCATCTTGGCGCCTCACAGTTTGGCGGGCAGCAACCTCCTTTGAAGAAGACCGCAGAGCCCACCTCACTGACAAAAGGCAAAGGAGGAAAAACCCAACACCCAACCCCAACCAACCAATTTTCCCCTGCAACCGCTGCAACCGTGTCTGCCTGTCCCACATCGGACTTTTCAGCCACAAACGAGCCTGCAGCTGACGTGGACTTTTTACCCCCTCCATAAATCTTCGTCGGCGAAGCCAAGCCAAAGAAGAACTGGCCACATTGACCACCGCCAGTGGGCTGATAACGCCTCAAACCGTGCATCTTGGCGCCTCACAGTTCGGCGGGCAGCAACCTCCTTTGAAGAAGACCGCAGAGCCCACCTCACTGACAAAAGGCAAAGGAGGAAAAACCCAACACCCAACCCCAACCCACCAATTTCCCCCTGCAACCGCTGCAACCGTGTCTGCCTGTCCCACATCGGACTTGTCAGCCACAAACGAGCCTGCAGCTGACGTGGACTTTTTACCCCCTCCATAAATCTTCGTCCGCGAAGCCAAGCCAAAGAAGAACTGGCACGATCCTTGCAGAAGATCAACACAAAAAAGGAAGTAATTGTTAGATCACAGTGGGACAGAAATAAATGGGAAAAAGACATCACCTTTGTGGAGAACACGGACTCATTTCCTGATTCCTGTTGTGAATTTTAACAGGTGAACAGTCAGAATAACCAGACTCAGCATGTGATGAGAGTAACAGGTAATTTTACCACATTCCCAGTAAGGTTTGACAGAGATATTCCTAAATTGATCCATTGCCGCATCTTATTACCATAAAAAATGTCATTCACAGCTGAAAAGAAAATTGCCTGCGATTAATTATTATATCCTTGGAGCAGTTTATAAAAACCATATAAATATTTAATTAGTACACAGGTTGAGCAAGTGAAATGTGTTCTACCTCTGGCAGCACACCATACAAAGACAGGCTTATATACTTCTGATCAGAGAATACACATGTTACATTGACCTTGAAATCAGGATTCCACTGCTGTGCCAAAATATATGATGTGACAAAAATGATTAGAGTGCATTGGTAATTATAGAAGGATAACCAAGATGAATGATAAATTATCTATCCTTGATTAAATAAATTAATAGTTAAATATTAGCCTGTAAAAAAAAAATGTGATAATTATTTATTTCATAATTCCAAGATTCTGTTTTTCCAAAAAGAGCCGTGGGATTGGAATTTTCTAATCACTAATCCCTCCATCACTCCTATTTGATTCCATCAGCAGCTCGAGCTCCAGATCCCAACCTCTGATGTGATTAGGAAGTCTTCAGCGCTCAAGGCCCATTGCGAGCCATTCTATCCCTCAGCACCTTCTTAAATCCTGGCTCTAATACGTGGTTCCCATGAGCCCATCTCCTGCAGCCCGCAGCCCATGCTGGTCTGCTGACCGCAAGTCACTAACAGCATGTGTTGATCCCTCAGATACTGACCCGCTCTCTGGTCCTTCGCCGTTGTCACCATCCCATAGGGTTCTCTTCTCTACTTCTTCTCAAACAGGTTGTTTTCACCTGCAATCTCACCATGTGTTCTCACAAGAAAAATACCACCACCAACAAAAGGTTCAAAGTCAAGTCGTGCAGCCCTGAAACATTGTCTGTCCCTTTCCCTCCATTGATGTTGCCTGCCCCTTCAGTAATTTGTTTTTGGTATGAAATTGTATTATTCTAGCCTCCACTCTACTCCAAATTCACATCAATGAGGCCCCTCCTCGGCTTAGACAGTTTTGTACAAATCCAGCAGGTCTACCATATTTTTACACATATAATGCATGTGTTATATGCATATTTTACAAACAAGGCAACCTCCCCCCACCCCACCATGCGCTATGTGTGTATGCATGCGATATGAGAATATTTTTACATGTTGAAAGAACACGCACAATTAATAGCGGGCATGGGGATGTTGAACTGGCAATTTATAACGGGCATGGGGATGTTGAACTGGCAATTTATAACGGGCATGGGAATGTTGAACTGGCAATTTATAACGGGCATGGGGATGTTGAACTGGCAATTTATAACGGGCATGGGGATGTTGAACTGGCAATTTATAACGGGCATGGGGATGTTGAACTGGCAATTTATAGCGAGCATGGGAATGTTGAACTGGCATTTTATAGAGGGCATGGAGATGTTATAGTGGCAATGGGCACAATTTATAGTGGACGTGGGAAATTTTGATCTTGGGAATATCTCTTTCTACTGAAGGTTGTGGTATAACTAGAAACAGGGCATAGGCCTTATGCGAGGCCACTGCACCATAAGCAGCAATTAGAGTTAAATGGACAATTATGTACATTCCCCTCCTTGCTGGAATTATTATTATGAGTGAATAACTGTCCATTGTGCAAAACTGAACTATGTGAAATGGAGATATTGAAGGAAAATTTAAAAAAAAATACAATGCTGGAAATGTGAAATAAAAACAGGAAATGTTAGAAAACGGACAATCTCCGTGGAGAGAAAAACGATAATCATTTCAGATAAAAAGATTGGTGTCTTGGTGTGAGGAATGATTTTTCATTGCTGTTTATAGAATAACTTTGCTCTCTTAACCTGTGCAACCTGTTAATTTTGTATTTTAGCCATTTTTTTCTCCCCTGGAATCCTCAGAAAATTAATCAATAGGGGAATGGAGCTAGAATATAGAATCTAGATATGTGATTAGCTGTGACATTAATTTGTTTGGGCAACTCAAAGGTCATCTGACCTTTAATTTTTATTTTGTACTCATTCTTCAGCATTCTTAGTTATTGATGATTTTGTAATTATTGCAGTGGGATAGTTCTTGTTGAACTTTGAATATGGGAAGTACGAATTGATGAGGGCCATGAAATCATTCCACCCACCAAAAGTTTAATCCTTTCCCTCACTGATATTCACAGATGGTAGGAGGTCGCTGGAGTCCTCTAACCCATAGAGTTGTGGAGGCTCGATCAGTAGGTGTATTTAAAGTAGGACTTGGTATATTTTAAAAGATCAGGACATGGATGAAGCCGGGAAGAGATCAGCCATGATCATTTTGCATGATTGCAGACTTTAGAGATCCAAGTAGATGACTCCTGCAGTTCTATCCATATGTTCTTGCATGCTATCATTTCATTGAGAAAACAATGTAGTAGTTTCTGCTTGTCTTTACAGCGGGCACACATTTCAGTTTCAAACTAAGATGTTAATTAGGTATATTTTGAATTGACTTGAACCTAATATGGAATAAAATGTAAGTGGTTACACTTCTGATGTTAATTACATTGAGCCCTATGTTTTGACGACTTTGGTGAGTGCTTCCACCAGAAGAATAGCAGAGACTGCACAGGGAAGGCAAAAGGCATAAAAGCCTATCATTTTGGAAATAAAAGCGTGGGAAATTCATTGAGGATTGTACAGTAAGTGCCACTGAATTTAACCAGAGTAACTAAACAATGCAAATCAAGTCCACCTCTGCTAAGTGGTTCCAAAGTTAATGATCTCCACATGTGATCTTGCTTATCACATGTCAACTATTGCTGACAATTTCCATTACACTGAAGATCTCCGTATCATTGAAATCCAATTTGTTCCTCCTTTTAAATGGGTTGGCGACTTCTCCATGTCCCATGTGAAGAAAAATGAAAAAGTAGAAACCTGGAAAGAACATGGATTAAACCAAACGGGACAACCTCATTTCTGTCTTCTTATTTATTAAGGAATGTCATAGACAATGTGAGTTTTATTGTTTCTTAAACCTGCTCCCAATTGGAACATAAAATTTTATAAGTTAAATGCTATAATTGTCAGCTATGCTGACATGGTGATATCATAGTACTTGATTTCTATGTTGTTCAACAAATTTAGATAAATTTATCAAAATTCATTTATGCATTTTTACTGATAACATATCAAACATTTTGTGCAGGCGTTTAAAAAACGTTATTTCTGACTTATCTAAGAACATATGAAAACATTTATTGGAAAACAGATGTTATTTCTTTGCATCTCCAATTCCTTCAATGTGTCTCATTACAAAGGCAGACTTGAAAGAGCCCATCTAATTTCTCAATCTGTATGAAAGCAACCATGTAGGAAGTGCAATTGGTTGATCAGAAATTTTTTTTTTATCTGTCAGTAAAGTCTGCAAAATAATGTGCAAAGTCTAAATGGAGTATTTTTTCACCTTTTCACCTTTTGTAATCTTGTGGGTTGGGCTGCAAATCTAATTCAGAATATACTGCCTTTTAATCTATTCAAGACAATGGAATAAACTGAATTTAAACAGTAAAGTCTGAGACAATGAGATTGTAGTGTAATATACAAAAGTGCTGAAGAAATTCAGCAGGTCGCGCATACCTTCACGAGTGGCTCAGGCCTGAAATGTTATTTACATCCTGTGATGCACTGCTGTAGTAGGAAGCAGACACAAAACTTGAGAAAGACTGTACAACAGGCTTTATTCAGTTAAAAGTCTCTGCTACAGTGATAGCTGTACTGGTAACTCTGGAGTGACTGCTCAGGAGGGGCCAGCTCAGGTTTATATCCCAGGTGGTGGATTGACAGCCGGCCGGGTGGAGTCAGCTGATTGACAGCCAGCCAGGTGGGGTCTGTCCTCCGGTTATCTTCCTGCAGGTACAGAGATCACCCCCTGCAGTAGGCTAGTGGTGTATCACCACACATCCATTTGGTTCCTATTCTCTTTGGCTTGGCTTCGCGGACGAAGATTTATGGAGGGGGTAAAAAGTCCACGTCAGCTGCAGGCTCGTTTGTGGCTGACAAGTCCGATGCGGGACAGGCACACACGATTGCAGCGGTTGCAGGGGAAAATTGGTTGGTTGGGGTTGGGTGTTGGGTTTTTCCTCCTTTGTCTTTTGACAGTGAGGTGGGCTCTGCGGTCTTCTTCAAAGGAGGTTGCTGCCCGCCAAACTGTGAGGCGCCAAGATGCACGGTTTGAGGCGTTATCAGCCCACTGGCGGTGGTCAATGTGGCAGGCACCAAGAGATTTCTTTAGGCAGTCCTTGTACCTTTTCTTTGGTGCACCTCTGTCACGGTGGCCAGTGGAGAGCTCGCCATATAACACGATCTTGGGAAGGTGATGGTCCTCCATTCTGGAGACGTGACCCATCCAGCGCAGCTGGATCTTCAGCAGCGTGGACTCGATGCTGTCGACCTCTGCCATCTCGAGTACTTCGACGTTAGGGATGTAAGCGCTCCAATGGATGTTGAGGATGGAGCGGAGACAACGCTGGTGGAAGCGTTCTAGGAGCCGTAGGTGGTGCCGGTAGAGGACCCATGATTCGGAGCCGAACAGGAGTGTGGGTATGACCTGCTAAGCTTCTCCAGTGCTTTTGTGCATTGGAATAATGCATTATTCTTTTATGCATTATCTTTTAGAACATAGAACAGTGCAGCACAGTATGTGCCCTTCAGTCTATGATGTTGTGCCAGGTGATATAAACCAATTCCAGAATCAATTTAACCCTTCCTAAATTCACAGCCTATAACTCTATTTTTCTTACAGACATGTGCCTATCAAATTCTTTTAAAAATCCCTATTATATAATCTCTTACCACTTCCCCTGGCAATGTATTCTGGGCACCCATCATTCTATGAAGATCAGAGTGGACAGGTTTTTATGGAGCTAAAAGGGATTAGAGCAGTTATAAATGTTTTTTTTTCCATCAGTATTCACTCAGGAAAAGGGCACAGAGTTGTGGGAAGTAAATGGAAAAAGCAGTGATGTCGTGGAACCTATATAGATTAAAGAGGAGGAAGTACTTGCTGTCTTAAAGCAAATAAGGGTAGGTAAATCTAGCAGGCCTAAAAAGATATTCCCTTGGAACTTAAGGAAGGCTAGTGTAGAAATTGAAGGTGTTCTGGCAGAAATATTTAAAATGTCCTTAGTCATGGATGTTGTGCCAGATGATTGGAGGATAGATCACATTTTTCCATTGTTTAAAAAAGGCCGCCAAAGTAACCTTGGAAATTATAGGCCAGTGAGCCTGACATCAGTGGTAGGTAAATTACTGGAAGGTGTTCTAATATACAATTATTTGGATAGCCAGAAACTGATTAGGGAGAGTCGACATGGCTTTGTGTGTGGTAGAACATGTTTAACCAATCTTAGAGTTTTTCAAGGAGGTTACCAGGAAAGTTGATGAAGGAAAGGCTGTGGATGTTGTCTACATGGACTTTAGTAAGGCCTTTGACAAGTTTAGAAGTTAGTCAGGAAGGTTCAGACACTAGATATTCATGATGAAGTACTGAACTTGATTTGACAATGGCTGGACGGGAGAAACCAGAGAGTAGTGGTGGATGATTGTTTCAGACTGGAGGCCTGAGACTAGTGGTGTGCCTCAGGGATCAGTGCTGGGACCATTGTTGTTTGTCATCTATATTAATGATCTGGATGATAAGGTAGTAAATTGGGTCAGCAAGTTTGCAGATGACACTAAGATTTGAGGAGATGTGGATAGCAAAGTAGGTTTTCAAAGCTTGCACAGGGATCAGGACCAGTGGAAAAAATGAGATGAAAAATGGCAGATGGAATTTAATGCAGACAAGTGTGAGGTGTTGTATTTTGGAAGGACAAATCAAGAAAGGACATACACAGTAAATGGTAGGGAACTGAAGAGTGCAGTAGAACAGAAGGATCCAAGAATACAGTTACATAATTCCCTGAAAGTGGCATCACAGGTGGATAGAGTTGTAAAGAGAGCTTTTGGCATATTGGCCTTCATAAATCAAAGTATTGTACAGGAGTTGGGATGTTATGTAAAGTCATATGAGACATTAGTGAGGCCAAATTTGGAGTATTGTGTGCAGTTTTGGTCACCTAACTACAGGAAAGATATCAATAAGATAGAAAGAGTGCAAAAAGATTTGCCCAGACTTCAGGAATTGAGTTACAGCCAAAGGTTAAACAGGTTAGGCCCTTATTCCCTGGAGCATTGAAGAATGAGAAGAGATTTGATAGAGGTATTTAAAATTATGAGGGTGTTGACAGAGTAAATGCAGATAGGCTTTTTCCACTGATGGGTAGGTGAGTATAAACCAGAGGACATGGGTTAAGAGTGAAAGTGGAAAAGTTTAGGGGAAACATGAGGGAGAACTTAATCACACAGAAAGTGGTGGTGGTGTGGAACGAGCTTCCAGCTGAAATGGTGAATTCGGGCTGAGTTTTAACATTTAAGAAGAAGTTGGACAGGTACATGGACGTGAGAGGTATTGAGGGCTATGGACTGAATTCAACATAGACTAGAGGGGCCAAAGAGGCCTATTTCTGTGCTGTAGTGTTCTATGGTTCTATGTGTGTAAAAAGAAAAATGTAATTCTGATGTCTCTTGTAAACTTTCCTCCACTCATCTTAAATGAGAACATTGACACTTAGCACCCTGGAAATAGATGCTGGCTGTCCACCCTATCTGTGGCTTTCATAATCTTGTGCACTTCTTTTTAGTTCTCTCTCATTCTTTGTTATTCTGAAGAGGGAAGTATAAACCTAGTCAATCCTTGTTCATATACAAATTATCCAATTTAGCCAATTCTTCTCTGCTCCCCCTTTAAACCTTTTACATCCTTTCTGTAATGATGTGACCAGAACTCAACACAATATTCTGGTCAAACTGGAGTTTTATAGAGCTGCAATATTGCCTCAATGGTCCTGAACTCAATTGCCTAACTAATGTGAAGCCCAACACACCATTCACAGCCACCTTGAAGGATGCATAGATTTAACCCCAAGATCCTTCTCTTCCTTCACACTGCAAAAATCCCTGCCATTAGCCACATCATCTCCTTCAAGTTTGGTCTTGCAAAGTCCATCTCTTCATACTTTTCTGGATTGAACTTCATCTGCCTCTACTCATCCATCCAATCCTGCATCCCTTTGTAATCTATGACAAATTTCTACACTATACACATTGTTCCAGAAAACGTTGCACTGTGGTATTTGGTTTGCAATTGAACAAACCAATGGAAAATGGTCAGGAAAGTAGAAAAAATCAGTGGTAAACAATATCGAGCCACAAATTACATCTGCAGATTCTCTATTACATTAATTTCTATAAGTACTTAGATAAACTGTGGGAAATGAACGAGAGGTCAATCGGATCATAAGCTAAAAAGACACCTTCTTCAGCAATATCTGGCTGATCTTTAATTTTATTACTGGTTATAGTTCCAATAACAATACTTTTGAAACTTTCAACCATTACAAGAAAAAAAGCATGAATTGTTGAATATAGTTCAAAATTCTTCTTTAAAGCAGTATTTGTTGTTATTTTATTTAATCTACATAATGCAGCAATAATCCGAATGTATTGAATTTATTCAAATGAATAGTGCTTTTCTAATTTCTTCAAAAATGTTCAAAAGGCATACAATGGTTTAACAAAACCCTGGTTTTGCCTTTATTGGCCACTGATCAATAGGGTATAAGGATAGGGGTAGGGAGGTAGTGGGGATTTGCATAAATCTCCAAGGTTAGGGGGAACACAAATTTATAACACATTAGTCAGATCCAGCTCGAGTTCTGTGTGCAATTCTGGTCACCATACGATGGGAATGATGTAATTGCACTGGAGAATTGAAGTTTGAATTGAATTGTTTGTCATGCCTAACAAGATTCAGTGAAACACATCATTTTGTATGCTATTCAGGCAATCCATTATCCTTAAGTACTACAGATACACCCAAATAAAATAAAAGTCCAGAATATTTTAAATTTAGACACAGAGCACGGTAACAGGCCCTTTAGGGCCACAAATCCATGCTGCCCAATTACAGCCAATTGACTTAAACCCCTGATAAGTTTTTTGAATGATGGGAGGCAACTGGAGCACCCTGTGGAAACCCATGCAGACACGGACAACATAAAAAATCCTACAGATAGCACTAGATTTGAACCCCGGTCGCTGGTGCTAACCGCTAGACTAACAATGCCACCCTATTGCGTTGAAGAGAATAAGTTTGATTAAAACAGTGTAAGGACAGCATCAATTTGCTGCTGAGATGTCCATTCAATAATCTGAAAACAATGGGTAAGGAAATGTTCTTGAATCTGGCGGCACATGTTTTTAAAATCTGCCTGACAGTGGGAGGCGGGGGTGTAATGAGCAAGTGACCAGAATGGGAAGAGTCTTTCCTGAGGCAGTGGAAAGTGTAGATGGAGTTGAAGGAAAGATTTTGCATGGTGGTCTTAGCAGCTTTCACAACTCTTAAAAAAAAACACAGAAATGCTGGAGGATCTCAGCCAATCTCAGTGTCCATAGGAGATAAAGATGTATTACCTATGTTTTGGGACTGAACCCTTCTTCAAGGAACAAACAAAAATCAGGTGTGTGTCTGAATAAAGGCTTGGCGAAGAATGGGAGGCATAGAAGTCCAGACCAATAGGTGTTAATTGGATATGATAAAAGGAAAGGTGAGAATTGATTTTGGCTCTGTGAAAAGAGACAGAGGGGAAAAAAGGAAGCGAGAGAGAGAGAGAACAGAACTAAAGAAAAGGAGACATAGGGATGAAGATGGTTGTGGAGGAATTTAATGGAAACCATGGAAATGGATATTAATGCCATCTGGTTGGAGAGTTCCTGCACGGAAGATGAGGTGTTGTTTCTCCAATTTTCAGGTGGGCTCAGTCTGCAAGTGCATGAGGACCATGGACAGACACATTAGCAGGAAATGAGAAGGGGAATTGAAATGGGTGGCCACTGGGAGATCCACGCTATTGTGGGACAGAGCCGAGAAGCATCTGCAGTCCCTCATACTTAACTTGACAATTCTTTACACTTTCTTGTTATTTGGGCAGATCAGTTCCAGCAAGGTTCCAGATGATTTCAGAATTAGACAGCATGGATTTAAGGTGTGAAGGGAGAGATTTACGAGGGATCTGAAGAGTAAGTTTTTTGCTCGAAAAGTAGCCCATGACTGGAACAAGCTGTCAGAGGAACCTGCCATAGTGATTTCAATTACAGTGCTTAGAAGACATTTGGACAGATGTATGAACAGGAAGGGTTCAAAAAGAGATGATACAAATGTGGACAAATGGGATCAGCCCAGAATGTCAACATTGTCAGGATGGACAAGTTGGGCTGAGGGACTGATCCCATGCTACATGTCTCTTTGACTTGATAATCTGGATTTAGCTTATATTAGGACACTGGAACTGTCATGCTTGAATGTGACAAAATCATTGATTTGGCATCAAAACAAAACTTTCTGGTTTAACATCATTTCACACACATACGAATAGTAAGAAGGAACATCATTGAAACTTTACCAACATATGCCACAGACACTGGCTCAGAACAGAGCCAGGCAAATTAAACAACATCCACAGAAATGAAAAGACAGCTGACGGTAGGAAGTAGAGGAATTAAAGACACGTCAAAAAGTGTCCTTGATATAGCAAAGATAAAAATACATAGCTGACATTTATGGCTTGCTTAAGCCCTTCATCATAAAACATCAGTTAGATATTTTTTTATCTTTGCTATATCAAGGACACTGGCCTACTGAGTTTCTCCAGCATAGTGTTTTTACTTCAACCATGGTATCTGTAGACTTTTGTGTTTTACCTTAGGAAATGGAGGAACACTAGAATGCTAATGTCTTGAGTAAGCAACGAGAAGCTGGAGGGACAACATGGCCAGGTAGCATTTGCAGAGAGAAATGGTCAGTCAATATTTCAGGTTGCTAAAACTAAAATGTTGGTCACCATTACTCTCCATAGATGCTGCCTGACCTATATAGTCCATCCAGGTTCTCATTTTTTGCCATGCTGGAAGAGATGACTAATGGTTTTTGGTGAACTATCTGCTTAATATATAATTTTGTTGTGCTTGACCTAACAAGCCCAAGTTATTATAAATTAGTTGGGTTCTAGATTACTTAATTTAAGAACTTATCAATGCCAAAATTTCTGATATAATTTCCTTCATTTCAATAAATCCACCCCAATAAGAAATTCACAACACATTTTACTGATAAAATATTGAGGTTCAGCTTTGAATATCTTTCACGTTTGTGCAATTGAAGAAGGTTTTATCATAACAAGTAGCATATGCCAAGTTGGAATGTACTTCCATGTTCCAAGTTCTGGAATTCCTTCCCTACACGTCTCTCTCTACCTCTTTGTTTCTTTTTAATATTTTATTATACTCATTGGAGCCAACTTCTTTAACCAGCTTCTAGTCGGCTCCCCTTTATTTTAGTCTAGTGTCAATTTTTGTTTAATAATCTTCCTATGAGATACATTTTTCTCTATTAATTAACCTTTATAAAAGTACAAAAATATAATAAAATTGGATTGCTGAAATTCCTTATAGAAATAATACAAAATGTTCATGTCATTGCAGAGACAGTTGAATGCTACATTAGAATTGTTCAGCTCCTGTGTCATGATCAGCCAGACTTGACATTTACCTTGGCCTATTTCATGTGCAATTAAGCAATTCTTCCCAGACTCGAGCTGTTTCTATATATTTGAAATGTGTATGTTTCATGGTTTCATGGTCATAATCAAAAGAATTCTACTTTAGTGGTCACTTTTTAAAATCATTCTATTTCTATCTATGTCACACATTAATTTTGTGTTTTAAAAATTGGAGCTTACACTCATTTAAATTTTGACCAAAAGAAAGAGATTTAACTCTGAACACGTCTGAAAAAAATGATCATGTGACAAGAGTACAATTAATGTGCATTCATTATCTTTGTTTATGAGATCTGGCCAAGATGTGCAGACATTTTCTCCAATGAAATCATAATATTACAGTTAGAAGGAAATGTTGAAAAAAATACGCTAAACATCCATTCTTCACAATTTACTGAGGGCTCAGCAGGTAAATTTACTGCTGGGTGCAGTCGTAAGAAGGAAGTGGGAGATCAGAAGGGGACAAGAAGAAGATTTGGTAGGTAGGATTAAAGAAAATCTCGAGAGATACTTTAGGCATATCAGAAATTCAAAGGCAGTAAGGAAAAGAATCAGGTCCCATTCAAGGACGTCTTTGTGTGGAGGCACCAGAGATGGGTGAGATTTTAAATTAATAACCTGCAGATTTCATCAAGCAAGGATGCTACAAACTAACAGTGACTTTAAAATTGTGTGACTGACTTTCACCAACCTGACATTGTCCCATTTTTGAGATAGTGGTTACATTTTGACCACCTTTGAAACAAAAAAAAATACATGTTCACACAGGCACTGCAGATTAGACTTTTAGCAGGGAGAACTGTGACGGTAGCCACAATGGGTAAGGATTTAGTCAAATAGGTCATGCTCAAAGATTCAAAGTAATCTTTGTTTCCCTTGCTGGATCTTTGAGTCTTGTAAACCCTCCCTACTGAAATGATACTTGAAGCCAAGTTGATAACAATTTTAATTTGATTAATGAGTGCACATCCATAATTAAAAAGGAAATGCAACTTTCTTTGTGCAGGATTTTCCCAATCCACACACAAGGTCCAAGAATGCACTCTGTCTAGACCTGGGAATTTGCCCACCTTATTGTGGTCAAAAGCCACCAACACCTCCTCCCCAATACTTTTTGTGTACTCCAAGATATCATAGCTTGTTTGCAACAATTCTGTACTTTCCATTTTCTTCCCTACTGTAAATATTGGTGAGAAATATTCATTTAAAATCTCTCCCATCTCCTGTGGTTTCATACAAAATATGGCCATGTTAATCTTGAATGGGATGGTTTCTTTTTCCTTTCCGCCCTTTCATTTCTGATGTACCTGAAGGATCTCTTGGGATTTTCTTTAATTTTTCCAACCAGAACCATTTCATGCCCTTTTTTTTTACCCCATCTGATTTCCCCTTTAAAGATAGTCCTGGATCTCTTATTGAGGTGCTTGCTTCATCCAGACTGCTTAAATTTTATGTAAGCTGCCTCCTCCTCCTCCATCTCGATTAGTGCTTTAATATCAAATATTTTACTGCTTATGTTCTCTCCTGCCACAAGTCTAATGCATTTTTCATTTCTGTCTTCACTGACATTGGCTCCATTCTCAATCTTCCAATTTATAATTCCCTTCCTTGGTTGATTTTGTTTTTCACTTTTCCTTATCTACAAACCTGCGCCAACTCCCAATTAGCAACTATCCTATGAGTTAATCTTACCCATTTCCTACCATTGGCATTGATATATTCCACTGCACTCACACACACTCTGAGTTCCTTTTTATTTCCTATGTCATTCCACACTTTTACACCATTTTAAAATGTTTCCGAAAATTCATCCTTCTTGCCAAATCATACGATCACTAAAGTGATATTTAAGAGGTCTCTTCCTCAGTGACTGTGCTTGTCTGATTATATTTCCCATTTCAAGTTTATTACCACATGTACCTAGATACAGTGAAAAGATTTGTTTTGCACAATATCCAGCATTTGACCCGTACTTAAGTGTGGCAAGTAAAACACGGCACAGGAGGATCTGGATAGGTTGGTGTTTGCTGCACTACCATACTTTGGATTTGTCCTTTTTCAATGCCATGTATGGCTTGGAACCTGTGGCATTCAACAGCATTGGTTTTATGAAGCCATTGCTCATCAATGACAAACCAGAAAGACGATTGAACAGTTACATGAAGAGTTATAAGAATTGGCAAAAATTCTATTTGATCCAAATTATGTTCAGGCAATGCTTGCCAGCTCACTGAAATGTAATTTGTTTTCATTCACCTCATTTAACAGTTTGTCAATAGGACACAGATATTTCCAGAAACTAAACTTTGGAAGAAAATTAACAAGTTTTATAATTTAAAAGTGCACACGAAGACCCAAGCATGCTGGTTCATCAGTAAACAGACTTGTATATAGTACAATCCTCAGTATCTGGAATTCAAGCAACTGACAACCCAAGCCATTTGGCAAAATAAAATATCGAGAAAATAGATAAATAGAACTTAAAATAAATAAGCATAAATAAAAATGTAAGTAAAAGTTTAAAATTGTAAAAGTAAATGTTCTCCAAAGGAACACACAACCCTGGTCATGCCTCACCCGCAGCACCTGAATGAATACATTTCAATAAAGTTGTGTTTGAATAAATTGGCGGTGTTCAGGATGAAGAGCCAGTAGATGCTGCTCGCCACTAGGGAAACTCTCCCAAAGTGCCTGCTGAGAAGGAGTCTTTATCTTTATTAGTATCTTATTATATTAGTAAGACTTTATCTGTAAACTTGAGGGAGGGGATTTAATTGTAATGTTGGCACAGTTAGTGCAGCAATGAGTCCAACACTGTTACAGCGCCAGCAACCAGGGTTCAAATTTAACTTTTATATATTATGGGAATTACCTGAATAAAGTGAACTTTACATAATTAAGGACTACAATATTGATTTTTTTTTTCAAATTACATTTTGCACTGTTTTTGGTGTATTTGTGTATTTGGTATATTTTTTGGTGTAATTGTGTTTTGGTGTTTTAAACTGTGTATTCTTAATGCAGAACCATTAGTTAGGCATTCTAAGAGTGTGTTTCAGTCAACCAGAAAATTTGCATATCTGGCATCCGTGGTCCCCGTATTTTTACTGTACTTGAATTATGTAAGTTATTTCATCATCGTTAAATACTTGGTTACAATTTTCATTGTCTTAGACTCTGTTTCTTCAAGCTTAAATTTATCTCTTACTGTTTTGGGAATGAACTGTCTTGGAAATGGAATATTGATATGTAATGATTCTGATATATGCAGCTCAACATGAATTATTAAGTCCAGTGTCTGATGTGAGATTAGTTTACATCACTTGGAAAAACCAGGCTAGGCACCTTTGGGTTTGTTCAACACTTTCTTAAGCTAATTTTAATAGTTAGAGAATACTGATCTCGACGCACAGATCTGCAGGGGTACCCTCTGATTGATCAGTGTCCCAGCAAGGCAGGAGTCAGACAATGGAAAAACAGTATTGCTTGGTTGGAATCTGAACCCCAAAACTGTAATACAAATGTGATCTGGAAAAAGCTTCATTCCACGGTGAATTCACTTTCAGAATAACTATCTCCTGGGATAACTTCAGCCATTCTTTCAGAATACTCCGTGATCTGTTCAAATTACAGGGAGAAACTTATAAATCTTATTCCCATACAGCAGATTAAGAACAGAAGTTTGAGAAAGTTGATCACGCTGACACAACTTGTAAAAACTTTAAATGAATTGGAATGAAATCTCAAAGCTCAACTTTCCCAAGGTCTCAATTAAAATAGTTTTGACGTGCTGAGGAAAGGCATCCAGCCTAAAAACATTCTAGTCCACAATAAAGCAAACCTAGTTACATTGTTCAGAATAAGCATTTTATATCTTAGCAATCTTCCTCAAGTGAGCCAACAACTTGTGTTGGCAAATCTCTTCTGAATAAGTTTTGCAGAATAATTTAAAATAATGGAGGAGGCGTAACTCTCATTGAAATGATCAACAGTCGTAAAATGTCAAAGTCTGCAGGCTCCATGGTTGAAATAAAAACACAAAAACAGAAGCTCAGCAGATCTATGTACTTTATATAGCAAAGGTAAAGACATATATGCAATGTTTCTGGTATGTTCTGTTTTGTTTTGAATATTATGCACTTTGGAGCAATGTAACATTGAAGACCAAAGCAGCCACTTGTGGAAAAAAAACATTATTGGTCTTAGAAGATACAAAATGTTATTAATTCAATAGGAGGAGGAGGAAAGCAAGGTAATATATAAAATTTTTTAAATGTATGAAATGGAATGAATATATACACAAAAACTGGTCTTACTCAGTGGGAAAATTGTGTCGATAATATAAAGTATGGACCAACATACTAAAAGAAGATAGATTCATGACTATAATTAAGAAAATTGAAAGCACATGCCTGCTATCTATTGCAAGTTGCTTGCATCTTTGGTTCAATAAATGGGTTTTGTCTCTGATTAACTCCAGCCCACTAAACATGCAATTCATGAAAAGGTGGAAGTAAAGCTATGCAAATTAAAAGCTGCTGTATCCATTGAGTTCGATTCTCACTTGTACTAATTGTTGAGATGGACAGCAAAAATGATATTATGAGAGAGAAGTGGACAACCATATAAAGTACTGAATCATACCCTTCTTAAGTAAACATACTTCAATTAATAAAAATCTGAACATTTCAATCATGCCATTCTTTAAAAAAAAACCATTGCATGCAGAAGAAATAACTTGAATCCAATTATAGGGGGAAAAAAATTATATACTGGTCTCCAAGCTTTCAAATACATTTGGACCTGAAAGACTCAGCAAAATAGAAAAGATAAAGTCACAGCAATTAAATTATTGCAATAAAAAATAGGGAATAATGTTCTCTCAGTGTACTTTGGAACATAGCCCAGAAAAATAAGTATCACAATCTGAGGCAGTAATTTCCCATAAATTTTGAATTTTTTTGGATATGGTAAATTATATCACAATTTCTATGCTCCTTTTTCTATAAATCTGAAAAAGGAAAAAAAAACTTTTTGAACTGCAGATAAGATTTTTCTTCTTAATTCTGCCAAGTGGCTGTCTTCTGTGATTATTGTTGATTTCTCTGTCTGCCTTTTGGTTGACAAAAGTTTCATGTTTGTGACGTTCTAAAAGTTGTATTATGTGTCAATAATGGAACCTTTACCTTTTACTGATCTCACACTTGTAGAATTAATCTGGTCAAACGATTCTCCCTGTATATGCTTCTGGTGGGTTTTCATCAAGTCTTAGTCCGTCGATTTGAATGGATGCTTAATATTAGTCAGTCTTACATAATGACAAAATTAAACATGTATTTTCTTTCAATTTATTCATAATAGAGAAAACCATCATTCTTAATGGTATAAATTATCTTTCACTCCATATAAAAGATTGTAAATGGATACATAGTTTAGAAAATACAAGTTATGCCTTGCTAATTTTGACAATGCAGTACATGAGATTTTTGGTTATGACAAATGGGATTTGATTAATGAGGTGCAAGTTTAATGTAATACTGCACATAAGATAATGGATGGTCAATCTAAATCACATGTATGATCTGAGTTCAGACATGCAGTTGCTGGATGCTTTCCAGCTATGGATAATCTATAGAGTACCACAGTTCTCTGGAGATTCAATTGGATATATCTTGAAGACCAAGATGGGATTTGGGGTATGTTAATAACCCACGCCCATTCATTTTGTTGCACTTAAAATCTGTATTGCATGCAACTGGTAATGACAGGAATCTTACTTGGTGCTCATACCAGCAGGAAGCCAGCAAATGTAAATGGCTATCACTAATGCTAATACACAAAGCTGTCTTGTGCTGCATCTCCTTTGTAAACTGACTCTGTAGCTGTAATATTCTGAAGATGTGCTGGCCAAAGATATGCACGAGGAATAACATTGTCTGAAATGTACTGTAGGACTAGATACTATCCATGAAGAGAAAAATACATCCTAATCCACAGGGAATTGAATGTTAGCTATAGGTTCATTCCGGGAACAAAGCTTCATCAATATTAAAGTTGTGTAAGTGAAGTAACAGTGATCTAGAAATTATTGTTGAGGTCAATGCATCCAGTGGCCATAAGGAAATCCTGTCCACAGCACAGTTTGCTTCTTTCACTGCTCGTCATTGCATCATAACCTGCCACTGAGGAATCTCAGGTGATGGTGTACCCCATCTTAACACACTGATTAAAGGCCATTCTTAAACCCAGAATTAATAGCTTGCACATTGGACATTCTCTGACATTCTTCCTTCTTTCTTGCAGGAGAAGATGAAACAGCAGAAATGAAATGAAAAGGAATAACCCCAGAAATAGGTGGAAGATGCATTGCTTGTTGTTACAGGAAGACATCGCAGGTATTAATAGAGGGATTGATGAAGTAGTTTTCTTCTCAATTTCTCTCCTCTCTTCGCACAGCATTGCAATTTTTTTTAAATTTGAGATACAACATGAGCAGGCCCTTCTGGCCCACAAGCCCATGCTGTCCAAATACACCCATGTCTCCAATTAAACTTCTAATCCTGTACGTCTTTGAGAAATGGACAGAAATCAGAGGATTGAGAGGAAATCCATGCAGTCACGGGGAGAATTCCTAACAGACAGCACCGGATGTTTTTTCACCGAAGTTCAGACATCCCAGCTGAGCTAACCACTTCACTAACCATGCCACATCTCTTTTTGTATCATTCACATCTGTAAGCAGACACTTCTTACTTTCTCCCCTTCCACACAATCAATCCTTTTCCCTTTATCACATTAAATACCCAATAATCGGAACCTTCCTAAAAAGAAGAAAAGGCAGGAGACCTCATCATGCAGTCTTCAACTACACTGCCTACTTTAGTAGCGTGGACAGAAGATTGGTGTGCACTGGGAAGGTACTAAGGACAGTGCATACCATAAGAGACTAAGTGAGTTGAAAGGCTAGTAAAGAAGTCAGATCCTTAGATTTTCACAGCTATCCTGTACTATAGGGCACTTAGATGAAGAATGTTCTGCATCATGAAATGGATAGTGGTGGCTGGTGAGTTACACAATCAAATGTCAGAATGCCTGTACATATCATGAAAGTCTAATTTGTCACAGGGCCTTGTGCAAGGTTTGGAACTCATCCATTCCATCATCAGGAAGGTGGTTAGAGCTGACTTTACACCTGTGAATCCCGCTATCTCGCATCTTTTGGCAAATGCTGACATAATTCTCATTGCATGATAAACTGCTCTTGCTGCAGTTTCAACCCATTCTCCAATTATCACGTAGCAATTTTGGACTGCGGTCTTGCAAGTTCAAACTGCTGTAATTTTGGAACTGGAATCACTATTCAAAGTGAGTGCCAGGATACCACAACCATTCATCAACTTGTTCTCCCACAGATCACAGAGCTGCTGAGACAGCACCCTGGAACAACAACGGTCATTCCATAATGCAGCGAACTGCAGGTCTGCTTTGCAAAACATCCACAGGGTTTCCAAATTAAAGCTTTTCAAATACATTCCTAAGGTTTGTAATCATTCTATATATTTAACAGTGCCAATTATCATTTGATAACAGGCCTAAAGGGCACAAATATTCATTGTTCAAATTTCTGGCATTTATCCATCTATCCTAAGTACAAAGCAATAACAAAATCATTTTTGAGAATGTAAATTCTGAAATAAATGTATTTATTTTCCATTCATTTCACTAATGTTTATTATTGATGATAATTGTATTTTTTTTCTTTTTCAGCCTATACTCAGTCTTTTTAGTTTTACAGTGATTACAAGTATCTATTTCAATTTGAAGACTTATTTGATCAGAATGTAAATAGTTTTAACCAATTTATAAATAAGGAATTTTGAATATCTGTTGACTTTCATCATTCCTGCCAATAAATGCATCATCGACAATAATACCTTACTTTTATAGAATGCCTATAAATTAGAATGGTTGCTTGGGATATTTTATGAAGGCATAACTAAAATAAGACAGCCCTCCAAGAATGTAATATTTGGAAAAGGGACCAAGTCTTTGATCATTTCATTGAAAACCAGACTAGCAGGAGGATGTAGAAGGACATTTTAGAGTCAGTGGGTCAAACACCACAAGACCTGAAGGCCATTTTTAACTTAGGGAATATATAGGATAATAATAGGCTTGCATGTAAATTTTATGGTTAGAGATAATTACAAAAATAGGCAGATGAGAAATTTAAATTTGCGTAAAAGGACACAAAGATCAATGAAGATGGAATGATAGTAAATGGAAGACAATATTGGGAGCATAGCTTTGACACAATGAAACTTGAAAAGATTAGAGTTATGGCAAGCCAGCCAAGAAACAAAAGAATTGACCAGCAATAAATGACAAGGACACATTCAATGCCTTAATTCACTGATCCTCCGAGACTTGTGTGATGTCAGGCAATGTAACATATGTGACATTGACTTTTGTACTTGGTGGGATATAGAACCAGAAAGTCAACTGTCAGAGTTGTTCAGCCAGAGATGATGGCTGGAAAGGAAAATGGCATCGATGACATTGGGTATGAGACATTGCTCCACAGCCGATGCAATATCACTGGCTCTCCACTCAGCTTTGGATCACCTGGACAATGGCAACACATACATCCAGCTACTCTTCGTTGAATTCAGATCAACCTTCAACACCATCATTCTCCCAGTGTTGGTCAACAAGCTTCCAAACCTGGGCCTCTGCACTCCTTTTGGCAATTTGATCCTTGACTTCCTCATCGGGAAAACCACTCTCATTATGAATTAGAAACAACCTCTCCTCCTCACTGACTATCAACATAGGTGCAACTCAAGGATGCATGATTAGTCTACTGACCTACTGACTCTACACTCATGCCTGTGTGGCTAGGCTCAATTCAAATGCAGTCTACAAATTTTCCAATGACATCATGGTCATCACCAGAATCACAGATGGCAATGAAGAAACATACTGAGATAGAACAGCAGGTTAGGTGGTGTCACAATAACAACCTGTCATTCAACATTAGTGAAACCAAGGAGATAATTGTGAACTTCAGGAGGAAATCAGGAGAACTCGAGCCAGTCCTCATCAAGGGGTCAGCAGTGGAGAGGGTCAAGAACTTCAAATTCCTGGGTGTCAACATTTCTGAGCATCTTTCCTGGAGTTTCCATGTCAATGTAATCATGATGATGACTCACCAGCAGCTATATGTTATGAGGAGTTTGAGGAGATTTGATATGTCACCAAAGACTTTCAAAAATTTCTGCAGGTGTACCCTGGATAGCATTCTGCCTGGTTGCATCACTGCCTGACATGAAGGTGCCAATGCACAGAACAGGAAAAACTCCAGAGAGTTGATAAATCTGCCAGTGAAATTACAGGCACTAGTCTTTACTTCATTGAGGGCATCAACAAGAGGCAGTGTCTTATCCTCTATCCTCAAAGAATCCCTCTCCCAGGCCATGCCCTCTTCACATTGCTACCATCGGGAAGGAAGTACGGGAGCCGGAAGGAGAGCACCCAGTGGCACAAGGACAGCTTCTTCCCATCTGCCATCATATTTCTGAATGAACAATGAACCACAGGCACTGCCTCACTTTATCCTGTTTTCCTGCACTATTTGTTTTTTAAATATAATTTATCGCAATATTTGCACCGTCACGCTGCACAAAATACTGTGACATGTTAATGACATTAAATTGTGGTTCTGATTCAGCTTTCCATGCCCCTATTCCTTTTTTCAGTAGAAACACAATGGTGGAGAACCTCAACAGTACTTTATAGAGCAAAGACAAAGATATATAACCAACATTTTGGCCTTCATCAAGGAATGAGCAAAATGTAGTCAGGCATCTGAATAAAATGGTGGGATGGAGGAACACAGGCAAGAGGTGGATAAGTGAGGAAGGGCACAAGAGAAAACAGTGGACGAGTGAATAGCTCTGTGAACGGAAAGGGAAAGGGGGTGGAGAGATGGAGGAAAGGAGACAGAGAAATAGGGAGAGAGTTATCCTGGTATTTTTAAAACTCTTGGCTCCTTTTCCATTATATCATTTATTTTAGAATCTGCATGTTATCTATAATAATGAAAGGCATTAACTGGGTTTCTGGAGGTGGTAATTCAAGTCTGAAGTCACGATTGTCACTATATTTCAGCCAAAATGTTTCTATTAAGCATTACAACAAATTTTAGTAGCTGAATATTCTTTCTTGATCATTTTTCACAGTAAAAATATGACACAGAGGCCTTTTTTTCACGTCTTCCTTTGCACTGTAAGAATATGACACAAGATAGTGTCCTTTTACTTGCAGATGCCAAAGCTCTAATCCTGTTTTAGCTGTAAGCCTGGTGTCTTTTCTAAAATGTCAACTTGTATGCCAGGCAGTTCTACCTGTCAACAAAATCGGAAGATTAGAACATTGTCTAGCATCTTAACACCAGCACAGCATGGTTCAATTTCTTCAAGAGATTTCAAGATTCCTTTATTATCATGAAATAGTACAGAACATGTGATGCACAAAATTGCCTTCTGCCTGCTGTAAGGAAGTCAGAGTTGCATTAGTTTTGCCCGAGAGAAAGGGAAACAAAAAAAAGACCCTTCAGATACATTGAGTGTCCATTCGTTTATCTCCAGCAGCTTCTGCAGCCACACAGACTCCTCTTCAGTTCATTGGCAATCCAAGCTCCTGACTCAACCCTCTGGCACGACCAGGAAGCCTTCAGCACCGAGACCCTTTGGGAGTCCTCATCACCTTCTTGAATCCCGGCTCCGATACCTGGTTCCTATGAGCCAGTCAGCTCGTGTGGGTCCCCCGACACCAAGTAACCCACAGCCTGTGGGGGTCCTTCAGCTGCTGTGTCCCTCGCGAGTCTGCTACCATGGTCACCATCCTGTAGGGCCTCTCCTCTGCTTCTCCTTCTCAACACAGGGTTTTCTCTCCATTTCCGATGCCCTGCATCAGTCCGCATCTCACTGGAGTCTGCATCCCCTCATGGTGGTTGCTGCACCTTGGGCACAGGCCGGCGTGGATGCAGGATTTTATTTATGATCACCAACTGCTCCATTAACAGGCTGTTTAAAGTCTGTACTGAGCTACTGTCATTCAGAACAAGTGTTTGAACCCTTTGGATCAAACAATCCTATTAATTTGCAGCTCGCTTGTTTCTCACCCACCAGTAAGGCAGCAGCACTAAAAGTGATTCTTATTAATTCCCTTGGACCATAATTATTTTGTTGGAAAACCTCAAACCACAAAAGAAGAAATACAGCTGATAAAGTGATGGAGTTTCCTCTGTTTTTGTGGATGAGGGGAAAAATCTCAAGAGTCATCAACTGACATTACCACAATAACTCACTGCACCAGTCAACTCATCATTAGGAAATCTGTCAATTCATATAATTGAATATCTCTTCCCTTTATCAGAAATAATTTTTTAACAGTAGGTGACCATTGTGATATAAAATTCAAAATATCACCAAGGTCATCTACGAACTTTCCACAAATTATTATAGATCCTAATTTTAATTGGTCTGATGTAGCTTTCTTTGACATCTGCAGTAAAATATATATTTTTTGCCATACCATGATTCAAAAGCACTGAAGAAACAAATCACCATGTTCTTCAAATATATCAAGATCAATATTTCAAGTCCTGTGCAATAATTTTCTAAACCAAATCTGCCTGAAATTGATGTAGTCAGAATAAAAGATTGAAGAACTTTTGGTGCGAAATTTCTAGAGAGAATCTCGAGTTTCCTTGATCATTTACTTAGTTTAAAAACATCACGCTAAAAGTTAGTTCTGCCTCAAAATTAGCTTTGCCTGCAAAATTGGCTGCACTCCCGATAATGAATTAATTCCAAATGGGAGCTTTCACCTACAAAACTTTGAAAAGGCTTTAAAAAATGAACCTTTTTTTATGCACAAGGTGTGTTAAATGTTTTAAAGGTGTTGGAAAAATAACTTTTCTTTCAATTTACATCTAATTACTATATTCAAAAATGACTAAAAATTGATTCCAACAATCATTGCACCAGATTGAAATAAAGTACCTGCAAGTGTCAACATTCACACTGAGATAGAAAATGCTTTTTCTTGTGAAACCCACCTTCAACTGCATTTATTCAACACTGTCAACTTACCATTTTTAAATATATCAAGAAAGATTTTGAAAGGCAACATTTGATACTGCTCACGGGCACTGGTTCATTGATAGTTTCAATTCACATGAAAGCTTGAGGGGAGAAATGCCATGTTACAGAACAGATGAAATTTTGCATACATTTTGTGGCAGAATGACCCATGCTGCACAAAGCAGAAACTCTACCCAATCATGCTTTCCTTTGGTTTACTGGCAATTTAGCATTCAGATGTGGCATATCTTTTCACAGAATTCTATTGTAAGATTAATGTATTTGTTGAGATTTTACATTCAAACATTTACTATTCTATTGGTTACAGAGAAGTTATTTTTTTTTGGGTGCCATGGACATTTTAACATGATTGATACTATTCCTGATCACTACAGAGGAAATGGAATGCTGAAATGACCCTCCTCCAATAATCCAATGCCAGAAGGTTTTCAGTAATGATGGGATTAATCTGATTAACAGATAATTAGTTTATCTTTGATGCTGGTACATCACTGATTTCACACCTAGACAAGGCAATAGAACATGATTTAGCAGGTCCTGAAATTGAGACTGAATCTGCTAAAGTATATAGTACAGAAGTGATCATTTTTCATTTTTAACTAGAGGTATTTAAGACACTCAGTGGATACTGCAACTTTGACATTGACTGAACAATAAATCTGAATTGAGGCAGAAATAAATGTTAACTGAAGCTCTTTTGTGTTTACAGGCTATTGATTCAGGAATGACCTTCAGAAGGAATTGAGTGCAGTTTGAATAGGCTTCAGTCCAAGAATATTTGACTTAAGAATTTGGTTCTCTGCATCAGTGCACATCATTTAAAAATAGTTTATATGACCTTGATAGTGGCATAAGGCATCAGGACAGTCAAGCCTAGAAATTCAATTGCATTTGAAAGTTGGCAAGTCTGGGTACTGCGGGCAGAGGGCAGAGGAGTGTGAAATTGGTCCTACATGCACCAGTTAACATGGGCCTACAACATTCATGTGGTTTGGATAACTACAATGGAGAATGATGTGAAGCACATTGACATGATAGTGGGTGCAACTGAATGCTTGCCATCTCTATAATGGCACTAAACTTCTAAATTAGGAACTTTGCATTGTTTCAAAAAGTAATGTCTTCATCTGTACAACCATTCTTCAGAGATTCAGTGGGAATACCAGAGTTTAATTTTATCATTGCAACCAAATAGTTACTTTGGCAAAGCAGAGTTAAAGCATAAATTAGCTGTTGTCCTGCCAGTCATTTCATATAATGAGTACAAAAACAGAAACGGTGATGTATTATTGTATGTTATAATCAGTATCATTTTATTTTGACCATTTGCTGTATAATTGCCCATATATGAATATACAAAACAATAAAATGTGCAATATAATCCTGCTTAATTATTTTTTAAATCTCTGGTGCATATCTGTTTATATTGTTCTTTATTGTTTATTCCATTTGAAGAAATAAAATAGTAAAACATGCAGTTTTCAAAGCACAGATAAATATTTAATAATGAGAGATATTAGTTTAAAATTTGTTTCAATTAATATTAATAATTTTAAATAATTTACATCAGTTAAATATATTTTAAGGACACTTGTAACTTTATTTATATGAATTTATTAATGGATTTATTTCATTTTAAATGATTTACTTTTTAAAAATATTTCCAGTATTCAATATACTTATCTGGCAAGCCGGAAGAGAGGTAATGTTGTAATGGTTATGTAACGTTGGGTGATATTATGTAATGTTGGGTGGCTCGCAATCTTTGTAGTTCTTGACTTGAGGTATAATAGAAAGAGCAAATTGTATTTTAAACTTAAAAGATGTTGTCCTAAATCTCTAAAAGAAGATTAGAGATTGCAACCTTGTACTGTATTTTACAGTATGTCATGGGTTAATATCAAATACTATTATGGTGTTATGCTGGTCCACTGAAGGTGATAGTTAATTTTCTCACAGATGTCTGCATTTGCTGAGAGATTTCTGTTGAGATATGACAGGTGGTCCACATTGTTGTGGACCTTTAAAATCAGGTGTTGTACCACAAGTTGAATCTTTACCACAAGGCCTATCTCTTGTATCTGACAGTGAATCAGTTGAATATAGTTTGGAGCTTGACCTACAGATATGGATATGCTCAAGAATCCATCTAACACTGTAGTTCAATGAGTGAATTTGGAATAACCCTGGTTCTGGAATAGAATTTTCCCCAGTTTTTGCCCTGTGGAAGACTCAGTCAGGAAGTTTGTTGGAGTGCACAGTGAAGATCATGTCTATTGTGTCAGTAAAATCCACAATGGGATCCAAATATTGTCAGGTTAGATCTATGCATGTATTTTCCCTTTGAAAATAACCTCACTCAAGAGAAACTGTATGCATCTTTATTCATGCCAAGATGGCACCAAACTGAACCTCATTATACAATGTAACTCCATGTATATGACATCACACGCACATGCGTGTTCCTATAACGCTCTTATCCTTAAAAAAAAATGTTTTGTTCTTACTGGTAAATAAGTATAAAGTTAAATTTAACTATGTTAACATGACAGATAAGCATAACTTCCACTAATCATAGAAACTATAGATCCTGCACTACTTAACTTAAAATTTGTTAACTGGAAACATACAAAGTCTTTAAGTCACTGCCAATAGTCTTTGTGATGTACTGAATAAAGTTTTTAATTCACTGCACATGGTCTTTTAAATGTACTGGAGGGTGTCTTTCTCTCTTGGATCTTCTCTGGGGTAAAGAACACTGAACAGGAGTTCAAATTTTCAACTTTTTTTGGAGGTTAGTTGAGGAAGTTTAATTGTCAAAGAATTCTCCTCCTCACCTCAATCCTCTATCGATCCTTCTTGTACGTGTGGTGAACTGCGAATGGTTATCTCCATCTTGTATTCTTGAAGCTCTCCTTCCTCATGTGAGTCCTTCACTCTCATGTTTTCCCATTTCTTTGCTAATTTCTTTGAACATTTTAAAGTTCATCTCATCTGCCTTAAATGCCCTGAAGATTAAATTCTTTGAATTTCTTCATTTCTACAAACTCAGCTCTTCTGTGTTCCTTTTATTCATTAAATGAAACAATGTGCTGACGAAATACATCTAGCTGTTCGACACTGGGGACAGCATCATAATCAATTGAGTAGCCTGTAGTACACAATATATCACATAGCCCTAAGGCACTTTAATTTTCTCCTTCAAAAGGGCCTCCAAACATGTCCGCAATTTTTTTTCCCATCTGCAGCATTGTGCAATTTTCTTCTGGCAGGCATCTACCCAAACTAAATTCCTGACACACTGCTCTCTTACTTTACCGTGCCTCTCTCACTTTCTCTTTCCTATCCTTTTTTGTTGTCTTCCTCTCAATTTTTTTCTTCCTTTTTTCCTGCTGCTGAGGGCATCCCCTTTTCATCTTGGTACAGCTCATTCCTTTTTTTCACCAAATTCTCACCTCCGACCTACTTTTTACCTGAAATCCCTGTGAATCCCATTGTCCAGAGTGTGGAAGTTTTCATCTTTGTCATGTATTTTCCCTTTGAAACTAACCTCTGGCCAATGTTTATGCCCTGAATACTCATGGGTCTGCATCTTTTGAAACTTTTTTTTCCACCTTACCTGATTTAATTAATTCCTCATTGATCTTGGCCATTGACTTGAATTGTTGTTTAGGCACAGTTTTAGATCAATCATCTCCTAGATCTGGTACTCTTTCTAAATAGGTAGCCTTAATTCATTCTTTATTAAATTTTGTTTTTCAGATGTGTGGCATTTTTTATATCCTAATAACACTTAGCTGCAGTTTTTTTTATTGAATATACATCATTCTTACTCTAGAATTGATGATTTTCTAATTGATGATCAATTGATTTATTGGACTAAAGCATGTGATTATCAAGCAATAGTTATATATGATCATGCTCTTATCATTTTAACTTTGAATTTTTCTGACATCCCTTTTTCCAAAAGACAATGGAGATTTAATACCACTTTACTTGCAGACAAAGAGGAGGTAGCTATTTCTCAGGAGGAAATATCTCTTGCTCTCTCCTTGTTGCACTCTAGTAAATCTCCAGAACCAGATGGTTTTCCTGCAGAATTTTATAAATCCTTTTCCAAGGCCTTGTACCTATATTAAGTTTTGTGCTTGAAGATTCATGTAAAGATGGAAAGCTTCCCTTAACTTTTAATGAGGCTAGTATATCTCTTAATCTGAACAAAAAAAAATGAGCATCTTATTGACCAATTTCCATGTTTTGTTTCCCTCATGGGCGGAGGGGCCATGCACGTGCACTTGGCTGCATTGCCACATCCCCACCAATGCAGAGGCAGAACTTGACAGCTACCTTATAAGGCGCAGCGCGGGCTTTTTCAATTAAACTGTTGGAAACGAAACTGACCCCAATATGAAATCTCAGTTCTCGTTTCCCCCTTGTAGCTACCGCTACATTACCAATAATTATTGATTATGACCAAATTGGTTTTATTAAAAATCATTATTCTTATTATAACATTCATCCATTATTGAATATATTATATATACCCTCCACCCCAACAATGGAATGTGTTCTATCATTAGACCCTGAAAAAACCTTTTTACTGGGTAGAATGGGAATATTTATTTGCTATTTTAGGGAAATTTAATTTTGGTCCAGATTTCATTAATTGGATTAAATTATTATATCCATGTCCAATGGCATCAGTTCATTTTAATTCTCAACAAATGAAGATGTTTAGGCTGTATAGGGGAACACAACATGAATACCCTTTAAGTCCTTTGCTTTTTGGTTTAGTATGGGAACTGCTAGCTGTTGCCCTCTGACAGTGTAGAGAATTTAAATGAATAACTAGAAATGGAGTTGAACATAAAGTATCTCTTTATGCAGATAATCCATTGCTCTTTATTTCAAATCCAGAGGTTTCTATACCAAATATATTAACTATGCTTGCTCAATTTGGCCAGTTTTCAGGTTATATATTAAATTTGTACAAGAGTGAATTATTACACTTAAAGGGATCTTTTTCAATGTATCCTAATTTTCCATTCAAAGTAGTGAAAGTAGGATGGCACCTGAGAAGGTCAAGTCTCCACATCAGGAAAATGCAAGTCCATTTAAAGGAATGTACCACCTCTAACTTGACTTTTCATCTAACAAAGCACACTCCTGTCCCACCTATGGCAGCCTGTGGGTCTTATATTGATTTTTTTTCAGTCATCTCAGACCACACAGGCCTAACATGAAGATGTCAGACTGTCAGCCGGGGCCATCTGAAAGTAAAAGTGCTTGTGATTGCGATTTAAATCACAAAGTATAAAAACAGAGAGTAAAAGTTTTTATAATTATATAAAGTGCAAAAGGGTGGCTAAAGTGAAGGTTGGTACCTTGGAAGGTGAGAAGGGAGAATTGATATTGGATGATAAGGAAATGGCTGAGGCTTTGAATGACTATGTCATTCTTCACGGTGGAGGATATGTCAAACATGTTAAAGACAGATTTTATGGATGTGATCAGAGGTGAGGACCTGGATGTAATAGCTATCTCTGGAGAAGTAGAACTCATAAAAATTGAGGGTCTAAAGCTAGATTAGATTGCTGGTCCTGATAGAATGCATCCTAGTGTACTGAAATAAATGGCAGAAGTTATAGTCAAGGCTTTGGTGATAATTTATCAAAATTTTCTAGACTCTGGGGAGGTTTCAGTGGATTGGAAGATAGCGACTGTCACACTACTACTTAAAAAAGATGTAGGCAAAAGGCAGGGAACAAGAGGCCATTTTTAACATGTATTTGGGAAAATGCTTGAAGCTATCATTAAAAAAGAAATAGCAAGGCATCTGGAGTGAAATGGATCCATCAGGCAGACACAGCAAATTTCAATAAAGGCAGATCCTGTTTGACAAATTTACTGAAGTTCTTTGAGGATATAATGAGGGAGCAGATGAATGTTGTTTATCTAGTTTTCAAGAAGGCATTCCATACGGTGCCTCATAAAAGTCTTGTACAGTAGATAAGGATGCAGAGAGTTGGGGGTAATGTATTAGCATGGATAGGGGATTGATTAACCAATGGAAAGAAAAGAGGTTGGGTGCAGAGGGGTTTTTCTATTTGGCAATCAGTAGTGACTGGTGTGCCTCAGGGGTCAATGCTGAGCCCACTTCTATTTACAATATACATAAATGATCTGGAAGTGGGAACAGAGTGTTGTGTATCTAAGTTTGTTGATGACATTAAATTGATTGGAAAAGCAAACTATACAGAGGATATGGAGTGTCTGCAGAGAGATATAGATAGGGAGATATATTAAGTGAGTGGGCAAGAGACTGGCAGATGGAGTACAATATTGGCAAATGTGAGATTCTCCACTTTGGAAGGAAAAATAGATCAGAATACTATTTAAGTGTCATGCTGCCATGTAGGAAGATTTGGGAGTGCTTGTGCATGAATTGCAAATGGTTGGTTGGCAGATCCAGCAGGTTATCAAGAAGGCAAGTGGAATGTGGGCCTTCATTGCTAGAGGGACACAATTTAAGAGCAGGTAGGTTATGCTGCAACTGTACAAAGTTAGGCTGCATCTGGAGTACAATTCTGGTCTCCTTACTTGAGGAAGGATATATTGGATTTGGAGGTGGTGCAGAGGAGGTTCATCAGGTTGTTCCAGAGATGAAGGGCTCCAAACAAAAAGCAGAAAATTACAGGCCAGTGAGCCTGATGTCAGTAATGGGTAAATTACTGGAGGGTGTTCTGATAGATCGGATATACAAGTATTTGGACGGCCATGGGCTGATTAAGGATAGTCAGCATGGTTTTGTGCGTGGTAGGTCACGTTTAACGAATCTTGTGGAATTTTTTGAAGAGGTTACCAAAAATGTTGACAAAGGCTGTGAATGATGGACTTTAGTAAGGTCTTTGACAAGGTCCTACATGGGAGGTTAGTTCAAAAGGTGCAGACACTAGGTATCCATGGAGAGGTTGTAAAATGAATTTGAAATTGGGAGAAGACAGAGAGTGGCAGTGGATGATTGCTTCTCAGACTAGAGGCCTGTGATTAGTCGTGTACCTCAGGGATCGGTGTTGGGACCATTGTTGTTTGTTGTCTTTATCAATTATTTGGATGATAATGTGGGAAACTGGGTCAGCAAGTTTGCTGATGACAGTAAGATTGGAGGTGTTGTGGACAGCGAGGAAGGCTTTCAAAGCTTGCAGAGGGATCTGGACCAACTAGAAAAATGGGGCAGAAAATGGCAGATGGAATTTAATGCAGACAAGTGTGAGGTTTTGCATTTTGGAAGGACTAACCAAGGTAGTACATACATAGTAAATGGCAGGGCACTGAGATGTGCGGAGGAACAAAGGGATTTGGGAAAACAAATGCATAATTCCCTGAAAGTGGTATCATCTGTAGACAGGGTTGTAAAGAAAGCTTTTGCCATCTTGACCTTCATAAATCAAAGTACAGGAGTTGGGATGTTGTTGTGAGGTTGCATAAGACATTAGTGAGGCCAAATTTGGAGTATTGTGTGCCAAACTATAGGAAGGATATCCATAAGGTTGAAAGAGCACAGAGTAGATTTACTCGGATGTTGCTGGGACTTCAGGAGTTGAGTTACAGGGAAAGATTAAACAGGTTGAGACTTTATTCCTTAGAGTGTAGAAGAATGAGGGGAGATTTGATAGAGGTTTACAAAATTATGAGGGAATAGACAGAGTAAAAAACGAGTAGGCTCTTTCTACTTAGATTTGGAGAGATAAATACAAGGTGACAGGTTTAAGGGGAATTTCTTCACTCAGAGAGTGGAGGGGGTTTGGAACGTGCCCAATCTGATGTGGTAAAAGTTGCTCACTCTTTAGCTTTAAGAATAAATTGATTAGATACATGGATGGGAGTGGTCTGGAGGGTTTGGAATGGGTGCAGGTCAGTGGGACTAGATGAATGATGTTTCGGCCTATTTCCTGTGTTGTCATTTTCTATGATTTCTATGGAACTGCCTTTCCCAGAAGTTGGTGAATCTTTGGAAGTCACTGCCCATCAAGTCAGTGAAGGTGGCCTCAGTAAATATATCTAAGACAATGTTGGATAGATTTTTACAATGCAAGGGAATTAAGGGATATGGGGAAAAGGCAGGTAGGTGGAAATGAGCCTATCTTCAGATCAGCCATGATCTCATTGAATGGAGAAGCAGGCTCGATGGAGCAGATGGCCTACTCTTGCCCCAATTTCTTATATTCTTATGAAATATTTTCCATAGTATTAAATCATGTGTCACGTTGTGCACAATGATACAAATATTGCATTATAATTATCACGATGTGTAATTGATTCCTCTGTAGCCGCATTCAAACTCTTACATTATTAGGCTTCAGTCTGTTGCAACAGAGATTTTCATTAAAACATTCTCAGTGCAACATGAAAGTGAGAGAATTTCAATAAATTACTTTTGCTCAGTGGCATCATCAATAAAGGGAGCTGGGGGAACTGTGCATTATTGCCAAGATGGTGTTAAAGTTATGACCACTTCGATAAATGAGAAATATCATGCATCAGATGAACAGCGACTCCATCAATACACTTATTGATGGGGACCAAATTGCCCAGAGGAAGAAGCAAAAGGCTCTTCCTGTCTGATAAAATGATACCAACCAATGCTGCCAAATTTAAAATCTGGTCTTCAAGATATGTAAGCTTGTCCCTGGGCAAGACAAGTGGAATTATAAATGTTTGATAATGCACTGCCTTCTTGATCTTTGATGAAATGGATGTTGTCCAGAGGGTTATTTTGGACTGGAATTTTATTCAAATACATCAATGATTAAATTTCTGTTTGAAGGAATTGCTCTGCTGCACTTCTCATCATGCTCTGGCAGTAAAAATTAGAAATGTTTTCAACAATTAAAACATTTAAAAATACAATAATTATGAGAAGCATAATAATGAATCAAGGAACAAAGTTGGCTCAATAAAATTAACTGGGAATAACGGTTGACATGCCTATTCTGATGCGTAATGAACATTTTTTTTGGCTTCCTCTACTGTTAGGCCTTCCTGCATAAAATACTTGAGATGGATGTCCTTGCTAAGTTTCCAGTAACATAGTTCCAAAGTTCCCCACATATCTCAGTCACCCACACAACGAGTTTGGAGTAAAGCGTGAATGACTGCAGACACCGATTGCAGTAAAAACACAAACAGGCTGGAGGATCTCCATAGAAGGTAGAGATTTAAAAAAAAACAAATAGACTTTATTCAAAATAAATTATTAACAAATAGAGAACTGTTCGAAGTCTCTTCATACCCTTAATTTTGTATCCAGACATTTCCATCACTGTACATTACGACATTCATTTCTATTTGGCAGCTTTGCCACCACTGTGACACCTTGTTATTACATCTCGATGTTGTTTGAGGTGTGTCCCATCGGTCTCAGCCTAATACCTGGTAAAAGAAGGAGTCTAGACATTAGTCCTTCCACACAGTGCCCTCGCTTTGGTTGCACCAAACCTCTGTGCATCCTTAGCACATACTCCTGCGGCCTGGCTGAAAGACCAAAACATTTCAAGCAGACCAAAAGCTGATGATCTTCCAACAGATTTGGATGTCTCACTCTGTGTACGTCCCCAGGAACGGTCTGTAAATCAGAGAGTCCTCTCTCACACTGCGGCTGAGGATGAAATTTGATAAGGACTTTTCCATCCTTCTACACAAAGTCTTAGCAAATCTGCATTCTGCAAAGAAGTGAGTGACTATCTCCATTCCACTGCAACCATCTTGAGGACAACGTGCGTGGTGGGTGATATTCTCATTATACAAGAAGGATCTGACTGGGAGGGCTCCTCTCACCGCCAGCCAGGCCAAATCCTGATGATTGCTTGTGGCCACTCGTGGAGGCATTCCAGCAGATGACCTGGACAGTCTGCGCAGGGAACCATCTCACGAGGTCCATTGAGTCCTCTTTTTTCAGTATCTGCAGGATGTTCCATGTTGACCACTGCCTGATGGCCTTGTAGTCAAAAGTGTTTGGATAAACTTTTCCATGGAGGATTGGTGGTATAGGAAAGTCCAGATGGCTACAACATTGCATGTGATTGGGTCAGCCCCATCTTCTGCAGCACCTGGGTCAGGAAGAATTTTTGCACGTAACGGCACTTGATGCCCTCATAATTTGGTTCCACGCACAACCTGAAGCATCCACACATGATTGTGGTCACAGGATAAGGGCCACGTTGGGTACAGCTTTGGCCCATTGTCTGGTGACTTGTACATGGTGATCTTTCAGACCCTTTCCATCTTGGATTGCCATATGAACTGGAAGCCTGTTCTGGTAACTGCCAGAGCAGAGGTGTGGCAGACGGGCACAGCTGTGCCACAGGCAGCAGTACCAAAAGCATCTTGTACCCGATGATCAGGTTCTTCCCTGTTATTGAGGGGGAGCACTGTGACCACAGTCCCAATTTCTAGTAGACATTTGTGATCCGCTCCGACCAATTTTTGTTGCATGCCTTGGTCCCTCCAAACCACAACCGCAGCACCTTCAGGTGGTCAAATCTGACTGTGAAGGAGGGATAGACCGGTCAGACCAGTAACCGCGCTCTTTTTCTGGTTTTACCCTGGTGCCTGATTCAGACACAAAAATGCCTGTATTTGCTGATCAGTATGCAGAACAATCGTGTGTCAGAAGAAAAGTTGGCAACATTTTCCAAGTACGTGGAGGTCTTATCTGGGTGCCTTCACTGCCTGGCAATGTTGCACACAATTAAGAAGGGAGAGAGCAGGTAACCCTGCCTGACTCCAGACCTAAGAGCAGTTTATCCAATTTCAGAATCATTCCCCAAAACCCAGTTTGGAGACCACATCCATCATATACGTGTGCAATATCCTGTCGAAATACTTCTCCTCGTCTAAGCTGACCTGGCAAATATGCACCTGTGTGCAAGCGATGATATCTCTGAGCAGCACAAGGTTGTTGAAGATTTTCCTGTCTGGAACTGTGCAGATTTGTTCTGGGAGGATCACCTTCCCCAGGGTAGATTTGACTCAATTGGCGATGGTTTCGGACAAGATTTGTCGTCAACATTTTTTCTTTTTCAATATTTTTATTAACATTGAAATTTAAATTTCATATCAAAAATAGAGTAAAAAGTCAAAAAAGATACATTACACTTAAATCATATCATTTCATCCAAACAAATAACATTGCATTAATATTTTATTTTTACCACTACCAAGTGTGAAAGAGTATTTAGATTTGCTTTGGGAGGAATTGTTAAAGCAGGTTGCACACAAACATTTTAAAACACAGATTCTTTGCAGGACTTTTGCAGAATGCTTTTTGCAGAAAGCAACAAAGTTGCAGAGTACAGCTTGCCTGGGAGAAGATGTGATCTTTGCAGGCCCAGAAAGGTGAGCTCATCCACGAATGGCACCTGGGGTTGAAGATGCGCACTGTTATCACTCATTCCTTTTGCACTGGAAGAGTGAAGAATGACTGTACCTTGAATTGCAGAAGTGAAGCCGCATTCCCCTTCTTTCTGAAGTCCCAGAGAATCACCCGACTGGGGTCTTGAAGGTTATGTCAAAGTGACTGATATCTGTAACATCCTGGAGGCTATAAATGTTCTTTGCTTCAAATTTGCATAATTCCATTAACACTTTCCAGACAAAGAGGAAAACATAAAGCCACCGCTCATGTCATTCGCTGCTATTCTGACTGTTTTCCTGATTCTTCTTGCTCCAGAAGAGTTTGCTGCTGCAACCATCCTTGTAGGTCTGGTGGAGGTGGCCTTATTGCTGGAAAATGTGTCAGATTAGTCCCTCAATCAACCTGGATCTGCCTCTGCATCAGCAGGCCAACTCATATCAGACAATCTCTTCCACTCTAACAGTCCTGCCAAAGTTCTTCCTCTTCTTTCTTGATGTTACAGCTTCTCACGGATCCAGTTGATTGGCTCACAGTAGGTGACGTTCTCTTGATCTTAGCCAAAGTTTCTGGGCTGAGCCCATCATCAAGGTTGAGATAAAAGAAGGCATGCACCTGAATAAAAAGCCTCGGAGAGGTGGGAAGAAAGGGCAGGGGGAGGAGCACAGGCCAAGAGGCAAGAGTCCATTACTGGACATGGATAGGTGGACAGGAGAGAAAAGATAAGAAGTGATTGGGGAAGTGGGGTGGCCATGTGAATTCCATGCCCCATTTCTCCGCCAACAAGCCTGTCCATGGATGGTCTCATGCGCTGCCAGATTGAGACTGCCCACACATTGGAGGAACAACACATATTCCTTCATGGCATCCTCCAATCAGATGGCATTAACATCAACCCCTACTTTCTGTTAGCCTCCCCTCCCATCTCTCCTCATGCTGTATTCCTATGTCTCCCCTCCTCTAGCTCTGTCTCTCTCTCTTTCCTATTCCCTCTATCTCCTTTCCTCTGGCATTAAATTCCAAGCGCCACCTTTCCTCTCCTGTCGTCTATCCATCCAATTGTCGCCTTGACCCTACACTCTTGGTATGTCTTGAATGGTGGGAGGAAACCAGGACACCCGGAGGAAATCCGCGCAGTCATGGGGAGAATGTACAAACTCTTCACAGCAGCACAGGGTCCAAACCTTGGCCCCAGTTGCTAGTGCTGTAACAGCCCTGAACCAACTGCAATGTTAACTGTGTCACCCTAATTTTGATGAAGTGCTCAGGCCTGAAATGCTGGTTATATATATTTTACCTCCTGCTTTACACACAATGAGCTTGTTAGTGAGTACAGAAGAGCTGGAAAGGACCAAGAAAACCAAGGTTTTAGAATGAAACAAGTGATGAACTTTCCCAAAATTTAAAATTTAAGTTAATTTTCCAAATGTATGTGTGTTTGTTTGCTTGTTTGTGTGTGTATTACACACACACACACACACACACACACACACACACATTTATAAATGTTCACTCTGATGCCTATGCAAATGTTGTTCAGAGAATTAATAGGCCTGATGGAAAGCTAACATTTGCCAGTTGTATGGAAGAAGTCCAGACCACAATGAGGCAAAACAAAAAAAAGTAATTAATTATTGCCAGTTGACATATCCTGCACAGACAATATATGTTTCCATAAGACACTGGAGCAGAAATAGGCCATTTGACTCATCAAGTCTGCTCCACAATTCCATCATGAACTGATCCATTCTCCCACTCAGCCTTCTCCCCATAACATTTGATACCCTGACTATTCAAATAACTTTCAATCTCTGCCTTTAATGCACCCAACAACCTGGTTCACTATCCTCTGGCTAAAGAAATTCATCTTTGTTTTATATGGTTGAACTTCCATCCTGAAGTTGTGCCCAGTAGTTTTGACTCTCCTTCCACCGGAAAGCACTTTACCACATCTACTCTGTCCAGGCCTTTCAACCTTCAAAATGCTACTATGAGGTTCCCTACTCCAAAGAGTACAACCTAAGGACCGTCAAGTGTTCCTCATATGCTAATCTCTTCATTGCAGAAACTCTCTCCAATGCCAGCACATCCCTTCTTAAATAAAGACCCCAAAACTGTGCCACATTCTCCAAGTTATTGAATGAAGATCTACCGGGACCAATGCCTGAAGAGGGCGCACAAAATCAGTGAACCGGTGCAGGCTCGAAAGGCCAACATGGCCTGTTTCCGCTCCGTACATGGTTATATGGTGAAGAGCATTTGAAGAACCTACGACATTTCAACTGGGTCTGCCCTCATCTAATGAATTGTCCATCCAGTTGTATTTTTTCAATGGGTGATTAGCTGTAAACACTAGTCAAAATCAAAGAGGCAATTAGCTGAACAATGGATGCCTATTTTTAATTATAGCTGAAGAGGATATAAGAGCCTGTGGAACTTGGGAGAGTGCAAGCAGCAAAATGCAAATAGTGTGGACCCAGGGAGTCTCCTGCTTCACCCAGCTCCATGAAAAGTAAATGAAAACTTCACTTAAGGGACAACTTGGTTGCTTACCCAATGCTGACCATAGCGTGCAAAGTGTAATACATCTCAGAATGCTGGCCCACCTTAGCTCAGTACCAATTTAAGCAAAAAAGTTTAGACTTCAATCATGCAGTCCTGAGTTGGGTCACATGGACAGAAACCTGCTCCAATCATCATGGTGAAGGCCCTAGGGGGCAAATCTAGACCACATATCATATGGGAGTGTCAAGAATGAATCCCCACACTCCATTCAATCTGTCTACAGCAACTGTCCAAGTTAGCATTAAAAACTTTGTTACTTTTGCATTCATCCCCAGTCACGAAAGCTAAATATGCTATGAAGTTACAGTATACCAATGCAATGCATAGTACCTGGACTTTAAATTTCAGTAGAGAAAAACATTTTGAGATGATGCATTTAGTATCATTAAAAAATGATAAAGCTATTAAAAATAAATGAAACATTTAAACGCTATGGTCAGTATTGGGTAAGCAACCAAGTTGTCCCTTAAGTGAAGTTTTCATTTACTTAACTAAACTGAAACAAATTAAAATCAAATTTAACTGAGACTTAACTTAATTCCTGGCAGCCATTACACTAAATCCAACAAGTCAGCAAACTATTGAGGACAATGAGCACAACCGCATTTAACAAATTACAGACAGTTAAGTGAAAAAGTGCAGTTATAACCATATAACCATTTATGGCATGGAAACAGGCCATGTCGGCCCTTCGAGTCCACACTCGTTCACTAGAACAACTCACTAGCTCAACCCTCCTGCTCTCCGCCCATAACCCTCACCTCCATGTACTCATCCTTTATCTAAAAGACTCATTAATTTTAAAGTAACCTGTTGTCATTCTATCATACCTCATCTGAATCTTATTAATTTGTTTTTAAACTGCGATACCCTTCAGTTATCCAGCCAGTAACTTACCACATTTTTTCACCATGAATATAAAAATGACCTTGCTTCTCAACAATTGTTGTTCCATAAGATTTGTTGAGATAATATCAAATATAACCATATAACCGTTTATGGCATGGAAACAGGCCATGTCGGCCCTTCGAGTCCGCACTGGTTCACTAGAACAACTCACTAGCTCAACCCTCCTGCTCTCCGCCCATAACCCTCACCTCCATGTACTCATCTAACCTTCTATTAAATGACAGAAGGGACCCTGCCACATCTATCTCATTTGGAAGATCATTCCATTCTGCCACCATTCGGAGAGTGAAAAAGCATCCTCTAATATTTCTCCTCAAGTTTTGCCCCCTTACCCTTAACTCATGGCCTCCAGGCAACATCCTTGTAAACCTCCTCTGAACTCTCTCCACCTTATCTATATCCTTTCTATAATTTGGCGACCAGATGTGACAACATTTTCCTGCAATGTTTGTTCAATTAACATTAATACACCATCATTGGAATAGAATGGGGAAACATTAAACTATAAACAAAGTTTTGCAAGCATGTTTTCAAAAGAATGCTGTGGAACACGAAACCATTGTGTTTAATCATTCATCAAATTTATATGGTTGACAGGCAATGCACGTAGTGCAAGCTAATTATTTGGGTAACTTTTTCCTGTTTGTTTTTCTGACACATTTTTCAGATAATAAAGGAGGATGTAAACAAAAAGAAAGGAAGAAAGAAATACCCATATTTATATCGAACTTTTCACACTCCCTTTTGGGCATCTCAAAATGCTTTACAACTAAATCAGTATTTTTTAAATGAAGTCCCAGTTTTAATAAACTTGAAAAATTTTGATGAAATAATGATTTAGGATACCATGAAAATATATTTTTAATTAAGTAACTTGAGATGTGAGCTGATTTCCCAATGAAGATGTCTAAATAATATTAATTGTCAGATGAAAGATATTTTATACGGTATGGTCTGCATCATAATGCTGGATAATCTCCCGCACTCACACAATGTCACATTAATTCCGTGGCTCAAGTTAAAATGTAAAAATCATGTTTGATAATGTTATCTCTGACAAAGGGTCTGCTTTGGACAAATCCGAGTGTAATCCTGTAAATAAAAATGTAGGTGATCTTCAAAGAACAGAAATATTTTCTGCGAACAAATTAGTAAACTACCAATGAGGTGCACAGGCTTACTGATAAAGCAGATTGGCAAATTAATCCAATAAATCCCTTTAGTCACTAAGCAAGTCTCAAGATCTAGATATTTCATTTTACCACTGGATATGAAAATTATATTTTTCACCAGGTAATTAAAATTCAGGTCAGTGTTCAGCAAGACTGCAATATTAGAATTGGCAAAAATCTTTCACTTTTATTTCACAGCAACTTGCCTCTAGAATTTTAAGACCTTCTGCCCTAGCCATTAAACAATGATATTGTGTTTGATATTTCACCATCTCTTCCATGTAATCCTATGAGCTTTTTTTTTTCCAGTTCATTCTGAAAATATCAATAATGGAAGACCAAAAGGTTTCACAGCCTTCCTCACTTTTTATTCCATTTCTAATCTCCATTTTCAAACTTTGGGGATTGCACCTGCAACCTTGTGATATAAAAAGGGTAATAAGATAATTTTTCAGTTATGATATGAATGCTGCCAAGAGAAATTGTTGATAGATCTATTCATTGCTTTAATTCTGTTACGTAATATTCAACCCTACCAATGTAAGGTAAAGCATTTTTCATGTGAACTTATTAAAAAACCTGCATTGTGAAAGATATGGAGGACTTTCTGTATTTAATGCTCATTCAGAATACACAAAAGATGTGCAATTCTCCAGGAGATATAGTATTTCATAGGTGTTACAACGGTACAGCAAAAACATGGTCATCTAATACGTTTTTTATACAGAACTCCCACAATATTTCCATAATGAAGACCTGCCAATATGCTGGCTTTGGTTGTTCACACTGAAATGAGAAAATCCTGCAATTTTCCGGGTCAGTGTGGCTTTTTACACAGCAAGCCAGCATTGTGGGAGCAAAAGAGCAGGACGTGTAACTCCACTGCGTCGATGTCTACTGTGGTGTATAACATGCGCATCGGACATATCCTTCTAAACAAAACAAAATGGTGGTTTATCTTGATGTGCTTATGGTACTAGCTGTGAACATGTATAGCACTCTTCAAGCGCAGGCTTATTTCCTGCACATCATGCATGACTTCATGATATGCAAATGGATGCAGAATCTGTGCAAGCAACATATTTGTGTGATCAGAAATTCAATGAAGGAGAGTTTAAAGAAAAGCGGGGAGCAGTTTGAGGCAGAAACCTAGATGCTGTAGATGGACACATTTCCTTCTTGTGAGTCAATTCACATTGCTGTCATATAGAAAAATGTGGAGAAAGAGACCACACGGATCTGGTCTAATGTCCTAAACAATTTTGATGGAGATGAGTGGAGGGCTCATTTTCGTATGTCTCAGGACACTTTTGACTTTATATTGGAACTCATTGAGCCACATCTGAGTTGCAAGACAACAAACTGACGACAACCACCTTGGCTTAGGCTCACCATTGGTTTGTGGTGGCATGCTACCCCTTGTGAATATCAATCCATAAGTTGCATTTTTGGTGTCTGTAAGGAACACACCTTGAGTTACAATTATTCTTTATCAACTAAAGTGTTTCATAGGCCTACCTAAATACAGTCTGTTTGTTGTTCCAGCTTGGGTTTTAGCCAACTCAACCATTTACAGAAAGGCCAAGGATCCAGGTGGGTACCTCTTCCCACATAAAGTAAGTTAATACATCCCCTGTACAGTGATTTATGTGTGGTTCTCAGAGGTTGCATAAGGCACTTATACATCTACATTGTTCTGCCTACAGGAATCCAAAACTGTTAATGGATTGGAAATCCTCGTGCATCTAATTGGAGTCCCAGCTTACCCACTCAGGAAGTGGTTGATGAAGGGGTTCAGTCACCACCACAGACTCAATCAACGGCTGCGTAGCTATAAGTTCCATTTGAGCTTGGCAAGGATGGTGGTGGAAAATGCTTCCAGACATCTCAAAGGTCATTGCAGATGCCTGGCCAAGCGACTTGATATTTGTACCACTTTTGTATCGGATGTTGCATGTTGTATTCTACACCATATATATCAGATCAACAAGGAACACTTCTTGCCTGAGTGGAACACTGGTCTCCCTGAGGAGTCTGATCAGATTGCTTATCAGGGTGCACAAACACATTGTCACCAATGCCCCAGTGATTATACCCCTTCTGTAAGCAATTAAGCAAATAAATGACAGCTTTCAGTAAATGTATATAGTGCACTTGTCAAAGAATAGTAGAGCACAGGAGACATGTAAATGAAAATAAAAACTTTTAATTCAACAGCATTTAATTAAATACAACTGTGGAAGTTAAGACTTATTTCAGCTGCGTTAAACTATTTACAACTGTGCAATAAAACCAAACATCAATAACAACTTGAAAAAGTCACATCACTCCAGCAACTGGAGGAGGGAGGAGGATGAGGGTGATTGAAAAGAATCATATGCCTCATCTGAATGTTGCATAAAGTCATTGTGATGTGGTGCCTGATAAAAATACTGGCTATGGGATGCAGGAGTGTGTACTGTCGAACAGGACTTTGTGGCAGTGACAAAGGAGGTTGATGCTGTCAAGCAGAGGATGACATTAGAGTCATCATGTCCCTCATGTGTGAAGCCTGGTTCTGCATTTCCTATTGGAAATCTTTGAACATTAGTCCAAATCCTGCCATTTCCTTTGACCTGGTACGTCTGTCCACCTCACTGCTGCCATTCTGTCTTCTGTGCCTCTCTCTTCATCTGTACCTCCTGCCGAATATGCTCCCTCTCCACATCATTACTGTCTATTGAGTTCAGCATCTCCCTCATTTTCTGGGTCACTACCTGTGCCTTGGTAGGTCTCGGTCTCTTCTTAGGCACGCAGGAAAGCTCAAGCTACATTAGTAAGACCACTCTTTATGGGCAGGCACACTTACAAAACATGACAAAATGTGTTGATCACAAGAAGAAATAACTTTTTACCTGGTTGCTCATGAGACACAGGACTTGTATTGCTGGGCTTGGTTTCCATGACATTCGGGACTCCGTCATCAGGACTGTTGCTGGAGGAGGGAGATGCAGCTTGAACAACATCAGGGGACAATGGATCCTCCATGGTGCTCCGTAATGGGACTGGGTGTACTGAGTAATTTGTGATCTAGATGCCATTACAAAATTCAAAATATGACCAGTTCAATCACTCCCCTGCCACTCCAGCCATTGTGGCCAATTACCTGGTGGTACTTCCTACGCAGGCATTTAAGCTTGCTAATGACCTGTGACTTGTCCCGAGCAAAGCCCGACTCTTATGCTTTGAGATACCCAATCTGATATCAGTCCATCTCTCACTGTGCAGTTATGCAATAGTTTATTTCATTCACATGACAGATCTCTAAATCACTCCATTTGGCAGACATCATGGTCATTGGATGCTATGAACTGACTTGGATGCTGAGAACAGACTGGGTGTTGGTTTCAAATGTTCAAATCTCATGCCAAAACATCGTGCACATTACACATCACCAGAACGTCATACTACCTACCCAAGTTGGTCCCCGAATGCCAGAAGTTCCATTTATACTGCACTTTAGGTCCCTTTGTGATAAAAGATGGGGCTAAATACACACCCCCCCCCCCCCACACCCATTCCATCTCCGTGCTTTTCACACAGCAGGCATTCTAAGACAAAGGAAAAAATGTCCCAGAATGAAGTGGCTATGTATATAAGAGTAGAAGGAGAAAATACATTATATTGCATTTTTTAGGTGCAAGGTTTAAGTTTGAGAATCTAACAGAGATAATTTCCTGTTTTGTGTTCTGCAACAACTACATGTTTACTCAGCATCACCATTCATTTGAGTTTTGATAGAGGGAAAGGTATTCGACTTGTTAACTGCATAAAGAGACATCGATTGAAAAATATTCAAATATATTTTTTTCTGCCTGACTTACGATGGTCATGTTTTTGATAAGGAGCTCCATAAAAGACTCATCCATGAGATACAGATGCATGGAGTTAAAGGTGACATATCAGCATGGATAAAGGATTGGTTAATAAAGAGAAGGCAGAGATTTGGGATAAATGAGTTTGCCTGTGGTTGTCAATCAATAGTGAGCAGAGTGTCACAAGAGCTAATACTAGGCCCACAATGGAAAAGAGAACTGTGTAACATATCAAAGTTTGCTGATGGCACTAATCTGAGCAGAAATGCAGATTGGGCTGTGGATGTGGAGAATCTGCTGGAAGACATAGACAGGTTAAGTGAATGGGCAAGGATTTGATGGATGGAGTATAATGTTGGTAAATCTGAGGTTATCAACTTTGGCAGGAAAAAAATTAAAAAGCTGACTATTATTTAAATCAGGAAATATTGCGGTTGTGCAGCTGGACTTGGGAAGGCTCATGCATGAATTGCAGAAGGTTGGTTTGCAGGTGCAGCAGGTTATCAAGAAGGCACATGAATGTTGGTGTTCTTTGCTGGAGGGATTTAATTTAAAAGCAGAAGGTTTTGCTACATTCTGTACAGGGTAATAGTGAAGCCTCATCTGAAGTACTGTGTGCAATTCTCATTTCCTTTCTTGAGAAAGATATACTGACTTTGGAGGCAATGCAGAAATGGATCACTAGATGGATTCCAGAGATGAGGGGAGTAATCAATGAGATTGAGTCATCTCAATACTAGATTTCAGAGGAATGAGAGTGATCTTATTGAAATCTAAAATTATGAAAGGGATAAATCATATTGAAGCAGTAAAGTGGTTTCTACTTGCAAGTAAGGCTAGAACTGGGAGACATATCCTCAGAATTCAGGGGAGTAGATTTAGGATGGAGATGAGGCGGAACAACTTTTCCAAGAGAGTATCCGTGTAATTCTCTACCCAATGAAGCAGTAGAAACTACCTAATTAAATATATTGAAGGTACAATGAGGAAATCAGGGTTACAGTGAAAAGGTAGGCCAGTGGAGTTTGTGTTCATGGCCTGATCAGCCATTATGTTATTCAATGGTAGAACAGACTTGATGGGCTGGATGATCTTCTCCATCTCTTATTTCTTATGTTTAATACTTTAACATTCTGTGTATAAATGTCAATAATGGAAAGGGTGACAGATAGGAGGGTGGTTAGTTATGTGCTTTTATTTAAAAGAAGGCTATGAATGGTTAGCGTAGCGGTTTGTACAATGCTGTTACAGCTCCAGTGATCGGGATGGGGGTTCATATTCTGCACTGTCTGTGAGGAGTTTGTACATTCTTCGTGTGTCTGCATGGGTTTTATGGGGGAGCTCCGGTTTCCTCCCATCCTCCAAAATGTACCGGGGTTTCTAAGTCAATTGGGTGTAATTGGGTGGCATGGGCTTGTAGAGCAGAAGGGCCTGTAACTGTGCTGTATGTCTAAAATTTTTTTTAATGTAAAAGGTAAGCCATGGAACTACAGGCTGGTGAATTTAACTTCTGTGGTGGGCAAGTTACTGGAGGGGTTTCTGAGAGCTACATTTGGAAAGGCAAGGACTGATTAAGGACAGTCAGTGTGGCTTGAGAAATAATGTCTCATGAATTTGCTGAGTTTTTTTTGAAGAGACTAAGAAGGTTAATAAAAACAGGTTGGTAGACATAGCCTACGTGGACATTAAGTGAAAGATTTTATTGAGGGTTAGAAAATCACGAGGGCCATAGATAAGGTAAATAAGGTAAATAACCATGTCCTTTTTCTCAGGGTAGAGGAATCTAAAATAGAGGGCACAGTTTAAGGTGAGAGGGATAGATTTAAAAGGAACCTGAGAAGCATTCACTTCACACAGAGGTTCATGGGTTCATAGAACAAGATGTCAGAGGAACTGGAAGAATCAGGAGCTATTGCAACTTACGTTCTGATAACTCGTATTTGATATCAAAATTTATTGTATATGCATAAATATTGAAGACTTTTGATGTTTCTGATATTCAATATCTGAACATTTGAGCTCAATGCAAAGAGTTATAAAAACATTCTTATTTTGTTCATTGCTCAGAGAATTGGATTTGTTTTGACTGCCATTATTCACAGATAGGCAACATATCCAGGAAACATCATCCACCCATATTTTATAGAACTTCAACTCTTCAATTTAAAATCAAGAACTGGGGCAGATGAGAGCCTTGATTATAATGGTACATTGGAGTTGACATCAATATAAAATTAATCAAATATTTAAATGTAATTTTTTTTCCAATTTTTAAGATATAACAATTTGTAAAAACAAAAAAAGTAACTGGAATAATCCATGACTAAATGAGCAATGCATAACAAATATATTTTAAGATTTTTTTCATAAAATTTCATTGAAAATAACTTTTTTCATATTTAATGAAAATAACCAAAAATTTAAGAATTCTCAGCAAAGCAAACATATTTTTGCATAAGTGTCTTCAACGATGTGATTTCTCTTCCCAAAACTTTTCCACTTTCTCACATGCCCAAATTGCATGTACTGTTGTTCCCGTTTCCTTCTTACAGCGAAAACATCTGTCTGATACTAAAATCTAAAAAAGCAACATATCAAAAAATCCAGAGATCTTTCTTCTAAGTAATATAAGAAGTAAATAAATTGGACTCGATTTGGATGGAGCACAAAAAAGATTTATTGTGATAGCCTTAGCTGTAGCAAAAAAATGTATTATGTCAACCTGGAAATTAGAAGATAGCCTGAGAATACAGCAATGGTACATGGAAATGAATAAATGTATTCCATTGGAAAAAATAACATATAATTTAAGAAATAACATCAGAGTATTCAAATAAATTTGGGAACCGTACATGGAACACAACAAAGAAGTCCTACCGCGGACCTCCACCCCCTAAAATAACAGAAGGAGAAGAAGACAAAATGAACTGACCCAGTATGAAAAAGTAGAAGACACAAATTTCTTGTTTATTTTCATTGTGTGATGACATTGTTTAATGGGTTTAATGTATCATATATGTTGAATGTTGAGTGGGTGGGGAGGGGGGGGTGCGAAGGAGGGAGGGAAGGGAGGTGGAAAAGGGGAGAAAATGACACTGTATATTCAAGATGGAAATGTTTGTGTGTATTTTGGACAGTATGGTTCATAGTGCGAAAAATTAAAAAAATTAAAAAAACAATGTGATTTCTCCAATGCAAAAGGGGAATAAGTCTACAGATATATTAAATTAGAAAATAGAAAAAAAATTGGATTATTTGGCAGCCAATTTCATCTGAGAGGGAACTGAACTTGTGTAAACTGCTGTCTGACCTATAAATATATCCAGCATATTTTAATTCACATCATTAACTTTAAACAATTTATTAATAGTGCATCTTAAATATTATGTAAATTAAGGGATTTTACCAACGATTAATTTTATTTTTCATGTTTCACTTTTATAAACCTATTGAAGTTCATTGCAATAGATGACAAACATATGGATGAGTTTTATCCAAACATTGGAAAATATGCCATTGATACTGCTTGATTTCAAAATGGAAAAAACCCACAAGAATCTCCCTGTTGTGGTTATCCATTGATGTTGTTTGATCCCTAAAGCTAATGAAATATATCTTACATTTTAAAATGCAGATAACAAGCTATAAAAATTTCAATTCAAATGTATTTTGAGCATTAGCTGAGAAATACTTTGAATGTGCATTACAAATTAGGAAGTGAAAATAAGCAGGCAACCTCAAAAATCTGGTTATTTTTAGCAGGACCTTAAACTTCAATCTATGGTAAAATTGGAATTTCTGTAAGCATCATATTATTGCAGTCATGGCCTTTTTCCACTGACTCCTTGTCCCATTTTACTGGTTAAGGGACCAGTGGAAAAGCAATTCAATCAGCACACCAATGACATCCAATGACGTCAAATCATACTGGGGATTGACGGCCTCAAGACTCAAATCCCCGATGTCAGCTGATGCCAGTGGAAAAAAGACAAGTTGCATCCCTGGACTACAGGTGCGTAACCTTTCATCGGGATCGTCGGGACCGGACACCTGCTGTTGTTCTGAATCTTCCGGACTTTGGAATCATTTTGATTTCAGTCACTTAAAGCAAATGCCTCATTCCTAGATCTGCCATTGTTCACCCCACCCCCCGCAGCCAGCCATCTATTGCCTCCCACCCTCCCAGGCTGGTGCTAGACTATTTTGTGCCTAGGCTGGGCTGAGCGCGGTGTGGGGGAAGGAGGTGCTAACCGGGGACGTGCGTCATACAGGAGGCTCTCGACCAACATGCTGATGTTTGGAGGTTGCCAGTGTTCAGAATCCCAGATAAAAGGTTAGGCTCCTGTATTGTTGAAGGGAGACTCTCCTATCCCCAGGGATGACTTGTGGTCAGTGGGAAAGAACTTTGATTCCCATTTGAAAGTGGCCCAGTAGAAACAGCAAAACAGCTTCTTTAACCAGGACACTGCATGGCCAATTAACTGGGATGCCAGTGGAAAAAGGGTTATAGGTTATTTGATACTATCTGCAAAACAGAATCAAACTGCAACTTAATTGTTAAGTGCACAAGTAAAAACCGAATCAACAAAAGTAACATGTTATTTCTTTTATCATTGTAACAGTTAATGGCTCTCTACAAAAATAAAGGAAGCAAATCAAACTGCAGAAATTAAAGGGGTATTTCACTACGGTCCATTGTAGGAAAGATTTTCACCCGCATCTCCTGAACCGTCTTGTCACTGTCTCAGAAAGCAATCTCCCAGAGACACTGTGCAGCTTTCAGCCAAAATGGAGTATAGTAGACATGATATTTGCCATGAGGCAAGTTCAGGAGAAGTGCATCGAGCAGAACAAGCCTCGTTATTCTCTCTTCATTATCTGACAAAGACATTTGACACTGTAAACAGGGATGCTCTCTGGATCATCCTGAGACATTACAGATGCCCAAGGAAATTCGTAAAGATGATTCAGCTGCTCCATGCTGGAATGACAGGACAGGTCCTCTGCAGTGGTGACACATCAGATGTATTTGCTATTTCTAATTTGCCATTTCAAACAATCTGTTCTTCACTTCCATGTTGCCACGTGCTGTCCAAGGTCTGGAGGAGAGAGTCTACATTAGGTACTGACTGGACGACTTTCTCTTTGACCTTTGCTTGAATGCATGGATTAAGTGCCTCTACACAGTCATTGAAGAAATACTTTTTGCTGATGTCTGTATGCTCTTGGTGCACAAATATAGTGATCTACAGTTAATGCTGAACAAATTCTCAGATGCTGCTATGCTCTTTGGCCTGACCATCAACCTGAACAAGAGTGAAGCACTCCATCAGTCAGTGCCAAACACCAACATTATAGAAGCAAAAATCACTGTTGACGAACTCAGCTTACAAATGTAAACAGCTTCAAATACTTGGTGAACATCATCTCGAGGGATGGGTCTTTGGACAAACAAATTGACTCCAGGATCAGCAAGGCCAGCTAGGCTCTGGGGAGATAGAATCAACACAATGTCCACATCTCTACAAATCTGAAATTCTATGGAGCTTTGGTTATCCCTTCTCTCCTATATGAATATGACACCTGGATTCTATACTGACATCACAGCAGAAAACAGGAGAAATTTCACATGCGGGCCCTCTGTTCCATCCTTGCATCTGTTGGAAAGACTGTGTCTCCAACCCAGAGGACTTGGTTCATACGAAGTCCACCAGCATTGAGTCCTTGATCATCAGAGCCTAGATGCAGTGGGTAGGACACATCATCAAAATTAATGTCGACTGTATGCCTTGCCAACTGCTCCAAGGTGAACTGAAGACCAAAAAGAGACCTCAAGGTCATCCATGCAAGTGCTATGAAGTCACTTTGAAGGAAACCCTATGTTACCAAGAGAACCAGAAGCTGCAGCTGCTGACAGAACCTGCTGGTGAGTCCTTTGCTACGAAAACAGTGCTACACCAGTTTTGAAGACAGGCACTGCCAAAAACTGATGGAAAACAGTGAACGGCATCACAAAGAAGCAGCCACAGTTATTACATAAATGGACTTCTAGTGCTGCCATCGTGCTAGACTCTGCACTTCCAGACTGGGACTGCAATGTCACCTTCATGTCCACATATGACCTGCACAACATGTCTTCTTCGAACCGAAAGACGACTAATACAATAGTCATGAGAGTGATGGAATACTCTCCACTTGCTTGCACGAGTGCACCACAAATAACAGGGAAGAAGGTGGTCAATATCAAGAACAAAGATTAACACTGACCATTCTACATGCTCATTCCTCCATCACTGGATACAATGGCTGGTCCTTGAGTCTGGGTTGGCATGATGGTGGCCGCTAGCCTTTCTTGCTTCAGTCATCTCAGGAAGTGCAAAATATACTGCCCTTGCCAGGAAAGCCTAGATTCCAAAAAAAAAGAACTAAATTTTATTACCCGTATTGCTTTGACACATAGGTGCATTGTTATGGGGATACCCTTTGTCATTAGGAACTAAATTAACCTCCCTTGAACAATGTTTGGAGAGAAACCGCTGAATTTTCAAGAAGTGGACCAGTGCTTTGTCTGAGTGTTTGGACATTATCTATTTATTGCATTATCTATTTATTTATCTATCTATTGTACAATCCCCCCAGTAAGTTTCAATAATCCAATAAAGTGCCAAAAATTATTTTGCGGTTTCATTTACTTATCATGACTGTAAATATTTATGAAAGATTTTGAACTGTAAATTACAGGGTAACAGGTGGTATGATCATAATGCAGCTGTTAACCCTACAATAAAATGCAATAATGATGCATTCGAAACATTGTTAAAAATTACTTTGTTTTATGATGATGGGAATGATTGCAATCCACCTGGCCGAGCAAAAATCAAAAATACCATACTGACAGGGTGATATCTCGAACAGGCAACCATGAGACATCCAGAACTGCTGGAGGACCATCATCTCAGTGAAAGATGCCCTTTCGTCTACCCAAAGCCTGTTGGCCTTTCAGCACATGGCAATGTCAGTGAGGGAATGCTGCCAACTGGCACATTCCAGGCACAGAGTCTTAAAGAATGCACAGAGGCTTGGTGCAGTCGACACAAGGGCTTTGTGGGGGAGGACCACAGTCTAGAGGCCTCCCATTACCAGGCTTTGAGGGATACCAGGCTCAGGGCTGAGATTGAGGGGAAATCCCTCGAGCAACAGAGAGGGGAGAAGTGAAAAGGTACCACAGGGGTGGCAATGCTGCATTTACAGAACAAATATAACAATGTACATTGATGTAAATGTATAGTTATGATTGACACTATGGGTGTGAAAAGACTTTGAATGGTTTTCACTTTTGTAAATAATTTATTGTGAATAAAGTCTATTTTTGGAGAAAAAAATATTGTCAGGAAACCAGAACACAGTCACACAGTCAGGATTTTATTCTGCAAAATTGGACCTAAGACATACCTAAAGAGTAATTGTCATTTTTGGACATCACAAGATAAGACTAGTGCTGCAGACACTGCACTCAATATAACTTCATGGTCCAGCTGAAAAGAAAATCCCAGAAATCCATTTCTAATTTATTTCTGAGGAACTAAAAGGTTCAAAACTCTAAAGCCATTGAGTGAGGAATGATAGGCTTTATTACACTTTGGATTTGTAGCTGGCCCGATTCCAAGTGCTTGACTGAGGACAGGGAGAGGGAGCTCGACCTTTATTCCATGGTCACAAGGGGAGGAATTACCAGGGACTGAGTCACCAGTGGGGGACAGGCCATCCACTCATTAACAGTCATATATACACATACTTGTGTCTCCACAACACCCTCCTGACCTTTCTCCATTGTTCTCCTCTTACTGAAATCCCCCATATTGCCTTGTACATAAATTGCTTTTCTAAAACAGAGGAGGCCTTTTGATGAATCAATGAAACAAGGAACCGCATCATTCCAGAAACTTACTGCGCAAGTACTCCTTGCACAATGGTAAAATGTACATGTACTTTACATGGTATAAATCTTCAAATATCACCCCAAAAGTGGGGAAATTTAAATTCAAAAATTAAATTAAAATTGAAATTAAAAAGTAGCATCAGTTTAAGCCATGAAGAAATTAAATGTTCTAAGGATGAAATCAGCCATCTTAATCCAATCTGATCCATATGTGACTCCAGACCCAATAATGTTGACATTTGATGTCAGAATCAGAATATATTGTCACAAAATTCTGTGCTAGAAAAATAAAAAAGAAAAAGTCAGGTAGCATCTCTGGTTGTAAAAACACAACAATGCTGGAGGAACAGTGTCCTTTATGTAGCAAAGATAAAGACACATAACTGATATTTTGGGCTTGATCCCTTCACCAAAATATGAGGAAATGCCGCAGGCATCTGAACAAAAGAGTGGGGGTGGGGAAGGGGTTGGCAAAGGCAGGAGATAATAGGTGGAGAACGGAAGGAGGGGACAGCAACAATGAGGGGGAGGAGGGATGACTAGGTGGGTGGAAGAACAGGAAAGACAGGAAAGGGGGAAGGGAAAGAAAAGGAGAGCAGGTTTAGTGGAAGGCAGTAAAGTCAATGTTAATGCCATCTGGCTGGAGAGTACCCAGATGGAAAATAGGGTGCTGTTCCTCCAGTCTGCAAGTGGTCTGGATTGGATAATACACAAGGCCATGGACAGACATGTGAGTGTGGGAGTGTGACTCAGAATTGAAACGGTTGGCTACACTGGGAGGTCGCGAATGGAGAGGTGGTGCTCAGCGAAGAGGTTACTGTTGTTGCATGGCTTTGCTTTGCTGTGCACCACCTTTCCGTTTGCAACATGGAGGCTCCAGGACTGGTCATCAGAGATGTCGACACTCAGGAATTTGAAGTCAGAACCAACCTAACAAACTATTCAGTTGGCATGTTGGAGTAAAGGATGGTTAATAAATGTTGGTCTTTTCAGGGAAGGTTATTTACAACTGCATTGCTAAATTGCACCTTGACAAGGAGGGATTTTGCATTTACAAGCCAACATCAACTTTTACAGCATCAACAGGAGGTGCTCTAACCTAGGTTTGAAAATCATTGTTATATCTGCATGGTTGGGCTGTTAAATACATCAGGGAATTACTGGACCTCTTTATAAAAATTTATCTAAGAAATGAGGTTTATCTTTAGATGGTACAAATCTTTGAATTACACATTCAATATTTGTGATCACTTTTCCTTTCACCTTGCAGTTTTTTTAAGTACAAAGTGCGTATGTAAAAGTATGTTCCTTTCATTATGTTATTTCAATTCAGAATAAGATTTATAGTTCAGCCACGAGTTATACAATGGTGCACATCCACTTTAATGGAGCATTAGATTAAAAAATGTTATTTGTAATCAGTATCTAAGGAAGATAGCAGCAAGGTTAAAAGTGGAAGCAGAAATCACACTTGAAAGCAATGAATACTAAAGAGCTTATCTAAATCCCACTAAAAAGCAGCTGCTTTGTTTGAATTAAATCTCTTTTTTACTTTAGCCAAACTACATTTCAGCTACATGTCATCAGTGGATAATATAAGCTTGACTTCTGAATGTGCTATAAAGATATTAATAGCAAAAGAAATCCTACTTAACTTCACCACCTTCCAGAAAGGTTACACTAAACGGGCACCAAATGACATTGGAAAGGAAGGTATATCAGCGCCACCAGTGTTTATCAACAGCCAGAGGTAACTTGTCCCTGCAGAGTGAAGTGTTACCAGAACTTTCAAAAATTGCGGAGTTTGTGGGGAGCATTAAAGGTCAATTACAAGCCAGAACTCCAGTTTTGTCAATCATAGTTATTCATACTGTAGATCAAATAATATTTTACTTTTTCTTTGAACAATCTTGATTTTGGGTTGGGCCGAACAATGATAAGGAAGGAATTACTTTTAAAAGCTCCGAAAAAGATTTATAATGATATTCTTATTTTGCAGCACAAGAGGCTGTCCATGGTGTTCTGGGAAAGGTACTAGCAAGGTTAGAAGATTGGCTGACTGGCAGAAGGCAAAGATTGGTAATACTGTTATTTGGCTGCCTCCCAGTATCACATGGTAGGGGTAAGTCATGGGTGCACTACATCTCAAATTATATGTAGAAGATTGTTGGAAGAGCTGGAAGTGTTGAGGAAGCAGGGAGTCTGCAGAGGATCATGGACAGGTTGGGAGAAAGGGTAAGGAAGTGCCAGATGAAATATCATGTGCACAAGTGTATGGTCATGTACATTGGTCGAGGAATAAAGATTTAGACATACAGCACGGTAGCAGGCCCTTTTAGCCCACCAGCCTATGCCACCCAATCACTCCCAATTGACCTACAAACCTGGTATGTTTAGAACAGTGGGAGGAAACCAGACCACCTGGAAGAAACCCACGCAGACACCAGGAGAATGTACAAATTCCTGACAGATAGCGTGGATTCAAATTCTGGTCGCTGGTGCTGAAATACCATCGTTGCAACAGCTACGCTAACCATGCCACCCAAATTGGGAAATAGGGAAAAAAAAATCAGAAAGCAGAGGACCAAAGGGACTTGGGAATCCAAGTGCAGAATTCCTGAAGGTTAATTTGTAGGTTGTCAATATTAAGGAAAAAAAATGCAATGTTTTTTTAAATTTTTTTATTTTTCACACAATAAACCATATTGACCAAAATACATACAGACATTTTTCTCTTGAATATATACAGTTTCATTTTCTCCCCTTTTCCCCCCTCCCTTCCCTCCCTCCCTCCCTCCCCCCTTCCCATTTATTCAAAATTCAATCTATAAGATGCATTAAATCCATTAAACAATGCCGTCACTTAATAAAATAAACAAGAAATTTTTATCTTTTACTTTTATATTCTGAGTCAGTTCATTTCGTTGTCTTCTCCTTCTGTCATTTTAGGTGGTGGAGGTTCATGGCAGGATTTCTCTATTGTATTTCATGTATGGTTCCCATATTTGTTCGAATATTGTGATGTTATTTCTTAAATGATATGTTATTTTTTCTAATGGAATGCATTTATTTATTTCTATGTATCATTGTTGTATTCTCAAGTTGTCCTCTAATTTCCAGGTTGCCATAATACATTTTTTTGCTACAGCGAGGGCATTTTGTGCTCCATCCAAATTGAGTCCAAATTCTTTATTTCTTATATTACTTAGAAGGAAGATCTCTGGGTTTTTTTGGTATATTGCTTTTTGTGCTTTTATTTAATATCTGGTTTAGATCTTCCCAAAATTTTTCCACTTTCTCACATGTCCAAATTGCTGTTGTTCCCGTTTCCTTCTTACAGCGAAAACATCTGTCTGATACTGTTGGGTCCCATTTATTTAACTTTTGGGGCATGATGTATAGCCTGTGTAACCAATTATATTGTATCGTGCGTAACCTCGTGTTTATTGCATTTCTCATAGTTCCGAGCTTTTCCCATGTTTCAATGTTAATTGAAAATGCAATGTTAACACTCATTCACCCATAGAAAGAAAATGTAAAATTAAGGAGGTTGGTCAGATTCCATTTGGAGTACTGTAAGCAGTGTTGGGCCCCACATCTGAGGAAGGATGTGTTTATGACAATGATCCCAGGGCTGAAAAGGGCAACGTGTCAGGAGCATTTGATGGCTTTGGTCTTGGACTCACTGGAGTTTAGAAGGATGAGGGGGATCTCATTGAAAGTTACCACATTTGAAAGGGCCTGGTTAGAGTGTGTGTGGAGAAGACAATGCCATTCATGGGAAAGTCTAGTACCAAAAAACCAGCTTCAGAATAAAAGGGTGTCCCTTTAGAATACCAATGGGGAGATAGTTCTTCAGCCAGAGAGTGGTCAACCTGTATTATTGGTTGTGGAGGCTTCTATTGTGTATATTCAAAGTGGAGATGGAAAGATTCTTGATTAGTAAGGTTGTCAAAGGTTATGGGGAGAAGGTGGGAGAATGGGGTTTGAGAGGAAACATGCATCAGCCATGATTCGTATGGCAGAGCAGACTTGATGGGCCAAAGGCCTAATTCTGCTCCTTTATCTTATGGTTTTATGATTCTACTCTAGGTTTCTACTTGTCAAATACTGATACAAATTTAATTTGAAGCATAAAATTCAGGCTCAATACTGACATTTTGAGATGAAATGATGACCAAATATATGATTTGATATGAATGAACCAGTTGACCGGGACCTTTTGCTTCATAATAGCAAAAATATTTATGATCAGTATTTCAGTTACAATCAACGGTATTTTTTAAAAAAGATGAATTTTATCAAAAGATTGGGGAGGAAATGCTTGATAGTGATGCCATATACTGCTATACTCCAAATAAATAAGGACATAAATGGCTATATAGGTTGAGCAGGTGTAGATATGTATTGACTGGATGAAAGCAATACTCCCAATGTCGATGCCAGTTGAAGGCCTTATAATATGCCCAAAAATCTGTAAAGCTCTTACAATATGTAACACCTTGCCTGCATTGTCAGGTCAGAAGCTTTGCCATAATTTGAATATGCCAGCTAGCTGTGGAAGAGTAATAATTACTGGGTTCACCATCAAAAGACTAGCAAGTCACAGCCCACATAAATCAAGGATAACACTAAAATGTTCTGTAACAGTTTCGGTAGGTGTTAATCAAGTGAATCAAAGTATGATTGCTCAGTTCAATCAATTCAGAATGCCAGGTGTAGGTAAATAATTCATCATTGTATTCTTAGGCAGTCTCCAGAGTTAGGAAGACCCCATCCTGTACCTGATCAACCCTTAAACCAACACATTTTATTCATTCTCATCCATCACATATCTACTATTTAATGCAAGTAATGGTCTTCAGAGATTTTATTTAAATGGACTTGTAGATTATGGGAAATGATGGGAGGACTGCCATTTATTGACCATCACTTACTCCTCTGGAGAATGTAGTGGGGAATTTCAGTGATTGATACAGGGAGTGCACATCAAAGGGGAGAGGCATTTCTCTGCTTTTAATTCATCAATCTGGAAGGAAAGGTAATATAATTTTAAGTCATAGTCATATGTGTCTTGGAAAGAAACATGATTTATACACTTTTTTTAATGTCTCTTTCACCATCTTTCCAAATGTTGCATCTTCTTGAACACACAGTCACAATGCTGAATGATGTTTGTGATGGTGGAGATGGTGGAGAACAGCATTCCAGTCTTGTATTCTTCCACTTCATTGTGTAAAATAACAATATTCATATTTCTGAGCTGGAGAAGGCAGGACAAGAGCTCACATTTTCATTTGAGGCTCAAGCATCTTCAAAAAAAATGTAATCAATTTAAAATTGATTGAATTAACAGAAAGAATGGGAATGCTGTAGCATGACGTGCACACCAAAGTCTTGGAAAATGAGACTGGTTTATTGCCCTGGTCTTCGCGCTTATATGAACCCCAGCTGCTGACATCAGGGCCCCGAGTCATCAGGACACTGGCCTGGAATTGGCCGGCATTCCCACCAGAGTTCCCCATCTTCCTGCCACGTGGATGTCACCTGGGATGACGGCCGGTATCACCCCCATTTCACAGGCTGGTCCGTGTCTCTGTGCGCGGGCCGCAACAATGCTCCATTAAATATCTACTACTTACTTGGGGGGGGGGGTGGTGAGTGAGGCTCTTGTAGGAAAATGGTTTGCCACAGGATTTATCTCAGACTCTACTTGAGTAGATGAGGGATCCATGTTACAAATATAGAAGAGAACTGACTCATCCAAGTATGAGAAGGAAGTGTTTCACTGGGATGCAAATGTTTGGCAACTTACTGAAAATATTAATGGAACAAAGGTATAATACAGATTTTAATGGTTAGAAGAATGTTATGCATCTTATTTCCACTTTGAAGCAGTTTTTAGAACATGTATAATTATTTTAAGGTCACCACAATTTTCTGCCTGGAGATGTTTCTGGTAAGAACTTGCACGCTTGTCATGTAAAAAGTACTCTGCATATTTCAGCATATGCACAAAGGCACAGAAATGAAGGAAACAAAAAAAAACACAGCAGAAAATGGAAATCTGAAACAAATGCAGAATGCGCAAGATATACTCAGCAGTGTAAGCAGTATCTGTAAAAAAGTTAACATGTTTGATAGCTAATGTTTCTTTGTTGCAATTAAAAAAAATCAATCTGTTACCATAATTGTTTCTGTTTCTATAGATGCCTTTAGCGATACATATTTTAACTGACTCTATGGGAAGAAACTGTGTCAGCCTCCTTGCATTGTCATTATGGTCCAGCAGGATTTTGGGATGAAGATCTTATTTGACATTTAGTCTCTAATACAGATTCAGCAAGATACCGTGTGCAAACTTTCACTGGCAAAGTGTGAAGAGGAGTAGATATTTACCTGGCCATTCAGGCTACGCACTCATGCTGCAGATCTGAAGCAAGTGGAGCTTTGATATCAATGGATACTAAAACAGCCAATTTTCTGGAGTGGCCAACCTATCCAACCAGGTGGTGATACACCAAGAAGCAAGTTAAAGATTTACCATTCAGGAAACTACAATCAATACGCTGAACATATGTAAACTTTTGCAAACATGTTAATGATCCAATTAATCATTTTAGCAGGATACAGTGGACAATAGGAGAAATTAAACAGAGGAAACATGTATAAAGCAAGTAATGAGGTGATGGTTCAATGGTTAGAAATGCTCATGAAAATCGAGATTAGCTGCAAATAAATGCTGTCATGCACCATATGTTGATGATTAATTTTCGCCATTCCCTTTTTCACTCATTTCAGTCCAACCAGAGCTCAATGTTGCATTTGAACTTTGTGCTTTCAAATGTCTCCCATGGTTACCAAGAGATTTAGAATCTTTTGATTCCTGGTGCTTCTGCGTTTCCCAGTTAATGACAGTCCCACTCACTCTTTCCTTGCCCATTAATAAATATGCTGTAGTTACTGCTCTGTTCTCCTTGTGACATTCTCTAATGCCGCATATTTTCTTCACTAGTTGCAATCCATTGGCATCAACTTCAGACATTGGGGCACCACTTCTTATGTATTTTTTGCTTTGCTTCAACTTCATACCTTGCCCCTGCACACAAAACTTGACAAATTCTTCCAAATTCAAAGATCTGTTTTTCCTTAGGTTCTGCAAGAGGTCATCTTGTTGATTGGCCTCTTGCAAAATTTTCTTTCCCATGACCTGGAACATTTTGGGTGACAAATGATCTATAACTGCATACCCTTGCGCATGTTATGGGTAAATGCTTTTGACTATCTTTCTGAACATTCAATCAGCAAAATGGCATGGAAATATTGCAGTTTTGATCCTGTTAATTCCACATATAAATTTAAATTAAATTAGATGTACAACACAGTAACAGGCCCTTCCAGCCCACATGCCTGTGGTGCTGTAATAAATTTAGAAGGGTGGGAGGAAATGGGAAAACTCAGGAAAAATCCATGCAGATATAGGGAGATCATACAAACTCCTTACAGAGGATGCTGGATTCGAACCCAAGTTGCTGGTGCTGCACTAACAGCTACACTAACCGTGCTGCTCAAACAACCCACACGATCGCAAAGTTTTATCAGAATCAGGCACAACCACTTTTGGGCCTGTCCATTCACTCTTATTGGTTCTCAGGATCACAGCATTTCACTTATATGGTACATTTCTTTTTCAATGTCATCCTTTACAGCACCCTAGGCTGTTCTGGATTTACAATAAACCTGCAAAGGACTTGCTTTACATCTGATCTGGTGCAAATTTATTGTGCCCTGTTTAAGTAGTGGAGCTGTCTTTAAACACATTGCCATATCTTTCTAATAATATATCGAGGTGACACCTTGAAGGGGTGATGCTGAAACAATTCTTCTAATCCAGCTAGTTTCAGCCAGACTTCACCCATTAAAATTCTCCTGTATTCATTAGTTTGCAATAATAAATGGACTGGTGTGCTCATCATCTTCTTTGGCTTGGCTTCGCGGACGAAGATTTAAGGAGGGGGTAAAAAGTCCACGTCAGCTGCAGGCTCGTTTGTGGCTGATAAGTCCGATGCGGGACAGGCAGACACGGTTGCAGTGGTTGCAGGGGAAATTTGGTGGGTTGGGGTTGGGTGTTGGGTTTTTCCTCCTTTGCCTTTTGTCAGTGAGGTGGGCTCTGCGGTCTTCTTCAAAGGAGGTTGCTGCCCGCCAAACTGTGAGGCGTCAAGATGCACGGTTTGAGGCGTTATCAGCCCACTGGCGGTGGTCAATGTGGCAGGCACCAAGAGATTTCTTTAGGCAGTCCTTGTACCTTTTCTTTGATGCACCTCTGTCACGGTGGCCAGTGGAGAGCTCGCCATATAACACGATCTTGGGAAGGCGATGGTCCTCCATTCTGGAGACGTGACCCATCCAGCGCAGCTGGATCTTCAGCAGTGTGGACTCGATGCTGTCGACCTCTGTCATCTCGAGTACTTCGACGTTAGGGATGAAAGCGCTCCAATGGATGTTGAGGATGGAGCGGAGACAACGCTAGTGGAAGCGTTCTAGGAGCCGTAGGTGATGCCGGTAGAGGACCCATGATTCAGAGCCGAACAGGAGTGTGGGTATGACAACGGCTCTGTATACGCTTATCTTTGTGAGGTTTTTCAGTTGATTGTTTTTCCAGACTCTTTTGTGTAGTCTTCCGGCAAAACTCTGCATGCCAAACTGCATGAGTTTTTCAAGCTTTGTTGGAACCAAGGAAAACTGCCTCAGGATCTTCGTGATGCCACCATCATCACCCTGTACAAAAACAAAGGTGAGAAATCAGACTGCTCAAACTACAGGGGAATCACGTTGCTCTCCATTGCAGGCAAAATCTTCGCTAGGATTCTACTAAATAGAATAATACCTAGTGTTGCCGAGAATATTCTCCCAGAATCACAGTGCGGCTTTCGCGCAAACAGAGGAACTACCGACATGGTCTTTGCCCTCAGACAGCTCCAAGAAAAGTGCAGAGAACAAAACAAAGGACTCTACATCACCTTTGTTGACCTCACCAAAGCCTTCGACACCGTGAGCAGGAAAGGGCTTTGGCAAATACTAGAGCGCATTGGATGTCCCCCAAAGTTCCTCAACATGATTATCCAACTGCACGAAAACCAACAAGGTCGGGTCAGATACAGCAATGAGCTCTCTGAACCCTTCTCCATTAACAATGGCGTGAAGCAAGGCTGTGTTCTCGCACCAACCCTCTTTTCAATCTTCTTCAGCATGATGCTGAACCAAGCCATGAAAGACCCCAACAATGAAGACGCTGTTTACATCCGGTACCGCACGGATGACAGTCTCTTCAATCTGAGGCGCCTGCAAGCTCACACCAAGACACAAGAGAAACTTGTCCGTGAACTACTCTTTGCAGACGATGCCGCTTTAGTTGCCCATTCAGAGCCAGCTCTTCAGCGCTTGACGTCCTGCTTTGCGGAAACTGCCAAAATGTTTGGCCTGGAAGTCAGCCTGAAGAAAACTGAGGTCCTCCATCAGCCAGCTCCCCACCATGACTACCAGCCCCCCCCCCCCCACATCTCCATCGGGCACACAAAACTCAAAACGGTCATCATCTATATAAGCCAACATACTCCATTTATAGTTATGTCTGTAAATCTCACTGAATTCACTTTCTATCAATGGGAACTGACTGAATTTAGCAGAGGAGGGGTATGGTTCCTGAATATTCACATGTAAATGCTTAATTATTAATCAAAAGTCTAGTCTATTTGTTGCAATTATGGCTTGTGGAACAGAATAATCACAGATTTCCATCTCCGGATAAACTTCCAAATAATGTTGTTTTGAATTGTTATTTAAATTGCTTTTGTGGCTTATCTTAGCCTTGAATCTGCAGGCTGTGGAAACATGCCCTTGTCTGGGGACTAAAAGAATTTAGGGCAGCTCCAAATAGAGATTATGTGATGGTCATTGCAAATTGCCTTATCTAATTTTATTGGTATGTTTGGATTTGATGTCCAAATGTTAGATTCACCATAACTTTCTGAGTGTGTGCAGTTGTTGTCAGGATAAATTTCTATAAATGTGGCATTTTTATATAATTTCTACTAATATTGAAATGCGACAAAGCACATTGGCCTGTCAACAGCTTTGACAGGTTTTTTTTCAAACCCCATTTCATAGCTTAAAATCTCGTGAGGCACAATCCAACAAGACATCAAAAGTGAAATACAGGGATAAATTCTTTAATGGTTTCATCTAGAATCTTCTTCTAACCCCAAACATATATTTCAGGCATTTCTAATAGCCTCGTAATAAATTCATTTTTTCCAGATTCCAGATCTTTAAACATAGTGCTGGTACAATAAATTTTGACAGTATGCCTTATAATTCTGTCCCAATCTCCACAATAATTTTGGGATCTCATGAAATCACCAATCTGCACCAACCCCAACCTGACTATCAAAACTGCAGACAAGTGTGGTGCTATTTTGGTCTGGCACACTAATCTCCACCTTGCTGAGGTCAAACAACTCTTAGCCATCACCTCTTACTTACCCCTTGCACAGGACCCCACCAAGTAATATCAGGCCACCATTTCCCGCACCTTCTCTGATCTCAACACTTCCAGTAATCTCCCTTCGACAGCCTTCAACCTCATTGTTTTCTAACCCTGCACTGCCTGGTTCTACCTCTTACCCATGATCCACAAACCAAACTGCCCCAGTAGAGCCATTGCCTCCATTTGCTCCTGCCCCATCAAAATGGTATTCCCCTTGGTCCATCCAATCCCACCCACATCCCGAACACCTTGTTTACTCTCCATTACTTCAACAACTTGCAGTTCCTTGGACTGGACTACTTCATTTTCACCATGGATGTTCAGTCCCTATACACTTCCATCACCCACAAAGAAGGTTTCTAGACTCTCCACTTCTTCCTGGATAACAGACCTAATCAAACCCCCTCCAACACCATCCTTCTCTGCCTGACTGAACTTATTCATCCTCAATATCATCTCCTTTGGCTCATCCTACTTTCTCTAAATTAAAGGTGTAGGCATGGTTACCCACATCAGTCCCAACTTTGGCAGACTTTTCATTCGGTAATTGCAGAAATCCATGTTTCAAGCCTATACAGGCAAGGCTCCTCAGCTCTTCCTTTACTACATTGACAACTATTTTGGTCCTGCCTTCTGCACCCATGATAAGCTTGTCAACACTATCCACTTTGCTGCTAACTTGCACCCCAACCTCAAATCCACTTGGTCCATTTCTGGAAACTCTCTCTCCTTTCTTGATCTCTTTGCCTTAATATTTGGAGACATAGATATCTTTACAACCTATGAACTCCCATAGTTACCTCTACTGCACCTTTTCTCACACTGTCTCCTCTTCTAACCCTGACTCCTTTCTCTCAATTCCTCCATCTCTGCCGGAGCTGCTCTCAGGATGAGTCCTTCCTTTCCAGGATATTGCAGATGTCCTCCAGAAAATGTGGCTTCCCCTCTTCTTCCATAAATTTAGCCCTCATCCATATCTCCTCTATTTCCTGCACATCGGCCCTAGGCCCAACTCTCCCCCCCCCCCACCCCTAGGCATAACAAGGACATGGTTCCCTCATCTTCAACCCTACCATCCTCCAAATCTAACATTTTATTCTTTGCAATTTCTGCTATTTACAATGGGATCCCACAACCCATTGAGGAGATTTTCCCCTCCCTTCCCCTCTTTGCTTTTAGCAGGGATTGCTCCCTCCAGGGCTCCCTCATCCATTCATCCCTTCTCACCAATCACTCTCATGGTATCTACCCCATTGTCTGCAAAATGTGCTATGCCTGTACCTCCATTATCATCACTATTCGGGTTCCAAAGAGTCCTTCCAAGTGAAGCAACATTTTACCTGTGAATCTCTAGGGGTCACTTACAGCATTAGGTGCTTCTCAATCTTGGAGAGACTGAATGCAAACTTGGAGATCACTTTGTTGAGCACCTTTGCTCTGTCTGCTGTAAAAGGAAGGATTTCCCAGTGGCCAAAATACCATTCCCATACCGATGTGTCGCACATGGCCTCATTCTGCCAGTTGAGGCCAGCTAAAAAATCAAGGAACAGCACCTTATATTCCATATCAGCAGTCTCCAACTAGATGGCAAAATTTCTGTAAACTCCCTCCTCCAGTCTCTCTCTTCATCCACCTCCTCAATTCCTTTACTTCTTTCTACTATCACTGAGAGCTTTTTTATGCCTATCCCCTCTACCCCATCACTTCTCTGCTTCATTCTCTTCTACCCCAACCTATAACCCCCTTTATACTGTTAGTCTGTGTTCCTCCTCCTTCCCCTCCCTCCTCCACCTTTTCATCTGCCTGATTTTCAACACTCATGAAGAAGGGTTCAGGCCCAAAATATTTAATTTTCTATGGATACTGAGTGACCTGTGAGTTTCTCCAGCACTATTGTATACTGCACCAATCTAGAGGATGATGTTGTGTTAAAGAATACCAAATACAAGGTCAGCCTTGTATCATTACAATAATAACAGGACCTCTGGCTCATTACATTAATTCGACTAATTAACTTATCAAACCCATATTTCTCTGGAAATTGAGAGGAAAGCAGAGCACCCTGATTGCCTGTGAAATTGTCTGTGCCACCCTACATGGCTGCTGTCCAGTGAGATCACAGCACTTATTCCATGCTCAAGGATACATGATACATCAAAAAAAAAGATTGATACCAACTCCCCAAAGCAGTGGGAAAATGGCTAATCATTTCATCTTCCACAATGTGAAATTTGGATGATCTTAAATCTTGCACTTTGGCACTCTGCCCACTGTAAGTATTGTGAGAAAGACTGAATATGGAATGATAATGAAGTGTCTACTGTCCTTGCTTTCCCAAATGCTCTCTGGCCTGCTGAGTTCCTCCAGCACCTTGAATATTGCTTTTGAACATGACTTATTGTATCTCACTCCCATTGCTGACTGCTGGTTGGAAATGGAATATATTTGGAAGAGGTTACAATCAGCGCATTGAAGGAATGGAACCTGGCACTTTTTAATAGTGGGAGTGGAGTGAAAATGCAGGTGGCATGTCCAAAAGAAACATATATGGGTTTTTATGACAAATCACATGCTGCATGAGTTATGTCAGTGGTTCTCAACCTTTTTCTTTCTACTCACATGCCACTTTAAATAATCCCTATGCTATCGGTACTCTGTGATTGGTAAGGGATTGCTTCAGGTGGTATGTGAGTGGGAAGGGAAGGTTGAGAATCACTGCTCTAGACCCAAATGTTACTGAAATATTTCACTTGAGAAAAATTGTCATTGGCCCATTTCCTTTGGAGTTATGAAACCGTGCACATAACGAGTTAATTAGGTACGATTAAAACAGTGGTTTTAAAACTTTTTCTTTCCATCCACATACCACCTTAAGCAATCCCTTACTAATCACAGTGCACCTATGGTATAGGGAATACTTAAAAAGGCAAAGGAGGAAAAACCCAACACCCAACCCCAACCAACCAATTTTCCCCTGCAACCGCTGCAACCGTGTCTGCCTGTCCCACATCGGACTTGTCAGCCACAAACGAGCCTGCAGCTGACGTGGACATTTACCCCCTCCATAAATCTTCGTCCGCGAAGCCAAGCCAAAAAAGAAAGATGTGAGTGGAAAGAAAAAGGTTGAGAACCACTGAGTAATATCAATATTTTATTCCAGATTTATTTAATTACTTGAATTTAAAATGACCAATTTTCATGGCGAAATTTGAACTTGTGTCTGGCACACATCTATGGTTCCCTCTTTATAATTACTGGTTCTTTTCTGTGATGGCCCTCATAAAAGTACATCTGTTCAGGGCAATGGTCAATGTCTGATATTATAGATATTCCCTGTTAACCATGATTTTTGTCAACTACACTGGCAGAAACTCCCTGGATGGACACATTATTAGAAACAAAGTCTAAAACATAAATACAATGGAAAATTAAATCATCATATACTTTATCACAATAAATAACAAGGAATCTCAAGATGCCTAATTAACTTTGGAAACCTGGAAACCAAACCACCCAGTTGAATGTGTACATAAATAATTGGCGTGGAATATATGCACCAAAGCCTCAAATTAAATCAGAAACCATGAGTGGATAATAGTTATCACTCTATTACTTCAAACATTTTTTTTTTAATGGCAACTAACCAAGATTAAGGAAAGTAATTTGGAAAAGCAGATTTACTTCAGTTGTGAGATTACATCAGGCCAATCCTCATATTAATTTACAGCTGTTGCTGTCTCTTTATCATTTTGCAATTAAATTAAATTGCAATATGAATGATCAATTATATTGATCTTCTGTTTGTACCCTCATAAATGTACTGATGTATTCTTTATCTCAGTGGAGGTTAATAGAGTCTCCACCTTTACCTTTCCAATTATTTCACGTTATCAACAAATACAATCTATTTATTTCCCTATTTAACCATTTAAGATACTATGAATGCCACATAACTAGGATCATGTTCAGTTAGTATAGGCAGGAAACATTTACTTTCAAATCACATCACTGAATTGAGCAAGCTCTCTGCTTGAAGATGTCAGTGGGATAGATCTGCAATGACAGTTTACCTTTAATTTTGCACCATCTGAAGCAATAGTAGTCCTGAAAGTATTCATATTAACCCTAATATTTAAATGTCTTTAATTGGCTTATTAGAATGACTGAAATACCAATAAATGTTGAATGAGCAGTGGATTAAATACCATGCACACATTTTCTATTTATTATTGTCAAATAGTGAAGAAGTCTTTGAAGTGAGACCGTCAAATAGCAAAATGATTTATTGCTAACTTCATCTTGTGGTTGAATTGTGTACAAAGAATTGCCTGTCACAAATATATTCAAAGAATGCTTCTGTTGAATGGAAGGTCCCTATTCAGTTGCATATGTGATCATATTTACAAAGGTATGCTAAATAGAGCACAGCTTTGCTGTTATGAGAAAACAATTCATGTGATTGAAAAAATGAGAAGCGTAGGCCATAAGGCAAGGACATGATAATGGAATAGAAAGTGAAGGCATAGTAAGAGAAAGTATTAACCTTATGTGATCAGATCGTTGTGAACAAGTCTGTAGCTCTAACTACATATCCCCTCTCAAAACTGTTCCAAATTCCTTATCTTTTCCCCACTATTGGCAACCTCTGCTTCTTCCTGTCATTATCAATCAATGAGGAATCAACACAATACACTACACATGGGAACAAAACAAATCACACTTGGCATTACCTTTAGTGACAATTACAAGGCTTTTTCTTCAACTGATGAAGAGTAAACAATAGGAGGTTGCTTATTTTAAATCAAGGAGAGGACATGCCCTTTTTTTTGTCTTAACACCCCAGTTACAATCTACCACATTATACCTGTAGCAGTCTGACAAACAATTCGGAAGCTGTCATCCTCTGGAAGACAGGTTGATCAATAGCTGTGAGGTCTTTGAGAATCAATAAACATCTGGGATTCCACTGCAAGTTAGACCTTGGATGGAAGCAGTGCAATGTATGAAATAACAACAGAAGTTTACACTTCATTTGCAATCTCTCAATAGGCTTAAATAACTGAAGGCATCATGGCCATTATGAAGAAATCTGATTTTAAGGAATATATATAAAAATGGAACAGTAGTGGAGCGGTTTAGGGAGAGAATCCCAGAATGATAGCCCTGAACTGCTGAAAGCATGGTCATTAACGTGGAATCCAGATGGTGGAGGCCAGATTTGGGAAGGGCACAGATATCTGGAGGGAGATAGTGCTACATAGGTTATGAAGTCCAAGAGAATAAGACCATGGAATAGTTTGAAAACAAAGATGAAGATGTTTCAACTCAGTGGCACTGCTGGGGTTGTTGCCACCCCTCCCTTCCCATGGACCTCTTACCCTACCAGACTTAATTACTATTTCATGCTCAAAAAAGTTATTGATATAGGTTCACAAATATTAATTACCACAATATTGTCGTTAAAACACCAGAAAATTTGACAAAAGCAACAACTATAAAATCTCTAGCAGCAACAAAAACAACAGAGGGTGCTTGTAGCACGTGTAGATGAAACCATGTGATTTGGAGCAGCATTAGTTGCCCATTCAGAGCCAGCTCTTCAGCGCTTGACGTCCTGCTTTGCGGAAACTGCCAAAATGTTTGGCCTGGAAGTCAGCCTGAAGAAAATTGAGGTCCTCCATCAGCCAGCTCCCCACCATGACTACCAGCCCCCCCTCATCTCCATCGGGCACACAAAACTCAAAACGGTCAACCAGTTTACCTATCTCGGCTGCACCATTTCATCAGATGCAAGGATCGACAATGAGATAGACAACAGACTCGCCAAGGCAAATAGCGCCTTTGGAAGACTACACAAAAGAGTCTGGAAAAACAACCAACTGAAAAACCTCACAAAGATAAGCGTATACAGAGCCGTTGTCATACCCACACTCCTGTTCGGCTCCAAATCATGGGTCCTCTACCGGCACCACCTACGGCTCCTAGAACGCTTCCACCAGCGTTGTCTCCGCTCCATCCTCAACATCCATTGGAGCGCTTACATCCCTAACGTCGAAGTACTCGAGATGGCAGAGGTCGACAGCATCGAGTCCACGCTGCTGAAGATCCAGCTGCGCTGGATGGGTCACGTCTCCAGAATGGAGGACCATCGCCTTCCCAAGATCGTGTTATATGGCGAGATCTCCACTGGCCACCGTGACAGAGGTGCACCAAAGAAGAGGTACAAGGACTGCCTAAAGAAATCTCTTGGTGCCTGCCACATTGACCACCGCCAGTGGGCTGATAACGCCTCAAACCGTGCATCTTGGCGCCTCACAGTTTGGCGGGCAGCAACCTCCTTTGAAGAAGACCGCAGAGCCCACCTCACTGACAAAAGGCAAAGGAGGAAAAACCCAACACCCAACCCCAACCAACCAATTTTCCCCTGCAACCGCTGCAACCGTGTCTGCCTGTCCCGCATCGGACTTGTCAGCCACAAACGAGCATGCAGCTGACGTGGACTTTTTACCCCCTCCATAAATCTTCGTCCGCGAAGCCAAGCCAAAGAAAGATAATTGGGTAAAAATGACAGTTCTGACTGGAGCTCATTAGATGATGGAGAAAGTAAATTAGCATAGAATTTTAGCCTTGTAGGTATATTGATACATTTGCACTGTGCTTATGAAAAATGTTTTTGTTATAACTAACTACAGGGATATTTTTATAAAAAATATATTTCTTTTGAGGCACTACACAAAAATTTTATAGACAGTCATTTTCGTGTTACCCTCTCTGATGGTGTCATCGGTGGCATCCGTTTTCCCCGCACTCCCCCCCCCCCCCCACCACCCCAGTGACACCTATGTTTCAACTGTAGTATTAAAGGTTCCAAAGTCAATAAGATTAGAGTAGTAGATGTAGAGGTGATGGTATCCATCAGATTATGGCAGCAATGTTTGGAATGACCTCCTATTGAGGATTAGAAGATTCGAGACTCTGCTTCAGAAATTGCAAAGGTTAGATCCAGAGGCATCAAAGACATAGATGTGGGTTGAGTAGACTGATATGTATAAATGGGTTCCATTATATAACCAGTGTCAATTTGTTGCTGGAGTCTTCCATGGTCCTTGATTTCTGCAGGATTTCCAGACTATCAAGCATTTGATTTGACCCAAATCCTTGCTTTATTTATGGCCTAAAATGTCAATGTGTTCATCTGACTCCTGTACAACAAAATAAGATGAGATCCTTATCCTCAAGAGACTGCAATTGTTCATCCCTTCATTTCTCCCTCATGTTTTCATATCTCAAATAAGGCTATCAACGAAGAAAACATAAAATAGATCATTTACAGACATGGGCAGAGAAATGACAGATGGAGCTTAATCTGGACAAGTGTGAGGTGTTGTAGTTTGGAAGGTCAAATGCAAAGGGAATATATACCGTTCAAGAAAGGGGTCCAGGTCCATAGCTCATTTGAAATGGTCATGCAAGTGGATAGTTTGGAAGAGAAGGCACATAGTATGCTTGACTTCATTGGGCGTGGCATTGAGTATAAAAGAAGGAAAGTCATGTGGCAGCTATATTAAACTTTGGACAGGTTGGTTGGACAGAACATGGTGTACAATTCAGGTATCACCATTAGAAAAGGATGCAGACGCTTTGCAAAGGGGAAAGAAGAGGATTACCAGGATATTTCCAAGTCTCGAGGGTACAAGTGGTGGGAAGAGATTGGGCAAACATGGTTTGTTTTCTCTGGAGCGTAGAAGACTGAGGGGACACCTGATAAAAGTTTATAAAATCATGAGCGGCATTGGTAGAGTGGACAATCAGAAACTTTTCCCCAGGGTAAAAATGTAATATCCTAGAGGACAACATTTAAAGGGTGTTGAAGAGGAGTTTGAGGTGCAAATATTTTACGCAGAGAGTAGCATGTGCCTGGAACAGGCTGCCAGGATTGGTGGTGGAAATTGATACAACAGTACCATACAAGAGGCTTCTGGTTCAAAACACGCACATGAAGGGATGGAGGAATATCAATCAAAAAAAGCAGCGTAGTTGATTCGGGCAACAATGTTTTGGAATGACCTCCTATTGAGGATTAGAAGATTCGAGACTCTGCTTCAGAAATTGGGCAGGGACACGTGTCCCAAAGGGCCTGCTCCTATCCTGTACAGTTTTATCTTCAAATCCATCCGATCACCATAAACTTTTATTTATTTTTATGTGAGCACTGAGCTCTTAGACTTGTTATGTGATTGCTACAGCACAATCCTAACCTGGGAAGCATGCAGCGATTTATTGTTTAGAAGCTAAAATGGGAGTGGAATGTTAACAGAATTTGCTTTAGACTTATAGGTCTTACTGAACTGTTTAAATGGGGCAGGGGGGGGGGGGAAACAATCAGTTAATCAAATGTTGTCATTGCATTAATTTAAAATAATTTTCAGCATAAACTCATCAAAAAAGAATCATTTTTGTACATGTATTTTTTAATCAACAAACTGTTTGGAAAAAAAAGCTGATTTGCTATTGGTAATCTCTACTTGAACCCTTATTATTACATTACTCAAGCATGAAGCAATTTTTACAATGATTCAAAAATGAGATAAGAAAGTTTGAATATGATACAACAATCCTAACTGGCTATACGGGCAGCAACTTTATCGACTTTTCAAAAGCTGATAAGAATAAATATCTTGGGCAACGCATCTACTCCAACCAGGGGACTCAAGGCAAAGGGTATTTTTAATGCAGAAAAGAAAAATATGGGCTGGAGTCTTGCACAACGTTGCTTCGCATTCATGTCTGATTCTCATCTCCCTGCTAATCCCATATTTCCCTCACGTAGGCCTCCAGTGTGAATGGCAGTGAACTTCATGGGTGCAGCCAGTGGTGACAGTCAAAACATGAATAGTTCTGAGTGACTATTGCCTTTGAGGACAGTTCTCTGAACCTCTTTGAGGACAGGTCTAACCTGGTGTTAATTTAATGGGCAAAATTTCCTACAAAACCACGTAAGGTTGTGCTATGTCTTTTATTTCCATTGTGGAATAAATTTTGATGCAGTGATGACCAGTTATGTGGGTATTTGGGATATTTGCATTTTCTTTCTTTTTAAAATATTTTTATTGAGTTTAACAAAAACCCTTTACATAAGGTATATTAATGATAACATAAATCAAATCATATCATATATATGTCACATATCAATTTAAAATTAGAAGTAGAACCATAATTATTACATTAACATTTCATTCAGGACATCAAATTCTATAATTATAATCATTAAATAATTAAATCATAACTCATACTATGTCCAAAAGCAATATTGAAAACAAAAAGTATACAAATAATACATGTAAAATTCCCTTATATAAGATATTTTATACTTCTCTGATTCAATCATGTTGTTCCATGATATGATCCATAATCTGTAGTTAAAGACCCCTTTACTTATTAGTCTTAATAATGAAAATGTCTGTCTAATCAAGGGCCCCGGAAATTTGGTTCCTTGTTTCCCACAATATTCCAGGACACACCAGCTCAAACCATGGCACAGCTTCTTTGGATCCACATATGGATGATCATGTTGGCCCATAAAGGACCTATTATTTCCCTAATTAGCCTTCAGTTCTGAATGTTCATGGAACCAAGATTCTCCATACCTTACCTTCCAAAACTTTCTCATGTTCACATTTTTGCCTACTAACTTTGTTCCTGAGAATACACTTACATCCTCAATACACTTTAAGGGATTTACTTATTCAGGCTGCTTTCATCTGACAATACGCCTCCTTCTTTTTCCCTGATCAGTAGCTCAATATCGCTCATTGACCAGTTCCCTAATCCTGCTAGCCTTGCCCTTCACTCACGTTGGCACTGACTGATCCCTAGCTTACTTTTCAAAGACCCCGGCTTGCCAGATTTTTCATTCTATTTGCTCACAACCTGTCCAAATAAACTTTTGCGAGTTCCTGTCCAAACTAATGGTCACTGGTCCCAAAGTGCTCCTCCACGAACTTATAGGCCACTTACCATCTTCAATTCCTAAAATGATGTTGATCATAGCTCCAGCTTGAGTACAAATTGCTTCAAAAGGTTTTCCTGAATGCATTGAGCAAATTCTGCCTCATCTAATCCCTTATCATTCAGGCAGTTCCAATCAATATAAGGGAAGATAAAAATCAGTTACTGTTGCAATCCTATTTTTCCAGCACCTTTCTGCAATTTACCTTCATATTTGCTGCTAAAATTCCCATAAAAGTAGGAAATGCTAAATCTCACAACAAAAATAAAGGGATAAATGCTATTAAGCTCAGTAAGCCATTATGTGTCCTCTTTATATATCTCCATTCACGCCTCCATTCTCGGCTCTAACCATTCCCCACTCGGCTCCATTCACTGCTTCCCATATATGACCACAACATTGTCCCTGATCTTGCCTTGTCAGTCTGTGCAGGTGCGTTTGGACTCCCGAGCTTTACTTCTGTTGAGCCACCAGCGGCGGCCAGCCCTCCACAAAACACATGTGGGCATGGGGCTGCGACAGACTATTGGGGACCTTGTACTATCAGAGTTATCACTTCCTTTTTATTTCTATGCTCTAACCACATGGAATGTTTTTGAATGGAAGAGACTCCGAAAAGAAAGTACACAGTTTTGACAGGCACCAAAGCCAAGGATGTGCCTTTGTCTTCTTTCAATAGTTTTCACAGCTGTTTGTAGAGAGGGCTTGTCCTGTTATAAGCAGGGCCTCATCATTAAGCATTTGGATTCAGCATTTAGCAATTTCAGCCTTATGGATGTGAAACAAGGTGAATGGGAAACAGAATGAATCATAATGGTGACTGCAGGCAGTGACCCCCCCAGTCAGGAAAAAAAATCAGATCCGAAGGTAATGCAATATAGCAAAATGCAACTGAAAAATATTACAATAGAAATGGAGTGCAACTTAGGGAATAATAGTTAAAATTCTAGATCTTCTTTAAAAATTGTGCATCCAAATGCAAAATTATATTTCTTCTCTTGAACCTCTTTTGAGATTCATGCATTAATTTGAAATTAATGAAATATTTTACATATTATTTTACTTCAGCTACCTCAAGATAGTGGTAACAAGGTGGTTAATCAAATGTTTGGAGTGGAGTTGTTAGTCATTTTTTTTTGTTCGATTTAATAGTAAGTGGATCTGATTCCATTTCATAAATTCTCGGTGAGTGGCAACATGAACCATCCATATCGAGAGGAGAGAAGATGATTGAGGTAAGTTCACTAAATCGATTTCTGTGATTGTTCTTAGATGAGTAATTAAGCAGACTTGACAACGAGGTGAGCTCATTGAAACTTATGAAGCTTGAAAGCAAGGAGAAGGTGTTTGTGATTTAGGATTGAGATAAGAACAAAAAAAAGGAACAGAAGCAGGGACAGATCATTAAGCCGTTAAATCTCTTCTGCATCAAACAAAATCATTGGTGGACTTTTACCTTAAGACCACTTTCCTGTACCAACCTCATAAATAAAAGCAGAAAAGAAAAAGCCTGCTCCAACTTATTAAGAAAGCAGCATTTTTGATTTTTTTTTAAAGTACCCTCTATTCTGTTACCCAACCACCACATGGCAGTCCAACAAGGACAAATCCCATCTGGAAGGCAACAGGAAATCAGTTCAGGTATCCCTCTCAGGACTTTTCCAAGGGTAGAGCACAATTATAATGTGTATTATAGGATGTTTGGAATCATTTATTACTTTTAAAATAACTTCAAAAAAGTAGCACATGGAAAAATATAAAACAGTTCGTTGATTTAATACAGTCAGTTTCTTGCATGTATTTTAATATACAAATTCACCTCAATACATGCAAAGAAATTTGTAACTTTTCTATACATCTTTAATACTCAATACACCTAAGGCAGAGAAAGATTTACCAATAGCATTGCCCAGCACCCCTTACAGTAAAAGAAAGAGAAGCAAAATGAGTCCCAACAGAGTCACTGAGTGTCCATGGCTATTTTATGGAGCATGGTATATCATACAAAAGGGAGTTGTCTTGCTTAATATTGAAAAGTGTGATACCATGGCTTGGCTTTGCGAACAATGATCCAGGAAGGATTGTAGACATAGGCATTTCCTTCAAGCCTGCACAATGGATTTTTTAGGTGTGCAGTACTGCCCCCACCCTTTACACCTGGTGTTTATCTGCCACAGCCTAGCAAGCTGGGACAGTGACAACCAAGTCCTCGGGTTATAGATGTTACTTTAGGGTGTCCTTCTTCTAGATGGATGGCCTGACAAGGCTCACAAGCCCCATCTGCCTGGGATTAAAATCAGTTTTCCTTCTCTTAGGCTGGCTGCCAACCAAGGTTAACGAACCTAGTCTGCCCATCCAGTTATAGCACCAGACACTCAGTCGTGCCATGATCTTGCAAACTCAGTGAAAATGGGGGACACCACAAGAAGGTGTTGCTATGGACACAGTAATATAGGAGAGCCATTTGCAGTGACCTCCTGCCTGGCAAGCCAAGCAGTGATCACTACACTGAGAAAGGATAGTACATAAGGCCATGGACAGACATGTGAGTATGGGACTGCGAGGCAGAAATGAAATAGTTGGCCACTGGGAGTTCCCGGCCATTGGTGCAGAGAGTGTGAAGGTGCTCAGCAAAGTAATCTCTCAGTCTGGGCCCCATCTCTCCAGACTGTGGTGAAGGAGGAGGTGTGGGTGCCACCTCCTGTTGCACCAGGGGATGGTGCTGGGGGGGAATTGGTAGGGAGGGATAAGTGCACGAAGGAATCATAGATGGAGAGGTCCGTATGGAAGGCAGGGAGGAGAGGAGAGGGGATGATGTGTCTGGTAATGGGATTCTGTTGTAAGTGCCAGAAATTCTGGAAGATAATATGTTGAATGTGGTGGGTGGTGGGATAGTAGGTGAGGACATGAGGAATCCTGGTTTGTTGCTTCTGAAGGCAAAAGGGCCCAGTGGAGATGAGTGGGAAATGGAGGAGATACAGGTGAGGGTTAAGTTGATGGTGGTGGAGGGAAAGGCATGTTTGTGGAAGAAAACAAACATTCCAGAAGATTTGGGCTGGAAAAGCTCATCTTGGCAACAGATTTTTATTGACATATTTGTGTTTTCTTCTTTTGCTTATTTCAGGATTCAATGCTATATTTTTACAGAGAACAAAAAATAACATTGGAAACCAAGACCTGCAAGTATAAAACGTGGTTCCTTATTTTTTGCTTTGTATTTGAAAACCACTTTTCTTTTCGCAAAGTAGAACTATTTTCAACTCCTCCTGCCACTTTGGAAATAATGCATAAAATTTTTTAACCTTTAATTTCACAAAAATGTTAATTGCTGGTCATGTCTGTAATTTATGTTATTTATGTCAGGAAATATTCTTTGTATTTATGAGAATTTTAAGCCAAGTTGAACGGTTTCAGCTTCTAGACACCCCAAGGAGTTTTCAGCTCATGGCATTCCCTTGGGTTAGCAGATGTACTGGCTGCATTAACAGCTGAGCAGAGAAGTTAACACATTCAGTGTCAGGTTACTTTTCCAAGTGTTTGAATGAAATAACAAATTAATTACACATAATGAAAGAACTAATAGGCTGAACTATCCTTTCCATGGAGAATGGCATGCGTAAATCCTTTTTAAGTGGAGATCAAATTGAGACGGCATTCAGAGGTGGGAAATAGATGGAAGCTGATCAGAAATTATTGAGTGAGTTTGACAAGATTCTTCTTTTCTTTTCTTTGGCTTGGCTTCGCGGACGAAGATTTATGGAGGGGGTAAAAAAGTCCACGTCAGCTGCAGGCTCGTTTGTGGCTGACCAGTCCGATGCGGGACAGGCAGACACGATTGCAGCGGTTGCAAGGGAAAATTGGTTGGTTGGGGTTGGGTGTTGGGTTTTTCCTCCTTTGCCTTTTGTCAGTGAGGTGGGCTCTGCGGTCTTCTTCAAAGGAGGCTGCTGCCCGCCAAACTGTGAGGCGCCAAGATGCACGGTTAGTATGTGTGGAAATCAATGGCAGATAAAATTAAATGCAGGCCAATGCAAATAACTGTTCATAAAAGGAGAGATAGGAAACCATTGTATTCCATTAATGATCTTGAAATAGCTCTGGCTAAAATGGAAATGGAACTGAGACAGCGAAGGTATATAATGTGAAGCTATATACAACCAGGGTGAAGCATTGATTAAATGGCAATAAATGTTGAACGACAAAGACAACACAAAAGAATATTAGTTTAAGAAGATAGAATCAAACCATGTGATAGTCCAGTGCTTCATCTCGTCTGGCCATAGAGTCACAAGGGAAATAGTTAGTACTTGAATAGCAGGACAGGTCTTAATTCAAAATTACAGTTAATGTCCAATAATCTGATGTCCTTGGGAATTTGGTTGTGCTGGATGAGTAGATTTCCACTCCATTAGCTGAGACTCCTTTCAATCATCAAACATAATTTTATTTCATCATGTTACCTGCTAATACAAATTATGTCCAGTGAACCTTGTGAGTTTCAAGGGAGCAGGGAATATACAAGCCCTCTGCAACCCAGCTCTGGCCACAAATCAACACATAGTTGATAGCGTTCCAGGCTCCAATCCTAGCACCAGCCACATCTGCTCAAGATCCACAGTTTATACCCAACCTCCTCCCTCCACACCACTTGTACTGTGACCCTTCGATCACATTTCACACTACTAAGTGAACTAGATGCCGAATCATCAAGATTCCCATGTAATTCATTGCCAGATTATTGGAGTATTATTATGGAGAGATCCTTAAGGGACCGAAGGCTTTCAGTCTGGACAGATGATGATAAATGAATGGAAAAGGCAAAACTGGAATATTATTTGATTAGATCACAGATGTAGAACAAGGAATTCAGGCTTAAACTAATCATGGAGAATGTTAGAATTGAGGAAGCACACTTGAGCAAATTACCGTCTCGTGTCAGTGCAAACTCAACTTGGATGAAAAAAACAGACACAACAAATAGAGGACAAGGAGGAGTTTCTGATTTGTTAACCTACAAGACCAGGATGGTGTCCTTAACTGTGATAAATGCAAGTTTCATATACATTGTTTTCAATGTTATGAATTTTTTTTTTAAGTTTGAGGTTTTTGAAGGAATTGAAACTTTCCTTCTTCACTGTAGCTTCATATTATGGACATATTTCCGTTTTGCTCTTCACATCAATTCTCTTGATTCTCTAATAGATAGGTTTCTGCAAATGTGAAAATGCAGTTTCCACCTATTGAAGTGTACCCAAAGGACACATTTAAATAGTTTAGATAGTTACAAAAATTGTTTCATACCAAGTTTGTATTAGCCAGTCACACAACTAAATTGTCAGTGCTTGATTTTTCTTTGTAAATTATTTGCTCAGGTTCTCTATCATACATCTACAAGCACATTTTAACCATAACCAGCTTCTCCGCTATTTTTCCATGAGCACTCTGTAAATTGCTTCAAACAAGGCTCATTTAAATATACACCTTTTATAAACCATTTGCAGATGCTGGTTGTCATGGAGTCTGAGAATATTTTTTCAATGTTACATGCTACTGCAAGGCAGCCATTCTCAACCTTTTTTTGGCTCTGCCCCCTTAGGACTCTGATTAATGTTTGTGGGCCCCTTCCCTGTGAAGCAGAAGTTTAGTTGGTTTCTTCTGTACTTCTCTCCTACTGCCTACATAAAAGACATTAAAAATATTTTATGATTTCAGTCCATGGACCTCCTTAAAGGTACTGTGGCCCCTGTTCAGAATGGCTGCCAAAAGCCACCAATGTTGATAACCACAGGTAGTTACTTCAACTTCATCTGATCTATTGCTACGATATTGTCAGAAATTGATACAGTGAAAGTCCTAAAATCCCAACTGCTCCGGGACTGGGTCAGTCCAGATTTTCAGATATTCCAGATGCTCAAGCAGCACTTTTAAAATTCATATTTAAGGAGGATAAACAGGTTCATTTTGATAGTTTATTAATTAAACAATTTTTCAGATAAAATACAAAGTTAAAAAAAAAAATTCTTACAGTTTTGCGATTTCCACATGGTTGTATGTTGCCCGCCGTCCAACTGTGGTGCTTATGCATGCACGCTCATGCGCACACAAAGGCCAAAGGTTTTGAGAAGTCTGGATTCTCGAGTGGTCCAGATTTCAGCCAAGAGTGTTTGAGATGTCTGGATTTTTGGGTGGTGTTGATTCCTGACATCCAGATTTTTGGATTTTTACTGTATTCAATTTATATTCTATATTGCAATTATTTCAGTAATATTGACACAATCATATAATCAGGGAGAGATTCAGAGCAGAAACTGGCCTTCAGCCCACCAAATCTACATCAATTAACAACCATACATTTTGACACTGATTCAACTTTATTGTCACCATAATCACATCAACCCCTCCCCAGATTCTGCCTCTTACCGACACACTTGGGACAATTTCTGATATTCAATTAACTCTCGAATCCACTCATTTTTGGGACATGGAAAGAAATCTAAACACCAAGAAAAAATCCATGCAGTCACATGGAGAATGATCAGACTCCATACTGACAGCAATGCAGATCACAATTGAACCTCGATCACTGGAGCTTTAAGGCAGCAGTTCTGCTCACTATGCCACCCCATGATGATACAGAAGGCCTTCCAAATTGTCAGGGGTATGGGTGAAGGGAGCAGGGCATAAATAGACTAATGGAATGGCAGACACATTGCAAATGAGCCATAGAACCATGGAACACGGCACCACAGAAGCAGGCCTCTTCAGCCCTTCAAATCTGTGCGAAATCTTTTTTTTGCCTATCTACATTTACTCCGTCTATCCCCTTCATAATTTTAAATACCTCTGTCAAAGCTTCCCTTATTCTTTTACACTCCAGGGAATAAAGTCCTATCTTGTTTAACCTTGCTGTGAAACTCAGTTCCTGAAGTCTAGGCAACATCTTCTCTGCACGCTTTAAGATCTATGAAGTGATGCAATTAAATCAATAGAGAATAAAGGATACTATTTTAAAGAACCAGAAGGACCTGAGAGTTTGAATGCATGGGGCATAATGGTTAGCACAATGTTGTTAAAGCACCAGCGACGGGAGTTCGAATCCACGCTGTGTGTAAGGAGTTTGTATGTTTTCCCTGTGTTTCCATGGGATGCCTCCTGGTGCTCCAGTTTCCTCCCACCCTTCAATTAGGTGTAATTGGGTCACACGGGCTCACGGGCCAAAAGAGCCTGTTACCATGCTGTAGGACGAAAATTTAATTTAATTAAAAAATCATTAAAAATATTAGGTCAGGTAGAGAAAGTGCATACATAATAAGGCATACACCGTTTTGCACATTAATCAATGGGGCATAGGGTATAAAACAGGGAAGTAATGCTTTATAAAACATTGAACAGGCCTTGACAGGAGTATAGTACTCTGTTTTGCTCTCTTTATAATAGGAAGGTTGTGAAGATATTAGAGGGAGTCCAGAGGAGATTTATGCAATTGGTCCTTGGGAATAGGGGCTACAATTACAAGGATAAATTAGAGAGGCTGGGTATGTTTTCAGTAGAGAAGAAAGGGCCAGAGAAGATTTGATCTGTACACATAATTTGATAAGGGAGGTGTGCAGAATGGATAGTGGAAAGCTGTTCTCATTGATTGAGGGGTTGAAGACTGGAAGTCATAAGTATCAAATAAAGGTGAAGAGAATTCTGAATAACACAAGGAAAATATTTATTACATAGAATGTGTTTGGAATCTGGAATTTATTGCCTGCAGATGTGTTAGACTTTTTGGTCCCCAAGAGAAGGTTGAAAAAATATATGGTGAGAAATATGTTGAAAGGCCATGGTGGATGGGTTGAAATTAGAAAGAGGCTCTAGTTATGAGTTGGCATGGGCATAGAAGGATGGATGACCTTCCTTTGAGCTACAACCATTCTGTAATTCTATGCACCCTGGGGGAAATATCAGAAAGTAAAACTTGTAATTACAGTGATTTGTGATAGGGTTTGAAAATGTCTATTACACCCAAATTTCCTATCAATTAACATGGAACAGAAAGCAATACATGGGATTTAGATAAGTAGCAATCAATGTAAATTATTCAGTCCCAAATAAATAGAATTCATGATGTGCATTCATATTATGTATGGAACTTAAATTAACCATGACCATCAAGTGCATAATTTTCAGGAAATACAAGTGTGGAGACTCATATTTTTAACATGATCTACACTCAGGTCATATCAAATCATTCGAAGAAACAACAAAAATAGGACAGACCTTCAAATAAAGCACAAAAAGAATATCAAAAAGAACCTATATAACATTGGGTTTGTTTCTCAAGATAACCAGAATCCTGGGATTAATTTTACACTTTTTTTTTGAATAGGGTAATTGCAGGAAACTTTTTAGCCTAGAGCAGAGCCATTAATGTTGGCTGAGATAGAATTGGAGAATCACTTGAAAAATGAACATGAAAATGAGGATTAATGGGTGTAACGCATTTATGCCTCATTTCACTCAATGTTCAGTCTCGGCATTTGCTTTCTGCCCGATGTGCACGTGCAGATGCAAGAGATATTCTATGTGGTTAAAGAATAAAATCTGTGCTTGCTGAGGTCAAGTGCAATATCCAAAAGTGCTGCAGAAACTCAGCAGGTCATGCAGCATCCATAGGTAGTAAAGGACAACCAACATTTCTAGCTCTGTCAGGAATAAAATAAAACAAGCAGACATCTGAATAAAAAGGTGGGTGAGGAGAAGAGAAGAGAGGAGCGAGAAGGGGAAGGGAGAGAAGCACAGGCTAAAAGGCGAGATGTATGAGGTGGATACAGATGGGAGGATAAAAGAAAAAAGATGAGGAGATGGGAGGATATAGAGAGCTACAAAAGGTAGCTCTCTTATAGAAGAGGAGAGGGGAAGGAACACAAAACTGGGGGAAAGGAGACAGAGGGATAGCGAATGAGAGAGACTCCTCTTTCCTCACCCTCTAGCTTTTCATGCATGTGTCTGCCAGACTTTAGCATTTCTGATGGGCTCTGTCCCAAAACATTGGTTATCCTTTATTTTCTATGAACGGTGCATGACTTACTGCATATTTGTTTATTGCAGGAATTCATGATTATGTTTTCAATAAACATAACCAGGTTTTTACAATTATGATTAGATTTGCTGAGAAATTAAGCTGTTCAAAAGACATCAGTTTGATTTACAGTCAGACATTCAAATAAACTGATTCTTCTCGATAAAACAACACCTTCTGTTTCTTTCAATAATTTAAGGAATGTCAATGTTCATTTACTATAGCCAGTTTCTTCTGTTATGGTGCTTCTGGAGCTTTACATGCTGATACACTGTGTCCTTTTGGGAAGTCATTTAGGAATAGAGAGAATCGTATGGCCATGTATTACCTGCAGTGCTTCACAAAATTCTAGGACAATTTTTGTAGGGTCATCCCTGGGGATATATTAGGTAGGTTAACCTTTTGAAATCCTTAATGTATGCTTTGGTTTCTATTGCCTTAGTTTAAATCCTTTCACCTACGAGTTTAAGTTTCATTCTTACCCGGATTTGTCCTTTTTCTTCATTATGTGACAGCCGAGATCCTTGACAATTTAGTTGTTGTATACTTTAATCCTGGAATCTGCTTTTTGCGCATGTGTGTGTGTGTGTGTGTGTGTGTGTGTGTGTGTGTGTGTGTGTGTGTGTGTGTGTGTGTGTGTGTGTGTGTGTGTGTGTGTGTGTGTGTGTGTGTGTGTGTGTGTGTGTGTGTGTGTGTGTTCGCTTATATATTCATTTCCATTATCAATTTCATCAACAAAGATAATATAAAGGAAAGAAATACAAGTTTCCCTCCCCCCTTGTTCCATTGCAAAAGGGTTTCTGCTCCACACAGACAAAAAAAAACCACACCTTTACAAACAAGTGTATTGCAATGGAACACACCCATCTATGGCATGCCAAGCAGTACTCCATGCACATAACCAAGTATCATTGTACTCATGCTCTGTTGATACAGATTCACCCTCAATTATAAGTGACCACTGTGAGTAACCACACCCACCCTCCAATGTCCAGAATTGTAAATACATACCATAATCTGTGATCCTGTCCGCTGAACTATTCAGTAGCAACTGGTAGCTGGTCTCTCACAATGCGTATAGACACATAATCATACTTTATATCTACCTCTCCAACCTTCTGCTCTGTTCTTTTTGATATATGGCACAAAGTTAATCAAAACAGATCTTATTACAGGATACAAGGCTTTAAAAAAACCCTCATCCTCTTCAACTACCAGAGTCGCTGCCCATACAATGTGTCACCAATGTACCTTGGATGAGCCCTCAATTGTTTGACTTGAATAAACTACATGGAGACTGGAGATGTAAATAGAAAACGTCTTGATTTATTACCAGGATACATTCAGGTGACCTGATGGAAGATTCTTTAGAGAGATCCAATCTTCCAATCTCTTTTCAGTGCCAACCGCTCAGTCCAAGAATCCGCCCTGCTCCAGCTCCCTCAACAGCCCTTAAGGCTAGAGCTGGATGAGGTCCTCACCCGGGAAGAGACATATCAGGCAATTGAACAACTGAAAAGTGGCAAAACATAGGATGGAATCCCCCCCAGAGGTCTGGAAGGCTGGCGGCAAAACTCTGCATGCCAAACTGCATGAGTTTTTCAAGCTCTGCTGGGACCAAGGAAAGCTGCCTCAGGACCTTCGAGATGCCATCATCATCACCCTGTACAAAAACAAAGGCGAGAAATCAGACTGCTCAAACTACAGGGGAATCACGCTGCTCTCCATTGCAAGCAAAATCTTCGCGAGGATTCTCCTAAATAGAATAATACCTAGTGTCGCCGAAAATGTTCTCCCAGAATCACAGTGTGGCTTTCGCGCAAACATAGGAATTACTGACATGGTCTTTGCCCTCACACAGATCCAAGAAAAGTGCAGAGAACAAAACAAAGGACTCTACATCACCTTTGTTGACCTCACCAAAGCCTTCGACACCATGAGTAGGAAAGGGCTTTGGCAAATACTCGAGCGCCTCGGATGCCCCCCAAAGTTCCTCAATATGGTTATCCAACTGCACGAAAACCAACAAGGTTGGGTCAGATACAGCAATGAGCTCTCTGAACCCTTCTCCATTAATAATGGCGTGAAGCAAGGCTGTGTTCTCGCACCAACCCTCTTTTTAATCTTCTTCAGCATGATGCTGAAACAAGCCATGAAAGACCTCAACAATGAAGTTGCTGTTTACATCCGGTACCACACGGATGGCAGTCTCTTCAATCTGAGGCGCCTGCAAGCTCACACCAAGACACAAGAGCAACTTGTCCGTGAACTACTCTTTGCAAACCAGCGCTTGAGCGCTTGACGTCCTGTTTTGACGAAACTGCCAAAATGTTTGGCCTGGAAGTCAGCCTGAAGAAAACTGAGGTCCTCCATCAGCCAGCTCCCCACCATGACTACCAGCCCCCCCCCCCCACATCTCCATCGCGCACACAAAACTCAAAACGGTCAACCAGTTTACCTATCTCGGCTGCACCATCTCATCGGATGCAAGGATTGACAACGAGATAGACAACAGACTCGCCAAGGCAAATAGCGCTTTTGGAAGACTACACAAAAGAGTCTGGAAAAACAACCAACTGAAAAACCTCACAAAGATTAGTGTATACAGAGCCATTGTCATACCCACACTCCTGTTCGGCTCCGAATCATGGATCCTCTACCGGCATCACCTATGACTCCTAGAACGCTTCCACCAGCGTTGTCTCCACTCCATCCTCAACATTCATTGGAATGACTTCATCTCCAACATCAAAGTACTCGAGATGGCAGAGGCTGACAGCATTGAATCCACGCTGCTGAAGATCCAACTGCGCTGGGTAGGTCACGTCTCCAGAATGGAGGACCATCGCCTTCCCAAGATCGTGTTATATGGCGAGCTCTCCACTGACCACCGAGACAGAGGTGCAGCAAAGAAGAGGTACAAGGACTGCCTAAAGAAATCTCTTGGTGCCTGCCACATTGACCACCGCCAGTGGGCTGATATCGCCTCAAACCGTGCATCTTGGCGCCTCACAGTTCGGCGGGCAGCAACCTCCTTTGAAGAAGACTGCAGAGCCCACTTCACTGACAAAAGACAAAGGAGGAAAAACCCAACACCCAACCCCAACCAACCAATTTTCCCTGGCAACCGCTGCAACCGTGTCTGCCTGTCCCGCATTGGACTTGTCAGCCACAAACGAGCCTGCAGCTGACGTGGACATTACCCCTCCATAAATTTTCATCCCCGAAGCCAAGCCAAAGAGAAAGAAGAAGAGAGATTATCCCAATATATTCTTTCAGGAGATTCTCAACTGGATCTTCTCCTGAATGTCTAATTATGTTAAATAAAGTGGATTTTCACATCTCCAGCTCTGATTATGTGAGGTTTATTCAATGTCACAACAATTGAAGTGAAAAACCTGAATTATTTTTGATCCTCAAGCCATAATATTATCTATTATGTGAATACATGTAACAATGTTAATAGTATCATGGAACACAAGTTTATCACAATTCAGTATTTAGGAATATCTAATATTCCACAATTTACTCAGTAAACTAAGGCTTAAATATGCATGATGCATTTTTAGTAGCCCGATATGAAGAGGGACATGTGCTTTGAAGGACTGGTAATTTCTTTGGGATAGAGGGCATTCTCACCCCAGGAAATGTCCTTTTAAAAAAAAGCAAATGTGTAATTTCCATCATTTTCAATTGTATGGTAATTCAGCCTTTTGAGCTCAGAAAATATTCTGGATGGAGCAGCATTGCTACATATTAGAATGGTCTCCTGAATATTGTGCATTGGCACAGTGATTTCAACAGAGCAGAATTATTCCAGAATGATTTATGGCAAAATAATACTTGCCTTGTTGCCCATTAATTCAAGTGAAGACCAGGTTATTGTAAATTTTCTGAATGCCACCAAAATCAGGATGAACTGACACGGGACCCTTATGTTTTTATGTACATAAACATTGAACTTCTTTATTAATTTAGATCCAAGTGGAAAGTTTGTACATGTATAGATTTTTGTCATTTGCAGAATTCCACAGCTTTATGCAATCATTAAAAAAAAAGAGATGATTATAACAAACAAAAATTGCCTGGAGTGGTAAAAACTGGCAACTTTGTTCAGTGATCACTGACATGTTAATAGGTCTTGGGAAACGCATACAATCAGTGTGAAATGTTGAGAGCTGACATGTATAATTAGCATTAAGCTGACAGAGAAACTACAAGATTGGTTGTTGTCAGTAAAAAGAAATATAAAAATATGCAGCAAGTGTCTTTCTGACAGCAGGTTCAGACGTGCTATTGCACAGAAGAGAACGTTCAGCACATATCCAAGTCATACCCAATTTGTTTGTATTTAAAGCCAAAAGAAGGTTGCATAAAATAATGACCGACACTTTGTTGTGGTTTATTCTGATGACCACAAAATTCCCCATCCACATTAAACAAAACTGTAATGTAGTATGATATTACACTTGGGTGATGTAATAATAAATTCCAGAGTATGGTTACTTCCCATTAACATTGATCTTTCTTCCTGGAATTTTATTTAACGATAAAATGGGAGTTTAACTTTGACCAGAATGCAAAACATTTAAATTCCTTTCTAGTTTTGCAACCATGTAAAGCAGTTTCAGATGGGCATGAACATGAAATCAGCAGTCTGATTTCAATCCTTTGTTTATATTTAAGACCTAATGTACAGAACTCATTTGCAGAGCCCTTGAAGGTTACTTTGCCTTCTCTGGCATTCTTATTTTTTGTTTGTTTGCTCTTGTGTAAACATGGATACATATAATAAGAGTTTATTGGTCCAATCACTAAGAATGTAAGTACAAAATAAACAATCAATGCACAAATGCAAGTGAAAACTTCAGTGGTCTAATCAGCCTTAGAACTCCATTCTGTCTCTTGAAAATTGCATTACGCTGATTGCTTACTGATATGTGCATTGTTCATCTTCCTCCATCATATACTGTAACCCTTGCTTTGACTGAGAAAATACATAAGCCAGGAATTTCCTTGTGGTTCCCCACATTGGTGTCCAGAGGTTTGTTTAAATGGTTAGGCTTTTGATTTTCTGAAGAAGTTAGGTGAAATTATTCGTGATAATGGTTGGAAATAGGTTGTGGAACTTAAGTATGAAATCATGTAAAAATAAATGAAAATAAATTTCTCTATATATTATCAGATAACAATGCCATTTTTTATTGTGCTTTAATTTATGATTAAATTGTATTTTTGGCAGGAAATAGAACATAGAAATAGTTAATGTGCCCTAGAAATAATACACTTTCAGGAATTAAACTGGTAGGAATATTATTGTGTGCCATTTCGAGCAAGAAAATGATACCTCTCAATGTATTCACGTCTTTGCGTACAACCTTTTATTTTCTTTATTTTGTCATGTTCATAACGACTTTTGCGCCATATGTTAAATCAAATTTGACACTTTTGAAGTTGATGAATTTTGGAATGTGTCTTTCTTGAATGGAGACATCAATATCCTTGAGTGGAAAACCCTCCAAAAGGTAGTAGGGCCAGCCCAGGACATCACAGGAAAAACCTTCCCCACCATCGAGAAAATCTATGGGCAACACTACCATCGGAGAGCAACAATCATCAAGGATTAACACTGTAATGGTACAGATTCTATCACCAATGTGAATATGTACAGATTGTAGTGTAGGATGAAGGTGATTGGCTGAGAGTGTAGCCACGCCTACTGGGAGGTCTTAAAGGGTTACTCCTAGCCAGACCAGGTCATTCTGGACTGGTCGACCTACATGTGATACACTCCAGTCTTCTAATTAATAAAAGCCTTGGTTTGGATCAACAAGCCTTTGATTCTTTCGACACACTACAATTTTATTAACTAGAAAGTTTTAAAGGGATGGAGCGTATGCTACAGCTGGAACGGCTCAACATTGACCCACAGTCGGCTACAGCCTCAAATGACTTTAAGCACAGGGTGAGGTGCTTCGAAACATACTTACAACTCTCTGACCCTGCCATGATAGAGGACAGCCATTGACTACTAATATTGATGATTATGGTGTCCCCGAGAGTCAACCAGAGCATCCAGGACCTGACCACTTACACCGCAGCCATGAAGGTGCTGACCGGTGAACTCGGTACAAACTAGCAACAAGGAGGCAACAGCCCGGTGAGTCCTGTAGAGCTTATATTCAAGCACTAAGGGCAATGGGCAGGGACTGTGCCTGCTAGACAGAACTGCTGCGGAGAACACAGACGATCTCATTTGGGATGCCTACATGGCCAGGGTCCGATCGAATGAGGTGAGGCAGCGCCTGCTAGAGCATGGGGGAGAAAACCTAAAGGACGTGATCCAGATCGCAGAGACAATGGAGGATGTGGTCTTAAGTATGGACATGTACTCTCAGGTCTGGACCCCATGCTCTGATGTGAGTAAGATCCCTTCCCTCAACCCTACTACCCCCTGGCACACCGACGGCCTATCAGCTGCTGCTACACTGCCCGATGCAACCCCAAAGTGTTATTTCTGTGGGAGGGACAAGCACAGCAAGTCCTGGTGCCCGGCGAGAAAAGCCAGGTGCCAGAAGTGCCTTAAAAATGGCCACTTTGCTGTAGTCTGTTGCTCCAAAATGGCTTCATGTGAAGCCCAACCACCACCCTCCCATTCAAACATTTCTTCCTCAGAGCTCTCCTCCAATGAGAGTGAGGGCTCCACCACGGGGCCGACGCCGAGCACGGAAGGTACAACCCACCCTCGCCGCAATGACATTGGCCTGCTTCACCCTCCCTCTTAAAGCAACGTCCGACCAGGCCCCAGCCCCGTCTTCAACGCCGCCGCCGCCGCTGCCGACCAGGGACCCGCTGCCGCCATTATTGCTGAGCCCGCCACTGCCACTATCGACGGTGCCGACTGGGGACCCACTGCCGCAGCCGACCCAGGACACGCCACGCCCGCTGCTGCTACCATCGCTGCCAACCGGGGACACGCCACCACCGAGGCAGCCAACCAGGTACCCGCCGCCGCGACTGATCCTACTGACCAGGTACCCACCACCACTACTGACGGTGCTGACCATGGATATGCCACTGCTACCGACCCAGTACCCACCGCCGCGACTGCCGACGACTGCCTGACTGACCGCCCCACCACTGGCAGAAAGCAGCGACCTCCAGCACTTACCTTTGGCTGGCCGACACCCCCAGCAGGCTGCAGGAAGCAGCACTAACTCCTCGATGCTGACTGCTCTGGCCTGACTGTTTCTGTGACATCACCACACACACTTTGCATGATGTCATCACGTATGAATCCACTGTCCCCATTACAAGTCACTGCATCAGTAACCCTAGACCAGGAGTGCCCCATCCCCTCAAAAGCAATGGAACTGATTAAAGTGCTTGGACACCATACCAATTGCTTATTTGACTTGGAGTCAACTGATAGTTTTATCCAACCAGACCTGGCCCACCGTTGCGGACTGGCTATTCTCCCCACTATCCAGAGGATTTCATTGGCGACCTGATCGCACTCGACCGAGGTAAAGGGGTATCGTGTGGTGACCCTGAAAGTCCAGGGCATCACGCTCACAGACTTCAAACTATTAGTCCTTCCCCAACTGTGCGCCCCTGTATAGCTGGGACTGGATTTTCAGTGCCAGTTCCAAACCGTTTCCCTGCACTTTGGGGGGTGCCTCACACTCTACTCTCTGCCTGTAACCACTCCACCCCGGAAGCCTCCTGCCAGCGGCAATCTGAGCCACCCATCCCCTTGCCCCGGGGCCTCACCAGTAGCCTCTCCACCCTCTGAGTTGCTCCGCCAGTGCTCTTCACAAACCTCACCCCTGGCTGGAAGCCTGTGGCCACCAAAAGACGGCAATATAGTTATGAAGACACGAAATTCATCACAAGCGAGGTGCGCAGACTGCTGGATGAGGGCATTATTGAACCTAGCTTGAGTCCCTGTAGGGCCCAGGTGGTGGTTGTTAAAAACGGGGAGAAGCCGCGGATGGTGGTTGACTACAGCCAGGCAATCAACCGCTTCATGCTTCTGAATCTCAGGGTTGTATGCGATGTCATGTGTGAACCCTGACAATAAATATGAAATTTGAATCTAAAGTACGATTTTTGTCATTGGCTCTGCTGAGGACAGGTTCTATTCCCACTTAAATCTCTTCTACAAGTTCCTCCAGTGGCCCTCTAAAAGTCAGCTGTCTTAATGCTGGCCCATTTCATAGAACATTTCCCATACCCTGCCAAGAAATATAAATTCAATGTAAAAAATGTATTCCCCTGTGTCACAGCCCACTAGTCAGAAATTACCCATAACTTGGATATTTTTTCCAGGTAAATCCATCAAGTCAGTAAGAAACCATCTTGAGATTATAATAGGCCAGAACCTGCTCCCACAGGCAAGCTGTCCATATGATAACTTAAACTCAGTGTGAAGTACAAGCTTAAGTTTTGCAAATGCAAACTTCTGATCCTGACCTGTGGATTGTCTCGATTCTAAATGATTGAAACCTTGTGCAGCAGGGGTTGTTGCATGATACAGTACTGAGCTACGAGTGATCCAGAACAAGCCCTGTGAGCAAAGTGACTAAAAGATTGCTTGACAGCCAGTGAAACAATGCTCCTGGCCTAATCGTCTGTCAAATGTATCATGAAAAAAGCAAGCTACCTATGAAACTCCATATGTCAGTGGAGGCAAAAAAAAGTCAACATTTTGGGTCAAGACTCTGATGCATGAGCCTCCCACTGGTAATTTTTTTTGTTGTCAAAGACAGGAATGTCTATTAAAAATGAACAGTAAATAAATAAATGGTTTTGCAAAAATAAATATTAAAATATTAATACAAATTTTATTAAATATCATTTATTCCATTGTTATTTTCCTTTTAGTCATGAACTCCCTGTTTTTGATCTGTTGAAGGTTCAACAAGCAATTCTCCCAGCATAACATTTGAGGGATTAAAATGTGATTGTGCCTTAACATTGGTCATCTGCAATCCATCCAACTTTGGGGCATGGGTGGGAAATTGCTGGTGGCACTCAGCCCATCACAAGGTGGTGAGGTAGTATAACATGGCATGTAAGATCTGACCCCTTTATAGAAAAGCAGAATGAATTCTTCATAAGTGATAAAGATTCAATGCTGTCCACAAAGTATAGCATTTCAGTGGGTTATTCAAGCATGAACCTGAGTTACCTTCTGAAAGGCAGATAAAAGTTCTTTAGACGTCTAATATCCTTAACTCAATAAACCCAAGTCAAAGACAGGATTTCAGAAATTATTTTTTTAACATAGAAACAACAATTAATAACTTCTCTCAGCATATCTTTCCTTGTGAAAATGAAAGGATTTTAAATTAAGTGAATAGTTTTTACTGGCTAGTTGTATCTATTTTTTTGTGATGTATCAAAATAAAATATTTGTTTTAGTCTGATATGCTGGGTGACTCTTTTAGTAGTGCAGTTAAAATGGAACATTAGAGCATAATAGATATATATACACACACACACAGACATTCTTTTTCTTTTCAATATATTCTAATTGAATTTAACATAATAAGCATACATAATAAATGATAATTACATAATGAATCAATTGTACACAAGCAAATACATACCAAAGGGAGAAGAAAAAAATGGGTAAGTAATAAAATGTGCATATCTGCATTAATAGTTACTTGTAATAACTCCATCTAGTAGTAAACATAATGAATGTAAACATATATGTCTGACTCACTTTTCCACTTTTCATGCATTCCCAAAAGCTAATAAAATAAAAGTGAGAAAGTAAAATGCTTTTGAATAAAACCTTGGATTGATTTAGACATTTGTTTTATTATTACATTCCATTTTCATGTCTGCTCAAAAAGAACATTTTAATATTGGACACATGGTGAGAATAACAAAATTACAAATCCAAGAAGAATTAGTTCACACTAAACAGTTAAGGGCTAAGGCAAATAAACACTGACAGATCGTTACATGTTAAATATCGTAAGAGGAAAATAAAATTAATTTCTCACATTTTAGAATTCTGTAACTGACATGTGCAATGTAAAATCTCATCTGTTTAGACATGACCTTGAAAGTATCCTGAAAATGTGGTGGCTTGGGAACAGACAAGAGGGTAAATGAATGTCATCCTTTTATTCATTTAAAAAATCTGGATTGGAGCTCTGCCCTGTACAATAATCAATAACAAAAATAATGATACCATCAGTCTGAGAGAGATAATATTGCAATGATTAAAGTTATGTCATGTTTAAACACTTGAAATATTCACTGGGTTCCTCTGATAAGGAACTCTATACCTCTACGCAAATTAAATGAATCAAAACTTTGTTTCCAGACAGACTAAGTTGTATAATAACTCAAGGATTGATGCTATTGATTTTCTTCAACGCCTGTCTGCAGGCATTGCAACGTTTAGTTGATCTTTATCCATGCCAACATTTTTATCTTGATGGAAATGAGATTTTTTTTTCCTTAAGAATACATTTTCTTAAGAGTACATTTTTTTTTGTAAGAATAATATTGCTTTCAGTATTCTGAACAAATGCAATAACTCTGTAAAAGGCAGCAACACATTTCATTTAAGGAGACTACTGGAGTATATGATGTATAAGGAACTGATATCTGATGAGCTTCTCTGAGTAGCTGTTTCAATTTCAAGCAATAAATACTGTACTATATAAGGTGATTCATATTTTTTAAACAGTGGTAATATTTATTCAATGCTTCACAACAATTTTCCTTGAATGAAGAGTATAATTAGATGCAATCTCTGACCTGTTCTCATTTTTTTCTTTCCTTACTTTCACAAGTTATTCTGTTTATCATCAAGGCACATCAAAGCACTTTTTGTGACAAAATCCTTATCACACCACTCAAGCATAACTTTCTTTTCTTTTGGGATATGCTGATAGTCAGTTTATGTTGGTGATCAGGGTGTGGCAGCAATTAAGGAGTATTGGTATCCAAGGTATGGTCAGGTTCTGGTGTTGGACAGAGTGAAGTGGTGGTTGCGATGAGGTACTGGTCAGGATATGGTATCAGTCAGGATTTTGTGTTGGTCAGGGTGGGGGTGTGAGTTGGGGTGAGGTACTGGTCAGGGTGTGTTGTTGGGGTGGGATGCTTGTCAGGGTGGAGTGATGTTCAGGGTGGGATGTTGGTCTGGGTAGCGTGTTGGCTGTGGTGGGTTGATTGTTGGGGTGTGGTGCTGGTTGGGGTGGGGTTGTTAGTTGGGGCGTGGTGCTGGTCCGGGTGGGATGTTGGTCAGGGTGGGGTTTTGTTTGAGGGGTTTGCTGGTCAGGGTGGGGGGGGGTGTTGATCAGGGTAGGGTGCTGATTGTGGTGTGGTGTTAGTCAGGATAGGGTGCTGGTTAGGGTATGGTGTTGATTGGGGTGTGTAGTGTTCAGGAAGTATGCTGGTCAGGGTGTGGTGAGGTTCAGGGTATGTAGTTGTTAGGCTGTGGTGTTAGTCTCTATGTGGTAATGGAAAGGTTTGGTATGGTCATTGCGTGATTCTGGTCAGGATGTGGTGATGGTGAGTCATGACAGTGTCAGGGTTTGGCTGTGGTCACAACATGTTTCATTCTGCATATGGTATTGGCCAATTTGTATTAGTGATCAGACCATTGCTGTGATCTGGTTGTGGTGGTGGTCACTGTGAGGCCATGGACATGATGATCCACATTTAGAGTCAGGTATTGGTCAGGTAGCTGGTGTGGGTTAGTGCATTTCCGAATTTCCAAAGCATGAATGGACAATAGCACCCACCAACCCTTCCTCTACAATGTGTCCAACAATTAAAGCCATTCACACTGCTGTGGGATGGGCAAATATTCAGCTTAATTGCACAGCCAAGTATTGTGAACAAAAGGTGATAAAAGACTCAAAAATAAAATGTTATTTTCTTGAATAATTATTGGTGAGGTCATCAGGATAATTTGTCTATTTGGATAATGGTGTGCATTTTTTTTTGTCAATCCAAGCTTTCATTTCAATATTTTCAACATTGAAGTTTTACATCCAAAAATACAGAGTACATATGGATTGTAGTAAAATCATATCAATTCAACCAAAGTTCCTCACATTTTCATTAAACAAAATATATTGTACTGATATTATTTTATTAGAGAAAAAAGTAAAATCTCAAACCACTACCAAGAAAGTAGTTGTTCACCCAAAATAAAAAAGAAAAATAATACAGAATTCTTATCAGGGTGATAAATTATCTCATTAGTCAACACTTCTACCGTCATAACAAATCAAATATTATAAAAGTAATTCAAAAAGGGTCCCCACAGTGTTTGAAATATTGAAATCAAATCAGAAATTGAGTATCTAATCTTCTGTAAATTTAAACATGACATAACGTCACATAGCCATTGAGTATGATTAGATGGGGTAACATCCCTCCATCTGAGCAACACCATCTGCCTTGCCATAAGAGAAATAAAAGCTAATACATGCAGCTCAGATGTCACTAAAGTTTTGTTACTCTCTCCAACAATACCAAATAAACCAGTTAGGGGATTTGGTTTAAAATTAACTTTAAAAAGTGCAAAGAAATTTTGAAATACTTTGTTCCAATATTTCTCAAGATTCTTACATGTTGAGAACATATGAATTAATGAAACATCTCCATTGTTGCATTTATCATAATGGAGATACATCCGCATAAAAACAAGATAGTTTGACTTTGAACATGTGAGCCCTATGGACTACTTTAAATTGTAGGACAGAGTGTTGGGCACATACAGAAGAAGTATTAACCAATTAGAAAATAACATTCCAAGTTTAAGCTGCAGGACATGTTCCCAGGCTTTTATTAAATTTATATGAGGGAGCCTCTCTTATTTCCAACAACATATCATAAATGTTAAATATTGAACCATTATAGAAAGGTTATAAATTAAAAATTACATCAATTAAATTCTTATCAGTCCTCTTAGGAAATGTATGTAATTGAGATTGTAAAAACTCTCTTATCTGTAGATAACGAAAAAAAAGTATTTAGTAGACCGTATTTCACTGAGTTGTTCAAAGGAAGCGAGACTTCCATTAATAAATAAATATTTAAAACATTTAATGTCAAATCTACACCATTCTTTAAAAGTTACATCAATCATAGAAGGTATAAAAAAATAATTCAAAAAAAAGGACTAGAGAGAGAAAATCTCATTAAATAAAATGTTTTCTAAATTGTATCCAAATCCTCAAAGTATGTTTAACTTCTGGATTTATTTAAAGATATAGGAACCCAGGCTTTCTAATTTTATCCCAGTGAACAATTAGGTTATTTTTTTCTGCTTATCAATAGTTTGGTGAGACAGATAACCCTCCCACTGACAAACTCTTGCCTGCTCGATAATTTCAATCATATTTGAAATAGTATTGTTCACAAATAATCTTATTTCCTATCATGTATGGAAATCTCATTGAAGAATTAGCTATAGCTTGTACATTTTCTTATCAGTAAAGTCTTTGATGTCAGACTAATATTACAAAAATCACTGAACTCATATTAAGCTGTGCAAAACTGCTTACACTGTATAACCAGAGTATGATTGCATGTGATCTTTTAACATCTGAGATTTAGAAAGGAATGGCTTTTGGTTTTGGAATTCAAATAGATGGAAGATTAGAGCATTAGTGTGCAATTGTGTCTCCTATCTATTGCAGTTAGTATCAAATGTGTTCTTTGCTAATCTCAATATTATATCTCAAAATGTCTGTGATTTTTTTCTGTATTGTACAGTCAATTTGTTTACATTTCTTTATTTGTTTACATGTGTACTTGAGTATAGATTTTTTTACTACCAATAAGTGGTAATTCTACCTCGCCTGCAGTAAAAGAATCTCAGGCCAGTATGTGATGTCATATGAGATATTCCAGGTTCAGCACTTCTGAGTTAAGATGGAATATTTGCATATATGCATTCTTATAGTCACTGACAGTTAATAATTTTTTAAAAACTACCGAGAGTTGACCAACTTGCATGAAAATAACCAGCTCTCCCCAGCCTCCCTTCTGCATTTAAAATTGAAAAATCCCCAGAGTTAGTTGTTATGCAGGCTTGATAACTCAAGCTGAAAATATATACTAAATATTATTTCATCTGTATTAGAGAGGAAACTAGAAGGGGGGGGGGGGCAAGGTTAGTGTAACGGTTTGTGCAAAGCCTTTACAGAGCCTTTACAGAACCAGCAGTGGGGATGGGGGTTCGAATCTTGCCCTGTCTGTAGGGAGTTTGTATGTTCTCCTCGTGTCTGCATGATTTTCCCTGGGGGCTCAAATAAAGCAGAAATTCCCTTATAATACCTTTACCCCATATTCTAATATTATGGCCTATTCATTTTTGATTATCTATTTGGAATAATCCTCTCTACTTATAATGGAAAATTTTAAAAAAGAAAAAAAAACATTCAAATCCTACTCCTCCCACTAATCCCAGTCACCAGCAAATAATATGTAAAGAATTGAGTCTCGGCTCCCAGACATCAGACAGGAAACCCCAGAGCATCCCTGCCTATGCATTAAAATTGTGATAACAGTCCATGAATGGGCCTGAAATCTTGTCTAATTCAGTCTTGATCTTTTTAATGTTACATCTAATTTTCTCCAAACTCAAGCAAGACTCAATGTCCTGTACCCATTGCATACAAGTTGGTGCTAAGCTATCTTTCCATTTCATTAACATTACTCATCTGGCTATCAAAGCTACTATTCTTTTTTGAATAAAATTCAAGGAAATATTTTCCTCTACAGAATAGCCAGATAAAGTAATAAAAGGGCATGGTTCCCATTTAATCCTAAGAATCTCTGATAAAGTTTGGAAAAATAGTTCCCAAAATTCTTTATTTTTGGGCATTCTCAAAACATATGAAACAGAGAGGCCTCAAAGATTTTACATTTATCAAATGGATCAATATCAGAATAAAACGGGATAGTTTAACTTTAGACATATGTATTCTATGTACCACTTTAAATTGTATTAAACAATGTTGTGCACAGAATGAAATATTATTAATCAGATCAAGCATGATATTCCAGTCTTTATCTGGAATTGATATATAATCAAATCTTGTTCCTATTCATTCTTAATTCCCCTCTCTGAACATGTTCTTAGCTCCATCCAATTATCATAAATAATTGCTATCACTCCACCATGAGGAAATTTTAAATCAAAAAGTAAATCAAGGATATTGATATTGGGAATCTGAGGAACATTACAAAGTTTAGACTGAGCAAAATGTAGGTCTCTAAAAAATGCCTATTAGGAAGTTTGAATTTAACTGTTAATTGTTCAAATGAAGCAAGATAACCTTGAATGTACAGATCCCTAAAAGTTTTCCTCCCACAATTCAAGATGTACCGGTGATATAGGTTAATTAGGTGTAAATTGGGTGACATGGACTTGTCAGCTGAAATGGCCTGTTACCATGCTGTATGTCTAAATTAAAAAAATTAAAACCTAGCAGTTTCTAAATGATGAAGGTGCAAAAGTCATGGTAAAATACATGTTTGTTCATGAAAGTGTATCCTCAGAGCAGATTATATGAAGCAACATTTATTTTCTAAACAACAAGAGAGGGTGCTACAGTTGACAATCTGTATTGAATGGGTCCCCTAGCCTACCAATTGAATTTCATTTTTTTTAGGTTAGCTAAAAGGTGATTCAATACACAAAGGTGCTGTAAAAACTCAGCAAGTCACACAGCACTCTTTATGTAGTATAGATATGTAGCTAATATTTCAGGCCTGAGCCCTTCATCATGGTATGTGCAAAAGGCTGGCCTGTGCCTGAATAAAATGGTGGGTACAGGGGCAGGGGAGGAGCACAGGGAAGAGATATGGGGGTGAGGAGGGGAAAGAGAAGAAGGGAAACATCTGGGAATTGATATGGGGAGAGGATAGTTTTCTGAATGAAGTGGGAGGGGAGCTAGAAGAAAGGAGACAGAGGGATGGGGAAAGAAAGAGAGAGAGATATGGGGAAAGAGCTTAAGAGAAAATGGAGAAAGTGATGTTAATGCTGTCTGGTTGGAGAGTGCCCAGAGGGAATATTAGTATTATTCCTCCAATTTGCGGATGACTTGCAAATGGGTGAGGAACATTTTTGTACAATTTTAGTGGGAGATTATTTATATGGGTAAATTTTGGCCCACTGATGGTCATACACCTCCAGTAAATGATTTCAGGTCAATAGAACATTGAACACTGCAGCACAGTACAGGTCCTTGGGCCCTCGATGTTGTGTTGACCATATATTTCTTTTAAAAAGTAATAAACCCACCCTATCCCATAACCCTCTATTATTCTTTTTCAATATTTTTATTTTATTTTACAGAACTAGTACATAGGTAAAAACCATTAAATTAAAAGTTATATCTAAAAAGGAATATACAGAAAAAACCATTATATAAGAAAAGTAAAACATATATAAATCTAATAATATAACAGTCGAACAGAAAGGTGATAAAAATTTAAGTTTACAAATTCTACCCTCTTCCCTTCTGAAGTTATCTGGAAAGTGCATAAAATTTCATTACTATAAAAAGAAACCACAAACTCACAAATCAAGATCCAAGTGATTTTATAAATTACATAAATAGTTAATAAAAGGTCTCCATAAGCTTATAACATTTAATTCCATTACATCTGATTTTTTTCCAAGTTAAATCTGCCATCATATCAGATAGCCAGTGAGTATAAGTAGGAGGGCCAGCATCATTCCATCTCATCAATATTGAACATCTAGCAATCAGGGAGGAAAAAGAGACCACATGGGATTGAGACATTGTTAAATTCAAACCAGTTGTCCAAGTTGAACCAAAAAGAGCAATTATAGAATTAGGTATCAGATACTTTGAGTGCTATTATCTTTTTCTGCTTCCTAATTATTTAATAATTTTGTTGACAAGCATACTTTGAGAATTTGGTTTCAATTTAGTTTTTTTTAGATACCATAGATTTTTATTTGCTAGGGTGTTTTTTCCCCCCACCTTCTATGCAAGATTCTGCTTTTTATGAATGGCTTAAGTTGGGTATCAAATCTTTTCAAGACTTATTTATTGATAATAATTTAAGCCTCATTCAAACAACCCTCTATTTTTCTTCCATCCATATGCCTGTCTAAGAGTCTCGTAAATACCCCTAATGTTTCATTCTCTGTCACCATCCCTGGCAAGTCATTCCAGGTATCTACATCTCTCTGCATTAAAAAAAATGAACCCCTGATGTCTCCCCTAAACTTCCAATTTGTACACATGTCCTCTGGTATTTGCTATTCCTGCCCTGGAAGACAGGTGCTGGCTGTCCACCCTATCTATGCCTCTCATAGTCTTGTAGACCTCTGTTAACTCTTTCATGCCGCAAAGTGAAAAGTCCCAACTCTGCTAACCTTGCCTCATAATACTTATTTTCTAATCCGGGTAAAATCCTGGAAAATCTCCTCTACATCCTCTCCATAGTTTCCACATCCTTCCTATATTGAGGTAACCAGAAATGAACAGAGATTTGATTAGTTGCAATGTGACCTCTCTATTATTGAACTCAATCACCTTATTAATAAATCCCAGCATCCTATAGATCTTCTTAACTATCTTGTGCAGTGACCTTGAAGGATGCAAGGATCTGGACCCAAAGGACCCTCTGCTCATCCAATGGTCAGCTACTCTTAAGTAAACAACCATTGACCCTGTACTCAGCCTTCTGTTTAGTCCTTGCAAAATGCATCACCTCACACTTATCCAGATTGAACTCCATCTACCACTTCTCTGCCCAACTTTGCATCCTGTCTATATCCTCTTGTAACCTTCAACAACTTCCAGCTCCATCCACAATTTCTCCAATCTTTGTATCTTCCACAAACTTACTGACCCATCCTTCTGCCTCTTCATCCAGATCATTTCTAAAAAATTACAAAGAGCTGTAGTCCCAGAACAGATCCTTGTGGTACTCCACTAGTCACTGACCTCCAGGCAGAATCTTTTCTTTCCATTACTACTCTCTGCCTGCAAGCCAATTTTTTGTCCACACAACTGATGTTCCATGGATTCCATGCCTCATGACCTTTTGAATGAATCTCTCATGGGGAACCTTGTCAAATGCCTTACTAAAATCCATGTGGACCACATCTACCTCCCTACCCTCATCAATTTGTTACTTCCTCAAAAAAACTCAATTAGGCTTGTGAGGCTTGACCTTCCCTTCACAAACCATGTTGACTATCCTTGAGTAGACTGTACTTCTCGAAATGTTCATAGATCCTATCTTCAATAGTTTGCACAGCACTGATGTAAGACTTATTGATCTATAATTCCCAGGAATCTCCTGTTAACTTTTTTAAACAAGGGGATAACATTTGCCATTCTTCAATCCTCCAGCACCTCCTCTGCGGCCAAAGAGGACTCCAAGATCATGGTTTCTGCTTCACTTATCTCTTTCCTCACTTTCTGCAGCAACCTGGGCTACATAGTATCTGGCCCTGGGGACTTATCAATCATAATGCTTTTAAGAATATCCAACACTTCCTGTTCCTTAATCTCCACAATGACCAGCACAAAAGCCTTTTCTATTCTGACCTCACCCTGATCACGGTCCTTTTCTTTTGTGAATACTGAAGCAAAGTATTCAGTTAGGACCTCCTCTGCCTCTAGGCACATGTTGCCTCCTTTAACCTTTAGCAGCCCCACCTTCATTCCTGCTATCAATCTATAGCCATGGTTTATCCTGTTAATTCTTACCATTGACAAATCGGAGAAGTGATCAGTGATTAAGAAGCCCACTGTCAGTTGCTCAAGGTTGGACCTCAAATTTGATTTTCATTTGCTATTGTCAAGTTATCCAATGTGGGAGAGTCATGGTTTTCTCAAAAGCCAGCTCCTCTGGTGTCATTTCCTCTGCCTTCGCCTGGTTAATTCAGTATGAAAGTTGAACCGATTCCTAGGTCTTGGAATGGGCTGGCTTCAGTTAACAATCTCACAACAATCAGCAATGTGTGGAACTATTGATTAGCCAAGTTAGATTGGAAGTCGATTAATTGGCTTTAATTACCATACATCATCAGCATGCCTCACATGTTGTTGGCTCAGTTCCAAGGCAGGTACTGAGGGAGGAGTTTGGGTGCAACAGTATTTATGGAGATTCTGAGGGAAGGAGTCGCAGGTACAGGAAAGGGCCAGCCCATACAGTCAGTTCTAACAGCTATACAGTAATTTTACCACACAATGGAAAGCTTAAATATGTAAATCTCTTGCAATTCCCAACAGTGGATTCTGGCAGATGATGTTTCTCTGCATTACTGGTAACCCACTTTAGGAAAATTATGAATCCTCCATTAAGCTACAGAAAATGTAAGGCAGAATATAAAAATAACAGTAGATTGGTGATTGTCGAAGTGTTAATAAAGTGCCAAGCAGACAAAAGTGACAACAGATTGATTTGGCATATTATTAAAGCCAAAGTACACATCCTGGATTTGGGAACAAAGTTAATTGAAGCTAATAGCAGTTTAGGCGTTCACTTCACAAGAATGCTAGACCTTTTCCTTTTTCTATAACTGGATTGCAGTGATACCTGATTTTATTGCATATATAATTCAACTGAAATTCTGGATTTCTTTATTCTTCAATCCCCTAGTTGGAGATTCCTCTCATTGTGTGCAGAATGTCATTTGTTGCTCTCACAGATGTCAACACAATGCCAAGAACCGTGCATCCAAAAGTCTTAAAATTGTAGCACTTGATTGGTGCTCTTGGAAGTTGTGCCTCTAAACTTTATGGAATTCAGTAGCATCCTCTCCTTTAAAATGTATAAGCCAGCTAACCCCAACATACTGTCTCCTCTGTCCCCATACTCCTACATTCACAAATCCACAAGCAAGTCCAGTTGAACTTTAAATATCATCATGAAAAGTCCATGTCTAATATAATCCACGGCCTCAGCTTTTTGCCTTACTTGAGATTGTAGACTCAATGTAGTAAACACAGGGTTTTGTCTGAGGATTCCTAAAAAAAACATTTAGCAGAAGTACAGATGTTTGACTGATTGACCCACCTAAAATGAGAACTTTTCAGGAATAGCAGGCATTATGTCTTTTGAATTCAACCCTATTATATAGATCTTGAAAGAAAATGTTATCTGTGACTAAGAAATCATTGGAAACTAATTGCAAAAGTAATTAAGCTACAGTTCAATAACTGGGTTCCTACAATAGTATCATAATGGAACCATGAACCTAAGTGTGCTCTGTAAGTTCTTTTCTTCTGTATTAACCGGCTTGTTAGGTGACAACACCCTTTAGCAAATAGATTTTGATGCAATAAAGAAAGCATTATATTTTGCCTTTGATTAGAAAATAGATCTTAATTGAATGAGAGATAAAAATGATTTGATCTTTTATTTCACATTGGGCCTGCAAATGATGAGTCAAATATAGTATTTGTTTTTCAGCTATCCATTCTATGCCAGTAAAATAGATAAACTTCAGCTGTGTTTCTATCATGATTACTACATCCTTAAAGACATAGAACATTACAGCACAGAAACGGGCCTCTTCAGCCCTTCTAGTCTGTGCAAAGCATTTTTTTTGCCTAGTCCTGCTGACCTGCATCCAGTCAACAGTCCTCCGAACCTCTCCCATCCAATGACCTGTCCAAATTCTTCTTAAATGTAAAAATTGAGCTTGAATTCACCAGCTCAGATGGCAGCTTGTTCCATGTTCCTAAAACTTTCTGTGTGAAGAAGTTCACCATCATGTTCCCCTAAACTTTTCTCCTTTCAGTCTTAACCCAAGTCTTCTGGTTCATATCTCACCTGGAAAAAAAAGCCTATCTACATTTACTTGACTATCCCCCTCATAATTTTAAATACTTCTATCAAATCTCCCCTTATTTATCTACGCTTCAGGCAATAAAGTCCTAACCTGTTTAACCTTTCCCTGTAACTCAGTTCCTGAGGTCCAGGCAACATCCTAACAAATCTTCTTTGTACTCTTTCTATCTTATTGAAATCTTTCCAATAGTTAGGTGACCAAAACTATACACAATACTCCAAATTTGGCCTCACCAATGTCTTATGCAACGTTACCATAACATCCCAACTGCTATACTCAATACTTTGATTTATGTAGTCCAATACGCCAAAAGCTATCTTTACAAACAGATCCACGTGTGACACCACTTTTAGGGAATTATGTTTCTGTATTCTAGAATTATATATCTGTATTCCCAGATCCCTCTGTTCTACCTCACTCCTGAGTGCCCTACCATTTACCATGTATGTCCTTTCTTGGTTTGTCCTTCCAAAATGCAACACCTCACACTTGCTTGCATTAAATTCTATCTGCTATTTTTCAGCCCATTTTTACCAGCTGGTCCAGATCCATCAGCAAGCTTTGAAACCTTTGCTGTCCACAGTGCCGTCAATCTTAGTGTCATCTGCAAACTTAATGATCCAATTTTCCACATTGTCAACCAGATTATTGATATAGACAACAAACAACAATGGTGCCTGAACCAATCCATGAGGTAAACCACTAGTCACAGGTGTCCAGACTGAGAAGCAATCATCCACCACTACATTCTGGCTTCTCCCATCAGCCATTGTCAAATCCAGTTCAGTGCTTTACCATGAATACCTAATATCTAAACCTTCCTTACTAACCTCTCATGTGGGACCTTATCAAAGGCCTTACTAAAGTCCATGTAGACAACATTCACAGCCATTCCTTCATCAACTTTCCTGGTAGTTTCCTCGAAAAACTCTACAAGTTTGGTTAAACACTACCACACACAGAGTCATGTTGACTATCCCTAATCTGTTTCTGATTATCCAAATAATTGTACATCCAATCTCTTAGAACACCTTCCAATAATTTATGCACTACTGACATCAGGCTCACCAGCCTATAATTTCCCAGGTTACTTTTGGAGCCTTTTTTAAATAACGTGATCCATTTGCCAATCTTCAGCCACCACACCCATGACTAAGCACATTTTAAATATTCCTGCTATAGGCTCTCTAATTTCTACACTAGCCTCCCTCAAGGTCCAAGAGAATATCTTGTCAGGCCCGGGGGATTTATGCACCCTTATTTGCTTTAAGACTGCAAGCACTTCTTCCTTTTTAATCTGTATAGGTCCCATGACCTCACTGCTTGTTTACCTTACTTCCCACAACTCTGTGCCCCTTTCATGATTCAATACTGAAGAAAAAAAAAGATTTAAGATCTTTCCCCCATCTCTTTTGGCTCTATGCATTTGGTCATTTAAACAATAACTTTCAATCATAATGCTTTTAAGAATATTCAACACTTCCTGTTCCTTAATCTCCACATTGACCAACACAAAAGCCTTTTCTATTCTGACCTCACCCTGATCACGGTCCTTTTCTCTTGTGAATACTGAAGCAAAGTATTCATTTAGGACCTCCTCTGCCTCTAGGCACATGTTGGCTCCTTTAACCTTTAGCAGCCCCACCTCGCTATCAATCTATATAGCTAACTCTTACCATTGACAAATCAGAGAAGTGATCCCATAATATGTTCCATCCAGGATGTTTGGAATCATTTAATCCACACAGCTAATGTCTGTGGCAGAGGCGGATCATGATGCCAATCAGCTTGCAAGACTAATTCAACATCAGTCCTCCACCAACCCTTCCAAACAGCCAGGAATGATCAATAATTGACAGAACAGTTGCTGGTTGATACTCTCTGTTCTGACTATTCTAATTATGTTGTTGCTTTCTACAAAAGATCAAATAGTAATGCTTAAGGAATGTTTACTGTTTCATGCTTCTGTGAGAAGCATTTATATGGGGACTGTGGTAAACATTCCCCTTATAGTGAGAGTACAGAAAGAGCTCCAAGCTAAAGTTTGAAACCAATGAACACATTTTCTTTAATCAAATGGGAGAAACTAAGTATTAGCTTCATCTGGAAATTACAACTGAATTAGAATTCGTTTTTCAGTGGGCTATCTGGTGGAAGCTTTAAGTCTCTTTCTAGCTGGCTTGGAAAGGATTTGGCGGGTCCCTTGTTTATATATTAGGGATTGGTGAGAGGTTCATGAATTGCCAATGGTCAAAGAGGGCAGATAGATAGAGCTTCAAAATTATACAGCTTTATTTCTTGCAGTTTTTAAGAGATGATGAGAGCTTGGCTTAGCGGTATACATACTGAAGTATGTAATCAATACATTGGAGAACATTTGTGCCTTACCTTAAGCCTCATTAAGGAGATTAGACTGTATCATCCCTGACTGAAATTGCCAAGTATCCTTCAGTTTTACGTTGCTTACCATAAACTGACCACCTTAACTTTCTTAAGGGAAATGATCAAGTAGATCCCAATCAATTTAGATTTAGAAGTAAAAGGATTATAGGAGGATTATAGTCAGACTTCAGAACTTTAAAATTAATATCCAATCTTTTGCCATCTCACGTACAATTGGATGTTGCAATTCAGCCCTGAACCTTAGAATTCCCATGTTAGTTTGAAGCATGAAAACATTCAGAGAGCAAATAAGATTGTTTTACTATTAGACCGCATGGGTTTAATTTTAGTATAGAAATCATATTTGGTCTTGTCAAACACTCAGACCACAGAGAATTAAATTGAGAAAATTTAAAATAAAAATACAACTTAAAGCCTCAAATGCGTTTGTCGGTGCTGCAGAATTTGCAGCCATTTTCTATGTCTATATTTTAGACGATAAAACACACACAAACGTGCTCTGTCCCTCAAGATTTAGAACGGTATTCCTTCATAGAGAAAAATGTTTTCTTTAATTTACCTTTAAATATTTGAAGCCTTTTTCATGTCTCCATTCTGCAATATAATATCTTCAGAAATCTACAGTACATTCAAATTGGATTAATTTAAAAAAACTTGATTATTTTAAAAAAATCTGTTTTAAGTTTTCAGCTGAAGTGTTTCAAACAGTAAGAAATTATTATCTTTAGTCCCACATTACATCACTATTTCCTATCATGAACCCTCCTATCATGAAACATCTTTAGCTGAATTAAACAATCCTTCCTACAATTAATATACACAAGTAGTTAAGGCTTTGGCTGGGCAATTGATTTATTCTGACATCTAAACAAGCTTGGTAGCAGTCCCAAGATTATCAATGTTGGTTTGCATTCAGTGTGGGTCACCTTAACCTTAGCAGAAAGCAACCAAATGCAGTTAATAGAACAATCGCCCAGCCATTACTTGAACCACCGAAACATTTTTGCTTAACTTCTGACTCTAACACAGAAGCAGAAAGGATACATAGAATGAATCATGAAGTATAGGAGGAGGATAAATTAGGGAAAACAAGTGAAAATAAAAGGAAAGAAATGAACAGCAATCTTCTCAGATGTTCCTTGGAAAGGAACCAATCTTTTTCATGTTCTCAAATCTCCAGAGAATATCTAGCAAACTATTGAGCACTTTCATTCTATACCAAAGCATATCAAAACATTAAATATACATATTGTTCCATAGGCCAAGATCAATAGTGGCATCACCTGCTGAGTTTCTCCAGCATTTTTGATAATTGTATATAACCCAGCATCTGCAGATGTTCTTCTTTAACAATGTGATCACTCAAGGCACTTTTTTTAAAATCTCAATCTGTGATAGGAATTAACATGTTACTTTGAAAATAATTAGGTATGTTTCAGCTCGAATGTAACTGGCCTCAGTTGGCTGCTTGGATCCATCATAGCTTGTCTGCATCAGTCTCTCAGAATCTGCTATACTTTTTAAAGATCTGACTTGCTAAAATATCACAGAGGTTCACAAGAATTAAAAGATAAGCAGTCTAAGTGGTTGTTGGACAATTGTTTCAGATGAAGAATTAAAAACTTTTTCAATGTGCCTGATCTTGCTTTATCTATCCTGTGCCTTGTATCAGCTGCCTATGCTATGACCATGGAGCAGTTATTAATTATTAATAGTTTAAATTGACCTTGAAACCTTACTGTCTGAAATGATGGATACTGAGGCTCCACACCCAGTAGCCCTGGTCATTGTCACAGACCTTCCAAATGATTATGTGTTTCTGACGGTCAAAAAAATGTTCAAACATTTTGAAATTATTTAAATAATAACAAAAAAAGATATAACAAATAAACATAAAACTCTAAACTATGCAAAGTAATTAAAAATATTAATATTACAGATATAGAGAGTATATCTATTAGGCAATAATTTTATTTTTTCAGTAAATTGAGCTCCACCTGCACTGAACTCAGTTTTGAGTACAATGGGTAGACAAGAGGACTGATGCATATACAAGCATGAGGTGATCCAGTTGGCGTAGCAGTTAGCATGACACCTTTACAGCACCAGCGATTGGGACTGCACCAGGTTCGAATCTTGAGTTTGTACATTCTCCCCATGGGTTTTCTCTGGGGGCTCTGGTTTCCTTCCACCATTCAAAAAAATGCACTGGGGGGTGTAGGTTAATGGAGTGTAAATTTGGTTGCATGGATTCATGGGCTGAAATGGCTGTATGCCTAAATTTAAATATTAAAAGGATTCTAAGTTTCTTCACTAATGAAGGTCTGAGGCTTGAAATATTGACTGCCTCTTGTTTTCAATGGATGTTGCATGATCTTCTGAGTTTCTCCAATACTTTTAGACATTGTTCACAATGAAATAAGCCTTTCACACTATCACTCATACACAGCCCATTCACAATCAGATCCCCACCATTGCATGGGGTGAAGTTCATGGAATAAGTGAGCTGGGCAGCAAACAGCAGAATATGGAATAATCCAATGGTGAGAATAGGATTGTAGAAGTGTATTATTGCAGGGATGATTGCAAGATTGGTCAGTGATGAAAGAATGAAGGTCATGAAAAGCCAGTGAAATGGATCTGGGATGACAAAGAGGATTGTAAGTTGGAGATGGTTAGGAGTGTAGGTCTGGGGAGTTATTGAAGAGTAATTTAGTGTTGTATAAGAGATACTTAATGATCAGTAGGGAAGTGGGGCATCCAAATGGGGAGAGATCCAAAAAGTTTGAGGTGATTCGCCACAAAACGTTGATGATCATAGTCCAGTGGTTCTCAACCTTTTTTTTCCCCACGCAGATACTACTTTAAGTATTTCCTATAGGTGCTCTGTGATTAGTAAGGGATTGTTTCAGGTGATATGTGGATGGAAAGAAAAAGGTTGAAAACCACTGTTTTAATCATACCTAATTGACTTATTATGTGCACGGTTTCATAACTCCAAAGGAAATGGGCCAATGACAAATTTTTCTCAAGCAAAATATTTCAGTCTAGAGCAGTGATTCTCAATCTTCAATTCCCACTCACATCCCACCTTAAATAATCCCTTACTAATCACAGAGCATTGATGGCATGGGGATACTTAAAGTGGTATGTGAGTGGAAAAAAAAAGGTTGAGATCCACTGTCATAGTCTACGTTTGCATGCAACATTGTGCATTTGTGTTGAGTAGAGTGTGGTAAACACAATATGCACATGTTCTGGAAGGTCTCTGTGTATCTCTGTGACTCTCCGTATTTCCTTGATGACACAAAGTTAGAGGAAATAATACTGAGTAGACATACATGTAAAGGATGGGAATAACAACATCAAAGATCCAGAGATTGGGACATTTGTTGAACATGATAGATACTCAAAAGGTGGCTGAGGTAAATTTGACTCAGTCATTGCCCTGTGTCTTTGTTTTCATATTATGGGTTTTCATAATTTACATGAAGCGAGGAACTTGGGAGTGCTGTGAGTGTCGGGAACTAGCTTAAGGTGAGTCCATTTAAAAAGTGAGCTGAGGTCAAGTAAGGGTTAAACAGAATGGTGATTGGTGGGAGGAGTAATAAGGACAACTAAAAAGAGGGGTAGCACAAGAAGAGTAGCCAATGGAGAGTGGCAAATGTGTGAGTGGCTCAGGCTAGGAGTGGGACTTACAGGTTTTGACTCATGAGGCTTTGATGAGAAAAGGCTGAGGATGAGTTTGTTTCTGACAAAGTAAGCCCAGGTAAGGTCCTTGTATTTAAATTAGGAAGAGTTAATGGAGACAGCAGCTTGGGCAATTGTATGTTCAGAGTGCAACATGTGGGAAATCTGGGACAGCACTATTGCCCCTGATGACTAAATCTACAAGAAGTGCATCCAGCTGCAGCTCCTGGGAGACCAAGCTAGAGAACTGGAGCTGGATGAACACAGGATTATTCGGGAGGCAGAGGTTGTGATAGAAAGGAGCTTCAGGGAGACAGTCACTCCCAAATGTTAGGAGGCAGATAGCTGGGTGACTGTTAGGAGAGGGAATGGGAGTAGACAAACAGTGCAGATTGTGCCTGTGGCCTTTCCCCTCAACAACAAATATACTGTTTTGGATACTGTTGGGGGTAAAATCTATTAGAGATAAGTCATGGTGGTCATGACTCTGGCGCAGAGGTTGGCTCCTTGGCTCAGAAGGAAAAGTGGGAGAAGAGGAGAGCTATGGTGATTGGAAACTCATTGGTTAGGCAAACGAATAGCAAGTTCTATGAATGAGATCAAGGCTCCTGTATGGTATGTTGCCTCCCAGGTGCGAGGGTCAAGGATGTCTCTGATCGAGGCAGGACCAAGTGAGAATAAATTGGAAAAAATATGTTTAAGGGTGAAAGCACAGAACCAATGTGGAGGGACCACTTGTGCAGAGTGGTCCCACTGGGACAGGGAAAAGATGATAGAGAAAGGGAACCATGGTTGATGAAGCAAATGAGGCAGCTCATCAAGAGGAAGCATAAATTAGATATAGGTAGCAGGAAACAGGAAGGGCTCATGAGAAGTATATGGTAACCAGGAAGGAGCTTAAGAAAGGACTTAGGAGAGCTTGAAGAGGGTTTGAGAAGGCTTTGGCATGAAGAATTAAGAAGAACCTGAAGGCATTCTATGCATATGTGAAGAACAGAAGGATGACGAGAATGAAGGTGGGGCCGTTAAGGATAAAGGAGACAACATGTGCCTGGAGGCAGAGGAGGTTGGAAATGTCCAAAATGAATATTTTGCTTCAATATTCTCAGATGAAAAGGTGAGGTTTGACTAGGATAGGCTTGTCTGCTGGACAATGTGGAGATTAAGGAAGAGGAAGTGTTGCAGCTTCTTAAGAAGATCAAGATTGCTAAGTCCCTGGGGCAGGACATGATATGCCCCAGGTTACTGTGAGATTGAGGAAAGAGATAGCTGGAGCAGTAGCTATAAACTTTGCGTCCTCTTTTGTCGTGGGGAGGTGCCAGAGGATTGGAGAATGGCAAATGTAGTTCCCTTATTTGAAAAAGGTAATTGGGAGAATCCTGGGAAATATAGACTGGTGAATCTACATTAGTGGTGCACAAACTATTGGAGAGGATGCTTAAGGATAGGATCTATGAGCATTTGTAAAAGTACATAACCTTTCATGTCTGGTGGTGGTTGTACCCACATTTTTTGTTACAGAAACAGCTACGGTTTTTATGGCGGAGGTATCAAAGGCCTTTGGGACTTCATCCATGTTATTAATGTCCACTGGTGTGATTCTATGTTCATAAATTTCATTGGCGATGGTTTTTTGTTTCCAATTTTCTGGACGTCACTGCCCTACAGTTGTTCTAATTCTTACCGACAATTGCTTCATAAACTTTGATATCCGGGGTAACTGCCTTGAAATTCAGGATACCTCTTTAACGTGGCAATAGCCTTGCTTTTGTCTGAATGGTGACTGTAGATACAGCCTGATTTTATTCCCTTTCACTAAGAACCCACTCCTTCAAGACTCTAACTGGGGCCATTTCAATTTTGGCTCGGGTTCATCTTTCTCTTTCCTCCATTCACGAATGGATGATTTGCCAACGTCGAACTCTCTTGCTGCCCCTCTGTTGCCAGTTTATTCTGCTCTCATAACTACTTTCAGTTTGAAGTTAATGGTGTAAGATTTGTGTTTGATTCCTCGCACTGTCAAAACTACTCTAGATCTCAAACGTAATATGTGCGAAACACAAAATGAGAAGGTCTTGAATGCAAATTTTTTGATTATTTCAGATCAGACTAGGTCGAATACAGGTGATAGCTACACAGGCTGATAATGTTATCTGCACATGTATCACTTTGTTTTTTATTGTGGCTTTTATAGGATATAATATGGAGATGCTGGGGAGGAGCAACTAATACTATGCATGCACAGTGTGTGCTGTTTGAGAACTTTTTCGCATAATTTCAGATTTTCCACACATTATATGTATATGCATGCTATATGAATGAAAATACGATATAGGCCGGTGAGTCTTACATCAGTGGTGTGCAAATTATTGGAGACGAATCATAAAGATAGGATCTATGAGCATTTGGAGAAGTACAGTCTACTCAGGGATAGTCAGCATGTCTTTGTGAAGAGAAGGTTATGCATCAGGACCCTCATTGAGTTTTTTGAGGAGATAAAGGAAATTGATGAATGTAGGGTGGTAGATGGTGTCTATATGGATTTTAGTAAGGCATTTGATAAGGTCCCCAATGAGATATTCATTCAGAAAGTCATGAGGCATGGGATCAGTGGAACCTTGGCTGGGTGGATAAAAAATGGGCTTGCAGGAAGAAAGCAGAGAGTAGTAGTAGAAGTATTCACCTGGAGGTCAGTGACTAGTGGACTGGATCTGTTCTGGGACCCCTGCTCTTTGTGATTTTTATAAATGACCTGGATGAAGAGGTGGATGGATGGGTCAGTAAACGTTTGCGGATGATATGAAGGTTGTAGGAGTTGTGGATGGATCTGAAGGTTGTCAGAGGTTACAAGAGGATATAAACAGGATGCAAAAATGGATGGAGAAGTGGCAGATGAAGCTCAATCTGAATAAGTGTGAATTGATGGATTTTGGAAGGACAAATCAGAAAGATGAGTACAGGGTTTATGGTCAGTTACTTAAGAGTGTGGATGAACAGAGGGACCTTGGAGTGAAAATCCATGAATCCCTCAAGGTTGCTGAACAGGTTGATAGGCATCCTATGGGATGCTGGGCTTCATTAATAGGAGGATTGAGTTCAAGAGAGGTAGTGTCACAACTTTACAGATCTTGATGAGGCCACACTTAAGAGTATATTGTTTATCAAAAGTAATATTTTTCTTTATTCCTTGAACTTGGTGTATATAAAAGAATTTAACAATATAGGACATAAATCTCAGAAGCAACAACTGCAGGCAATGTTGCCTTTAATTTTGAGTGGTGAATGTGTGCAAAAATCATATGTAGTACAATTTTTTTTTCCTGTGACAAAAATATGTGCACATTTAATCCCTGAAAAAATGTAAACTTGAAATTGTTTCAAAATAATTTTGGCACAGCCTATCCCTCATGGCTAATAAAATTGTATTGGCATGTTTTAATACAATACAAATATGATCAACTACTTGTTTAACTGGCTAACTAGTTAACAGAAAGAGCTAAGAGATTATTTTCAATAAGTATGATTATTAATTTCTACATAATTTTAGGCAAGTAACCTTTTGTGCGCACATTAATTTCTTTGTGAGCTGGTTTCAAATCATGTGTGTGCGCGCACATACATATTTTAGAGGGTACAGCCGCTGCAGACCTGATTTTAAAGATATAGTGCTTTGCAAACGCAATTGGATTACTTTTAAACCACAAATCTTTTCTGCAATGGATTTAGAACTGAAACATATTTTAAACACTGATTGTCAATCTTCCAGGCATTAGAGCTATCATAATATTCCTTTCATAATTAAAGTAGAGATAAGCAAAAAAAATTAAAGTAACCTTAGAACTTGAGGTTTGTCCTACCACCCACCCTTCCCCTAAAACAAGATTCCCCAGATATATTTTGTCCCAGACGGCAGTTTATCATTAGATAGTTAGATGATGTTGACCTTTGCTGAATCGGTCAGAAGTGGGCTGATATTCTGACAAGAGACAGAACAATGAGGCTCTGTTGGGGATGTTAATTATTTTAGTCTGTGCATCATGCATTTTAGATGAGAGCTAACTTATACTATCTAATGAAATGCACATTTAGTGCATGGAAACACACACATGGTGAGAGGTGAAAGCAGTTGCCCTTGACATCAAGGGAAAATTCAGCCATTTATGGCACCAGAGATCTGGCAAAATAAGGGTCAATGGGGATCAAACGAATAACTATCAACTGCCTCGAGTCATACAAAGGAAGATGATTGTGTTTGTAAAGGGGAACCATGAGAGCTTCAGGTCATGGCTGATGGAGATACTCTGGGGAAAATATCTTCAATAGCCTCATGAATGTTCTCTGTGCTGATGTGACAACATATGCCAACCTACAATAAGTAATGTGCAGGCATGGGTTGACAAGGTGCTAGTAATGGCCTTCACTGAAAACCAGATAAGGAACAGGAAAGAGCCTGAATTGAGCTTCAATATCACCTATGTGAAGTTTGCAAATTCACTTTGGGACCATGTGGGGTTCTCAGTTTCCTCCCACATAGTCAGGTAGATTAATCACCCTCCATGTCAGTGAGTAATTTAGGGTGGAGTTGATGAGCATGTGATGGAAAATGGATGGCAGGGAAATAAATGGGTAAGCGAGATCAATTAGATTGTTACTGAAAGCTGACATAAATTTATGGGCAGAATGGACACTACATATGCTTTGAATATGAAATATCATTGGTTTCCTCAACAGTTTCTTGATAAACAGAAAGTTGTCTGGATTTGCCATTTAATAGCAATAACTAGGGCTCAAAGCAAGCATTTTTCCTGACTTCTCAAATCTCATCCTCTAGTTCAACTTCTACATTCTACACCTTTACAATGAAGAAGGACAAGAACATCAATATGCTGGAAAACTTTTTTTTAAACCCCAAAGCTGAATTGCTGGAATTTTTAACATGATAATTTGGTCACTATTCTGCATTTACTTACCTAACATCCTTTTGTAGAGACTGATTCTTAAGCACAAATGGGTATAGGGAGTAGTATAGGTTAAGTAACCAGAGTGTGTCTTGAGCCAAGATCTGGAGACAAGAGATCAAAGTTCCACTCTGGTAACTACCAAATGTAAATACAAGTAATTCAGCATATATGAAATTTTTAAAAAATATTGGTGATTAACAGAATGTTGAAAAGTCGCATTTATTGCCCTCTGGGAAGAGAATCTGCAGTCAAGGTTCATTTATTGTCATGTATTCATGTATAAAATTGAATAATACACAAAATTTGTCAACATTTGTCTTCCATGAAGGCACACTAAGTGGGGTTACTTGCATTGCTTGCTGTTCTCAATAATGAGAGAAGGAGAAGCAGAAGAAAACCTTCTCAGAGACACCACATGTCTGTGGCTTCACATCCAATGCTCCTCTATCTGCGTAGCCTCTTGTTCGATCTACTGTCAAACCCGAGCTCCCAGATACAAATCTCTGATACAGTCAGGAAGCTTTCATATCTGGCCTGTGTTCAGTGTAATTCAAGAACCATTGCAGTTGAACTATTCTATTGAAATCCCTTTCTCTGAAGCCATCTTCAGCTTTTTAACTTTCTCCTCAAAATTCTCTGTTCAGTTTTGATGTTTTGTTCATTGCTCTCTTTTCATTCCTTTATGACACCTCTTCCTAGAATTGCTTCCTAAAATTGAACCTTTCTCTCCTTTTTTGAGATTATATTTAATATTCAGTAGCCTATAATTTGGCGTCAAATTCTAAAGCTGTTAGCATTTGTGCAATGAAATTGTAACAAGCCCTGGACTTCCACACAAATTGCAGAAATCTTAGCATGGTATAAGAATACACTATTTGTATGGAAAGAAAGCACATCTGTTGGGAGCACTGCAGAAAATAATAAACAGCACACAAAAACATCTGTAAATGTTGGAAATATAAAATCAACCAGAAAATGTCAGCAAAGCAGATGGTACCTGTGGGAAAATGAACAGAGTTAATGTTTCATGTCTAAATTCATTGTTTGATGTAGGAAGGAGATAAAAGTTTTTTAAACTGCATGGTGGGTGGGGGAGGAGAGATGTCTCTGATAGAGTTAAAACAGGATGACCGTGGGAAAAAGCTGTAAATAAGTTGTCTGGTTAGTGAGTGAATGGGAGCATATATTGGGTGAGATCATGGACAAAAAAAAACTGGGATAAAAGAATGTATGGGTTGCAGTAACAGGATAATTCCAATAAGTCAGAACTGAAAAAGGAAGAACAAACAAATTGAGTCAATATCACAGATGGGTGACCGACCCAGACCATGAAATCAAGTTAGTTGGAGGTCTAGATTTCAACATTGAGCCAATAGTGTTGACTCAGCTTGTTGAGGTTCTTCTCTCTTTTCTTCCTCCACTGGAAGTGGACAAAATGCTCAGGCTAATTTGTCAGGCATGTCATCCTCCTGCATTTCCCTTTCCAGATTCTTTGGCCCAGGTTCTTATTTCCATGATCTTACTCTTTAACTGCTCTTAATCATCAGATGACTCCATTTATAGTTTAACCCTATTCTCATCCTTTTTCTACCCCATCAGAGATATCCCCAGCCCCCCACTCTCCCTGAAGCCTCACGTTTCTGTTGTCTACCTCCCTGTTTTTCAACCCCTTAACTCGATTCTTCTTCTTCCTACAGAGGTGACCTGACATAGTGGATATTTCCAGCTTTTTGTTTTATTATTACTGCAGAAAATAGTTGATTTTGGAGTAAAAAGAACTTGTGATTCAGATTGCCAGAGGCTATTCTGATTCTGAAGAGTATTTTACACCTGGAAGAACAATTTCCCATTTTATTTAGTAGCAAAAGAATGAACATCTGGTGAAACTCAGTGCATCCAGCTGCATCTGTGGAGGGAAATTGAGAGTCAAGGTTTCAGGTCGAGACCCTTCATCAAGACTGAATGAGGAGTGGGAAGATGGCCAGTTTGAAACGGAGGGGGGAAAGTGGTGGGACAGGTGTCATTAGAAGATAGGTGGTCCAAGGGGAACTGAAGTGAAACCTGCAGTCTCTTCTGTCTTTGCATTATATTTAATGGTTAACAGCAGGAATATTACAGACTTCGTTAACAATCGAACAACTCCAGAAGAGTCATCAGAATGGTCTTGCTGTTTGTCATATGAGGCCAAGGAAAGATGCCAGTGTCAAAAAGCAATTCATTTTGCAGTACAGGTACTGATAGTACAGTGAATGGCATTTACTTACCTTATCCACACAGTTTTATCATTTTGCAATGAAGCATTTTCCTAATGAGGTCTCACCATTATTTCCAAATTTAATACCAGTCATTTACTTGGAGCATAAAACATTGGATGCAGACTATGGGGGGAAAAAATCCTGTCAAGGGAATACAAAATCACTTTATCAACTGATAATACTGGCATAATAATCTAAAATATTAGATGATAGCGTGGGGTTGGAAATTCGAATGATGGTGTGAGCTGAGGAAGAATTACAAGTTTTGGCTCTGTTCTTCATGGTTCAACAGTTTCTAAAATAAATACACACGGTTGGAAAATTGGATAATGTTGAGGAAAACAGTTAAAATTGTTGTTTTTCTCTTGGTCTTTATGTTAATTGCATGCACACTAATTCTAAAATCCCACATAGAAGTTCAGGCTTGGTTGATAGCATTAAATACAGAATAAGAAGCAATCATGCATTATTCTTGGCTTCATTATTGTAGGCTACAACACATGTAGTTTCTGTATTGAGTACTTTATATTTCAAATGGAGTGCAAATTTCTCCCAGTCGTAGTGTGTGTTTATACTAAGGACACCTCGCATCACCCCACATCTACTCGCATCACCGCAATTTTTTGTCCCTCGCATCACCGCGCATTTTAGGACTACCCGAACTGTTTCTACTGAGCGATGAATTGGCGATGAATGGGTGATGCAGGGCGATGCGAGGAATGCGAGGTGGTGCAGGGCAATGCGAGGTGACCAGGAAGTCTGATGAGCAATTGAAAGCCGCGGGTGAAATATCGCGACTTCTGGTGAGTCACCCATGGTGTTTCCACTGCAAGATCGTCCCTCGCATCACCCCGCATCGACCACCTCAAAAGTAGGACGCCGGAGCACCTCGAATCGCCGCACATCAGCCACAACCGGATGTGTTTACAGTGCGTCCAGATTCGAGGTGTCACTGCGCATCACTGTGCATCACCGCGCTTCACCTCGCATCACCGCGCTTTTCCCGGCTCAGTAGAAACACCCCCAAAGTTTCTAATGTTCAGTGTGCAAGTATTTAATGATAATGTGTTTATGGCCATTTACATGCGCAATACACAAAAATCTGCTTACTTACTTCTTACTAAATAAATTCCAAAACATCACCAATGAGGAATATTGAAAAGCCATACTTTGGTAGAAGTCAGCTGTGCTGGTCTTGATTAGTATCAATACCACACAGGAGGATGACTGGAGCCATGTTCTGTTGTTACATTGTATCAGATTAGTGCAATAATTTCTATTAACTCTCAAAGGACTGCAATGACATTTTGTAACTCAGAAATACAAGACTTTTAAATGCTTGAACTTACTCCAAGAAAGCCATAAATTCATATATGATCTACCACTATGTGCATTTTTCCTCAATTGAGTTAAACATTTTCAATTAAACAATTTTATAGGTATTGTAAGAAACAAAAGATGCTCGGAAAACAAAAAAAAACTGCTGTCACACTTAAAGCTGAAAGTAATATTTTTGAAAAACTAAATGTGAATTGTATTTTTTAATGCATAAAATGTAAAACTATTTAATTCATAATTGGACCATGGAATTGGATTAATAAACACGATAAAATATCTCTGGCTATTTTGAATAAAAGCTGTTCAAACTAATGAGTACAAAAAGGCAAAGTTGTAAGTGAAGACAGGAATACAATCGAAGGAGAATGTCTAAGATATATATAAATAAAACTCTTGTTCCCAAGTAAAACAACAAATTAATTACTGCAGTTAAATCCATTTCTATCATATGGTGAATTTGGTTTCAGTTCTATTCTAAAAAGATATGTTTGTATGGAGTCATATTATAAATATGGAATAAATATCTTGATTTAATGCTTTTTTTGATAGCCATTTTTAATGGTTAATTCCAAGGTCCCTCATTAAAAAGCAGTAAAATGTAATACATTGCAGTTGTTTTGGGTACCACAAGTGCCCATATTGCTCCAAATAAGGATGTATGAAAATTGTGGTCTGAGTTGCTTGGCTCCAAATTAGTGAAAGGTTAGTGGAACATATGCAGTACTGAAAGACTCTGCTGACATCAAAAATTGGGTCTCTGCTTGATCTTAGTAATGGGTGTTGGAATTGCTAACAACTCCAATTTGTTGGTGGAGTCTTTTGGGTATACTTAATGCAGGAACATGTGAGAAGGGGCAAGGAGAGGAGGGTAGGAAGGACAGTCAGCAGCAAACTCTATCAGGACAGATATTAACTCAAGAATAACCTGTGAAACATTTGCACTTCTGTGAGGATATCTTCACTAAAATCAGTTATATATAATGCAGTGTCAAATATAATAGCACTTGGGATGCTTGCCTGAGCTTGGACAGCTAAGAAAAGAGCCTGAGAGAACAGCAATGGTACATGGAAATGAATAAATGTATTCCATTGGAAAAAATAACATATAATTTAAAAAATAAAGTCACATTGTTTGAACAAATTTGGGAACTGTACATGGAACAGAACAGAGAGGGCCTACCGTGGACCTCCACCCCCTAAAATGATAAAATGATAAGAAGACAAAATGACTTGATCCAGTGTGTAAAAGTAGATGACACAATTTTCTTGATTATTTTCATTGTGTGATGACATTGTTTAATGATTTTATTGTATTGTATATGTTGAACGTTTAATGGGTTTGGAGAGGGGTGGGAAGGGGGAGAAAAAGGGGAGAAAATGCCACTGTGTATATTTAAGAGGGAAATGTTTGTATGTCTTTTGATTGATATGGTTCACAGTGTGGAAAATAAAATTAAAACTTAAAAAAGAATAACCTGTGAAACATTTGCACTTCTGTGAGGATATCTTCACTAAAATCAGTCATATATAATGCAGTGTCAAATATAATAGCACTTGGGATGCTTGCCTGAGCTTGGACAGTTATGAATTTAAGTGTCTCTGGCTCCTTCCAGGCCAGTTTATTACATTATCTTGTATAGAGTAGCTTTGGTTTGTTTGAATTGCAGATAACCTGTGATGCACAATGCAACAATGAATATTCCAAAGAAATTCAAAAACAAAGTGGTCATGTTGCACATACAAAGTAAACTTGCACTCCTCAGTCCCAACATTTTATCTGTCCGTGCCTGTCTAATTGTGGCTTTAACCTTCAGAGAACTGTGATCATGACTCTACCTATCACACAAACCTTCCTTCCCTCCATCAACTCCATTTACACCTCAGAACTTCAACCAGCATATCAAAGGACTTATCCTAGCTTGACCACGGTCTCTTCCCCCTCCTCCTTTCAGGAGGTATTTGAGAACGTGAAACCACACACCACCAGATTCAAGGACAGTTTCTCCCCTCTGCTGTTAAACTACTAAACAAATTTCACACTTTTAAACTAATTCATGTTTTTTTAAAATTTGTAGAATCAATATAGCAAATGGTTCTTTGGTCCATGAGCCCACGCCACGCAAATGCACTCACGTAACCAATGAACCTTCTAACCCTGTACATCTTTGAAAATTGGAGGAAATAGGAACATCCAAAAGAAATGCATGAAGACACAGGGAGAACACACAAACTCGTTGCAGACAGTACTGAATTCAAATGCAATTTCCGGTGCTGTAATAATTTGCACTAACCTCTACACCAACTGTGACACTTATAAAATAGTACTGCCTTTATTCTGTTCAAACTGATTTCTCATTGTAACTCTTCTGTACTGTGCTTTATTCTGCTATGGATAGACTTGCTGGACAGCACACAGAAGAAGCCTTTTCATTGGACATCAATGCACATGACAATAAAATGAATTTTAAATGGTCAAGGTGGTCTTCCTACATAATGCCAGTCAGTGGTTGGTTTCTGGAAATATAACTTTGGGCTTTATACAATGCAATCTTAACATGAATGTCATGGTTAGGGAATCTTGCAGTAGTCCAAGGCCTGTGATTTTACACCAGAGCTTAGGAAAAGCATGAAGATGGAGATTTTGGGAAATGAGCAAAATTTTAAAGCTATATGTGCATTTGAAAGATACAGCAATTTATTCAACTACAGAACCTATTCTTGTCTGTGATGTTTATAAACTGCTTGGGACACTGTATCCAGGTTATCAAGGGTGAATTCCTGCATTAGATTTGACATCCAACTGCTTCTACTTACATTTGAATATTTTCTTTTTGCCATCTTTTCACCTCCTCTATCCAGCTTTTCACTCATCCCTTAAATGTCTTGGAGAATGTTATACCATTGTGGTGTGCTGTTAGACAGAATCAGACATACACAAGGTAAAGACTGTACAACAGGCTTTAATCCACAAAGACTTCCACAGAGCCAGGCTGGCTGTGGCTGCAGCAACTCTGAGTGAGGCCTCGGGAGGCTGGCGCAGGCTTATATCCCAGAGGGTGATTGACATCCGACCGGGTGGTGCTTGATCCCTTCAGGCCAACTGATTGGCAGCCGACCAGGTGTTGTCCTGTCCCCTTACACTCCTGCAGGTACAGAGGTTTCCCCCTGCAGTAGGCCGGCGATACACTCCTGCAGGTGCAGAGGTTGCCCCCTGCTGTAGGCCGGTGGTACTCTCCTGCAGGTAGAGATGTTTCCCCCTGCAGTAGGCTGGCGGTGTACCTCCACACCCATTCATTTCATTTTTCAAACCAAATTCACTTGTGCACAATTACCCCTGTTCTTGAGCAAAATAATGACCTTTTCAGATGTACATGTTGATTTAAACAGGACAGGTTTGAGTAATTAATAAAGCACGAGAAATATTTGACTCATGCTGATGTATCCGATGATCAGTGAAGCAGCAGTGGTTATATGAAGAAATTATTCAAATGAACAGCCAACAAAAAGTTGTGGCTCTGTTTCCTTTACAATGAAGGGATAGCGGATTAATTACAAAAAAAAACTGTAGCCTTATGTCAAGGGATTCCCTATTTAGGTCCAAAGTGTATTCAACAGTTTTAATAATATGTACAGTAACATTACTATTGACAGCTAATGAATCTCCCCTCCCACCCACCCCATAATCATTCAGGAATAAAGAAGTGAGTGCTACATGTTGATCTTTACACCTATTAAAATGTCTTGTTAATATTTAAATAACAAAAAATCCACTCTATCATGAAAACATTATTGCACAATCTGAGAGCTGGGAAGTCAAAGAAAAAAAATCAGCCAGATTGTTGGATTTTATGAAGCATCAATCTGAAAGTCTTCTTCTCTGTCATTATAGGATTTCTCCAGGATTACCTTAATAGTACAGGCAGGGATCAGGGCACAAGATCTGCCCAATGGTTTTGAAAAGACCCATCATTCTAATCACACAGATGGCTTCTTTGTCGTAAATGTTATGTAAGCTGAAGGGAATATTACCAGAGTTAACAAAAATATCATTTGAAAGTAATCTGAATATACTATTTAGAAACACCAACAAGATGGTAAAGTTATTTTAATGGTGATAATTAATGAGTTTATTCTCACACACAAATTCTTACTTCGTGCAGTCAAATAGATACGTGATATACCAATTGCAATGGTACATCACATTACTGCAGGACAAAAAGAGATGATAAATATAAAGGAGAGATAGAGATAAAAAACATTCACAATTGCAATTAATGTAAAAAAAATGTGACATTTCAATTGGACAGACAGTCCTTTTATGGTCCCAGAGTAGTTTATGGTAAGGGTTGTAAGGGAGGTTCAGAACCTGATAAAGCCATTGCTTAAAAACTGTTCTTGAATTGAGAAGTTTTGGTTTTGGGGCTGCTTTATCTTCTTCTTAAAGGTAGCAGCAAGACCGAAATGACATTTATGGTGTTGGCTGCCTTCCTGAGGCAATGCCTCACACAAATGTCTTCAGTGGATGGGAGATCAGAACCAAAAGGATAAAAATCGATGGCAGTGCTTGAATATGACCATAAATGGCCAAATCAAAATTTAGAGTGATACTGGCTATGGCCTATAAAGAGGCCAGCTGTAATCCTCTGGTCATTAGGCAAACATGAGCAATGCATGGAAAAGCAATGTTTATCCTCAAAGTTAGATATATTTAGAGATGGAGAAAAAATGTATCAAACTGAAAGCATTAATTAATGAAGAATAGTTTTGTATTAAGCCAAGGAAAGCAATGGACCTGTACATTGGGGAATGTATTTGGCCTCCTTGTGCATGGGCTAAGGCTGTGGAAATATTGGTTTGCAATGATTTCTGTTGGAAAATGATTGAATAGAAAGGAATGCTGTATTCCTTCAAACTAAAGCTGATCTAAAAATTAAAATTGTTGGAAACAAATGTTGTGGATTTATCAGCACCAGTAAACAGAAAACACAGAAATATTTCAGTTTTGTAATATTGCATTGGTATGGAATACAGGTACTGAAATAAAAATAAACATCAATAAAGAAAAAAGTGCTGAAATGAAAGGTAATGATTACATAAAAACTAAGCATGATGGTTAAACAGGTTAAAACTGAAAGTTTGTTCAACATAAAAATTTGGAAATATAAAAGATCATCAATGTGTCAATTAAAAGAGCAAAGTATGTATAATTAGATGGGAGAGAGAAAAAGTCATAATAATGGATACCATATGGAACAAAATGATGTGAAAATGGGGGAAATTGGAGGAAAACATTCTCAGCTGGAAAGAACATGAAATGAAAACAGAACATGCTGTTAAAACAAGTGCTGAGCCAGACAACTAAAAGGGGAATAAAACTCAAGATTAGCAATACTGGCATAGACGTCTACTTTCTACGCCATTATCTGAAAAATTATCAACAAGCTGTCAGGCTGGATTTTAAAATGAGTCCTGAAGGACTCGGTCGTCGGACAGTGAACAAATTAACACAAGTGATAAACCTACGTGAAATTGTCCTCAGCAATTGATTTGATGCAGATCCATGTCAATGAGAGCATTAGCAGAAGTGACCACCACGCCTTCTTATTTGGAGCACCTTATCCATTGTTTCTGTGGCACCTACTACCCTGCCTGATCAAGAACGTTTTAGAACAGACCTGGCAGCTCAAAAGTGGCCATCCACATGGTTTTGTGGACCATCAGCAGAACTAAGTATCTACACATTATATAACCTCATGGCCCAACATTTCCTCATCAAACATTACTGATGAATTGCACTTTGAGATGACCCGATACCTCTAGGTGCACATGTTCCAGTAGAGTTACAATATTGGAATCTACACCGCAGTCAAGAAAATTTCCAAGTTTTTATCTGTTCCCATAAATAAAAACAGGACAAATCATTACCTAACCCGCCTACCCTCAATCATCATATCATTGCAAGATATCCACAGCAGTGCTATGAAGTGACATTTAATCAACAACCAACTGGTCACTGATAACTAGTTTGGGTTCCACTAGATTCACTCCAGATCTCATTGAGGTCTTAATCTAAACAAAATCCAGAGATAAGGTGGGAATAACAGCTTTTGAAATCAAGGCATATTTTGGCCAAATTTACCATCAAGCAGTCTAGACAAAACTAAAAACAATGGTTATCAAGAAAAAGGATCTCCAATGGCTGGTTCATATTTTGCAAAATAGATTGCTGTGGCTGTTAAAGGTCTACTAGCTTATTGGTAGGACACTGCTGCAGAGGTTTCCCAAGGCAGAATCCAAGATAAACCATCTTCATCTGCTTCATTAAAGACCATTATAAGGTCAAAAGTGGAGATGTTCATTGGTGATTTCACAATGTTTAATTCCATTTGAAACTCCTCAGCAAAAGAAGCAACCATGTCTACATGCAACAACGTTCTGTTGTTGGACACCATCCGGACATTAACAAGTGGCAAGTAGGATTCACACAAAAAAGAGCTAGATAACAATGATTTCCAAATTTGAAATGTACTGGGGTGTAGGTTAACTGGGCGGCATGGACAAATTGGACCAAAATTGCCTGTTACCGGGCTATATATCCATATCTACAAACAGATGGTTTCAACTCCAATTCTTGACATTCAGTGGTAATACTATTGCTGGCTCCTATATTATCAACACTGTTGATCAGCAACCAAACCAAACCAGCTACATTAGTATCACGGCTATGAAACAGATCAGAAGCCTGTCATCCTGAGGTGGATGCAGCCTTCAATGCCATTCTTCTACCTATAAGGAAGGTAATGGCATCTGAATGGATGAGCAGATTTGAATTGAAATATAGAGAGATTTGATTGGAAATGGGAGAAGATATTTCAAGAAGTAGAATGGAAATATTTGGCAGAGTAGCTCTCTAAAGCAGTCTTCATCTTCCCAGAATTGTCAATAGCAGACACTAAACACCAAATGAATAGGATAGACATGTAACATATTATTTAGCATAAAGGAATATCCCCGAGATACTTGACGCTGACAATATATCTGTCATGGTATCATGGATATGTTCGAAGGGAAGCTGGATGCAAGAAAAGGTAATGGATGAAGATCATGTAATTCTTCATAGGTTTGGCATTCATTTTTATTGTCCCCAAATCTCCAAATAATTATAGCATTTAAATAAATGGGTGAAGGGGTATCTTTTAAGGAAACACTTGGCAAAATGAAAAATAAATACATACAAAAACAGATTAACAGAGTGTAGCACTGATAGTGAGGGATTAGATAATAGAAGAGAAAATATGCAAGCTGAGATGTTGAATTTGTGAAAGTTACAGGGCAGAATGAATGTGAGAAGGGGGAACATCAGGCCTGTCTAAAAAGAACTCGAGCATTTCAAAAATGCAGCAACACTCTCAAACTCTATGCACAAGTTGTCACTCGTGAAAATTGCAAGTTTGAAACTATATTACTCTCTGAATTGCTGTTCCAAATGAAGAGAAGAAAACTGAACTAAAAATAATCAAATAGTTGGAAGAATATTTCAATATACATTATGTTTAAAAACAGTTGTTCAAAACAATGCACAGTTGTTGATATCAAAAGTTGAATAATTCTAAGTAACATCTAACATTCTTTAACACTTATAAATGAGGATCTAATCATTGATTTGCTGGCTCTATTCTTTTCATAATGCCAAATATTATTGCAGAAGGCTAATTTATGAGGAAGATAATGAGATAAATAAAACTGGAATTTTATTATTTTAATTCTGTGTTATTAGTTCAAAATCAATCTGATATGTCACATACGGGTATACCCTACTTTACAATGGTAGAGTATTCCTGTTCGTAGACCGAAAATTCGTAAAGCAAAGACCCATTGGAGGCAATTTTTGTAAAAGCGAAAGCCCATTATATACCCGTTATAATTTCTTCATTAAAACGAACACGGATTTCTTTGTATAAGTGATTTTTTGCAATTCGAGTATTGTAGTGATAAATAAAGTGAAAGGATATTGAAATTGGCCATGACTTAAAAAATATTCCTGAATAATTAATTTTGAAAATAACATTTGTAACCAATCACTTGGCAAGGACTTAACAATTGGAGGGAATTGCTAATCAGCACATAATCTGTGGAAGAATCGGTTCTACAGATTCTTTAACATCTTCTCTGAAATTAAAAACATATTTTCATGGGATCTGGGAATTAGAATATTCAATCGCTTTGCAATTTCCTGCTCTCATTTTGATTTGCTATTGAGGTCTCATCCATAAGCCAGCAGTACACTGAAATGATATGGCAAATTTGCATTATATGGACATTTTTCACTTCATGCTGGAATTGTTATTTCACTTGTTTCTTGTTAATTGTTATTTCATGTGTTCACCTACTGACCACTTGTAATGCAATTTATTTTTAAAATTCCAATTGGAATTGGAAACACTGGTGACATATTTTGAGGAAAACATTATAGATTAGATTAGATTATAACGCAGGTGAAATTACCCTAACATTAATAAAGATAGACGTAGTCCACTTATTTCAGTCACCGGGGTGTGTGTGGAGTCTTTGATTTCCACTCCAGTAATTCCAATTGGTAATATGGAACTACGTGTATGTTCATCAGTAATGAAAGTAATCCAATTCCTTGCCAAAATCCAATGCAGAATAAATTGACAAATTTTCTTAACAAGAACAAAACAATTGCATGGATCATAGAATTTATACCATAGAATGAGATCACTCCAAAAACTGTCATTCTTTAAATTAATTCACCTCTCCTTTCTCCAGAGCAGCTTAAAAAAATACAATCTTAATCCACATTTTAAAAGCTGTAATGTAATAGAGGCTAGGAAGTTTTTTCTCAAGCACTCTGTGGTACCTTCCTGACAGCCCCAAGTGAACGCGGCCTACCTTTTGCACTGTGGTGAGGCTTTATCACTCGACTCTTTAAAACCAATAAATAGCTGGCTCCCAAGTATCACCAACCTCCTTCAGAAGTCAATTCCTCGAAGCTGAAGCTTTGAGAAATCGTGCGAAAGTTGCTGTTGCATCACAGAATAATTCTGGTGCCTGAGATTGACACTTCCTACATGAGAAATTACAAAATTCTGTAGACACCATGGTTGAAGTAAAAAAAACACAAAATGCTGGAGAAGCTCAGCAGGTCAAACAGTGTCCTTTAGGTAGCAAAGGCAGAGGGTACAGAACTGATGTTTTGGGCTTGAGCCCTTCATCAAAGAATGGGAAAATGGCGGCAAGCATCCGAGCAAAAGAGTAGGAGGGGGAAGGGGGTGGTGGCAAAGGCAAGTGTTGATAGGCGTAGAAAGGAGGGGACAGCGGCAATGAGGGGGAGGTGGGAAGAAGAACTGGAAAGAGAGAAAAAGTGTGGGGGGGGGGGAACAAGCAGGTTTAATGGAAAGCAGTACATTGACTTTTCTGCTATGTCTAATTTTTTTAAAGAAAATAATTCATAGGTAATACTCATTAATCCGCTGACATATTTTTTTGCCCAACCCAAGCCAAGGATAAGATGGAAGATGTTTGCACCATTATGCTCACTCTTAGAGAAATCAGTCACTTGCTGCAATTATCATTCCAAATCAGGAGAAGGGCAAGCACTGCTTTGCCAGATAATGTAAAATTGAGTGAGGCTATAAACTCGACTCCTTCCAGTCTGAAACCAGACATTTTTTGAACAGATCACAGGGTTCCATCCACTTTGTAATACTGGCTACTGATGGTCAACATGCCAATATTTGCACTTGCCAAAGAGCAGCAAAGAGAGAGCACAAAGGTTTTGACTGTTTGCAGAGACCCTTTGTTAAGTTGGTTCCATATTGAAACTAAAAGAGATTGCACTTCCTCATTGTCCACATGGCCATAGACTGTAGTCAAGCAGCAGTTATGATGCCTTCTTTCTTTGGAACTCCACTGTACCAATTGTATTTGTGCCAATGTTCTGTATGTCAGGTTTATTTGTGGACAATATGAGTTATTGGTTGAAAACATGGCTGATGACTCCAGTGGATACCCCATGTTCACACATGCAGTATTCTTCTAACAAAGACTTAGAACAAATTCTCAAAGTGATGCAATAATGTTTGCATTCCAGAAATTCCGTGGAACATGAACCAGTCCTACATCTGTGGTGGCTGCACACTGTAAGACCTATCAAGATTCTAGATTCCTTTATTATCATGTTTTAAAACAGCTGTAATATTACATGAAATTTGCTTTAGTCTGTGTCTTGGACTTATACCTCTCATTTTGTTCGTTTTAGATTGGTCACAGTGTTTGAGCTACCAAAAGAAAATAGACACACACACACCGAGAGCAGTTCAGTTTATACAAGTCTTTATTACTAAATAGCTAGCTGAATTCACACTACAATATGCAAACCCTTCCCAATTATACTTATCAATGCCTGGACTGGTCCCAACTGCCAAAGCGAGGTGATGACTGCACACTTGTAGTAGGTTGTCTGGGCGCCGGTAGCAGCTTCTCCACCTCCCCGGACCGGGACGTTGATTGGAATCTTGAAGTTCTTCTTCTTGCTGAGAGATGTTGCCACCTCTTGGAGAGTCTCAAACTTCAGCAGTGAGACCATGGCTTATATTACCCAAAAGTTGTTTACTTCAGATCTTATCTCTTTGAACAAATGATTTAATTATCTTCAAGGTCTCCTGACAGTCTGCAACCAACAAAAGATAACTGCATCTCTGGGCCTCATGGTGGAAGTTGGATAATGTCTACTGATTCATATGTATCCCTGGGCCCCATATTGTAAATTTAGATAATGTCTACTAATTCATAAGCAACAAGCAGGTTCTCAGCCTTGCAAAGGCTGCAAAAGTAAGTTTAAATCTTCCATTACAGTCTATCACAGAATAAAACATCCGCATGGAGGAGGTGATCATTGGTGCTAGTTGTCCAAGCACCTTTGTCCCAGTGAAGGTCTCCTCCGTAACTGCAGGATGGCTGGCAGAAAGCTACGATTTCAGGACCTGGATAGAAATGATAAGAACATGAGAAATAAGGGCAGGAGATAGCCATCTGGCCGATTGAGCATGCTCCATCGTCAGTCAGATCATGGGTGATCTGGCCATGGACTCAGCTTCACCTACCTGACTTTTTACCCAACCCTTAATTTCCCCTACTATTGCAAAAGCCTATTTAATTCTGTCTGAAATAGATTTACTGCAGCAGGCTCTATTGCTTCCTTGGATAGAAAATTCTACAGGTTGATTAATCTCTAGGAAAAGCAGTTTCTCCTCATCTCCATCCTAGATCTACTCCCTTAAATCTTGGGACTATATCCCTTCCGGCCAGTCACTTTTGCTAGTGGAAATAACTTTCCTCCCTCTATTTTAACCATCCCTTTCATAATTTTGCATGTTTTTATAATAATCCCTCTCATTTTTCTGAACTCCAGTGAGTATTATCCCAGATAATCCAATCTTTCCTCTTCAACTGACTGCCTCATCTCTGGAATCAACCTGTGAGCCTCCTCTGCATTGCCATCAAAACCAATATATCCTTTCTCAAGTCAGAAGACCAGAATTGCACACAGTTCTCAAGGTGTGGTCTCACCAGTACCCCATCCAGTGCAGAAAAGCCACCCTAGTCTCGAAAAGATCTCAATTGAAGGAAGAAGGACATGCGTAAGGTCCCCATTCGGGAAAGAGCTCATGGCATTTGAGGTGATCAATGGATGACTAATTCGTAGTCATATCCACAAATAGAGTCACTGACATTTTGTTCTTGGATACAAATAATTGCTATTGCTGCTTTTTAAAACTTCTCAGTGCTCCCTTATTGCAGATAAATGGTTTTTGATTGGGTTTTGAATGAACCAACATTTCATTATTCACATCACCCACTTTTATCTCTCGACTATTTCAAAGTTATCATCTCAGTCTTCTGAACTAAAACTTGTTTCCACACCATCTAGAGGGCTGGTTTGTGGTATTCCTCTCCCATACCCTGCTTGTGGGCCACAAGCCTCTTGTGTTTCAACAAGGCTAGACCTCATTTCGTGCCATTCTTTAGTATCTGGAACTAGGCTGGTGGCAGTCTATAAAAGTAAAAATCTTAATTTTCTGTTGCTCCTCCTGAACAACCAGGTCCCCAGGGCTGCAATCCTGGCATGTCATCTTCAGGATTGGGCATGTGCTGAAATAATTTCCTGCAGATAGAAGACAGAAACGATTTGATTGATGTGAAGTACATTAATATGGGTCGGCAGAAAGGCCCTCACTGCGCTGTACTGTTTGATATTCTAAATCTCCTTCTCATTCATTTCATCATTGTAAATCTCAAAGGCATCTGCTCTAGCTGTGATATACTTTAAAAAAAAAGATATTTATTTTAAGCAGTGTGGGCTAGTCAGTGATTCTCCACCTTTTTTCCACTCATATACCACTTTAAGTAATCCCTTTGCCATAGGTGCTCTGTGATTAGTAAGGGATTGCTTAAGGTGGAATGTGAGTGGAAAAAGAAGGTTGAGAACCATTGCTCTTGACCCAATGGTTACTGAATTATTTTGCTTGAGAAAATTTGTCATTGGCCTATTTCCTTTGGAGTTATGAAACTATGTACATAATGAGCCAATTAGGTATGATTATAACAGTGCCTTTCAAACTTTCTTTCTGCCCACATACCACCTTAAGCAATGAATGCATTACGAGGAGTGGTGGTGGAGGCTGGTACAATAGGGATTTTTAAAAGAATCTTAGACAGGCACGTGGATAGAAGAAATATAAAAGATTATGAGTGTAAAGTAGGGACGGTTTAGTTTATTGAGTAGGTTCATATCAGTCGATACAGTATAGGCCCTTCAGCCCATGATGTTGTAATGTTCTATGTTCCCTCTTCACTATGCTCCAACATCTCATACTCGTCAAGGGATTCCCTCAAACCAGTATCAGATCTGTGCCCAAATATATCTCTTGTTAACCAGGGTTCCCTTACCTTGCATTTCTGCCCTATACCCAACTTAAAATATGTCCATCCTGGACCTTCTTGATCATACTTCACCACCTCCCATGTGGCAGTCATGCTCCTACTTTCCAACTATTGCTATCCCCTGTCTAACCAGAGTTTGATCAGTTCATGATTGGTAAGGCTGCCAATGGTTATGGGGAGCTGGCAGAAATGGTTGAGGAAAAAAATACATTGGTTATGATTTGAATGATGGACAAGGCTTGATGGGGTTTAATCCATGTCCCTTTCATGGGTTACTTTTGCCCTCAAAGAATTCCAATTGTTTGTAAATCTGAACCTATATCTCCTGGACCAAATGCTCAGCCACATGTCCATGTACTTCAGACTCCCATTCCTACACTCTGGAGGGATTTGGAGATAATAAGTTGAAACTGAAGGTTTATTGTTCAATTATCTGCATTCATTGGAATCAGAAGTAGGTTTCACTGTGCAATTCTTACAACACACATGTCATCCGTACAAATGATTAAGATAGAATTTCTTTCCCCTTGGAGTCTCAAGAAAATTCAAGTTCTTTTAAGATACTGTAGAATAACAGCAAACAGGGACATTGCTAATCACCAAAGTTCCACAGTTCAGGTGAACTAAAAACATCAAGGAGTTATTAAAATAAAAATTGCATCCTATCCAAATGAATATCTTGTATATTATCATATCTTTTGTGCACTTTGAACTTTTCCAAGATTCTGAATAATATACTGATAAGAAAATAAAACTTGTTTTTGTCATGTTTAATCAACTCTACTAGCTGCAAAATTGTCATCAAGGAGAAATGGGGACAGTAACACATGTACCATCAGTGATTAGTTCAATTCCAGATTCAGTAAGCAATGGACATAGCTAAGTACAAGATTGAAAAGGACACCAAAATCCATCTAAATCCCCAGAAACTAGTATTTCCCAATCACCTACATTCTCAAATATCTTTTTTCCCTTATAATTTTCTGTGCTATCTGCCTCCTTATAATCTGTTCCATATTATTCATCACTCTCTATGTAAAGTACCTTTTCTAAACTTGAACCGATGACTCAGCTTCTAGAATTTGTGTGAGCTGAAATAGTTTAAGGGTAATTTATCACTGTTCCCTCTAAGCTGTGCGCGTGAGCGCGCACACACACGTTTTGCAACCAGCGCACGAAGGAAATTAATGTGCGGACCAAAAGTTAGTTACCTAAAATAATGCAGTAATTAATAATTATACTTATAGAAAATAATTTCTTAGCTATCCTACTTATATTAAAACATGCCAATACAGTTTTATTAGCCATGAGAGAGAAGCTGTGCCAAAATTATCTTGCAACAATTTCAAGTTTACATTTGCACAGGCTTCAAGGTGCACATACTTTTGTCACAGGGAAAAAAAATGCACAATGTAAAATTTTTGTGCACATTCATGACTAAAAAATTAAAGGGAACATTGTGATTTATCTATTCCCTTATGCCTCTTAATAACATCTGCCTCAGCTTTCTCTTCCCTCAAATATACAGTCCTCTTTATAGATCAGATATTATAGTTACGAGCTTCGTTGTCCTCTCCCACAGAGTATCTATTGTCTTAACCTTCTGAAAAACATTACTCTATGTTAGTTGTGTCAATGTCTTTTCCTTTGACAAACTCATACTATTACATCCTTGGATATATGTATTTTTATTCCTACTATATACTGGCAAGGCCTACTTAAGTTTCTTTACATCTATGGCACTATGCATATTGCATGGTTTAGCAAAGGAAACTATAATAAAGGTTCAAATAGATCTAAAATTGAGCCTACGCACAAAGCAATTCAAACAGTTGAATGTCCTTTTCTTATGATATTTAATGTTCTTCCCATGGTGAAATTAACTCAATTCAGCAAATATTTCTGCACATACATGATGTCTGCAACTCAAATTATTATTGCACATTAAGTTTGCATGTCTAGTATGGATGTGTGTTCTAATTAGTAATAATTAAGTTGTGGAATTCAAAATTGCTTGTCAGGGATTTTACTAACAAGTCAATCAACAGTGAATCATACATGAGGTTTCTTACCCATTAAAGGAATTATTCTTCAGAATCTCCATGAAATCACACTAAGTATTGTCAAGCAGTTGGTTGCGGACATATTCTGATTACTAAAATACCTAGTATCTATAAATGGAAAATCAAAGGAGGGCAACTTTCAATTTTCCATGTTGGTCTTTATGATTATCATTCACGAGGGATAGATTATATTTAAACTAGCTTCATGGTCTGATTGCTTTGAAATGCCATTTGCCTTTGACCTTGTCTGGAATGCATTTTGGGCCATCCAACAGCCTGATATGTTGTTGAAGTCTTGCTGCCTTTGACTTACAAGATGTGAAACTGGAGTATTATGGATGATTAAATTACCATGCTAATCAAGGTACCGAGTTGCTGCAACATCATTGAATCCTCAAAGGGACACAGAGGTATTTCTGTACCAATTAATCATGACAAGGGTTGCATTTTCTTTCAAGTATTACTGATAATGTACAGAAGTTGTCTTCAACTAATTCTCCACATTGATTTGCACTCATTGAATATTCATATTTGAGCAAAATATACTTCATCTTAAAACCAGTAACAACCATTCTGAATCTTTTCATTCTGTAAATCTAAGAACAATGTTGCTTCTATTTTAAAGATTAAGTCATTATTTTTGTTTACTTTTATTAGTGTGTAATGTTGTGACAGATAAACCAATGTATAAAATATTTGCTTTCCATTTTTAACCTCTTTCATTTGGTCCTCTTACATTTCATTGGATTTATTTCAACACACTGTTTAAAGTGAAAATACAGCATTTCATGTTTTATTGTAACCACTTTTTGTGAATGGATATTGAGGTCATAAAATCTAGTCACTTTTTTTGCAAAGATTATAATGTACTGTCTTAATTTCTAAGGTTGTTAATGACGCATCAATATGTTTAATATATACCTCTTGCTTAAGATTTGAGCTCTGAATTTTACTAACTTTTCAGAAATTACAATCAAGTCAGGTCAAATCAGATCAGGAACTATTTATTGTCATGTAATAGAACAGAAATGTAATATTACACAAAATTGCCTTTAGTCTGCCATAAGGCACACAAAGATTTACCATTAGCTTTCCCCAGTGCCCCTTACAGTCTGACAAAAAGAAGCAAAGGAGAGTCCCCTCAGTGAACACTTAGAGTCCATGGATTCATCTCCAGTGCTCCTGCCTCTGCAGCCACAAAAGACTCTAGTTCAGTTCAAACCATTGACAACCTCCAACACAACGAGGAAGCTTTCAGTGCCCAGGGCCCTTCAGGAGCCCTTCTCGTCCTCACCAGCTTCTTGAATTCCAGTTTTGATACCCGGTTCTTATTAACCAGTCAAGAGCAGCCTGCAGCCATGAAACATTGGACCTCAATTCTCCAGCAACCCACAGCCTGTGTGGGTTCTTCGCCATCAACTTGCCACCTGTGTGTGTCCTGCAGCCGCAGAGTCCCTCGCTAGTCCGTCACCATGGATTCAATCCTTATGATCATCTCCTCTGCTTCTCCTTCTCAACAAGGAGTATTCACCCCATTACTGGTGTCCACTGCTCCCCCAAGTCTGCAATCCCATTTAGCCACTGCCAGAACAGGCACCACCATCCTGATCTCAGATTCCATGGTTGCAGGATTTTAAATAAAGCGCTGTCTCCTCTGTTAATAAGCTGCTTAAAGCCTATACTGAACCATTGAGAGGAGAACTGAGCAGTAGGATTCTACGGGGAAGAGCTGTGTCTCCACTCCCAACTCTCCCTGGGTCCATGCCACTAGCAGCACTGCGGTTACAGCAGCTTCAGCCACGCTGCTATTTTTATTTCTAAACTTGTCTTCATTGCCCAATGTGAAACATATCAAAAGGATGCAGTAAATAGTTGAAATACAGATTACAAGAGGAGAAAGGACAAGAAGCTCTATTATATAATCAATATTTAGCATTTCTCTTTTAACCATAAAACAGTGCTTAACAAAGCAGTTAGATGAGTGAAGCCTGGGTAAGAAAGCTTACAGCAAAGTGAGAACAGTGTTTGGAGGTGTGCAAAAACAGAAAGTAATTTAATTTTTAGTGAAACTCTTTGACACATTCATACCAGAGGCTAGAAGGTAGCATCCATTGATGAAGGGTTAGGAGCAGGAGTCAACAATGAAATGGCAAGTGGAGATTTGTATAGAACTGTGAAAGGTTATTCAGGTGACGATGAAGCAAAATCAGGGAAGATAATAAACGGTTTACAATTTATGGAAATATAAGTAGCTATTGCTGGACTAGCATCCAAAAGGAATGGACAATCAATTTGGAGACACAAGTTGAATCCCATTGCTGGAGCAGGTAACTTTAAATATGGTTGTTAAAAATATCTGGAATAAAAAGAGATGTCATTAATAGTAGCTATGAAACTATCACAAAATCAAACAAACACATTTATTCATTAATATTCTTTGGGAATAAAATCTGTCTTTCTTTCCTTGCACCTCTAGATACACCAATGTGGTTGTCTTATAATTGTCCTCAGAAATATAAGAGGATATTACAGATGTCAAGGAGATTTAGGGAAAGGCAATAAATGCTGGCCTTGCCTAAAAAAAACATTGGATGAGAGGTTTTGATCTGATCAGTGCAACAAAATGGAAGGAATTGGCAAGGACAGGAATGTACGTTTTTTTTAACAATGCGAGAAAATTTGGTAGCAATCAGTTAATTAAAAAAAGATTCCATTTTCTCTGATCCTTCTGCATTTCATCATTCTCTTACTTTGAAACAAATCAAATGTGCTGTGCACTTAACATTACCTATCCTATGAAGTTAAAGGTTATTTTTCATTGTCACAGGACTCTGTAATTAAACAATTGTTGCAAGCTTTTAGAGTCATGTATCTCAAACAAATCAAACCTTTTCTTGGCACATACATGAATTGGCAGTATTATCTGCAATCCTTTGAAGTTAAAATTAAATTGATTTTTTTTTCTCTCTCGAGGCCTCAGGATACTGTGTTGCAAAGAAAAAGTGAACATTGAGATATCTTCTGAATCACGAAAGAACTAAAGGTAACCAAATGAAAAATACAAGGGGTGGCTGGATCAAGCTCAATTTATTGTTTGTAAAAGTTGCAATTCTCTTGAAGTCTTTTACATTGTACATGGCAAGTCAACTAATAACTCTCTCAAACATCTTTGTAAAGAATTTTTAGTTTTAGTTTAAGCCTGGACTCAGGTCTCAATTAACAAAATAGATGTTGTTGCTTTAAAATGGAAATCCTTACAGGCTGGGCACTTACAGACAGTTCTTCAATTATTTTACAACAAAGTTATTGCAATCTTTTGCAATGCATTTGTTTTTAAGGCATGGATGTTCACTACAGTTGTGACAATGTCAAAAGGAAAAGCAAAACCAAATGTAGCAGATGTTATCAAATTAACAAAGGGATGAAATTATTCTAAGTTCACTATCTATTTTGGCATGATTAATGTAATTAAAAGTTTAAAATATTAATGTTAGTTCACTGATATCGGAGTCCTAATCAAACGTAAAACAGATTATGGGTCATCCTAGTTCCATTGTTTTCAGACGCAAATTTGCCTGCTTTAGTTTCACTGAAAAATGAACTGGGGTTGTTTGGAGGCAGGGTCTTCGGTCTAAAAAAAAAACAAAGTCGGTTTCTCTATCTGCAGACATGTTGAGTTTTTCCAGTATTATTTCAGACTTCCACAATTTGCAGATTTTGATTATTGATTTTTTTTTTGTCCATTGCAAAGTTCCTGGCAAACCACATGAATAAATGGAAAGCAAGATATGTTCCTTTCTTTATGCGAGGCATATGCCATTTTTCACATCTATGCAACTTAAGAGAGAGACCCAGCTGAATTCATTTTTAAAAAATGGGAAAAAAAAATTTAAGAAGCATTTGAACTTTAATGCTCATCTGAGAAGTAAATATTTATAGACGTTTGATCATCTAAAATCTTGCAAAGGGGTGGCTAGTGCCTGTGGAAGTGCAATATTTCGAATCCTCGGTAAATTGTGGCAAATGACTTATTGGGAATTCTAGATCTGAACATTAACTGACAAAATGTCTAGGGGCATGTCTAGGTCATGTTGGGGCTCTCAGGTACTTCAACTAAGTTCATTTGAAATCAGACCGCTTTTTGGGCATGAAAATTCACAAACTGAAAAACAAGATCCAGTTATTAAAAAAACCAGGCTTGTAAGGAAACTTTCAACACATTTCTAAGTGCCTGATCTAAATATCAGAAATATATCTCCTTATTTCTGAGCAGGATTTTTACTATTATGCTTCTCCTTCTCCTTTTAGCCTTCGATTAAAGGCTCCCTCCTCAAAATATCGATTGAGCAATTTTCTCCATGGATGCTGCCCGACCCACAAACCACTCCCGATTCTCTCTGTTAATTCAATGGGGACTGCTATATTGAAACATATGAAGCTGCTTTGTTAATCTCACTATTGAATTTCGCACTCCATACAACCAGCATTCATAAATATTCAATGAAAAAAAGGTGTGGAGCATTTCAAGGATCCTTTTTTTTATTCTTACTCATCGTGTTATTACCCAGGTGGTAATTTTTTTGATCTGGATTGCCACACCTCAGCACACCATGCAATTCCATCTCACCTCGCTGCCTCCTTTCCATCAGCTCTCCTTCCACTCAACAAGCTCCCTCAACTTTTTACCATTTTAAAATACCTCTATTCGTCAATTATTGAAACAAATTGGAGAATACATTTTAAGGAACAATTCAATTCAATAGGAATTTCTGGAGATTGAATTTTCCAGCTACAGCAACATCCCAAGATAGACATTCAGGTTAAAATCCAGGGCTCAGTCATAATTATTTCGGAAATAGTAGCCACCAATTTAAACCTCTAATGTTGCAAGAAATGCAAATACTTATATTAATAAGTAAATGTCAGCTAATAACTTTGAAGAATTATGCCTCTCTATCGATAATTCTATGGATATTTTATCAGCAAAAATCCAGTCAATGGTGGTGTGGTAAACTACTGTCATACCCACACTCCTGTTCGGCTCCGAATCATGGGTCCTCTACCGGCACCACCTACGGCTCCTAGAACGCTTCCACCAGCGTTGTCTCCGCTCCATCCTCAACATCCATTGGAGCGCTTACATCCCTAACGTCGAAGTACTCGAGATGGCAGAGGTCGACAGCATCGTGTCCACGCTGCTGAAGATCCAGCTGCGCTGGATGGGTCACGTCTCCAGAATGGAGGACCATCGCCTTCCCAAGATCGTGTTATATGGCGAGCTCTCCACTGGCCACCGTGACAGAGGTGCACCAAAGAAAAGGTACAAGGACTGCCTAAAGAAATCTCTTGGTGCCTGCCACATTGACCACCGCCAGTGGGCTGATAACGCCTCAAACCGTGCATCTTGGCGCCTCACAGTTTGGCGGGCAGCAACCTCCTTTGAAGAAGACCGCAGAGCCCACCTCACTGACAAAAGGCAAAGGAGGAAAAACCCAACACCCAACCCCAACCAACCAATTTTCCCCTGCAACCGCTGCAATCATGTCTGCCTGTCCCGCATCGGACTTGTCAGCCACAAACGAGCCTGCAGCTGACGTGGACTTTTTACCCCCTCCATAAATCTTCGTCCGCGAAGCCAAGCCAAAGAAACTACTGTTGCAAATAATCATCTGGTCAACACATCTACTGGCCAATTGTACCTGTGGTCCCTCCCCACAAGCTCCCATATAAAAGTGGCTGTTCTACAGCCCTTCCTCAGTGCAGGACAGTAGAATAGTATGGATGTGGCATTGTTCTTTAGTGAATAAAAGTCTATTGGTTTTGCAACTACAGTCTTTAGAGTAATTGATGGTGCATCAATTTTGTTCACTTAAAGTTTTTTTTAAAACAATGGAGCAGATCCTGAAGCCAGAAAAGCTGCAGATCAACCCTCAATTACCTGAGGCATCCACCAACTTTGAGCTCTGGCTGCACTGTTTTGAAGCATTCCTGCAGGCTTCTTCTATCAGAGACCAATAATCTATAGGCGCTGCACTCTCAGGTGGGCACCTTAGTTTATTCCATGATCAGGAATGCTACATCGAACCAGGAAGCCATGGTCATACTCAAAGGACAGTACCTGCGTAAGATCAATGTCGTCTACGCCAGTTGCCTTCTATCAACCTGTAAACAATGACCTGGTGAGTCCAACGCCAAATATCTGGGCCCTGTGAGTACTCAGCAGAGCCTGTGAATGCAAGGCCATGTCTGCCATGGAGTACACAGAGGACCTGACCAGGGACGCCTACGTCGTGGGGATCAGGTCGATCTACATTCAGCAAAGACTCTTGAAGCAAGGGGATCTCAGTCTGTAGAGAACAGTCAAGCTGGCAGGTATTCTGGAGGTGGCTCTCCAGAACATGGCGGCCTACTTGATGGACAATGCGGCAGCCTTGTGGTTAACCAGGGTGCTGCCATCTTGGGACACACCTGTGAGAAACAGAAGTACCTTCACAGAATTTGCTCGAGACAAAAATTGAGAACAAAGAACATTTATTATACAACAATGCAAAGTTGGGTGCTTCCCCTTACCCTGGGAATACACACATACACTGGGGCTCACCCAACTTTTATACAGTTTATTTCAATATAGAAGTACCCTCCCCCTTACATTCTTCTGCCTCCTGGATGAGTTTGGCATTAGGCAATCCTGTCTGCCTACGTGCTGTTTCTGTGAACTTGGAGGACCAGGGGGTATCCTGTCGGTGTCCCATCATGTCATTGTCCTTATTCACACCTTCCCGACTCTCAGGGCTTACTAACTTCTTATATGCAGAACTTGCTAATTCTGTCTAAGGCTTACTAATGACATATACGGAACTTGCTAATTCTGTCTAAGACTAGAAGACCCTTATCTTATTCAGACTAACTTTACTTCCTACATTCTATTATCTATCCTTATCCTATTCATACTGGCTTTATTCATTACACATATATCCATACTAGTTTTCTTCATCTTTCATATTTTCATATTAGTTTTACTCATCTCTCACACACCCTCAACCCTTTGCTCTGCTAATAACTCAACCACTGCTGCAGTGCTCCGTAACCACTTCCCGTCACATTAATCATTTGAGAACAACAGTGATATTACATGCCAGGAAGATGAGCAGCTATGAGGGTCCTCACACAGCAAGTCCCAGAGCTGGCAACCACAACCTCTGAGAAATGACTCCTTTGATATAGACTCACCCAAGATATTTTCATCCAGTAAAGAGGGTCTCTAGTTAGACCCTCTCCAGGCACTGTGATTGAAAAATATTCTTAATTTCCTGTTGTTCAAAATAATTCATGCTTAGGCCTAATGTTACAAAATACTGGTTAAACATTATACGTGAATTTATAGTTCCTGCTTTTTAAGTGACATCTACTGGCCAATTGTACCTGAAGTCCCTCCCCACAAGCTCCTTTTTCACACAGCCATTGCACGACAGGAAACTACTTCCAATTTCCCAGAACACAGTCTGTGTAAAAAGATTGAAACAGGAATAAGGACTCACTCACATACCAACATTTTCCCTCCTCGATCCTAGTTATTTTCACAGATCACCTGCTGTCTAAACTGAACTGCATGCGATCCATGAACAATGTGTGTTCAGCCTCCTTGAATATCACACTTCAGGTATTCTGTCTAAACTTGCGATACGATACAGATATTTGGAGTTTTGGTCATTTCTGTGTGATCGGTCACTCCTGGAAGGTAGGGAGACCCTTCAGAAAGGAAAAATCATGTAAAAAAACAAAGTCTCCTTCCCATTAGTTACTTATATTTTTACCTCCACTATTTTTGACATGTCTGTTTGGCTGTAATTGGAGGGTGCTGCCAGCAAGGACGGAACAAATGAAAATAACAATTGTCATTTACATTAAATGTAAAACGGCTTGGTCACTTGATGTCTCTGATGAATAATTACTGATGTAAAATTGCAAATGTATTTCCTGTATATGATCAGCTTGTGTAAGATTGATTTACCATCATGTAATTGGAACTTTGACAGATTATGTTTTTCACAATCTATGAAGGGAGAAGAAATGTTCTTGACTTTTTAATTACAATGTTGTAAAATCATAATAAAATACTTTTTAGATTTTTTTGCAAATGTGGATGATTTTTCAAGGTGATTTTTCTATGACATTGTCATCGAACAATATCCTAAATCTTCTGTGCTCCTTAATAAATGTGTGGAAATTGGGTTTTTAATTAGTATTGATAAATAGAAGAAAATTCTCAGAATCTATTATTATTCAACCTGAGAGAAATGGTTTCATTTGTTTCAAATGACATTTATTCATTGAGTTTAGATTTAATTATTGGACTATTAGTTTTTAATGATTATGTACTTTATGTCCTTAATCACAATTTACATATTTGGGAAAGAGTAGCAGAATTCATAATTGAAGACTTAAAGGAATTATTTGAGTTGTTCACTGAATCTTCAAGAAATGGCATCTGCAGTGCTTGCAGAATTTCTCCAAGAGTGTAGAAGATCTTCGCGAAAAGTATACTACACAGTAAGGAAAGTTTGAGTGGAGATTTATTTCAATGCTGAAAATTCAGGGAAGTATTTCTCTTCCTGAAGGAGATCCATATTCAGCAGGGAGAAAGGCGCTGCATCCTGTGGATGAACAGTTCAGGAGTAGTGAGTGGCAGGATATCCCAAAAAGGAAGTGAGACTCGTATTGAAGGTCTCCATTGTGACCAAGTCAGATCAGACAGAATCATCTGTTGGAAATGGAGGGAGGCAAGGTTGCCCCTACAGTTTCCAGTCTTCTATGAGCCAGCTAATTCTGATAATGGCAAAAAGTTACAATGCATTTCCCTTTGTTTTTTCCATTATATCTATAATAAACCCAAGGTGAAGTGTTTCAAGGGGCTATTCCAACTTTGAGTTTTGCATTCAAAATGCTGCAAATCTCTTCCAAGACTAGGAACTGGACCTGCAGGTGGGAAACAAATGGCAAATCAATGAACAAAGACATCTACATTTACCATTGCAGGCACAAGCATTTATTCTGGAGCCACATTTGATTTAAAATGAAGGTTCAATCTGTTGGCACACGGTCTATTCACTAGATGGTGGATGAGACCAGTGAATTATTGGCCTCACTGTCAACCTGCACCTGCAAATTTTTTTTAATTTTCAGTTTTGGACACAGTTCGGGGCACGAAGACATTAATGAGTTCACCTGATTAACAATAGAAACTACTTCAAAGCAATTCATGCTTTTGTGATATTTATGAAATGTGATAAGTGGAAGTAAACAAATTCAGTACAAAGTATTGCTTCTCATGTTTAAAAGACAATAAGGGGCATGGTTAACATATACGTGCATGTGTTTCAAAGCCACAAACAAAAGATTTGGCTTGTGGCCACATGCAAAGTACTGGTTTTACAATATGCCCATTAGGGACAAGCAAACACAATGAAGATGGATGTCTGGAGAATGATCCTATCTGTAGTCTTGTTCTTGATGAGTCAAATGGAAAAAAATACTGTTTTATCATTATTATTTTGTTTCATTTCCAATGAAATTGTTGGCCCCATCATTCTTCCACCCAAACTAAGAATCTGCAGCTGGAAAACTGCAACATTAGCAGATTAAAACTGTTTATATATATTTGAAGCAAACAGAGAAATAAAAACCCATAGGAAAAGAGAGATTGGTAAATATAGATTATTTTCTACTTTGTACTCTCAGTGATCACCAGTGTCGATAGGCAGAGCATAATGCAGAAAATCAAACTGCTGTTCACAAGTTATTTCACAGATAACATAAGTTGCAATGATAACTGCCATTATATATTGACACAATGTGAATGTGGCAACAGGAAAAAAACTTCTTAGCCAACATGCAATCTCTAACGTTGTCTTGTAACATCAATGAGCTAACAATCTAAATCTGTCAATATAGCTCTTGTATCAGTGAATGTTTTGTCTAATTAGCTTCACATACATTTGGATAAATTTAGATATACAGCATAGGAGCCCAGGAGCCCATGCCACCTAATTAACCTACAATGCCCAGAATGTTTTGAAAGGTGAGAGGAAACGAGGGCACCTGAAGGAAACATATGCAGACACAGGGAGAATGTACAAATTCATTACAGACAGCGTGGATTCGAACCCTGGTCCCAATCACTAGATGGTTTCAAATTGCAGCACCTGGGACCCAGGTGAGATTACTGGGTTATGAGTGCCTACAGCACCTTTCAAATAGCAGCCTAATCTACCTGTTAAATTACCAATCTGGTGATTTAAGGGGATCCCTCCCCTGTGAGTGACGCATCACACAGCCACAGGGAATCCCCCTGTTCCCTGTGTTCTTTCTGTTCCCTTTCTGTTTAAAGTTTCAGAGTGACCCGGTGAGCCATTTCCTCTTTCAAATTGGTGGAGGAGGACACCCAGATAAGTTTTACTGGGTTCCCTGACCACTTCCAAGGTAGGTCTGGGTCTAGTCCTGCTCAACCCTTTCAAATAGCCCCTGGGTCTTCAACCTAGTAAATTTCCCTATTAACCCCATTTTACAAGGCAATTAGAAAGGGCCTACCAGCGCTGTAACAGCGTTGTGTTAACCTCTATGCTAACTGTGCTGCCCTGCAGAGTGCAATAACCTCATGTGCATTTGGATTGGTTGTGTGTTAATCTGAAATCAATGATAGAATTAATTTACACCCAACTGTTAAGGGGTATGATAGAAAAGTTAACCACATACAAAAATGAGTCTTGAAGTCGAAAATGAAAGGAAAAGTTTCAACCAGAGGAAGTTGTACGATCAGTTGATCAAACATGCAGCAAATGGAATTTAATCCAGAGAAATGTGAACTCCTGCATTTAGGGTGGGACAACAAAACAAAGTAATATTCAATAAATGACATATCGAGGAGCTACAGAGAAATATTGGATAGACACAAATCCTTAAAGCCAGTAGGTTAACAACAGAGTAAAAGAAGAATACAAGAGCGAGGATAGAATGTTGTACACAATGCCAGTTTGGCTTCAGCTCAAGTATAATGCATAGTTTTAGGTCACCACATTTTAGGACAGGCATAAAAGGGTGCAGGGTCCCCTTACAAGGTCATTGCCAGAATGGAAAAATGTAACTAGCATAAATGATTGCATAAGCTAAGATTATCTTCCTTGAAGCTGCAGGGGCAGATGGCGAATCAGAAATGAGGTGCATTAAGTTATGAGGAACTCGTGGGGAGTAAAAAGGAAGGGCATGCCTCCCTACAGAAAGGTCAAAAAACATGAGCATAGATTTAAAGTAATTGGTAGAAGGAACAGAGAGTAGATGCAGAAAAATATTTTTGATCCAGAGGGCGGTAGGAGCCTGGAAGACATTGAAAGGGTGGTAGAAACTAAAATTCCCCTTATGTTTAATCAAGTTGTCGATGTACACTTGAAGAGCAGCAACCTTTCGGGCACCAGATCTCATGATGGATGGTGGAATTAAGCTAGGAAGCTTTTTTCAACTGGCACAGACATGATGGGAGTCCTTCTGTGTGGTAAATTCTTTGTTGATTCCACAGAAGTATCTGACTGGAATTACACCATCACCAGAAGGTAAACATTAAAGACATTCTACATTTTGGTGGAAAATTTTGCACTGCAAAAGCAGTGCCTTGGTATTTTTAAGCCTCAAAACACATTAACATTGACTCTCAGGAAGTGTAACAGACATCATTTTAAACTAGATTTGACTTTCTGCTTATGTTATGCTTAATGCTAAAAGCTGTTTGTCACACTTGGCCTGTCTTGAATCACCAGGAGCACTCAAACATTCTCCACAGACTTGGAAACATTGCATTGAAGACAGAGAAACACTCAACTCCTAAAGGTTCCAGCTGACCTCAAGCCCTCGAGTCTAGGAATCTTCTTGCTCTTTCTAAGGAAAGTCATTATTTGCCCTGAAAGTTCAACCCACAAAGAGTTCAATGGCTGCATTGATCAGATGCAACAGAGAGGTAATTGCATCAAAAATGAAGGTAAGCTTCTGAGTGTGAAAAGCATCTCATAGATCATTGTCAGAAGGTCCAAATTGTATTTCCATGGAAAACTCTGGAAGAAATTTAATGAAAATTATAATTGTAAAGTGGAGAGCTGAGATGTAGTTTCCAGTTCACTGCAAGTGAAATTTTTGAATTTTCTTAAAATTTGTTTAATTCCACAGCAGCAAATATTTAACAGCCCTATGCTTTTTCAAATTAATACTTCTAGAAATGAAGAACTTCTTATTTATGGTCACTCACAGTTTTGCGGTGGTATTGAGATTTCAGAAAATGTTTAATTTGCATTTTCATCTTCTTTGACTTTTTTAAATCAATCAATGTTTCCTGATGCTTCTCTGGGGCAGGTTACTGAGAATGCACAAAATAAGCTTGTGATTAACATGCCCTAGAATGCTTTTTTAAAATTAATTTAAATTAAACATTTACCCCTCACTCACCACCTTCCTTTGACAACATGTCAGGATGGAGGAAGGAGGACGGATAGGAAACAGACACAAGCACTTGTATTTTTCCACACAGAAGGATGAGTCGTGGCACCAAACTGTTGGATCTCAATGCAAACAGTTTGTGATGATTGAAGCTGATAGCTATTGCAGACCATTCAGATTTAGAGTTATGGAGCCATAGTCATGGATTATACTGCTCAGAAAGAGACATTTTAGGCCCAATAAATCCATGCCAGCCAACTAAGCTACCATATATTTCAGCATACATGTTGACCACTGTATGGTGACTCCCATTTTTCAGCCTAATTTTAAGGGTTTTATGGTTTATCCAGCATATAACTTGACCCCAATGTTTCAGACTGACCATGCCTACCAGGAACAACCCACATTTAAAAAAAATCACCCCTATCATAAGTAACAAAGCTGTAAATTAAGTAAGTAAAAAAAATCCTTGGCCTACCAGGTAGAAGCGGCGACGGTAACCTCATGGTCCCAGGTAGGAGCAGTTAATGGCAGCGGCCAGTGGTGGGGAGGTGTTGGGAAGTGGCGGTGCCAGCGGTGGGGAGGTGCTTCCAGCATCGACTTGTATGCTGGATTGACGTCATTCTGGGTTTTTTTTCAGGCAATTTAAGGTCTCAAAAATATATCTGGCCCCTTCCTTTTCAGAATTTTTTTTAGGGTTTCATGACTCGACTTGTACGCTGAAATATATGATAGTCCCATTTTCCTGTGTTTAGTCCGTATCCCCCCAAACCTTTCCTATCCAGGTACCTACCCAAATATTTTAAACCCATCTCTGCCACTTCACCTTGTTCCATTTCATCACCACTCTCTCAAGTGGAAAAATGTTGCACTTATGCTTTCCTTTATTTTTTTCCCCCTTTACTTTATACCTGTGCCCTCCAGGTTTAGATTCCCCTGCCCTAGGAAAAGGGCATCTTATCATGCTTTTATAAACCTCTGAGATCACTAATGAAGCCTAATGCTTCAGGGCAAAAAAAAGGCTTAGCTTATCCAATTTCTCCTTAAAACTCAAGCCCTCTAGTCTCAGGGACATCCTTATGAACCCATTCTTCACCCTTTCCAGCTTTACAACTGTTCGTCAACGAGAAATGTGGTCTCACCAACATCTTTTACAGTTTTTGACAAGCACCCCAATTCTTGTACTCAATGCCCGGACTGATAAAGGTAAGCATGCCAAACACCTGGTTCACCACTTTATCCACCTGTGCCACCACTTTCTTTCTTACAACAGTTTCCTGGGCCCTGCATTTCACTGTGTAAGTCTGTCCAGATTTAACTTCCCATATTGCAGAAACTCAAACTTATACATGCTGAATTCCATCTGCAATTACTTGGCCTTCTTTCCCAGTTGATATAGATCTTGTTGTAATCTTTTTTCACTGTCCACTAAATCAATTTTGGAGTCATCAACAAATACATTCTGATTCAAAACATTAAATTCAGATGATGATCAACATTAATATAAATTGGATCCAGCACTAATCCTTGTTACACACCACTGGTCACAAGTACACAAAATGAATAACAACCATCTTCTAATTCCTACCACCAAGCCAATTTGCATCCAGTTGGCTGGCTCATTGTGAATGTCATGCAATCTTACCATTTGTACAGCTATCATGTGGGATCTTGCCAAACTCTATGTAAACAAAGTCTATTGACCTGTCCTTGTTGCCTCTTCAAAATAACTTATTTAAACTCATGAGGCACGATTCCTACACACAAAGTTATCCTGACAATTACTAATCGGCCCTAGCCATTCAAAACACAGGCAGATCCTGTCTCTCAGAATCCCTTCCAATGACTTCCCTGCCACTAATGTTCAGCTCATTGGCCTGTAGTTTCCTGGTTTGTCCTTGCATTCGTTCTTTAATGAAAAGCACAATATTAGTCACCCTCCAGTATCTCATCCATGGCAAATCATGTATAAATATCTCTACCAGGACCCCAGCAATTTCTTCCATAGCTTTTCCCAATGGCTTGGGATGTGGAAATTTATTCACCTTTGAACAATTTATGACTTGCCAGGACCTCCTCTTTTGCAATGTAGATAAAGTAATGCGCATCACTTTGAAAATATTCAGTGCTTGGAACATTGACCAACTTCTTTGTAACAATTTGGAAATGCCTCAAATTCCATTGTAAACATTAGTTAATAATGCATTTTAAAAAATCAAATAATGCATTGAAAAATCAAAATGTTTGCATCCTGTTAATTTTTGTTGATTTTTCAAATGCTCTTATACCAACCGTATATTATTAAAGAGCTTTTGAATGGTGGCTCACAGTATTGAACATTGTAACCATTGAAGTTGGACTCTAAAGATATTTATTTTCCCTTCCTGGTTGACATGTTTTATTAATAAATGACCTGAGACATGCAAAGCAGTTACGAAAGTAATACAAACATAATTAGCAAGAATAAGAGGACCAGGTGTTCCTACGCTTGGATTTAGCCTCACAGGCGTGGCACAATAAATTTGTTTTGTGGCATGTATTTGTGTTTGAGCATCCAGATAATCACTGTAACTACAGCAACAGCATTTGGGCAAGTTCATCTTTGTCAAAAATAATAGAGAATCAAAAAGGCCCTGTGGTTTCCTTGTTGCGCCTTTGAACATAACATTTGAGGCTGGTTACATATAGTTTGGGCAGGTTACATAGAGTTGAAGCATACGTTGTCTCATTGGGTAGCATTCAAAGGTACATCATCCAATGACTGCAGAACATATTTTTAAACAAACATTGGCACTTTCGGCCATTTAATAATGCCTAAGGCTTCTAAACCATTGCTCTCACATTATAAAGGTTATGTTTAAAATTTCATGTGCTCATGTTCAGATCTTGATAAAAAGATCTACAGGTACATCCAATAATATGTTTTTGAGTGTACTGGCTGATAATTGCTTCGGGTAATACCATGTTACCATTTGTAAAGTAATATTTCTGAAGAGCTAATTATTCTGCTCAATTATGTTGTTCTCTGATCAGAAGTATTATGACCGTGTGAACTGTGAGGATCATCAAGAATCCATACCACCCAGCACCCCCTCTGTTCTCGCTGTAACCATCAGCAAAAAAAAAAAAATAGGTGCCACAAGACTTGCACCACCAGGATCAGGGACAGCTGCTACCCTTCCACCATCAAGATCCTCAACAACAAACTTAATCAGAGTCTCATTTAAAGACTCTTGCTTTTGCTCTTTATTAAGTTTTTCTCTCTGTGTTGCACAGTTAGTTGGTTCACATTTCTTTATTTGTTTACATGTGTATGTATCTTCTTAAGAACAAGTTTTTGAACTACCAATAAGTAGTAATTCTGCCTTGCCTACAGGATAAAGATTCTCAGAGTTTTATGTGATGTCATCTACAGTAAGGCACTCTCATAATAAATCTGAACTTCAAATTTGTTTATGAGAAAATTTATTATTTGGTCTTTTGCACCACTAATTGAGATACTACTTTTAAATGTTAAAACAAATAGCTTTCCATGGTTTGAACAGAATGAGACCAGAAACAAAATATTTGGTTCTAAATATTAAATCTGCAGATTCCTCCTCTCCGCCCCCTCTCCCCCATCCTTTTATTCAGACATCTGCCTGATCTTTCAGCACTCCTGAAAATGGGCTGGAGCCCATAATGTTAATTGATAAACTTTCTGTAACCTCCTGAGTTTCTGCAGCACGTTGGGGCACTAGACAAAATATGTGGAGCCTTTTCATCCAATTCCTCTGGCTAGGAACTGACTTGATAGTTAGTGAAGAGCATAAGTCTGCAGATGGTGTGATTGTAGTAAAAACAGAAATCCTGGAGGAACTCAGCAGGTGTCCTCTCGCTGCCTCCTCTTCCCTTCTCCCCAACCTTTTATTTCCGGTGGCTGCCTGCTTTTTACTTTCAACTTGAAGAAGGGCTCAGGCCCAAAATGTCAGTTATATGTCTTTACCTCCTATGGACACTCAATGACCTGCTGAGTTCCTCCAGCATTTCTGTATTTTTACTGACTTGATGGTACTTGCTCTTGCATTTTCATGCTGACCATAGGAGCATAGGAGTTTCTTGTTATATTGATATTAGCCATAGATTCATCCGGTACCGCACGGATGGCAGTCTCTTCAATCTGAGGCGCCTGCAAGCTCACACCAAGACACAAGAGAAACTTGTCCGTGACGATGCCGCTTTAGTTGCCCATTCAGAGCCAGCTCTTCAGCGCTTGACGTCCTGTTTTGCGGAAACTGCCAAAATGTTTGGCCTGGAAGTCAGCCTGAAGAAAACTGAGGTCCTCCATCAGCCAGCTCCCCACCACGACTACCAGCCCCCCCACATCTCCATCGAGCACACAAGACTCAAAACGGTCAACCAGTTTACCTATCTCGCCTGCACCATTTCATCAGATGCAAGGATCGACAATGAGATAGACAACAGACTCGCCAAGGCAAATAGCGCCTTTGGAAGACTACACAAAAGAGTCTGGAAAAACAACCAACTGAAAAACCTCACAAAGATAAGCGTATATAGAGCCGTTGTCATACCCACACTCCTGTTCGGCTCCGAATCATGGGTCCTCTACCGGCATCACCTACGGCTCCTAGAATGCTTCCACCAGCGTTGTCTCCGCTCCATCCTCAACATTCATTGGAGCGCTTTCATCCCTAACGTCGAAGTACTCGAGATGGCAGAGGTCGACAGCATCGAGTCCACGCTGCTGAAGATCCAGGTGCGCTGGGTGGGTCACGTCTCCAGAATGGAGGACCATCGCCTTCCCAAGATCGTGTTATATGGCGAGCTCTCCACTGGCCACCGTGACAGAGGTGCACCAAAGAAAAGGTACAAGGACTGACTAAAGAAATCTCTTGGTGCCTGCCACATTGACCACCGCCAGTGGGCTGATATCACCTCAAACCGTGCATCTTGGCGCCTCACAGTTTGGCGGGCAGCAACCTCCTTTGAAGAAGACCGCAGAGCCCACCTCACTGACAAAAGGCAAAGGAGGAAAAACCCAACACCCAACCCCAACCAACCAATTTTCCCCTGCAACCGTGTCTGCCTGTCCCGCATCGGACTTGTCAGCCACAAACGAGCCTGCAGCTGACGTGGACATTTACCCCCTCCATAAATCTTCGTCCGCAAAGCCAAGCCAAAGAAGAAGAAACGATAAATCTCTGATTCAAAAAGAAAAACATAAACATTATAGCCTTCCTGAATAAAATAATAACATTTAGCATTTTGATACAAATTAGATGGCCTTAAAGAAGATGAATGGAGGAAAAGACTTTCCAAGGCTTTTCACTGTTGACAAGATTCAAGTGTATAAAGTTACATGGTAAAGTTAGGCTTTTCCATGCCCTCCATCTCTGCCTCCCTTATTTCATTTTTTATTTAAATTCTCTCCCGAACTCTCCCCTAATAATCTTGCAACTGCTGTATTTTACATTTTTTTCTGCTCTATTTTATTCTCTTTTTGGTTATCCAGGTAGCTCCGATTTTCTTCAGTCCAAGAGGTCCCTGGCCCACAATGAAGCAGAGCAACAATGATTCACTGTAAACCAATGGTTTTCAACCTTTATTTTTCCCATTCAGATACCACTTTAACTTCTTTCTTTGGCTTGGCTTCGCAGACGAAGATTTATGGAGGGGGTAAATGTCCACGTCTAACTAACCTGTTACTAACCCAGAGCAACTAGCTCAGAACCACTGCATTAAACTATATTGGTTAAATTGTTACGATAGTCCTCAATCGTGCTTTGTTCTCTCATGAAAATTACATTATTTCTGATGATTTGTGAACTAAACATATGGATGATACATGGAGTTAAACAAAGTCCACAGGTGCTGGGGTTGAGTGCAATAAACAAATGTGCTGGAGAAATTCAGGTCACATAGCATCTATGGCAGTGATTCTCAATCTTTTTTAAAATTCCACTCACATACCATCTGAAGGTGCCATAAGTGCTCTGTGGTTAGTCAGGACTTACATAAGGTAAGTAGAAAAACCAAGTTGAGATCCACTGAGCTGATAGGAAGGAGGTGGGAGGTTAAAAGAGAAAGAAGCTGAGAGGTGATGGGGGCAGAAGCTAAGAAAGGTAGGTCTCTTTTAGGAGAAGGAAGGAAAGGGAAGGAAAGGGTGGGCAGCTAGATGAAAGGAGGGATAGGGAAAAAAGAGAGATTGAGGGAGAGGGCCTGACTGAGCACTGCCAGAGACAGAAAGGAAGAAGAAAAAAGGGGGGAAAAAACCTGCTTAGCTAATATTATGGATGGATGATCAATATAAACTGAGAAGTCAACTTGCAGAGTTCTATGTTCAGTGCAGTTGTTCCTGGAACTGGAAGATTTGAGCAATAAAGGGAGCTGCATAGGCTGGGACTGTCCTGTGGAGCATAGGAGGCTGAGGAGTGATCTGATAGAAGCATATAAAATGATGAGAACAGGGGTAACGCAACTTCTCACAGTCTTTTCCCCAGGGTAGGGGAGTCTAGAACTCGAGGCAAGAGTTTAAAGTGAAAGGGGAAAGATTCAAACGGGACCAGTGGGTCAACTTTCTCACACAGAGGATGGTGGATCAGTGTATGTAGACCAGCTGTCAAAGGAAGTGGAAGAAGTGCATACAATTACGATGTTTCAAAGACAGTTAAACATGTACATGGATAGAAAAGATTTAGAGGGACATGGGCAAATGTAGGTGCATGGTTCTAGCCAGAGCAGCAACTTGGTCATCAAGGAGAAATTGAGATGAAGGTCCTATTTCCATGCTGTAGGCACTCTGTGACTCAATGACTCTAAGAGTAGTCTGAAACTGTGGGGCTGCCAGGACAGGTGTGGTTTGGGAATTTTGGGCAGGAGATAGAAATGGATCATGCGGGGCTGGGTACTGATAAGAATGGAAGGTGTGAAGGGCAGATCTGATGAAATAAGGTTCATGACTGTGTGGGTGAACATGATCTGATGTTTGATGGAATAATCACGATCTTAAGGCAGGAATGAGGCATCTGTGAGTTGACATCTAGCCTTTGCACAATAGACATCAGTTTGTCAGACCTCAACACCACCACCACCATTACTCGCAGCCTGACCTGCTGGGTATTTGCAGCTTTTTCTGTGATGGTTTTAGGTTTCCAACATCTGCAGTTCTTTTTTTACTTCCTCTTTGGTGTCCTGGGACCCCAAAGCTCAATGATGAGGACAAATTGCACTAGAATGTCACCAGTAGATGGCAGCATCTCTTCTTATGGAGCATATTCTTTAACAGTGTCTGGGGCAGGTATGGAGGGAGGGCGAGGAAACCTTTTGTTCAAACACCGACCTCATTAGTTGGGCTGGTGACTGTATGCACATTGGTTTACATAGTTCTTGATGATGCTGCAACATGTGACTATCAAATTAACTGAGACTGGTCCAGTGCAATCAATGATACTCCAACAACTAGATACCTTGCATGATAGAATGATATGGTCACAGAGATATAGTAAGGTAGACAGGTCCCTCAAACCACTGAGTGCATGTTGATGCTCCACCTTTCACACTCATCCTAAATTCATTCTGTTTTATTCTTTGCAGAATCTCATTAGTTCCCACACATCCTAACATTTGCCTGCTGTCTGGAGACAATTCATAGCAGCCAATTAATGGGCCAACCTTCGCATCTCTGGGAAGTAGGTGAAAACTGGAGCACCTGGAAAAACCCATGCACTCACATGGAGAATGTGCAAACTCTACATAGACCTCATCCAAGGGTCAGGATTAAACCCAGGACTCTGGTAAGGGTCAGGATGAGCCTAGGTCTCTGGTAAGGGTCAGGATTGAGCCTAGGTCTCTGGTAAGGGTCAGGATTGACCCTACATCTCTGGTAAGGGTCAGGATTGACCCTAGGTCTCTGGTAAGGGTCAGGATTGACCCTAGGTCTCTGGTAAGGGTCAAGATTGACCCTAGGTCTCTGGTACAGTCTTTTGCACATTGTGATATTCTGTACAAACAGAATCATCACTTTGATGTAGAAATCAGGAGCTCAGATATCATGTTCCTTCTGCTTAAGCTGATTTAAGTGCACAATGAGTCTAAACTCCGGCTTCACCAAATCTATATGTCCCTCCACTCCGTTCTGATTCTCCTGGAGCATGATACGCCAGGCTGCTGTTCATCAACTTCAGCTCAGCATTCCCCATAGGCTGGTGGAGAAGCTGTCCTCACTGGGACTCAACACTCCTCTCTGCAACAGGATTCTGGACTTCCTAACAAAGACCACAGTCTGTCTGGGTTGGTATCAGAAAATCAAACACCATCATGCTGACCACTGGAGCACCTCAGGGCTGCATCACCAGATCCAGCTCCAACAGAGTCATTAGGTTTGCAGATGACATGACAGTCATTGGCCTCATCAGCAAAAACGATGTGGCACACTACAGAGGTGGAAAAATCTCATGGGATGGTGTGAGAATTAGTCTCAAAGTGGACAAGACAAAGGAGATGACTGTGGACTTCTGGAGGATCAGGAACAACTGCCCTCCTCTACTCATCAATAATTCTCTAGTGGAGATAGTTCTAAGTTCCTTGGAGTTCACCAGAGGTGACCTATAGTGGACCTATCATCTCACTTGTCAGGAAGATGCAACAGCAACTGCACTTCCTTAGAAATATTGAGGTGGGCATGTCTACTGGCCACCATCCTGTCAACTTTCTACAGGAGTTCTATCAAGAGTGTCCTGGCTGGCAGAATCACAGTGTGGTAATGGTTATTGTAGAGCATCAAATCCATAGGGCAGCAAAGAGGATCACCTCCTCCCCCACCCCCCACCATGATGTGATCTACAAGATCTGAAGAGGCATCACAAAATCATTGAGGATCTCTACTACCTGCACACAACATCTTCCAGCTCTTCCTGTCAGGAAAGAGATACAGAAGTATCAGAGCCAGAACCAGTAGGCTGAGAAATGGCTTCTTCCCATTGGCAGTGAGACTGCTAATTGTCTAATGAACTGCTCGTACTAATCTTCCAAGGTTTTGCTATTAATTTATTTTTTTTATTTATTTTATATCTTCTTTTTCTTTGGCTTGGCTTCGCGGACGAAGATTTATGGAGGGGGTAAAAGTCCACGTCAGCTGCAGGCTCGTTTGTGGCTGACAAGTCCGATGCGGGACAGGCAGACACCAAGGGAAAATTGGTGGGTTGGGGTTGGGTGTTGGGTTTTTCCTCCTTTGCCTTTTGTCAGTGAGGTGGGCTCTGCGGTCTTCTTCAAAGGAGGTTGCTGCCCGCCAAACTGTGAGGCGCCAAGATGCACGGTTTGAGGCGTTATCAGCCCACTGGCGGTGGTCAATGTGGCAGGCACCAAGAGATTTCTTTAGGCAGTCCTTGTACCTTTTCTTTGGTGCACCTCTGTCACGGTGGCCAGTGGAGAGCTCGCCATATAACACGATCTTGGGAAGGCGATGGTCCTCCATTCTGGAGACGTGACCCACCCAGCGCAGCTGGATCTTCAGCATGTACTGAATATAAATCACTTGTAAATGTGTGTGCTATGTCTCTATCCATTTTTGCATGTTTTACTGAAGAAAACAATTCCATCCAGTTGTACTTACACAATTGGATGATAATTATCTTGAACTTGAAATGCATTCTGACCCATCTGCTCATCAGTAACTCTGTAGGCATCTGCTCTCCACTTGTATATGCTATAATTTCAATGGTACCTTGGTAAATTTGCAAAGCCTGTCTCAGGTTAACCTCATTCCACACTTTTCAGTACTGCTCTTCCTGACACTACTTTTGCTGATGTGAAGCACCACACATACTTGAGTCTCATCCTACCAAGGTATTTGATACATTCCATTGTCCATCAGAAACAATCACATGGAGTGAAGATCATTCTCAATTATGAAATTGTCAATTGAACTGTAGATATGTTCATTAGCATTACTTTTATCCACTTGAAATATATATCTATGATGAACACCGTTAATTTTCCCACAAATGCTCTGGAAAATCCATACATATCCTTCCCAATGATTTGCTTTACCCAGAGCTACAGGTCGAGTGAAGTGGCTGGTGTGGCTGATGATCTTTCAGAATCCTCAAAGAGTTTCTCTACTGCAGGCTTCATCAACTCAGCTCAGTGTACACAAAGATCGAGCATAACCAAACAAATGGAACTGAGGAAACCATGAAAAGCTGGATGAGCTCAATGGGTCAGGCAGTATCCATGGGATGAAAGGGTCAGTCAACGTTTCAGGCTGCTTTTATAGTCATGTGGATTGACATCTGATCCAATGCTCTACAGCAATTTACCACACTGATGCAACCAGCCAGGGTGCTCTGAATATAGAGCTTCCATAGAGCAGGACTGAATGATGGCCAGTAGCCTAGCTTGCCTCGGTCTTCTCAGTTACTACGCATATGAAGGGGGAATGAGGCTGGGAGGCGGAAAGAGGTAATAGGGTATTGGACAGAGGATGGTAGAGGTAAAGAAGCAGAAAAGAACATTATGAGGGGGAGGGGAGAAAGTATCCATATACCGTTCAGGATATGGTAGAGAGACAGAAACACTGGAATCACTTAGAAAGTGGGGGTTGCCTAAAATTAGAAAAAATCAATGTTCATGCCATTGTGTTTAAGGGTGTTCAGGAAGAATGTGGTATGTTATTCCATGGGATTATATTTGGCATCACTTTCATGCTGCTTGAGGTTGAGAACAGTCAGATATGTGTGAGTGTGGTGAAGGGAATTGAAATGATTCAACAGAGTATGTTCAAGCTTAGGCCCACAGACTGAGTGCAGGGATCTAGTGAAGCGGACACTCAGTCTGCAAATAGCACTGAGGATTCAATGGTTTTCAACATGTTTTTTCTCATGTATAAAACCAGAGCGGATAAAATCAAATTACAAAACCTCTCCCAACAAGATTTACCAGATCAAATCACCAAACAAAATTTCTTGCTTCCGGGCGGCACAGTTGGCATAGTCAACTGCCTTTACAGCACTAGCCACTGGGACTGGACTGGGGTTTGAAAACTGCACTGCCTGTAAGGAGTTTGTACCTTCCCCCCATGGGTTTTCTCTGGGAGCTCCAGTTTATTCCCACCCTTCAAAAACATACTGGGGTGTTAGTTAATGGGGTGTAAATTGGGCAGGATGGACTCATAGGACCGAATTGGCCTGTTACAGTGCTGTATGTCCAAATTTAAATTTAATTTGATGAAATACACTTCAGACTATTTGCTCTTCATTTGATGAAAGATTAATTCTGGACCTTCAAAGAACCGCCCCCTTCAGGATCCCTAGTTTGCATCTTTATCAGCAGAATAATTGTTCACAATTGATCCCCTCAACCCATGCTGGATGTGCCTGTAAACCTGAGAGAAGGTGGAGTCATGTCTTGATGTTCTATTGAGGTTTTATCACTGGAGTACTGACCACGTTTTCCAGCCATGCTGCAAATCTCACCTTAAATTGGTATCTCACTCTGAGGTGAATGAACGGGTAGTCGATTCAGAATGATTGCATTGTTGTACATCCCCTTGGATTCACCCAAAATATCCATACACTATATATGTGAAAACTCTGAAGTTCAAGCAATTAAAAAAAACAATCTTGTGGGAACCTATAGTTCTGCTTTCTTTGTCAAAATGTGAGTGGCATTGCTCTGCCTTAAAAAAAAGAGGCCTTGATGTGAAACCAATTACTTGCTCATCTTCATTCTCCATCCTGTGTGGAAAGTGTGCACTAATTCCGTAACGTGATGCTTCAGTGGGCCAGCAGCAACAGCTTCGCCAGATGATAATGAACAGGAGGCTGTGAATTTAGCAACGACTTCTTTGACTCTTGGAACCCAGCTTCTTATTTTCTTGTACACTTTCACTTCCACCCAGCAGGAATCATCCACAATTCAATTTGATTGGATGAAGTAAATCCATGTTTGCTTCTTGTTTTTGTCCTCAACCATTTTTTATGTTTTGCAGTAAAATGCCTCTTTTATTTTTTACACACACACTCTCCCTGTGTTCTGCTCCATCTTTCTGTCACCATGTCATTCACAGAACCTTGTTCACTTGGAGCCCGCAGATCAAATTAACTCTTTATTCTCTGGAAGATATTATCTCACAAGGCGGTTTGTTTTATTGAAAGAGTTCAAGACAGCTAGTTCTGTTGAGTATTTTAAATATTTGTACAACTCAGACCTCTGAGAAGTAAGGCTTGTTAAAATTTGTTTTCCTCTTTGTTTGGCCAATTAATCATTAATCAGTGAAACTGGGTGTCTGCCCATCTTTGCTTCTTCCATATTTTCACAGAACCCAATGGTACCATCTGTTTTTACTCCAGGAGTTGCTGAAGCAGCCAATCAGAAAAATCAACCAATTCATTGATAGCTTCTTCCCATGGTGATGCTAGCTCCTTGCCAATCTTTTCCTTTAGAAAGGAAGCGACAGCCATGCTTTGAGGAACAGACATTTTTGACTGTACTTCAGATGAATCTTAATTTTCCTATCTTGAATTTTTCTAGTTTCGTCATGAAATATCCTGGGCTACTTATCGACAACTGATATGAATAGTTCTTTGATGCTCTTAATCTCTTGTCAGGCTGTATCTTTTATGACCACTTCTGCATCAATTTTGATCCTTGTCCTGGAAAAGTCAGAAGAGGGAGCTTTGCTCATTCTCAATCCGATCTCATCAGTTCCTCTCTCTTTGATCCTTTCCGCAGTGGAGGTATGCTGATGAATGCTTGATTTCACTGTACCATCTAGTCAAAGTTTGCTTACATTCCTGTTCACACATTACTCATACCACAACATCAGTATCAATTCCTCTTGACATTTTCTTTCATTCAACATGTACTAATATAGCAAAACATCACCTAACATGAGTAGCTCATACAATCCTTCAGATCACAAGCTTCTTTGCTTACTTTAATGCACACAATACCCTTTATACTTCCTTTAGGCTTCATCCTGTTTGATTGATAGAGTTTGCTGTAGTTTTACTTTGCAGATTTCATAGCTATCCCTTGATATCATATTTATAATAAACAGACTCTTTGTGTCTGCATTCCTCAAATTGAGAGTACATGCTATCATAACAATGAACTTTTTTCTTCCTGTTATTCTTCTCTGTTCAGAAGTAGGAATGAAACTAGGTCATAACCACTGCTGAGTGAGGTTACAAATCTTTTGCTGGCTTGTCCAGTCTCCCTGTTATCATGGCAATATTAAATGCCAACTTTTCTCACAGAGCAACCCCCATCATAATGCACATTACACAGACTAATCAATTTGGTCACATCTCCTCCAAAATTGTACAATACTCTTGGCATTGAGGAATCCATCTCAAATCCTGCATAAACTCCGCAGCACTTCAACTGTGCGCTTGCCCAGCTTTAACAAAGCTATGTCGTCTTTCCTCCTTGTTTAACTGGAGGCAGCAAGGCAGCATGTTGGATTTGTTCCAAAAAAGAACAATATGGAGATGTAATTTTATTTTCAAATCAAAGTGTTCAATTTTTGTATATTTCTTCTGTGCATGTATTGTTTGTCTGCATGTGTGTTATGTCTGGTCATGTGCCTGCATGTTTTGCACTGAGAATCAGAGAATGCTGTTTCATCAGGTAGCACTTGTGCAATTGGATGATTCTAAACTTGAACTTGAAAAGAACTAAAATTCAATTTGGCCATAATTGAAAACTGAAATCTTCACTTGATCCCTGTGACATCTCCATGGAGGCTCACCTTTTCAGTGTCCAGGGGTCACCCACAATCCCACCCTCTCAGCCCTCTCAAAATCTCATTAAAATTTACTCCTGATAGAACGATCACCGGAGTAGTCCTCGAAGTGAATTATATTAACAGCACCATTCAGTTGAAACAAACATAGGAACAATATAAATCCCAGTTGATCCTGAGGTGATCTAACAGGTGAAAATTATGTACAATAATACTATTGTCATTAAGGAGCCTTCTGCACTCCAGATGATGTTTTTCCAAATACAATAGTATTTCCAATGTCAATGTAACATTATACATAGAAACTTAGTGCTCAAATGTTAACACATTGGCCTACAAGCCACACAATTTTAGTATTTACTTCATGGTTCTGATCTTTCTTGCCTAATTTTACTTGGCTGGTTTCCTGACATCTTAAATTTTAATTTTTAAAAATTTAGATATACACACAGCACAGTAACAGGCCATTCGGCCCATGAGCCCGTGCCACCCAATTTACCCCCAATTAACCTACACTGCCGGTAGGTTTCGAACAGTGGAAGGAAACCAGAGCCCCTGGGGAAAACCCATCCAGACACAGGAAGAATGTACAAACTCCTTATGGACAGTGAGGGATTCAAACCCTTGTCCTGATTGCTGGCACTGTAAAAGCGTTGTGCTAACCACCGTGCCAACCGTCACACCCTTAGATTCATGTGTTTAAAAATTAAATATAGAAGCATATTGGAGGTATATAGACTCTATGCAAGTTATTAGCCAATGAGTCTCCTGAAAGCAGATTGGATCCGTTTCTTGACTTGGATGGATTGCTCAGGTTTTAAGACTTATGGGAGTTAAAACCAAAGCGATATAACCATATACAGCACAGTACAGGCCAGTTTGGCCCTACTAGTCCATGCCGGAACAAATCCTAAACCCATTGAAGATTTTGAAATACAATTCTCCACCTAAAATTCCCACTCTCTCTACAATCAAGTTCCGAATCAGTATATAGGAAAAACAATGCATATTCCCAATTAGCTCTATTATCAATGTACAGTCATTCCAGAAATATAGAGCAAGTAGAAAGAAGTTTTTGAAGATTTTTTTTAAATCACCTCAGAATTTCCCTGATTTGTGAAGATCTTACTTCAGATCTTTTTATGCTTTGATAACAGAAATGCTCTTGTTTCAGCAACTTTACATCACATATTCCCTGGATAAAAACAAATGATTTGTTTATTATTTGTTGTTGGTTTCAGATCGTCAATGAGTATTTGGAAGATCACCATAAAGTATATTTGTATTTTTTTTTTACTTTAAGCAAATTAATTTCATTGGAAAGACAAAAGTTTGTGGTTTGAGACTCAATTTATTGATACAGCTTTTATTGAATTGAGAATATGAGGATCCAGACAAATGATGAAGCATTATTTCACACTGGGATTTGCAAAATATAATTAATGAATAGCAGGGTGAGCACAAATCATGAATGAGCTTATAAATGAATGTCAATAGTGCCAAAAGAGAGATTAGAAAGTTACAGCTCTGCAAATAAGCTCTTATTCAGGCAACACATGAAAGGGACTGAAGACTAACACATAAACCACAGTCAAAATCACATTCATTAATATTTGACAAAAGCAGGCACATTGTTCGATACACTATTCTATTAAGTCAGTGCATCTGATCCAATGACAATTCAGTTCTTCAGTCAGATCATGGGAAGACTGTCGAACTCTGCCTCAGTGGTCCTGATGTGAAGCCTAGACTATTCAAAGGGAAGCCTGGTAGATAGTAAAGGACAAAGGAATGGAATGGTTCATTACAATATTAGATGATGTATAGTTGAAGGATGTTCATACTCAAGCACTGACCTAAACCTCTTGGGTTGAATTGCTCATTTCTATACTGAGAATTGGTACTGTTTTAATTTTCACAAACACCTCTTCCTCACAATTAAAATTGGCAGAGAGTATGTAGAGGAGTAAAATTGGGAAAACTTTGAGCTACAACAATTAAAACAGGAGTTGAACGAAATAAGCAGGGATCACATTAATATTGAGGGGGTTTGAGAAAGCAATTCTCTTGCAAGAATTAGGGAGAAACAGCTTGCTTCTGATTTTACAACCCAAAACATTGTTTTCTTTTTAAATATTTTTATTGATTTCAGAAATAAGCATATGTATACAAAACATTTATAGAATACATAATATTAATAACAAATGACAAATTAGATAACATATGAAGCTATAAAGCATGTATAACCATAATTCAAATGTATCTCAAAAAGAGTGGAAAGAAATTTTTTTTCCACATATCTTCTTTTCTTTGGCTTGGCTTCGTGGACGAAGATTTATGGAGGGGGTAAAAAGTCCACGTCAGCTGCAGGCTCGTTTGTGGCTGACAAGTCCGATGCGGGACAGGCAGACACGATTGCAGCGGTTGCAAGGGAAAATTGGTTGGTTGGGGTTGGGTGTTGGATTTTTCCTCCTTTGCCTTTTGTCAGTGAGGTGGGCTAACCCCTATTCCCTAACACAAGGTGTATAACTAAAGAAAATATGGACTTTGTTCATAAAGTAAAATGGCAAATTAAAAAATGTATAAGTAATATTTTCCAATATTTTTTAAAGTAATTCATGAATGGTCCCCACAATATTTGAAACTTTATATTTGAATTATTAGTTGAAAAACATATCTTTTCTAAATTTAAACAGGACATAATCTTCCTGAGCCATTGAGCATGAGTAGGTGGGGAAACATCTTTCCATTGAAACAATATTCCACGTCCAGCCTGAAAAGATGCAAAAGACGGAATACAACATTTAATTGGAATTAGAGGAATATCATCTTCACAAATTGCACCAAAAAAGAGCAACCAGAGGATCGGGCTCTAAATTTACATTTAAAAATAAGTATAATGTTTGAAATACCTCTCTCCAATATTTCTCAAGACATGTCCAAAACATGTCAATTAAAGAAGCCTCTTCTCACTTACACACATCACAGTAAGAATTTAAATTTGAATAGATAGGAGATAATTTAACTTTAGACGCATGATCCACTTTAAATCACAATAAGCAATGATGGGCACATAGGTCTGTCTTTAACCTGAATTTATATTTAAGTCAGATCAAGTACATGCAGTCTTTATTTAGTGTCAGTTAGTCAAATGATTATCTTAGCATATATAGCATACATTTTAACTTTATATGCAAATAAAACACTTCCCAATACACTTAAACATCTTAAACATAATATCTTCTTCTCTTCTTTGGCTTGGCTTCGCGGACGAAGATTTATGGAGGGGGTAAATGTCCACGTCAGCTGCAGGCTCGTTTGTGGCTGACAAGTCCGATGCGGGACAGGCAGACACGGTTGCAGCGGTTGCAGGGGAAAATTGGTGGGTTGGGGTTGGGTGTTGGGTTTTTCCTCCTTTGCCTTTTGTCAGTGAGGTGGGCTCTGCGGTCTTCTTCAAAGGAGGTTGCTGCCCGCCAAACTGTGAGGCGCCAAGATGCACGGTTTGAGGCGAGATCAGCCCACTGGCGGTGGTCAATGTGGCAGGCACCAAGAGATTTCTTTAGGCAGTCCTTGTACCTTTTCTTTGGTGCACCTCTGTCACGGTGGCCAGTGGAGAGCTTGCCATATAACACGATCTTGGGAAGGCGATGGTCCTCCATTCTGGAGACGTGACTCACCCAGCTCAGCTGGATCTTCAGCAGCGTGGACTCGATGCTGTCGACCTCTGCCATCTCGAGTACTTCGACGTTAGGGATGAAAGCGCTCCAATGAATATTGAGGATGGAGCGGAGACAATGCTGGTGGAAGCGTTCTAGGAGCCGTAGGTGATGCCGGTAGAGGACCCATGATTCGGAGCCGAACAGGAGTGTGGGTATGACAACGGCTCTGTATACGCTTATCTTTGTGAGGTTTTTCAGTTGGTTGTTTTTCCAGACTATTTGTGTAGTCTTCCAAAGGCGCTATTTGCCTTGGCGAGTCTGTTGTCTATCTCGTTGTCGATCCTTGCATCTGATGAAATGGTGCAGCCGAGATAGGTAAACTGGTTGACCGTTTTGAGTTTTGTGCGCCCGATGGAGATGTGGGGGGGCTGCTAGTCATGGTGGGTTATATTAATAATAAAAACACAGGTAATACAATAATGTATGCAGTAATAAAGGTAACTACATAAGATCATTATTAAAAGTTAACACTTACAGGAGAAGATGATGGAGAGATGGCTTCAGTACAGGTACCTTCAATTTTGAATTCTGAATTTCACACACAGCTCCTTCACTCCTTCCCTCCCTTCCCTTCCATCTTTCCCTGTCTCCCCTCTCCTTCTTCCTCCCCTCTTTCCTCCCTCCCTCTTCCCTCTGTTCCCCCTCTCCCTCTTTCTCCACTCCCCCTGCCTCCCTCTCTCCTCCTCCCTGTATCCTGAAAACTTGCTAAACTGAGAAAGGATTGACAAAGTGAATGATAAAAAAAGTATCAGGGTTTGACAAGTGGAGCAAAAGATCATCTACGTAAAGGGGGAAATTATGTTCAATTCCTTTTAACCAGAAACAATTTTGACTTCGTGCACTACTACCAAGCTTAAGGATCTCCCAGTGGCCACTTATTTCAATTCCCTACCCCATTCCCTTGCTGACATGTCTGCCAATGGTCTCATGCACCATCAGTCTGAGACCTGCACAAATTAGACAAACAATCCCTCATATTCCATCTGGGCACCCTCCAATCAGATGGCATTAATATTAACTTCTCTAGTTTCCATTAGCCACCTACCTCCCACATCTCCTATCCTGTAGCTCTATCCATCTTTATTCCCTTTTCTCTCTGTCTGCATTATCATAGCTCTGCATTTATAGAGGCACCCCCCAACCCCTCCACCCTTTGCTTATCAAGTCTCACCTTTCCTTTCTCCTGACCTCTTCTCCACATCCAGTTAGCACCTTTTGTCTGTTGGTCTGTACTCCTTCCCCTATCTTTTCTTCAAATGCTGCCTCCAATTTACTCATACCTTGAAGAAGGGCTTAGGCTGAAACATCGGTAATGTTAAGGTCAATGTTAATGCCACCTGGTTGGATGATGCAAGACCTGCTGAGTTCCCCCAGCATTTCTGTGTTTAACTTCATTCTCTCCCCACCCCTCCAAAGACCTATTCTTTCAACTTCTATTCACTACATTTGCAATCTCATGACTGAGTTGAATTCCTAAGTTAAGAGGCAAAAAGATAAGAAAACCAGCTTCATTCCACCATCTACATCCAGGCCCGTCCCACTGGCAAAGTAATGCCTAACATGAATGATGAGTTCCCTTTGCTTTACTTAGTTTGAGATGACCTCCTCCACTTTCAGCTCTAATACGGCTCTATTAATTTCACTTATATATTATTGGTCATCACCACTTAAGATTCTTTGCTCTCATATTTCATATTGAGAGGATGTCTGAACATCTCAAAGACCTTTCAATGTACTTGTAACTGTAGATGCAGCACTAATCGCCCATTCATGTTCTTTGACAAGGGGCTAATATGTTTATCTTTTTCAGGTGTTTCAAACATCTGTTTTAGAAGATAAGACACAAAACATGGATAATTAAGCTGTTGCCACTTGTTTTCCATCACTCCGAACATATAGTCACAGTTTCAATGAGACATCCTCACTGCTACAGCCTTACAGTACTTTCTGTTTTCTTTAATTCATAAATTAAAAGTATCTTAAATAAATCAATGAGATTGTGTATCAAGTACTATATAAAAATACATATATGTTAAAAAAAAATATATATAAATATATACCCTGTATGTATATAAATATGAACTGTGAGTTTCTGTTTCTAATCTTCTGTTATTGTGAATGTTGTTCCTGAATATGCTGAGCATGTGTTATAGCAGCCACAAATATCATTTATATACACAATGTGTGCAAATGAACAACTAAATGGACACAGAAAGATGTGGAACTGTTCACCTTTGAAATTACCTGCATCTGCCTGGAGCACTGAACATCTCTCATCTGTTCACACTTCAAAGCAAAATCAAAGTTGTTGTAATAGTTGACATCAGTGCCTTTGGGCATTCTTTATAATCTCAGCAATACATCAAACTCCAATTCATGCCTTTGTCAGGGCTGTAATGGACCCAATATTCCTGAGGCTGGAGAGGTCTGAAAGTTGGATCACAACCTGAGAGAGCCAGGAATTTTGGATGGGACAGTTATTCTGTACATAGAACTCCATGCAATTTTATGAGGACTTTAAATTTGGTTGTTGCTTGTTGTAGCGGCTAGGTGGTGTTAGGAAGCCTTGCCTGTGTCTGGAAGAACACAAATTATACTGTGAATACACTCAATATTGGTGACATTGAAAACTGAACTTTTTAAACCTTAATTTGCAAATAGTAATTAATTCAAACAAATTTGATAATCTTCATAAGATATAGGAGCTTTCCTTTGGGTCTTTCTTTCACAAATGGAATGAATAACACTATCCTAATGTTTCACTCTGGGACAAGAGGAGTAATTCCCAAGAAATTTCATGATTGCCATATTCTGTCTCAGATCAGATTCGATATGAAATTTGTCCATATGTACACCTGAAATGTCATAAATGTATAACAAATACATTTTGATTTCTTGATCCTGTAACTCACGTATAGAACATTGCAAATCAGTAAACAATGACAATAAACAAATGTCTTTTGTTGAAAGCTTACTTTGGGCTCTTTGCTACTCGCGTGCATTTCTTTCCTGTCAATTTTAATTGGTCCTTCAAAAACACCATTAGCTTGCAAGAATACCAAGATGGAAAGATCTACTGAATTGTTAGTTCTACTTCATCTATTATGCATGGCTTGCATTGTTTTGTTCTGGAGGTCTGCCACATTGCCTGAAGTATTAAAGTCAAAGTTTAATTGTCAATTTTTTCCAAGCTGACTCAGATTGTATGAGTTGTAGGTGCTGCCTGTGATAAGCTGAATAAAAATCACAGCTTTTTGTAATTCTTTTGCATACTAAAACCAATGCAATGCACTCTCATGGGAAATGGATTGACAACTACATTACTGCTTAATACAAAATCTAACATCATGAGCCTGGAGGAAAATTACTTGCAGATACAGTAAATATTGGTATGTCCTTGTTTAGAGAAACTCAAGGCAAATGGAAACCAAATTTATTTTGGTTTAATATCCAACAGTTGTATGTTAATAAGGGGATTGTGGATGAACATAAGTCACGGCTGCACACGTAATCAATGAGCACCTTTGCCAGAATCCATGAAACGGGTTTTTATATAAATTTTACAAACATTGCATAAAATTTTTTTAATGATTTTGAATAACAGGGCTTCTGAAATCTGAATTGAATAAAATTGTAGTGCATGCTTTAATGCAATAGATTACAGAACAGCTATTGTACCTGAATCTTTGATTTAAGTGATATTATTCTCAATCTAAAATGTGTATAATATGAAGGTATTTCTGAATAATTGTGCTGGTATTATCCTGCAGTAAATCTATTAATAGCATCATGAATTATACCATATTTCATGCCATTGAAATGTATGTCCAATCAACACTGGAAAAACAGACAAACCTAATGCTCAGGGTGAACTCAATAAAGGGCAAGGTCAAATGATATAAACCATGTCTGTTACTCGACTTGATGAAGTGCAGAGCAGTAACTGCTACATTACATTTATAATAACAGTGATGTTACTTGTTCAATAAATTGTACCATAACATCCTGAGGCTCATGAAAAGTGTATTATGCACAAATATTTCTTTTGTTTGCTTAGATCAGAAATAAAATCTATCCTCTAGAGATAATTTCACAGTCGCAACAAGAAAGGAGACTGAAATGAAAGCTCTGGAAATCAAAGAATAGGATGGTTATGTCTTGATAATCTATGATATTTACCTAGTGAAGTTCAGGCGCAACATGGTCCTGCAACGTAATCAACATGGTACATTCTTGCGAGGCTTTGGTGGATAATTATGATGTGCAATGTCATGTGCTTCCAGCACCAATTGAAGCTACCTGATGTTTATTAAACACACCTTAAAGAGAAGGTGCTTTATGATGTGACCATTGGTAGAGTTGATTGTGCATAATTTTGGAGCTTGCAAGAAGTCATGGTTAATGATCCATAACATGCACAACAAAACAGTTAGAGTATTAGCAAACAAAGAGCAAACTGCTGGAAGAATTCAACAAGTAAAGCATCATCTGTGGAGACAAAGGGATGGTCAACATTTCAGGTCGAGAACCTGCAATAGCACAGAATTAGATAGGCAGTCTGAGGAAATGAGATGGAGTGATGAGTTAGAGAGTGGCAAATGACAGATGGAATCTGGTGAGAGGAGAATGATGGGCAGAGAGAGTCTGATGGCACAAGGGGTTGTGGAAGTGTTAAGACAGAGGCAATAGGTGGGAAAGGATAGTTTTGGGATTGGAACTGGGTGAGGAAGAGTGCAGAGCAGTAGGTGATAGGTAGAACATGATAAAGAAAGGATCTGTTTCCACATTTTCTTGACCAGTCTCAATGTCACTCCTTCTTTTCAATTCTATGTATCTCCTATCTTCCCTCTAAAGAGGAGTTAGTCTTGAGAAAATCCACAGTGTTCCAACAATGTGTCACCAACAATGAATTATTAGGATCTCTGCCCTGAGCATTTGACCAAGCAATATTTGGGTGGGAACCATCATCCTAACCAATTAGATTGGCTTGGCATGTCCTGATTAATGAGATGCAGTAAAAGCATTCTTATCATATAAAGTTCTTGAGCAAAGCTTTAGTAGGAATGTATAGAAAATGGATAAATAGAAAGAGACAAACAGGAAGGACATTAATTATCTAATAGCACCACAGACAGTTGAGGTCCATGCATGTATCATCAAATCCCCTTTCCTGCCAACTCAGATACTTCATGCAATACATTCCCATCCTTTCCTAACAATAATCAAGACATCTACCAAACATGCGCATGGCACCATTTAACCTTCAACAGTTATTACCACGCCAAGATGCACAACCTCATCTCACAGCTTCCATACACTGTCAACAGCAGAAACAAAGCAATGGGGAGAAATGTGGATCCAGAGACAACTGGATACATGACTACCACACAAATCCCCTCATTGTTCTGGCCGAGGGACTTTGAACAAATCATATTAATTCAACAACAGTGAATAGATGAGATTTCTATTCAGAACACGCTTTTTTTCTGTTTTTAGACCATTAATCATAAGGCTTGTTAAAACATTTCCTAAAAATGAGTGATGACAATTTAAAAATACCTAAAGGCTTTAAAATGCTGATAAAGAACAAGACATTTATTGATCTTTCTCTTCTAAAGGAGAAATTAATGAGGAAACATGCATAATAGTTGTCATTGGATCCATAAGAAACATTGGAGAAATTCACAGAGAATAGTGAGAATGTGTACAGAGAGCAGATAATGTGAATAGCATGAGAAAGAATGACCACAGTCAAAGGATATGGCTACAAGGTAAGTTAACAAGGCATAGCTGGCATTTCCAATTAAACATGTATGGATCAGTCAGGATGAGCAGAAAGATTGCTGATGAACTACACTGGGGAGATGACAAAGGCTCCGCCATTCTCCTTGAGAGTAATCCCACCACTGCCTGTATCTTTCTTTCTACCTATCACACAGCCTATGATAAGATTTTTCTATCTGAAGTCAGGCTACCAAGGCCACGAGCTATTTAATGTTACCATCCAAAGTTGTTTACATCCTTCAGATTTATGTCAGGGGAGTTATTATCAAATTCTCACATTGGGACAAGATTAGTTTGATGATTTAACGACGCCAGCCAGTGAGTGAGTTTTCTTTTTCGATTAAAGGACATTCCTTTAACTGCAATAAATGTCAGCCCAATTATTCTAAAACCTTTATGCCAATTAAGATGTACAGTGTTTACAGTCTTCATCTTCTAACTCACAGGGGCACATCTATTTAATTATGAGGTGCAACACTTCTTGAATAGTTAGGATATGCAACATACCAAGAACCTCGTGCACAACTCTCCTTGCTTATTCTGCGGAGAGAGGGGAACAATCGCATCATTGAATAAAGACGGTGACCACAATCTGTGTGTTCACTTGCACAGAAGCCATATGGAAGATTGCAGAGCCCTCCGATTAGCCGGAGTTTTAGAGAGTGGAAATGCCATAGGAAAAATTGATGGAGAATTGTGCATTTCTGCTTTGCTGCAAATTTGGCAGGGAATCAGTGAAAACCAGAGAGTTAACAATAGCAGCAGTCTCCTGTTTGAAATTCTGCCATGATTTTAGAAGATTCTGAGCCATCTTGAATTGAGGAAAAGAATCATGTGCATTTGACATACTTTGTATGATTGACTGTGAGCAGCTTAAGCTCCACCAGTCATCAATCATATGCCTGACCCCAAGGAACTGCTGCTGTTTCCACAACTGTTTATTTACACTTGGTTGGAGATGGTTAAGTAGCCCTTTGGGAACAGTGCATCAGTCATGTCTTCAATGGGAATGGACAACGTGCTTGCTCTGAAAAATTCATCCACTCCTATCCCTGGTAACCAGAATGAATATGTGGGACTAGACAATACTGGCTAATGCAAGCTGTTCTGAACAAAACAATCAACATTAATCGGTTTAAAAGGCAGAAAGCCCAGGGCATTTGTTCATGTGCTGTCAAACACAGAATTCCCAAATTTGCAGTCAGAAAGGCAAATCTAGCACTGGGCTCCAGAAGGTCAAAAACAGGTAGGGCCACAAGTCTTATTGATTTTAATATGAATTGTTGGACTAATAGCTAGATTTTTAAATTAAAAATTGTATTTGTTTATTGTTTGAATCTACTTTTCAAGGTTTTTTTTCAAATTTAAATGGATCTGAATGTCAAAGGATATTTTATCTTTTCTGAAAGCTCAATTAAATAGCAGGGTGATCACAAGTAAATAGGGTTCTAAGTGTTAGAATTACAATATTTCAGATGGAAAGCTGGACAGTGTTTATCATCTACAAATACTTTGCAAGCCATTGGAAATAGTTACACAACAGTGTCCCTATGGACTTCATCTGAGGGGAGTCCATTCAGCTGCAGCTCCACGATGAATGCATTAAGGTATTGGAGTTCGATGAACTCTGGATCATTTAAGAAACAGAAAGTCAATAATTTCAGTAAAGATCTGGAAGAGTAAAGAGAGAAGGCAGACAGTAGCGAATTCCCCTGTAGATTAACAGTCAGTTCATTGGTACCACCATTGGAGTCAGGTAGAACGATAGTGTTTATCGCATTTTTTATATACGCCATCATCGCATTTTTTATATACGCCATCATCATTTTACCCCCTCCATAAATCTTCGTCCGCGAAGCCAAGCCAAAGATATACGCCATCATCAGAAGTACAGATAGGCATTTCTGTGGCTGAAACAGACTCAAGGATATTGTGTGCATCCCTAGTGTCAGGGTCCAGGATGTCATTTTTAAAGGGGAGGGTGAGCAGCCAAACATCATCATCTGTGTTGGTATTAATGGCATAGATAGGAAGAGGACAGTGGTGTTGCAGAATGAAATCAGGGAGCTAGGTAGTAAGTTTAAAAGCAGAACTTCCAGACTGGTAATCTCAGAATTATGCTAAGAAAGCAAGATGTGGATGCTTTGAAAATGGAACAGGGGAGATTTACTTGGATGTTACCTAAATTTGCAGGTTTGAGGGACGGTGAGAGGTTGGACAAATGTGGGTTGCTTTCACTAGATTGTAGGAGGTTGAGGTGGAAGTGGATAAAGTTGTATATAATATGAGAGGCATTGATAGAGTGGACAGTCCCATTGACAAAAGTGTCACAAACTAAAGGAAATGCATTTGAGGTGGTGAGGAGAGAGAGGATTTCAGGGGAGATACACATGACATATTTTAAAAAAAGCAGTTGGTGCTCAGGACCACCTGCTAGAAGTCGTGGTGGAAGCAGATGTAAAATAGTAGGATTTAAGACGTTTCTAGATGGATACACGAGCACGAAGGGGGATATCTAACAGCTGCAAACTGGTTTAATTTGGACATGTTCAGTGCAGACATATGGACTGAAGGGCCAGATCCTATACTGTCCTATTCTATGTTCAGTAATATTGATAGACAACAGACTCGCCAAGGCAAATAGCGCCTTTGGAAGACTACACAAAAGAGTCTGGAAAAACAACCAACTGAAAAACCTCACAAAGATAAGCGTATACAGAGCCGTTGTCATACCCACACTCCTGTTCGGCTCCGAATCATGGGTTCTCTACCGGCATCACCTACGGCTCCTAGAACGCTTCCACCAGCGTTGTCTCCGCTCCATCCTAAACATTCATTGGAGCGCCTTCATCCCTAACATCGAAGTACTCAAGATGGCAGAGGCCGACAGCATCGAGTCCACGCTGCTGAAGATCCAACTGCGCTGGGTGGGTCACGTCTCCAGAATGGAGGACCATCGACTTCCCAAGATCGTGTTCTATGGCGAGCTCTCCACTGGCCACCGTGACAGAGGTGCACCAAAGAAGAGGTACAAGGACTGCCTAAAGAAATCTCTTGGTGCCTGCCACATTGACCACCGCCAGTGGGCTGATATCGCCTCAAACCGTACATCTTGGCGCCTCACAGTTCGGCGAGCAGCAACCTCCTTTGAAGAAGACCGCAGAGCCCACCTCACTGACAAAAGACAAAGGAGGAAAAACCCAACACCCAACCCCAACCCACCAATTTTCGCCTGCAACCGAGTCTGCCTGCCCCGCATCGGACTTGTCAGCCAGAAACGAGCCTGCAGCTGACGTGGACATTTACCCCCTCCATAAATCTTCGTGCGCGAAGCCAAGCCAAAGAAGAATATTGTTCCAACATTTCTGTGTGGGTCTTCTTGATCTTAATCTCTCTGCCAGACAAGGATCCTCAGTGATAATTCAGCAATTAAACACCCAACTTGTTTCTCCTATTACTTTTCAAAAATATTATGCTGCTACATAACACCTATCTTGGGATTATCACTTCATGGATCCTATTTAGAATGATTTAGAATTGTTTTTGATGCGCACAGTGGAACAAGAGAATTTGAAGCACCCATCCATTAAACAGCAGGTTTAATTGATTTTTTTCAGTCCACTTGCTGAAAAAAAAATCATTATGGAAAGGCTATGTTGCCAGAAATTAACTTACGCCATTGGCATCCAAATGAGTTATAATATGAAGAATTTCAATTTCTTACTTGTAGTAAGTTGCTTCCAAAATGAAAGTTACTGATAGGTAAAACTTAACCAATACAAGAGATTGAAAGGCACACCTCAAATTCAATTTTGTTACATCTCTAAAATGTGTGTAAAGTTCCTCACAAAAAAAAATTTGATTTTGTTTTTCCATTATTGATCACTGAAAGGTAGATCCTATGCAAATTCTTACATTTTAGAGTGATTCACAATTCAATATTCCTTGGTGTAACAAATCAGTCAAGATAGTTCTTTGGAGCGTTTAATTGATGCTTTAAAAAAACTAACCGAAAGAAAAAAGAAATCTTCTCAAAATTGTAAACAATTGAAAATTTCCAAGAAATCAATTATATGAATGAATGCTAATTGAATAGAATGCACATTTTCAAGCCACGTAACCTTAAAAAAACCTTATCTGCATCAATTTTCAGTGATAAAACAAGCAATATCAGAATTGCTCTTTTGAAAAGCACTTTTAAAATTTTGCAATATTTCTTCCCACCTATTTCAAAACGGTGTTGATGGGATTTCCCCTTGTGAAACAACTCCATCTAGCAATAGCAAACTTCATGATCATATTTCCTATGTTATTCCCTGGTAATAGTTTTCCTTTCATGTTTTCCCTCAGAAAAGCAACAAAGCACTCTTCAAACAGACAAACCCAAGAGGCATCAGTCTTACCCCACCAAGAGGTTTTACCAGGTTGACCTCAAAATTAAATAGAGGGAAATGCCAGAAGAAATTACGCAAAAAAAAAGGGAAGTGGCTTGTCTGGAGGGAAACAACCCAACTCGGAGTACAATCCCAGTTTGGGTCAATCTCATTGACATTTATTCGGCTCTGCCAATGAACGCAGGATAGATGCCTCTGAGGCTTATCATAATCCACCAAATGAACTTTCAGCAGTCTTAAAAGCTGATTCCACTGTGTGTGATAAGTATCTGCTAGGATTCAGATCAAAGTGGCTGAAAATCTCAGTGGAAACAATTTGATTGTATATCATTTCAATGAGATGGACATTAGAATGACACTGGACAGTGCACAAAAATCTTACATTACAGAACTGATATGAAAAAAAATTGCATTAACTCTTAAAATGAGTTGATGTGATTGGCAGTGAGTCAGACTCAGAGCATGAAAATGGGCCTTTCAGCCCATAATGTCCTGCAAGCGATTATACTTACCCCATTTTCCAGCATTGGCTCCATGATCATTCATGCTATGACATTTAATGTGTTCATATAAATACTTAATGGTTTCACCTGCCTTCCAGAATTCAACCACTTGAAGGAAAGAATTTTTTTCACAAGTCCCCTCTAAATTTCATGAGCCTTACCTTAAATCAATGGCTTTCAAACTGCCCACCTAAACTCACATTCCACCTGAATGCTCTGTAAGGGATTGCTTCAGGTGGGATGTGAGTGGGAAGGGAAGATTGAGAATCACTGCTCTAGACCCAATTGTAACTGATATATTTTGCTTGAGAAAAATTGTCATTGGCCCATTTCCTTTGGCGCTATGAAACCGTGCACAAAACGAATCAATTAGATACAATTAAAACAAATCTATTTCTTTCCACTCATATACCACCTTAAACAATCCTTTACTAATCACAGAGCACTGATGGCAAAGGGATTGCTTAAGGTAGAATGTGAGTTTGGGGGGGCAATTTGAAAACCACTGCTTTACATCTATACCTTCTAGTTAGAGGCACTTCTGCTCTCACCACCTACGGTCCTCATAATTTGGTGCACATCAATTAGGTCCACCCTCGGTTTCACAGCTCGATAAAAACAAGCTCAGTCTTTCCTGTCTCTCCTCATAAATGAATTGCTCTGCATCAGTTGACATCCTTGTCAATCTATCTTACACCCTATCCAGTGCAATCTCATTACAATTAGTGCTCGGCAGAGTAATGTTTAGGGCACTATTTCCAAAGTGTGAAAATGAAAATGACTTGCCATGTTAAATTTTGCTCATCAGTACTTGGTGAAATAAGAGCAAATGATAATATACTGCAACTATCTGGTTGTAGTTGGTTAGAGCAATTGTTTAGCCATTCATCATTCTTCCCTACCTTTTCAGCCATTTATTTTCAGCGTCTTGACAATACAGTTCTCCTGTTTCACTTTGCTCAGAGGAAGAGCAATTTTGATGTAGTGGCTTATCTTCACATAATAATTCAATGTGCCTGTCAGATAACGCCATTGTACACATTTTTCGGTGTGCTTTTTCATGCCTTTTACTACATCCTAAATTGGGTCAAGTGAGGAATTTAACAGAAAGAATATGTAGGGATCATGGCAATGTGTTTGATTCCATTATTTGCAGAGTCAAGAGTAAAAAAAAGTCTGCTTATTTTTTTTTGCAAGTAAATTCTTCATTTACTATCCATGAATAGTTCCTACAAACCTCAGTTGTAGCACTCAAAGTAATAGACAAAATTGTTTTTTTTTTAAATAACCATGAACTGAATGCTTTTATTGATTCAAGATTAATTTACTTCATAAACACCATAATCTTAAAATTATGTAGCATTAAGCAGATCAAGTTTCATTTCGGAGAAACAATTTGAAAGTTATGGCAGAGACACATTTTGACCTCATTTTGAATAGTCGGTTACTTGTACTGTACGATAATGGGGAAATCCAAACATAACCAACTCTTCAACACTTCAGTAAAACCACAAAGCTGGAGAAATTCAGCAGTTCAAATAATGTCCTTTTATATAGCAAAGGTAAAAATACATAATCAATGTTTCGGGCTTGAGCCCTTCATCAAGGTATGGAAAAATGTCGGCAGGTGTCTGAACAAAAGAGTACGAGGTGGGGGTGCATAGTCACAAAGGCAGGAAGTGATAGGTGGAGAAAGGAGGGAGGGGACAGCAGTGAGTGTAGAGCTCGTCGAAAGAACCAAAGACTTGTTGATCCAAACCAAGGCTTTTATCAGCAAAAGACAGGAGCTCTTCACAGGTGGCCGACCAGTCCGGAATGATCCGACCTGGCTAGGGACACAACCCTTTAAGGCCCAAACAATAGGTGTGGCTTAGCTCTCAGCCAATCGCTGTAAGCACAGTCTAGATACAGTAACTATATACACTATGTACATTGGTGATAGATCTGTACTATCACAGTGAGCAAGGGGAGGAGGGATGGTTGAGTGAATAGAGAGGGAAGAGGGGAGGAGAGCAGGTTAGCAAAAACCGTAAAAATCAATGTTAATGCCATCTGGCTGGCGAGTGCCCAGATGGAAAATCAAAGGTAAAGGTTCCATTATTGTCACATAACGCTACATTTAGAATGTAACATACATGAAATCCTTTAACTTTGTCTACCGTAAGGAAGACAGAGTCGCTACTTTGTCAAGCACCCCTCAAAGAAATGAAGCCCCAGTGAGGAACAAACTCGCAACCTCTGGTTTACAAGGTCATTGCTCTAACCATCAAGATATTGAAGGAACAACATCAGGTATTGTTCGTCCAATTTACGAGTGGTCTTGGTGGGACAGTACATAAGGCCATGGACAGACATGCGAGTGTGGGAGTGTGACTCAGAACTGAAATGGTTGGCTCCTGGGAGGTCTCTGTCACTGATGAGGATGGAACAAAGGTGCTCAGTGAAGTGATCTCTCAATCTGCGACCAGTCTCTCCGATTTAGAGAAGGCCACAAGGGAGCACTGGATGTGGTAAATCAATCACTTGAAAGGTCTATTTGGGGCACTGGACTGTGGGGAGGGAGGAGGTGTAGGCACATGTGGCACTTTCTGTGGCCATAGGGGTAGGTGCCGGGGGAGTCAAGGAGGGAGCAGTCCCTACAGAAGGTGGAGAGGGGAAGATGTGTCTGGTAGTGGGATTCTGTTGTAAGTGCCAGAAATTCCGGAAGATAATGCTTTGGATGCAGGGGCTGTGGGGAGGTAGGTGAAGAGAAGGGCTCAGACCTGAAATGTCAGCAATATATCTTTGTCTCCCATAGATGCTGAAAGACCAGCGGAGTTCCTCCAGCATTTTGGTGTTTTTTACTAATAATCATAGCACCTGAAGCCTATTGTGTTTCACCCAGAGGATAAGGGTGAATCCCCTTTACTCTTTTGTTCAGACGCCTGCTGACATTTTTCCAAACTCGATGAAGGGCTCAAACCTGAAATGTCAGTTATGTCTTTTTACCTTTGCTATATAAAGGACACTGTTTGACCTACTGAGTTTCTCCAGAATTGTGTCTCCACAGTGTCTACAGAATTTCATGTTTTACTTCTTCATCCCTGCACATTGCTTTTGGGAACCAAGTTTCCATTATTGCTTGTCGAGAAAATATATGGGAAAGTATTTTGCAATGAGTCATATCTTGCTGCTAACTGAAAGGTAACAGTTGATCTGAGTTACTGTATATCACATGTTAATGATTTTTCCTGCATCTCCTCATTCACTAAATGACTTCTGGCTTATGGCTCACTTCATATATTGAACCTCCAATCCATGAATCATGTTCCATCATAAGTCATTTATACTCTTTTGTGAATGATTTCTCTTTCCAGCACTCTTTTAAAACAGCAACAAATGTTACAAATGAGATAAAAACAATTTTGCTATCGGTCACTAGTAGAAAAAAATTAGTGAACAGAAATTTCCATGAGATTATTTTTTCACTTCATAGATTCTGTTAAATTCACAGTGCTTTACAGTATCCTCAATTTCATGCATAAAAAAGGACTGGTGGATTTCTACCATATTGAGCTTGACAAAAGAGTTGGAACGATTTCAAACAAGCCACTGATCTCACTGGCTAGCATCATAAAAATAACTGGCAAAAATAACTGGAAAATGGTGCCAGCCATGCAGTTCAAAATGCCGGGGCTCACAATTCACATGTGGTGTTGCTGGTCTGCAGAGGACATGGTGCCAATTGCAGGTTTGGAGTGACGGCTGTCCACACGCAGCACTGCTAGCTTTTGCGGACGGTTTAGACTGGCAGACTTTTGTGTAATGTCCCCTTTACCTGCATCTACCGCATACTCCCTCCTTGGCAGGGCAGCTTTTCCTCAGGTTCTTTCCCTGCCTTTAGAAGTAGCATTTGGGGCGATCACCCACCATGGCAACTGAGGTCAGATTGTTAGAGGAGTGCGATGATGCCTGCGACCAGTCATTCATGGTGTGAGACGAGCCCCCGTCCCAAGATAGTAGCGCCCATGGTGGACAAGAGGCGGCCGAGTAGTCATCTGAGTTTTGGAGGGCCACCTCCAGCATCTCTGTTAGTTCAACTGCCCTTGCAGGTTGAGTACCTTCTGTTCCAGGAGTCACTGTCTTACGTATCCAGAGCAGATGTTGGCCACATAGGCATCCCGGATGAGGTATTCTGCATTCTGGGCGGCTGACACATCTTTGCAGTTGTACACCCTGCAGAGGGCCTAGAGTAGGTATTTGGTGCTCAACTCACCAGGTGACTGCTTCCTGGTGGCCAGGAGGTGCCTTGCACAGACCTCGTTCACCCTTTTGCGATACTGGACCTTCAGTGAACCCATGAAGTCTGCATGCAATTTGGTGTCAATTATCATTGGGAAAATCAATGAGAAGAGGAGCTTCAGTCTGTCCTCAATTGTGTTAACAATGTTCACGGTCGCCGTCAGGAAGTCCTCAAAGTAGCATAGGCAGAGTTTAAATGTGTTCGGACATCAAACAACCGAGGGTCAATGTTGAATCTCTCAAATTTCAGATATTGCTTCATTTGTCTGAAAAAATTATAGTCAATAAAATTGACGCCCCATCAATTACCACAAAAGACTGAGGTTGTGAAACTAATAAGTTTCTATTAAATATAGACTGGAGCAGCAACTAACCTGAATGACTGATCATGGCAGGAAGAGTGGGGAGCATGCAAAGGGGTTATGGATAGGATTGGTCTTAGGAGGCATGTCCAGCCAGCAGTAGCCAATCACAGTATAACATTGGTTTACCACATTAAGCCATTGGAAAAGCACACACAACATTAAAATGTAAACAGATAGAACTGCAAAACAGAAAACTCATGTTCAAACATATGGAGTCTTTGTTGGACCACACACAGCACTATGCTTAGTGATGGTCAATAATCTGAAAAAGGAATAGACGGAGTGGAGCAGATGTAAACAATGTTTACAGGACATGAAATTCTATGTGTTTTTCAGAATGTTTGAATGGGCTGGAGTTCTTTTCCCCTAACAAATGATTTTTTACAAGTTTACGACAGGGTTCATGGAGAAGCCGAAATAATAGTTTTGGGCTGAATATATGAGGCCATACATACATGATGAATACCAATAAATTGAAGAGAATTCTAAGCTGTGAGTGGTTAGAATGTAAAAAAATAATCACCATAAAGCATGGTAAAGGCAAAGAGAGAATTACAGAGTCGTGGAAATGAGCAGAGAAAGGAGGACATTTTTCTGTCTTTTCCAACCAAAAAAAAACATTTAATCCAATCCCATTTCCATCACTTTAGCAAAAAAAGATACAGCAGATTAACAGACCCTTCTGATCTATCTTGACTGTGTCATTATCATTGAGGACTATGGACATTCACTGCAGGATCCTTCTATTCCCCTTCATTTGTCAGCATCCTACTAAGTAACAGTACAAATAGAATGTGTTTAATAGGAAGACAAATATCTGCATGAGGAAGAAAGAAATAGAAGGTCTTGCTGCTAAGGTTAACATTGTAGAAGGCAATTCATGTGGATAATACACACTGACAGTACAATGGAGCCAAATGGCCTACATCTATGCTCCCTCATACATTTTATTTTTTTTAAACTTACTGCCTTGATTTCGACATGCAAAATGAAGGGCAGTGTTACAGCAGTTCCAAATTTCATGGGTTTACACTTCTAAAGCATTCAAGCCAAGTTAAATTAAGATTAAGTGTCTGTAAGGATCAACTGGTTACAGCTGGAAGTGAAGAGTTCCTGGCACTAACTTTAGGGGATTTGAAGAGTTATAGTTACAGAGATTTGTTTGGCATTCTGCCTGTCTGTAAAGGAATTGTTTCTCTTTGCTTCCTATAGCCCACCGAGAGATTTTCAAAAGAATATACACAAAGCTAGGTGGGAATATGTTTAATGAGGAACATACAAAGAGACTTCAATAAGAAATATGCAAGCTGAATGAATGAGAAAGAACATGGCAGATGGGACACAATGTGAGAAAACGCAAGTTTATCCACATTGATGGAAAAAAAAGGAAACCGGAATCTTGGAAGGCCAAAGATGTGTTAATACACAAGAGACAATCGAGGCTGGAATCTGGAGCAACACAATCTCCTGGAGGAAAGCAGTAGGTCGAGCAGCAGTGGGAGAAAAAGAATTGTTAACATTCAAGCTGAAACCCTTCATCCATCAGAATTGAGAGGCCAGAGAAGAGATCGTTAGAATAATGAGGACAGGCTGGAAGGAGTTGGACAAGGGCCAGTGGGGAATTGGTGAATCAGTGAGTGGTGGAGGATTGGTTGACTTGAATAAAACAGCACAATTATACAGTACCTTAGTGTGACCACACCTAGAGTATTGTACATATATTTGGTTTCCACACCAGCAGAATACATTTGTGATATGTATTCTCTCCTAAGGTTAGGAGATGTCTCTCCTGACATTAGAGAACATGGGTTAAGGTTGAAAGGGGAAAAGTTTAAAGAGAACACTAAGGGGAATTTCTTCATGCAGAGAGTGGTGTGAGCATGGAACGAGCTGCCAGACAAGTTGAAGAACATTTTGGACAGATACATGGATGGGAGGGGTGTGGTGGGATATGATCCAGGTCAATAGGACTAAGCAGAATAATATTTCATCACAGACTAAAAGAGCTGAAGGGTCTGTTTCTGTGCTGCATTGTTCTGTGGTTCTATATTGGGAGAGTGGTGAGAATTCTCCAAGCCATTTCCTGGGTTGAATGGGCTGGGCCTTCTGTCCTTTGGAGTTTTAAAATGACCTCACTATTTTTGTTTCCCTACTTAACGTTCTCTATTCCTAGGACAAAAACTTCAGTTTATTTGCTCACTCCACTAAACACAAGTGTTTGACACTATCTCAGTAAATCTCTACAGACACTCTAAAGGATTCATGTCCTCCCCTCAATGAAATGCCACAATTTTATCAGTTTTATCCATATTTAGCATAACCTCCCTGTTTTTCCACCTTTTGCTTCAAATGAAGTACACTGCATGAATTTTCTAAAATTGTATTCAATTTATCTTGCCACCTTCAGAAACTTGTGTGCAGGTCCACCATGGGTTATGAACACCTGACTTTAGGACACCCCATGCACGCAAACAGTGATGAGCAGGGTGGATGGACATGGGTTTTCCAGCTTCTTTGGGCTGCAGACATCTTTTGACAGGTGAGATGTCGGCTGATGACTGATCTTCCTGTATCAGGTTGGAATTGGTGTATCTGTGAAGCTCCTTCACGCACCATTTTTGTTCATTTCTGATTTACAAACAGTCCAGGTAACATCAGTTTTCAGCATGGAACCCTGTCATAGTGGGCATCCTGTATAACTATCAGCTTACTCTATTTTTTGGATGCCATCGTAGCATAATAGTTAAATTACAAGACCAAAACAAAACCTCTAGATTTTTAATCAGGTAAGTTTAAATCCCAACACAGTAACTGGGAAAAATCAAATGTAAGCATCTATTTGGTGATCATAAATCCACTAGATTCACTTTTGAAAACCACCTGGGCAATCTCCAGTTTATACTTTAGCTGTTCTGAGGTGTGGCTGCTGCTATTGTTCCCCACCGTAGAGGGGACTGCAAGCACTGTCCGAGCTTTTAGTAGAACTTAAGACTCTGCCCAGACACCCTCAGGCCTTTTGCCAACATTGGATTCAGTTTAAATGGCAACAATGAATGCAAAGACATTGCCTTACTTTGACATTTTCTTGCACTATTTTATTCCTTTTGTAAAGTGGCTTAGTTGAATGTCTGTGATGATGCCACGCAACAACAAATTTTATGACGTTTATGACAATAAATTTTGATTCTTATTCTGGCAATGTGCATATCCAGCCACTTCATGGTAAACCAATCAACAGGCACAAAGTCAGGTGCACTGGCATCGTCTGCTCGTCTCAGACTCCTGCATTTCAATGTATAGGGTGATGACAATGTCCTGACCTGAAATATCAACCTCCATAGATGCTGCCAGCCTGCTTATTGGAGTGGGAGAGAGAGACAAGCTGGCTTATTAGATTCACAACTCAGCTGTTCCTTGTCCGCTCACCAGCCGAAGACAACTGCTATTGTGCAGTTTAGAACTCCCTCGAATGGTTTGTCTGCTTGGGGAGAGAGTCATGGGGTGCAGAGGGGAAACAATTGTCATGCATTTGGGCCGGCATTCTGCTTTGGGGAGGTGACTCCTCAATTATTGAGATTAAAGAGGTGGCTGGGGTCAATGTCTCCTTATGGCCAATACAATGTATTGTATCACTCTGCTCTGGCTGACCAATATGTATAGCTGCCCTCAATCAGTTCTCACCAGTGCTGGCAACATTCTGTCGGGTGAATTTAATGGCATGAATTGAGGTGGGTAGAGAATCCAGTAGTGGATCTGGAGACTGGACAGTTCCTCCAGATTCCTGGTGGAGATCATTAAAGATACACAGCTGTGTGACAGCTTCAGCAACCATGCAGGTGGAACAGAGCTGCAGCCTATTTGGTTGAGACCAGATGGCTCAATCTAGTCTTGGATGGACTTACACTCTGCGCTGAAGGCCATCATGGTCAAAACCACTGACATCACACTTGTGTTCTTCTCTGAACACGGCCTCCTTTCCACCTCCTATCACCTACAGGAGGACAAGAAGGTGAGCACAGGAATGCATAATTTGAACACAAAGTTGCTGAGAATGTTGAGGAACTAAAGAGAGATTACAGAGGATGGAGAACCATGAAACCCTTCTTCAACTCTATGATGACTATTGAGAAGAGGTTCCTTCTCCTAAAATATCTTCAGATGCAAAGCAGAAACACAGATTGGCACCAACTCCAATCAGATGTGCACCATCTCCTTCTCCTGTAGTTGAGGTGAGTGGATATGAGGAAGGAGCTAAGAGAGGTGAAGAGTAAACCAGCCTCACTCTTTGCCACTGAATTGTCCAAGATCTTCCAATCCCTAGTCTGCTCAGTGCAGCACAAAGCGATGTAGTTGCACCTCCAGATCCAAAAGGTCCTTAGGAGGAACACTGTGATCCACAGCTTTAAGGAAGAGGATCCTCAGCAACATCCTTGCAGATCGACATCCTGAACAACAGTAAGGTCACAGACAGCATAGCCTCTCAAAACTTTCAGCAAGTCTGAGAGTCTAGACCAGCCACTGATCCCGGAGGAGCTGACCTGCTCCACCTGCTCTATTGAATTGAATAAAACTCCTGGATGCAGCAGCTTACCTGCCTAGTTGTACATGACTCTGTGGGACTGGGTGGGCCCAGACCTGCCGGAAGTATCCAACACTATGCTCCTGGCAGGCAACATGTCACACTCCATGAGAAAGGACATCACCATCCTTATCTTTGAACAGAAGGGGAAGAAGAAAGATATCAGGAATCAGATACCCATTACATTGTTAAATGTTGACTACAAAATCCTGTCCAAAACCATCACCAATTGGGTCATGTCTGCCCTGGGCTTGGTGAGCCATACCAAACCAGTATAGTTCCAGGCAGAAAAATCCCTGAACTTGTTCTTCTTGTATACTATCGCCTACATCCAGGCCAGTGGGGTAAACACCTGTCTGGTCAGCTTGGGCCAGAAGAAGACCTTCAATATGATTCATACACCTAAATGATGGGCATGCTCTCCAAAATGGGCTTTGGGGTGGATTAAACTGCTTTACATGGATATCCCTAGTGCAGACCAGATCAATGGTGAGAAAATAGATAGCTTCTCCATCAAGGCTAGAGTCAGGTCACTCTCCTCCTTTGTTTGAGCCCTTGACTAAATCCATCAGGAATGACAAAAGTGCAGGAGGAATGACATCACCAGGCAGTGGAGTCATTCAAATCAATGTCTCCCAGTACATTGATGATTTCACTGTCTTCTGTTCAGACACATAATCAGTCTACAAATTCATTAACATCCATGGCAAGTTTATGTCAGCATCAGGCACCAGAGTTAACTGGAAGAAAAACGAGGCAATGCTCTTTGGTATCTGCCCTGTCTGGCCCACCTTCCCCTTTACAGTCAGCTTGGACAACCTGAAAGTGCTAGCGATCTGGTTTGGAGGATGGGATGAAAAATTGGTCAGTGTGGATTGTGATGGTCTTCCAGAAATTTGAACGGTGGTAATAGGGTTCCATTTCAGTAACAGGAAAGAATCTGATCATCAGATGTGAGTTGCTCCCAAGACCGCAGCACTTGCCACAGGTGTGGCTCATACCCCATCATTACTGTCACCTGAGATGTCTTTCAATTCATCTGAAGATACAAAATAGAATGGGTCTGATGAGTTGCCATGTACAGATTGCCAGAAGATGGGGGAAAGAGCATTCCCAACCTAGCCCTCACCCTGATGGCTACCTTTGTGTGTGTCTGTATCAGGCTGTACTTGGAACCAATGTAAAGGGCTCAAAGTACTGCTATGAATTGAGGTTCTATGAGTTCCAGGTGTTGAGAAGGATAGGCCTGGACTTGTTGGCATACAATATTGCAGACAGTTGGACTTTGCACACCACCAATACTTCATAGAAAATATTTTCCAGGAAAGCTCCTTGACCAGAAGGGCAACAGGCAGTGGTCAGCACAGAACGTCCTGTAGATTTTGAAGGACAAGAACTCAATGGATATGTAGGGTGGTTTCCTGAGCAGACTGTCTAGGTCATCTGGCAGAATGGCTCATCTCTAGAAGAGGAGCCCACCAGGTCAGATTCTTCCTGTGCTAATGAAATATTTCCAACACAAGATGGCTGTCATGGGGTGGAGACAGTCACCCACCTCTTTGCAGATTGTAGATTTTCTGGGAATATGTGGAGAAGGATGTAAGGGTCTGTGTCATGGTTTATCTCCCAGAGGGTCATGTGGGCTTGCACATATTTTAAAATATATTGTGATCATGATTTTTTTAATGATAACTAGAGGTGGAAAAAAGTACCAAGAGTTGGAAAGCAAATGCTGGCCTTGATAGAACCTTCCAAGACTATAAAAGATAGGAATTTAATGCAGTCAAATGTTATTAATGCATTTTGGAAGGACAAACTAAGGTAGGAGATATACAGTTAATGATAGGGGACTAAGGAGTGCAGAAGAGCAGAGAGATCTGGGAACACAAATACATTATTCCTTCAAGGTGGCATCACATGTGGACAGGGTTGTAAGGAAAGCTTTGGTACCTTAACCTTTAAAAATCAAAGTATTGTTATGTTGATGTTATGTTGAAGTTGTTTAAGACATTGGAGAGGCAACATTTGGAATATTGTGTGCAGTTCTGGGTGCCTACAGGAAGAATATCAATAAGTATGAAAGAGTGCGGAGAAGATTTACTAGGATGTTGCCGGGTCTTCAGGAGTTGAGTTACAGGGAAAGATTAAACAGGCTAAGACTTTATTCCTTGGAGTGAAAATTTGATAGAGGTTTACAGATTTAGAGTGTTATAGACAAAGTGGATGCGAATAGGCTGTTTCCACAGATTGGGGGAGATAAATAGAAGAGGTCCTAGTTTTAAGATGAAAGGGAGAAAGGTTTAGGGGGAACATTAGGGGGAAGTCCTTCACTCAGAGAGTGATGGGAGTGTGGAATGATCTTCTATCTGATGTAGTGAATGCAGGCTCGATCGTGTGTTTTAAGAATGAATTGGATAGGAGAGGCCTGGAGGGTTATGGAATGGGAGTAGGTCAGGGTTAGGGACTAGGAAGATGATGGTCAACACTGGCCTGTTTTCCGTTCTAATAAGTAAAACACTGCTACTCAAATCTTAAAAGTGCAATATTTTGTATGGCATGTCTGTCTTTATTCTTCTCAGTATATATTAGTTGACAAATTTATTCATTCAAACTAGAAAAAAGCAAATGTCATGACTTTAGGATAGTCCAATGCTTTTCTCGTGAATTATATAGATTTTGAGCCATCGTCACCATTATAATTTCCAGAACATCACAGCCAACTTGTGCATAGCAGGCTGACAGATGCATTAAAGCGAGTTGACTGAGAATGTTTTCTGCATTTAATAGGGAGTATTATACTGAAACTGTATGCCAGTATTATGAATAGCAGGATCAACTGTGGACAACCCTTTCTGTCTTCTATTACCAGTACTCACCTTTAGGACTGAGGGGATCTATTAGATGAGGTCCAAGAGATTTGAAGGAGAGGTCGACATTCAGTGACAGGGCTGGGACATTTGAAAAGTATTGTGGAAAATGAATAATATCAGCACTGAGAGTTTGAAGAGTAGGTGGTGGTTTGTGATATGAGTGAACAGTAAAAAGAAATCTTAAGGAGCCTACCTAACTGAAGAACTAACTCAAGGTTGGCCTCTCATTGAGTCTTGTATACTGCTGGCAGTGTTTCAATGTTTCGTGCCTTCACATTTCCTAAATCCAATCATTGGACTATTCAGAGTAGCGGTTGTCCAACAAACTTGCTTCATTTTCAGCATGGAAATATTTTAAAATTGAAATATATTTTCCGTAGCCTGTTGTACTCTTTTCCTTAATTGTGCCATGCTTCAGTTGATTAAACTGGACAATTTTTTTTTCCCCCAAAAGGTTTGCTTCCTGAAGAAAATGAGGATTATGATACACAAGCTGAACAGAAAGCTAATTTCAGATCTGCTGCATCATATAGGAAGTTGGGGAAACATTAATTTTTATTGAATTTAGTATGTTCAATCACATAATGTTGGTGACACATTCCATTAGTTCAAGTGATCTAAAAATGTTTTGCTTCTGATTTTCATTTCTACTCAGCATCTAATGCTTTTCATGTCAGTGACCAGCAACAGTTGGCCAGCATTGATAGATTCTAGTTGCCCTTATACCAGTGTTCCATTGTCGCAATGTCCTTGTGAAACCTTTCACCATGGTTGTCATTGATTGCACCAAGATCAGCAGGGAAGAAGTCAAAGTGCGAATGCAGAAAATGAATTTTCAATGACATATTTCACTTTGTGTTTTTGTATGATTGAAACATGTTGAAAACATGACCGGAAATCACAAAAATATGTTACAGGGCTAGCGCCAGAACTCACTCAGTGATGGGGAGAGGGGGTTGTGAGTGGTTGCTGGTAACTACCAGCCTACAAACATTATAGTCCTCTGTCCCTCTGACGTAACAGATGAAAGCACGACTTTTATTGCTGGAAAAGTCACTAGCAGGGGTCACTAGACGCTTGTGACACACATTAGTGATGCGGGTGGGGGCAGGTCTGACAGCATACTGGGGGCACAGCACCTCGTTTGGAGGGCAATGCCGGCAGATGCGCCCCCTTTGTGCTGACCCGCATAGGTTAGATCTATAAAATAATACCTAATACAGAAATTCTAAGGTTATTTTCATGATCAGCAGTCCAAAATCCATAAAATACACCCAAAAGTGTTCACGAAGAAAAATCTTTGTTGACCTGTGTTATCCACTATTTTGACCTTGTGAAATCACACCGCTTCCAGAATGAAGTAAATGATCCCCAAAATTCTTAGCAACATAGAGATGCACTTTCTGTGAAAAAACAAGATTGATGGATGGCCTTCCTGATTAACATAATATCCATTAAAAATAGTTAAACATAATGTTAAATCAATTGGTATTCACTCAATTAACTCAATAGTTCTATTCAACACTAGAACCAATGGTGCCAGGTACAATTAATCAATAATAGCCAAATACCTTGTAGACCTGCTGTTAAAATCTTCCACAGCCTGCCATGAGATGAATGTTCTACATTGGCAAATTTATAACACAATACATCATCACCAAAAATATGACAGCTCACAGTTTGAATGTTCTGCAATAGTTTTACTAAGTGAATGAAAGAAACCAAACATTTTCCTGAAAGCTCCTCATGAGAAATATCTTAATGAGCAATAATTTACTTTATATGTGATCCTGAGAAGGTATTAATCGTGATATTTTCTCTCAAACTAAGGTGTTATGCCCTGTATACACTTGTGTCATAGTCAATCCCATGTAAAAGTCAGCCCCCCTTTTTTTGGCCAAATTGTGTATTTTCCATATATCCTGCATAAAGGTCGACCCCCCCTCCCCTCCCCTCCCCAAATTTGATCCAAAAAAAATTGGTCCCCAAAACTGCACAATTAAATGAGTATTTATGATACATTAATATTGGAAATGATCCAATTTCCTGGTCCAGATTTCTCAGCAAATTTCCATCCATTTGTCTAGAAGCTGGTTTAATATCATTAATAAATATGAAAGTTCGTTTCAAAAGCTTTCAGACTACAGAATTAGCTTGACATTTCAGGAGTGTGATATTGCATTACTGACTATTTGGCAGCTAAATAAGATATCTGCAGATGCTGGGGGCTGAGTGCTGGAGAAACTCAGAAGGATATTTAGCATCCTAAGAAGTAATCAACAATCAGGTCAAATGGGTAAATGTCTGTCTTCCTGATTTGTGATTAACGACACAAGCCCAAAATGTTGGATAGCTTTTGCTTCCAATAGATGGTGCGTGACCTGCTAAGTTTCCCCAGAGCATGTGAATATTAGACAGCATTTCACTAACTAAGCTTTTTATTCGTGTCTCATGGTTAATGACCAATACATTTTATTTCTGCATCTAACCAGCTGTGTATCTGTAACTAGTATTATGATGGCAAATAAATTACACAGTTGAACTTTGAATACTTTGCAAATGTTGGATACATGTTAGAAATGTGCTCAATTTTCACCAAGTTGGCACTTTGTTAAAGGCAGCAAGAATTTAGTTATTTACACCCAGTTGTTGGAGATGAAATATTAGTATTCTGTTGTCATCCATTGTTATCTTTAAAAAATGAAATTAAGTTATGCTGGTAAAATTGCATGCTTTATTTACCTATAAAATAGTTTATCCTTTTTAATAACTGTGTGGATTAACCATATTTTAAAGTGTCAAACATTCAGACTTGACTATCCCTGCCAAAGGGTAGATTCATCGCTAAATAATTCTGCCAATAGGGCAGATTCTCTGGAATATGCTTGGGAATATGGCAGATGAAATGAAATATTTAGGTTGCTAAATCATTGGAATAAATTCTTCTGGCAACTCAATGAAATATGTTTTAGCAAGATGGCGACGTCTATGGAAAATACTTTTCTAAAAGGGTAAATTCTGTGGTATATTCTTCAGCAATAGGACATAGTATGGATATTATTTAGTGAATAGGGGAAATTCCCTGGAATGTGTTTTGGCAATGTTTATTCTGCTTAATATACACAATATGCAAATAATTTATTGCTCTTTAAATGGGGTTCTCTGTCATATTTGTTTGAAGGACCAGTGCAGAAAGTTTTAGCCATTCATATAACCTTGGTGCTTGCTTCTTTCTTGATTTTACTCATCGTTAGACATCAAAAAACAAAAGAATTGATTTACTTGGAAGAAATGAATATTGGGTGCAGGTATTTTTAACCAGAGTGAATTGATCAGAATAAATATTCTTATTCAGCAGAAATATTGTGACAAAATTTGGTCTTGCTAATACAAAATTCTATTTTATATTTTAATACAAGGATTAATATTTTAAGACCATTTTTGGCTTTAAATATAAGTCCTCATACTAATAACTGACACAACTTTCTAATCTATTTATTAGCATTGCCATCAGCTCCATTTATTATTATTATTTCCATCAGGACAAGAGCCAACAATATGAAATATTAGCTTGAACATTATAACTTATTAATCATTAAATATACTTGACATGGCAAACACATACCACAGGTAGAATGATTAAACTTTTGGACAACAAATGCAGATGCTTATGTTCATGAATTGTTGTCCACATTGTGGGTAATGTGCAGGAAGTTAGTGTTTAAATATTGTCTACATTCTCAATTAAATATTAAGTCATTGCAGACAATTCCAAAAGTCCAACAGCAGAATTCAATGAAAAGCAGGAATATTATCCAGGTTTCAGATAATGTTTAATTTCAAAACTATTCAAGTAACATGGATTACTGAGCTACAGTAAATCCCTAGTATCTGGAATTCAAATGGGCAGCAACACAAGTAACCAGCTTAAAAAAAATAATTGAGGAAATAAATAAAATTTAAAATATAAATTAACATTTAAAATTGTAAATAGTAAATGTTCTTTGAAGCAACACACAACCCCTTGATGAAAATGAGAGCAAACATTCAGCCAGCAGATCGACCCGGTCATATCCTGCCCGCAACAACTGCTTCAATAAAGTTGGATTTGAATAAAATGGCGGCATCCAGGTTGAAGAGCTGGCCAATTCTGCTCACCGCTGGGGTGGCTCTCCCAAAGTATTTCCCTATCCCTGCTTAGTAAAAGTCTATATCAGTGGTTCTCAACCTTTTTCTTTCCACTTACATACCCATTTTAAGTATTCCCTATGCCTTAGGTACTCTGTGATTAGTAAGGGATTGCTTAAGATTGTATGTGGGTGGAAAGGAAAAGTTTGAAAACCACTGCTTTAATCATACCTAATTCCGATGACAGAGGGATTACCTAAAGTGATATGTGAGTAGAAAGAAAAAGGTTGAGAACCACTGGTCTATGTCTAAATTAGTATCAAGTACAGTAGTAAGGCTTTATCTGTAAATGTGGGGGAGGGGGGGTTAATTACGACAGTGGCATGGATAGCACTGCACTTTTTTTATGTTTTATTTTAATTTTGTGGTCAAACAAGTATCAAGAATTAACCATTACAGATATATAGAATAAAGCGGGGGGGGGGGGGGGGTGAAATTGATACAGGTTGTCCATGTTTCCAACTAACCCCATCCCTCCTCCCCCTGTCCACAGATATGTCTCCATGATAGAAGGAGGAAAGTAGAAAATAGCAGAAAAAGAAAGAGAAAGTGAATAAAGTGAAAGAAAGAGGGGCTGTCAGGTTCTGGAATCCAATCCAAAAAATCTAACACTTTTTCTTGCCTGGATCTCCAATATGGAAAAGAACAGGGTCGAAAATCTCAAAAACAGAATAAGTAGCTTAAATATTTAACCCTGTGTAATGCAAATATGGCTGCCATACCTACAAAAACATATTATACTTCTTTCTTAAATTGTAAGTAATTTTCTCCAGGGGAACACAATGACCCAATTCTGCATTCCATCAGGCTACATCCAGAAGGGGGTTAGAATTCGAAGTAACCATAATACATTTTCTGACTACTGCCAATGCAACTTTAAGAAATTCTAATTTGGTACTTAGACAGCCTCATTTTAGGTCTTAAGTTGACAATATTTCCTAGCATAAACAATTCTGGATTTTATGCCAATTGTTTCCCAATGATCTGGTTTAATAAAATTCTTAAATTTTCCCAAAAGGGTTTCACTTTAGAGCAAGACCAGATAGAATGTAAAAAGGTACCTGTCTCTTCACCGCATTTAAAACATTTATCTATATATTAAAATTTAATTTATACAGATTCTGCGGGGTAAGATGCAGCTGATATAAAAAAATTATATTGCACCACTCTATATCTTGCATTAATTGTGCTAGTTGCACAGACCTGACATAAGTCAGACTAATTCTGATCATCAATACTAATATTCAAATCTGATTCCCATGTTTGATTTGAGTTATATAACTCCAGTTTAGGAACACCCGATTTAAGTAGAAAATACATTACTAATGTGAACTTCTTTGTGTTCCCCTTTCAAATCAGAATTTCCATTTTACTGCACTCTGGTAAAATAATGGTCAGTCCTAATTCATCTTTGAAAAGAACACTTAATTGAAAGTAGCAGAAAATTGTATTATGAAGATTGTATTTATTTTTTTAACTGTTAAAATGACATTAATTTCCCCTGTATATAACAATCTTATACATATCTGATCCCTTTCAGGACCACAGATGCAAAATTTTATTATCCATTGTTAAAGCAATCGATCTATTTTGAATCAAGGGCATTTTTGGAGTTATTTTTCCTCTTTGATGCAATTAAATTATTCAATTTATGCCAAATATTCAAAATATGCTTTATTAATGGTTCTTCCTTTCCACAAGAAACTGATTTACTGTCCCATTTATATTTGAAGTCTTCTGCTACTCTCCTACTTTGTTTTTTTTTAAACTGCCTCACAGCTCTACTTTGAACATTTTCCCTCTCAATTTAAATCTATATCCCTTGGGAAATCTGATTGTCCACCCTATCTAAGGCTCTCATAATTTTATATGGTTATATAAGGTTGTCCTCAAGGCTCTGATGCTCCAGAGAATACAATCCAAGTTGGTACAATGTCTCCTTTTTGTTCATACACCTCATCCCAGCTAATAAAGACTCAACATCTTTCCTCCAGTGTGGCCAACAGGATTGCACACAATACTCCAAATGTGGCCTAACCATAGTTTTATATAGCTGCATCATGACTTCCCAACTGCTAGATTCAACGCCCCAACCAGTGAAGGCATGCACGCCATATGTTTTCATTATCACCCTACTTTCTTAAGCTGCCACTTCAAGGAAGTTTGCACCATCTGTTCTGCAGTTCTCAGTGGCCCAATGATCATTGGAGGGACACAGCCCAATACATCACAGAGCTAATTCTCCCCACCATCAAGAACATCTACATGAATGCTGCCATCGCAGAGCAGCAGCAATCATCGAGGATCCATTCCATCCAGAACGTGCTTGGTTCTCTCTGCTGCCATAAAAGAGAAGTAGGTGCCACAAGCCTGTACCACCTGGTTCAGGAACAGTTACTACCCACTCATCACCAGATTCCTAAACAACACTCAGAGACTCATTTCAGGATTCTTACTTTGCAATTATTCATTACTGAATATTTTTTTTCTCTATATTTGCACATTCAGTTTGTTTATATTGCTTTCTCTGTTTACATTTCTCTCTTTGGTGTATATATATATTTTCTTGTATATAGTATAAGTAGAAATTCTGCCTGGCCCACAGGAAGAGAATCTCAGGGTTGTATGCATTGTCACGTTGACATGTACTCTGACAATAAATTTGAATTGGACTTCAACTCAAGAACCTCTAAGATACTGCATGCTCTTCTGTCATGTTCAAATCTCACCCCCCCCCCACTCAATGAATCACCTATACAATTGGCTGAATTAAACTCTGTCTCCCATTTCTCTGCTCAAATTTCTGTATTCTACATTCTGCTCTGTTTCTGACAGCTTTCCTCACGATCTACAACTCACCAAATTTAATGTCACCTATAAAAACTTATTAATTTGAACACTACATTTTCATCCAAATGACAAACAAAAGGTCCTTGCAGAACCCCACTGTTCACAATCCTTCAGGGAGAGAATCAGCTCTTCCGTCCACTATGATCAAGCCAAATTTGGATTTATCAAGGAAGTTTGCAAGAAGAGCAAGGTCACCTGCCCTGACTATTAGACTGTGAACTTGTGTATACCCTGATGAAATACTTTGAGAAGTTGGTTATGAAGAAAATCCATCTCGTCTCTGGAAGGACCCACATCCACTTCAATTCACCTATCACCACAACAGGTCAACAGCAGGTACCGTCTCGCTGGTCCTCCATTCTATGTGAGATCACTTGGATGACAAAAACACCTACGTCAGGAGTGTTGTCCATTGATTAGAGCATGCCATTTAACACTATCTTACCAACAAAACTGGGACACTGTGCATCTAGATCCCAGATGTCCTCATCACCAAACCCCAGTCAGTGCCAAATGGCAATATCACTTCTTCCTTGTTCACGATCACACAGGGACATTTAAGGCCACATGCTTCTTGATGTGCCCTATTCCCTCTAGATTCACAATTGCTTGGCCAAGTTGGGCTCCAACGTGATCTATAAATTTGCTGATGATGCAACTGTTGTTGGCAGAATTACAGGAAATGATCATTAAAAGCGTGGGATGCACATTGAAAATCTGTTTGTGTGATGCCAGAACAATCAGAATTAGCAGGACCATGGTGCTTACAACCAATTACAAGTTAGATTAGAAAGTGGATGCCGAAGGACTATGTACCAGTCGTGGAAAGGATTAGTATCTTCAAATTCCAGTTAATTCACATAGTGGAGGTCTCTCTTGGAGTCAGCATATCTGGGCAATTGATCTTGTGTGATACAGTTAGCGTTGTGGTTATTACAATCATGTTACAGTGCCAGCAATCGTAACTGTGGTTCAAATCCTGTAGGAGTCTTGTCTATGAGGGTTTTCCCCAGGGGCTCCAGTTTCCTCCAAAATGTATTGGGGGTGCTGGTCAATTGGGAGTAATTGGGGACACGGACTCATGGGCTGAATGAGCCTGTTACCATGTGGTATATCTAAATTTAATTCAATTGTGAAGAATGCAAACCAACACCTCCACTTTCTCAGAAATCTGAGAAGATTTGGCATGTTGTTGAATACTCTATCAAATGTCTGCAGATGAACTATGGAAAATATGCTGACTGCATTACAAACGACTTTGGAAACTTAAGTGCTTAGGAGCACAGAATGCTGTGGAACGTGAAAAACCTAGCCAAGTCCACCATAGGGACCAACGTCAAAAAGGCAGCCAACATCACCCAGATCACAATCTTTTCTCACTGCTACCTTCAGATAGAAGCTGACGTCCAGCACCTCCAGGTTCAAGGATAATTTTCCCCCAATAACTATCAGGGTCTGGAACCTCTCTGTATGAGCTGAACCATAAACTACTCTGGGACCACCAATGACTTCCTGCAGAACACAAATTTCACTTTTTTTGCACTCTGCTATGGCATTTATCTTTTTTTTTGGTTTTGACATATTGTACTAATGCATTTTTTACTATTTTACTAGTACATCTTATATTCTTGTTTGGCTGCAGCAAGCAAGAATTTTGGTGCATATGTACATTATTCTTGCATATGACAATAAAATCAAATCTCATCTATTCACTCACAGTGACTTTTGGATCAGCCTACCATGAGGGACCTTATCAAATTCTTGATGAAAGTCCTTGTAGACAACCTCCATTTGTCTACCATCAATCATCTTGTTTGGTAATTAAAGGTAATAGATGTTGGATCATATTGGAAAGGTTAATATTCAGAACTTGAAGCCAGTTCCTGAGCAGAATGTTAAATCAAACAATGCAGGGAATTAATTTAGTTACCCAATAACTAGCTTTCGGCTTGCCACAGTGATTCAGATACAAATGAAACATTGCTGGTGCCAGGATTGTGTGTTACCGGAGTTTGTGGAATCACTTTTGGCTAATGTACATGGACAAATTCAGATGTGTATAGATAGACACCTTGCACTCAGCAATGTTGGATTTGCTCAGAGGAAGTAGTTGTTTTTGCTTAAATGCAGAATTTCAGTGATCTACCTTGCAGAGGGTGCACTGCCGTCTGCACTATTTTCTCCACCAGACGTCGGAAATGAGCCAAATGTTATACACCATGGTTTCTCTGATAACCATAGTCAGCATTATCCCAACGGACTTTCTCACTGCAGCAGATAATTATTTTGAGAAGCAACAATGTCTCAGGCACTGACCACAAAATCCTCAATGGATATGGGCTATTGCTGAGTGTTAAAAACCTTGGCCTCTTCCCCAACGTCACCATATTCTCTAACCTCAGCTGGCATTGACCCTGAAAGATTTCTCTTCTTTTTCCCAGACATTTATGGAAGAAGACTGGAGATGCCATCTTGTAACTTTTTCTCATTGCGAATTATTAATGATAAAAAACAGCTTCAAGTTCAGCCAAATCATTCCCGGTAGACCAGTGAAACATTAGCTAAGTATACCGAAGCTCCAAAAATCATGCATAATGTTACAGCTGTTAGAAGGAATAATCCAACAACTAACCATTTAACAATGTTCATCGTAGAATGCACACATAGTAGGGTGAACATTTTGCTCAGTTATGTGAAGATAAAATAGAATATTGTTGGCCATTCAGGGTTCAAAATGCTGTTGATGTCAATGTACATTACATAATGATTTATAGCATCTTCCAACTCTAAATGTTTCTAATTATTAATGTGGAGACATTCAGATACACCTTCATCAACCTGTGAACTTCTTATTGGAATTGTGTGCTAATCTGAAAGATTATTTTGTTTTTAAAAGTATAGATGCTCCTCCTCATGATGGTTTCAATGGTACGATAGCAATACACATTCTAATGAAAATACCTGTATGTAGTCACTTGGTACTGTAGTTTCACAATTTGCCACATAGTGGTGATGGCGTGACTGTCTTGTTTTAGATAAATTTGCCTGGCTCTCGGCTACAGTAAGTGTTCTGAGCATATTTAAGGTAGGTTAGGGAAGGCTATGATGTTCAATAGGTGCGGTACTGTATTCCTTTTCGACTTAATGGTTTTTCCACTTACGATGGGTTTATCAGAACGTAACCTCATCATAATCGAGGAGCGTTTGTACTGTGACTGCATGATGCCAAAGCCTATATATTAGGCTCTACTATAGTGATTCTCAACCTTTTTCTTTCCACTCACATCCTACTTTAAGTAATCCCTATGCCAATGGTGCTCTGTGATTGCTAAGAGATTGCTTAAGGTGGTATATGAATGGTAATGGAAGGTTGAGAATCACTGCTCTAGACCCAATTGTTAAAATATTTTGCTTGAGAAAAATTGTCATTAGCCCATTTCCTTTGGAGTTATGAAACCGTGCACATAACGAGTCAATTAGGTACAATTAAAACAATGGTTTTCAAACTTTTTCTTTTCACCCACATATCACCTTAAGCAATCCCTTACTAATCACAGAGCACCAATGGCATAGGGAATACTTATGAGAGTGGTATGTGAGTGGAAAGAAAACATTTGAGAACCACTGCTCTACTGCCTAATTGAACTCTCAATTACATCACAGCTAATTTCACTAAAGTCAATAGGCTCTACTTGAAGTATAAGTGTAGCTAAACTTATTGAGAGTGGATTTGAGCAAAAGATGATCTGCAGGGATGCCTCCATTGCTATCCAGAACACCTGTAATGTCCATAAGCATGAGTAATTTTGAGGCTCACCTTTGAATATTTTTAAAAGTATCATCGAATAACAAATACATTTAAAATTTGAGAAAGGTATTCAGTAGCAGTGATCCATGAGGACTTCTGGGACTGTGCCTCATGATAAGCTGTGGCTAAGTTGCTCACTGTGATCTGGTGTGTCTTGTGGAATGACCTTGACAGCTATGTTTAGAGCCAGCAATGTTACAAAATGTGTGAAAAATTCAATGATCTGGCAATGGCAGCCGGCTGAATTAAGAAGGATTCAGGCATGAGAAATGTTTCTCTGAACTTTCAGGTTTGTAGAACTTTACTATAGAGAAATTGGCTGCTGCATTACAACAGTGACTACACTTCAAAATGCATTCTTGGTTGCTTTACGTTTTGATTGCGGTTTCTTAACTGACTAATTCCTTTCATTTATTTTCTATTTCAATGTAATTAGGTTTAATCACTGCATCATAAAGATTTTTCTGCCATCGAGTTCCACATCACGCCTGATCTGTCACCAAGAATCAGACAAGCACAATAAGTTTCTTGTTCTGCTGGATTGTATGAGGGAAACAAGATGTGACCTAGGAACCACATCTCATTTTGCTGTATACTATTTCATTTGTTGGCAGTAAAAGTCCAACAGTATTATAACTCTCTTTTCCATGTTTAGTACCTTCAAAGTGCACTCCACATTTTATATTAAAAAACGCATTCCATTTCTTTATTCAACGGGACAGAATTTTTTTTTGATGACCTTCTGTTTTAGTGTCTCAACATTGTTAGCTAATCAGCTTACACCCAGTCCCTTTCGTTCCCTCTGTGTCTCTCTTGATATTGAGCTGGGATTATTTACTTCCCAGCCTGGTTCTATAATGTTTTCTTGGGGCTTGGAAAGGCAGTGTGTTTCTTTACATAAATGACGTCATGGTGGACATGTTTAGTGGATGGATTTCAATGTTAAGGCTCTTGCTGCACTTTTATCAGTTCCCAGTGGTAAAGGTCTGACTGAGCAATTATAAGTTCTAAAAATACCTCATCTGAAAAATTCTTCCTCATCTGGAAGAATTTTAAATGATATGATCACTTATAGCATAAAAACACAAAGCTGGAGAAATTCAGCAGGTCAAACAGTGTACTTTATATAGCAAAGATAAAGATACAGAACCAATGGTTCAGGATCAAGAGAGTGAAAGAGTGAGAGAGCAAGGTACTGTGCTGTAATTTTCTATATATGTGCACAGATATAGATAGGGAAATCGTTTTAAACTTATTTATCCATTTCTGTCCTATCCCTTTGTAAAGGAGTCAAAAGAACTGAATTTGGCAAGCAGTTATTTGCGACAATGCATTATCCAAATTTTTATCTCGTAATGTTCACCTAGACAGAATCTAACTTATTGGAATTCATTGATATATTACTATTCTCCTTGAATGCATAACCTTCATTGATCAAAATACAAATGACAAAAAAAATCAAGATCAAGATTCAAATTATTGTCATATAATTAAAAACTGTGTCATATTACACAAAATTGGCAGAAATTGCCTGATGCGCCTCTTACAATCAGTTCCACCAAGAGTCATCGAGAGTTCATGGATTCGCCTCCCGTGCTCCTGCAGCCACATGGAATCCAGTCCAAACCATCGGCAACCCGAGCTTCAGATCCGAACATCCAATACGATTAGGAACCCTTCAGCACCCTCTTGCATCTTGGTTCCGATACCTGGTACCTCTTCGGCTAGTCTCAATCCAGTCTCCATCAGTACGCTGCCTGGCATAACTCAATTGATCGCAGTCTTCAGCAGCCCACAGCATGCATGGGTTCCTCTCCTTGAGTCATCAACAGCCTGTATGTCCCTCAGCTGCAGAACCCCTCACTGTTTCACTGCCGTGGTCACCATCCTGTGGGTCATTTCCTCTGCTTCTCCTGATTAGATGTGGTGTGGTCTTCCTGTTTTCTGGTGATCTGCACCAATCTTCCACTTTCATGGATTTTGCAAACCCTCATGGATGCTGTCGATCATAGGTGCCGCCATCTTGGGTGCAAGCTGATGCATGTGGTAGTCAGGAAGGAATTTAAGAAAGGACTTAGGAAAGTTCAAAGGGGGTATGAGAAGGCCTTGGCATATAGGATTAAGGAGATCCCCAAGGCATTCTATACGTATATGAATAACAGAAGGATGATGAGAATGAAGGTTGACAAGTTCCCAAGGCCCGACACAATATACCCCAGGTTGCTGTGGAAGTGAGAGAAGAGATAGCTGGGGCAATAGTTGTGGTCTTTGAGTCCTCTTTGGCTGCAGAGGAGGTGCTGGAAGATTGGAAAATGGCAAATGTAGCCCCTTTGTTTAAAAAAAGGTAATAGGGAGAATCCTGGAAATTATAGACTGGTGAGACTTGTGTCAGTGGTGTGCAAATTATTGGAGAGGTTTCTTAAGGATAAGATCTATGAGCATTTGGAGAAGTACAGTCTATTCAAGGATAGTCAGCATGGCTTTGTGAAGAGAGGGTCGTGCCTCATGAACCAAATTTAGTTTTTTTGAGCAGGTAACAAAAGAAATTTATGAGGGTAGGGTGGTAGATGTAGTCTACATGGATTTTAATAAGACATTTGACAAAGTCCCCCATGAGTGACTCATCCAGAGAATCATGACGCATGCGATCAGTGAAACCTTGGCTGTGTGCAAAAAAATTGGCTTGCAGGAAGAAAACAGAGAGTTGTAGTGGAAGGAAAGTATTCTGCCTGCAGGTCGGTGACTAGTGCAGTGTTTCAAGGATCTGTTCTGGGACCCCTGCTCTTTGTGGTTTTTATAAATGACCAAGATGAAGAGGCAGAAGGGTGGACAGTACATTTGCAGGTGACACAAAGGTTGGAGGAGTTGTGGATGGAGCTCAAGGTTGTTGAAGTTTACAAGAGAATATTGACAGGATGAAGGGATCGGCATAAAAGTGGCAGATGGAGTTCAATCTAGTTGAGTGTGAGGTGATGCATTTTGGAAGGTCAAACCAGAAGGCTGAGTACAGGGTTAATGGTTGGTACTTAAGAGTGCGGATGAACAGAGGGACCTTTGGGTTCAAATCCATACATCCATCAAGGTCACCACACAGGTTGATAGGATAGTTATGAAGGCCTATGGGATGCTGGGATTCATTAATAGAGAGATTGATATTTTAAAGTATCTCCATCCAGAATACTTTCAACAATCTGCCCTTCAACAAGAGAAGATAATTCTAGAGATTCACTGCTCTCTGAGAGGTGGAACTTCAATTTTAAATAACTAGTCACTTGTGATTCTGTGCCATTGTTATAAGGCTGTCTCACCAGTGAAAAATATAAGTTCTTTGAGGATATCATGTCTATTTAAAGAATGTTTTGGTCTTAAATGCAAAACAAAAACACTTTAGGAAAATTGAATGAACAAAATGCTGGAGGAACTCAGCAATGTCAGGCTGCCTCAATAGGAAGGAAAATTAAATAAATTGGTTGTATCTAATAAACAGAAACTGAGAAATTTTTCATTTGCTTTTATTTGCTAGATGATTTCATCTGGCTATGAAATCTACAACAAAGTGGTGACATCCATGTGAAGATGACACAGGAGGATGATTGATCGAACTTCCTAGAATTCTGTCAAGGACTATGTGAACTCTGTTGCTTTACTGCATTTCAATATTAGTTGAATTAGCTTTGAAGTCTAAATGATGTCCCTTGAAAAGAACTAAGCTTTCAGCTGTGCAGCTCAAATCACTTGGGGGATATATATCTACTCCAGTTTTTTTTTTATTTTGTAGGCCTGAAAACAATTTCTTGGTTTGACACCATTACAGTGATACAAGGAGAGGCAGTTTTTCAAGTTCACTCACTTAACTGTTGGCATATGTTTGAGATGAGGTATATTTAAGATGCTTAAAACTGATTGGCTTTGTATCACACTTGTAAGGATTTTGGTCACTGATCGTAACCTTGTGAATTCACAACTCTATACTTTAACTTACCAGCAAAACAAACACTAACATTTCTGGGCAGCATTGGTAAAACATTCAGCTAAGGTTACAAGAGTAACTTCATTTGTATTATGATACCCGTAAAAATGAACATATGCCTCAATACATGTCTAACTTGTACTTATTTAAGGAACAAGAAATTCATTCAATTTTTCTTGTTTTTTTTCCCTCTATGACCAATGTTGTTTCTGACCATTTGACAAATGCTCAGTAATGGGTTCAATTGGCAGCAATTTTAGACTCTAAATTACTTGAAAAGTTATTACATGTTAATAATTTCAACAGAATATTAGCCCAAAGCTGAGATACCCTCTCAAGAAGGCCAGATAACTCCCAAGGATCTTTGGCTGATATTCATCAAAAACCAAGGTAACATCTTGCCAGGTCAGTCTTACACAGCTGCTCTATACTAGTTTTTCAAAGCCAATTACTATTTGCAAAAAAATGTTTTTGAACCTGTAGTGATTGTTTTCTGTACCTTCTTCATGAAGGCAGCAATGAGAAGAGGTTGTGATCAGGGTGATGGGGGTCTTTTATGATGGCTACCTTCTTGAGGCAGCACCTCAGATAGATATCTGCAATGATGTTATACATATTTTTTCTCACATGAAGATAGAATCTATGGTTGTGAGGTTAAATGAGATAAAAACAAGAGGGCATAGATTAAAGGTGAAGGGAATTTATTTTTTAAGAGAACATTAAGGAGAACTTCTTCATGCAGAGTGGTGGGAGTGTGGAATGAGCTACCAGCTGAATTGGTAAATGCAGGCTCAGTTTTGATATTGAAGAAAAAAAATTTGGACAGGTACATTGGCAGAAGGTGTATGGAGGGATATGGTCTGGGTGCAGGTTAATGGGAATAGGTAGAAGAATAGGCTGAAGGGCCTGTTTCTGCAGTATTCAATTATTCTATTTTCCCTCAAACATACTGCATTAACACTCTCGCCTGGACATTTTCATTCATATATGCATAATTTACTGATAATAGGTCACTTTAAATTGGAAGGGGACCTCATATCACATCTTTAAAATAAATAAGGTTGTAAAATGGAGGCAGTTGAAGGAGATGCAGCATATTCTCCTTGAAAAGCAAGTGAAATATATTTTGGAAAGTGTTAAAATATTTGCACTAAAGATCAAGGCAATTGTTAGTTATTTCATAGCACACAATTCATATCCAGGAGCAGACCGGTTTAGTCTCTGGCAGCAGGTCACGTTATTCTCTTTTCTAGAATCTGCTCTTCAGTTAGAAACGTTCCTCAAAACTATATTAGTTAGAAAAGTCATTTTGGTCTACTCGCTCTTTGAATTTTACAATAACAAAGCAATGGTGGTCAGTCATGGAGTGTGTCCTCATCATTTTGATACAAGTCAAATGTAAGTATTGTTCCAGGATAGAGAGCAGACTAAGTAACACATCCGGCAGCCTAGTGTTTGGACATATGGTGAAATCCACCTTAATTCCTCCCTTTCAAGCTCTGCCAGGCTGTATTGTGAACTGAGGTCCCACACATTTGCAACAACTGTTGGTAATTTAAGATGGTTGTGCATCTGCTCCTAGTGAATGATGGCAGAGATAGTATTTAATATGCAAATATCAGACAGGAATTCTCACAGCCATGGGAGTGAGTTGAACTCTGGTAAATGATAGAGCTTTTACTTGCCTGGAAGATGTTTTCTTTCAACAAGACTTGTTATCCAATGTTGAAGTAAACTGAAGAAATATTAAGACAAGTATACATCCCAGTGAGACTTAAATTCTATTCGTCACATAGACGGGAGGCTCCCTGCAATGGAGCAAACTACTGATTTCAGCAAAATGAAGGACTAAATTAGAAATGCAAATTATTCCTGAAAAGAGACATTAAGTCATTGCAAAAAGATATTGATTGGTATTGCATGTCCATCAACAAGGGATCAAAATTAAAACAGTAATGTCTAAAACAGCATCCAAGAGTGACTACAAATATACCATCATTAATGTTTGCAATAAAATTAATTATTTGAACATTAGTAGTGATTTGTAATTTTCTTAACTTTGCAATTTATAACCCAATTTATAGGTGTAATTTTTCTAATGACCACTTATCTATCCTAATGAGAACCTGAGAATTTTTCCATGATTTCCTCGAATTGTTGGAGGCAGTTGTACTACAGATATTGTCTCAGTGTGTTAATATAGATTATATAAAATCTGAATTGCTATGTTAATTTTGTGTAATATTTAAGGAACAATAAAAATGGTTTTGACTTTAAACCAATTAAATAAATGTCAGTGAAGACCAAAACTTTCCTGTTGACTGATCACATTTATTGTTAAAAATTCCTGAGGTCCAATGGTATCAATGTGGGGAAAACAGTTTATCTTGAATTTTGTGCAATAAGCAGATGGGTCAAGGTTCAAAGGTCTTAATTTGCATTTAAAAATCAGAAAACAGTTGATGATGGAAATTTGAAATTAAAAAAAAGTATATTTCATTCAGTTGTTTACCATTATATTATTTTCTTGTGTGTTTAGCATTTGATATTTCATATCTGTGCATTGATAGGCCCTCATATTTTCAAACTTTGCATTATTTTAGATATTCAATAGAAGCAAATGAGTTCTGAATTTCTGCTACATTTTTAAATACTAATATTGATTTATCCTGGTAATTGGTCAACGACTATTTATTCAAATTCATTGATTTCTTCTCTTTTTACTTCTCTGGTCTGTCCACTAATTCTGGAATATTGAACATCTTTCATTATTATATGCAGGCTTTCCTAGTTGTCTGCATAAACCTATAATAAAAATGTACTTAATAAATGTAATACAATGTTAATAAAGTAAATTGCTATTGAATCACATTTTTCCTTGAAAATTTGGAAATACAAATTGAATAATTGTTGTGGAAGATCAAAATTGTGGAAAAAAAGACAGAAATATGAAGCAAGGATAAATACCAAATAAAGCAATTTACTTATGCACGTCAAAAAGAAAATCCTGAAAGAATGTTCCAGATAATGGTTCTCTTTTTCCACATAAAAAGATCCGTCTATATCACCACATCAATAGAAGCTGAATGAGTGTCAAATAAATTAGTTTGCTCAACATAAATTTCACAGAGATTTAAAATTCTGTGTTACTGATATTCCCTAATGGTATAATTAATTTGATTTAGTGCATGACTAGTGTAGGAGAAGTCATTCAGTGTTTCAGCCTTACAAATGCATTTTTGTCAACTGATGAAAGCTGTTATTGAAAATGCAATTACTTTTGTGCCAGTTTTTCATTGCAGTATTATAATTAATAACTATTAATTAATAACTATTGCTAAACATTAGAGTTTAACCGCAAGCTAAACTTGAACTGTTTCCAAATTATCCAATGGCTTTTGCACGATTCGCATTTTATGGCTAACCACAATTTGTTCCAAAACACTAATCATGGTCTGAAGGTGAGGGACTATAATTAAGTTGTCTCTAAATCAGGAGATTTGATATTTCAGACCGGTCCCAAATTGATATTACTCACTGATTTTGAAAGTTCATTTCTGAAACCAACAGTCTGTGAGTTTTAGGTATATTCAGATTAAAACAATCACATCTATTACAAGTTCCAGTTATACACATATCATTCTTTATTTCATACTGGAGAGAAACTGAATTGATTGAAAAGTTTGCAGAAGAAAAATACACAAACTATCAATTATAGAAGTTCAAAGATTGATCCCAAAATGAAATGAATGCTTTATAAATGTTTAGCAGAAAGAATTTTTTTGTGCATATTCACTTTACTTATTCCCCTGGGTTAGATAGACTAGAAAGACCTACAACTAAATTCTAGTTCAATAATAAGATAACAATTGTCAGCCAGAACACCGGTTTCTTTGATACTTGAACAGAAGTAATTTAGTGCTTTAATTTCATCACTAATTTGGCATTAGTTTTGGGGCATTATAAATTAATCTCCTCATATTTAATACATTCCACAGTAAATAATTCAGACTTACTGCTGCCAAATTGCCATCATTTCAGTTTCAGGAACAGACGTTGACTAGTTTCACCCTTTTCATTTCTATATTCATGGATGATTTCACACCAGATAGAGAAATGCTTGACTGACATGAAGTCAAGTATAGTTTACTTTAGTTAGTGTGTAAATAAAAATGGCATATATTTTCACTTACACAATGAAAAATGTGTCCTTAAAATAAACTTTGTTAATTTTTCATGCAAGGAAAATTCACAGAACAAACTTGTTGAACATCAAAATGCATTATTTTGTGTGTTCAAGGATCTTGCAAATGGAAAGATTAAAATAAATGAGAAAAGCATCTTTATCTCAATATATGGGATCATCTTTGATCAGCTAAGTCAAAAGCTGGAATAAAATACTGATATTCATTTTTTTCTTATCATTCTCTACAAATTTATGCTTATACAAATCTTGAATCCCTGTAAAATTTTACCAATGATATTGATTTCTTTAATTTGTAAATTATTCAATCTTCAATACCAATTTTAAAAAAAATTCATGACATAAGATAAGCCACAAACAATATACCCAATTCTACATGCAGAAGTTCAAAAGTTTAAACTTGCACACGTGCAATCCTAAGAAAATGCTGGCCTATCAGATGTGTCATGCCTTTAGCATGGTCACAAGATGTTCTTTTGAAATGGCTCAAAGATTTGTCGATTCAAACCAAGGCTTTTATTACCAAAAGACTGGAGAGTAGTAAATTGAGGTCGACCAGTCCAGACTGACCTGGATCTGGTTAGGAGCAGTCCTTTATGACCTGGCCAGTAGGAGGGGCTACGGCTCTCAGCCAATCATTACCACTATATACAAATATATACAGAGGTGATAGGATCCCAAACTATCACACAGGGATATTACAGATGAACAATGATAGATTTCCGTTCTGGCATTTTAGGACACGTCAAATATTTTAAAGAAGGAAATGATTTTTTTTTAAATGGAAGAAAATGAGGAGAGTTTAAATATTTAGGAAAAGAATTGCAATACTTCAGGCCAAACCAACTAAATGCAGACTAATAGCGGTACAGCAAATAAAATGAGGAATGTTCAAGGGGTCAAAAGATAGAGGAGCAGAGATGCCGGAATGAATTTTGAATCAACTTCCAAATAAGGCAAAGACAATTTAAATTGCAGCTTGGAATGGTTTTAATTTTTGCAGCACAAATCATAACAAAATATTTCCATGGAAATGCAATGGTAGTTAAAATGTTAATATTTATTTTGCTGTTAATTACAGTAAAACTCCAGTATCTGGCACCAATGTGGTTTGGTAGATGCCGGACAATTGCTTTATCTGATTGCTTGAGACAGTGTGTTGCGTGATTGGAAAACTGACAACTAGGGGGTGCCAATTTTAAACTTTCACATTTGCCAGTTGCTTGAATTCTGGATAAAGGGAATTTTACGATACTTTGATTTTACTCACTCCTAGATATTTGTGAATATCAGAAGACTAAAAAATGAATCACACTTCTGTGATGGAGTTTTAATGACTATGAACATTTTCAAGAATGTCTCAGGGTGGGAATTCTTTACAACAATGTTGGAGAACTTGGTGCCATTGTTGGCATTTGGGATATCCAATGGCAGTATCTAATGGCACATCCTTACTGGAGGAAACACAGGTCCAGAAAGACAATAAGAAAAGATGCTAACTCATACGGGTGCAGACTAGCAAGATTTGATCTTTTGTCTCAATTAAAATTGAGCAGAATAATGACACTTCATACAGCTCCAATATATATCAACCACAAGTTAAAAAGTCATTTGTTTCCATTCAGACAGATCATTAAAAGTGACGAAGATGATTCGCTTAGGGGTTGATGATAAAGATTTATTACAGCTAGGTGCACTTGCTCCTCACTTAAGCAATTTGATAGAAAATACAAATGATTTTTTTTTTTAAAAACTGGAGATGACAGGAATCTGAAATAGAACAGAAAATGCTGGGAACACTCAATTAGATAAGTAGCATTTGTGGAAAGAAAATCAGACTTAATGTCTTGGGGTGAAGAGCTTTGAACTGAGAGGACCTTCAAATTGAAATGTCAATTCTATTTCACTTTCCACAGATTCTGTCTAACCTGCTGAGTATTTTCAGCATTTTCTGTTAGCCCTTGACCGACACAATGGCAGATTCATGAAGAAAAACAAAAGCTGCAGATGCCGGAATCTTGAGCAAACAAAGAATTGCTGGAGGAACTCAACAGATCAGACAGCGTCCACAGATAGAAATGGTAAGTCACCCTTTATCAAGACTGCAATAAAGAATTCAGTTCAGTAAAAGCTGGTTGTTGTATGCATGAACAGTTTTCAGATCTGCAATGTTGAAATCACAGTAAAAGCATATCTTGGGCATTAAGGAATTATTAAAGTACATTATGAGAATGTTAAAAAAAAAAATTCTTTACGCTATCAAACTCTTACCATAAAATCAGTTGTCATGTTCCCTGCTGTGTGATAATCTCTCTGTTTAAGCGGCCTTTTTACCCCCTCCATAAATCTTCGTCCGCGAAGCCAAGCCAAAGAAGCGGCCTTTTACCTACATCACAGTGTTTTCTTGAAAGTTGACAAAGAATTTCTAAACCTAACCCTCTCACTGAAATTGGAGGTACAGATTCACCAATAAGTGATGAACAAAATAAAAAGAAGAATTTCCCTGCAAGATTATTGAAAGTATGCTTTGAATGTATTATTTGGAACTTGATTCTTCAGCATAAATTGAAAGCTTAAATACCTGTATTGAGGAATAGACAAAATGAAATGTCCCAGTGGAGTTCGCAGGAACATTAACAAGTTCAATTTGGCACAAGGCCATAAATTTGCACAAATGAAAAGTTAGATCACTTTTTCATGAGTAACTTAAATTAAAGATTGAGAAATTGATGCGCTAAGAAAAAAGGAATTGTAGTACTTCAGGTCAAACCAACTAAACCCAGACTAATACTGGTCAAGCAAATAAAATGAAGACAACAGAAGGACAGAATCTGAAATAGAACATAAAATGCTGGGAAATCAAGGAGATTTGTTGGATCACAGAGTCAGCAGAGGAGTAAATAGGATGAAAAAATTTAAAATTAAGGCATTGCCAGACCCTGAAAAAGAACAGTGTGAAAGATAAACATGACAATGAAAGTCATCATTTGGGTGGCAGAGCTTTTGAATTACTTCAAGTTTGTAGAAAGTGAAAGGCTGGACTGGAGAGCAATGGGATATCAAGAATAAGATCATGAGGATTTCAACAACAAATAATAACATCAAGTTGAAAAAAAGTAAACTATTTTGCAGTCTGTCACATGCCAGAAAATTTTCCGTTCTGGCATTTTAGGACAGGTCAAATATTTTAAAGAAGGAAATGATTTTTTTTTAAATGGAAGAAAATGAGGAGAGTTTAAATATTTAGGAAAAGAACTGCAATACTTCAGGCCAAACCAACTAAATGCAGACTAATAGCGGTACAGCAAATAAAATGAGGAATGTTCAAGGGGTCAAAAGATAGAGGAGCAGAGATGCCGGAATGAATTTTGAATCAACTTCCAAATAAGGCAAAGACAATTTAAATTGCAGCTTGGAATGGTTTTAATTTTTGCAGCACAAATCATAACAAAATATTTCAAACACTGCAAAAATATACACTCCGTTACCACTATTATTCATTTTAAAGTTTCTTGTTATAATAAAGCCTACATTTTGGTGCGGAGCAGTCTACTTTTGCACCACATAAAGAAAATATGGGTCAAGTGAAGGCACCAGATAGAAGGAATAATTAAAAAACTGGACACAACTTACTGAATTTTAAACCAGCTTTAAGGCCTGAAATTATGATGCTATTTTTCAAGTTAAATGTCACAAAGAATGGGGTGGAAATCGGCAATAAGGGAGGAGCAGATCCAAACTGGAGATCTCTAGTGCCAGCACAAGCTCAATATACCAGTTTTATTTATGCTCATCAGTGAGCACAAGTTCATCAGCATGGTTCGTGACCTGTTCGATTCCAATGTGCTTCTTACATGTGCAGGCCCAGGAATTGCCAACACAAACATCTGCACCATAAATCCTAAGAACTGTTTGCAGAATGTTGTTATTATTGGCTACCTTACGTTGTCAAATGAAAGATATATTGCAGCTAAAAATTGGACAGCCACCTGACTATCTGTTACAAAGATGCTCAAGGAAGCCAAAATGAGAAACAGTGGGATCCAAAAGCAATTAAAGAATTTTTTTCACATCCTCCATATAGCAGGAACAAGTAACTTGTAGGTGGTGCAAGTGACATCTGTTCTTTTTTTATTCGCCATCATTCAGGGAAGAAACAGTGTGACCAGATCATTTATTTAATTCTTGCCAAAAACTGGCTCTAGTCTTTGTATGTGAGATTGGGCCAACCAAACATAGGTTTCTAAATCTTTGACATTTATAGTAATGTCAAGCATCATTAAATAAATCGCAATTAAGTTAATGTAATCTAGTCGCCATAAGAAGGTTTCCTGCTGCGTCTGTAGCATCAACATATATTTCACTTATTCAGCCACATTACTTGAAATTTCCTCCTCCCCAAAATTCTACCCAACAGAGCACATTTCCAATGTGTTGGGATGACAGAAGTGCTATTTTTAATCTGATATTATGTTAGAAATGCTGTCATTTCTCCCAGCAGTGCAATTTGAACACTGGAATTCCGAGGAGTGCAGCAGTGTTCCAAGTGTAGGGACAGAAGAACAGAGGGTGTGGTAACACAGTCACTAAGAATGGCAATATAGGTGGAGAATGTCATTGATATAATCTGCAGATTTCTGGGAATCAACTGTAGGATGTGTTAAATCCTAGTCACATAATGAAAAGCACGTGAAAGTACTGGAGGTGGTCCAGAGGGGATTTAACTCCTCGAATGACGGAATAGTTACAAGGATAGAAGAGAGGTTACATATGTTTTTGTAAGATAAGGCTGAGGGGATATTCACTAGAGGCACATGATGGCCAGGAATAAACATGAGAGGAATAGTGGTCTGGTGTGTTTATTTTAATGCAAGTAGTGTAGTAGGTAAGGCAAATAAGCTTTGATTCTGGTTAGGACAAGGAAGTACGATATTGCAGCTATTATAGAAACTTGGTAAGAAGAAGGGCAGGACTGGCAGCGCAATGCTCCAGAGTTCAGATATTTCAGATGTGATAGAGAAGGGAGTAAAAGAGGTGAAGGAGTAGTTTTATTAATTAGGGAGTTGAACATCATTGCATCAAGAGCGAACTTGCAGGACTCATCCTGTGAGACCATCTGGAATAAAAAAGGAGCAATCTACTCCATTCAAACCTTTCTGTGATGGTGTTAGAAATATAAATCTCCCAATTGCCAACAGGAGCCGGAGAAAAATATATAAGCAGATTATTGAAAGATAAGTACAATAGGGATATTGGATTTAGTGATTTTAATTTCCTCAAAATTTACAGGTACTCTCTCAATGATAAGGATTTAGATGGGTTAACATTTGTTTGGTGCATTCAGGAGTCTTTTGAAGCAATCCATAGATCATCCAGCTTGTGATGGAACCAGACTGGGGAGTGAACCTGACTAGGTGATTCTATTTGGTTTAAGATAGTTATAAGGATGAGACTGGTCCTCAGGTGAACACGCTGCGTTGTCCAGGAACAGGAAGAAAGTGATTAAAAGGATAAATCCACATCTAACATGTGGGATTATTTTAAAATGCCAATTTGATTAGAGTTCAGAATCAGCACATGGCTGTGTAGATGAAAGACAAGGATAAAAAGGCTTGGAAATACTTGCAGACAAAATATATTGCAAATTTAGCTAGAAATATTTTTAAAAGCATATGGAAGTTTTAGGAAGCCGAAATCCTTAAGAAGTATAAATAATGCAGTAAATAACTTAAACAAGGAATTAGGAGGCCTAAAGTGGCCTGGCAAGTTGGATTAATAATTCCAAGGCATTTTATATAGTATATGTGAATATAATGCATATTAAATCATATACATGATACATGTTAGCATGGTAGCAAGGGACAAGAAGTAATAGGGCCAGTGGAAGTGGATAAGGTTGATAATGAGTACTTTGCATCAGTTCAAAATTCAAATTTATTGTCAGAGTACACACGTCATCAAATACAATCCCGAGATTTTTTTCCTGCTGGCCAGGGATAATTTTTAATTACCAGCAACTAAACAGAACTCAAGAAGAAATGTAAAAAACAGTATAATCTTAAACAAAGGAATGTGAACAGTGACTGTGCAAATGCAGAAAAATAAATATTTAGTAATAAATAAAGAGGAAAGTAAGTGTCCTTAAATGAGTCTCTTACTGAGTCTGTTGTTTTGCAGTCTAATGGTTGAGGTGTAGCAACTATTCCTGAACCTGGAGATTCGAGTCTTGTGATACCTGTACATCCTTCCTGATGGCAGCAGCGAGAAGAGAGCATCTCCTGGATGGTGTGGATCTTTGATGATTGCTGCTGCTCTCCAATAGTACATTCCATGTAGATGTTCTCAATTCAGTATCCAGCAAGGAGAAGATGGTGAGATCAGGGAGAGCACGCTGATATTGGGGGACATCATGATATCAAGATATGCCCCCAAAGCCTGAATAGATCCATTGTCAGATACTGAGGGAGGAAGGGAAGAAATTACTGGGGTTTTGACATAGATCTTTGTGCTCTCTTTAGCTATGGGTAAGGTGTCATCATTGCAGAGCAGCCAATATTGCTCCTTTGATTAAGGGCAAAAGTGATAAACCAGGAAATAATAGGCCAGTGAGACTATTATTGGAGAACATTCTGAGGGACAGAATTTACTTGCATTTGAAAATGGGAATAGTCAGCGTTGCTTTCTGTAGGGAAGGTCCTATCTCAAATTTGATTTTCTGTTGCATCTTTATCATAGGGTGGAAATGTCAGATAGTAGAGGGCATGGATTTACGAGATGTGCAAGGCACATTTTCTTAAAGACACTGCAGGGAATGTGGTAGAAACAGATGTAATAGCAACATTTAAAAAAAGAGGCATGGAATTTGGACCTTGTGCAGGTTGACTAGTTAGATTGGCATTAATAGTCAGCATGGAAACAATGGGCTGAAAGCCCTGCTTCCTGTACTATACAAAATGAAAAATAAAATTGGCATGAAGATAACATTTCCTTGCCAATGAGTGGCTATAATCGGAAATGCACTGTTCACGGATGTGGTGGAGGTAGGTTCCATTATGGTCTTCAAGAAGGATTTGGATAAATGACGATGAAGAAGGGTTAGAACTCATACATTCATTGGTAGAGACAAGGAACAGACATTGGGATTCCTTGTTTACTATGTTTTTATAATTCTCTATGTGTCAATACTATGGGCAAACACAAAAACAAGCTATGGTCAGACAGAAATTCAATCCTACGCTTTGGCATTGGTGCAATGTATCAATTTACACATGACGTTTTGACCATGTTCACTACCTGTTGCTATGAATTCTGTAAATCAGAGAATGTATATTAGTTCATAGTCACTAATAATTTTTTTCTGCTTCAACAATAACAATCCATTGCATTTCGAAACTTTACATGTTACCCAGACTTAAAGAGACAAAATGATCAGATCTCATAAATGTAATCCAACTGCTGTTTCAATTTTTTTTATCATACACTATTTGTTGCCTACAAATTCCTTCTCTTCTGAAAGCCACCTACTTAGGTTTGCATGTGCCCGATAACAGTTAAATAAAGAACTATATGAATTGGCAGAAGAATAATACCAATGGTTGACATCAACTATCATTTCCTTTCATGAAACATAAAGTGGTCACAAAGCTAACAAGGGAAGAACAATTGTGGAAAACAACTGTATAATATTTCATTATGTCATGTTTACAGCTCGACCACTGAAGACTTGGGATATTTGGACTAATCATACTTGAGGAGGATACATTAATTACTGTTTCAATGCAAGTCTGTATAAATTATATGAATTGAGCCAAAAATTAGCAAATGTTTATAGATCTCAATAATGTAATAAATAGAATGTATCTGACAAGCAGTTCTGAAGTTTTGTGAACAGTTCCTCATGATTCTCTGACCCAATCATTCAACTGTAACTTTTCCACTTGCATGTTCCAGCTCAAACTAAGAATGGCAATAAAATCATTTCCCATGGCTATTTATACTATGCATTAGAAAAAATACGATAAAACTGGAAAGATGATTTTCCTGGCCTGCCATACCAGTGCAAACCTTTTACATTGACTGTGTACATTAATATTAATAGATGAAACGTTGAGAAGGGCTACCCAAGATTTCATCAAGCACAAATCTGATGATGAGACAACCACATCGGCCATGTAGATGAAGAAAAATCAAACTTTAATTGAAAGAACAATTTTAAATTGTAAATTAAATACAGATTGATGCCAGGACCTGATTCGTAAGTTTAACCTCATTGTAGCATAATTTCTGTAAAAGAATAGAGGTTCACTTCCTTCAAGAATTACATGACATGCAATTGAAACTGAAACTCAGAAAGTGGATCGAGTGGTACCTGATTTTTCTCTTCAAATCACAAGTGACTTAACCTGATAAGATTAAGTGACCTATGACTTATTGCAGCCATTGTAACCATTGGAAAAATTGGCCTGCATATTTTCACATATAGGTGCATCTGATGTTTAACATCACTAGACATTCCACATACATCCCCCCCCAAAGTTAGAACTTTGTTTGCAACATTGTACCTCCATTGATCATTCACTGAACAACATAGAGTACAGTTTCATATTTTGTTGCATTTGTGCCTTCTTAAAGGAATACTCTACTAACACCTGATTGGGTGACTTTAGATCTTACTACAGAATTCTCAATAATCTTCCAAATTTCACAGAGTATCCTTAAGCCAACAGGGATGATTTTATAAGCATTCAACTCCTGAGATATTCATTTAGTTGGTGCTTCAGAAGGACAGTGCTGGTAACAGTCATTTTCTGGAGGCACCAGTTTAGCAATGACTTGGGCCACAGCCTGGGTTGAGGCAATTAGGGAGGAGGCAAAGACAGGCCCATGTATGACGAACCACCATTATATTGTCACTGTATTTTCAAGTGCCCACAGTAGATGTCTGTATTGTTACTTTATTTACTGCTTACCACAGTATCAGAGAGGTTACATAGGCACTGTATACTTTGACTTCAGTGATGACAGAGACATCTCAAGTACTGGGATTTCTAATCGGAACAGGCAGCAACGTCAGTAATCAGGTGTTCATAGGGGGTTCCATTAGTAATCAAAAGTTTCTCAATATTATGGTTACTTTCCCAACATCCAGTGTCATATTTCTTCAGAAAGGTTAAACCATCAGACATTTTCTACACCTGCTGCTGCGGAAGGAGCAACTCCTGGGGAGAATGAATCGTACTTCCCTAAGTGTTGAATTCAGTTTTTGCAATGAGAGTCTCACAAACAATAGTATTGTTCTTCAACATTATTGATCTTTTGAAAAGGAGATTTTAGCACCCACATCCTGCAGTGTGTGTCTTGCAATTGTTGAGATGTTTTCAATGGGTTCTTTGTGCTTCACCCACTGGCAATTCAAAGATGGCAACCAGTGCCAGATGAAGACCAGCATAAAGCACATAACAATGAAAGCCTCTACATTCCACTTGGTCATGTTCTAAAGCAAGGCCTTTTTAGGTGGACCTAAATGTGTTAACTTTGTAGAGCAAATTACAGGTACCATATTTCCACAAAATGCAGACTTATTTTTATTAATAAATATAGAAGGAAAATGACCAAAGTTGAAATTATCAATGTACCAAATTAAATTTGTCAAGATAGCATTAGCAGTGGTAAGGAAATGTATTTCAGGGAAATCAGACGTACATTTAGGTATGGAGAGATTGAATGCAGAAATACAAAGTGTATTCCTTTAGAGAAAATTACATACAATTTAAAAAATAAATATGCTAACTGTTTGAAAATTTGGAGCTCGTATATCCAAAGTTTAAGGGGAAATATATAAAAGTGTACTTATGGCCTCTTAAGACCTGTGTTAATCTTCTTCCCTAAAAATACGATGGAATCCCAGTGTATGAACCGATCCTTTGAGCAATTCAGGAAACTATTTCTTCTTCCTTTTCTATATTTCATATAAGTATATATCTCATTTATATTATTCATATAGTTTTAGTGCAGGAGAGAGGGGAGGGTAAGGACAGGGTAAAAACCATCTCCTCCTATCATGTCTCTTAGGTCTGTGGATCTTTCACTCAGCATAAAGGGTCCTTCTCTACTTTTTAAATTTTTTTAAATTTTTCACACTATGAACCATATTGACCAAAATACACACAAACGTTTCCCTCTTGAATATACACAGTGTCATTTTCTCCCCTTTTATCCGCCCTCCCTTCCCTCCCTCCTTCCCACCCCGCTCCCCACCCACTCAACGTTCAACATATATGATACATTAAACCCATTAAACAATGTCATCGCACAATGAAAATAAACAAGAAATTTGTGTCATCTACTTTTACACACTGGGTCAGCTCATTTAGTCTTCTTCTCATTCTGTCATTTTAGGTGGTGGAGGTTCACGGTAGGACTTCTCTGTTGTGTTCCATGTACGGTTCCCAAATTTGTTTGAATACTGTGATGTTATTTCTTAAATTATATGTTATTTTTTCCAATGGAATACATTTATTCATTTCTATGTACCATTGCTCTACTCTCAGGCTATCTTCTGATTTCCAGGTTGACATAATAAATTTTTTTGCTACAGCTAAAGCTATCATAATAAATCTTTTTTGTGCTCCATCCAATTAGACAGATGTTTTCGCTGTAAGAAGGAGATGGGAACAACAGTATATGCAATTTTGGCATGTGAGAAAGTGGAAAAGTTTTGGGAAGATCTAAATCAGGTATTAAATAAAATCACAAAAAGCAACATACCAAAAAATCCAGAGATCTTTCTTCTAAGTAATATAAGGAGTAAAGAACTGAGTCCTTCTCTACTTCATGTAGCTTCTCTCTTCCACAGTTCCATACCATATAAATTTAGAGTTGATTTGCAAAGTATGGCTTTAAAGCCCTTTTAGGATAGATGTGCAGAAAATATTCAGAAGATGCATTCAACTAAATTTAAGATTCTGGTTTGTAAACAATACAAGTTTAGGTCCCTTCCACCTCCCTCTCCTTCCCTTCCACTCCCTCCCCCTATTCCCCCCCCCCCACCCCCCACACCCGCATTGTTATGATGTTTTCATTTAATAGCAATTTGCTGTGGCAGTGGGCAGCATGGTTGGCGTAGTGGTTAGTGCAACTCCTTTTCAGCTCCAATGATCAGGATGGGGTTCAAATCCCGCACATTCTGTAAGGAGTTTGTACTTTCCTTTGGTGTCTGCTTGGATTTTTCTCGGGTGATCTGCTTTCCTCCCACTTTTCAAAATGCACCAGGGGTATAGGATAATTGACTGCAAATCAGGCAGCACAGACTCTTGGGCCAAAATGGACTGTTACCGTGCTGTTTATCTAAATTATATATAGAAAAAAAATAAAATCTGCAATTTAGCCTACAATGGCAAACAAGAGAACAGCTATTTGGAAACAAGAGTGTCTCAAACATTGTTTTCAAATCTGGTGGGCCAACACATGGCACTTAATGCAAGAAAACATTGTACATGATACTGGGCAAAGCACATCTCAAAACATCCCTCTGCAATTCCCTCGGGCACTCATCCCTCCCTAACCATCACATCCCTGGCGCCCTCCCCTGTGCCCGCAGAAGGTGCAACACTTGCCCCCACGTCTCTCCCTCACCACGGTCCATGGCCCCAAACAGGCCTTTCATGTGAAGCAAAACTTCACTTGTACATCCAGAGGACTGGGATTCTCTCAAAATTTGAAGTGTTCAGTCACATAATCCTATCATGGAGAGGACTCGGATTTTGTAAATGACTGAATGGAGAAGAGCAGAGGAGCAAGAGTTGGAGAAGAGGGAAGAATTCCAAACTCTTCTGGAAGACAAAATGTTAATGCTTTCAATTAAAATGTGAAGCCAGGAATCTGTGAGTTTTGGTTTGGTTACGATATAATAAGGATAGAAAATAAACAGGAAGATGATCTGTTCAAGTCAAGCAAAAGGCTCTTGAACCTCCATTTTGCCATCCTCTGAGGCTTGAAATATTGCTTTAGTTTTCCTTAGCAATAATGAAAATTTACTTTCTAAGGTCATAGAGGAAAGCATTGCCTTGTTTTAGTCCCGCAACCTTCTACTTCTTGGTCCCTACCTGTCTATTCCCATTTCCAAAGTTTATGTTAAACCCTTCTCATTCACTTTCCGGCAATACGTTCAGGTGGATTATTCTTGTGAGTACACAAGACCACAGATGGTCTTGAAAATTAGGGCAACACACAAAATGCTGGAGGAACTCAGGAGGTGGGATAATATCTGTGGAAGGCAATATATAGTTTTAGGCTTCATCAGGAATATTATTAAATCTTATCCAATTTTATCCACCTCCAGCATTGAATGGAAAAAAAAGTCCAGGATTTAACTTGCATTTGTTTTCTCGACACAAAACTGGTGTAGATGATCTTAAAATTTTCTCCCACAGCCCATTCATAAATAGCTGCTGATGTCTTGCATTTGTTTTCCAAAGAGGAGTTGAATGTTACACTAAACTGAGTTAGACTTCCAATAAGCCATGTCATTATTGTTAAAGCTTGGTAATAAAATCATTGAATTTCATGCCAATTTACCAAGTTTTTATTAGAAGTATACCTGTACTTTTAGTCAAATAAGTTTGAGCTCATGAATGCATGATTCTGTATCATGAGATCTCATTTTGTCTCCATGTCTTCAGTGTCTTATTACAGTGACATCTGTTATTCAAATAGTGACTGTCTATTTTTAGAAGTTCTCATTCTGTACAATTACAAATACAGTAATTCAATCTTTAAACTGTTTTGATTTTTCAATGAACATCTTCAGTAATCATGAATTTCTTCTGCACCATATTTGGACATATAGAACATTACAGCACAGGAAGCAGGACTTTTGGCTCTTCTGAAAAAGCTAGCAAATAAAGTCATTGTATCATAATAATTATTGCTTATCGTGAACTTCTAAATCTAAAAATGGCAACGATAAATTGAAACTAATAATAATTGTCACCATTTAGTGTGTATTTCTTGGGTGATCTGCTTTCCTCCCACTTTTCAAAATGCACCAGGGGTGTAGGATAATTGACTGAAAATCGGGCAGCACAGACTCTTGGGCCAAAATCGACTGTTACCGTGGTGTTTATCTAAATTATATACAGAGAAAAAAAAATCTGCAATTCGGGCACTCACCCCTCCCTACCCAATACACATGTTTCTTCATTAAATAGGTGTAATTATCTAAATATTTCTACTTTTCAGTATAGCATTCAATCTTGCCCAAACTGTATTTTATCCATAATTACTTTGTTTTGTGATGAAACTCAATGAAAATAAATTCAAATCTAATTTTGGTGCAAAATAGTAGAATTTTACAAAGGCTTGCAAGTAAATTTCCAATTAGAAATACAGTGACAAGAAATTAAAAAAAACACCAGGATTCAAGGAGGAAAAATATCAATTTCAATAGCTATTACCTGAGCCAAAGCAAAATTAAAAAAGAAATATATATTTTTTTTAAAATAAAGATTTATTGCTTTGGTCATGAATTATCAGTTACTAATATTTCAATATCATTCTAAAATAGGAGAAAACATTGCGGCCACTGTTGCCTGTTTAAGCAGGCAGTGAGAATTTCCTTGGAGAAGCTTAGTGACACACATTGTCTCCTGCAGAGCACCAGATGGGAAGTGTCAGCAGTCTGCCTCAAACAACTCCAAAAAAAAATGTCAGTAATAATCTCCCTGCAGAAGCAAACTGCCAACGGTAATAACTACCTCAATCTTGGGTATTTTGTTAAACTATACAAAACATGAACACTCAGCCACTTTCCTGCTCCTTAGCAGGGAGATGGGAACCAGAGTGATAGGGCCAATGGCATTCAAGTAGATGCAGTGTGCAGTGAGATTGTGAGAAAGGATTGATAGTCTATGTGGCAAAATTGCAGACATAAAGTTAAGATTTAATTCATGGTGCTATGGAGATAAAATTGAGAAGGGTGATGAATGTAGGACTGAAGATCTTGCAGTGCAATTGGCAAGTAAGATGGTGTGGGCACTGTCACAGCTGGGACGGAAACACCTGGTGCATGGCAAGGACAGGCTGATGTCTTGGCGGGAAGGGGCCGGGTGGTTCTGTTGGTTAAAAAGATCAAATCCTTGGAAAGATGACATAGGATCAGAAGGTGTAGAATCCCTATAGTTAGAATTAAGAAATGTGCAGTTGGAGAGGGAAAATCAATTTGATGCTGGATCCCAAGAAAAGGAATTTATAGAATGCCTGTGGGATATCTTCTTAGAACAACTTGTGGTAGAGTTGATGAAGGAACAGGCGATTCTGGATTGGCTGTTGTTTAAATGAACCAGATTTAATATAGGATCTTAAGGTAAAGAAACTCTCAAAAGGCTGTGATAATAATATGATAGAATTTACCCTGCACTTTATGAGAGTAAAACCAAAATTTATATATCTATATACCTATCTATCTATCTATCTATATATAAAATAAATCCCCATGGAATAAAGGGGATTACATGGATGCAAGACAGGAGGTGACCAATGTCGATTGGAAGCTGATACTAACTAGCAAGATGATGGTAGAGCAACAGTGGCCAGAGTTTCCAAGGCTAACTCAGAATGCACGGGAACAATTCATACCAAGGACAAAGAAGTGTTCTAAGGAGAGGATGAGGCAACTGTAGTTAACAAAGGAAGTCATAGCATAAAAGCAAAATAATGCAACAATTAATGTTAAGATAGAGGATTAGGTCACTTTTAAAAGAATCAGAAGGCAACTAAAAAAGCTTTGAGAGAAAAGTTTAAATACAAGGGTCACATAAAACAGGATGTGAAAAGTTTTTTTTCAGATACATAAAGAGCAAAAGAAAGATGAGGGTGGACATTGGGCCACTGAAAAATGACACTTGGGAGATAGTAATGGATACAAGGAGATGCTGGAAGAACTCCAGTTTCTTGCATTGGTTTTCACTTTAGAAGATGCAATCATTATGGGAGTTGAAGGGGCAGAAATGGGCATAATCATTATTACGAAGGAGAAGGTACTGAGGTTAAAATGTCTGAAGAGGAATACATCACCTTTACCAGATAGATTACACAACTATGGTTCTTAAAGATATAGCTGAGGACATTATGAAGGCCTTGGTGGTGACCTTTCAATCATCGTTGGCTTCCAGAATGGTTCCAGAGGACTGGGAAGTTCCAAATGTCACTCCACCCTTCAAGAGAGGAAGACAAAAGGCAGGAGAAATTATTGTCTGGTTAGTCTTACTTTGATGCTTGACAAGATGCGGGAATCTATCATCCAAGAGGTGATTTGGGGGCACAGACGCTCACAGTAAAATAGACAGAAGTCAACAGGGTTTCCTTAACAGGAAAATTTGCTTGACAAACCGATATTAATTCTTTGAGGTAACAGGAAAGACAAAGTAGAGTCAGTGGGTGTAATTTGCTTGGATTTTCAGAAGGCCTATGACAAGGCTCCATGCACAAAGATGTTGAGCAAGAAGAGTGCTCATGGTATCACAGGAAGGCTATCAGCATGGATTGGCTGACTGGCAAGAGACAGAAAGTAGGGATAAAAGAGACTTTTTGTAGTTGATAGGGTTCTGTGCTTGGACTGCATCTTTTCACATTACGTTAAAAATTTGGATGATGGAATTGATGGTTTTGTGGCCAATTTACAAGATGGGAGAAACATAGGGGAAGCACTGAGTCTACAGAAAGACTTATTAGATAGGTTAGAAGATGGCAACGAAATGGCAGATGGAATACACTGTAGTGAATCTATCATCATGTACTTCAGTGGAAGAAATAAAAGGGTAGACTAGTTTCTAAACTGGCAATGAGTTTAGAAATAAGAGGTGCATGCAAGATTCCCTAAAGATTAACTTGCACGTAGAGTCAGTAGTAAGGAAGGTAAATGCATTGCTAGCATTCCTTTTGAGGGGACTAGAATATAAAAGCAGAGACGTAATGTTGAGGCTTTATAATACATTGGTCAGACCACACTTGGCAGTATTGTGAGCAGATTTAAGTTTCTTATCCAAGGAATGCTGTGTTGTTATTAGAGATGGACGTTCATTGGAATGATCCCTGGACTAAAAGGGTTATTGTATGAGGATCCGGAGGACTGTACCTGCTGGAATTTAGAAGGAGACTGAACCTCCTTGAAGCCTAATGAACACTGAAAGGAATCGATAGAGTGGACGTGGAGAGGGACGATCATATAGTGGCAGAATCTGGGAATACAAAATCTGGGAATACAGAATCTTCAGAATACAAAAAACTTCCCTTTAAAATTGAGTTAACATATTTATACCCAGGTGACCTCTATGCAAAACATTGCTGTCAATGGCTGTGGAGGCCAAGTATAAAATAAAGGTAAATAAATTCTTGATTAAGAAGGGAATCAGGGATTATGCAGAGAAGGCAGGAGATTGGGGATGAAAAGAATTATAAATCAGCCTTGATGGAATGGAGGGGCAAAGTCAATAGGCTGAAAGGCCTAATTCTACTCCCATGTCTCATGGTCATATAGGCTTTGGAAGCATGACATTCATTACAATGGGGAATTGCTGTGGCACTGAAGGAATTCCATCAGCTCGCAGATTATTTGCTGGGCTAACTGAGACACGTTTCGAACAGACAGGTTAAAAAAAATTCCGCAAGGCTGTCTTTGAATTTCACTTTACTTCCAAGGATCACATACTGGCGTGCTGCTGTGAGATTGATGAAGAATAGAGTCAGAGGAAAAGTGAGGCACACATTTAGTGTTTACTTTTTCACTCAGGTAAGAATTATTAGTGCACTGCTGTAGAGACAAAGGGGGCTGGTATGGTGTTGTAATCCAAGTCTGAATGTGTACATTTTTATTACGAGTTAGTGCTGCAAAAATAAAGTCTTCAATAAATAAAATCTGTACTGCATTGAAGAGGATGCTTCATTAACTGAGTGTTCTGGAATCCCATCTTCAGCAGGATTTGGATGTTATCCATCACAGGAATAATTTTCTGATCAATTACACATACATAAAGGCTGGAGATAAGAAAGAGCAGATGCTGTAATCTCAGGGCAAAAAAAACCAAAACAGCTGGAGAAATTAAGCAGGTCAAAATACCTGCTGGGGAAAAGAGTCAACTTTTTGGTTAAACTCTTGCCCCAGGACCTCTGCTTCCAAAGACTGTTACTGTATGTAAAGTAATTGTAGTTAACAGTGGAGAAATGAAGATATTAACAGAAATGATGAGAAGGTTAGGGCCATCGGGCATTGAGATTTAAAAAAAATGCCTTACAGTGGAAATGGGAGTAGTGGAGATGTCAAATCAGTTTCATATTTCAAGGAATGAAAAGAATGTTTACTTAGCAGATGCTGCAGTTCAGCTATTTTATTTTACTACACTTCTTAAGTTCCACTTTTCATCTGTGTTGCTCAGAGAATATCAAATCCAATTGCCACCTTTTGACAGGCACACGTCTATTTCTAGTGGAGGAAAATGTATTCAAGAACCAACTGAAGCAGTTATTTCTCATCTACCTGCATTGTGTTGGCAGTAACTCAACATTACCAGCCATCAAACCAGTGCGCAGCTGACATTTCATTCCATCACCTCTCCATAGACACAATTTCACCTGGCCACCCTGGGTTCCCTTCTTTTTAATTGTGCATGATAGCTCTTCATGACCTCTCCTCCTGGATTTCCAACAGCATATGCAAAGGTTGATAGAAATGTGTAAAATCCATGCTGGGTCCTTATTAAAGCAGAAACAATGTATCCCTCATCTCTGGCCTCACTTTCACTTGTCACATCCCTTTTTACTGCTCAGTATACTGGACCTAAGACTCACTTTGGGGACAGGGCCCTGTGTGCGCTGAGAACTCATACAAGATACTGAAATGGGCCGACGTCAGACAATCACAGGGATTCATCAGCATCTATCATTGGTTAGATTTTCCAAGCAGCTTTCTGCTGGTGGCTGTGTCAGTGTTGCAGAATCAGCCCTTCAGTTTCAAGCTATGAATGTCGGTTCAGGAAATTCAAACATTTGGACTTCATTTTAAAGGACTCCTGAACAAAGCCATTCAGTTAATTGATGATAAATGAGATGGCAAAAATGATTGATACAAACTTAAATCTGCTGTAAAAACAGGAGCATGGGTATTTCCAAGCCTGGTGAACATAATAAAACATTTGTAATTGATCTCCAATATGGAAATGTTAACACTTGCTTGCAAAACTAAGTTATGATTGCAAATGAATCCAAGCATGTCATTTGTGTGTCACAGTTGAATTCTGGTATACATAACACTTGAGATTATGAAACTGAACACCAAACTACATTCTACAAAATATGGCTGTGTTAACAATGACGTTGCAATGCTTTCCATTTCCACCACCGAAAACAATCAATTTACAAGACGTTTTATTTTCCCCATTCGTAAGAAAAATGACAACATTTCTGAAAGGAGGTTATAGAATTCCAAACATATGCAGGAGATCCCTACCCCAATGGTCATTTAATATTTCAAGAAAATTGAATTTGCCTCTAGAGTTACTTCTGCTGTACAAGTTTAACCAATTTCCTTTCACTCCGCTTTTGGTGGTTGAATATATTAATTGCTGCCATTAGTTACCCTAGCAAAGAGCATGTCAACAACTGCTAATGGATCATGGGCTTAAAATAATAATCATTTCATGATCAGATTCATTAATCTAAAGATGAGATTGTCACAAAGGTAAAATGAAAATACACAAAAATTTCCTCATTTCATTCCATGGTTGTATTTCATGTACAGTACAATAATACACAGGGCTCTATAATTGATGACTTTTCAGTGTTTAAGCTCCATTCTGATTGATTTTTTTAAATTCACATTAAGTGCAAAAATATAGGCTTGAAAAGATTTCCAAGCCATTGGGGATTCTTAACTAATGATATTCCATATCTCCAATGCCATATATTTTGTAAAAAACACATTAACATTTGCAGGAGGAATGAGGTTGTCAAAAGTTCAAGTAGTAATGTTCAAGCAGCATCTATTTTTAAAAAAAGGACACTTTCCTTAAAATTGAATTGGATAATAGGTGAATTGTGCAAATTAGGTACATAATTCACAATAATGTCCCGATGGTTCTCCAACATCAGTTGCTCTCCAAATGATGCCATTTAGGCAAGACACAAACATGGGTAATTTGGGATGCAAACTGGAGCTTTCACAAAAAAAAAAACACACATTACAATGAAGAACAGATATTGATGCTATTTTTTCTTGTTGAGAGGAATAATCTGCTAACATCAGTGCATCTTGCTATGCAGCACTAATACATTGCAGGCTGCTCAAATGCCTTCCAAATTTCACAGAGTGTACCCAAACTAAGCGAGAGTATTGTCATGTACAGTAAAACCCAGTATCCGGAATTCAAGCAACCGACAAAAACAAAAATCACAGAAAATAAATCTGTAAAAAAAATACAGAAGTTTAAAATTGACACAGCTCACCATTAATTTGCCAATCATACAGTCTAAGCAACCAGGGTATTCACTTATCTGGCATCTACCAGTCCTCACAGGTGCTAGATACCAGGGGTTTTACTATGCTATGGATCTCTCAGTCGTGATTCCATTTGCATCACTGCATTAGCAACTGGTAGGTGAGGTGCAATAGTCTCTGCAACATCGAGTGCAACTCCCACACCAGAATCATGGAGATCTGTACATTGAATTAGCCCAAATGTGGTCAACTGAATAATGTTATAGTTCAGTTTTAAAAAAAAAACACAAAAATAATCAACCAAATTAAAATGGAGCATTTTAAAATAGAAAAATTGAACTGAACTCATTTCACATCTTTATATCACAGAGGCTCTCAGTGGCTACATTCTGGCCGGTGGAAGGCCGCCTTTATTGAGTCAGCTTCAGACCACCGCTATGCCAGAGGGGTTTAAGGGGGCCAAGCCCTCTGCCAGGTCACCCCACCTGAGGGGAATGGGAGTGAGTGCGACCAGAAATGTCTCACTCGAGTGAAGCGACTGGTCCTGTAGCACTGAATGAACTCACTACAGCAGACACAGTGGAAAACTCAAAAATGCTTCCTTTGGTAATGAGCTGCAGGCAAAGGTGAATGAACTTCCGAAGAGACTTTGGTGGGTAATGTTTGGTATGCCCCTCAAAAGAATGGTCAATGTCTTAAAACATGCACACCATGTGACTGCTCCCTGTAATGCGTGGGAAAAACGCAAATGACTGGATGCTCAATAGCTGCATTTGTTTCAACCTTCAGACCAACAATTGAGCTGGCTGTCAGATTAAAATACTTCTGGTCCTGCCAGTCCACCCTTTTCTCCTCTCACTTCTTTGCACTCTCAACACACTATGAAGAAGATAAGAGGTTGGGGCACCTCACTGGCCCTGCAGAATAGATACAAATTTTCATGTCTCCACTCCCGACTCCCGTTCACACATTGCATCTTTGGGAAAGGCAAACATCCCTCGTGCACAAGGCAAATTCTAGCATGTATCTATGATTCAAGGACTCCAGCGACAATTTTACTTCTTTGAAAACACCTCTCAGGCCTATGACTTCTACCTCCAGGAGAAAGATTGACAGCAGCCACCAATTGCAATTGGGTCACTATAATTATAAGTTTATTGTCATGTACAATGTAGAATGTACATAAGCACAAAAATTCTTATTTGCTACAGTTGAACAGGTACTTAGAGAAAATACAATGGTGGGTTTTTCTTGAACCTGAAGATGTTGGTCTTCAGAATTCTGAACCTCTTCCCCAAAGAGAGAGGAGGTTGCACCCAGAGTAAGGGAGGTCCTTCATGATGTCAGCTGCCTTCCTGAGACAGCACCTCACGTAGCTGCATTCAGTAGTTGGAAGGTCAGAGACCTGGGCCTGGCTAGGTTTGCCTTCTGGAGCCTTCTGCATTTGCAGGTATTTGAATTTTCAAACAAGCCATGATGGAACTGTTCAGAACATTTCTACAGCTCACCTGCAGAAGTTTGGTAGAGTAGTAAATCACATGACAAATCTACTCAGACTGAAACTTGTATATTTGTTGTTATTGCTTCATTGCCACTGCATCCAATACTTAAAATTCCCATTGAATTGCACGACTGGAGAACCATTAGCAATTTTGTTTGAAGAGACTACTCTCTGCCACAAGTCCAAAACAATAGGAATGGGTAACAAGTTCTAAGCATTTCACCAACCTTCACATAACATGAATATATTTAAAAATACTATTTAGCATTTACTTCATTAATATCCATACAGTCTTCAAGTGGTTTTCTAAAAGCAGCCAAAAACAATATTTACTTCACAGGACTTGGTTGAAAACAGGAGATATTTATTGGGCCAATTTCACTGATAAAACATTTTGAAATGGATTTCAATACCAATTTAGTATTAGTTATTTAATTTTTAAAATGCATTTAAAGCCATCGAGGGACAGCTGTCGTCATGGTTGCCCCTCGAGGTCGAGGATGATGGACTTCATTCCGTTGATCTATTTATGGGCTCTCAAGTGGTTTATGAGACCAATCTTGACTTTGAAAGATCTTCTGCATTCAGGACAAGTCATTCCAGATGACAGATTGGGCTTTGCTTGTTGCTGCCTCTCTTTCCATTTACTTCTCTCTTCTTCTAGTTCTGTACATCTGTTGGCTTTGAAATTCACTGTTCCTTCTCAGATGATACTTTGCCAGAGTTTCCTGTCCTTGGCATTGCTTTCCCAATTATTGATGTCAATGTTACATTTCTCAATGTTGGATTTTAAGGCATCTACGAATCTCTTCTGTTATTCACTCTTTTTCATTTGCCTTCTTTAAGGTGGGAGTAAAAGATTGTTTTGGCAGACATTCATCTTCCCTCTGAACAAAATGACCGCTCCATCTTCTTAATGATGTAGGCTTCAATGTTTGTGGATTTTGCTTCATTTAGCACACTGACGTTAGTTCTTCATCTTCCCAGCTGATATTTAAGATGTTTTGAAGACAGCGTTGATGAAACTTTTCAAGTGCCTTCAGATATCAAAGGTATGTTGTCCAGGTTTCCAATGTATACAGAAGCGTTGGGATCACCACTGCTTTTTCACTAATATTTTGGGTATCTAGGGACTGCATTAATTAACTAAAACAAAAACAATGTTAGCAGGAAAGTTGATAAAGGAAAGTCTGTGGATGTTGTCTACATGGATTTTAATAAGGCCTATGACAAAATTGCACATGGGAGGTTAGTCAGGAAGGTTTGGTCACTCTGCATTCATGCAGAGGTGGTAAACTTGGCTTTATGGGACAAGCCAGAGAGTGGTGGTGGATAATTACCACTCTGACTGGAGGCCTGTGACTTGTGGTGTGCCTCGTGGATCAGTGCTGGGTCCATTCTTGTTTGTCATCTAGATCGATTATCTGATGATAATGTAGTAAATTGGATCAATATGTTTGCAAATGAAGCAAAGATTAGATGTATAGTCGACAGCCAGGAAAGCTTTCAAAGCTTGCTGAGGGATTTGGACCAGCTTGAAAAATGGGCTGCAAAATGGCAGATGGAACTTATTGTAGTCAAGTGTGAGACATTGCATTTTGGAAGGACAAGTCAAGAAAGAACATACATGGTAAATGGTAGGGCACTGAAGTGTACAGGTGGAAGAGAGGGATCTGGGAATTCAGGTACACAATTCCTGAAAGTGGGATCACGGGTAGATAGGGTTGCAAAAAGATCTTTTGGCACATTGGCCTTCATGATTCAAAATATTGAGTACAGGAGTTGGGCGCTATGGTAAAGTTGTACAATACCTTAGTGATGTCAAATTTGGAGCATTGTGTTCAGTTTTGGTCATCTAGCTACAGGAAATCTATCAATAAGATTGAAAGAGATCAAAGAATGTTACCAGGCTTGAAGAACTGAGTAACTAGGAAAGGTTAAACAGGTTAGGACTTTATTCCAGAGAGACAAAGGAGATGCAGTGCATGTTGGAAATTTGAACTTTCAAAAGATGCTACATGCGAGATTGCTTAAGAAGAAGAAAGCCCATGGAAATACATTAGCATGGGTAGAGCATTAGCTGATCGACGGGAAACAGAGTGGGAATAAAGGGATCCCATTCTGGTTAGCTACTGGTTACCAGTGGTGTTCCATATGGGTTCATGTTGGGGCCACTTATTACAATGTATGTTAATGATTTGGATTGTGGAATAAATGGCTTTGTGGCTAAATCTGCAGATGATAAAAGGCTAGGTGAAGGGGCAGGTTGTGATGAGGAATCTGAGTAACTTAAATTAGGAGAATGGGTAAAGAGGTGTGCAAATGAAATACAATGTTGGAAAGTGTACAGTCATGCACTTTGATAGAAGGAATAATAGGGCAGACAATTATTTGGATGGAGAGAAAATTCAAACTTCAGAGGTGCAAAGATACTTGGGGGATTCCCTAAAGGTTAACCTGCAGGTTGAGCCAGTGGTGAAGAAGGCCAATGCACTGTTGGCATTCATGTCAGGAGGAATAGGATACAAGGGTAGAGAATGTGATTTTTTTTTCAATATTTTATTTTTCACACCATAAATCACGTTAGCCATGATATACAGAGAATGTGATATTGAGGATTTATAAGGCACTGTTGAGGCCATAGAGTATGTGGTACAGTTCTGGGCTCATTATTTAAGAAAGGATGTGCTGGCATTGGAGACCTTTCAGAGAAGATTCACAGGAATGATTCCTGGAATTAAGGGAGTAGTATACAAGCAATTTCTTTTGTGATAGAGTGGCAAACCTTTGGAATTTGCTACCATGGGTGGCTGTGGAGGCTAGGTTGATGGGTGTATTTAAGCCAGAATGATAGGTATCTAAACAGTCAGGGTATTAAAGGTTATAGAGAGAATGCAGGGAAGTGGGGTCACCTGGGAGAATGGATCAGCTCATGATGGAATGGTGGAGCAGACTCAGTGGGCTGACTGGCCTACTTCCGCTCTTAAATCTTATGGTCTTATTTCCTAGAGCGTAGAAGAATGAGGGGAGATTTGATCAAAGTATCCAAAATTACGATGGGTACAGATTAAGCAAATGCAAGTAGGCCTTTCTCTACCAAGGTTAGGTGAGATACATACCAGAGGGCATGCATGAAGGTTGAAGAGGAAGAGTTTAGGGGGAATTAGGGAATATTTCTTTATGCAGAGATTGGTGGGAGTCTGGAACAAGCTGCCAGCTGAAGTGGTGTATGCAAGCACAGTTTTAATATGAAAAAAATATCAGATATGCGGACAGATAGGTGGGGTATGGATGGATATAGACTCTGGTGCAGGTCAGTGTAATAGTTCAGCACAGACTAGAAGGGCAGAGGGTCCGTTTTTGGTGCAGTAATGCTCTACAGATCTAATTAGCCAACTAAAAAAAATGCCATTGGTTCATCTATGGGGAGAGATCTATAGTTCAACGCAAGCCTCTACATTCAGAGCATGCATGTGGGATTTTAAAATGCACACTGTAGCTAGCTTGCAGTTCTCAAGAGGATTGTCAGCGTGATATGTACTGGGAGGGGAAAATGTTTTGGTGAACATCAACAATCTGTGAGACTTCAGAGGCCAAAACCAACTGAACCAACCACAAACACAATAGCAACAAAGGGAGGCCAAGTGCATAGTTTAAACTACTTTTACATTTTAACATGCCCTCCACAAAAAAAATGACATTTATATTTTTTAATGATTATATATGTAATTATTTATAAAATGAGGAATGATATTTCTTGAGGTCCTATTCATTATTCTGGTAATAAAATCTCAAAATATTGCCATAAATCTTCATGAGCCCAAAATCTCAAAAAATGATGCATGTGTGACTGAAAAACCTGCAGTATATCACAGTGAAGTGGCTGAATGAATGCAATCACAGATGCAAGACTGTCAGATTAGTCCTGAAAGAGATTTACAAGATATACAAGAAGAATAAATTGTTCCACTTCCTGTTACCTCCAGGGGCAAGACATAACATTTTACCAGCAGATGTGCAAAGTGTAACTGGATTAGTCTTAAATTTTAGAGTTCTGACACAGGAACTAGAAGGACCACATTATCTTTGACTTGGTTTTCCTGCCAGCTCTTCATAATATTGCTTTCAAAGATGAGATGGCCCGTGCTCATCTGATGTGGCTCAGTGGCAATGCAACTGCTAACAGACAGATTAGAACTGAAATGGAGAAAATTTGCTGAGAAATGCAATAACAATATTAGCAGCTCGAGCACAGTTCTATTTATCAATAATTTAGTCCTGCTCTGTCAAGACAAAAGTTTCTCCAGCCCTTATAGAAACAGTTAACTTTGCAAGACAAATAAAATGCTTGTAAACAACCAAAGGTAACAAAATAGCAGACTCCTGGGTTTGGATACAACTTCCTGGTGCAATGGATACAGTTTCAGGTTTGGGGAGCTAGGCTACTCATGATTTCAGATTCAGGTTTATTGTCAGAGAACATACATGACATCTAAATACAAACCTGAGATTCTTTTTTCCTGCAGGCGAGGCTGAATTGCCACCTAGTGATAGTGAAAAAAAATGTATATGTAAACAAATTTTAAAAATGTAAAGAACTGACTGTGCAATACAAAGAGAGAAAAAAGGGCAAAATTAAGAGTCCTTAAATGAGTCCCTGATAGAGTTTGTTGTTGAGGAGTCTGAGAGTGGAGGGGTAGAAGCTGTTCCTGAACCTGGTGATACAAGTCTTGTGGCATCTCTATCTCTTCCCTGTTGGTAGAAGCGAGAACAGAGCATGCTGGGTGGAATGGGTATTTGATGATTGCTGCTCCTCTCCGACGGCAGCAACCACCCACCCCCCACCCCCACCCGTGGTGCAGCCAATCAGCACACTTTCCACCACACATCTGTAGAATGCTGGGAAATCTGACATTTTCTGCAATTATTTTCAGCTACTTAAACCCAGCCATACATTAACCCAGCCATTTGCAACAGAGGCCCCATGGACCCACTGGGGGGCACTGCACATTTAAGTAAAAACCTTGTTTTATTTTTCACCAAAACTAATACAATTTTTATGTAGGCAGTAGAAGTACTGAAGAAGCAAATATTTGACTGCTTCACAGGGAAGGGGGCCCATAAACTTTGAGCAGATCCCGGGGGTGGAGGGGGGGGGGGGGGCATAGCTGAATAAAGGTTGAGATTGGCTTTATTAACCTATAACATCCAGCTTTCCTGACCCATCCAGCTAAGTAGACATGATGGCAATGCATAAAATGCAATTGCACACCCACAATTTAAACACACACTACAAGTGTCACATCCAATGAATCCTGGGGTCGGCTGTACATCAAAATCAATAGGCAAAACAGATTGCAGATGAGAAAAGGTTGCCTTGAGACTAACAGATTATGGTAATGAGAGTTGCAGGGACCTTTGCGACTATCATGTGTCCTGTGAGTGGAACGAGGAATTCAGTAGCTGACATAAGAGAAATGCTGCGATAGGGAGCAGGGTTATGGGGTCAGCTTTGCAAAGAGCTCAATGCCGTCAAGATCTGGAAAGGAGGCTGCTGTTCAGTGGCGGATTAACTACCACCCGGGCCCCTAGGCTGAGCTTTAGTAAGGCCCCCTCCTGACCTTGCCCCCCTGACCTACCATCCCCACCATTCTTTGAATAGAATAAAATTAAATTGTTCGATGCCCTCATGTATTCTACATTTATCCACCAATATGTGCTGGGAATACACCAGTTGGTGTTTGGTTGCAGAATCAGATATTTTTGCACCCGCAGTTTGGCACCGGATATGTTGGCGCTGGACATTTTGGTGAAAACAAAGACTTTTGTAGCCCTTTGGACATTTTGGCATCTGCAGTTTGGCACCAGCTCTCGCATTTGGTTATTGATATGGCATGTAGTTTACTATAATTTTTATTAATATAATAAATATTAAGCATTGATTAAAATTGTTTCTTGGCATTAACAATTTATTCACTTATTATACTTACTATGAAGCGAGGAGCTGCGCTTCGTATGGTCGTGTCGGACCCTGCACTCAGAACAGCAGTTGTGGCTCAATCACATTAAGCTGATCAACATGTCACTGTGGCCTCTGAGTGACTGAGTCAACAGGACCAGGGGACAGGGGAACCAGGTGGAGAGACTGGGTGGCAAACCAGTCACAAAATCTAGCCTAAAATAGTCCAAAAATAGAAATTTGGAGATTCAATTATTTATTGAAGATTCTCTACAAAGTCTTGCTTTACATGCAGACAAATTGACAAAAAAAAATCCTGCATCTAATAACTATGGATGTAAAAAAGTCTTAAGGCTAGAAAAATCTAGAAATCTAAGTTGTAGTGTTCATTATTGTCATAACATTTGTACATATCTGATGTAAAACGACTCGGCGTAGATGGGGTTGGCTTGAAACTGTTACAGCAGAAATTGTTTCTGGACATCCATGCACAAATGTTTAATATTGCCTCCAGCAGTTCTTGTTGCATTCTGTTTCTCAGTTTTGTTTTGATAAGGTTAATCTGAGAGTAAGTTATTTCAAAGGCCACATTGTGAACTATGAGAGAACCAGTTGGATGTTTCAGGCACCATAAATTCTACATTGCAAGACATAACTTTAAGAGCATATGATGACTATAGCTGTATAGAATGGTAAATCCACTTGATGTGAACAACTGTTGGATTTATCTCTCCGAACTTTGTTGTGAATAAACTTGTATTTCCGGACATTGTATCACACCCATCTGATGCAAGACCTGCACATATCACTTGACAGTTACTTATCAATCAGGAATTTCATTAATGCAGTAAAAATAGACTTTACTGATCCAGGATCTACTGAAATCATACCCAGAAAACTTACACAACCTTACACATCCTAGAACTGTAGAAATGAACCATGATGCAGAGTTGTTTCTCTGTTGGTACTTTCGCCAATGAGAGTATGGTGCGTCATTTAAATCCTGCAATAAATCTTCCTAAATCGATGGACTGAGAACATGTTTAATCAAAGGAGTGCATTTTGTATGATGGACTGCCAAGTCTTCCCCAGATATACTTCAAACTAATTCCCCTAAGTGATCCACTGTTGGTACACTTGAATGGCAAGCAAAAAACACAAAATGCTGGAGAGGCTCAGCAGTTCAAACAGTATCCTTTATGTAGTAAAGGTAAAAATACAGAACCGACATTTCAGGATTGAGCTCTTTATCAAAGTATGAGAAAATGCCAGCAGGTGTCCGAACAGAAGAGTGGGGGGGGGGGGGGGGGGGGTGGGGGTGGTGCGGACCAAAGGTAAGAGATGATAAGTGGAGAAAGGAGGGAGGGGACAGCAGCAGTAAGGGGGAGGGGCGATGGGTGGGTGTGTAGAAAAACTGGAAAGACAGGAAAAAGGGAGAGGGAAACAAGTAGGTTTAATGGAAAGCAGTACTTCATCTCCTGCCTTTGCCCCACACCCTCCCCCCCCCCCCCACCAACTCATCTGTTCGGGGGCCTGTTGGCATTCCCGCATACTTTGATGAAGGGCTCAAGCCTGAAACTTCGGTTATGTATTTTTTACTCTTTCGTACAGTTTGACTTGCTGAGTTTCTCCTGTATTGTGTGTTTTCTACTTCAACCACGGTGTCTACAGAACTCTGTGATTTACTTCTGAATGGCAAGCAACATGCATAGCATTAAAACTTCTGAACTTAAATTAGCTATTATCAACTATTTTTTGATGACAAGCCATATCAAAAAGATTTCTCATGCTGGAAAACGGTGCTGCATTGTTTTTCAGTTGAGCTCTGCGATCTTGTCACCTCTATGGGCAGAATTTGACATCGGCAGTATTTGTAGTATGTTTTTGTAGGATCACTTGACACTTTCTGGATCCATTCTTTAAAAATCAGCTTCTCTCTTCCAGGCTTCACAATAACACTTCATATTTTGCCCACTTACCCATGGGAGGGGTGGGGGGTGCACCCTTCTAAAGGAATAATAGTTAAGTGGATAGATTAATTTGAAACTGTCAAAAAATAAACCATTAAATAGGCTTATAGCCTATATTTAGTGATGGGCCTAAATAAACGACAGATGGATTTTGCTATAGCCTATGGGTGCAAAAGAAGCAGGGCTGGGAAGAGTATGTCCAAAAAAATGACAAAAACGGACAGGATGACGGGAAGGTGTTTTGTTGCATTTTGAATGCATTTTATGATAAATTTCTAACGTGTAATAAATTACAGATAGTCCCTGAATTACTATCGCCCAGCTTATGAACTCTCGATGTTACGATAGTCAGAATCCATACCTTCGATTTCAAGTTCCAATTTTAATCCGCACTTAATGTGCGGTATGCTACTCTCACGCAATCTTGGGTGATGGCAGCATTGGGCGAGAGTAGCACAGTGACTCAACCACGCTACTCTCGAGGTCACGCTCCTCACCCTGGCCACCAACCCATCGACTTTTGACTCAAATGATTTGTCAGCAACTCAGTGTCAGCAATGTTTCATCATCTACTGCCCAGAAAAGAATCCACACACACTTGCTTTGCTTTGGCTTGGCTTCGCGGACGAAGATTTATGGAGGGGTATGCCCACGTCTGCTGCAGGCTCGTTGGTGACTGACAAGTCCGATGCGGGACAGGCAGGCACGGTTGCAGCGGTTGCAAGGGAAAATTGGTGGGTTGGGGGTGGGTGTTGGGTTTTTCCTCCTTGATCTTTTGTCAGTGAAAAAACCCTGCAACCTCCAAACGGTTAAATTTTCCTGCAATGAATCTTCGAAACTAGCCAAATTGGGCGTGAAGCCCGCCAACTGACAACCTTAGTCTACAGGGCCTTTATAGTGAGTGCATTTCCAAAGCACTTTCACTCTTTCATCCATTGCCCAAACCTTTATTCATTACAAGTTACCTCATGATATTTTTTTTCACCCTAAGCATATGCAGCTGCCACTGTACATGGCTGGGACCACCCAACCCAGAGAGCATCTCACAAAAAGGATTGGTGCTGCCAGTTTCAGGGAACAAATCTGGTCAGAGTTTTAAGGAAGACAAACGGTGCTATTATTGACTGATAGAATTGTTGGAGTTTCTCCAGCAATTCTTTGTCTGTTCAAGACTCCAGCATCTGCAGCTTTTGTGTTTCTCCAGTCCACATTATTAGCAGCACAAGGAACTCTAGAAGGGGGCTTTGCACGACAATGGTTCATTATGATTCAGCCCTTTGAGTTGACAGCCCTATTGGTTTCCTCTCTGGAGCGTGAATGGTTATTTAACTTGTAGGTAATGACCAAACACTGAGCAATGATGGCTCAAAAGAGCACAGACAGTCCCTTCTGCCAATGGTAAGCAATCCAGGACTACAATCCCAAGATATTTGCTCTGTTCGACTGCCTCAATAGTGTCAAAGCTACAATTATAGCTTAAAACAAAGCACCCATCACCTATCCAATCTATTGCGTGGTGAACATCACTGGAATACTGCATATCCCACTAGTAGAGCCATGAAAGGATCTAGGGTAGTTATGGTCGTGTCTGTGTTTACAGCTACTGGTGAGAGTTAATCTGCTCGGTCAAGGAGAAAGCAACTCCTCTCAAAGGCTGAAGAGATCTGCTGCAATACTCTGCACTTCCTTGGGAATATCACAAACGCAGCTTCTACCTGCAAATCCTTTATGCAACTTGTTCAAATCTCCTGGTTTTTTTTCTCCCTTATTCAACTGCAGGTTGGTTGGGAACAGTCTGCTCGTTGTGCTTGTAGTTCTCCTGGCTGACTACACACAGATGAGGCATTAAGTGCAACAACTGAAGTTTTGAGAGTGAATTGCAATACCCATTGCATGAGAACAAATCCTGCAATGTTTTTCCAGCCATTCTCAAATAACTCGTGTGGCTTTAGACATGATAGAACGGGGGTGGGGGGTTGGTAAGATGAAAGGGGGAGGAATGGCACTGCTCATCAGGGAAAATATGACAGCTGTATTCAGGCAGGACAAACCAAGGGCCTCGTCTACTGAGGATATATAGGTGGAGCTGAGGAATGGGAAAGGTATGACTACACTCTCGGGCTATATTAGAGACCACCCAACAGTCAAGAAGAATTGGAGGAGCAAACCTGTAGAGAGAGAGAGCAGACAGCTGCAGGAAAAAAGGAGGTTGTGATAATAGGAGATTTAAAATTTCCACATATTCACTGTGATTCCAATAGCAGAGTGGTTAGAGCACTCATCTTGTAAATTAGGGGTTGTGAGTTCATTTCTTATTGGGGCCTAATTTTGATGAGTGGTGCTTGACAAAGTAGCAACTCTCAGTCTTCCTTACAGTAGACAAAAGTTAAAGAATTTAATGTATGTTATATTCTAAATGTAGTATTACATTCCTGCAGCTGACGTGGACATTTACCCCCCTCCATAAATCTTCGTCCGCGAAGCCAAGCCAAAGAAGAATGGAACCTTTACCTTTACTGCAAAAGGGCTGGATGGCTTGGAGTTTGTCAAATGTGTTCAGGAAAGTTTTCTTTATCAATATTTAGAGGTACCAACTAGAGGGAGTCCAATACTGCATATAGTTTCTACAATCCAATATATAGTCGCTTAGAAGCTAGGTGAGACACTCCATTTGTGACATATTTTCAATTAGTTTCAATGCAAGTTCAGATGTATTTAAATCCTTCATTTTAACACAAACTTGTAATTATCTTCTTTAACATTCAATGATATATCCATAAATAACATCCATATAAACTTCCAACAACATCTGTATTAAACTCTGTGAATACCATGAAAGCAATCAATGAAAATTATAGGCATTTTCTCAATCACCCTCCTATAGCTGCCATGTTGTACAAGATAATATATTCTATAGCTCCTGATTTTTGTTCAGCCCCACCTTGCATGCTCCAACCGGTACTATAAATATATGAACACACCATGCATGCTCCAACTGGCATTCTAATATACTAATGCACTGCGCAAGCTCCTGGAACTCGTGCATGCACACAAGAACAAAGATGGTCGGGGGAGGATGGTTTTCCATCTGAATTTTAATAAGGAATTTAAGGATTTATTAACTCCTTTATTTATGGACATAACAAGCATATGTAACACATACATTACCTGAAACTTTTTCAACTGCAACAATTACTGCAATACCAAAAAATCATTTGAAACCTGCTTCATACTGACCAATATCTTTATTAAATATGGATTATAAAATTGTTCAAAAATCTTGGCCAAAAAATAAATTACTTCCTAAATTAATAAATGCTGATCAAACAGGTTTTGTTAACAAGAGACTAGCTATTGATAATGTAGCAAGATTGTTGAGTATTATTCATTTAGCACAAAAGGAAATTTAAGTGTAGTAGTGATGAAGAAAAAACATTTGATAGATTGGAATGGGACTTTTTGTTAAGGTATTAGAAAAAATTGGATTTAGTCAAACCTTTATTAACTGGATCAAAGCACTGAATACTAATCCAAAGCAAATGAGCAGATATCTGCTCCACTCATTTACAATGATCTTTTTGTAGACAAGGATATCCTTCGTCACCAACATTATTTGTCTTAGCAATGGAGCCACTTGCAGAAATAAGTAGACAGGATGTGGAAATTAAAGGGTTCAGAATCAGTCAAGAAGACCATAAAATTAGTCTACTTACAGATGATACATTCGACTGAGTTTGAACCATCCTTAAGACAACTACATCTTAGGCTGGAAGAATATGGACATGTCTTAGGATACAAAATAAATTGGAATAAGAGTAATGTTACCCCCTTTACAAAAGAGGATTATATGTAATGTTAGAGAAAAACACAAGTTAAATGGCTGAAAAATGGGATAAAGTATTTAGGGCTTAGGAAGGATGATCATTTAAAGAATATATATTAATTGAATTATTTACCATTGCTTCATAAACTTGAAGATCTGAAAAAAATGAATGACCCTCCTTATTACTTTAATATGGAGAGTAACTGTATAAAAATGAATATTTTCCAAGAATTCAGTATCTTTTTCAAACACTACTGCAAAATGTTGTGGGTATCAATGCAAAAGTTAACGTGGAAATAGGAAATGGGGGGACTACAACTTCTAAACTTTGACAATTATTATAAGACAGCCCAAATTAGATTTATTGCATTTTTTTGAAGGAGAAAACATACCAGCATGGAATAAAATAAGCTAGAAAAAATTAGAGAAAAAACAGTTGCTTCTTTTATTTATAAATGGAATTCAAAATTGTTGATAGGAATTCAAGATACACCTCTGTTAAAACACTTAGTGGATATCTGAGATAAGATAGACAGGGAAATTGGAACAAAAGGAGGTACATCATCTAAAACTCCTCTGTTTGAGAATAGTCTGTAACCTTTTTCAAAAGGTAATCAGTTTCTAAAACTATAGTCAGATAAAGGAATTAAAACCATTGAAGATTGTTATGATCAAGGGCAACTAATGCCTTTTTACAATTGAGAAATAAATATAGATAACTGGAAATATGCTTTTTTGCCATTTTCAAATAAAAAGATATCGAAGAGATAAATTAGGGTTGGAGAGATCATTACCCTCTAGTAGTGAAGTGCAAACCTTTGTTAGATGAGGGACTGTACAAAAATTTACTTCTGAAACATCTTTTATTATAAAGGGAAATTCTAAAACTGGGCTTCATAAATCTAAACAAAAATGGGAACAGGATTAAAACATTACATGAGATGGACAAATATGGGCAAATTTGTGCAGAGATTGTATGACCAATATAATTAATGTAACATACAGACTAGTACAATTTTATGCATCAGCTATACATTACACCATGTAAATTGCATAAAATAAAATCAGATTTATCAAAAATGTGTTTTAGATGTGGTGAGGATGAAGGCCCTTTTTTGCATTCCACATGGTTGTGCCCAAAAGTGAAACCTTTCTGGGTAAAAATAGGGGAACTATTAGAACACATTACTGGTATTATTTATCCACAAAATCCTGATTTATTTTTATGAGGGAATATAGATGGAACAAGACGAAAATGAAGCTGTTGCCATCTCAAAAGAAATTTGTTAAAATAGTACTGGTGGTGGCAAGAAAGTGCATTGCAGTAACTTGGAAATCAGACTCATCTAGGAATAGATAGAATGCATAAATTCAAAAGTGTATTCCATTAGAAAAATTTACCTATAATTAAAAAAAATATATAATATATTTTTATAAATTTGTGGCCCATATGTGCAAAAGGTAGGTATTATTGTTTAATTTTATCTATTTCCATTGCTGGAACCCATGATAACCCTCTGTAAGATGAGTAAAGGAATTATAGATTGATGGAATCTTTGGAGCTCTGTACATTATTCTAGTACAATCCACTAGTTCTTTCCTTTTTTTAATTATTAGGTTACTATATAATCTGACAATATGCAACATTATTATTATTATTGTTATGGGGAGTTGGGGTTAGGGAGAGTATATTAAGGGGAGGGAGTATTATTATTTTATGTAGTTAGAAATTATTTGTTGCAATATGACAAATGTATAAAGATGTATTTATACTGCATGTATGGAAATTTCAAAATATTTTTTAAAAAAACAAAGATGGCAGCACCTAGCCAAATGAACTCGGGACACTTCCAACATCCATGGGGTCCAACGGGACACTCTACCAAACAGAGTAAGTAAATAAATACTAATTTTGGCTCCTACACTGGATCACCTATTAGGGAATGAGGCAGGACAGGTGACAGAACCATGTGTAGGGGATCATTTTGGGTCCCGTGATCATAATGCTATTAGTTTCAAGTTAATTATGGAGAAGGACAGGTCTGGGCCTCAGGTCAAGATTCTAATCACCTTTCCTTCAATTTTCAGTAGTGGAGAAAGGCCAATTTTGAGGAAATGTGAAAGAATCTAGAATGCATGGATTGGGATAAGTTGTTTTCAGCCAATGATGTGCGAGGTAAGTTAAGGACATTCAAAGGTGAAATCTTGAGAGTAGAGAGTTTGTATGTCCCAGTCAGGATTAAAGGCAAAGTTAGCAGATATAGGGAACTTTGGTTTTCAAGGGATATTGGGGATCTGGTTCAGAATAAGAGAGAGGTGTAGGCAACATGAACCAAATGAAGTACTTGAGGAGTATAAAAAATGCAAGAAAAACCTCAGGAAAGAAATCAAGGCTAAAATAATATAAGTTTGCTTTGTCAGACAATGTAAAGGAAAATCCTAAGGGTTTCTACAGGTATATTAAGAGCAAAAGGATAGTAAGGGACAAATTTGTCCCCTTGAAAATCAAAGTGGTGGGCTTTGAATGGAACCAAATGAGATAGGGAGATCTTAATTTTTTTCCGCCCACCAGTATTCATTCAGGAATTGGGCACAGGTTTGTGGGGAGTAAGGAAAACAAGCAGTGAGGTCATGAAACCGATACAGATTAGAGAGGAGGAAGTTGCATGCTGCCTTAAAATAAAATAGGGTAGATAAAACCCCAGGGCCTTACAAGATATTCCCTCGGACATTGAGGGACACTAGTGTAGAAATTGCAGGGCTCTGGCAGAAATATTTAAAATGTCTTTACCCACGGGTATGGTGCAGGAGGATTAGAGGGTATGTCACGATGTTCCGTTGTTTAACAAAGGCTACAAAAGTAACCCAGGAAATTATAGGCATTTGAGCCAGACATCAGTAGTAGGTAAATTATTGGAAGGTGCAGAAATACAATTATTTGGATATTCAGGGACCGATTAGGGTAGTCAACATGATTTGTACATGGCAGGACATGTTTGATGAATTGTACTGAGTTTTTCAAGGAGGTTACCGGAAAAGTTGGTGAAGGAAAGGCTGTGAATGTTGTCTACATGAACTTTAGTAAAGCCTTTGACAAGGTCCTACATAGGAGGTTTGTTAGGAAGGTTCAGATGCTAGGTATTCATGGTGAAGTAGTGAACTGTATTCGACAATGTCTAGACATGAGAACAAAGAGAGTAGTGGAGAATGATTGCTTCTCAGAGTGGAGGCCTGTGACTAGTGGTGTGCTTCAGGGATTGGTGTTAGGACCATAATTGTTTGTCATCTGTATCAATGATCTGGATGATAATGTGGTAAATTGGATCAGCAAGTTTGCAGATGACAGTAAGATTGGAGGCGTTGTGGACAGCAAAGAAGGTTTTCAAAGCTTGCAGAGGTAACTGGACCATCAGGAAGAATGGGCTGAAAAATGGCAGATGAAATTTAATGTCAACAAGTGTGAGATGTTGCATTTTAGAAGGAATGCAACAAGAAAAGACATACACAATAAATGGTAGGACACTGAGGAGTGCAGCAGAACAGAGGGATCTGGGAATACTGTTACATAATTCTCTGAAAGTGCCATGACAGGTTGTAAAGAGAGCTTTTTACATGTTGGACTTCATAAATCAAGTATTGAGTATAGGAGTTGGGATGTTAATGTAAAATTAAATAAGACATTGGTGAGGCCAAATTTGGAAAATTGTGTGCAGTTTTGGTTAACTAACTACAGGAAAGAATTCAAAAAGATAAAAAGAGTACAGAAATTATTTACTAGATTATTGCCTGAATTTCAGGAATTGAGTTACAGGGAAATGGTAAACAGGTTAGGCCTTTATTCCCTGGAGTGTAGAAGAATGAGGGGAGATTTGATAGAGTATTTAAAATTATGAGGGGGATAGCCAGCACCTATAATTTGTGAGGTGGTTGAGGAGATTTGGTATGTCACTGAAAACTCTCAAAAACTTCTGCAGGTGTACTGAGGAGAGCATACTGGCTGATTGCTTCACTGTCTGGTATGGAGGCACCAAACTCCAGAAGGTTGTTTACAACCTGCGACATCATAGGCACCAGACTCCACTCCATCGAGGACATCCGCATGAGGTAGTGTCTTAAAAAAAGCAGCTTCCATCCTCAAAGACCCCCCCCCCCCCACCACCACCCAGGCTATGCCCTCTTCCCTCTACTACCATTGGGCAAAAGGTGCAGGAGCCTAAGGACGAGCACTCAGCAGCACAAGGACAGCTTCTTCCCCATTGCCATCAGATTCCTGAATAATCAATGAACTAAAGACACTGCCTTACTTTTCGTGCACTATTATTTTTATTTTTATATTATTGTTGTAAGATGATACCTAATATGAATGTTTGCATTATGATGCTACTGCAAAACACCAAATTTTGTGCCTTGTTCACGCCAATAAATTCTGATAAATTTTTTTCCCCATTGAGGGTAGGTGAGATACAAGCCAGAGGACATGGATTAAGAGTGAAACATATTATGAGCCCCCGTTTTAGTAAAATGAGATTATAACTGTAAGGGATAGTAAACACAGGAGCAACTGAAAGGTTGCAGATAACATTTAACATTTCACACAAGCACCATCACAATTCACAGCCCAGTGACCATTCGATACATTGGAATAACTGAGGGAAGGCTTGTCACAGTCTGTTCCAGATTCAATATATTTGTAAAGACATTTTGATTTTGCAAGGGAGAACCGTTCTGACGGCTGAAGATAACTATTTGAAGCAGCTCTTGTGGCCATCCATTTTGTGGAATTCAGAGCCAAGCATGCTCTGTGAGTGATACGGCCTTCTCGTGGATTTTCGGAAGCAAAGTACTTCATTTTGATTGTGACTAACAGTGAAGGTCACTTGGAGAGACCAGAGCCAGGGTCTTGGAAGCTTCGTGGAGGCCATCGTTTGAATCTTGCCTACAAAAGGACCAGGAGTGTCATGACCACAGCTTTTGTGGATGGACATTTCTTCAAAGTCAGTGCAAGGAGAATTTGTAAGTCTGTAGCAGACACAACTCCAGTCTCCCCATCAGTTCATCATTAAAAGTCCTACACTTCAACACTGAATTTCAAAGACTGAACTTTGAAATAACTTTCCTGGTTTTGGCCTGAACTGTAATGGTTTGGGTATATAACATACACACGCACATCTGTGCACAGTATAAGATAAATATTTTAAAATTAAACTCTGACTGATTCATTGTCGATTGCTGCTTGTTATGTGGGGTTCATTACAAAGGGGAGAAATTTAGGTGGAACACGATGGGGAATTTCTTCTTACAGTGAGTTTTGGGAGTGTGGAACGAGCTGCCAGCTGAAGTGGTGAATGGGTGCTCAATTTTAATATTTAAGAATTTGGACAGGTGCATGGATGGCAGAGGTATAGAGGGCTATGGACTGGGTATACTGGGTCAGTGGGACTAGGCAAAAAAATTTTTGGTACAGATTAGAAGGCCAAAGGGGACTCTCTCTGTGGTGTAATGTTTTATGGTTCAATAGTGTAGAGCTCGTCGAAAGAATCAAAGACTTGTTGATCTAAACCAAGGCTTTTATTAGCAAAAGACAGGAGCTCTTCACAGGTGGCCGACCAGTCCGGAATTATCCGACCTGGCTAGGGACACAACCCTTTAAGGTCCAGACAATAGGCGTGGCTTAGATCTCAGCCAATCGCTGTAAGCACAGTCTAGATACAGTAACTATATACACTATGTACATTGGTGATAGATCTGTACTATCACAAATAGTTCCTGCATTAAAAAAAAATCAGAGAAGCTGTTAATACCCAATTTGCTTGCTGGCTGTTGAGCCATGTACCCATGATGCCCTGCTCTTATCTTGGTTTCACTACAAACACTAGGCCACTCTGGAAAGTCATGAACATATAGACCTGTTGGTAATATTGTTCCTAATGCGCCAACTGCCAACATACATTTCTCAAACAGATTTCTCTGAAATTGACATACTCAGGTTAAATTCAAAAGTTGGCACAGGTTTCCAATCCATCATTTTCTGGATAATTAACAGCTATAAAAAGCTATGGCATGGATAATGCTTCTTCAGCCCAGAGTTTACATCCACCATCATCCACAGTAACCCAATTTATTCCATGCCAATGTACACCTTCCCCCAACCTTTCACCCATCTGTTTCCAATTAGCCTGTTCAGAATGGTTAAAGTTTCTGACACAGACTAGAGTAGGTTTGTACAAGCTTTCTTCTCAAGATTAGTTGCACACTTTGGCTTCTGTTCACTTCCTACATTTGAACTGCAATGAAAACAAGTTGGGTGGAAGGTTTTGTGCATACTCGTATATTGCCGCCATGTCCAACACCACTCCGTCAGTAATTAATGAATTCACAAATCAAATGTCACAAATTGTTCTTCAGGATATTAGAATATCTTGCATCAAGTCAAACAGATGGGATTCAATACAACATGTCAGACATTAGTTCCAACAATGCAGTAAGAAAGGAGGGCTCTTCATATTCAAAATAGAACTTTCACTCATGAACAAAGAATCAACTAACAAAAATACTTTTTTTTTTAAGAATGGTTCAAACTGTAACATTTAGTGCAGTCAGAATATGTTAATCTTTCACTTACCCCCAATTCCCTGTGCAGAGTTCATGCATTTCCTTGTGACTGCATGGGTCTCCACCTGGTGTTCTTGTTTCCTTCCACATCTGAAAGATGAGTTAATTGATGACCTTTGATGCAGGTTAATGGGAGTTTTTGGGAATTGATGGTTGAATGATGCACAGGAAGAAAGGAGGGGGATGAGATGCTCAATCACCCATTTTGCCTCCTCCTATGTCTGAGTGCTTCCAGCATTTGCTGGTAAGTAAGTGGGCTGATGAAATTCACCATGTAGTGGCAAAGAATCAAAGGAAAGTTATTGAGAAACAAGGGAGAATGGCTTACAGGACTACATGGAAAGAAGAGTACTAATGAAACCAGTGGGATTGCTCTACTAAGAACTGACATAGGCCTGATGGGCTGAAGAGCCTCTTTTTTGTGTTTCTTAAATTAAAAAAAATAATTTTTTTCTTAAATTTAGACATGCTGCCCAATTATCCTACAAACCTAGTACATTTTTTTTGAAGGGTGAGAGTAAACCTCAGCCCCTGGGGAAAACCCACGCAGATAGGGAGAGAATATACAAGTTCCTTATAGATAGCGCAGGATTCGAACCCCGGTTCCAATTGCTGGTGCTGTAACAGAGTTGTGGTAACCCCTATGCTAACAGGGCTACCTAAATATAATAAATAAGATAAAATTTGTAGTGAATTTTGTTTTGATTAATTAATTTTATCTGATATTTTGGATAGGTTAGGAAACTACTTAACTATTGCCTTCTGCTGCCATTATTGTAGAGAATTGAGGATGAAATTATCATTCATAATTCCATTGATTTTTCTTCACTTTGATAATTCAGTAGCTGAATTTGTAAATGAAAAATATTTACTGCCACATACATTCAATTCCCCTCTGGCTCTTGCCTCATCTGGCACTGCATTTTCCCAATTAACAGCTAATGCACCAAATGATTAGAAGCTGTACCACCATCTCCAAATATTTCAGCTATATAGATGGTCAAACCCCAAACTAAAATCTATAATTAATGAAGAAAGAATGAATGCATAGAAGTGAAAAGATATATATATTTCATTTCTGCAGACTGCAAATGTATCAGTGCTGAAAGACATGATCTGTAGAAATGTTGTTTGATAAATAGCTTGGGCTTCATACATGAATCCATTGCACCTCACATTTCAATTGCCATGAGTATACATTTCATGGTTTAAACACATTAATTAAAATGGAATTGGAATTCTGAGGTTTTGTGGGTAGAGTGGGGGAAGGTGTTCTATTAATTCACCAAGACTCAATTACAGTTAGGTCAGACCTTCTTGGAACGGCAGGTCACTGTTGAATGTGAGGTTAATTCAATTCTACATTCCCATGATCTTGAAACTATAATCCACCTCCAGATTATTTTCACTTTTGTCAGCCTTCTCTTGATCTCACATCTAATAACTCCACTCAATCCCACACATTGAACCATTCCCAAGTCAGCTGTTAAATGTGTGCGTTGCATTTATATTATTTTGTTATTCAGGACTGATGACTAAAAGGGGTACCAGAGGTATCTTAGGAATCCTCCCAGGGTGCTTGCAATGAGTGCCAGCAGAAATGAAGGTTGCCCCTATGTCACCTTTAAGACTTTGCCCCGGAAATTACTCATGCTGCTCCAGGGTGCTCTCTTATTGGGCACTTCTGGGAAAAGGTTTTAATAAAACTGATTGATTTAAAGTGGCTCTCCCTGAGCAGTGTCATAAACCTGACCAACATCATTTTATTACATACAGCTCTTCTCTTGTGTTCTCATCAACCTTACATACTCATTATGTGTCTCTACCAATGCACCAATCAAAAAATGAACTCTTCCACCTGGACTCCAATGCATATATCACCTTGACCTTCAGGTCAAATAATGAAAGATTCATCATGATTACATTGTGGCCATTGGTTTTTACATGCTTCCTGACATTTACCAGTGAAGTCCTTGTGGCAACATGGTAGTAATGAAAAACTGACATTGAAATCTATCAGACACCAGTATAAATTCACGGGAGATTTGAAACTTTTGGAGTGGAATTTCAAAACATAAGCGTTCCCTCTGTGTGATCTTCACACAGAGAAAACTCAATCACAACACTAGAGGTATTTGCACAACACTAGAAGTATTTGCTTCAAGATGCAGTTAAGAACAAAAGGTGACTATTGGCAAGATGAACAGTGCCAGGAACAGAACCAACTTCCTCCTCACAAAATGCCGATCAGCAGCGAGATGCAAGATGTATGGAGTATAAACTTCCTCTCTTCAAAGAAACACAAAGTCTGCAGATGCTCAGTGTGTTGTGTCAATTGATGGCAAATATCTACAAAATTCTGGTATTGGACACATTTCCCAAAAGACCAGTAGCTATGAAAATCCACGTTATGTTTGCATTCAGGATCATTCCAAACGTTTCCAGAGGTGTTTTGCAGGATTGAACAGTTGCCTGTCTCAAATTCTTAAGAATCTAATGAATTCTTTGCCAAGGTGGTCAGTAATACCAACATTTCCCCTGATGATGTCTGCTAGAATAAATTGACACTCACATTTGGTGCAGGTCTTCATGAACTCTGTAGTTCAAAACAAGCCACACTCAGGAGCTTTCTGCTTTTGTGCAATTGGTATATATCCATTAGATATTCTTTCCACAGGTGCATTCAAGGTTCTTAAGAAGTTATCTTGATCAAGATCACCTTGATTTCTACACCTCATAGACCACATAAGTGAGATCCAAATGGAATGAGGCCATTTTCTCCATCTCAGATAAACAAACATTCCACTGAGTTTCAAAGTTCAATCCTCTGCACCTTTACGCCAATGCTGAAGGGTCACCCTGATTTTTTTTTAATTCCTTCCTCTTGCAAAAAGACACCCAAAACTCAGAACAATGTCTTAATTTTGTATAGATCAATAAGCACTTTTGCTGTGAGTGACTCTGAGGAAGGGGCAAGACATTATATAAATACTTTATGTGACTGAGTATCGCTGAAAGTTTGTGGGGCAGTGAAATGATACCTGACCTACAAGAGTTGTAATGATGATTTATGTAATGGCGTTGAGCGAAGTAGGTTGAATTCAAGTTTATTGTCATCTGATTGTACCTATACAATACATATACAACCTGAGGAAATGGTGAATCTTCTGATCATTATGCACACACACAGACACACAGTACATTCTACACACGAGTGACATATATATGTAGTGGTCCAAAATAAATTAATACATAAATTGCCCATTTCTAAGATTGTCTTGCAGTCTCACCATCTGTGGAAATAAGCTATTTCCCAGCCTGCCAAGCCTGATTTTTATGCTCCTGTACCTCTTCCTTGAAAGTAAGGTCTCAGATACTGCAGGCGAGATGGTACCCCAGTGATCTTCTCAGAAGATTTAATCACTCTCTGTACTCATCTCCACTCTGATGCTTTGCTCCATACTAGGATGCAGCCAGCCTCTTAAGTCCCTGTAGAATGGTTGGTGGCTGGTAGCCTTTGTTGTTGCTTTTGCACCACTGCACAAGCCTCTCAACATCCTCTCTGTAAGTCATCTCATCACTGTGGTCAATTAGGCCTGTGTCATCTGCAAACTTGATGATCCGCATTTCAGGGTCGAGATAAGAAACCAACAACAGTATTTCACCTTTGCAACTGTGGACTGTCATTGAACTGTTTTAGCATTGAATTCAGGAGGATTCCTCATTGGTCATCAATGGTCCTGCAACTTGCATTTGTACCAAGCACATTCCATGGTTTATTGCCAAATTTATTCTACGTGGCAGGCAGGAATAAAACATTGCTTTGTATCCATGCTAAACTGGAGAACCACTTTTGAAACTGTAAATGATGGGTTTTTTTTTTGCTTTTTATGGGGAGGGTGATATCAATATCCTTGAAAATCTACAGTTGCAAAGTCCCTTTACCTTTTGAAATTGAAATGAGCTCATGTGATGTGTTCTCATGCTTACATTCTAATTGGCCAGGAACCTTGAAAGTAATCATGTTAACATGGGCTGTGGAAGGAAAGCTGCCACTCCAGAAATACTTAGGTCTCCTGTTGGTAATGAGCCCCCGTAACAACACTTCTGATATTTGCATGCAACATGGCATGCAGCTATTGGCTTGACCCTTTTGAGTCTCAAGCTGATACAGCAAAACTACATTTGGCTAGTCGGTATCATAGATTCAATTTCAAATTAATTGTGTGTACAAATTTACCATGGGTGTAGTGTGTAATACAGACATAACTTGTTTCTGTTTGCTACTTGGTGTTTTTAAGATTATGGTAATAACAACCGGTATTACTCATCCAAAAGAAGGCATATTGCAGTTTTATATATTGAGAAAGTTGTCAATGTCAATCACTTCACTTTTCATACAGAGCCCCAACATGTTGCAATCTCCCAGTGGCCAAAAGGCAGCTTTGCTTTTATTAAATTCTTTTTTAAAATATGCCAGGAATGTTATTAAACATGTATAAGTTGCAATGTGCCTCATGCTTTAGGGTTTTTCATAATTCAAGGTGGCATATTATAACGACAAAAGTTTTTTTTAAACAATTAAAAGCTTAACGTGGCAGTATGATTCATAGATGTCAAGGTTTTTGCATGTCTGATTCTATACCACCCCATGGTGAAGTGAGGTGTGCCAGCTGGCTTCTGTAACCTTCAATCACAAAAAAAAAAGGGAGCATACTTGCAGCGCCAGATTAGATCTTAGGGGACTTTGCACAGTAAAACTCAGTGCTCTTGTCTGCCACTTGTCAGTTATTCTCATAAGCCAAGAACTGGCTCAGTTTGTTTTCGGCTACATGTTTGTACTCTAAGTTATACATCAAAATGGATGACCTTGTGCACATTAAAAACAGACTTGTAGACTTCAGCCATGGTTCGCTCTGCTTGTTTAAACACTGACATCAGAGGCACTTTAAGAATTATTTGTATCCAGCCTATTTGTTTCTTGGGGGTATATTCTCTCACCATGGGGACTATTTTATTCATGAAAATAGACAATGGTGAAGTAAATCATATCTGTATAGATATCATAAAATTATCAAACTATCTTAAATGAAATTTTGAAGATGCTGAACAGGTGAAAAATCACTTTAATTGTTATAACATTTACATTTAAAACTACATCACGTGTACAACATTTGAATGGGAATCAATGGGAGAATTTTCTTCCCAGCAACACGCACATCTGAGTATTTAAAACCACAAACATCGAAGTTCTTGGAAAATCTAACCTGTAATGGTGCCTCCATCCAGGGAGAAACTATTTTGGATTCTACAGACACAATAATATGGACAAGATGACATAACCCACTTATGCTCTGAAGCTTCCACAGCTTGGCTCAAATGAAAAATAATAAACATCTGTTCCTTCAATAGTCAGGGTTCTACAGTGCAATAGCAAAAAAGAACTATCGTAATATCATTCCATACAAGACAAAAAGGATTGCAAACTGTTAAATCTGCAGATTGACACTTTCTCTGCTCAAATGATAAAAACAAATTGAATTCTAGAGTGGTCCAAATGCAAAGACATAACAATCAGGGATAAAAAGACTTGCAATTATAAAAGAACCATTTCACTCGGAGGGTATCCCAAAACTTTTTGAAGCAGAGTATAGAGGAAAGGCACAGGCACAAAAACAAAGGGTTAGGGAAAATTTAAAAACTGCAACAGGTTACACAGATGTGGAGGAATGAGGCACTCATATGCAAGTTATAAATTTGTGGTATGGTGGAGAAGGAATTGTACCAAAATATTGTAAACTGACAGGAAAAATATATGAGAGAAATTCTTAATAATGTAGATCAGATCCGTTTTATTTATTGTCAGAGAATATACATGACATCACATGCAACCCTGAGATTCTTTTTTTTCCGGTGGGCAAGGCAGAATTACAACTTATTGGTAGTGCAAAAAAAAACTGTACTCAAGAAGATATATGTATATGTGTAAAACAATAAAGAAATGTAAACAAGCTGACTGTGCAACAGAGAGCAATAAAAATGGAATGTGGGTGGGTGTATTATAGACAATCTAGAGGTGGGTAAAGGTTTCAGCAGTTGATAAACTGAGATAGCAGTATTTGTGCTTGACATGATATCAGGTTAGACATAGAATTTATATAACCAAGTTGTGCAGAGTTTGTTCAATGCATAATAATGGGAGGCAATACATATTGAATAGAAAGGGGGAAAGACATGGTGTAGACTAACAGCAATGGAATCAACTTTTCCAGTGTTCAGCTGTTGGAAATCGCACTTTGCTTAAGAAACGTTTTCAGGCAAACGTGAGGAATAAAGAAATATCGTGGATGAGGGAAGCAATGGAGAAATAGACGTATGTGTCATCTGTTGGTGAAACCAAAACCACAAGTGATGGCACTAAGGAGCAATGTGTGGCTGAACAGTGTAGGGACTGAGGCCACATATCTGTGGCTAGAGAGAATTGGGTAGCAGTGCCAGTAAGGGGGTGAAGCAGTCAGAGGAATGGCAAGGCAAAGAAAGGCTTTTGTTGAGCATACTCTGCTTCTTTAGATTTGATGAGAATGACTAAATGCCTAATCACAAAAGCTAGATGATTTTGAGCTTGAAACATCATGACAACTTAAAGGAAATTAAAATTTATTGATTTGCTTATGAAAGTAGAAATCCAATTTAAAAAAAAATCTGTGACCTAAAGAACACATGGGTGGTGGAAAGAATACAAGAGATCTTGCATCTCGCCAACAAACATGACATGTGCATATTCTGCAGTGTGGTCGAGGTCAAGTACAAGAATAGCCAAGAATAGCAGAGAAGTCCTTGAGGACAACAAGGCAATAGCTGTAAATGGGAATAACCACTTTGAAGATATGGCACAAGGGAAAAGAAGAAAGTGGGCAGAGGACCTTAGAAATGTGTACGTCACCATTTTCATAAAAGAATAGAATTCCAGTCTGCCACAGGGGAAGACATCAAAAATTTTATCCTAAACCATGTCCTCCCAATTACTGAAGAATTCATCCCAAGTTGCAATGCAGTTTGTTTCTATCAATGTCCACAATGGATATGATTTTAGCTCTACTTTTATTACCCTCAGGAAATCATCAGTATTCTCTATTTGATCCAGGTTGACATTCAAGCCATGATCTTCCCCAGCAGATCCATCACAGAGACTTCAGAGTGTGCAGATGTTGAAATCTGGAGCAATAAACTGCTAAAGGTACACAGCATCCATAAAGGCAAAGGCATGGCCAATGTTTCGTGTTGAGACCTTGCGTAAGATCCACCACATGGTTAATCCCAACATGGTTCAGGATCAGGGAAGGCTGTATCATTTCACCAATCCTGTCTCCAATCCTTCTCACTGGAATACTACATGCACTACCGTAAGCTTTCCACAGATCTGGATTTGATGTACCAGATGAACAAGAAACTGTTCAACATTTGTCAGCTTCTTTCAAGATAACTGCAACTTCAACTGTAGGGCTTTAGATTCAGCATTGAAGAAATGAAGATCCTTTGCCCAACGTGCCTCCAACCCATTTCTTCACTGAAGATCAAAGATTTTCATATCTCAGGAGCTACGTCAGCAAAGGTAAACATCTATCACCACATGGAGTGAAACAAGAAAGTCTGCAGATGCTGTGATTGTAGTTAAGACACAAAGGATGCTGGAGAAACTGAGCAGGTCCTGCCACATCAATAAGAGGCAAGGATACATTTCAGGCCTGAACCCTTCATCAAAATATGAGCAAAAAGCAGGCAGACACCTGAATAAAAAGACTGAGGAGGAAGGAAGAAAGTGCAGTGGAAGGAGCACAGGACAAGAACCAAGTGACCATGAATTGACATGGATAATAAGGCAGGAGAGAAAAACTGAAGGAAAAGGGTAGCTTTGTGAATGCAGATCTGGAAGAAAGGAGACAGGGTTAGCAAAAAAGAGACACCAGAGAAGTCAATTTTAATGCCATATCCTTCGAGGGTGTCCAGATAGAATATGCAGTGTTGTTCCTCTAATTTGCAGGTGGTCTCAGTTTGGCAGTGCATGAGTCCATGAACAGACATGTCGGAACTATTTACTGTACACACGTCATCATTTCGTCAGGAGAATCACAGACAGCGATGAGGAACCATAAAGGAGTGAGATAGATAAGCTAGTTGAGTGGTGTAACTCAATATTAGAAAAACTAAGGAGCTGATTGTGAACTTCAGGAAGGGGAAACCAGGAGATTACAAACCTGGTTGTCATTGAGGGGTCAGCAGTAGTAAAATTAAAGAACTTCAAATTCCTGGATGTCAATATCTCTGAAGATGTATTCACGGGTCTTCACGTCGATACAATCATGAAGAAGGCTCACCAGAAGCTATACTTTGTGAGGAGTTTGAGGAGATTTGGTATGTCGCTAAAAACTCTTGCAAATTTCAACAGATGTACCGTGGAGAGCATTCTGACTGGTTGCATCACCATCTGGTATGGATGGGCTCATGCATTATACAGGAAAAAATGCTAGAGTTGTCAACTTGGCCATCATGGGGATCAGACTTCACCCATAAGATGGTGTCTCAAGAAAACAACCTCTATCATCAAGGGACCTCACCAGCCAGGCCATGTCCTCTTCTCATTGTTATCAACAGGAAAGTGGTACAGGAGTCTAAAGACAACACTCAACAGTACAAAAACATCTTCTTCCCTCTGCTATCAGATATTTGAATGGACAATGAACCACAGATACAACCTCACTTTTTCTCTTCTTTTACACTAATTTATGTTTTATATCATTTATAACAATTTTTGCATCTGTAATGCTGCCGTAAAACAGCAAATGTTGTACCAAACATGTCCATTACAATAAATACTGATTCTGATTCTTCCCTTCCTCACCTCCATTTGGGGCTCCAAACAACCCTAGCAACAGGGTTCCTCGACTGCATCCAGGGCTCGCATTGTGGCCTCCATTACAACAGAGAGACTGGACCCGCACTGGGTGATGACTTCTTTGAGCATCTACTGAGCAGTAGGTTTCTCTGCCCTCTTGAATTCTGCAGGGACAAGGGCAAAATGGACTAGAAAACAAGCAGAAAAATCTGTCTCTCCATATTGAATGGTAAGATTGGCAAACCCAATATCCATATCTTCTCTGAACACCCTGATCACATACAACTAACCCCAATGATCAGGCCACACGGTCCACAGATGCAACACTAGACTTCAAAGAATCTGCATAAACTTTATCCTGGTGTGCGAACTCCAGAACAGAAAAAAAAACTGCTTCAAAGAAGCCTTGAAAGCTTGATTAATTTAACGTCCTCTCTTACTCAAGGCAGTATTTATATCAAGGCCATGCATAGTAGTTCGAAATGTCCAGAAAAGCAGAGAAAATCATGAAAGACTTTAAATGTTTCCATTTTGCATGGCTGATAGAAACTGTGGAAGGAGCGCCAACACCCCAAACTATCCACCTAGCTGCCCCATCAAGTACTACCTATGTCCAAGTCCACTGATCCCACATTATTGTCAATCAGAACCAAGTAGGAAAAGCAACAACTCTTTGACAATGATTGTCTGAAAGAGCACCATTTAGCTCAAGGTGTAAAAAGAAATTCAGTCATGATGAACATGACAGGAAAGAGGAGGAGAGGAGACAGATGTGGTAGTGGGGTTAAAGGTTGTAAAGAGAGAAGAAGATTCTGCTATTAATAATGAGAAGAGAAATGATAAGAAATACCTTGCCCACAGTTGGAGGCTGGGGTACCAGTGGATTGTCACCTTGTTGTGGTGGACTAGCTTGTGTGGTCCTGTGATCCCGAGAGTGATGCCATCTGGAACTGTGCTCCTGGTAGGGCCACCCATGGTCGAGGGTGAAGTCCCCAACAAAGAACAATCCAACCAAGACCTCAACGATGGAACAAGCGGACAAAGTTACCTTGAATTCAATGGCTGTGAAGGCGGATGAAGGAAGCAACATTGTCATGTTTTCCATGCCATTGGAATTAGTTGATTGATTTGTGAAGTGTCATGTGCTTCTTGGAGTGCAACATTAAGTGCATGTTAAACAAATACACGCACAGGCATCTTTGCTCTGTGGAAAATGGAACCAAGTCCATCATCCTCGACCTCGAGGGATAGCCACAACCGATGACAACATCCAGGGTTGAACAATTCATGACAAACTGAGGCTCATTAAAAAACTGAGAGTTATTTCACCAATGTTTTGAGAAGATTAATGATTTAAGAATTACAAAGAGCCCAATGTAACCTCATGTCAAGTTAGCTGCTGGCATTCATTGTACACCAATTCAGAGTGCAAAATAGACAGCATACATTTGTTTCGGTAATTAAGCCTATATATCATCATCATAAGATTGCATTCCATAGAGCATGGCAGTAAACTCAGTTATTACTAGATGAAAGCAAAATGGGCAGTTTTCCAGAATATTTAGGAATTGAGGGCAACACCATGCAAAAGTTGCATTCTCAGAGTAAACGACATATTCAGATTTCCTTCAAAATAAGTCTATTTAGGGGTTATTTTGGGAGTTGAAACATACGCAGTATTTATTGTTGGTAAAATTAAAATAAAAATATGATGGTCACTGATGTGCAAGGAGTAGGTGTGTGGAATGGTTCAAAGTTCAGATTTTTTGTCAGAGTACTTACATGACATCACATACAACCCTGAGATTCTTTTTCCAGGGGGTGAGGCAGAATTGCCTCTTATTGGTAATGCAACAAATTGTATTCAAGAAAGTATGCGTAAACAAATAAAGAAATGTAAACAACTTCACTGTACAATACAGAGAGAAACAAAAAATAAAGTGCAAAAATAAGAGTTGTTATTGCATTTGTTGTTGAGGCTTCTGATGATGGAAGGGAAGCAGCTGTTCTTGAACTCGGTTGCATGAGTCTTGTAGCACCTATACCTCTTTCCTGATCATTGCAGCGAGAACAGAGGGTGTGCCGAGTGATATGGGTCCTTGAAGATTGCTGCTGCTCTTCAACGGTAACGTTCTTCTGTAGATGTTCTCGATGGTGGGGTGGGTTTTTCCCTGTGATGTCCTGAGCTGTGTCCACTATCTTTTTGCAGGCCTAAACGCTCAGGTGTCCCCATACCAGACTGCGGTGCAGCCGGAAAGCACACTTTCCACCACACATCTGTAGAACTTTTCCAGAGTTTCCACTGTCATACCAAACCTCTGCAAATTCCTAAGGAAGTAGAGGTGGCTGACATGCTTTCTTCACAAGCCCGTTACTGTGTTGTGTCCAGGAAAGAATCTCTGAGATAGTGACCTCCCCCCCCCCCCCCCCACCCCATAAGAACTTAAACTTTCTCACCCTCTCCTCCACTGATCCCTAAATGATCACTGGATCATACATCTCTTGTTTTCCTTTCCAAAAGTCAATAATCAACTCCTTAGTTTTGGTGACATTGAGTGCGAGTTTGTTGTTGATGCACCATTCAGCCAAGATTTCGATCTCTGTCCTGTGTGCTGCCTCATCACCCTTTTTATACAACCCACTACTGTGGTATTACCAGCAAATTTGTAAATGGTGTTGTCATATTGAGCTACACAGCCATAGGTGTGTAACAAGCTGAGAAGGGAGCTAAGAACTTGGCCCTGTGGTGCTCCAGTACTGATAAAGATTGTGGAGGAATGAGGAGCTCTAGTTGAAGTTACCATTATTGTTATTCAGGGTTTAGTTATAGAATTTATGCTGAATTATGACATGGAAAGAGGACATTCAGCCCATAGAGTCCATTCTGTCTCTTTGAAAGTACAGTTCTCTTCTGCCCTTTCCCCATATCCTTTTATTTCCCCAAGACATGTCCAGATTTCTTTTGTGCACCATTTTTGGATCACACTGAACCACTCCTGAAGTAGTGAATTCTAGCATTTAAAAAAAAAAATCCTCATCCTATCTCTTGCCAATAATCTTAATTCCATATCCTTGGAATATAGTCATGATCATATGGCATACTAATGAATTTGTCTGCCTATTGAGTTGGATTTTTGCATAAATACTCTTAAACTGCTGAGACTGCAAAAGAGATTCTCCAGGATGTTGCCTGGATGAGAGGCTAGTAGTAATGGGGAAATATTGAGCTTATTTTCCCTGGAGCAAAGGAGGCTGAGGGAGGACCTGAAAGAATTTTATAAGAAGGATCAATAGGGTAAATAGTCAGAATCTTTCTCCCACAGTGGAGGCATCAAAAACAACTTAAAAGGGGATTAAAGGGGAAAGAGTATGGTTAATATCAGAAAACTTCGGTCAGAAGAGGTGGGGAATCAAATATAATGACTAAGTTAAAGATGAGCACATGAATGGATATCAAATACACATGGCTTACAGGACTGAACTGCGATGAAGGAATCGTGGTTCATGCCAGTATGGCCTGCATTCACCTGCAAGGTGTGCATCCTGAGAAATTAGACCAGTAACATACCAAACACACAAACTAGCTTCAATTTCCTGTAAAAAGCTCTAACAGTGAGATAAATGCTTAACCTTGTGCATCTTGTCATTGGTGACGAGCAAACCTATTATCCATTCAATCCTCAGTTATTCTCATTCCTCCTCAATCTTCTTCAATACCAGTGTAAGGCCGAATAAGAACTAGAAGCGTAACATCTCATATTCTTCCTGGATCATCTCCAACCCAATGGCATGAACATTAAAGTCTCCTATTTCAGGTGTTTATTTTTCTTCTTCTTATTCTCCCAAATCCTTTCAACCCCTGCCCACTGTTCCCCATTTTTAAATTTTTTGAAAGAATGTTTACATTTTAATTATTTTTATAAATGGTAGACATACAGCATGATAACAGGCCCTTTTGGCCTATGAGCCTGTGCCATCCAATTAGATCCAATAAACCTACAATGCCAATATGTTTAAATGGTGGGAAGAAACTGGTGTGCCTGGAGGAAACCCACATGGACAGGGGGAGAATGTACAAGCTCCTTACAGACAGTGCTAGATTCCATCCTCGTCACTGGTGCTGTAACAGTGGTACGCTAACTGCTATGCAAACCATACCGCCCTTTGCATTTTCATTCTCCTACCTGTCCCTGTTCTATCTGCTTATCTTTATCTGGTTCCAATTCACACCTTCCTTACATACCATATTCTAGTTCCTGTAGTTTCTATGCCTCCGCTTAGCACCTTCCATCTCCACCTCCTTTTCCTTCCCCTCATGCACCCTTTTTCTTCACTCTCCTTCTCTCTCTCTGCTTATCACCCACTAAGTATGTGGTCCCATTTCAAAATTTCCCTACCTCCGTTTAGTTTCCCATCATTCCCTCTTCACCTGGTTCCCCAGCCTGACCCTTCTTTTCACCTCTTTATTGTGGCAATCTCCCTGCTATTGTCTCAGACCCAATGGAGGTGTCTCAACTTGAAAATGGCCATCCCTCTGCTTCCACCTGTTGAGTTTCTCCAGCAGGTTATGTTTTTCTCCAGATTCCAACATCTGCAGTATTTTGTGTATCTCCTACCCAGTCTGCCTGCTTGACTCTGACAACATGAAAGAGAATGGCTTCTGCATGCAGAGATCCTCAGTGCCTAACCTTTCCAACAACGTGTTACAATCTGCAAGTTGTTGCATTCGTGTCCAGTAGTTCAATGAAAGGCAAGAATTCAAATGTCATTCAGGGGTTAGATAGGAATATCAGGCATGCTGAGGACAGGTGTGTTTCACAGCTGGACATTAGCAAGTCTGTTGGTTGAGTTGGGTGTGAAAGGTCCAGCTCAACTTTAACCAGCAGAACAATGCAAAAGTCGGAGAAAAGATTACCTCTGCAACACTGTCAAATCACTAGAGATCATGAGGTTACTAAAAATCAGTACTTAATGGTCAGATAATACATCATTCTTACAGCCAACTCATTACTGAAACAAATAATTAAATATATAGCTATCATGTATTCAAACTATATTGAAGGAAGGTTGCAGAATTATTAATGGTCCATGCAGAAACGAGGTACATTATACATTTTAAAGAGCAAGACATCATTATTGCTTCCCAGCAACCATTGTAGATTTAAACAGAGAATATGAACAGTAAATAATATGAAAAATAAATGAAGGTTAGAGTTATTGGCATGTATATTTAAAGGAAGAGTATATTTTAATGTTTAAGGTTTTTAATATTTGCTTCTAACTGGTATTAGGAAGCAATTTATCTCTGCTAACTCAATTATTTTGTTAACACCTGATAAAGCTTAAGGGCAGATCGGCAAAATTTGCTACGCTTCATTCAAAGAGCGTGAAATCCTTTCTAATGATGGAGATTTAGAATGGATAAATAGTTGTTGGGCACCGTCATGCAGGTTAAGCTTTGCAAGTGTCCATTGTTCACAATGGCAATGAGTGACTGCAGGTTGTTCCCAGCAATATACAATCTTCTTCCCCTTCCCACAGCCCACAAAACTCACTCTCTCTCTCTCTCTCTCTCACTTGATGCAGTTTGTCAGTAAGTCAGCAAGATCAACATTGTTCAATTGTCCTTCATAAAGCCTGAGGCACTAAGGCCAATTCTAAACACCCACCAAAGGCCCAGATGGGATTAGTTATTTCACAGTAATGAGATATCAGCTGTGTCTCCATATACCTGATCCAAGCCTCTTTTTGAAAAAAAAATCTTTTGCTGTTGAATTTTCAAGGAATGTTTTAGTCATCATATGAATTAGCAACAAAAAAAATCTTCTCAGTTCCTGAAAAGAATTGTGCTGTACCTGCAATGTTTCAGTTTAGTGTTGCAAAGTTTATTGGCACATCTGTTTAAGTCACCTATTGTTTTATCAGGGCAAGCAATAAATAACCCAGGAGCATCCAATATCCTTTCCTCTATTTAACTATAATAACCAGGTGTGGGTTAATGTTCCAGACCCCTTGAAGTACATTGCAACCCCATCATCAAAATGCTGGAAATCCCTGCCTAAGGCTACCATGGGAGTACATCCAACATTCCAGCTGCAGAGCTTTGCAGGTAACACAATGCCATCTCCTCAAGGATGGCAATAAACACAGGCCTTACCAATAATGCTCAGTCTTCACCCTGTCTCGGCATGTTGATTTGGTTTCCTGAAGAGAATCCCAAAGGAATTAAGGAATTATGAAGCTGAGAAAAGAAAAAGTTGAGCTGTGAACCATCACTGAGAATGTAAAAAGGGTATAATGATGCAAATAATACCATATAGAGAATAATTTTCATCTAGTTTCTATAATGGGCACCGAATCTAAAATGGTAGTTTTATACTCCAGTTATATTGAAATTACCCCAATTGTTTCCATTGGGGGATGGCACTGCAATGTAATCAACTTCACATGTCTCCAACCCCCAGCCCCCATCTCCCCACTCTCTCTAATTACTCACCATCATCCACAATCTTCTTGTGAGTTTATTCACTGGTTGATTTACCTTAAACTCAAGAGTTGTACAGCCAGAAACATTCTTCAACCCACCAATCCATGCCCATCTACACTAATCTTAGTTGCCCACATTGTCATGACAGCTGACAAACATGCAGTAGGATGCTCATTTGGTAGAGATAGTTTGATGACAGAATGAAAATAAGCATCACGTCTCTGACTGGTTCAGTCATCCTGCCAGTTGAAAAGGGTGGAGAGCAGGGGTACTTCAGCTACCATCAACCACTCCAAACTCATCATCTGTACAATTCACTTCCAGTTGTTACATGATCGTCATTTCTGTTTTAGAACAAAAATTTGTTGACTTATATTCTATTTATTGTATGACTCATGGTTATGGGCCACCCTTCAGTGACCCTGATGAGATGGAATGAGCTACCGTCTTAACCCAATTCAGTTGGAGTGATGAAAATAGTTGGTCTCAAGTTGGAATGTTCAAGTTAGTAGAGAATAGAAGAGCTTAGGTCCCTTATAGGATCATCTATGCGTGCAACTACAGGAGATTGGTGAGAACTTAAATGAGAGAAGAATAAGTAAGTTAATGAAGTATGACAAATGAATGGTAATGTCTTTGAACATACCCAATCACAAAAGTGGAGGTGCTCGTAAACTTAAAGCATATTAAGCTGGATAGTTCCCGTTGCCTGACCAAATATATGCACGGAGATTGTGGGAAGCTGGAGAATAAATTGGTGGGGGGCTGGCAGAGATATTCACATCATTGTTAGCTACATTTGAGGTGCTGGATAACTGGAACATTTCAAATTTTGTGCAAGGCTGCAAGGATAAGACAGAGAACTACAGGCCAGTGAACATAATATCTGCAGGCTACAGGATATGATTCTGAGGGATAGGATCTACCAACATTTGGAGAGGTGAGAACTGATTCAGGAAAGTCACCATGGTAGGAAATCACGTTTCACATCATGCTGTAAAACTCTGCGACTCCATGATTCTAAACTATTTTTCATCCAACACCTGAATATTAACATCAAAACAAAGGAAAAGTAGACGTGATCCAGTATCTTTCTACTAAAATTATCCAATCAAATGAACAATCAGATTAAATCAACTCCACAATCATAACATCTGTGGACGTTCCTGCTAATATCATGCCTGCCCTTCTTTTAGGATACATATCAGGCTAAAATTTTCAATCCATAAGGTCATTGAATATTTATTATTTTCCCATTATTGTCCTTTGCTCCCTTTTAAATAATTATGTGTAACCATAATGGTAAATAATGAGTTTATTGTCATGCATATTGTATATGTTTGTAATTCTTATTTGCTGAAGCAAAACAAATATTTTGTAACAAAAATCTAACTACAATTGTATGAACTAAATTAAATTAAAAAGTTATAATAAATAAGATAGATAATAAATATACACAGTTATTATGGGCAAGAAAAAAGTATTGTAACAGTAGGACAGGCAGAACATTTTATGATATCAGAGTATTTTATTATTAGTGTTGTAAGGAAAGTTTTAAGATCCTGATAGCTATTGTCAAGAAACTGTTCTTGAACCTAGAGGTGCTGGTCTTCGGGCTTGTGTACCTAATTACAGAAGTGAGAAGAGATTGTGATGAGGGTGGTAGGTCCTCTAAGATGTTGGCTGCCTTCTTGAGGCAGTGGCCCATGTGGATGTCTTCAAAGCCCGGTGATGGACTTCTCCAAGTTTGCTATCTCCCACATCCTTCTGTTTTCCATTGCCTGTTTTATCAATAGCCTCTCTCCTTTGATTCATTAATCTGCATGATATTATTTCTCATCTGCTTTTTGAATTCAGTTTCTAGCTTCATGCCAATTAGCACATAAGCATATTGCCTCCTTTTCCATCATTTCTCATCACTGTGTGAGGACTTTGGCCAAAACGACTGATATTATCTCCACAGTCACCTAGACAAAGGAATATTAGGAAATATAGAAGGAAAATTGGGAGATGCAGAAGGAAAATTGCCCTTAATCTGTGGCTGTTGGTGTGTGGGGAAGGCTGGGGAGGGGATGTATTAGCCGGAGAATGGTTGTTAATTGTCAATCATTCTTTTCTTTCAGCACCATTCATTTTTTTCATGGACTAATTCAAATGGATTAGGAAGGCAGACTGTCGATGAAAAACCTTTACTCATTTCTATCTGTTGCTGCTCTCTCAACTTTGTTCTATACCTGAAGGTGGTTCTTGTGAATAGGACTGTTTAACAGATTAGACTGAGGTAATTTATCATAAACAATTATCATTAAAAAAAATCAGAACTAATAATTACTGTCAACAACTGAAGTCTAAGCCCACCATGAAAAATAATTTATGTGGCCAGATTGAAATATCTGAAATATATTTAATTTGGTGAATATTTACTTTTTAACCAATTTTATTAGTACAGTGGAAAAAAATATACTTTAAAGAGAACAACTTGACTGAATTTAACTTTTATTAATAGTGGGCTAGTTTTCCTTTAGAAACTGTCCATTCGCATTTTGAACCAAGTTGTGTGCATGTCTTCAAGCCAGATCTGAAAATTACAAACGTCAAATTTTTATCATTTCCTATTAATGATTCCCTCAAAAATACAGCATATGTTCTCATCTGAGCAGGACGTGTGCAGGATTTCAAATTTGCCCTTTATTCGAGGTATACGCCAATGCATCCTTCATGTAAAAAGCAATTTCATATATGGACATCCATTGCCTAATTTATTTTCAAATGATTGGTGGTGGAGACATGTATGTAATGATGCAGCAGTGTATAGAATATGAAAAATGCATGTTTAATATTCTTATATTAAACAGATGGTAAGATATACAAATCAGAAAGCAAGGAGATAAAACATTCCACATTAAAAAGATTTAAACACAATAATAGCCAATTATTTTTTGCTGGTCTCTTCCGATTTTGGATGAGCACCAGATATGGGAGTTTACTAATAAATTGTTTATTTTATTCCATATATTGTATGTGGAGAGCTGTTATGTGCTTGCAACCAAATGCTGTGAAATATCAGGAATATTTCTATGTTGTCTTCTGCTTTGTAGAACCCCAAGATGAGGGGCAAGAGTTACTCACTTGTCTTTCCCACCTTATTAGTTCCAGAAGAACAATATATCACAAAATCAATGCTATTTTTGTTAAATATATATTTTTCATGCAAAGAAAAATACATACTGGATACTACAGTTACATATGTAAATAAATAGAGGTCATAATTTTGTTGATTATACGCATAAAGCAGGCAGTCTGAGAAGAACCTGGACTGAACCAATCACAGCCTTCTGAGCTAACTGACTTCTTCCATTTTACTCAACACACTCAGAATGCATTAACACCAAAAGAATGAACCCATATGCAATACAGTATACATAATTACTGTGCAATATTTCAGCATTAAATTCAAGATTGCTATTGATTTTTTAAAAAGCACTCGAATGTCACCACCACCATAGTTTTTGCAAAGTCTTTCCTTCCATTACATTTATATTAAAAACAAATGTCACAGAGTTGATTGCACGATTCAACAATATAAATGAAAAAGTTATGCCTGAATAAGATATCTATGATGAAGCCAAATACACCAAACCTTTTCCATCAAAAGCAAACTTTCCTTAGGTTTAAACAGAAAGAGAGATTTTTGAGAATAAGTTGACATCTAATTTTTAACGATTTTACCCCAGAGGGATGGAGGAAGGAAATATTTTTACATGGTGCTTTTCACAGCTACAAAATTTCCCAAAGCTCATTGTAGCCAATAAAGTACTTCAATATTTGAAGTAAAGTGACTTTTGTCGTGTAAGAAAAGCAGCAGCCAATTTTTGTACAGCTAGGAAGCACACAAAGGATTTAAATAATGAATACATAATGTGTTTGTTTGATAATATTTGTTTGTTTATTGATATCATGGAAAGTTCAACAGAAAGCAGTCTATTTGGGAGGGAAAGTCGTCCTTCAATTGATCGTTGCTCTGGAATCAACATATCCAGCAAACGCACAAACTCACCTCCATGTTTCAGCAATGATGATATTTATTAGATTCTGTGTATAAAGCATTACTCCATTCAGGATTTTGTACATTGCATTAGAACATTTAAAATAGGAGCTCCAACTTATTCTGAATGCATTTTATTAATCATTACATGCATGGTTCTGAATATATTCCTTGTCACGTACTAGTCCAGATATGGATTATTTTATTCTTTTTAATGCCGTCATGAAGTGATCATCGGGGGATCAGAGGTGGAGAAGGTGAGCAAATAGAAGTTCTTGAGAGTCACTATCTCAGAGGGTCTTTCCTGGACCTAATAAATTAATGGAATCATGAAGAAAGCATGTCAGTGCCTCCACTTTCTCAGGAGTTTGCCAAGGTTTCGTATGACATTGAAAATTCTGACAAATTTCTTCAGATGTGGGTTGGAAAGTGTGTTGACTGACTGCATCATGGTCTGGGGTGGGGATGCCAATAACCCCTAAGTGAAAAGCCCTGCAAAATGTAGTGGGCGCAGCCCAGGCCATCACAGGAAAAAACCCTCCCCAACATCAAGAGCTTCTACAGGGAACAATGCCATCAAGAAAGCAGAGCAATCATCAAGGATCCACCCCGTCCAGCCCACACTCTGTTCTCACTGCTGTCATCAGGAAAGAGGTATAGGTGGCACAAGACTCACACTACCAAGTTCAGGAACAGCTGCTCCCCCTCCATCCAACTCCTCAATGACAACCTCTATCAGGGACTTGTTTAAGGACTCTTAACTGTGTACTTTATTGATTTTTTTTCATTTCTGTATTGCACATCTTGTTTACATTTCTTTATTTGTTTACATGTGTACACAGCTTTTTTTTTCTCTTGCACCAGCAATAAGTGGTAATTCTGCCTGGTCTGCAAGAAAAAGGAATCTCAGGGTTGTATGTGGTGTCATGTATAAAGGTAAAGCAGTTTAAATGTTTAACAACCTTAAATGAGCACTGAAATCCTGTTGGAGCATGAAAAACCAGTGGGCACATGAAAACATTGTTTGTTATTTCCATGTGAGGCTTGCCATTCAGATGATATTTTAAAATGTCCACACATATTTTGTGCAGTTTCATGTTATGTGTATTGAATTGATTAGTTTATTGTCATGTGTACTGAGTAACAGTAAAAAAGTTTTGTTTAACATGTTGTTTTGGCAAGTAAACTCATGCTTGGACAGAGCAGGCAGTATAATAATGAAGTGCAGGGTATAATGATACAATAAGCCAAAGAGAGCAGGGAACAGCATTACAAAGACAAAATGTGAGATATGGTGAAAAGTACAATTAAAGTCATGCAAGGACATTTTCTTTTACCAATGGGAGATCCATTTAAGAGAAGTATGACAAGAGGAAAGAAACTGTTTTTGATTCTGAAGTTCATGTTTTCAAGTTAATTTATCTTCTGCCCAACAGAAGGGTGGGGGGGGGAAGAGAAGAGAGGCTAACTGGGCTGGGATGGTTTCTTTAATATATTGGCTGCTTTCCCAAGACAGCGGAAGGTAAAGATGGAATCAATGGAAGGGGGGCTGCTTTCCTGGATTAAGCTGTGATGCATTTGAACAGGATACCCTTCTGTGCTGCATCTGTAAAAGTTCTGAGGAAATAGAGTCGGTCCACTTCCTTGGTCCTATTTATTCCCAAGAAATGCTTCACCTCAACATTGTTGATGCTGAGCGCCTTTGTTCGACTTCCGTCATGAGAGGTTACAGACTCCGGGAGGGGGGGGGGGCAGCGGACTAATGCAGGGCACCAGTAAATGGCAGAGCATCTCCTGATGAGAAGGAGAAGTAGAGGAGACTACCCCAAGGAGAGTGACTATGGTGGTGGACCAGCAAGAGGCTCTGTTGCTGAAGGACACACACAAGTTGCGAGCTGTTGGCGACTTACAGCTGAGGAACCTACACAGGCTGTGGGCTGAAGACTGACTCTTGAGAATCAGGTATCAGAATCAGGATTTGAGAGAGTGCTAAGGGAAAGAAGGGCTCCTGAAGGGCTCTGGACACTGAAGGCCTCCTCGTTGTGTCAGAGGTTAGGATCTAGGCTGGGGTTGCCAATGGTTTGAACTGAACTGAAGTCTTGTGCTCGGGCTCCGGGAGCACTGGAGGTGAATTTGTGGACACCTGGTTGCTTCACTTTCTCTGACTGTAAGGGGTGCAGGGCAGTGCTATTGGCAAATCTTCATTGGCCTTACCACAAACTAAAGGTAATTTCTGTTTCATTACATGACAATAAATAGTATCTGACCAGAGATATGCAGGAAGTGCTCCCAGTTACCACTACCCCTTCTAATTTCCTGAAATCATTGATCTGTTCATTCATTTTTCTGACATTGAGGAAGAGGTAGTTATCCTGACAGTATGTCACTGGACTCTCTATCTCCTTCCTGCACTCCATCTTGTTGTTATTTGAGATCTGACCTACAACGGAGGAGTCTGTATAATATCACCTGAGAAAAAGGTTTCATTTGAAACAATGCACTCATTTTATCAGAGACATAAGATTTTTCATGCACTGTACATTTGAAATGATTATGAGGCAGTCTCTCATAACTCAGCTAGGATTGCTTAACAATCTGAATGACTGACCATAATTGTTATTATATACATAATTTGGCAAACTGGGAACATGCCAGATGAAAATAAATGACAGCTTTTCTGAATAACTTTACCATGGGCACTGTCAAATTTCTACACATTTATAGTTAGTGGACGACACTTAATACATTATTTTGGCATGAATCCAAGATGTACATATTGAAATTTCTATCAAGTCAAGCATTTAATGATCTCTCAATATGACTGGTTAGCTTTTGAAAAATAGAAACAAGATCGAGTCCATGAATTGTTGCTTCGAGGTTTCAGATTATAAAATCTAAAATAAACAGCCAGAAAGATAATACAGATGTTTTACTGTTAGAATAAAATTATAATTTATAAATATTTAATGATATGTTTGCCAACATTAAACAATATTTTATAAATTGATTAGAGTCAGTGAAGCTTTGAAGCTTCATGTATTCTGTTCATACTTTTTGGTTCTTTGTCAATAAGTGCCTGCGGTTGAACACTGTATTGCAGTCATTGTACTGGTTGGCCCACCCCTGATACTGTAACTCTTCCCCCTCCAGGATTCCTAATAAAGGTGGTATCACCCAATCTCCTCCCTTGGTACTGCCTTGGAATTGGGCCAACAGCATGCAAGATATGACTAGATTTATAGTGATTAAAGCCTATTAATCTCAACTTCTAGCCTGTTGGGTCCAATTGATAGTGTTACGGTGCCACATAGTAAAGTAATCCTCTGTAGACCCTATGGTTTACAAGGTTAATCAATTTAACATAGGATTCCATATGTACCAGTATATTGGTCCAAGGAAATTTGTGCCATTCTTCCTCAGATTAGAGTTAATTAACAGCTGTTCTTTTTTTAAATATAGAATTTATACAGGGAACAAGTCCTCATCAAGGGGTCAACAGTGGAGAGGGTCAAGAACTTCAAATTCCTGGGTGCCAACATTTCTGAGGAGCTGTTCTGGAGCCTCCATGTCAATGCAATCATGAAGAAGGATCTCTAGCGGCTATACTTTGTTAGGAGTTTGAGGAGATTCACTAGGTCACCATAGACTCTCAGAAACTTCTACAGATGTACCGTAGAGAACATTCTGGCTGGTTACATCAGTCTGGTATGGACGTGCCAATGCTCAGGATGAGAAAAACCTCTAGAGTGTTGTTAACTTGGCCTGTGAAATCACAGGCACCAGACTTCACTCAATTGAGGACACCTACAAGAGACGGTGTCTTAAGGAGGCAACCTCTTTCCTGAAGAACCCCCACCATCCAGACCAGGCCCTCTTCACTCTGCTTGCATCAGGAAAAAGGTAAAGGAGCCTGAAGATGAGCACTCAGCGGCACAAGGACAGATTCTTCCCCTCTTCCATCAGATTCCTGAAGGCACAAAGAACCACAGTCACTGCTTTGTCTTTTCTTTTTGTTGCACTATTTTTATTGATTTTGTAAGGTGGTTTATATAAATGATTGCACTGTGATACTACCACAAAACAACACATTTTGTGACATGTTCGTGACCATAAATTCTGATTCAGATACACGTACCAGATAAATTGAGGTAGAGTATTTAGATTTAAAGGAAGCTGAGGTTCCTTGGTACAAAAATGTCCACTTAAAACCATCCTGGCATCTGAATTGGTGGATCTGAAATTGGAATTCAGACTTTTGACCTCATCTGAACAATTGAGAAGAGCAGCAGCAATTGTTCACTCCAAGGGGAGCTCAACTGCAGGTGCCTTCCACGAAAAAAAAATATGATCAAAGTCCAATGTGTATTCAGTGGAGGCTGATCAATACATTCAAGGTATTCAAAGTGTCACGACAGTTGCCTGGGCTGCTCGAGTATTATCTGAGATGGTCATTCTGCGCAAATTACTTTTATTTGAACACTATTCTATTCGTTAATTTCTAGTTTTATAGCTTTACGTCTGCCACTAAAGTACACTGGAAGCTTTCTTTGCTGGACTGTTGTACTATTTATATTTTTTAAGGGCATCTGTTTGACATTGGCAAGGGTCACAACATTATCTTATACCATCTCTAATTCACTACCTAAATAGAGGAACTCAGCAATGTACATGTCAATGGTTGCTGGTCAGAACCTGTTGGGTCATGGCCTTTGCCCAGCACATCAGTGGGACAAATAATACTTGTCACTTATTAAATCATGCTCAAATATGATCTGGGTCAAGCATGTTCACATTAATTTTCCTAGTAGGATGTGGGTAGTCAAATTTGCTTAATGAAGAGCAACATATGATAAAGTGCAGCTGTTTGAGACCCATAAGACATTAAAAAATTACATGCAAATTTTGTAACAAAAATTAAATATTAAGAAATACATGTACATAATATTAATTCTTGTATCCAGCTTTAAAACTGCTAATTTGTATTAGTTTCAATGATCAAAAAGTACACATACCATATATATTCATGTTATAGTCTAATATTGTGGACTCATTCTTAGGGTCAAATTTAGGGGATTAACTATGCCACTTTTGACTGTGGTAAGTTCGTCCATTGCTCGGTATGTCGGGAGCTCGGATGGGCAGGTGGGTGGCCGAAACTGGGTGGTAAGTCCGTGATCAGGGTGGCGGTAGCTCCAGTGGACAGGCAGCCTGGGCCTAGGTGAGAATCAACGGTCGGGGTGTTAGGTGATGGGATCAAAGGGCAGCCAGGATGTCAGGAGCTTGGGTGGGTGGACGGCCTGGATCACACTAAAACTCTGCTCATTTTCACTGCCGGCAACACACTCACATGCCACAACCACGCGATCGCAAACCACCCATACTAAAACTACCAATGTGAGCACCAGCTCGTATGATTCCCGCCAGTCAACCCATTTCCACAAGTCACGTGGCTCACGAGCCACAGTTCAGCCATCCATTGCCTGCAAAATACAAGTGAACATTGTGTGAGCATCAGCAAGGAGCCAGGTTCTTGTAATTGTGCACAAGATTCAGTCAGTCAATTGCCTCTGAACATGTTAATTATTAAACATATGACTTAAGGCATACATTTTTCTGAATACTTTATTTATAAATTTTTAATCACAATATAATTACATTACATTCAATTATAAATTATTTCAAAAATTATACATGTAGTATATTATCCCTCAACCCACTGTACCACCCTCCCACCCTAACAAGAAAAAGAAAGGAAAAAACAGAGAATGCCAAGAAAATAAACAAATATAAAATAAAATCTATTGGAGTTACCAAAAAGTGAGGTCTTCAGAGAGCCATACATGCAAACCAAAATGTTGTGAATATGGGCTCTATATTTTACAAAATACATATTTATCTTGCAGATTATGTAATTTTCTCTAATGGTATACAACTACCCACTGATAAAAGACAAAGGAGGAAAAACCCAACACCCAACCCCAACCAACCAATTTTCCCTTGCAACCGCTGCAACCGTGCCTGCCTGCCCCACAGCGGACTTGTCAGTCACCAACGAGCCTGCAGCAGACGTCGATATACCCCTCCATAAATCTTCATCCGCGAAGCCAAGCCAAAGATACAACTACCAAGTTCTGCATGCCATCTTTCCATCCCTAAATCTATTTTTGACTTCCAGGATATTGCTATACAGTTCCTAGAAACTGCTAAAGCAATTAAGACAAATTCAGTTTGATAAATATTTAATTTTAATTTTGATCTTATAGCCTTAACAATACACAATTGAAATAACATCAGTGGGAATTCCTGTGGGAATTTTACTGCTGTAATTCATTCCAAAAAATTACCTATTCCCAACCAAAAATGTCCAACTTTAGGGCAAAATCCAACCTCAGACCTACATCCAAAGCATAAATCTGATGCAGCAGGTCTTAATCCATGTGGAGTCAAATATAATTTATATAAATAATTATATTGAACTAACCTATATCTTACATTTATAACTTTAGTCATATTCTTCTGTCTGATCCTTTTTCACTTATTTGAGTATTTAAATCTATATCCCATCTTAATCTAGATTTATGCACCACAATTTTGGGGGCCTTACTTTGAAGTAAATTATACATTACTGAAATAAATTTATTTACAGTATTATTTCAAATCAGTAATTCTAATTCAGATTGATAAGGTAACATCAAAGTAGGACCTATTTTGGCAGATACAAAGTTTTAACTTGGTAATAACAAAATTAAGTATTACCAGGTACATTAAATTTTTCCCTCATTCTTTCAAATGTTATAAATCTCCTATCCTCAAAACAATCTTCTATTTTCTTAACACTCTTCCATCTTGAAATCGTCAAAAAATTGGTTATCCATTGAAAAAGGAATAAGCCTATTTTGACGTGCATTTTTCTAGATATTAAACCTTTTATTCCAATTTAATTACCAATATTATTCCACAATCAATCAAATGTTTCAAAATAAATTATTCCATATTTCCAAATAACAATTTAGAATTCCATTTATAAACAAAATGTTGCGGATCCATAACCCCTTTTGCATTAAATTGAACAGAGACCCAAATTGGAATACTATATAAATTAAACCTACATATTTAAGGCATACTTTTCAAATCATAAAGGACGCAACATTTTCAAAAAATAAATATTTTGAACAACTTGATCTATGTCTTTGAAAGAGAATGGCCGCCAGAGCTGTTGAAATGGCAGCAATGCCACTGGTGCAGAGCCGACAAGAGCAAGGAGAGAACACACAGCGCTCTTCCGCAGGGTTCTGCCACCCCATCCAACTACCAACGGCTTCGTAGAGGCTTTAAGTTGTCCTATTGAAGGAGCTGACTGTGTTTTATTTTAAAATCCTACGACTTTGGAGTCTGAGCCAAAGTTGGCAGCACCTGTTCTTGCAGTGGCCTCGAGGGGTTGCAGACTCCGTGGAAGCTGAGGACTGGCAGAGGGCACTGGAAAATGTAGAGAACAGCCCTGTTTGAGAAGCAGAAGCAGAGGAGTTGACCCTATGGGGCAGTGACCATGGCTGCAGACCAGTGAGGGTCTCTGCAGCTGAAGAACACAGATGAGGAGCCCAAACAGGCTGCTGGCAATTTGCAGTTAAAGGACTCACAGTGGGCTGTGGACTGCTGGAGACTGGCTGGAGGGATTCCAGTTATCACAAGCAAGATGCAAGAGGGTGCCGAGGGTGGGAGGGGCCCCCGAGGAGCCTAGGGCACTGAAGGCTTCCTGAATGTGTCAGCAGTGTGAATCTGGATCTCTGGTTGCCAAGGGTTTGGACAGAAGTCTATGTGGCTGCAGAGGCCCTGGGATTGCTGGAGACACACAGTGACTCTAAGGGATTCTCTTTTGTTTCGCTTTCTCTAACTGTAAGGGACGCCCTGAAATTTCTGCTGCTGGTGGATTTTTGTCCGTGTTACAGCAAGACTAAATGCAATTTTGTTTAATATTACATCAGTTTTATTACATGACAATAAAAGAATCTTGAAGCATTAGCGCAATAACCTTTAATCCAATTTATTAGAACAGATATTATGTCGCAGGCAATAAATGAACAAAATGAAGAACAAAAAATATCTTGAAATAGATTTTCTATTTTATAGACATCCTCCATAAGCTCACAATTGGTGCACTTGATCTTTCAGTTATTGACTACTTTGGAAAGAACATTACGGATGCATTAAATGGCTTTAGGTGTCATTTCAGGAACTTCTTGTTCAAGTAAATAAGGTCTGATTAAAATATTGATATTCTAAGATTTGTATTTAAGTAACAAACAGCAAAAATATCTGCTCTTTTTGCATTAGTTTACAAAAGAAAGTGATTTGACCAATGTTGTACCTTTTTTATTGCTTTTTTTCCCGACATATAAAATTTCCCCAAACTAATAATGTCAGCTTCAACAACTTTTTAGAAAGAAGAGATTTACTGCCATATTGTTTCCAATTTTTAAATTCTCCACATCTGTAACTAAATGTAATTTAATACCCCTCTACTTTGCAGTGCAGTTTATTCCTTATCATCCACAGGGTTAAAAACTGTTTATTTAATGAGCTCTGGCTACGATAAATGCTTTCACAAGATGTTAACTGAATTTTATACTATTCATAACCGGGTGTGCAAAAAAAGGCTATAACTTGTCAAATGCATAAACCTTCCTTGTGAAAAACAATGGTATGTGAAGAAAATTGAGTAAATCAAATGCTGTTTTCATGATTATAATGTTTACTTTGTATCTGCTTCTTATCTTGTAGAAATTACATTACTTAAATCTCTTTTCCAAAAGTAGTACAGTACAACCAAATTATTGTGATGACATGATAGATTCTTCAATAAAACATTCATGGACGAGTGAGGAAAGCATAATCCAACTCCAGAATTAGTTTTGAAAGATCTGTTTCGTGCTTGGATTTTGATGAGTGAGCCTGCCTACCCATTGGATGCCAATTTATCCACTTCAGGACAGCAAAGCTGAAGTTGCTGTGTGAGTATGTTCTGGATTGGTAGTTCAGATACTGTGCTTTGTACCACTTAATTGGGTCACATGGATGTTGTAGGATAAGCTGCCCATGATACAACAGAGAAAATATTTGATGCCACAGGCTTTACCATCTGTCAAAAGAGTCTTTTGTTCAATTACCGAATTTTGAATTTCTTGGACATTCAGAATCATTAAAAACCTAAGAACAATAAACAAAAAAATCCTTCATTAAAATGCAAAACTATAAAATTACCTAAAATCCTACAGTGGTTCGATGGAAATGTATCTAACCTTACTCTTACCATTTTTCTTCACAATTGTAAATATTGTGGTTCCTGTGCCAACCTAAATTGCTTTGGAAGCAATGAGCAGATTTCCTGACATTCAAGGGAATCCAACAAGTTTACACTCTGCTGCAGGACTCCATGCTGAGTCCATTAGTAGAGCAGAGTGACAGATTGTTGTCCAAAATCTGTTAGCACATTTGGGACAAATTAATTCAGATATATATACAAATGTGCTGGAACTCATGCAGGTAAATGTCAATAAATGGTCAAAAATTGCCACAAGACTCACCCTATTATTTCAATTGTCACACGTGGTTCAAAATTAAGATTGTAAGTGATTTTGTAAACTATTTTGAACTTGAAGAATGGTTTAACCAGCTAGCATTTTGTAATGTTAAGCATTGACTATTTTGTCTTTCTAAACATTGACTGCTTTCATGGAAATAAACTTGCCATTGAACATCTGCATTTTATACTTTTACCCCACACTTTGCCAGCCCAATGATGAGGAAGATCAGATTAGCAGGAAGATTCAATTGACCTTGCTTTATAAAGCTCAAGCATTAAAAATGTATTCAATTCAGTAATAAGCTCCATTATTCTATTGCAAACTTTTTTTGTAAATGCTCATTGAACTAAAATGGGAAATTTAGGGAATTATAAACATTTTAAACTTTTCTGTAAAATGGTATTATTTTCCAAGAATTAGTTCATATTCAGGGTAATTCCAAGTTTATTTAAGATCCACAATCTAATTTCTTTAAAAATAAAGCATGACTGAAAAGTAAATGGAAGGGAAAATTGTCATCCATGTAGCTTTGTCTGTATTTCTAATGCATAAAGCACAAGGAGCCTATATTTTAAGAATTAACAACTCACACCTTCATTCTCTTTGTAGTAGTCTGTGTAATCCACAGATGGAGTCTTGTAAAAGCAAACCTGCAATAACTTTGATGTCTGCCTTGGCTCCTTATGGTGAGTTACTGACCAATTATCCTTCAGGTTCTTGCCCAAGGTACTTGAACTTGCTCTTTCCTCAGCAGAGTTTGCCCAACTCAATCCCCTCTCCTACTGATGACCATACAGACTGTTCAGGCATAGGGTGGCAAATAGCAAATAACATTTGCACAATCAAATTGTGAGGCAAGGAAGAATCCAATGAGAAAAGACCAGACATATCTGTGGAGCCAAAATGTGTAAATCTATGTTTTGGATCTAGACCCCTGGGGATCGATGGGACTATCCAAGGGGTCGATAAATGTCTAGGCTACAGAGAAATCTATTATTAATAATATTTTAAATTTTATTTTACATGCTTGGTGGTTGATGGTCTCATCAAGGATTCCATGAAGAAGTCTATGGTTTAAAAAGTTTGCCAACCCTGATCTAGATCCTGCATCAAGACCAAGAGTGATGAAGAAAGATTGCCAGTATATGCCAATACAAAGGTGTGTGGAATAGAAGGCGGTGTGTGATGGGTGAAACCAAGTGGGGAAAGAATGATATCAGATGGAACCAGGTGGAGGGTTCTATTCTTCCATCACCTCTTCATCTTTTTCCAATGATCATCTTAACACTGACCAACTTCTGTCTCACATCCTGCCCCCATCCCAAAATACTGTTGCAAGCTGACACTCATGACAAGACTCACCCCATTATTCTAAACTCTCAGCAAGTTGCATCACTCGGGTTGATGTCACCCAGTGTGGTAAGTCATGGTGACAGCCCCCCTCCACCACTATGGACCTCCCCTGTACCACACCATACAGAATCCTTAATAATTTTTTGAACAAATGTTATTTGTAAATCCCATATATCTCTGAATATAATGACACTAAGAGTGAGATAAACAATTAGCAAAATTAAAATTACTACATCATATGCACAACCTAAATGTATTTACAAATACCAATTACCACATTATAACTAGCAGTGACTATAAAAAAATCAGCAACAAAAACAACAGCGCATGCTTGTAGTATTTGCAGACGAAACCATGTGATTCAAAATGTCATTGTAATCGGGTAATAATGACAGCTCTGTCCAGAGAGCATTATAAGGTTCAAAAAGTAAATTAGCATAGAGTTTTAGCAAGCTTTATGAGAAATATTTTGGTTGTTAAACTAACTACAGGGATATTTTTATAAAAATAATACATTCCTACTGAAACACTGTACAAAAATTTTATAGACAATTATTTTGTTGTCACCCTCTCTGATAGTGTCACCCAGTGTGATAGGCACCCCCCCACACACCCCTTAGTGATGCCAGTGCTCTCAGCCTTGAGACACGATCTCAACCCAAAAGGTAAATTACATTATTTACCTCCACTGCAGCCATAGTGTGTAGCATCTGCAATATCCAGACTACTCTGATAGCACTTCCCAAACATGTCATCATGGAGCACAGGTGTAGCTGGTGCATGGGAACACCACCACCAGTAGGTTGCCCTCCAAGTCACCCATCATTCTGACTTGCAACTGTATAAATGGTTCATTATTAATGTTGGGTTGAAATTCTGGAACTCCCTTCCTAACAGCACTGAGAGAGCACCCAACACTGCAAAAGAAAACTCTGTCCTGCATTTCAACCAGTCAAAACAGATCAACACCATCCTAGCTATCCCAACCTCATCCAAGATGTAAGGTCCAAATTTATCTTAAAGGCCCAATATTTTTTCTTTTGTTCTTCATTGTTTAATTTTGTTTATGACACCAAAATCTCAGGATAATGTTTTTCCACTAACCTACAACAGTTTGGTTTAGATTCCCAGTGATTTAATCTTTGGAAGAGGTGTTAATTCTCACATATAGACTTCAGAAAAAGAAACCTTTTCAATATTATGCCTCTGTGTTTGAGCATTTTAGAAGTATTTAGAATACATGTACATTTCAGGCCCTGTTGATTTATTGAAACATGAATAGTCAGAAACCCAAAATTTAAATAACTAAGAACAAACTGAAGGATGAGAATATTAATAATGTGCCTTTAAATTGAAAATATTTATCCTCAATACTCAAGGAAATAATTTTAGGCATTAACATCAATTCAGCCTCAACAGTGTTTAGACAAAATACGCTTGGATGAAAACTCTGGAACAATCATCAAATAGTTCCATGATAAAAAGATGGTTGGAACACAGCTTGGTTTAAGTTGTTTCATGAACTTATCTTATAATGAAGAATTATAGTGTAGATCAATGACTTTCTGAGTACCATATTGGACATTTACAAGTAATGTATTAAACATGCAACTATTTTCAGATAAATGGCCAAGTAAAATCACAGAATCATCGATATGTTAATGAGTCTATTAATAAATGGCACTTTGCTTTACAACATACTAAAATTGAAATCTGAAATAAGGAAAGAGAGTTATGCATGGGTAGGACTGACAAAACAGAAAGGATTGTACTGTTTTTTTTGTGTCCCAAAAGCCTTCTTAGAGATAACCCAAATAATCAATTACTGTTCAACATTTAAAACAGTCTCACCGATTTGCAAAGCAAGGTGGATAAATATATTATAGAAATCAATAATGATCATGTATATTTTTTAATCTGCCAATTAAAGAAAACTTTCAGAAGTTTCTGAACATTTTTGCATTTGAATTGAAAAATATTTCCTGTCAAATACACATCGAAGACCAATCTACTTAACTGTTGCAAACAATTATGTTAACTTAAGCTGGAAAATTATTTCCAAGATTGAAATAGGTTTTTAAATCCCTCATGAAGCATGATAAAATGAATGAAAGGCAAGACCAAATTAAACCCTGGATTAAAAAAAAATATTTTTTTCTCACTGGAATATCATTTAATTAAAAGTTGTTTTACATCTTTTTATTGATTTGTTTAAACACAGGCATCATAATAAAACAAATGATATTAGATTAATCAAGCAACAAATTTATTCCTGAAGCGATGTATAATTCTTGTACCTAACAAATTACAAAGCTGTTTGCCAAACAGACTAACAATGTACATTTAATTCTAGATCTGAGACTAACATCTCATTGTTCAGCAGCTTGTGCCTAAAAGTAGAGAATAAATCCATAACCTAATGCAACAGGATATTGTACCATTAAGATTTGGAAGGAATAAAATAAATATTTCATTTATATATAAAAGCTCTAATCATGAAGTCTGAAATTGCGAACTATGAAATCTGGGTTTTGTCTTCAGGGAGCCTATAATTTACCTTAATTTTTCTACTATACACTTCTCTAAAGTTCTCTTCATATTAAAGTTTAATCTATTGTATACACTCGTGTAAAAGTCGACCTCATGTAAAAGTTGACCCCCTATTTTTGGCCAAAAATTCTGAAATTTCCATACATCTTATGAAAAGGTTGACTCGAGTTCTTCACAGATAACAGATGAACAGTTGGAAGTACCTGTACATTACCACGAATATGAAATTGTGGTTAAAGGTTTTTTGATGTGAGCAGGTATAATACGTGTACAGTAGCCGCCATGTGCATAGTATTATGGTAGGTTCCATAATTACAGGTAGTAGCTTTTAACAGATTTCACTAAGCTACTCTGTTGAGTATGATGGATACAAATAAAAGAGCAAGTGTAGGAAAATATGTCTAAGAGCTATGACACCTTAGACCTGATGCCTTGGTCCTGGCCATCTGCCAATTGGAATTCCCAACGCCTTGGTCACGAACTTTCACCTCAATCCCAACCGTCCGCAGGCTGGAGCTCCTGACACCTTTGATGTGGTTTTCCCACCCAGTCCTGGCTGCCCACAGATTGGAGCTCATGACTCCTTCGACGACGCAGATACCTACCTTGGCCCCACTCCCTCACCAGTTCCCACACACCAACCTCAGCCTGAGCATGGCTAACACCTTGGATACCTCCGCTGATGGATCCCAGTCTCATCCCCCCTCATCACCACTCTTTACCCTTCCCTATCCCCTCACACCTCTCCCCACTCAACCCTCACCTCCTCTTTTGAGCTCCCACTTTCTTCCCAACTCCACATCCCCTTTGTGTTTTTATTTTAATCAGAGTGTCTACAGACTTTCATGGGTTACGCTTAGGTTTTTTTGTTAATTGGTAGGACGTGTGTTTTAATTCACAACTCTATATTTTTACTTTAATTCATTGTGTTTTTGTTCTTTATCTGTTTGGAGATTATTTTGGACTTATGCTACTGATATAGTACTTTGGATTACAATGTGAATTTTAGCCCCTCAAAAAGAATATCCATGTAAGAGTCAACCCCATAAATTTAACATTAAAAAATAGTCCAAATATTTGACTATTGTATGAAAATATACGACAATTGTCTCATGGATGTTTGAAGAGGACATAGAATATATTTGGAATGTCTTCAAAAAATAAGATACCATTTATTGTTGTGCAAGCAAAATACATGAAAGTCTTTTTCCTGTTTCATCTGGAAAAGAATACAAAGAGATACTACTAATCTAATGGCACTACCAAGACAAGAATCAAAAGAGATTCCCTTCAGAGACATTAAGGGTCCATGGATTTTACCACTTCCTGCATCCCTGTAACCATTTTAGCCATACGACTTTAGTCCCATGAAATGGTGAACCTGAGCTCAAGTCATCCATGTCACAGCCCCTTGGCTCTGGGTTCTGAACCTCTGGAGTGATTAGAAAGCTGTCAGCACCCTAGGTCCTTTGGGAGCTTTGCGCCCCATCAGCACCCTCACGAATCATGGTCCTGATATCTTGTTCCCAGAAGTTGGTTGCCAGCACCCTGCAGCTTGGTGTAAGGTTGGAAACTAAGAGCATGTTATAAATAAAATGCAAATAATGTTTGGAAAATAATTTGTGCCAGTAAATTGGATCAAATACTAATATACCAAAGTGAAAAGGGAGAAAAGTAAATCATTTTGAAATATCTAACATTTGACATTTCAATGAGCAATACAAACATTCAAATTCACCATTGGTACTTGTTTAAATAGCTGAAATCCATAGAATGCTACAGCACTGAAAACAAGCCATTTGGCCCCTCTAGTCTGCACTGACCATCATCTCCGTAGTCCCACTGACCTGCTCTCATACCATAACCCTCCCATTCTCTCACATCCATGTACCTATCCAATTTACTCTTGAAACACACAATCCAGCTCACGTTTACCACATCATATGGTCGCTCATTCCACACTTCCACCACTCTCTGAGTGAAAAACCTCCCCATAAATTTTTCCTCCTTCATCTTAAAACGATGACATCTCATATTTATCTTCCCCAAACTAAGTGGAAAAAGCGTCTCATAATCTTGAAAAACTCAATCGAATCTTCCCTCATTCTTCTTCACTCCAGGGAACTTCTTTCCCTGCAACTCAACCCTTGAACACTTGGCAATATTCTAGTAAATAATCTATGCCCAGTATTCTGAGAAAGCACCACATTAAAAGGAGGTGTAGGTTAATGGGGTGTAAATTGGGCAGCATGGACGTGGGCTGAAATGGACTGTTACCGTGCTATATATTCAAATTAAAAAAAAATTAAAACATGCCAAGCTACTTCACAGGAACATCAGCAAACAGAAATTCACACTATGCTATTTAGGGGAACATTAAGACAGCTGACGTGGACTTTTACCCCCTCCATAAATCTTCGTCCGCGACGCCAAGCCAAAGAAAAGAAGACAGATGTTCAATGTTCAGTCAACCACCTTAAAGAAGGAAAAGGGGATGGAAAATTGGTGAGTTGAAGGGATAAAAAGAAGATGAAGGCCTTAGCAGCTTAAGGTGCATCCACCAGTGGGGGGATGACTTAAATCAGGAATATCAGGAGGCCAGACAAGTTTGCAAAGATGAAGAAAGGTGATGGGGTTGAACTTTTTTGAAAGATGGAGAAATTTAAATTTGAACCAAGGTAAGCGAGCATGTAAGGTGATGAGTGAAAAGGATGTGATGTCAATTAGGATTTTAGGTGAGATTAATTTTATTGAGGATGGAATTAGAGATGTTAGCTAGAAATGAGATAGGTAAATAAAGCTCAAGTTGATCAACGCATGGATGAATGTTTCTAAGCAGGTAAATTCAGGAAAGCTTTTGGGGACTCAGAGAAATGGAAATGTGTTATGCTAAATCTAGGGTTGTTTATCTGGACATCAGATGATTCCCTGCACTAAAAGAATAATTGAGTTAATGTGAAAAGAATAGAATTTTTAATAATATGGTAACAAGATAAAAATATATACCAAGAACATGAGAAACCGAATCAGGATTCAGTCATTTAGCAACTTGTATCATCTTCACCATTCAATAAAATTGTGATTGATTACTGTATATACTCATGTAATCATCAAATTTTTTGGATCACTTTTGCAGGCCAAAAAAGGGGCCATTGACTTTTACATGGGTCAAACATTTGACCTCATAAATACCTGCATTGTTCAAGGCATCAGGATTTCAGATGGTTGGGACTGGGTGGTAAGTCTTCAGTTGAGGCATTAGGAACTGCTCAGATGAACAGGCAGCCAGAGTGTTGGGGATTCGGGTGGGTGAGTGGCTGGGCGGAGAATCTGTGGTTTGGAGATCAAATAGGTGGGCAGCCAAGGCATCGGAAGTTTGGATGAGCATGGCCAGGGCGAGGCATCCACAGTTGGAAGCATGGTGGGTGGGTGGCCATGGTGAGGATCCTTGATCAGGAGCTCAGATGGGTGGGTGGCCAGAGTACTGGGACCTCTGGTGGGTGGGCAGCCAGGGCATCAGTATCTCCGATAGGCCAGCAGCAAGGGTGAAATTCCAATGTGGGGTGCATCAGGAGTTTGGATGGGCAAGCAGTCAGGGTGAAAAATAGGGGGGGGGGCTGGTGGAGAGTTGACTATTACACAATATTGACATTACATGAGCATATACTGTATTTACATTAGGACCATTTTCTGCAAAAACCATCTCTTGATTGCCTTAATATCAACATATCTATTAATCTTGAAAACAATCAGCAGCTGGGGGTCCGCAGTTCTCTTTCATTGACAATTTTAAAGATCCACAATTTATTGGATGAAGATTCACCACTCATTGTGATGCAGCAGGCCAGGATGCTCTCAATAGAGCTCTTGTAGAAAGTTGGCAGAATGGTGTCATGTAGCCTTGCCCACTTCAGCTTTCTAAGGAAGTGCTGTCTCTGTGGTGCCTTCCTGACAAGTGAGGAGATGCTATATGTCCAGAATAGGTCACTTCTGAGGAACTTGGTGGACTCCACTCTCTCAACTACCAAGCTACTAATTTATAGTGGAGAGTGGTCATCTCTGATCCTCTAGAAGTCCACAATCATCTCCTTCTTCTTGTCCATATTGAAACTCAGGATGTTATTCTCGACCATTTCCTGAAATTTTCCACCTCTTCTTTGTAGTGTGACTAATTGTTGTTACTTATGAGGCTAATTACTATTACATCATCTGCAAACAATGACTTTGTTGGAGCTGGATCTGGTGTTGCAGTCGTGGGCCAGCAGCATGACCAGGAGTGGACTGAGCACATAGCCCTGAGATGCACTAATGCACAGCATGATGGTCCGAGACATTTTGCTGCCAATCTGGACAAGAGTGTGGTCTTTCTGCTGCAAGAACTGCTGAATTCCTTCAGCATTTCTCTTTTTACTACAATCCCAGCCTCTGAAGATTTTAGTGTTTCATTCTTTCTGTTAGAAAACCCAGAATCCAGTTACAGAAGGAGGTTTTGGGTCCCAGCGTCTGGGATATGATTGTGTTAAATGCCAAGCGAAAGTCAATGAACACCAGCCTGGTGCATGATTTACCGTACTCCAAGTGAGTAAGGATAGAGTGGAAGAACAAGGCTATAGCATTGTCAGTGGAACAGTTCTGTCTATAGGTTCATTGAAATAGGTCCAACATCACTGAAAAGCACGCTTTGATGTTCCATCACAAGATGCTCAAATCATTCTATAGTGGTTGAAGCCTGTGCCACTGGGCAGTTGTCATTGAGGCCTGCTACTGTCACTCTCTTTGGTAATGGGATGATGGTACATGCCATGAAACCTCTGGGAATGATGAATTCCTACTATGGACCTCTGTCAGTTGGTCTGCACAGTCCTTCAGAATCCAACTGGATTTATTGTCTGGTCCCACTGCCTTGCGTGGGTTTACTCTGGATAGGGTTTTCCTCAACTTAGCTGCGGTTATGTTTTTTTCAGGGAGAGATTGAAATTTCTTTGGTGTCAGCCTGTTCTTCTCTTCGAATTGTGTGTAGAAGATGTTCCGTCTGTACGGAAGGGAAGAGTCATTGTTGTTGACTTGCAAGGTTGTCTTCTGGTCTGTTATTGTTTTGATACTTTGCAAATGCACCTGATGTCTCCAATGTCATAAAGCTGCCTGTGGATCCTCTATGCATACCCACAGATTGCACGGGAGTGTTTAATCCTGGCTGATCTTAGTGCCAACTTTTCTCCTGTCCTGAAGGCTGCATCTCGAGCTCTGAGATGTGCATAGACTTCTGCGTCCAACCATGGTTTCTAGTTAGGCTTGCCTAACTAGACATCGTCGAAGCACTTGTTAATTCAGCCTGTCACTGAGCTTTTGTACTCATCAATGCTTATGTGGCGGTCACATGGCCACATTTCTGAAACAACTCCAGTTTGTGGTCTACAATGAACTGTTCCACGTCAGGGGTCAACTTGCTGACCTTTGCTTAATTTCTTAATTTGAAAGTAAATATCCCTCATTTTGCAAGGAGACAAGAATTGGACAAAATATATAAGGTGCATTTTCACCATGCCTTTCTGTAATTAGAATGAGTCATGTTTACCCTTCTATTCATTAAATAGGAGTGCCCTCATATGGACGCTACGAGCCCGGTGGAGTTCCTCCAGCATTTCTGTTTTCTTTCCAATTAAAGACATTGGTCTTCCCAATTGCTTGCTGCTTCTCCAAGATAGTTTTCAGTTATTCAAGCACAAAGGCAACCATGTCCCTCTGAATATGAACATCTTTCACTAATTCGCCACTTCAAAGTACTCTGTCATTCTACTTATTCAAGAAATTTATATGACCTCAACTGTTCCTAGATTTCATCTACTTGCTCTATTCTTGCCTATTCAACTAGTTCAGCTTGATTTCCAAAAACTTCTCTGTATCTTCCTCACAACCCATTCTGGCCACCCAGAATATTATTAGCAACAGTGTATGAAATTTCAATCTGAATGTAATGATTAAACAAGCCTGGTTTATTATCTATAGCAGTGCTAATGGGCCAGGTCTCAGATACTCCCCACATACCTGCCAACATTTCCCAACATGACTGTAAATTTTTAAGATGGAATTGGAGAGGTGTTTGGCTGAACCATCATGGATGTACAGAGTATGGTAGGTTACTGCACATGCAGCTTTGTGGGGCACCAGCTTTTGAGGGTTTTCTTGGAGAAAGTGTTGCCACCAATCATCGCTGCTGGTGATCTAACAGAAGAGAATTTGCAAATTCTATCTCTGACGGGAGTGCTGAGATTAAAGTGCTGAAGTTTGGGATTATGGTCGAGCTATAGTCAAAGAATATTTGTCTGACATAAGTATCCTTGTTGCCCAGATGTTTCAGGACTGGGTGGAGATCCAGGGAAATGGCATCTGCCATGGACCTGTTGTGCCAGTTGGCGAACTGAAGTAGGTTGAGGCAGTCTGGGAGGCTGGAGTTAACTTGAATGATGACCAGCCTCTCAAAGCATTTCATAATGATGGTAGCAGAATCACTGAATGGTAGTCATTAAATATTTTGTTTTTCTTTAGCACTAGGATGTTAATAGCCTTATGTAAAAAGTTCAGCATGTTGCAGTGTGGTGGTACACCACTGTCCTACTGCAGGGGTCAACCTCTGTACCTGAAGAAGAGCATGGGGGCAAGACAACACCTGGTCGGCTGTCAATCAATTAACCTGAATAGACCAAGCCCCACCCGGTCGGGTGTCAATCACCCTCAGAGTTTACAGCAGCTCTCCTCACAGCTGGATCTGTGTAAGTTTATGTCAAATAAAGCCTGTTGTACAGTCTTCCGGTTTTGTGTGTTTGCTTCTGTCCGAAAGCGCACCACATGCAGTGAGAAGTTGAAAATAACGCTGGCCAGCTGGTCGGCAAGGGTTTTCAGGAACACATGCAGGGACACCACCCAGGCCCTTCACTTTGAATGGGTTCACTCTCAGGAAGGGGGAAACAGACATCTGCTTTGGTGACCATGCGTCAATGTGCAGCAGTTGTTGTGGTCAGAAAGTACCTGCCCATTGTACAAACAGCATTTTTCACAATTGACATCAAATTAAAAGGACTGTGAACAACTTTTCTGCTGCTATTTTGCATCGTCATTAAGTTGAAATTCAACACTCCAGGTTTTGATTAACTGAAACATTATTGGAAATATACAATTCTGATTCTACAGCTGTGGAACTGATCTGAATTTTTGTCATCTTATTATGGTATGGTTGCCAGGAATAGTTTAGACTCGAGCAATTTTTTCTTTGGCTTGGCTACGCGGACGAAGATTTATGGAGCAGGTAAAAAGTCCACGTCAGCTGCAGGCTCGTTTGTGGCTGACAAGTCCGATGCGGGACAGGCAGACACGGTTGCAGCGGTTGCAGGGGAAAATTGGTTGGTTGGGGTTGGGTGTTGGGTTTTTCCTCCTTTGCCTTTTGTCAGTGAGGTGGGCTCTGCGGTCTTCTTCAAAGGAGGTTGCTGCCCGCCAAACTGTGAGGCGCCAAGATGCACGGTTTGAGGCGTTATCAGCCCACTGGCGGTGGTCAATGTGGCAGGCACCAAGAGATTTCTTTAGGCAGTCCTTGTACCTTTTCTTTGGTGCACCTCTGTCACGGTGGCCAGTGGAGAGCTCGCCATATAACACGATCTTGGGAAGGCGATGGTCCTCCATTCTGGAGACGTGACCCATCCAGCGCAGCTGGATCTTCAGCAGCGTGGACTCGATGCTGTCGACCTCTGCCATCTCGAGTACTTCGACGTTAGGGATGAAAGCGCTCCAATGGATGTTGAGGATGGAGGGGAGACAACGCTGGTGGAAGCGTTCTAGGAGCCGTAGGTGGTGCCGGTAGAGGACCCATGATTCGGAGCCGAACAGGAGTGTGGGTATGACAACGGCTCTGTATACGCTTATCTTTGTGAGGTTTTTCAGTTGGTTGTTTTTCCAGACTCTTTTGTGTAGTCTTCCAAAGGTGCTATTTGCCTTGGCGAGTCTGTTGTCTATCTCATTGTCGATCCTTGCATCTGATGAAATGGTGCAGCCGAGATAGGTAAACTGGTTGACCGTTTTGAGTTTTGTGTGCCCGATGGAGATGTGGGGGGGCTGGTAGTCATGGTGGGGAGCTGGCTGATGGAGGACCTCAGTTTTCTTCAGGCTGACTTCCAGGCCAAACATTTTGGCAGTTTCCACAAAGCAGGACGTCAAGCGCTGAAGAGCTGGCTCTGAATGGGCAACTAAAGCGGCATCGTCTGCAAAGAGTAGTTCACGGACAAGTTGCTCTTGTGTCTTGGTGTGAGCTTGCAGGCGCCTCAGATTGAAGAGACTGCCATCCGTGCGGTACCGGATGTAAACAGCGTCTTCATTGTTGGGGTCTTTCATGGCTTGGTTCAGCATCATGCTGAAGAAGATTGAAAAGAGGGTTGGTGCGAGAACACAGCCTTGCTTCACGCAATACAAAGTTACTAAATGCAGGATCAAAAGTGCAACTCAAAAATTAAATCAAGAACAATTGAAGTTAAATATCTTTAATGAAACTTTCAGAACTATATCAAGCAGAGAACAAAACTCTCAGGTTACATTTCAGGTCACACAAGAGGAATCATTTGGCAATAATCATTTTCCAACAGTCAAACTCATACTAAGTAAAAACATTCATGGAGAGGTAGTCACCCTGTTTGTATGCATTCATGGTCTTGTTGAACATTGTGTCTCTGCGATATGAACAATGAATGAAAGCCACTTTGTTTACACAGTACAAGGTGCAATTTTCCTTTTGTTTGCATACCACTGATTTTTGTGCTTTGCCTGTGGGGAAACATTCAATTCAAACAGACTTCCTCTGCAGACATGAAGCACTTACCTCTGCAAAACTTGTACTTCCAGCTGCAATCTTCCACTTTATTTTGCTCAGAAATACTTGAGGAAAGTAAACAAGGATTTTATCTGACTAAAAAAAGAGCAGATTTTTTTAAAGAAAGTCCAAATCCTTCAAGCAACTGATCTTCAAGTATACAGGACACCATGCTAAGCTCCATATAATTAGTGCACTGTATTAGTAAATGATTTTCATGTTAATTGAACTGTTAACCTCCAGCACCCGATTTGCCAATCTTTGCTTCACAATGTACCTTGATTTCCACATTTCCTTCTACTCCCATTGGATTCAATGAAGGACTGGATGCCTTGTTAGTTTGAGTTGAATTCTTCTAATAAATCCACCAACTCCCACAGCTACCTCTTCCCACCCTGTACCCTGTAAGGATTCAATTCCATTCTCTCAGTTCCTCCATCTCCTTGCATCTGCAACCAGGATAAGGACATCCATGCCAGATCATCAGAGATGTCCTCCTTCTTCAAACAACGTGGCTTTCCCTCTACCACCATGCACTCACCCGCATATCCTCCATTACCCGCACATCTACCCTGGTCCCCTCTGGCCCCATGCACAAGGACGGGGTTCCTCTTGTCCTTACCTACCACCCTATGCATCCAACACATCCTCCTCTGCCATTTCTGCCACCTACTAAGTGATCCCACCAGACACATATTCCCCTCTCCGCCTTCTGCAGGGACCGCTCCCTCCATGACTCCCTTGTCCACTCCTCCCTCCCCACCAGAATCAGAACTGCTCTGTTGGTTCCCAGAACAGTTCCAGCTGCGTGGGGGATTATGGGTAGGGAAGACTGCCATTGCTCTGCTGCGTTTTGAGCCACAGAGAGCAGCCCCGAAGGTCAAAGCGGCCCAATGAGGCCGTCACAGCTTGCACTCGCCACCCCCTGATGGCTCCCACCGGCTCAGACATTCCCTGCCATTCTGAAGGCTCCCACTCGCCTTCCCTGTCATTCCAAAGACTCCCGCTCTCCGCCCCTGCCTTGAAGGGGTGACAGAGGCAGAGGGGTGAGTCTTCAGGCATCTTCAGCCTGCCCCTAACCAGCCACTTGCAATGGCTGTACATGCAGGTCAGGCAGCAGAGCACAGCGCTTCACCAATTATCCTTCCCCGAGAAGGATTGGAATCAGTGCCTCGGAGCTGGCCACAGCACATTCAGAAAGGTACGTCTTTAGGCAGGGTGCTTTCCCTGCTTGAAAGTGCCATTTGTTTCCTATAGATGCTGAATAGACCAGCTTATTTCTTCCAGCATTTTGATGTTTTTACTACAATCACAGTGTCTGCAGCCCATTGTGTTTCTCACAAGAAGAGATATTGACCAGAGTGATGGGTATCCTTTGAATTTAAGATGGAATTTGAAAAGAATCTGTTTCACAGATATCCGGAAGTACTGACAGAGTTTTATACTATCACTATGTTCAGCAGGCACTGCGGCAGGACAAAGAAGGATGTGATACTAGTGCAGGTAAATAGGATTAATGTAGATAAATGAAAAAGTCATCATAGATGTAGGGTCCAATAACTATATGAACAAACTATATATTTAGTGGTTTCATTTGTTCTTGATTAGTTCAGATTATGTAGTGGAAACTTCTTTCAACATCATATTTGGACCATTGATTTTAAAATTTCACTTTAAATTTGTGTCTATCTCTGAACTAACAGCTACCAATTAATTGCGTATCTGTAAGTCCCTTTCGACATTGTCAAGTTACTGATTATAATGTTTAAGCTGGGCAATTCCAGGATGATTTTGGTGTTATTTAAAATTAATGAGGAGTGCATGGGTTTGCCAAGCTTTCTAAACATTGGTGGGAAGATTGCATGATAATTATGGGCTAATTAAAAGGCACAAATAGAAAATAAATCAATCAATGCCCAGTGCTCAAACTGCTTTCTTACCCCCTACTGTGTGAGAGTTGTGAAGTGTATGGGACTAACTTCAATAGCCCCAAGTGCAGGGTGTGACTAATCTGAGTGAATGTGGAATAAAGGAGGGCTATACCTGACTTTGTGCTGCCTGCTTATTTTCCCAGGTTATAGCATCCAGTCAGTAGTCATGCCTCCAGATGTCGTGGAAACAGTCATTTTGATGTGACTTTCAAGACCGCGTCGGGATGGCAGAGGTTGTTTGGGATGTACCAGGAGAAGGGACACGTTTATGCTGTTGCTCTTCAGGGAGTAGCCACTCTTCACCCTTCTGACACAGAAGGTACGGGTGATAATGCAGTGGACGTGCTCACCTTTCTTGGGCATTATGCCAAGGGGATAGGGACCTACGTGGATGTCAAGGACACATTCAGGATCTGGACCACCAAACGCCAAGTGAAGGTAAAGCTGAGGGAGGACAGCAAAAGGGCCATCATCTACCCCCTCCATGATCGCAATTAGAGGGAACCATGGCTACTGGTTTACGCCGGACAGCCTAGAGTTTGCAGAAACTGCAACAGACTGGGACATGTGGTGGCTCAATGCAGTGCAGTTATCTATAAAAATTGCAAGAAGGAGAGCCACCAAGGACTGCAAAAAGAGCAAATGCTGCAACCTGTGTGGTGAGGCAGACCACCTCTACAAGGCTTGCCCAAAACCTGTAGCCACTTATGCTTAAGCAGCAAGGGGGTAATTGGCCAATAACACCCCCCTCAATGAGGTCATCACCTCATCGACCGCAACTGTGACCTCAACCAAAGGGAGGGGGGAATGACAAGGTGCTACAGTGATGGCAACAGAGTGTTAAGAGAAGAATCAAAAATCTAAAATGTACAATGATGAGAATGTATCAATATGATTAATATAAAATTCTTGAACAGTTTTCTTGTATTGTAAATAATTTATTGTGAACTTATTGTGAATAAGATATATTTTTGGAAATAAAATAATCCAGCCAGCAGTAGCTTCATTGGACTGAGTGCTGAATTTATACTTGGCTTGTGTTGCAAAGGATGGCTTGGCCTCATTGCCACACAGTGACTTAGTCAGCTGGACTTTGCTGACCTACCTTTTCTGGAAATTCTTTTCCAGATATACACCACAAGGCCATCAGGAAGTGGTCAGCAAGGAATGACCATTCGAGGACTCAATGGATATAGTAGGGTGGTTCCTGAAGCAGACTGTCCAGGTCATCTGGTGGAATGCCTCATCACCAGTGCTCGCAAATAAGCACCATGACCTGGCCTGTGTGGTGGTGAGAGGAACATCATCGACAAAATATCTTGTCCCCAAGATGACTGCGGGGGGAGTGGAGACCATCACCTACCTCTTTGCAGAATGCAGGTTTGCCAAGTGTTATATAGTCAGGATTATGTGAACTATTTTGTAATTGGATAAGAATACACCCTTCTCACTGTAGTAACTGTAGTGCACCACTGTGAGGTGTATGTATATGTATACATGTGAGTGCAAGCAGTTTCCTGTGATGTAAAATCTCTTCTGTTATTCAAATCTTGCATCTCTTAAGTTATTTTATAAGCCTCCCAAGTAACTCCAGAGACATAACACCAAGAGCCTGTGGACAAGGATGCAGGGGTCTTTGTCCTGGTTCATCCCCTGCAGCAGCGTGACAGCAGACTCTCTGATTTATGGGCTGTTCCTGGGAATTCAGATAGAGTCAGACATCCAGAACTGCTGAAAGATAATCAATTCAATGAACGATGCACTTTGGTCGGCCCAAAACCTGTCAGTCTTTCAGCATGAGGAGATAGAAATGAAGGAATGCTACTGAACCTGACTGAAGAAGAACAGAGGAAAGGAACAGCCACCACAGTTTTCAGAGATTTTCCTAGAGACCTTGAGAACAAGACTGGGAATGAGGAGAAAGGCCTGGTAACTGTGTGGAAACACTTGGCCTTGCATGTACATTGCATTTTCACACACTGCAAGTCATACATCCATCTTGCATACCCTTATGGATAGGTTTGTCTCTTGGTTGGGAAACGTTATTGTCAAACAGAAGCAGCAGGAGCAAATAGAGGGCTGTGGCAAATCTCTCCGTGGATACAATGGCGACCATTGCTGGAGGGTCATTGCTGCAGCTTGTACACCATTGAAGGTCAAGCAGAAGGTGGTGGGTACATGGAAATAAGTGCAGGAGGAAGTGTAGAGGTATGTACAATTATGATGGTGCGTGGATAGGAAAGATTTAAAGAGATAAGGGCCAAATCCTCCACAATCACTATCAGTACTGGAGCACCACAGAGCTGCATTCTTAGCCTCCTGCTCTACTCACTGTACATCCATGACTATGTGGTTTGGTATGACAACACCACCATCTACAAATAACCTGACAATGGCAGAGTAGTGAGTTGTTTAAAAAGGGGTGATGAGTCAGCATAGAGGAGGGAGATTGAAAACTTGGCTGAATGGTGCACCAACAACAACAACAACGTCATCAAAACCACGGAGTAGATTGTTGACATCAGGAAGGGAAAACAAGAGCTATATGATTTAGTGATCATTGGGAGATCAGAGGCGGAGATGGTGAACAAATTTAAGTTCTTGGGAGTCACAATCTCAGAGAATTTTCCTGGACCCAATGCACCAATGACATAATGAAGAAAGCATATAAGAGCCTCTACTTCCTCAGGAGTTTGCAGAGATTTGGTATGACATTGGAAACCCTGGCAAATTTCTACAGATGTGTGGTGAAAAGTGTGCTGACTGGCTATATCATGGCTTGGTATGGGGCCACCATTAGCTCTGCAAAAGGAAGTGGGCACAACCCAAGACATCCCAGTCAAACCGATTCCCACCATCGAGAACATCTGCAAGGAACACTGCAGCAGCAATCATCGGTTCTCGCTGCTACCACCAGGAAAGAGGTCTAGGTGCCACAGGACTCACACCACCAGGTTCAGGGACAGCTGCTACCCCTCCAGCATCAGACTCCTCAGCATTAAACTCAATCAAAGACTCATTTAAAGACTCTTACTTCTGCACATGATTTTTTTTCTTCTCTCTATATTGCACATTTCCTTTACAGTTCTTTATTTATTTACATGATGAATACAGTTTTTTGCACTACTAATAAGTGGTAATTCTGCCTTGTCCACAGGAAAAAGAATCTCAGGGTTGTATGATGTCATTTATATACTCTGACAATAAATCTGAGCTTTGAACCTCCTCTGTACTTTCTCACTGAGAATTTAAAACGTAGTTGTGCTGTTTCCTTCTCTAATCAGTGCATATATATTTCCCCAGAATAGTCAATTCCTTTTAACTCATGTTTCTTCTGACAATCTTGTTTCTCCAAGCTAAATCTTTGACATTCTCAATCCATATCTGTCTTTTCATCTATGAAGATTCCCTTTAAGTATGGTGCTTTTTGACTTCTCTACAAACCACAGCAAATTCTATTGAGATTTTCCCTCTGGCATTAGCTCCAGGTTAATAAGAATCATTGATATAGATCTGCATGGTTACGCCATTTAGCTTTTCTTAGTTTAACATTATAAGATTAGCATTTACCCATTTCAAAATATGATTTGGAGAAATTAACTACTGTCAAAATGTTTCAAATACATTGAATCTGCAGTTAACATTCAAGACATGGTGATCTTCCTGCTTTATTCCCAATTCTTGGCTTTCAAATTGGTAGGGACAGGACTTGCAAATGGAGACCAATAATAACTGCATACATGATCTATCAAATAAATTTAATTTGACATTCAAAGCTTTACATTTTTAATTTGATCCAAGACTGCAAGTTTTAATATTGAATTTTATAAATGCAAAATCAAATCGTAGATGTTGCTTTATAAATTACATTGCTGACCTAGTTAATGTGAAATGAAAGCTGCAGTGTTGTTCCACCATGAATGATCTCAATTTTGTAATAGTCCTTCAGCATCAGTCTTGAGGTTGAGCACTGCAACTTTGCTTCAGTAATGTGAATGATACATTCCTTGTATTGGCCATTTATTCATATCTTAGGTTAATTTGAATGACAGCAAATTTCATCATTATTCTCTTTAAAAAAAAGCATAAAAAGAGAATTGCAACAAGGGAATGACATAAACTTAAGTTGTCAAAGAGAAGCTAGAGGGAATGGAGAAAAGCTTGGAGACAAATGCTCAGTCAACATTTCAGGTTGGGACCATTCTTGAGAATGCCACTATAGCTGTAACAAACAGCAGACTGGAGGACGGGTGCTGATTGAAGAGTGAAATGTAAGTTACCTAAAAAATATTGGATTGTTGTCCAAGAGTCCATAGCCTCCAGTGAGAATGAAGATATGCTAAAAATCTAATTGAACTTTTTAACCACCAACTTCCCATATGACAATGTCTTCAGATGTATAAGAATGATATGGTATCAGCTCTTATCCTCTTCTCACCATGACCTCAGTGTGTTCTTTCATATTCAGCCATGCAGGAAAATTCCCTTGGCAAGGATTTGTTTGCTGATACAGAGAAGAGCAAAGAAGTTAACATGTGCCACTATCACTGCGTACTCTCTGTACATGTCAAGTCACTGGGCCCAGTGTTCTGTAGATAGTCAGAGTTAAGATTTGCTCTTGGTCAGAAGGTCATACGTTGGTTCTGCTTCAGACAATTCAGCTGAAAACTTTGTTAATATACAGACTATCATGGTGCAAAATGAACAGAAAAAAATACCCAGGGTCATAGCAAGCCTATGTAAAATTCTGAGGGAAAATGTAAATTAACATTCAGGAGAATAGCACCTTCTTACGAAGAGCTTGGTATCGAAGTACTTCCAATCTTGTATTGAAGCAATGGTCAACCTTTCCTCAACAAATGGAAACCTAGTTCATCAGAAAAATGCAGATTATGCAAACCTCAAAAGAAGACCATGGACACATTCAGGAAACCATATAACAAAGGAGCAGGGTTGTCCTTAATAAAACTGATATGTGGCAATCACTAGGAACATCATTTAAGACTTGATTAATGTGGCAGATGGGATTTGGGGATTCGAGAGCATGAGAGAGGGGTGGGGGCAACTGTACATTTAAAGATTTTACAAAGGAAATGGAGATTAGAAGTGATTTAGTAATTTCAAAAGTTGGACCATATGTTTGCTTTTTGAGAGGGATAATAATGGCAGATTTGAAAGAAGGAAAACAATATCTGAGAAATAGCTAAAATAAGAGCCAGTAAAAGAATTTGGGTGGTCGGTGGGAACAGGCCAAGAGGAGAGAGGGAAAGCCTTATTGCTGGCAAGTTTGGAAATGACACAAGGGAGATATGTTAGGTAATGGTGTGGGTGCTCGGGGAAGAGGTTTGGATGCTTGAGACAGGATAAGATGAGGAAGTGACTGGAGTAGGTAATTACCTCGTCTCATTTTGAGTGAACTTCTCTCATTATATTAGAAGGGTAAAGGAGACCAGGGAATAGTTTCAAAAGATTGTGTGGAGTTAAAAAAAATGCGGTGCTGATGTTAGCATTCTGGAACAGCGAGAAGTTTGGCAGGGATTAGCCTGCAACAATTGTAATTTTTTTTTTCAAATCAAACACAAAATGGGAAAACCAATATCTCTTATCTATTTAAGTCTGCACTCTTTCATTTAAGGGAAAGCCTGGATGAGGGAGAGTGGTGATTTTTATAGAATACAATTCATGAAATCTCAAGGTGAGTATTCGGATGAGTAACTCAGCAGCTGTAGAAACGTTAGGGAGAACAGAGGGCCAAAATTATTAAGCTGAAAGCTGGAAATTATAAGTGAAATAATAGAGCTTTGTTCAGTGGGCAAACAGATGTACACAAGCTTGTGAAAACAGAAGGAGATGTGGGTAGAGAATGATAAGAGGAGGTGATCAGAGAATAACTTATTTGAATTGAGAAGGTGAAAGTGCAAAGGGACCGTGAAAGGGCAAGTTAATATTTTGCGGAAGCTGCCAAAATGTTTGGCCTGGAAGTCAGCCTGAAGAAAACTGAGGGCCTCCATCAGTCAGCTCCCCACCATGACCACCAGCCCCCCTACATCGCCATCGGGCACACTGAACTCAAAACGGTCAACTAGTTTACCTACCTCGGCTGCACTATTTCATCGGATGCAAGGATCGACAAAGAGATAGACAACAGACTCGCCAAGGCAAATAACGCCTTTGGAAGACTACACAAAAGAGTCTGGAAAAACAACCACCTGAAGAAACACACAAAGATCAGCGTGTACAGAGCCGTTGTCATACCCACGCTCCTGTTCGGCTCCGAATCATGGGTCCTCTTCCGGCATCACCTACGGCTCCTAGAACGCTTCCATCAGCGCTGTCTCCGCTCCATCCTCAACATTCATTGGAATGACTTCATCACCAACATCGAAGTACTCGAGCTGGCAGAGTCCGCATGCATCAAGTCCATGCTGCTGAAGACCCAACTCCACTGGGTGGGTCACGTCTCCAGAATGGAGGGCCATCTCCTTCCCTAGATCGTGTTATATGGCGACCTCTCCACTGGCCACCGAGACAGAGGTGCACCAAAGAAGAGGTACAAGGACTGCTTAAAGAAATCTCTTGGTGCCTGCCACATTGACCACTGCCAGTGGGCTGATATCGCCTCCAACCGTGCATCTTGGCGCCTCACAGTTCAGCGGGCTGCAACCTCCTTTGAAGAAGACCGCAGAGCTCACCTCACTGACAAAAGACAAAGGAGGAAAAACCCAACACCCAACCCCAACCAACCAATTTTCCCTTGCAACCGCGCCTGCCTGTCCCGCATCGGACTTGTCAGTCACCAACGAGCCTGCAGCAGACGTGGACATACCCCTCCATAAATCTTCACCCGCGAAGCCAAGTCAAAGATTGGGAGAGAAACCAAGAGCAGAGAGAAACAAGTGGAGTGAATATTTGATGAATTAATACAGAGGGAAAAGTCATTGAGGATGAAACTACTAAGTGCAGAAGCTGAAGGAAGAAAGCATAAAAGTCACCCAATAAAAAATGGTTTTCACCAGACTGCTAAAATTAACTGAACATAAGATAGTAAAATAGCATTGAATTTTAAACACAATTACAGTGTTCAGTTAATATTTCCAAACTAGATATATAGGCAGCATCAATTCCCAGATCATTAGTTTCCTGGGAAAGTGAAAATCAGTCCTGGAGAGAATTTGATGAAGCACGGCAGTTATTTATTCTCTTTACTTTGAACTCTAATCTAGAACAAAAAAACATAGACATGGAGATAACCTCCCTAATTGCATAATGATACTAATAAAAGCAGCATTGAAAAGAACAGGCAGCTCAACAGGTTCTCCTCTATTTAATGTTTACAGAGCAGTGTCTCTTTTGCAATGAATGACAGCTTTCTCCTTTCAGTTATTGACCAGCATCTGTACAGGAGGTCATCTGTGTGTCAATACATCTCATCAAGGTCAGCCTATCCTCTTTGAAGCAACAATAGTACATTAACTGTGATGTATTTTGAAAGAATAAGAAACTCACAGACATTAGTATGTGAGGGAGACATTTCAAACTCATCGCAATGCAATCAACCATCAGATTTCCAGAAAGATAATAGATGAAAGGTGAAATAGATTTTTGTAGGTACAAGACCTTTGATTTAATCAACTCGTATCCTTATAGAACTGTCCTTCAATATATATATATATATATATATGTATAAAATTCCTAGAAAAGCCTCAATTTTATATGACAATAATTATAGATATTCTTCAGCACAATTAACCTTTAAAAGTAACAAGTCCTTAACTTACATTTATGTAGTACTCTCAACATAGCAAAAATATCTCAGGACACTTCACAGGAATGGTTTAAACACAAAAACTGATAATGAGAGACAATTGTGTTTTTTTAGACTGCAGGCATGTAACAGCACAATCAAAGAATTTTGCCACTACACGGGCAGGCTAAAAAGGAAGGTGCAGGAATTTTGAGTCAATTCCTGCACCGCGATTTATCCTGCAGGACCCCTACAACTTTTTGGAGGAAGCTGCAATGCCAATCATACCAGAAAAATTAGTTCACAATCATCCATGCTACTGCACATCCAATGACCGGGACTGCTGCACTCAGGTACTTGCAGTCCAAAAATGTGCCAAGTGTGAACGACCACACGGGCAGTAATTGTATTACTTTTGTCAGCGAGTTTCCCAACATTACAGTCTAAAAAACACAACTGAAATCTTGGTAGGACTTGAAAGTAGAAAACAAGCAGAGTGATGAAAGAGTTAAAGTGAGGAAATTGTAGACCTAGGGCCTTGACATCTGGAGTCTTGGCCACTGAGGGTAGAGTGATTAAGTACAGGGAAGACCAAGAGGCCAGTACAAGAAAAGAATTAATTACAGGAAGAGATTAGAAAGGTAGGGAGGGTGAAATTTTGGAGGAATGTGAAATCAGTGATAATAATAAGAATTAATAATAGTAATTCATGTGAAGACTGAGAAGATGCAAGTGTAGGAGTGATGGGTGAATACGAGTATGAACACATTTTGGATTATCTCAAGGGAAATTGAGAGAGGAGTGCATGGCGATAGGGAAGCCTAGCAGCAACAGTGGGTGGCGGCAACAGAAAAGGAATTATGGATGTGGAAATTTATAGGCCAGACACTTTGAAATTCATTTCTGGAATCAATCATGCCATGTTCTTCACATTAGAATCTAATCTAATATGCACATAAATCAGGGTTATTTATCCAGTTAAATCAAGTTACTTGAGGCCAATTTTCTTTCGATTCTTTGTATATTTCTGTGGCATAACTGTGGAAAACATTTGTTTATAAAAGAGAAAATGCCTTAAATTCTCTTCAGCTAATAACACAAGAATTCTTCCTCAATTTCCCTTTGATTATTTAACCAATCCTGTGACCCTATCATTTAAATTCATAGTGCCTAATTTACCTACATTTTAATTCTAATACAACCCTGAATCCCCTGCTTTATATGTACAGATGACCCCCAGATAATTTCGGATAAGCGTTATTTTTACAGGGTCCAGAGGACCCCTAAAACCAGCAGCAATAGATATGCACCACAACACAGGGGTACTTAAACAAAAGTTGTTTCTAATTATAATTGAACAAGTCAACAGAATTAAATTTTAACTTAATGCTTAACCAACCCAACTATTTAATCCCCCGTCTAACACTAAGCGTAGGTGTGTGTAATGTATATTTAAGATTAGAAATGTTATTTGGATCACAGTCCAATCTCACTGGTTGCAGGCAATTCTTGTACTATGCACAGAAGTTAGCATTAACAAAGTTCACCAGTCTTTGGTGCTTAACAGGAAAATGGTTACCACTCAGCAGGGTTCTTGCTGATTTTCAGAGAGAGATTCCTTTTCCAGGACATCCACAACTGATTCCTTCTCAATCAGTCTTGCTGACGAAACTTTCCCCCTTCAGGGTTCTCCAGATGATCCTCTTTCTTTCAGGTCACCTTTCAGATCGCCAGTCTTCTCCTTTGACCAGGCAGCCTTCCAAAGTTTGCCAGCTTGTCTCTCCAGAACAGATTTCTGTCTCGTCTCTCTCTCTCTCTCTGTTTAACACCCTTCCTCTCTGAGAGCAAAACTCTTCTCCTCTGCCTGCAAAGATCACATGCTCTCCCAGGCAAGCTGCCGTCGATACTTTGTTGCCTCTGGCAAAAAGCACTCTGCAAAAGAACTGCAAATGTTCTGGGTTTTTTTTTAAATGTGTTTGTGCAAGCTGCTCTAACAATTCCTCCCAAACCATCTCTAAATATTCTGTCACATTATCCACTGTCACATCAGCTGAGCCAGTCAGAAGAAAAGAATTTTGAAAAGCAAAGCATCTGAAATGCTGAAGTAACTATGTTAGGAGCAGAGAACATGAAGTGAGGAGATGGTCTTTTCTCCATTTGATCTAATAATGCCATTTAGGACACGACGTCTCAAAGCACATAAGTAAAGGCTATATTCTAAATTATTTCATATTTGGTTTATTTTCTGAGTAAATATTGAATACTCAAAGTACAGAAATTGAATGATATTGTGCATCTATGAGAGAGACGTGATAATATATTTGGAAAAAAATAACCACAGAAATCTTGTATTTCGTGCAACGGCATTTTATAGTGCTTTGCACAAGATATCAAGTTTTCAATTCAGTAATTTTTAAAAAATATCACAAACTAGGCAGTCCATTAACATAGAACACTGCAGCATAGAAGCAGGCCCCTTCGGCCTTTCTAGTCAGAGCATACCATTTAATTTTGACTAATCCACTGACCTCCATCCAATCCATAGCCCTCCTTACCTCTCCCATCTATGTGCCTGTCCAAATTCTTCTTAAAATTTTAAAATTGAGCCCGCATTCACCACTTCAGCTGGCAGCACATTGCACTTTCCACCGCTCTCTCTGTGAAGAGGTTTCCCCTCATATTCCCCCAGAACCTTACCCCCTTCACTCTTAACCAATGTCCTCTGGTTTGTATCTCACATACCCTCAGTGGAAAAAGCCTATCATATTTTTGTTGCCTATCGGCCTCATAATTTTAAATCTCTCTATCAAATCTCCCTTCATTCTTCTACACTCCAGGGAATAAAGGCCTAACCTGTTTACCATTTCCCTGTAACTCAATTCCTGAAATTCAGGCAATAATCTAGTAAATCATTTCTGTACTCTTTTTATCTTTTTGAATTCTTTCCTGTAGTTAGTTAACCAAAACTGCACACAATTTTCCAAATTTGGCCTCACCAATGTCTTATTTAATTTTACATTAACATCCCAACTCCTATACTCAATACTTGATTTATGAAGTCCAACATGTAAAAAGCTCTCTTTACAACCTGTGATGCCTTTTTCAGAGAATTATGTAACAGTATTCCCAGATCCCTCTGTTCTGCTGCATTCCTCAGTGTCCTACTGTTTACCATGTGTGGTGGTATACCATCGACCTACTACAGAGGGCAACCTCTGTACCTGCAGGAGTGTAAGGGGGACAGGACAACACCTGGCTGGCTGTCAAATCAGTCGACCTGAATGGAACACGTCCCACCCGGTCGGATGTCAATCACCCTCTGGGATATAAGCCTGCGCCGGCCTCCGAAGTCTCACTCAAAGTCACTGCAGCAACAGCCAGCCTGGCTCTGTGGAAGTCTTTGTTGATTAAAGCCTGTTGTACAGTCTTTATTTTGTGTTCTGTCTAACAGCACACCTCACCGTGTATGCCTTTCTTGGTTCGTCCTTCCAAAATGGAACACCTCACATGCCTGCATTAAATTACATCTGCTATTTTTCAGCTCATTTTTCCAGCTGATCCCGATCTCTCTACAAGCCTTGAAAACATTCTTCTCTGTCCACAACTCCAATCTTAGTATAATCTGCAAACTTGCTAATCCAATTTACCAAATTATCATCCAGATCATTGATATAGATGACAAAGAACAATGGTCCCAGCACTGATCCCAGAGGCATGCCACTGGTCAAAGACCTCCAGTCTGGGAAGCAATCATTCCTCCTACTCTCTGGCTTCTCCTGTCCAGCCACAGTCAAATCCAGTTTGCTACATGTTCTATATCCTCTAATTATATTGATATCTGTAGATATACAAAGTTATTCAATATTGCATACCTTTCCAAGATTATTATTCTGATTTTGGAATTATATCACAGTTCCATCATTGCTGTTGAATATAAAGGGCAGAGTTCTGGACTTAACAACACGTAGATAGCACCTCATCCAAAAGAACATTGCCATTCTTAAAGTTGGATCAGCATGTAATCATATCATAGACTGGGGAATAACACTAAGAAATAAATGTAGACATTGAAATCCATCCTGGATTCACTGCTGTAGCAACGCAGCCCAATAGTTTAACCTTCTTTGTATTTTAATGGATGGGACCAGTCCAATTTGGAAAGTCACAATTGAATCTGCTTCCACCATCCTGTTGGAAAATGTGAATCACCCACTGCATAAACACTTTTTATTCATGCTGGTTTTTTTCCCCACAATCAACCTAAAACAGTGCCCTTTGATTTGGACCACCTCAGCAGAGGAAATACTTTCCCTGAGATCTGCTCTATAAAATCAATCGTAATTGTTATGACTTTTACCTTCAATACAAGTCTATCTGTTTTCCGACAATGGTTGTAGTCAGCATCATCTGAACCCACCTTGAGGCCTCACATTTTGATGGAGCAATGCTTCTCGTATTTTAACATTACGATACAGTATGGTGATCAGAAATAAGGCAATATTCCAATTGTTGCCAATGCTCACCTCTGTCCATTTTGCAGCAATGTATGAAGCCCAGGAATCCAGCCTTGACTTCCTCAATGAGAATCGTGTAAATGAATTGAAACAAATAAAAGTGTTTAAAATACAGGAACCAGCAATTCTGCCCAAAAGATTATGGTTTGCATGAGGCTTTGCCCATCCTTTATCTAATCATTTTAAATGAATGAGCTGTCAGCGGAAATGGTGGATATGGATTAGATTTTGACATTTAAGTTAATATAAATTGATGGGAGGGGTCTGGCAGGCTTTGGTCAGCGCAGGTTAATGGGGTTAAGCAAAATAATAAATTGGCATGGACTAGATGGGCTTTTTTGTGCTCTAGTGTTCTATAGTTCTGTTTATTTACTTTTCATTTGCTTGTCCGATGTCCCCATAAGTGCAACCAAACTACTTTCCATATTTTTACTTCACTTTGACAAATACATCTGCTCCATATTCTCCTCCTGGATTAATTAAGGAGTTTATTTTGTTTATATCCGGATTCCTTGCAAATGGATCTTCCAATGCACCCTCACCCTGTTAAATAATTCCTTAATTGTAAACATTTTTGGCAGGTCACTTCAATAAGAGCTATTTTTCAGTAATAAAAAAAACATAATAACTGCTTACTACGGTTGTCATTCCACCAAATCTTTTATGGATATTTTCCAGTGCATCTCTGCCATTTATTTTTTTTAAATTACAACTCTACACCGAATTACAATGAACTTTCTGCCTAAGTTTACACACCTCATCCAATTTTTAATTCAACCCCTTTAAGACATAACAAATAACGGGAAAATGTGTGTTTAAATTCCACATTCCTTCGTTGGTGAGTTTCTGAACAATAAAGCAAATACCCAGACAATCATGAGCTGATGGTATAGAGTTTCCTCAAACATATTCCCAGTGTGTGTCCAGTGCATTCAAATGCAGACAGACCTCAAGTGCTCTGAGTACAATCACGGCACAGGTTTCCAAATATAAACAGAATCTTCTTCTGAATATAACCAGAGAATCGCAGAAAATATTAATTATTTGTTAGACTATTCCATCTGGGTTTCTTGAAAAATTGATTCTCAGCTTAATATCACCTTTGAGCATTTCATCCATTGTACTGCAGTTATGGCTGTGAGTATACTTCCAAGTAATTTTTTTTTACAAGTGATGAGAATTTCTGCATCTTCATCCTTTTCAGAACGTGAGTTCCAGTCTCCCACTACCTGTTGCATGAATATTTTTTCTTTATTTTCTTTCTACCAATCACTCTATAATCTCTTTTTGATTTTATTCTTCTTCTGCAGAGACAAGGCCCCTTGCTAATTAGTATGTGCAGGTTCCTTAACTTTATGCACTTCAGCCTCAATTTGTTTGAAACAAACTTTTCTAGCTTATCACATTGTTCTTCATTGCCTCAATTTTTCAAGCCAGACAACATCTTTACACCTTTCCCAAAGCATTCAGATCTTTCCTGTAGTGTGATAAATAGATTTGTACACAGCGCAAAGCTGTTGTCTAACTAGTATTGCATACTACTATTTCCCCCCAACAGTCTTTTATGTTCTGTGCCTTGGCTAATATATTAACGCATTCTGTAATCCTTTTTAACCATTTGTTTTTGACCTGGATACTGGGCATTTCCAGTTGCAATGTTTTTCTTCATTATTTTGTTTTGAGCTGGAAACTGTATTTTAAGCAAAGATATGCAGGCAAAAGATGATGTCATTTTTGCAGCCTATTGAAATTCAAAAGATTTTGCTACAAGGCTTGATGTGGAAAGTATGACAAAGTACAGATGTTCTAAGATATGAAACTTAATCATATAGCAATCAACTCAACTGGAATATCATATAAAAATATAATCAAATATTTACGAATCTTTAGTAGCCAAAAGAAACAACTACAGTCTGCAGTCCCTTAGTTTTCTGTTGCAATGGGCAAACCAGTCTATCGCAAGTTAAATAGCAGAAGAAATTTAGCAGGAGGGTAACTCCAATTTGGCCCTGATATGTTTAATGGTTAACATTGATTGGAACAGAAAAGGAAAGGTATTATTATTACATTGAATATACAGAACATGAAAAGGCCACTGGTTGAACTGGTCTATGCTGGTGTTTGTGTTCCATTATTACCTTTACTTTGGGAATAAATTCCAAAGTAAAAAACCAAAGGGGGAAAAAACAACAGTAACCAAAATGGACAGACAAAAAGCTTCAAGAATGTGCTCACAATTTTCTTGAGAGGTTCTGAGCCAGAAACATTTCTATCCATGGATGCTGTCTGACCTGATGAGCTTCTTCAGAGCTACATCTAAATTTCTATCTGGGCTCTTTCTACCCTGATGGCAATAACATCGACTTCTCCGATTTCGGCTTGACCACTCCAATTCTTCTTCTCTTCTTCATCCCTCTGTCTTCTTTCCTTCAGCCCTCCAGCCCCTCTCCCTCCGTTCACAGGCCTATCCCTCCATCCCCATTTGCCAGTGTATCCTCCCTCCCTTATCCACTGATTACCTCCTGCTTGTGAGATTGTGCTCCTCCCCCTGTCCCTCCGCCCACTCTCCCTCACCACCATTTTGTTCGGACCACATTTTGTTCATACTTTGATAAAGGGCTCAAGTCTGAAACATCAGTTAGCTATCTTGCTGCATGAAGTCCACTGTTAACCAGCGGAGTTCCTCCAGCATTATGTTTTTGCATTGAGCTTCTTCAATAACTCTTTTTCTTACAGTTTACTGAAGAAGAACTGTTGTATCCCCAGTTCCTCTGATGAATTTCTGTATCATTATCATCAAATGGCGAACATCCAGAAGCCCTCGCTCGATTAAGGGACAGAAAATGTGCACCATATCACAAACTATCTAATGGCCTTAACTGTGGAAGAGCCTTAATTTCCCAAGTTGGCTTAAATAAAGCAAGTATCGTCAATCCTCACAGACAACTGCTGCAGAAGAACATTGACAGTTGCTATATGAAGCTTCAGTAATAATTGTTTATTTTTCTGGTATAATTTGGAACAAAATATAATATGCATTGAAATGTAACGTAAATCTCTTCTTCTGTATTCCTGCCTCACTGCTGTTAAAAATGGAAGTGTGTATCTCACTGCTGTGATTGACATCACTGGGGCATATTATTTTGGTGGAGATCTGGAAGAGCCGAGAGCATTGCTCTGAAGGGTTCATTCACCTGTTCCTAATGTGGACGGCTCTATACAAGCTTGAAACAATCTGTTAAAGGAGCTGATGGCAATTTTAAGAGAAATCCTGCAACCGCAGAGATCTGTTCCCAAGGTGGCAGTGTCTATGCTGGCAATGGCCATGAGGAGTTGCAAACTCCAGGGGAGCAGCAGACCAACAAAGAGCCACCAGAAATGAGGATAACATCCCCCTCCCCTCCCCACACCCCCATCCTCCTGTTGAGAAGGATAAGCATGGGGAGGTAACCCGACAGGATGCCGACCGTGGCTGGCAATGAACCAGGAGTTCAGTAGCTGAGGGCCCCACATACTTGTGGCCGGTGTCTCTCACAGGCTGGGAGCTGCTGGAGACTGCCTCATGGGAACCAGCTATTGGAATCAGGATTCAAGAGGGTGCTAAGGGCAAGAAGTGCTCCTTGGGCTCTGAAGGCTTCCTGATTGTATCGAAGGTTTGAATCTGGAATTTCGGTTGCCAGTGAATGGAATAGGAGTTTGTGCAACTGCAGAGGGAGCAGTAAGCATATTGGGGATACTTTACAGCTTTTATATGGCAGATGGTAGCAGTCTTCTACAGCCACCTTTAATCCATTTTGCACGCAGACTTCTTGGAGAACAGAGTTTGTATTTAATTTTAGTCAGAGCTCAGCCCAAAGAAACACAAAGGTCAATGTTGCACCCTGGTGTTAAGTAGAGTTCACAATTTGAAGGTGTGATAAGATTTTATCAAAGAAAATAACTCCAACGGCAGAATAACTAAGGATAACTAGTTTAGTTGGTTACAAATGCAAGGCAATGGTGTGTCTTTCACTGCTGGGACTCACAATTTCCAAGGAAATTTTAATCAGCTATAACCATACAGCGACCAAATGACAAACAAGAAGAAACTGCAGTTTTAATGGAGTAAAACACAAAAAGTCTGCAGATGCTGTGGTTGTGGTTAAAGCACAGTTAACGCTGAAGGAAATCAGCAGGTCTCTCAGCGTCCATAGGAGGCAAAGATATATTTCCACCATTTCAGGCATGACCCCTTCCTCAAATAATGAACAAAAAGCAGGCAGAGGCCTATATTAAAAGACCATCAAAAAGGGAAGAATGGGAGGGGGAGGAGAACAGACTAGCAGACAAAAGTTGAGGATTGGATATGATGAGGACAGGAGAATAGAAGGTGAGAATTGATGGGGGGGGTGTAGATTTTCACTGAGAAAGGAGACAGAGGGATAATAAGAGACAGAAGTAGAGGAAAGAGGACATAGAGAGAAAGGGGGGGGGTTAACAGAAACAGAAAAAGTCTATATTAATGCCATCTGGAAGGAAGGTGCCAATTTACAAATGGTCTCAGTCTGGGAGTGCATGGTTTTGCGAGCACATTCCCCATGGAGCTGGGCAGACTGGCCCACCTGCTGAACCAGTAGCCCCTCCCCCTGACCCCTAATAAAAGCCAAGACATCATACCTGACCTTGGACTTGAGCCAGCAGCATGCTGAGGCATGCTTGGATCTTTAGATCAATAAAGCCTTTGGCCCTTACTTTGTATGATCATTGATTGTGCTACAGAGATCATGGACAGACATGTAAGAAAGGGAATGAGGCTTTTCTGGCAGTGAACCGAACCATGGATAAACATGTTGGCAAGCTAATAGGATTTTTCTAGCAGTGCAAAACCGGCACTCCATTCTCACATTGCCATTTGGGTATAAAACTCTCTGTAAAGCACATCAGTTTCATTTTGATTTGAACCATAGGGTTTGAATATCAGAGGGTTGAGAACATGAGCAAATAGTTGGCCAAGTATTACCACCAGACAGCACATTTAGTGCTTACCCATAGGTTCACCATCAAAATAATATGCTTCAGGTTTAAATCTTTGAGGTTATAAAATAATCTAAATTCCATGATCACTTGTGAGGAGATGTGTTGGACATTGATGAAAAACATATATCAATCATCAAACACATTATCTGCCACATTTCAGGCATCGGATTTCAGTTAACCCACTCATTCATGCACAGTATATACATTCCTTACGATCTGCAATTAATATTTTATATTTCAAGCTATAACCATCTTGAGTCAAGCTTCATCAAACAGGTTAGTTTCCAGCCAGTTCAAATAATTTTGTGTGAATGGCGGAGAATATTGGATACAACAAAGAATCAGATTTGGCTACAATACTAAAGACTTTGTGCAGTCAAACTGTTTGAAAGTTGCAGAACTGACATATCTGGCAAATTCTATAAAGGTTGCCCAGGTAACCCCTGTTCATACAAAAATGGACTTTCAATCTTCAGCTAAATGATTGAAGGTAATACTATAAAGGCATCTAAGGCATATATTCTTCAGGGATCTGTTTTCCATTGCCCAATTTGGGTTTCAACAGATCCATTGCAGCCTTGGCCCAAACGTCTTCAAGATTTGAGGAAAAGCTTGTAAACAAGCAAGTCTGCAGATGCTGGGATCTAATGCAGTGCACTAAAGTGCTGGAGATATTCAGCAGGTCATGCAGCATCCACAGGAAGTAAAAGGCAGTGAATGTATGGGGCCTGACCACTTCTTCAGGAGGGATGAAAATCAGAAAAGATGCTTGGAGGTAAGGAGTGGGGGGGGGGGGGGGGAGATGAACACAGGCTAATAGGTAAGAGTTGATATGTGGATACAGATGGGAGGGTAGAAGAGAAAGAAGCAGAGAAGTGATGGGAGAGAGGCCAGAGTGATGGGGGAGAGGCCAGAGCGATGGGAGAGAGGCCAGAGCGATGGGGAAGAGGCCAGAGCGATGGGGGAGAGGCCAGAGCGATGGGGGAGAGGCCAGAGCGATGGGGGAGAGGCCAGAGCGATGGGGGAGAGGCCAGAGCGATGGGGGAGAGGCCAGAGCGATGGGGGAGAGGCCAGAGCGATGGGGGAGAGGCCAGAGCGATGGGGGAGAGGCCAGAGCGATGGGGGAGAGGCCAGAGCGATGGGGGAGAGGCCAGAGCGATGGGGGAGACGCCAGAGAGATGGGGGAGAGGCCAGAGCAATGGGAAGAGGCCAGAGCGATGGGGGAGAGGCCAGAGTGATGGGGGAGAGTCCAGAGTGATGGGGGAGAGGCCAGAGTGATGGGGGAGAGGCCAGAGAGATGGGGAAAGGGCAGAGGGCTTCTCTATAGATGTATACAAAATCATGGATAAAGTAAATGTCTATTTTTTTTTTGCCAGGGTAAATGATTTGAGAACTAAAGGCAAGAGGAGAAATTTAAGGAAACCTGAGGAACATTTTTTTTCACTCATCACGTAGTCTTTCTGGAATGATTTACTGAGGAAGGTATAGATGCACACATAATTTTGAGATTTAAAAGACATTTGAAAAGATACATGAAAGGGTTGACAAGGATATGAGCCAAATGCAAGCAAAGGGCTCTCAATCTTTTAAATTCCACAATGCCAACTTGGTTCTCCAAATTTCTTATTTACTGCATCCAATGCTCCTTTTGTAGCATTTCCTACATTGGAGATACTGATTGCAGATTTGGAGATCGCTTTGCTTAGCACCTCCTCTCCATTCGTATTCACAGCGACCTCCCACTATCCAACCATTTTAATTCCAAGTCCATACTCACGTCTATCCATGGCCTTGTGTACTATCCCACCCTGACCATTGACTTTGCTGCTTTCCATTAAACCTGCTTGTCTTTTCTTTCCCTTCCCCTTTTTGACTTTCCACTTTTTCCACCGTCCCACCCATCCTTCCTTCCCCTCATTGCTGCTGTCCCCTCCCTCCTTTCTCCACCTATCATCTCCTGCCTTTGCCCGCCCCCCCCCTTTTGTGTGGATGCTTGCCGGCATTTTCTCATACTTCGATGAACGACTTTAACTTTACTACTTAAAGGGCAGTGTTTTACCTGCTGAGCGAGCTTCTCCAGCATTTTGTGTTTTTACTTCAACTACAGTATATACAGAATTTTGTGATTTACAACTTGGTTGGCATTGATGAGTTTAGCAGAAGGGCCTGTCCCAGGTGTATGGCTCAATAAATCTATATTTCATCTATCACATCAGTGATAAGTGGGATAGATGCACAAAGTTTAACTCCATTCACGTCTTATTCAAAAAATGAAATCATCCATACCTACATATAACAAAATGTGAACAACATTCTGCCGTGGGCTAATTCACGGCAAATTACATTCACACTGCAAAAGTGTTAGGCAGTGTTCATATCCAAAATGAAGATGTCTAATCGGCTACCTTGCCATTTCATTGTTACAATCATCATTATGTTCCCCTCATCCACATCTTGACATTATAGTTCAGAATTCCATCTCCATCAATCACAAGAAATCTGTGGTTGGCACAATTCATGGGAAGGAGTAAAACACAAAAGTCTGCAGAACACTGATTGAAGTAACAAAAACAAACGCCACAATGCTTGAAAAACTCAACAGGTCAGTGTATTTTATAATAGCAAAAATAAAGAAACATAACCAATTTGATACCTTAATAAAGGGTTCAAGCCCAATACATTATATATCTTTATTTTTGCTCTATAAAGTACACTGTTTGACCTGCTGAGGTTCTCCAGCATTGTGCTTTTATTCAAATTGTTGGTATCCCGAGAAGAATAGAAAATCCTGAAACCCTAAAATCTTCCCATCATTTACCAGCCATGTTAGGAGTACTACTCCCACATACTCCAGAAGCATGACATCATAGAAGACAGAGCAGCCCATTTGATTGTCTAATCATCTTTCAGCTTAAACATTCACTGCCTCCAACAATCAGGCACACTGAGTTGTGTGTTCCACCGATGAAGTACATCGTTGTTGCTCATTAGATTAATACAGCAGCATCTTCCAAACCCACAAATTCGACCATGAAAAAGAAAAAAAATGAACAAAGCATGGAAGTATCACCACTTGCATGTTCTCCTCCAACTCACATTTGGCCTATGAGGCTATGTCATTTCCCAGAAGAGGAATGCTGCTAGGTGCCTTCTTCAAATCTTAATTTCTCTAACAAACTTGTACCTTTCACACTGACCTTTTATTTTAGTAATTAACCACCGATCTATCGGTTAACCTGCCAGTGTGAACACTCGCGAATCAGCCCACAGGTGTCAGATCACCCTGGGGATGGACCATCTAGGTAGGGTGCATCATCGCTGATTAGTTTTGAATTGGCATACTGATTAACCCAGTGTGAAAGGACAGGGGGGATCCTGGGTCCAATTAGTGACTCATTGTTGACGTACTTGCGTGCGTGCAGGAACGTGAAGGAAACAAAAGATTAAAAAGATATAAACTTTGTCTTCAATTAACTAAATCCTGATCAATGTATTATGATTTTGTATTTAAACAAAATTATTCATGCTTAATAATTAAGCAAAGTGTGAACCCTTCAACCCATGTTGTTGTGCCGACCTATAGAAACTACTCCAGTATCAGAAAATCGAGGCAAGAATAAAACACATGTGAATAAGAATTCTGTGTGGCAGAGAAACCCCTCCATGAGTGCCTCGTGCATAAAGCCCTTTCATTATGCCCGGGCTCACTGGGACATGAAGGCTTTAAATTATAATTAAAAGTGAATGTGGGAAAGTCGTAGGAGGGATGAAATACACACACACACACACAAAACGAAGTGGGTAGATACAAAAATCAAGGATAGATAAATAGATAGATAGATCAGAGAGACAGAGAAACAGCAGGTAGGCAAGGAACTAACAGCCTTTTCCTTTAAAGCCTACCTGGAAATGGGGGAATTCACAGAGCCATGAAGGAAATACACGTAATCATGGATAAAATACACAACTCCACACAGGCAGCACAAGGTCAGGGTCAAAGCCAAGTCTCCAGAAATGTGTGGCTATATCAACCACTGATACACCTTTATTGATGCTGGATTAAAATCCTGGGACTCCACGTACCACAGTGCTATGGAGTACCTTCACGAAAGAACCACACAGTTGAAGGGCGAATGAGGATGAGCAATAAATGCTGACCCTGACAGTGAAATCCACATGCCAGAAGATAAACAAAATATACCTTAATTATGCAAATTTCTGTCTCAAACTTTCATCTGATCAAGATTTATTTCTTGCCTAAAAAGCAGAAGCAAACTTGAAGGTACAAAAGCAGCAATATAAATGTATCAATAAAGCCAAGGAGAAATTCAACCAATCAGCATTTTCCAAAAAAAAGAAAGAACTTTGTTTCCAAACAAAAATAATAGAAAATATTCAAAATATATGCTCAACTTTGGTTCAATAATGTAGGATATCTTTGACAATATGCCAAATTTCCTTGAGAATTTTCTTTCCTGTTAAAATGCCCCAACATTTTTGTACCTTCTTCTTTGGCTTGGCTTCGCGGACGAAGATTGATGGAGGGGGTAAAAAGTCCACGTCAGCTGCAGCTCGTTTGTGGCTGACAAGTCCGACGCGGGACAGGCAGACACGGTTGCAGCGGTTGCAGGGGAAAATTGGTGGGTTGGGGTTGGGTGTTGGGTTTTTCCTCCTTTGCCTTTTGTCAGTGAGGTGGGCTCTGCGGTCTTCTTCAAAGGAGGTTGCTGCCCGCCAAACTGTGAGGCGCCAAGATGCACGGTTTGAGGCGTTATCAGCCCACTGGCGGTGGTCAATGTGGCAGGCACCAAGAGATTTCTTTAGGCAGTCCTTGTACCTTTTCTTTGGTGCACCTCTGTCACGGTGGCCAGTGGAGAGCTCGCCATATAACACGATCTTGGGAAGGCGATGGTCCTCCATTCTGGAGACGTGACCCATCCAGCGCAGCTGGATCTTCAGCAGCGTGGACTCGATGCTGTCGACCTCTGCCATCTCGAGTACTTCGACGTTAGGGATGAAAGCGCTCCAATAGATGTTGAGGATGGAGCGGAGACAACGCTGGTGGAAGCTTTCTAGGAGCCGTAGGTGGTGCCGGTAGAGGACCCATGATTCGGAGCCGAACAGGAGTGTGGGATTGACAATGGCTCTGTATACGCTTATCTTTGTGAGGTTTTTCAGTTGGTTGTTTTTCCAGACTCTTTTGTGTAGTCTTCCAAAGGCGCTATTTGCCTTGGCGAGTCTGTTGTCTATCTCATTGTCGATCCTTGCATCTGATGAAATGGTGCAGCCTTCTTAGACTCATTGTAAACAATGTCACAAGACTGCTCCAAACTAGCTATTGATCGACACAACCATAATTGTTACAATCTTTCAATAATGCCAACTAAGAGGTGACTGATTCATTTTGTGTAAAATATAGTGAATAAAATTATACGCTATTTTAACATAATTACGACAGTTTAGGTCTGCTAAATTATTGAGAGTCATGTCCCAACAGCTGGCCTCTAGTATGATGATTAATTAGAGCAAACTACTTCCTCCACACGTTGCAAAAGCTTACTGGTTTTCAACAATCTCATGGCAGCTCCTTCGACGAACAGCCACAAGTGACGATGAAAAAATCAGTTGGAAATCTTTCTCATCATTTTATCATGTTTGGCTGCAAACAATCTATGTATATTTTTTTTTAATTTCGACATACGTGCTGCTCAAATACCCAATTAGCCTACAAACCCCCCCCCCCCGCCTTACCCCACTTTCCGTATGTTTTGAAGGGTGGGAGGAAACCCATGCAGACATGGGGAGAACATGCAAACAACTTAAAGGTAGTGCCGGATTCGAACCTGTGTCACTAGCACTATAATAGCATTGCACTAAACCACTATGCTCATCTTGCCACCCAATTAATTACACTCGTCTCTGTGCTGCATGGTGTAAATGGTTTAGATGCTCTCTGATCACATGTTGTGAAAATAAAAGTGTAATTTTATTTTTAAAGAAATATTCTTTAACAATTTGATATCAATTTGGAATCCTAAATAATATTAAGGATGTTTCACTAAAATAACAGTGTAAAATAAATCTGCTTCGGGGAAACGTATCTGTAGGTTGGGGAGAAGTCATAAACCTTCAACCAAAAAATTTTACACAAGGTTATTTTGCTTTCAAAAAAATATAACATAATTAAAGGTAACTAAAACAAATAGGAAGGGCCAGATAGTTTGGAAGAATGAGGTCTGACCTTATTCAGACATACAAGATCCAAGGGGGAATTTGCAAGCTCGAGTTTGAGATGTTTTCACAAGTGGGACAATAACAAACAAGGGGACAGAGCTACAAAATATGGGGCATAATTTAAAACTGAGGTACAGAGAAATTTATTGACTCAGAAATAAATGAAAATGAAATTCCAAATCCCAGAAGGTGATGGAGACCATTTTATTAAATATATTTCAGGTAGACATAGGTAAATAATTCAAAGGTTGAGGAACTAAGGGCATTATTCATGTATTTATTCTGACTATATACAAGAGTAATAAGGAACTATCACAAGAGTTGAAGTCAGCAGAGATCATTCAAAAGAACATCAGAAATAGCAGCATGAGTAGGCCATTCAATGGGCTCATCTGATGATTGGCTCATCTCCACCTACCTGCCTTTTCCCCATATTTCACAATTCCCCATCTATGTAAAAATCTAACCAACCTTGTCTTAAATGTATTTATTGAGGTTGCCTCCACTGCTTCAATGGACAACGAATTCCATAGATTCTCTACCCTCTGAGAAAAGCAGTTCCTCCTCATCTCCGTTCTAAATCTACCATCCTAAATTTCTAGGGTAAGTCCCCTAGTTCTAGTCTCCCCTAACAATGACAACAATTTACCTACCTCTATTTTATCTCTGCCTTTCATAATTTTATACGTTTCTACAAGATTGCTTCTCATTCTTCTAAATTCTAGTGAGTACAGACCCAAATGAATCTATCTCTCCTCATAGGCTAACCCACTCTTCTCTACCATCAACCTGGTGATCCTTCTTTACACCTCATGATCACATTGTATGGCAATGCAGGCTTGAAGGGCTTGTTGGCGTACTCCTGTTCCCATTTTCCTGTGTAATTGTGTATCCATCCAAGCAGCTGTTCATGGGGGCATCTATATGCTGTCAAAAATATTCTTTGTGCATAGGAGTTGAAATCAAATACCAGATCTTTCACATATGTGAAAAATTAAAGGCTTGGAGTAAGGTATAAAAATGAGGCCAAGACCTGTGCACCTCCCATAACTGCTCAGCAGTTCAAGCCCAATCCAGACTCCTGTGCATCTGAGCGAACAACTCAAAATAATGCATAGAGAAAGCTGCACCGCCGGAATTGTCAGGGAGTATTTTAAAATGTTGGCGTTAGAAATAGGATCTTGTACGCCTATTAACCAGCTAATTTAATTTTCTAGCAGGTCTTTCAAAAGATGCCCAGCACTTCCATTGAAGGGACAGATAGTAGTTTGAATGAGTCAGATTTTAATATTAGATGTATTTTTCACTGAGAAATGGATAGAGTATTTTCAGGGCATGCCAAGTCATTCTTTTACCAACTTCCATTGAAAAGCATTCATACGAGGTGATATCTTGTACTTGACTGATTGATCTGGGATTCAAATCACACCAATGACAGCCCAGCAATTAAATCAATCTGCAATTAAAAACCTAGATGCTATATTTTTTGCAAAATCCCAATTGGCTGATCCATTTCTTTTGAGGAATAAATGCTCATGGGAAAGAAGGCCTGGGCATCATTCAGACAGGCTGATAAATAGCAAATAACCTGCAAACCATACACCTGCTGGGCAAGGAACATCTCCGATTTAAGGATATTTTAACCATTTTTTTAATGATTCCCATTAACAATATCAATTGTAGTACCCAGAAAGCAGGGTGGATCCATTACATAAAATTGGCTAGTGAAATACATCAAGGGCTAAGTATTTTGTGGTGAGTGGCCCAACAATCAACTCCCCAACTACAGGCTCCACGTTAGGAACATGATGGATTCTTGTTCGCGTGTCTGGATGTCCATCAGTATCAATGATACTGATGGACATACACATTTTCAAGCTTCGTAAGTACCATTTCTTCACCTTGAGAATAGGACAATAAAGGGGTGAATGAGGCTGAATGATTATGTCCTTTAATCTATTCCTTTCAATGCCATATATTTCCTGTTGTTCAATGTTTCATAACGCAATGCCACTTTTTAAACAACCAAGAATATTCCAACTTAGATTCTACTCTAGTTGTCATACATTATTTTTTTTTCCTACTACAAAAACATGCAATCGGAAGCCCAGGTGAGTAATGATTTGTGTGGAGAGGAAATTATCTAAAATAACTACACTTGCAGTTCACCTCATTTTGAGCTACTTGTTTTATAAATGTGACAATACTTCCTAGCAGTTTGCTGCCGCATACAACTTGAGACAAGGACCACATACAGCGAAAATCAATATTATTAAAATATTTTGTTTCCACAAATTTGATGTTTGTTTTTCATCTGCTGCCAATCTTTCCTTTTCCTAACTCCAGCAGTAGCTCAGACTCTGGCAAATGTTCGGTAAAATACAGCAGGAAGCCGACACTTTCAGCATCAGGTCAAATGGTGATAATGAAACAGAGAAATAACCACTTGTTGGTTATTATATTGAGAGCAAGAGTTTCAGATGAAGATACGTTCACACTCAGCAAAGGTCAAATCAAGACTATGCATTAAATAGACAGTATAATTCTCCAATGAGACAAAGAAAAATTACAACACTTCCCCAACAAGAGTTAAGCTTCAAGCTGGACCACAATTACTATCTAACATCATTTACGTTTTAAAGGAGGAAGTAAGATTTGGACCACTCTTAGTCAGAAGCTTCACAGAGAACGGAGGTCTGTATGTTACTCCAGGGTCAGCTTGTTTCTGATATCTGGGCAACAACAAGAAAATCATAAACCAGCTAAACTTGCACACTTGACCTCCTGCTCTGTTGGTCCACTTGAGCTCAATGGTGTAGGCCAAGTTTACCCAAGGAGAAGAAAGTATTTAATGTAAATTTTATATTTTAAATTTAAATGTACATTTTAAAAGTTATACATACATAAGTTATACATAACAGGCCATTTTGGTCCATGAGTCAGTGTTGCCCAATTACACCAAATTAACCAACAACCCCCGGTACATTTCAAATGGTGGGGGGGAAACCCACACAGACACAAGGAAAATGTACAAACTCCCTAAAGAATGCATGGGATTCGAACCCTGGCCCCAATTGCTGTAACAACTTTGTGTTAACCGCTATGCTAACCTGCCACCCCAAGGTATAAATGGTGTAACAGACATCAATTGTAAAGATGTGCAGGTCAGTGGTTTGTTTTCTATTCTTTATTATTTAATTCACTTTATACATTTAAAAATGGTTCAGTGATCTTCAACAGTAGTGAGGCAGCAAAATGGACTCTGGGCATTTTGAGATTGGGGCCACAGGATCCACAACCTGAGATGTAGTTGCTGCACATGACCCACGTTGCAAGACCACATAAAGTCCAGGGATGAGACAAAACAGGAATAAGGATCTTGATTGGTGTGGTGCGTGACCATTTCCCTTAAAAATCTTCAACTAACAGTAATACCCCAGCCCCACTTGTCTGTCACCACTTTTTAATGGCGTAGGAAACTGGAGCCCATTCAAGAGAGTGGGAATGACAGGGCTGAGGGGAAGTAAGCGTAACTCCATAAAGCCAAGGTTCATTGGCTACAGCCATTGACAATGTGGTGCTATTCAATGGCAATGTTTGTGACTACAGTGACATATGTCAAAGAGAACCTCAAACTGAATCTGCATCACCTCGTGTGAAGAAGACAAATTTATTTCTTAAAAGTTTATGCGATTTGTTTGCTGCCAGGGGGTTCGATAGACAGCATGGTGGGAGGTAAGGAATTGTTCCCTGACAAGTGTTTCTCTGGGATTTGTTCTGGCCCACCCACATCACACAACTCAAGACTCTACTGTCACTCAGTATCACTGCTCTATTGTTTGAATGTTTGGGTCAACAATATCAGGTTCAGAGGACCAATTCCCCAGAACATGCTAGAAGAAAAAAAAATCACAAAAAAGCTTTTCTGTTGCTGTACTCCACAGGAAGCTGGCATAGCTTGACCAGTGGACTCTGGACACCAGCCTGAAATTTCCCAGCATTAATGCTAAGAAAAACCAACACTTCCATGCTCAACTATTGATAAAACAAAAAAATGTGGACAATATACAATTTAACTTATTTCCAACTGAACAAAAATTTGTAATGCTACACATGTAATCCTATACAAATATACATGTGCATTTAGAAAATGAAGTTCACAAAGAATAAATGTAAGAACTCCTACAAATGGAGATAGACACAACAAACTGATATTAATTAACACAATCACCTCCTTACTTACTGAATGAAGCACGCTACTGGTGAAAAATGTGTTTTCCATTAGGTGAGCAAGCAGAAGCTCGTCCAATATTGCCAGTGCATCAAAGAGTTCACAAGTATCAACCAAGATAAGCAGGGATACAGTCAACATCATCCTGTCATTCTGAAAGGTTGCATCGCTGCGGTATGGAGGTGACAAAAGTTGTGAACTCAGCCAGTGCCATGAGGAGCATTAGTCTTCACTCCATTAAAGACATCTACAAGAGGCGGTGAATCAAGAAAGCAGCCTCTATCATTAAGGACCCTCACCATTCAGGCCCTGCCCTCTTCTCACAGCTTCTATCAGGAAGGAGTTTCAGAAGCTTGAAAACGAACACCTAATGGTACTAAAACAGCTTCTTCCCCTCCGCCATCAAATTTCAGAATGGACAATGAACCACAGTCTCTGCTTCGTCTTTTTTACTTTTCTTTTGCATTAATTAATTATTTTTTTTAAAAATAGATTTACAGAAATATAATTTATAGCAATTTTTGCACCAGTAATGGACAATGATGCTGTGCAAAAGAACAATTTTTGTGACAGGTTCATGACAATAAACCTGATTTTGATTCTGTTCCTGTTGGAGTTCCCCAGGAGATTACATATTCACTTTGTTTAATGCTTACTGGGAAAGGCACATCAGGTCACTCATCAGAGTGCTACTGGTACCTTGCAACCCTGTACTATGTGTCACATGGTCAGTGAGTAAACTGGCTCCCCCACAAAGCTTGCCTTGTGTGGAGGGTGGCTAGACACCCTGCAGGATGAAAAACATGACCTGTGAAAAGGTGGACAAACCATCTTGTAGGGTCAATGGCCACCTTGCAAACATGTGCTTTGAAGTACTGAAAGCTTTGTATTAAAGCTTGGTCTGGCCATTCACTGCAGTAGAACTTCCCCAGCCTTCTTGGACCTCACCATGCCACTGGATCTGGGAGGGGATCTTGAGAAGGTGGCTCTGGACATGTGCAACCCCTACTCACCTAAATCCATTCATGCTGCTCCTTTCTGAAGGGTGGGGTATCCTCTTATCAAACCCCACAAACTGATTGAAAGAAACCATCATCATTCTATGGGATGGATAGCCAGAAAAAAACTGGGAAAGGAAGTGGAGATATTATCTAATGTGAGAATTATCCTTGACTTACTAATGCAAATAGTGCTAGTGTAGTGTATTGAAAGGTGGAAGGTATGTTAAAGGATAAAGCCCATTGTGAAAGTCTTTGGCAATATGTCCTGTCTTTGCTCTGTAGCAGTGGTTGTGTCTGCAGTGGCATATTTCAAAGAGAATCTCGAAGCTGTATCACCTCATATGGAGATGCTGGCTGCACAAGTGCAAGATTTGTTCCTAATGGATAATAATGGGATCACTGCACTGTTTTCTGCTTTCTCCATTCCCATGAACTGCTGTGCTCAATATAGTTCATTGCCTCTCAAATTGAATTCTTTTTGGATGGATAACCAGAGCAGGAGCAACAAAAGATTTGAAATGTAACTATGCGACGAGGTATGGAAACACCATTGTTCCGCCTACCAACATAGAGACATTGAGTAAGCTGGGTGCTTCTTTTTTTATTTTCTGAGGTGAATGAGGCTGAACGATGTGAATCATGAGTGGCATGAATGAGGTGAATGGTCACAGTATTTTTCTCAGGATAGATGATTGTAGAACTTGAGATTTCAGATTTAAGGTGAAAAAGTTTAAAGATCTGAGGAGCAAAATTTTTTCACTCAGAGGATATTCCATATAGTAATGAGCTGCAAGAAAGAAAGATAGAACAGGGTACAATTATGATGTTTGCAAGAGGTTTGGAGAGATAGGAATAGGAAGGGTTCAGGAGGATATGAATCAAGTGCAGACAAATGGGACTAACCCAGCATGCCAATTTGGTTGGCAAGGAGAAGTTGGGCTGAAGGGCCAGTTCATACTGTACAGTCCTCACACTTCTCAAAAATCAATGAACCTCCAAAGAACTAGTGATTGGTTCATATAGTCTAGGTAGAAAAAGTTCCTTCCTACTGTTGAACAATAAATCTTCAAACTGAGTTTTGATTTATTTATATAGACATTCAGCACAGTAACAGGCCCTTTTGGCCCACAAGCCCGTGCCGCCCAATTACTGCCAATTGTCGTACAATCCCTGTACATTTTTATAGGGTAGTGGAGAACCTGAACACCTGGAGGAATCCCACGCAAACGAAGGGAGAATGTACAAAATCCCTGCAGACATCACCAGATTCGAACCTTAGTCACTGGTGGTGTAACAACATTGCGCTAACCTCTATATTAACGGTGCCACTCGTTGAACACATGGTATTAGCTATTTTGTTGAACAATCATTTGGGTGGTTTTAAATAAGCATTCTGGTTGATTGGTGAAATAATCTGCTGACTGTGCCATATCCACAGCAGACAGAAGGTTCCTAAGTGCTAGTACGCATACCAATATGATGGCTTTTACAATTTACACTATAAATATCCACAAATCTGTCATATGCCAAATTGGACTCAAATTGGTATATATTCTGGCCAAATAACTAGCATTCAGCACAGAATCTTCCACTTGTAATCTCTGGGAGCATTGAACAGTAAAGGATCAATGTCTCTTCAATTTTATTTGCTCACTTCAACGCACAAGTAATAAAATCCAGACAGATGGCACAGTTATTTTACAAACTGGCAAGCTTTCATGAAAGATTATTCAAATATCGATTCCTGGTGACAGAACAATAAACAGGATTATCTAACCTCTTCTTAGCTGCAACATACACAAAAGTTTTTTCTCCAGGTGGTATCATTTGGTTGGTTCATGTACCTAAAAGCTGTGATGTGATTTCTGAAAACTTGCAAAATTACAGGACAAAGCTTTCTCACAAGCCCAGTTTTTTTTTTACATTTCATTACAATGTTGACTAAAAATTGCCTTGTGCTTTGAATGTCTCCACAAAACCATGGCATGGTATTGCCATAAGGTCAGGTGTCACACCAGTATTGACTGTCCTTCCATGGGAATTGTTTAGATAAGGTTGTGAATAGGTGAAAGGTATTGTATGGAGGAATGCATTGGGGACTGGCAGTTCAGTAGGTTTGTTGAGCCCTGCTCCTTGGACCCCAATTAACATGGGACAATTAAAAACCCAAAGGTATTTTTGGATGAAAATAATCAATTGGTATTATGGGACCTACAATTGATTATTTAATAGAATTTCAGGGCTATGAATGATTCCCAGGTCATTTCAGAAACTGGATCAGCGACCAAGCCATAGTCACTCTTGCATGACTTCAGAATCAGACGTTCACAGGACACTACCATGTCAACACAATTTTTTTTTGAACATCTCTGCACTGTGGCATGCATTGGAACCACTGTTAATATGTATATGGCTGGCCCACCCCTTGTTGATTGTACCTGTGGCTCATCCCCCTTGATTCCCGTAATAAAAGTGGCAATGCCATAACCCCTCCCCCAGAACAAGCTCGGGTCTCAGGTCAGCAACATGAAACGTGCCTTCTGTTTATGGTAATAAAAGTCTATCAGTCAGGTAACTTCTAGCGTATCATGGCATATATGCAATTGGACACTTCCCAGCGAGCTCATTGTTCCCAGCACAACATCAAAACCAGGACATGTACTTATCTTCATCCTTCCAGCCCCTCCCAAGTTTCCTCTGTAATTGCTATTCTTTTCCTGCACTCTTCTCTGCAAGTCTATATCGAAACCATGAATTGTCAAACCAAGGCCACCTGTAAATTGGAGGAGCAACACCTAATATTCCATCTGGGCACTTTCCAACTGCATGGCATTAACATCGACTTCTCAGGTTTCTGCTAGCCTGCTCCCCATTCTACCTCTCTCCCCCATCCTTTGGTCTTCTTTCCTCCAGCTTTCCACCCCTTTCCCTCTCTATTCACAGAGCCATCCCTCCCTCCCCTTGTTTCCTGATGTACCCTCCCTCCCTTATCCACCTATTACCTCCTGCTTATGGAATTGTGCTTCTCATCTTGCCCCTCCCCCACCATTTTGTTCAGGCACCTACTTACATTTTGCACGTATCTTAATGCAAGGCTCAAGCCTGAAACGTTGGTTATGTATCATTATGTTTGTTATATAAAGTACACTGCTTGATCTAAAATGAAAAGAAGTAAAACACGATAGTCTGCAGGCACCGCAGTTGAAGTAAAAACACAATGCTGGAGAAACTCAGCTGGTCAAACAGTGTCCTTTATATAGCAAAGATACATAACCAAAGTTTTGGGCTTGAGCACTTCTTCGGTACTGTTTAACTGCTGAGTTTCTCCAGCATTGTGTTTTTACCTTCTTTATTAACTACTTCTATATCTGCTTTTAAGGAGCTATGAATCTGACAACCCCCCTCCCCCCCACCCCTCCCCAGATCCCTTCAAACAGCAATGTTTCTAAATTGTTAAAATTTGGGCAGTGTGGGTCAAATCGCCAGAATTTCCTTCTACCATGAAGTAAATAAAATAAAATTTAAATTTAAAGAGTTATGTCATTAACTGTATTCTTTCCCCTTGCATTTGACTTCCCAAAGAACAATAGCTCACACTTTCCTAAATTAAATTATGTGTCATTTCTCTGTCCACATCTGTTTCTGATCTATATCCTTCTGCAATCTTACACTGTCCACACAGACAACGTTCACAGTCTTCCCGCACTCTTTCTTCTGGTTACATCTACAAGAAGCTCAATCAAATTTGTGACTCGATCTCCCACACAAAAAGCCATGCTGACTACCCCCAATAAGTCTTTGTCTTTCCAAATGCAGATAGATGCTGTCCCTCAGAGCCCTTCCCAGGAATGCTCCCATCACTGATGGAAGACTGGCCCTTACAGCTCTTGTTAAATAAAGGCACAACATTAGCTATCCTCCAGTCTTCAGCTACCTCACTTGTGGCTAACAAAAATCTTTACCAAGGGCCTCATCAATCTCTTCTCTTGCTTCCTGCAACTTCTGAGTGCACACCTGGTCAAAACCTGGGGATATATCTAACTCAAAACCACCAACACCTTCTCTTTCATAACAACAATATGCTTCATGATATCACTTTACACTTCCCTGAACTCATTAGCTTCCATGTTCATCTCCATGTCAAATACAGATGAGAAACCTTCATTTAAAGCCTTATCCATATCTCATTATTCCACACATTGATTAATACATTGATTATTAAGGGGGATATTTTCTTACTCTTTTGCATTCAAATTATTTACAAAAATTCATTCAAGTACTCCTTTTCCTTTTTTGTTGCCAAGTATATCTCTGTGCTCCTTTTGACCTCATAAGAGAGTACCAGCATACCTTATACTCACCATGAGGTCAAAGAACTGTGACAGTCTACACTGGGATGCTGTTGGATCCGGCTGCCAATCATAAATTCTGTGGTTAAGAAGTTGCAAATCCTCTTGCATTGATGACATTCGTGGATTCATGATCAAGGACTTTTATGTATCAACAGGACTTTTTTTTACTTACCATGCCTTGCTATTTAATGAAATTTCATTGTGAATCTCTGTAACAGTCGATCTCAAAGGAAGGAAATAAAATCAGTGACCCACCCCCTCTCCACCCTACCCCCCCCCCCCCCAACAGAGCTCTTGTAATGATTTTAATGCAGTGATGCCTAGCTGATGAAAGATAGCAAGACAAATGGAATAAGGTGACAGGGGTGGTGACATGAAGTGGGATACAAAAGAAGTATAGTTAACTAAGAACATACTTGTTGCATTTAGTGGGGCTCAACATTTAAAATGAATTTTCCTTTTGCAAATTAGTAATTGTTCATAATGTTTTTTCCCCTGATAGCAGGTTATAAAAGAGTTTTGAATACATGACTATAAATGGGGGTAATGAACCAAAGGGATGATCTTATGCACTGAACATAAAATGCTTCCCTAATTGTTAGATTGAAGGCCGAAACATGTCTGCTTTTCTTTCATAAATGTTAAAGTCAGGCAATGGAAAAAAATGATCAGGGATCACATTCTGTACTAGAAGATTTTTTTTTAAAGGGAATTGATTCTAAATTACAATCAGGAAATTTTGCAGATGCAATGAAAATGTCCCTTCATCAATAAAACTAAAACATGTGTCCATGTTCATTGTTAACATAGTTAAAAATGGTTTTATATCTGGCTGGGTTGTCAACACTGTCCATGAGCTGTACTCCAATTAGTCATAGTTTGGAGCATTTTAAAACCTGAACACTATTTTCTAAAAATTTTTCTGTGAATATTGGTAATATTTCAACTGATGTACAAAAAAAAATGCAATTTACTTGAAGCAGAATCAATACCTGGGATGCTCTTAAACTTTTGACTGTTGTGGATCTGGAAGGAAAATGTCCTCCTTCACAGCCTCTCTCACAGTAAAAGAGAGTCGGTGATTTCATATTTAATGTTTTGTATTTTTTAAGTTCCTCAATCTTCAATTAGGATTATTTCTATACTATTAAATGAATCTCTCTTTAGGCAAGAACTTGTGCAAGTTCTGATTTAGTTCTTCCATTATGCCCAGCATATATTTACTGCTCTTTAGGCTTTTGGATAAGCACAAACACCAATCTGCCACATTCGGAGTAAAGTGCATGGCTCTTCTCTGCCGCTCCACCATTCACAGTTGATCTGCAACCTCACTCCCTCTTTCTTGTTTCCCTGCATATCCATTAGTGTCCAATCTTCTCTTGCTCTCTGTCTTGAACATGTGACATGTTGTTTCTAGATCTGCCAGTGATACCTAGAGTAAACCACCTGTTCCAATGCTAAATAATGTCATTAAAACTCCCTTTATTCATACTTTGTGTGATATTGAACCTAAAGACTTGTCCTGATTTTGACAAGGTCAGTATTTTAAAAGTCTATGATTAACATTGACAATTTGACACAAGACTCCATATCCAAAAACTATCAGAAAATCTCATCACATGGGGGTGAAATTACATTAAAAATATCAGAATCCACTCACAGGTGGAAGGGCTGTGGGCAGGCATGGAGCCAATTGGCTAAATATTAGACCTTAGGTGACTGCTTCATTTTGAATAATTGTGTTGGGAAAAAATGTAGCTATTATGCTATAGCTGAGTGATTTAAAAACAATGCCTCAAGTTTTAACTGAGTGACCTCTCTGAAGCATGTTCATCACCCAAGGAGACTTGTTGATTAACCAGAGCAACATTTTAATATTAAAGCTGCAAATCATACAGTTTTCTTTCTTTGGCTTGGCTTCGCGGACGAAGATTTATGGAGGGGGTAAAAAGTCCACGTCAGCTGCAGGCTCGTTTGTGGCTGACAAGTCCGATGCGGGACAGGCAGACACGATTGCAGCGGTTGCAGGGGAAAATTGGTGGGTTGGGGTTGGGTGTTGGGTTTTTCCTCCTTTGCCTTTTGTCAGTGAGGTAGGCTCTGCGGTCTTCTTCAAAGGAGGTTGCTGCCCGCCAAACTGTGAGGCGCCAAGATGCACGGTTTGAGGCGATATCAGCCCACTGGCGGTGGTCAATGTGGCAGGCACCAAGAGATTTCTTTAGGCAGTCCTTGTACCTTTTCTTTGGTGCACCTCTGTCACGGTGGCCAGTGGAGAGCTCGCCATATAACACGATCTTGGGAAGGCGATGGTCCTCCATTCTGGAGACGTGACCCATCCAGCGCAGCTGGATCTTCAGCAGCGTGGACTCAATGCTGTCGACCTCTGCCATCTCGAGTACTTCGACGTTAGGGATGTAAGCGCTCCAATGGATGTTGAGGATGGAGCGGAGTCAACGCTGGTGGAAGCGTTCTAGGAGCCGTAGGTGGTGCCGGTAGAGGACCCATGATTCGGAGCCGAACAGGAGTGTGGGTATGACAACGGCTCTGTATACGCTTATCTTTGTGAGGTTTTTCAGTTGGTTGTTTTTCCAGACTCTTTTGTGTAGTCTTCCAAAGGCGCTATTTGCCTTGGCGAGTCTGTTGTCTATCTCATTGTCGATCCTTGCATCTGATGAAATGGTGCAGCCGAGATAGGTAAACTGGTTGACCGTTTTGAGTTTTGTGTGCCCGATGGAGATGTGGGGGGGCTGGTAATCATGGTGGGGAGCTGGCTGATGGAGGACCTCAGTTTTCTTCAGGCTGACTTCCAGGCCAAACATTTTGGCAGTTTCCGCAAAGCAGGACGTCAAGCGCTGAAGAGCTGGCTCTGAATGGGCAACTAAAGCGGCATCGTCTGCAAAGAGTAGTTCACGGACAAGTTTCTCTTGTGTCTTGGTGTGAGCTTGCAGGCGCCTCAGATTGAAGAGACTGTTTTACAGTTTTACAGAATGTAAAAAGAGCATAATAAACCTATTTTTTTTAAAAATATGTAAAACAGTTCTAATGGGAATTGATTAGTTTGTCATAAGAATTCCATATTGCTTCACTATATAATTTATATTCCGGTATTATCCGACAAGGAAACCATGAAAATACAAGAATAGAAAGAAGATATGGAAGTGATTCATATCTTTCATGTATAGGCAACATAGTAATTACCACAACTTTGTTACAGTACCAGCGATCGAGACTGGGGTTCAAATTCTGCACTGTCTGTAAGGAGTTTGTACCTTATCCTTTTGTCTGTGGGTTTTCCCCAGGGGCTCCAGTTTCCTTCCATTGTTCAAAACGTACCAGGAGTTGTAGGTCAATTGGGTGTAATAGGGTGGCACAGGCTCATGGGCCAAAAGGGTCTGTTACAATGCTGCATGTCTAAATTTAATTTAAATCTATAACACATCATGTTAAATGACAGGCACTTTGGACGAATCAGGATAAAAGGAAAGAGATGAATAAGGAACAAATCTTTTTGCTTGATTAGGCTGGTAAAGGGCAAACTGTTTGCCAAAGAACTGGGACAGGAGGAGAGCTCCTGCTTGTGGTTAAATTGTCATTATAGAATCTTAATCATCCACCAGAACAGGTTGACCTTGATATCACCATCTCATCAAAACAATGGGTTTGGAGGTGCTGAAGAGGAGATTGAGATAGGACGAATAATTTTTTTTTCTTCTGTATTTGATATAAAGATAGCTTTTTTTGGAAGATGAGACTTTTAATGACATTATATTCAGCAAATTGAACACAAGTGACAACACAGTCACTGACTCCACAAAGTCATGAAATTTTTTTAACAAAACGCAAGTTTAGCCATCACCATTAGGGAAATATTGCGCAGTGATCATTTCTGAAATCCTGTCACTTTATAATTGCAGAAAGCTGGAAGAAAGTTAGTGAATATCAAGTTCTGGAATAAAGATCTGTGCAAGGATAAATATTGTCAAAATGTAAAGAGACATTTACCTCTCTTAAAATGGCACTGCGTGTTTTTATTCCTATGAACTAATGAGCCTTCCTTATCATCCAACAATTAATATTAGACCATAAAAACAATGAAGCAGAATTAGGCCATATCAAGTTCAAGTTCAAATTTATTATCAGAGTACAATCTGGAGATTCGTTTTCCATTGGGTCAGGCAGAATTTTTATTATTAGTAATGAAAACCGTACTCAAGAACCATACAATTTTTACAAAAGAGAAATGGAAACAAAGAAAGAAATGTAACCAAACTGTGCAAATACAGAAAAAAAATCAGTATTAAATGATGTGCAAAGTATGATATTGCCCACCATCTGTTCTACCATCAGAATCATGGCTAATGTATGTTTCCTTCCAATCTCATTCTCCTTCCTTCTGGCCACATTTCACACCCTTGCTAATCAACAATCTATCCATTTCTTATGGGTTGATCTCCATATCTCTGTGCAGCAAGGAATTCCACATAATCACAACCCTCCGGTGAAAACAAAAAATCTCCTCACCTCAGTTCTAAAGGAAGGTCCTTTCTTTCAGAGGCTGTGCACATTAGTCTTTGACTCTCCCACTACTGGAAATATCTTTTCCATGTCCACTCTATTTCCCCCCCTTTAATATTCTGTAGGTTTCAATGAGATTTTCCCTGCCACCCCTCTCCCTTCCTGCTGAACTCGCATACAAGCCCAGAGCCATCAAATACACTTTGTGTTTTAATCCACTCATTCCTGGATCATTCTCAGAAATCTCTTCTAGAGTTTATCTAACACCATTACATCCTTCCTTTGGGCCGAAAGCTACTCACAATACTCCAAATGTGGTCTGAGCAATGCCTCATAATGCATCAGTATTACATCCTTGATTTTATATTCTCGTAGTTTCAAAATTAATGCTAACATTGCATTTATTGTCCTTGCTACTGACAACTTGCAAGTTGGCCTTGAGGAAATCTTGCATTTGACTCCCAAGATCCCTTTGGACCTCTGTTTTCTGAATCCTTCTCCTATTTAGAAAATAATCTATTTCTGTATTCCTTATACCAAAGTCCTTGACAACACAGCTCCCTACCATGCATTCTATCTGCCCCTTCTTTGACCATTTTACCAATCTATCCAAGTCACTCTGCAGGCTTGCTCCTGTTTCAGCATATCTGCCCCTTCACCTATCCTCACATTATCTGCAAACTTGGCCATAAGTTTGTCATCTAAATCATTTCCATTCAGCATGAAAAGTAGTAGACCAAACACTGATCCCCTACGGAACACCACTAGTCATTGTCTGCCAGTCATCCAATCTTCTATCAATGCTGGTAACTTTCCTCTAATATCATAGACTCCTATCTTGTTTAGCAGCCTTGCAAAGAATATTTACAAAGAATTAGCTGATTGATTCTTCCAATCATGTATTTGTGCCAATTGCAAACTTTGGTTTGTTCCATCAGAAACTTGCCCCCTTCCCAAGCTTCGGGGAAAAGATATGGATATTAAATTAGAAAATGGCATTTTGCAGCACAGTACAGACACTTTGGCTCATGATGTTGTGCAAACCTATATAAACCTACTCAACAAGCTAAACACTCTCAACCTCACACCCATAACCCTCTATTTTTCTTCCATCCTTGTGCCTGACTGTCTTTCCATTAAACATGAAGAATTCCAGTCAATGCAACTTGAAACGACCAGATATACATTAATTGTACAGGTTTAAGTTTATGCTTTATATTGTTAAACTTCAGAAATCCTCAGATTCACCTGAACCAGGAGGATGGTCAACCATGTCCTTGGCTGAAAATAATATCCTTGCAAAGTTGTTGCTTTCATGATGCCAGCCATGGGTGCTTCTGTTGGCATTCTCACTGGAGTGCAACTTGTCTGGGTGAATGAACTCGAGGCACACGGATACGGAGAAAAGTTCTCAGCAGGTTAGAATTCCCCTCCAAATGGGGCAATCTGATGTGATTCTCATCAATGGGCAATGAGTGAAATTGCTAATTGCTTCAGATGGAAGCCTTGATTGAATTATGCCACCTGCACTAACACATTGGGGGCATGGTTGGCATAGTGGTTAGTGCCACACCTTTACAGCGCCATTGATCAGGACCGGGGTTCAAATCCCACGCTTGTACGCTCACCCCGTGTCTGCGTGGGTTTTACCTGGAGGCTCCAGTTCTCTCCCATCATTCAAAACGTAGCTTAATTGAGTGTACATTAGGCAGCCAAACTTGTTGGCCAAAATGGCCCATTACCGTGCTGAGTCTAAATTTACATTTTATAAAATTAGTGTGAAGTGAAGAGGGGAACATTGTTCAAATTTTGAGGCATTTAGCCTCTTCCAAATTGTGGCCGACTTTTTTAAAATAAAAATCTTGCAGCTTTATGTCCACTGTTGCACTCACTCTGTTCAGGGATTTACTAGAGGGTGGCATACAGAGGATACACGTAGCTTTTCTAATATTATAGACTTCCTCAGAGTGCAAGGTGCTACTGAAAGCAGGCACCTTGCATGCAGATTTGCAGATCCTGCAAGTAAATTCAGAGAGGAAATTGATATGCAACATGTACAGCATATCATGCAGGCCCAGTATTAATTTCCTAGACAGCAACTGAGATGCCTTTATTCTGTATTGAGCCAGCACAATAAACTGAAGGCAAGTTCCTGAGTGATAAGTCTATTCACTACTTCAAGGCATTGCACTCTGGTACCAAACACAGGGGCAGGTTAGCAACTTGTATGCAATACATTTCACATTACCATTCAAACTGTGATAGAGTTTACCACTGATATGTTCAGACAAATATTCTGTCATTAAACTGTTCTGATGAACCAATGTAGTCCTCAGCAAATGAGGATTTAAATTTCAAGTAGGTGCAGCATACTCCACTCTCAGAAAGAGGGTCCACCCTGAGCCACCTGAACTGAGTGAGTGGCTAAACAAGGAGGAAGAGAAATAAAAGAGAACAGGAGGAAGATAGAGGGAAAGAAAGGGGAGGGAGAAGATAAACCAAACAACTGTTAACTGATCAAACTGTCAAGACTACATCCTCCAATACTGTTGGCAATAAACAATTCTCATTTTTCTATCATCAACCACTGCATCATTTGCTTCCCTACGAGGGGAAAATAAAATCAAAATAATGAATATTGTGAATCACCAGATGTGCATTCTTACACTAGTATTCATTTGCCAGAGGAATGCAAGATTTGACACGAGAATGCTGTCACCTTTCACATCTGCAACCTCTGCAAATGCCAAAGATTCAGCCAAGGACAATCCAGTGATGGTGAGCTTTGTTGGCTGCTTGGCAGGGAAACGGTGTTGATAACCTCACTGATTAATTATTGCTTCCTTAAGTAATGCAGCATTTCCTTTTTTTTTAAAAAAACAGGAGAGAAAGAAAAACTTGCATAATACAGCACCTTTCATGTAACTTTCAGAAACTCTTAAAGCTCTCTGCAACCAGTGAGTTGTACTTGAAATGTTGTAATGCAGGAAAAGCAGGAGGAGGAAATTTGTGCACAAGAAGCTGCCAGAAACAAACTGACAATGAGAGGAAAGTACATGACTGAACATTTGGCAGTGTACTCGGGCGATGTGCCACTCATGATTTAATTTCTGGCTACATATACTATAGTGAAATGTAACTGTAAGGCTTAAAATAGCGCTACCTCTGTGAGCATATGTTGAAGTGTATGAACACTCGTACAAATCCTCACAGGGATTGTTGACGAGTGAGCAATGGGCATGGTCCTCTGATCCTAATGCTGTAGTCAGTGGTATTGGCATCAATGGTTGCTCTTGCTAAGAAAATGCATCTTCAAGAAATTATGGAGCAACCAGGTCTAAAATGTTGGACCATGACAATATGTTCACAGACATCTCTTCCCACTTCATTGTCAGAAACAGAATATTGTTCATACTCTGCAGCCCTGTCATACTCTCCAGTGTAATATGAAAACCTGAGAGCCCAATCTTTCAGATATGATCCCACTGCTTTCTAGTACACACCTAATTCCATCATCTTCAAGACATTTGCATTGTAGATGAGCTTTTCCATCCCAGGAAAATTGAAATCCCCTTTTCAAGGCTTTTCTTCTCCTGTGATTGATGGAGTCCTCTCTCACATTTCCTTTTCTCAGACTTCAACTCTGAACCGGACTTCAAGTGAGGCAGATATTTACCTTCATTTATTCCAACCTTGTCTGCTGCACTTGATGCTAACAATGTGGCCAACTCAATATTAAGGAGACCAAGCATAGACAAGGTGATCGATTTGCAGCACACCTGTGCTTTGATTACAATGTCCATTCCAAAAGAAGCAAGATTGTTTACTCAATAAAGAAATCTGAAAAGCATTGGATATCTAAGTTTGACCATTGATGGTAACCAATATCTTGGACCGAAGATAAAAAGATGGGATTACCTAAAATAGGACTAATTAATAAAAATCTATGGAACCTGAAATTTTCCCAAATTGAAACCAAATTCTCATTGTATGTCTGACAATAAAATTATCAGTTGATTTGGAAGATGAAAATGGTAAAGATGCTCCAAGTTTCAAAAGAAGAGAATACATTTTAGAAGATTTATTTTCTAAATTAATCTATCTTAAAGCAATGAGATTCCTTTCGCTGAAACCAAAAAATAACATATATAGTATTGGCTGTTCAGTAATAAAATCTAAAGTTGGGTAATGCCAACTTAAACATTTTGTAGAAAAACTAAGATGGGGACACTTATTTTTCCATACTAAAGAAGAGATGAAAGAGTCCAAGGAATTAAAAAAAAAGGATTTGGGAACAGAAACTGGTGCAGCTTAAAAATATATAAAAGTTTAGGTAGGATGTTCATTTTGATAATATTGATGCATCCAATTAATGTCATCGAAAGAGGGGAGCACTGTGTCAAGGACTTTTGACATGATTCATTAAGGTAAGAAAGTTTTCTTTAAACAAATTATTAAATTTCTTAGTAATGGTAATACCTAGATAGTTAGATTCCACTATTGCTTTTAAATAATGAAAAATTGATTTAATGAGCAGGAAGAGTTCAAAATGAATATCTCACTTTTCAGAGAATTTAATTTATAACCCAAACATTGACCATATTGATAACATAGATGGAATCGATCGGTCAGGCTGCAATACAGCAAAAGATAATCTGCATAAAGAGACACCTTATGAACATTACAGAGAAGTGGAATTCACTGTTCAGATGACTGGCTCCTCCTTTGGCTCAACCTTCATCTACTCCAATATAAACCCTGGGTTTCCCGCCTTCACCTGAGGAGTATGGTGTCTATGGATTGTCAGCTATTAAAAGTGTGTTTGTACTCCTCACTTCTCTCTGAGTGTAATCACACACTCTTCCAGCTCTAGTGATTCCCGAGATATCAGCCACTCTCTGAAGGCCACTGCTAGTGGTTCTAAAGCCAAATTAAATAATAATGGCCTTAAAGGGCAATCCACGATGCAACTTAAAAGGTTCAGATTTAATTGTTAGTAAAAATTAAAGCTAACAGGAGTTAAATTGGGGAGCAAAATTAAATTTCTCTAATGCACTAAATAAGTATTCTCATTCTACTCTATCAAAAGCTTTTTCAGTATCTAAAAATACATTCAGAGGACAAAACTGTAGGGTAGTAAAGAATATCTAACAAATGGTGAATATTAAATTGTGAATAACATCCATTAATAAATATAGTTTGATCCTAAGAGATGACAAGAGACATAATATTTTCTTTACTAAAAGCTAAAATCTTAAACACTATCTTAGGGTCTGTAGGGGGAATAGTCTAATGGGTCCTTATTCATTTTAGCAATCAGAGAGATTGAGGGTTCATAAAAAGTTTCTGGCAACTTTCCACTATCTAAGGATTGAGTAAAGACAGAATCCAAATGTGGCATCAGTAAATGAAAAAAATGTTTTATAAAACTCCACTGGGAAGCTGTCAGGATCAGGGACTTTACCAGAATGCAAAGAGTTAATAGGTGCAGCAATCTCCTGCTCAGAGGTAGGTTTTTCCAGCTTTATTTTACTCTCTGAAGAAACTGTAGAAATAGTCAACCTATCCAGAAAATGCAACAAAGAAGTTCAGTCTTTGAATCAGAATTGTATAATATTAAGTAAAACTGAGAGAAAGTGTCATTTATTTCAACATGATCATTAATTATCTTACCTTCATCTCCACAAATCTCAGTAATAAGCTGCTTAGCTGTATAATTTTTAATTTGGCCAGCTGAAAGTTTTCCAGCCTTTTCTCCATGCACATAAATCTTAGATTTACACTTTAACAGTTGGGTCTGTATAGGGAAAATAAGAAGCAAATCATGTTTAGTTTTAAGTTTGACTCTTCTTTTAAAAAGCTCGAGTTTTAGAATTAAGGCATATTGTTGGTTAATACACTTGAGCTGATTGGCTAAATCATCTCTCTCAGAATTAGCCTTCTTTTTAACATTAGCAATAAACGAAATTATTTGACGTCTGGTAAAAGCTTTAAAAGCATCCCAGATTACTAAAATGGAAACCTCTGTAGAGCAATTTCACTAAAATAAATGGTGATTTGATTTTTCATGAATTTCAAAACATCAGGGTTTGATTATAAAAGGATGGTCAACCACCACTGTTTATTAATTCCAGGTAAATCTGGGATATTAATAGACAAAAACAGTGAAGAGTGGTTGGAAATTAATATGCTCTTGTAGGTACAGAAGTCAATAGAAGAGTGGTGGGAGTGTGGAATGAATTGCCATCTTAAGAGGCGAATGCAGGCTCAATTTTAAAATTCAAGAAAAATTTAGACAGGTACATGAAGAGGAGGAGTATGGAGGGATATGGACTGGGTACAGGTCAAGAGAACTAGGCAAAACTATAGTTTGGTGCAGACTCGAAAGACGGAAGGGCCTGCTTTTCTGTGCTGTAATGTTCTAGGATCCTATGGTTCCAAAAAAGATGCATAAAGTGCTCATTAACTGGTTAGTAATGCAATTGATTCCTGAGATAAAGGGGTTGACTGAAGGGAGGCTGGACATAAACATTGATGTTTAAAAGATTGAGAGTTGATTTTTTTGAAGCTCAAGATTTACAGATTCACAGGGTGAATATTAAAAGGATGTTTCCCCCAGTGTGAATATGTGAAACTGAGTGCACAGTTTAAATGAGGAAATTATAGAAAGCAGGAGCAGGGGCAGGCTAGGTTGCCCATGGATCCTGCTCTGCCATTTAATACAATTCTGGCTGATCATCCCAATTCAGTACCTTGCTTCAACTTCCGCCCCCCCCCCCCCCCCCATATCTCTCGATCCCTTTTTCCTCAAATTATCCAATTCCATTTCTGGTCAGCCTGACCAATATAAGCACCCCCAATCTAAAGTGCTTTCATGAGCAGAACCTTATTGAAAACTTCCCTGAAGTCCAAGCACACCACATCCATTGGTTCTTCCTCTTTTATTATGTACATAACATTCACAAAAAGTTCAGTAGATTTTTCAAGCAGGATTTCCTTTTCACAAATCCATGTTGACTTTGTCCTTTTGAATCTCTCTTCTTAAAGTGCTCAATTACATCCTTTATAAAGGACTCTAGGTGTTTTCCTTACTACTGATGTCTGGCTACCCAGTTCATTCCCTGGTTTCTTTCTACCTTTATTTTTAATAATATGGATATGGGAATGGAAATAAGGAAGAGCTTCTGCAGAGGATAATAAATCTTTCTAATTCTTTATCTGCCACAGCCCAGCCACAGCTAAGGCAAACACTGAACTACAGAGTCTGTGATATGGCGTGAGAACAGGAAAGTTACTTTGAAGGTGTGATCCCTCATGACCTTATTGAATTGTAGAACAAACTTTAGAATCTGATTGGACATTGGAGCAGAAGTAAATCCGTTTATTTATATTCTGATCAACAATGGCATGACTAAACTTGGTGATGCACAACTCAGTCATGGATCAACATTGCTATCTTTTACCATCATGTCTTAATGCGCTGTGCACTCTCCTCAAGGCATGCAGAGGAGTTAAGCAACAAAGGAGTCACATTCAATCAGCAGACAAAAAAAATGATGCTGCAAACTCAAATTCAATCTTGTCAAGCAAAAAACATCATTGTAATTCAACAATCCTGCACAAAAACTATGAAACTATTGGAGGGCATTAACATCAGTTGCCATTAGCTGCCCCTCCCGATCCCCTTCCTCTGTCCATTTTACTCTATTCCTCTAGCTCTGTCTGTCTTTCTCTCTCTTTCCTCCAGCTCTGCATTCACAGAGTCACACCCTCCCCCAATCAATTCTCACCTATCCTCTCCGTCCCATCTCTGTTCAATTTTCCCCTATTGCCTATGGGCCTGTGCTCTTCCTCGCTGCCTTTTCTTCCCTCCTCTTCAGTCTTTGGATTCAGACACCTGCCTGCTTTATGCTCACCCCTTGAGGAAGGGCTCAGGCCCAAAATGTTGGTTATATATTTTACTCTCGTAGATGCTGCATGACCTGGCGAGTTCCTCCAACATTTTTGTGTTTTCACATTGAAATGCCATATTTTCTCCAGTCCGCAAGTAAAGGTTCCATTATTATTATCACATTTTGAACATAATATACATGAATTTCTTTTAAAAAATGTGTCTATTGTAGGGAAGATGTTATGATATGCTTGCTCAACAGGACATTTAAACAATTAGAAAGTAGAGTCTTTCAGCAGGAGGTATCACTACTTGTTGAATAGATGACAATAAAAATGCACAGAATATTACAAATGAATAGTATACCAATGTGTTAAAATAAATGGTAATAATGAACCTTCTCTGAACTATCTCCAATACATGCAAATAAGGAGACAAAAACTTTTTGCCATGTTTCAGGTGTGGAGTTAGCAACATCCTGTACAGCTGCAGCATAAACTTCGGTGCGCGGCCATCCTTGAAATAAAGGCCAAAATTTAATTTACAGTCCTAATTTCTTATTGTCACTGATCTTCCTTTACTTCGAAGATTGAACTGCCTGAATCATATGCAAACCAAATCCTGAAATGAAATGCAGTAATGGCACACAGAGATAACAGGAAAAGTCAAGCTTTTCTTTTCTTTGGCTTGGCTTCGCGGACGAAGATTTATGGAGGGGGTAAAAAGTCCACGTCAGCTGCAGGCTCGTTTGTGGCTGACAAGTCCGATGCGGTACAGGCAGACACGGTTGCAGCGGTTGCAGGGGAAAATTGGTTGGTTGGGGTTGGGTGTTGGGTTTTTCCGCCTTTGCCTTTTGTCAGTGAGGTGGGCTCTGCGGTCTTCTTCAAAGGAGGTTGCTGCCCGCCAAACTGTGAGGCGCCAAGATGCACGGTTTGAGGCGTTATCAGCCCACTGGCGGTGGTCAATGTGGCAGGCACCAAGAGATTTCTTTAGGCAGTCCTTGTACCTTTTCTTTGGTGCACCTCTGTCACGGTGGCCAGTGGAGAGCTCGCCATATAACACGATCTTGGGAAGGCGATGGTCCTCCATTCTGGAGACGTGACCCATCCAGCGCAGCTGGATCTTCACCCTCTAAATATGCCATCTTTGTGGTTTGATTTTCTTTGGTGGAAAACAATCCAATTTCTGGACATGCCTGTTTGGACTTCATTTTGAAAGATGATGCTCTTTACCGTATTTCATTTTTCCAAAAATGAATTAAATCACAATATTAAGCAATAAAATTCTTCTTTTTTTAATCTATTGCTTTTAATGTTTTCAATACAAAGCATGTTCAGACACAGGAATAAACCAGTCAACTACTTTAGGGTCTGACCCAAAATGTTGCTTGCCTTTTGCTTCCGATAGATGCTGCATGATCTGCTGAGTTTCTCCAGCGCTTTTGTGTCTTGCACTAGAACCCAGCATCTGCAGTGTTTTGTTTTCTTTGTTTAAAACTATTTTAGGTATCTTCAATGCACAATAACTCTGAAAGGGCTCTCTTTTGCTTCTTTCTCTCTTATTGCAAGGGGAACAAGATAAATTAACAATGACTATCTGCCTTACGGCAGACTAAAGGAAATTTAATGTAATATTACATTCTGTTTCATTACATGACAGTAAAAGGATCTTGAAATTTGAAAAGAAAAATGTGTGATTGCACAAAATGTTCAGAATTATTTTGCACCCTCTCCTTTTCAGTGGTAATGGCATGAAGTGTAAAGCGATTGGGAAATAAAAGCTTTGCTGGCAATATTGAAAATTGGCCAATTCTTGCACTTTTATTATTAAATGCATGCAGTGTGCTTTTCAGGACGAAAAAAAAATCAGGTTTCTTTTTATTTTTTTTATATAAACACAATTGAAAATTTTGCTGCATTTCACAGACTGACCATCACCTTAAGTGCCTTAAATTCTATTTTAAAGTTTTAATGACATGTTCTTTTAAAGATCAGATGGCACACATCAGACAGTGACTTTTGCAATAAAAGAGATTTGAATCAATCACTGCCTGAGAATTTAGTTTTTTTGCAAAGCCAAGCATTCAGTGAGTCATTTAATATATATTTCATTGACTTTTACTTAGCGATAATCACTTTCTGGCAAAATATTGAAAGTAACTTTCTCCCTCAATTTTCCAAATATTGACATTAATAACTGCATTTTCGCAAAAGTAAATTTCAGGGAGGTGTTAAAAAATAAAAAAATATCAAAGTACCATTCTATAATTATGCAAAACAAGTGTGGTATGTTCATGGTAAATGACAGCGAGGGAAAGAAGGTGGTTAACTCCAGATACTAAGTTGACTGTGCTCCATTCCAGTGAATAAAGTCCCAGAAATATTGCAACAGTCATAAAAAGAGGCAGAATGTGGCAACAGGTCCCTTGGCCAAACTTACCCATGCTGACCAAAATGTCCAACCCATACTAGTTCCACCTGTCTGTGTAGTCATATCCAAATAAACCCATCCTATTCATGTATCCATTCAATATTTTTCTTCAACATTGCAACAGAACCTGCCTCAACTACCTCCTCCGAGTCTGTTCCATACATTCACCACCCTCTGTGTGTTTTTTAAAAAAGTTACCCTCAGCTTCCTTGTTAATCTCTCTCTCTCTTCCCGCCCCCCTGCCCCCCCCCCACTTTACCTTAAACCTATGTCCTCTGGTTACCATTCTCCTGGGCAAAAGACTGCATTTATCTGTTTTTTTTCCCTCATGATTTTGTATACTTCTATGAGATAACCTCTCACTCTTATGTGCTCCAAAAATAAAGCTCTAGCCTGTTTAAACTTTTCCTATAGCTCATCCCCACCCCCAATTCTGGCAACATTTTTGTTAATCCATTCTGCACCCTTTGCAGCTTTATGATGCAATTCCCTTAGCACAGTGAACAAAACTGAACACCATACTCCAAATAAAGCCTCACCAACATCAAATGCAACTGAAAAATGACATCTCAGCTTCTGCACCCAATACGTGCTGAAAACATTTTTGACTACCTTATCTATCACTTTCAAGTAATTCCACACCTTTTCTCAGAGATACCATTGCTCTAAAACACTCCCCAGATCCTTAGCATTCACGGTGTAGGTCCAAGCTATGTTAGATGTCACAAAATGTGATACCTCATACTTCTCTGTATTAAATTCCATCAACAATTCCTCTGCCCACCTGCCCAACAATTGAAGAATTTGTTGCAATCTTTGGCAGATAATATATTTTAGTCACTGTGGAATAATAATTGATTGTACTTTCTTCCATGAGTCATCTTAAAAGAGCAAAATAAAAAAACAATCACAAGATTACAAACTGCTGTGACAAAAGTACATGGAAACATCCAAAAATGGTGAAGGAACGCCATGAGATAAGCATCATCAATGGAAAGCAAAAGGTAGTCATCATTTCAGGCCATAACACTTCATTAGGAATGTTGAATATCTCTTGCCTTCCATGGATGCAGGATGACCTATTGAGTTCCTCCAGCATTTTGTGTGTTGCTCCAGTTTTCCAGCAGTCTCTGGTTTACTGTTCTCTTTTTCATTGATCATAGTGCAATTTAAATTAAAAAAAATTCTTTCAAGTGACATGAACAGAGTTTTGAAGATGTATCAGGGTACTTTGACACACAAATTCAAGGTTACTATCTCGCAACATTCCTGGTTTCCTGAAGGCATTTCATCAAGGAAAAAATAGCTAATTCAAAAGCCATTGAGGGATTTTAATAAGACATTAACATGCTCATATGATCCCCAATTTGTAACAGGTATTAAACAGAAATTGTAACTGGAGCAACTGTATGACTTGTTGAAATCTAGACAACCAGATGACATTAGATTGACAGCCAAGTAAAAACACTTGCATCAAATCCATTTTAGGTTGTGAAACATGCTGGTTTGTGCAACATGCAACTGTTAATTAGAAGGCATTTTTTTTTTCTTCAAGTAATGAAAAAATAACATGGAGCAACTTTAAGTATATAAAGTAATAAGCAGGAGTAGATCATTAAGCCCCTAGTACCTGCTCCACGATGCAGCAAGATTATTGCTCATCTTTTCTTGTGCCAATTTTCCCATGATTCATCAAGGTATATGGGTTGAGATGGTTCCTTTCGTGAAATTGTCAGGTTGAGATTCTCAAAGCAACAATGGTCATAATGCATTAACACCTCACTGCTTCAGTATGTTGCTTGTGGGCTCCTCTAACACAAATATGAGGAAATTAATGATCGGTTACAAACGTTTAAAAAGTGGTTTTGGCACTGAAATAATTGTTTTAATCTGTATAGAAAGAAGCCATCTCAGAAGAGACCATTGCAATGGAGATGTGCAGAGGATGTTTTCTGAGATGAAGTGTGAGGGGAAAGTGAAGAGGCAAGGTCCATTTTCCCAGAGACAGAAGTTCAGAAATAATGTAATTGAGATGTACAAAATTGAAGAGAGTTTTAGCAGATATCCCCTGATCAGAAGATATAGATTGAGGGCAAGGGGAAGAGATTCAGAGATCACAGGAGCAAGGAATCTTTTTCAGTGATAAATTTCTGGAATGCACTCCCAGAGAAGTTAATTGACTTAGAGACACTGATAGCATTTAAATCATGGCTAGATAAGCATGTAAATTGTCCGAGCATTGAAAGTGACAGGCCAATTGCTGGAAGATGGGATCAATATGGATTGGTCCAATGGTCACAGGAATATAATGGACCAACTGGCCTTCTTTCATGCTATGTAACTCTTTGATTCCAATATTCTACTTGAAAAAACTAAAGCTTTCTGAACAGTGGGATGCGTATAAAAGTATTTATGGAGATGATACCACACAAAAGTAAATTAATTTACAAAACCTTGTGAAATTGATATTTGTACAGAAAATGAGCAGATTAGGTAGGGGAGCCATTTGGACAACGAGTGGGCTAACATGCTTTTAAATTTCTTGCGGAAACTGGATGAGATTGATAAGCATTGGATACTCCTCAAGGTATTCTATTGGAAAGCATTGTGGCTGTGTTAGAAGTGTCTAATCCTACATGCATCACCAAGCCTTCATTTGTGACCAGATCTGCATTGAATTCATCTTACATTCCTGAGGGAAATAAGAATAAACATTGTGAAGGTATTATGATCTTGTAATTCACTCCTTTGGCTTGGATTCGCGGACGAAGATTAATGGAGAGGTAATGTCCATGTCAGCTGCAGGCTCGTTTGTGGCTGACAAGTCCGATGTGGGACAGGCAGACACGGTTGCAGCAGTTGCAAGGGAAAATTGGATGGTTGGGGTTGTGTGTTGGGTTTTTCCTCCTTTGTCTTTTGTCAGTGAGGTGGGCTCTGCGGTCTTCTTCAAAGGAGGTTGCTGCCCGCCGAACTGTGAGGCGCCAAGATGCACGGTTTGAGGCGATATCAGCCCACTGGCGGCAGGCACCAAGAGATTTCTTTAGGCAATCCTTGTACCTCTTCTTTGGTGCACCTCTGATTCGATGGCCAGTGGAGAGCTCGCCATATAACATGATCTTGGGAAGGCGATAGCCCTCCATTCTGGAGATGTGACCTACCCAGCGCAGTTTGATCTTCAGCAGCGTGGACTCAATGCTGTCGACCTCTGCCATCTCAAGTACTTCGATGTTGGTGATGAAGTCGCTCCAATGAATGTTGAGGACGGAGTGGAGACAACGCTGGTGGAAGTGTTCTAGGAGCCGTAGGTGATGCCGGTAGAGGACCCATGATTCGGAGCTGAACAGGAATGTGGGTATGACAACGGCTCTGTATACGCTAATCTTTGTGAGGTTTTTCAGTTGGTTGTTTTCCCAGACTCTTTTGTGTAGTCTTCCAAAGGCGCTATTTGCCTTGGCGAGTCTGTTGTCTATCTCATTGTCGATCCTTGCATCCGATGAAATGGTGCAGCCGAAATAGGTAAACTGGTTGACCATTTTGAGTTTTGTGTGCCCGATGGAGATGTGGGGGGGCTGGTAGTCATGGTGGGGAGCTGGCTGATGGAGGAGCTCAGTTTTCTTCAGGCTGACTTCCAGGCCAAACATTTTGGCAGTTTCCGCAAAACAGGATGTCAAGCGCTGAAGAGCTGGCTCTGAATGGGCAACTAAAGTGGCATCGTCTGCAAAGAGTAGTTCACTGACAAGTTGCTCTTGTGTCTTGGTGTGAGCTTGCAGGCGCCTCAGATTGAAGAGACTGCCATCCGTGCAGAAGCGAGGGGGAGACAGTGGCCCCGGTCTCGGCAGAGCGAAGAAGGTGGTGGCTCCGGTCTGGGCAAAAAGAAGGAGGCGGCGGCCCCGGTCCGGGCTCAGGGAAGGCAGTGGCGGCCCCGACCCCGGTCAGGGCAGAGGGTAGGTGGCGGCGGCCCCAGCCCCAGTCCAGGCATAGAGTAGGCGGCGGCAGCCCCGGCCCCAGTCCGAGCAGAAGGTAGGCGGCGGCGGCACTAATCCGGGCAAAAGCGAGAGGGAAGTGGCGACCCCGGCCTTGGTAGAGTGAGGCAGGTGGAGGCCCCGGTCCGGGCAGAAGCGAGGGGGAGGCGGTGGCCCCGACTTCGGCAGAGTGAAGCAGGCGGAGACCCCGAGAAGCAGGCGGAGGCCAACAGGTCCGACCTAGGAGGGGAGGCAGGCCCCTCCAGCCCGGGTAAGAAACCTGCATAGGAGAAGGACACTCCAGTATAAAACCTACGACCCAAGGACCTCGCTGCCATGTCCCAGCTTGGTTGGCCATGGCACACGAACCATGGGTGTAAAGGGTGGGGCCGGTACTGCGCATACTGCACTCCACCTAAAAGCTCCTTTGCACAGGCCCGAGGACATGTCCACGTCCTCCCCCTCCATGTCCTCCCCCTCAAAAGATGCTCACAAGCTCAAGCTAGCATGCTGGAACATCAGAACCATGCTAGACAAGGTTGACAGCCACCGACCTGAATGTCGGTCTGCCCTCATCGCACATAAACTCCTCAGACTTGACATCGACATAACCGCTCTCAGTGAAGTCCGCCTTGCAGATGTAGGAAGCCTCCAAGAACGCGGCGCAGGCTACACACTCTACTGGTCTGGCAAGCCTATGGATGAACGACGCCTATCTGATGTAGGCTTCATGGTCAAGAACTCCATTGCCTCCAAACTCGAAAACCTCCTGACAGGCCACTCGGACCGGATCATGTCCTTGCGACTCCCCCTTCAAAACAAGCGTCGCATCACCCTCATCAGTGTCTATGTTCCAACCCTCCAGGCGGAACCAGCAGAAAAGGACAAGTTCTACACTGATCTGCACAACCTCATTCAACACACCCCTACAGCCTACAAGGTTGTCATCCTTGGCGACTTCAACGCTCGCATCGGCAAAGACTCAGAAACCTGGCCAGGAATCCTGGGGCAAGCATGGCGTCGGCAAGTGCAACGACAACAGGCGCCTCCTGTTGGAACTCTGTGTAGAACAGCTTGTCATTACAAACATCCTTTTTCAGCAGAGGGACAGCCTGAAGACTACCTGGATGCATCCCCGATCCAAAAACTGGCTCCTCCTGGACTACGTCCTGGTGCGAGAAAGAGACAGACGAGATGTGCTCCACACCAGGGTCATGCCCAGCGTAGAATGCCACACTGACCACCGGCTGGTTCGCTGCAAGCTCAGCCTTCACTTCAAGCCAAAGTCCAGGAACAGTAAAGCCTCCAGAAAGAGGTTCAATGTTGGAAACTTGCAGTCAGACGAAGTGAGAGGAAACTTCCAGGCAAACATCAAAGCAAAGCTCGAAGATGCAATCTGCCTCATGGACTTGTCCCCTGAAACCCTCTGGGATCAGCTGAAGACTGCCATTCTGCAATCCACTGAAGAGGTACTGGGCTTCTCCTCCAGGGAAAAACAAGGACTGGTTCGACGAAAACAACCAGGAAATCCAGGAGCTGCTGGCAAAGAAGCGAGCTGCCCACCAGGCTCACCTTGCAAAGCCGTCCTGGCCAGAGAAGAAATGAGTCTTCCGTCGCGCATGCAGCCATCTTCAGTGGAAACTCCGGGAGATCCAAAATGAGTGGTGGACTAGCCTCGCCAAACGAACCTAGCTCAGCGCGGACATTAGCGACTTCAGGGGTTTTTACAAGGCTCTAAAGGCTGTGTACGGCCCTTCACCTCAAGTCCAAAGCCCTCTGCGCAGCTCAGACGGCAAAGTCCTCCTCAGTGACAAGATCTCCATCCTCAACCGATGGTCAGAACACTTCCAATCTCTTTTCAGTGCCAACCGCTCAGTCCAAGAATCTGCCCTGCTCCAGCTCCCTCAACAGCCCTTAAGGCTAGAGCTGGATGAGGTCCTCACCCGGGAAGAGACACATAAGGCAATTGAACAACTGAAAAGTGGCAAAGCAGCAGGTATGGATGGAATCCCCCCCCCCCCGCCCAGAGGTCTGGAAGGCTGACGGCAAAACTTTGCATGCCAAACTGCATGAGTTTTTCAAGCTCTGCTGGGACCAAGGAAAGCTCCCTCAGGACCTTCGTGATGCCATCATCATCACCCTGTACAAAAACAAAGGCGAGAAATCAGACTGCTCAAACTACAGGGGAATCCCGCTGCTCTCCATTGCAGGCAAAATCTGCGCTAGGATTCTCCTAAATAGAATAATACCTAGTGTCGCCGAAAATGTTCTCCCAGAATCACAGTGCGGCTTTCGTGCAAACAGAGGAACTACTGACATGGTCTTTGCCCTCAGACAGCTCCAAGAAAAGTGCAGAGAACAAAATAAAGGACTCTACATCACCTTTGTTGACCTCACCAAAGCCTTCGACACCATGAGTAGGAAAGGGTTTTGGCGCCTCGGATGCCCCTCAAAGTTCCTCAACATGGTTATCCAACAGCACGAAAACCAACAAGGTCGGGTCAGATACAGCAACGAGGTCTCTGAACCCTTCTCCATTAACAATGGCGTGAAGCAAGGCTGCGTTCTCGCACCAACCCTCTTTTCAATCTTCTTCAGCATGATGCTGAAACAAGCCATGAAAGACCTCAACAGTAATTCACTAGGCACCAAGTTATTGCCAAAGGACTGGAGGGTTCCAGATGGAGTAATGAAGCTATTCAGCACAGACACAGACACTTTAGCCCAACTTGTCCATGTTGGCCAAGTTACTGAACTGAGCTCATCCATTTGCCTGTGCTTGGTCTATATCCCCTGACACTTTTCTATCGATGTATTTGTGCAAATGTACTTCAAGTGTCATATTTGTATCCTCTCCATCACTTCCTCTGGCAGCTTGTTCCCCATACACTGTATTAAGCTAGATTCACCCCCCCCCCCCCCACCCCGCCAATGTCAAGAGATTCATCACTTGGCAAAGGACATTCAACTCTTAATTTGATTGGTAGCCACAGTATTAAGCACTTAAGCTTCTTGTTAGTGATGACCAATGGGTAATAGCATTGCTGGCATATGATTTGATATCATTACAGCATCAAGGGTACAATTCTAAAGGGGGTGTTGAAATGGAAAGGTACATAGTACATGAGGAATTTCCCCCAGATTCTACCACCCTCTGCAAAGTTGCAACAATTTACAGCAGACAATTGATCAAACCGCACTTCATTGAGAGGTGAATAGAAACCAGAGCACAGAGAAACTAGGGCTCAAAGAATTATCAGGGATCACTATTATCCATCCCTCAGGATCTTTAACCTCCTGCCATCAGGAAGGAGGCACAGGAACTCAAAAGGAAACATGATCATAAGTAGAACCTAAAAACTCCACACAACCAGTGCCAGACATTAGGATTGAACCTCGATCACTGGAATGTGTGAGGGCAGCAGCATTAAATGTGATTTTGAGTAACATCTTATACAGGAAAATTTGCAATGAGGCAGCTGGTGAATTTCCTGATCTTCAGGGACAAAAAAGGGTATGGAACGCATCCCTTATATATTGACCAGAATCAGTTTTAGTGGATCACTGTTGCGTTGATTGTTTTTGAACTTTCTCTGCTGACGTTGTTGTAGTCTTGATCTCCAAATTAAACAATCATCTAATTATCTGTGCTTAGAAAGACTATGAGGGATGAACATGCAAAAGACTAACAAATCCAATAGGGAAACCTGATCAGGGAAACGATTTATGAAGAAGGGTTTGCAGCACTGGAACATGGAGGATTAGAGGTAGGATTCTTTCCTGAAAAATATCTCCCTCGTTTTTCTTGAACCATAGCCTCTCTTCATTCTTGGGAAGCCAAAATAGCCATTTTTTTTAGGAAACTAATGAAATGATACAATGTAGTATTGGACTAAGAATATTTAAAACATGTGTTAATCTGCTTTTTTTTAAAAAAAGGTTCTCACATCAGTTAAACACCAAAGCAAAGGAACTTCACACAAATATATGGCTTTCATTTCCATTCTGCTTTTGATTAGTCTGGATATTTGAATAAGCTGATGCAGTGTTTCCTGATCTTCAGGAAATAAAAGGATGGAATGCATTCCTCTCATTGTTCTCATGTTGCATTGAAATTAATTCTGGTCATAATTGATCGTCTTTGAACAGTGATTTATTAGATACTTCAGTGTTTTTCAACCCACAACACACTTTTTTGTTTTAAAGAACTACTTTACATTCACTGTCCAAGTCGCAAAGAAAATAAAACACTGGGAATCATTTCAGCAGGGACAATTTTGGGGACCCATCAAATATTTCTTCTTCTGCTATGTACAACAGCAGCTGGTCCTGTCCATCAACAATGGGCTATATGGATATAGAGGACCTGGGTTAGTGTATGGATTCTAATAGTATTCAACATCACTCCTTTGACCTGGACATGTGGTCAATGGAGATATGCATGCAAAAGAAGTTCTTCGTAGAACTTGTTGCTTCACTATAGCTTAAGACCTCATTGTTAACTCAGGAAATAGGGACTACCTCAGGTATCTCCCTTTTATCAAATGCTTGAGCTTTTATTGGCTTTCCCATCCTACCACCCCAGACCACATTCCAAATTCCATCATGGCCTATTAATCCGAACTGCATCTGCTATCTGATCCCGACCACCCTTCCTGAACTCCACCACACCTTCCTACTTAAACTTTGTCCATAATAATCAATTATTATCCAATACCTTTTCCATAATCTGGTCAGTCCTTTGTTTCAATCCTATTGTTCTCTGGTAGCTGATTCCTACCACCATATCTGGCAGCAACTTTCTTGAAACTCCAGAGTCATCCACTGCACTCATCTCCATTCTCACAATACTGAAGATGCATTTTTCAATAATTAACCCCACAATCCGAGTACTCCACATGTCTAAGCATGCCCAATTGGTTTTTAATATGTTCTCTAGCATCACACCATGCAAAAGAAAAGCCTTTCAGTGTTCAATTCCTGTAGGACAGTGCATGCTGCCTTTTATCTACATAATTGATAACATTTGGAGCAATGCTTGCCTTTATCACAACTACATTGACAAATATTTACCAGTGTTCGACTATTTCTGGGATGTAATGACTGAGTTGCTTCCTTCAGTTCCTGTGTTGTTTTGATCCTATGCTGCAGTTCTACACAATCCTTCTCTTAAAATCCAATTATGTTTAAACCAATTTTTATTATTCAATGCAGTCTCCAACTCCAACTTGATTCTTTCCAACAATTCAGAAGATGTGACATCGTTTAATCTTACATATTTCAGACTTGCAAAGTTGAAGCTTTGCTTCACAAGCACTAGGTTGAATTTTGCCCGCAATTTTATACTCTTTGATTGCTCCATGTACCATGAACCTTGGTCATTTAATTTTTCAGTTAAAATCAGTCTGTTTTACATATTGGCAGTGTTTAGTCAGCCCTGACAATAAATAGTGGAAATCCTATTATCCAGTGCACGTAGCTGAGTAAAATTCGACTCTACATTTTTCATGTGATAAGATCCATAATTCAAATCATTGAATATAAAACAGGTTTAAAATCGGTCTTCAAACTTCAAAGTACTGCAATAGCATTTAAATCACACATTTTCAAAGTAGAAGCATTTCTTGCACAAATGTGTGGACTGCAAGATACAGTTCATATTAGACATTGTATTTATGGTGAGGGAATAGACAAAATCCTTTGCAATCATGTGTCCTCTTGAGAGCAATAATCTGGGTCATAGCAGAGGAAAAAAAATTGGTTTACCATGTCAAATTCTAGAGAGACTGTTCTTGCAATATAATCATGGATTCTAATATATTCGAGTAAAATTCCAATGTTGACACAAACTTCCTAACTGTACCACTTAATTTCCTATTACCACATTTTCAGTCATATTTTTACATTAACATTTTCATTTATTAAGCTGAATGTTCATATGTATAATGGAAATTCCCTTTACAACTTGTCAGGATTATTTTGAAAGGACATTGCTTTGAAGATTTCAAGACTGTTCCAATATTGTTGACATTTTCATTTCACATGGGCTTTTCTCCTTTGTCATATCCTTTATACCCTGATGAAATTGCAACGTTTTAGCTTGTTTTGACTGCAGCATTAGTAACGTGCCACTGTAAACCTCTTTACCCTTTATGGTGCTATTTATGTTATAACTGCAACTAACAAGATAGTAAGTTACAAGAGCAGTGAAGGCAGCAAAATCCCTCAAACCTGCACTGCCACTCAACAAGGGCACTTGAGGATTCTCAACTTCAACTACATTATCCTCTCCCAAGCCCATTTCCTGAGCATACTCAGTGATCAGAGGCAGATAAGATTTACCATCACCAGAGAGGACTGCAAATCATCATCATTCCAAATGACCAACTTTTCATTCAGAGATGATTATCCTAAACTTTAGATTCTCAAACCAGGGGAAGCATTTATTCATCAAGCTCACTTAAAGATCAGATTCTTCACATTTTCTTACCCTCAAAGATCAGCTCCCTTCTCAGAAATCGGTCGATGAAATCACTGCAACCAAGTGCATATTTGCTCTTCTCGGCACAGAAATCAAATTACATTCCAGGTATGCTCTCATCCATATCCTCCCTCATTCCAGTTAGATCCTAGCTCCTAGCCAAACCTTTGTGTAAATACACACATACAACTTGCTTTCATAATTTATTGCTCTGTTGATATGCCCTACTTCCCAAACTCCATATACAAGGACACCCTTAACCTTCTAAATATCAATATTTACTCAAATCCTAATTTTGAAAAATATTATGCATTTTCATTCTTTTTTTAAATATTTTATTTAAAAGTTTTTTCCCCATACATGTGCATCTTGGCGCCTCACAGTTCAGTGGGCAGCAACCTCCTTTGAAGAAGACCGCAGAGCCCACCTCACTGTCAAAAGTCAAAGGAGGGAAAAACCCAACACCCAACCCCAATCAACCAATTTTCCCTTGCAACCGCTGCAACCGTGTCTGTCTGTCCCGCATCGGACTTGTCAGCCACAAACGAGCCTGCAGCTGACGTGGACTTTACCCCTCCATAAATCTTCGTCCGCGAAGCCAAGCCAAAGAAAAAAGAAAGTAATCAAGTGTTTCAACACTGGTGCATCTTTAACCCCAATTATTAATCTTGAATTCCATTTGTATATAAATTCCTCTGCTAATCTCTCTCCTATTTTATCTATCTCTTTTAAAGGCATGCTGGCTTTTCTGCACTTTCAAAGAAAGAAATAGACTCTCATTTGAGGTGCTTGGTAATAATTCTTAAAGTTAGGAAGTTGTAAACCTCCCAATTCATATTTCCACATTAATCTTTCTATAGAAACTCTTGACATTTTACCTTTCCAATGAAGTTTCCTTGTATGTTTATTTCATTATAGAAATAACTTTTGTGGCAGTAGAATAGGTAAAGTTTGAAAAACAATATTGAATTCTTGGGAATATGTTCATCTTTATACAATTTATCCTTCCTATTAATGTTATAGGTAAAGCATCCATTTTTAAAATCCTTCTTCAACTTTTGAGTAATGGCAAGTAATTCAATTTGTATATTTTTTTTAAATTATTGTCTACACAAATTCCCAAATATTTAATCCCAATTTTTTTGCCATTGAAATTGAGTATTTCGTTGACAATTACTATAATCTCCTTCTGTAAGAGACATAATTTCACTTTGGTCTCAGTCTATTTTATAATCTAGAGATGTTACCATATTCTTCAAATTTAAAGTGTAGTTTCCTTAAGGAAGTCTCAAGTTCTGTCAGGCATATTAAAACATCATCTGCAAATAAGAATTTTATGCTCTTCTCAACCAACTTTAAATACCTTAATTTCCAAATTGCTTCTAATTAATTCTGCTCATAGCTCTATAACTAGTATAAGCATAGCTAGAGATAGAGGACATCCTTGTCTACTTGATCTCATCTGTTGAAATGTGATAGATAATCTGTACATTAGTTACTACTTTAGCTTTGGGATAATTATAATACCTTAATCCAATTTATAAAGATTTTACCAAATCCAAATTTAGCCAGGACTTTGGAAAAAAAAGTCCCATTCCAATCTGTCAAAGGCTTTATCTTCATCTCAAGCCATTGTGACACTTAAGTCTTCTCTTTTTTGAGATAGATGTATAGTACTAAGTATTTTGGCCACATTGTCCACTGATCGTCTCTTTTTAACAAATCCTGTCTGGTCCAATATTTATTACATTTAGATGGTAATTTAGTTATCCTATTTGCTGGTAATTTAGCAAGCATCTTATAATCTGCATTCAGTAATGAGATAGGTCTGTTTAAAGAGGGTTTCAAAGGAACTATCTTTTTTGTGGTATCACAATAATTATTGTTGTTGAAAATGATTCTGGAAGAATATGTGATATTGATGCTTGATCAAGTATTTTCATGAAGATTAAAATCAATAAATCTTAAAATTATTTATAGAATTCACATGGAAAACCATCATCTGATGCTTTATTACTTTGAAATGAACTAAATGCCTCCTTCACTACTTTTTTCTTTGGCTTGGCTTCGCGGACGAAGATTTATGGAGGGGGTAAAAGTCCACGTCAACTGCAGGCTCGTTTGTGGCTGACAAGTCCGATGCGGGACAGGCAGACATGGTTGCAGCGGCTGCAGGGGAAAATTGGTTGGTTGGGGTTGGGTGTTGGGTTTTTCCTCCTTTGCCTTTTGTCATAATATTAGCACTTAATTTTGCTTGTTCTACTGTGCTCAATCTAGGTAAATGAATCTGAGAGAAATATCTATTTTATCCTCATCTTTTAAAGACTGACTTGTATAGTACAGAATTTAAAAAATTAAACGATTAATTTCTTGAGGTTTATAACAACATTCAAACCATTTTTAATTACATTAATCATTCTTCATACCTGCTCCACTTTTAATTGCCAAATATGTGACCTTTCACCTAACTCAAAGTACCTCCCTTTAGTTCTTGTAATTGCCTTTTCTGTTCTATATGATCGTAATGTATTATATTGAAGTTTATAATTAATTAGTTATCTACACTCATCTGCTGATTTTCTCTTTTGAAGGTCTTTTTCCAAAAGATCTTTATTTATTGTTCTAATTGATCTACCTCTTTCATGTACTCCTTGATTTTAGAAGTAAAACTTATAATTTGACCTCTCAGATATGCTTTCAAAATATCCCATATCACAAATTTATTATTTATAGAGTTTAAATTTATATCACAAAATAAGTGTATTTATGCTTTAATAAAATCCTTGAAATCTGGGCTTTTTATTGGTAATGAGTTCAATCTCCATCTATAAACTGATTGGGTCCAGAGCAGTGATTCTCAATCTTCTCTTCCCACTCACATACCACCTTAAGCAATCCTTTACTAATCTCAGAGCACTTATGGCACAGGGATTGCTTAAAGTGAGTGGAAAGAAAAAGTTGAGAACCACGGTTCTTAAGCACTATATAACTATATATAAACAATAACCCCCACTCCCCCCCCCTGATAAGTGTTGGTTAAATAATACCCAACACTAACTCCCTCAATTTTACGGGTTGCAACTGAAGTCACAATTACCCTCATTATACAGTAATAGAAATCTATCTCCTCCCCCAACCCCCCAGTATATTAATTCTAATCCTTTAATACATATGGTAGAAAAGGAAAAACTAAGAAAAATCAGAAAGCATTTCAATGATTTTCAAAAAACAACAAAAGGAAAATTAAAGTAGGCATTATTTTAAACTATCCATTCATCATAAACTGCCAAATATTATTAGTCCATCAAAATATATCAATAGCTATTGTACTTCTAATTCTTCATTCCGCCTAGGTTCTTGCAAGATTTTGATTAACTTTTCTGCTTGTGCAAAGCTTGAGGAAATCTTATTTTCACCTTCAGGCAAGAAAGTTGCCAAGATGGCGCAGTACAAATCTATATTCTCCAACCCCCACCCCCGCCAAAAGAATCTTCTTAACTAGATTTAATTCAATTTTCTTTTTAATATATCAGCACATATCGGGGTAAAGTAAAACTCTATCTTCTGTGTAGTCAAGTGGACCTTTCCTTGGTCTTTCCCCTTCTGATGCTAATGTCAGAATCTATTCTCTGTCTTGATACCGAAGAAACTTAATTAATACAGAACAGGGATTCTGATTCAGAAGCAGCTTTGGTCTGAGACCACTGTGTGCTCCTTCAATCTCTATAGGATGTTCAAAGTTCACTTGACCCATTACTTCAGGGATCCATTTTGCAAAGAAAGCAATTGGACTTTGCTTCTCCACTCCTTCTTTAAAACCGACTACTTTAATGTTATTCCCTGTACTAAAATTTTCTAATATCCACCTTTTGCTGAAGCTTATTTTCCATAATTAAGGCAGTGCTGGATCTTCCACTATCTTGCATTTCTCCTGATATTTTCCTCATTTTCCCATCTAGTTTATCAATTTTTCTTTTCAGCTTATTAACAACATCCACAACTCTATTTATTTCTCTGTTAACTTCATGAAATTCTAAATTAATCAATTGATGCTTGTTATATCCTTTACTTTTACAGGTTTTAGTTTCTTTTAATACCTCCTCTTTGAGTAGCTGAGCTTCCTCTTCAACTTCTTACTCTTCACTGTTGGTCCATTGGGAGCCCCATTTTCCTTCTTTCAACGGTGTTTCGTAAGGTCCTGGTTTTTCACGCATGCGCGATGCGCTTCTGGGTCCTTCTCCAACACCATCACCATGATGCTGCGAGAGAGCAACATCAGCAAAGGTCCTGTCACCAGGATCACTCACCCAGGGAGTAGCATGGTCTTCTCATTGCGACAGACTCCAAGTAAGGCAGCAGCAACTTTGCCTTTCTTTGGAGGCATCTTGAAAGTATTTTGTAGAAGTTTTAAAATATATTTTTAAAATATTTAATAGTTTAAAACATTTCTTAAACTGTTACGTTTTTACTAATTCACCAGGAGGATCAGGCTCCTACGTCCTAACCCTATGCCATCACTTGACGTCCACCCGGCATTTTCATTCTTACAAGAAAATCTTCAACACTACACTGCAGCAGTCCTCGTTCCCAAAGGGTTTGACAGACACCATCCTTTCCTGTACCCAAGAGGGTGACATAATGACTACCAGCCTGTGGCACTGACCTCCACCATCATGAAATGCCTTGATGGAATGCATCACGGTAAAACCTCCCAGACATGTTGGACTCATTCCAATTCACCTATAGAAGAAACAGTTTTACAGACAAAGTTATAGCCTTGTCCATTCACTCTGTCCTGACCCACTGATTGATGTGCGATGGTGGTAGTGTGTGGTGGTAGTGTGGAATTTAATCCAGGGCAATTCATCAAATTACAAGTTCTGAAACAGAAATATTTGTTATGAGAGGTTGAAATCGTTTTTTTTTTCAAATTGAGAACTATCAAGTCTAAATTTTACTTGAAAGCTAAGTTTTACTCCTCCTACGCCAGGCTGCTGTTCATCCACTTCAGCTGGTGGAGAAGCTGCCCTCACTGGGACTCAACACCCCTCTCTGTAACTGGATTCTGGACTTCCTAATAAAGGAACAGTTTCTCTGGGTTGTTAACAGAATGCTAAGCACCGTCACGCTGAACATTGGCACACCTCAGGGCTTTGCGCTCATCCCATTCCTGTTAACATTACTGACCCATGACTGCATTGTCAGATCCAGCTCCAACAGTGTCATCAAGTTCACAGATAACAACAACAGTTGGCCTCATCAACAACAACAATGAGTTGCACTTCAGAGAAAAGATGGAAAATCTTGAGAGAGTCTGAAAAAGTAACAACCCGAGTCTCAACATGGACAAGACAAAGGAGATGATTATAGACTTCAGGAGGACCAGGAACAACCACCCTCCACTACAACTCTGTAGTGGAGAGCACCAAGTTCCTTGGATTTCACTTAAATAGGGACCTATTGTGGACCCATAACAGCAGCTGTACTTAATGAGAAGATTGAAGTGGACAAGGATACCAGGTACCATTATGTCAACCACCTGCAGGAGCTCAGTCGAGAGCATCCTGGCCAACTGTATCACAATGTGGTGCAGTTGCTGCAGAGAAAAGGATTGTAGGACAATTCATAGGACCATAAGTGTGACGGAGAGGATCACTGGAGGACCCCTCCTACCAAGAGGGATGTACCAGATCATTGACTGAAGTGGGCACGCAAACTCGTTGAAGGTTCCTTCCACCTCATATTTGGCATCTTTCAGCTGCTCCCTTTGGGAAAGGGATATCAGAGTATGAGATTTACACCACAGGCTGTAGAAGAGCTTCTTCCCATGGGCAGTGAGAAGGCTGATCGACCAACCATCTGATACACTCATAATTCACAAAACAATGTTTGTTTATTTATTTACATTTATGAATGCTTGTCCTGCAAATGCATTGTTCATGTGTTCTGTCTGGTTGAGTGTCTGCATGCTTTGCACAGAGTACCAAAGCAATTAGATGACAAACTTGAATTGACTCGACTTTAAAATAGACAGTGACACATTTCAACAAATAAACACCAAGTGTCTAATCGTTTGGTCATTTTAAATTCCTTTTCCTCCATTCATTGGTTACTTTCCCACTCAATATTAGCAAACTACCCTGCCCACAACTCCCCCTCCCCTTGCTCCAACCACCACCCTCCGTTCCCACCCTCCCCTGCTCTCACCCCTTCCCTACTCCCACCTCCCCCCATCACCTCAAACAACTCACATACCTGATAACTCTTTGGCTGTCAGCTTTGATGTTATTCTACAATAAACAAGTGGATGGATTGTTTTTCACCCGTACATTGCTCACATAAATCGGTCAGTTTCTTTTTCCCATTAAGACTAACTTGCGATTCTGGCCTTTTTCAGCCATTGGTTAGTGCAATGCTATTGCAGCGCTAGTGACCCAGGTTCGAATCCAGCACTGTCTGTCAGGAGTTTGAATATTCTCTCTATGTCTATATAAGTTTCCTCCGGTTGCTTCAGTTTCCTCTGACCCTACTAAAATTGAACAGCACCGGCTCGTGGGCTGGAAGGGCCCATTATGTCTGAATTTAATTTTTAAAAATTTAAACTGCTCCTCACCCAATTCTAGTTCCCCTTCCCTCAGACACTTTATATCTTTGCCCCCATTAAAAGACCATGCAATTTCAGGACCCAATCAATCTAAACTCTGTAATTACCTTATGCTGTTCTCATCTGGCTGCTAACCTGTGACCAATCAGTGAAAAATTACATCCAATTATCTCTTGCAATTTTCAGGCTACCTTCTCAGTAGTTAGAATTGCCTTTTCACTCAAGACTAGAAACCCATAAGGAAGGCTGCTTTCAAGTAAAATTTAGACTTGATAGTTCTCAATTTGAAAAAAAAAACTATTTCAACCTCTCATAACAAATATTTCTGTTTCAGAACTTGTAATTTGATGAATTGCCCTGGATTAAATTCCACACTACCACCACACACTACCACCATCGCACATCAATCAGTGCCGCAGCCCTGAGCAGTCAGTTTTCATCCTCAGATATTCTGTTTCTGTCATGTTCCTCTTCTGCTCCCCTTCATCATTGCCTCTGCCACTGCCTCCCTCTTCCCCAAAGTTCAGTCCATTTTCCTCCAAAATTCTACCCTTGGATTTTCTTCCTGGCTCTGATTATATCATTTGGCTGCATTAACCCTTTTATCCCTGTACAATTAAGTTAAGTCCTCCAACCTCAGCTTCAACGAGAAGTGAATTTAAATCATGATTTAAATTTATGGAGATAGGGGTAGGATTGTACACTTTATATTTTTCTACATTTTGGGACTTTTGAGATGATCTTTAACCCAACTGCCATGTGATTAAAACAATATTAGATTGTAAAATTGCTTTCTGTAGATTTTATAGCAAGTATAATGTCATTACATTGAACCTTTTGAGCACAGTCAATGTTTCTTGCAAAAAATTATTAGTGCATGGCTGGGTTTGGATTCAAAATAGTTTAATAATGATTCTGACAGTATGCAGGACATTGTTCAGTTATAGATTCTGACATTATGACTGTTTCTCCTTTATCCAAAATGCCAGGCTGCTTGATCAGGTCAAAGTAATTTATAATCATTGAGTATCAATTATGAAATTCACAAGGATGAATTTCTCACCCAGATCACGTTCTACTTCCATTTCAATGGACTCCGCATTAGATATAATGAATAAATCTAATGTTATATAAGAGTATGCACAGATTTATAGTACGGAAATACATTAATTATTAAAATACATAAATTACCATATGGAACTGCATTTCATTGATCCGTAAAATAATTAGCATCTACAGGAAGGTGTGAGCAGCTACGTCACTGAGATAACTAGTTCACCCTCAAATAAGAAGATATGATTTTAATTTTTTTGGGCTGCTGCAATTCGGGCTTGAAGATGTCCACAGTTCAAAGACCTCCTTTGTCAGGAATGTAAATAACTGGGATATTCAGCTTCACCATATTTAATTGAATGAGGTTGCCATCCCAAAGTGAAAAGATAATGCAAGTTTTGTTTATCTTTTTGCGTGTTTTGTTGTTAAGTAATTTGGTGTCACTTAAATATGTTTGTAAATGTGTTTCTTTTATATTCTAAAGAAATTATATTAACTTAAATTAATTTGAATTGTTTTTCAATGTTTTTGATCTTCAGAGACACGAGTAAACACTTTATAGGAGTTCTAGTGACTATCGTGGAGGTCTTGAGCATAAAGCCAAGTCCATCACTCAATTTACCGAACAGTTACAGCTGCTTGGCAGAAGCTCCATTAGACCCATGGGTTGAAAAAGTGTGTCTGTTGGAACAGGTAGGGAGTGGAAGAAACCGATGTACCGACTCCTTTTCAGGTTTCCACCTTTCCCTTTCCTTTCGGGTCAAGTTTCTCCAAATCCTTTCCATTGTCCTGAAAACTCAGGTTTCCTTTGATTCTCTGCCATCAGCTCCTTTGTTTTCTCTTAGCTCATCCCATTCATGAGAATTCTGCCCTCTCAACCTTGCTCTCGGCAACCATGGGTTATTTGACATCTCTTCTGGGTTCCAATATCAGAGTTGTCCTCAACATTTCCTCATCCTCAGGAACTTCAAGTCACAGTCATTAATGCTTCTTTCAAAAAACTGAAACAGAATCCTCATTCCTCTGCCTTGGCTAATTATTACTCACTTTCCTGTATCATCTTCACCCAAATTATTCTCATCCAAAATTTTATTTGAAAATTTCATCAGTGACTCTAGGGTTTAGATAAGACATGGATGTTAAAATTCCCTCACCATTATTTGCAAAGCAGGTTATACACTCCTCACATCACTAATCTTTAGCTAAAATTATCCTGAGGTTTAAAACAAGCAAAAGAATATAGCCATGACACTCCGTTGTGTGGCAAGCTTGGAGGGCTAGTGAGCTTCATGTCCATAGTCCATTAGGCAAATGCAGCACAAATTCAGGAAGAGCCAGTCATGTTTAACTCACTTCTTGGAGTTTTTTTCAAGATATAGTGAGGCAGTGAATAGAGGAAAGCAGGTAGATATGATATACTTGGATTTCCAAAAGGTGTTTGATAAAGTGTTGCACAAAAGACTCTTTCACGAAGTAAGGATTCACAAATTTGAGAGTAATGTCTTGGCATGGATAAAGTATTAGTTAATCAATAGAAATCAGAGAATGACTTGGAGGAAGGTCCAAGTGCAGTGTGTCTGAGTTTGCTGATGGAAACACAATAAAAAAAATTTCTGCACCTGATCTGGATCCAGAAATGTCTCAAAGTCCCCTCCTAATACCTCGGTGACTTCATCAGATTCATTTCCCCAGTACGAGCTGCAAAATTTTCCCTTTCCTCATGGTCCTATTCACAGATTGCTGTAGAAATTTCTCCTGCACACAGTTAACATCGTTCACTCCATCCATCCCCTAACATGTTGGCATTCCCAATGTTGGGGAAGTTTAAATCACCTGTAATAACAACTTCACAATTTTTACAGAGCAATCACTCTGCATATTTGATCCATTAACTAGTGGCCTACAGCATACACCCATCAAGGTGACTACTCCATTCCTGTTCCTGATTTATACCCACACTGCCTCTCTAAAGACTTCCATGATATCTTTTATTTATTTTTTTTATTTTTCTCGCTATGAACCATATTGACCAAAATACACATAAACATTTCCCTCTTGAATATACACAGTGATATCTTCTTTGGGTAATATTGCAAACCCCCACACTACCACCACCTCTCTACCCACTGATTCTATCATACCTGTAACTGCAGTACTCCAGAACATCAAGCTTCCAGTCCTGTTCATCCTTTATCCATTGACTCTGTTATGACTACAACATCCCATTGTTCTGTGCCCATTCTCACTCTGAGCTGTGCACTTACCCCATCAGCCTTCTCGTGTTAAAACAAATGCAACAAAGTTTACCTGTCTTAACTTGGTGCTTGTCCTCACCATCCTAATCTGCTTCATACATTTCCTTTGCCTTCCTCGATATCTATAACAATTTCAGTCCCTCTCTTTCCATCTTGAATGTTGGCCCTTATTACTTGAGGGATTAGATTTAAGAGCAGGGAGGTTCTGTTGCAGGTATGAGAGAGGCATTAGCAGGAGTACTGAGTGCAGTTCTCATATCTGCAGATTATAAAAAAAAATATATTAATATTGCAGGCAGTTTACCAATTTAATGTTGGAAATTTTGGGATTATCTTATGAGGAGAGATTGAGTTGCTTGTAATTATACAATTTTACTAATTGGATTTGGAATGGTGGAGGGGAATTCTGCAGACCTATAAAATTTTGAAAGGAATAGATAAGATAGAAGCAGGGAAATTGTTTCCTCCGGCATGTAAGACTGGAACTAGGGGACAAAGCCTCAAGTTTCAGGGAAGTGGTTTTAAGACAGAGAACAGGATAAACTGCTTCTCCCAGAGAATAGTGAATCTGTGGAGTACATATCAAATACGTAGTATATAACAACTCTGATTATCCGAAATTGTCATGACCGGGCTTATTTCGGATAAATGATATTTTCAGATAACTAGATTTTTTTTTAAACAGCCCAGTAGCAACAGCAAATCACTTGTAACAGTGTTTAAACAACAAATGACAAGGGAAGGCTTTTTTTAAAAGCATGAAATAATTTTAATTATCACCAAAAAAAATGAACAAAGAAAGATAAATCTAAAAAAAAAACCTCAAAATTCTACTTAAAGGTTTTTCCAAAATTCCAAAATTATTTCAACCTGTGACATCGGTTCAGCTCCAAAAAAAAATTCGGATTACTACGGATTTCAGATTGTTCGGATATCCTCATTTATCCAAAAATTTTCATGTCATTTCAACTTCAAAAATTTTCAGATAAATGAGGATTTTCTGATTTTTCTGAAATCCTCAATTATCTGAAAAAAATTTCAGAGCCAAACAGACATTATTTCTAGGTCCAAAAAAATTTCAGATAACTGAGGATTTTGGATAGTCCAATTTCAGAAAATCGGAGTTGTACTGTAGAGGGTGCCTCATTGAAGGCATTTAAGGCACAGATGGATGGATTTTTATAGAATAGAGCATTAAAGGTTGTTGTGAACAGATGGGTAGGTGGAGCTGAATATAAGGTCAGATCAGCTATGATATTAAATGGGAGAGCAGGCCAGCATAGATGACCTGCTCCAACTCCTATTTCAGAATTAAAATCTCACAATAAACTATGTATTCATGTATGAACAAGCACGGTGAAGTGAAAAGTTTTTGGATTAATGTAAAATCATTTGACTCCAATAAGTTTATTATATTTTGCAAATGTTGCCTTGACAACAGTCCTGCCATCAAGTAACATCTCATTTGTAACACTAAAAACTGAAAATGCTGGAAAAATTCAGCAGGTCAGACATCTGCAGAAAAGTAAACGGTTCATGTTTCAGTTCAGGTCCTGTTGAGAAAACATTTCTGTTTCTGTTTGAGACTTATAGCATCTGCACCTTTTATTAAAAATATTCTAATGGGTTATAGTTAAGATTAATAGGTCGCTTTCAGAGTACTTAAGGATAAGGTACTTAAATGGGAAAATGGGATTAATGTAGATGGGCAGAAAGGTTGTCAAAGACCAAAGGGTCCATTTAATTGCTGTTTGACTCAACAGGATAACTTTCTCTTTCTTTGGCTTGGCTAAGCGGATGAAGATTTATGGAGGGGTAATGTCCACATCAGCTGCAGGCTCGTTTGTGGCTGACAAGTCCGATGCGGGACAGGCAGACACGGTTGCAGCGGTTGCAAGGGAAAATTGGTTGGTTGGGGTTGGGTGTTGGGTTTTTCCTCCTTTGTCTTTTGTCAGTGAGGTGGGCTCTGCGGTCTTCTTCAAAGGAGGTTACTGCCCGCCGAACTGTGAGGTGCCAAGATGCACGGTTTGAGGTGATATCAGGCCACTGGCGATGGTCAATGTGGCAGGCACCAAGAGATTTCTTTAGGCAGTCCTTGTACCTCTTCTTTGGTGCACCTCTGTCACGGTGGCCAGTGGAGAGCTCGCCATATAACACAATCTTGGGAAGGCAATGGTCCTCCATTCTGGAGACGTGACCTACCCAGCGCAGTTTGATCTTCAGCAGCGTGGATTCGATGCTGTCGGCCTCTGCCATCTCGAGTACTTTGATGTTAAGGATGAAGTCGCTCCAATGAATGTTGAGGATGGAGCGGAGACAACGCTGGTGGAAGCGTTCTAGGAGCCGTAGGTGATGCCGGCAGAGGACCCATGATTTGGAGCTGAACAGGAGTGTGGGTATGACAACGGCTCTGTATACGCTAATCTTTGTGAGGTTCTTCAGTTGGTTGTTTTTCCAGACTCTTTTGTGTAGTCTTCCAAAGGCGCTATTTGCCTTGGCGAGTCTGTTGTCTATCTCGTTGTCGATCCTTGCATCTGATGAAATGGTGCAGCTGAGATAAGTAAACTGGTTGACCGTTTTGAGTTTTGTGTGCCCGATGGAGATGTGGGGGGGCTGGTAGTCATGTTGGGGAGCTGGCTGATGGAGGACCTCCGTTTTCTTCAGGCTGACTTCCAGGCCAAACATTTTGGCAGTTTCCGCAAAACAGGACGTCAAGCGCTGAAGAGCTGGCCCATTCACAGGATAACTAGTTGTCATGTTATTTACATGCAAATATTCCAAAGGCAGAGCAAAAGAGAGCTAAAGTGTATTGAATCAAGGTCAGCACTAGTAGTACTTTGTAATTAAATAGCGTGAACTGACTTCTTCTGATAATCCTTTTAACGTGAAAATGTATCTGCAGAAAACTATCATGTATGTTTATTTATAAAATCTTGACGTTTCTATAGAATATGTTTAATCTTATAAGAATTATTGCCAACTTCCAGCAACTTTATCAACCTCATTGTATGCAAAGGTGGCAAGAGGTAGATATAGATTACACCAAACATAACTAAAATAAGTAGTGTTTTACAATGTTACCAAGCAATTCCATGGTTAACTGAACACAAAGAATTCATTACATTTGTACTTGAACCATGTGAACAGATTTGTACCTTTAGCTTCTTGATAAAGCAAACATTTTGCTTCCCAAGTGTTTTGGTGCATAATTCAACATAGTAATCAGTTCTGAAGTCCTGCAGACACATTAAGTTTTCTCCCGAACAAAGTCAGTTTAGGTCAAGATGACCCATCACTGAACATGGTCTCCCAGAGATTTTGTGAAATACTGTTCAAAGATAATCAGTTCCTCTGTGATAAACGTTCTGATATTGCATTTATAAGTTAATGCTACAGAAAGGTACAGTCGTTATTTACAACTACTTGCTGTAAATCTCCTGCACCTTAACCTCCATTTGTGCTTTCAGAAAATTACATTTGTGCCGTAAAATGTAATTATTACAAAATTGAAAAAAAAAACAATGACCAAACCTGATGACTTTTTGAATTAAGTACAATTCAATCGGTCACTTAAACTAAATGTATATTTTACTTTCATTAAGCATAGAAACACTTGTGATTTTCAACTTTAAGTATTGTCAAACCATATTGAACCTTACCTTTATGGAATTGAATAGATGAATTTTCAGTGCAATGAGAAAAAGTTATGAATATGTGAAACTGCTGCACACCAAACACTTTTACCAATTAGCTTAGCATAGATTATTTCAGTGCTTAACTTTTAAATGGTTAGTCTGAGATTTCCATATTTTCATGGAGTACAAAACATTCCAAATACTTCCTAGCTATTGTGATGAAAGCTGGACAGCACATGTGCTAAGAGGAAAGGAGTGGATTTACAGAAGCCCCAAAACAGAAGATGGACACAGATACAAACAGCACAAGGGTGGGAGGAGGTGAGGAGAAGGCTTTGAATTGATGTAGCTGAAGGAGAAAATAGAAAGTCAATGATTCCCAACAATGTAAGTGGCAATATTTGTTTGTGAATGTCAGGAGTTGAATAGACTGAACTTTAAGTACAACATAACTTAATGCTCAACAAGATCATTGAAGAAGTCAACATTTCAGCTGACAATGGCACAAATCAGGTATTTAACAACACTGAGACAAAAGAGGAGAAAGGTATTATTGGATAAAGGTATTATTGGATAACAGTGATGGAGGAACTCAGGGCACGGGCACGAAACATCAGTGGCTTAGCCTTCGGAGTATAATAACAATCTTACTTTTAATTCCTGTCTGAACAAGCAGCGGGTTGTGGAACGTGATTATCAATGAAAGAGAAAAGCCTTTAACAAGTGTTAAAGAAGATGTCTTTAACACTACCAGAATTAAACTGAGGTATATTATACTTTATATTCAAGTTACAGTTCCAAGAGTACAATGGCAATTGAGGTTGAGCAGAACAATTATTTCTGTGGCTCAGCAGGACATTATTGAATACACGTAAAACCAATTTTCCTCTCTGTTCCTGAGTAGTTGGCCATTTATACCAAATGCTTCCCTCCTATTGTATTCAGTAATGTCACAGCACGGCCTCCAACAAGAGAGTGAAAATATTTTTATTTCAGAAATTTTCCAGCATTCCTACCCATGGTTCTTCAAACTACTTCCATATTGCTTACCCTTCCATTTGTTTTCCCCTTAAACCGATGCATCAAATCTGATACCTGCTATTTTAATTTGTATTATTTAGCAAGTACTCTGCTTGATATGCCTCAGAGGAGATCGACTTGATATATAGCCAGGTAAAGTCTTCATTACAAGATTTTATCACAGCATCTTTGATGAACTGCAGGCACCTGCCACAGTAAATCCTCAGGCTTTCATTAAAAAATTGTTTTAATTGCTGTGTAATTCTTAAAGATCAACATCTTCATTAATGTAAAAATTCATTTATTCCAAAAGCATTTTAGTTTATTTCTACATGCATTTGTTAACAAGAGAAATAAAGTTTGAAGAGTTCTGGGTACAACAGACTCAGGAGGTTTCTAACAATGAATATCCATGTAAATTATTTTGCTTTCTCTTATTGTTATTCCTTCACTATCTTTGATAAATCTCTGAAAGAAAGGGCATTCATATGGAACATAGTTTTCTTTCTTGTTCAATAACTGCCTTAAAATTCAAGTGCATTCAAATGGATATTGTAGACTAGGGATGCAGACACACATGGACAACTGCTTCATTTTTAAATTTCGCTTTTCTTGGAAACAACTGACTGGGAATTGAACATTGCAAAAATAATGATATGCAGGACTGAGGCACAGAATGGGAGGGAGGATGGAGAGCAGGACAGGTCTGATCTGGGCTCGTGTTGAGCTGAAGGGGTGAGAATGTTGTGGTGGGGATATGGGAAAAGAGCTGAATACAATCCGCTGGAGGAACCCAGCGGTCTCTGGCCTGCAGTCTCCCATGTGACTCTTTGGGGCAAATTTTAATTCTGGAATAATCAGTTCTGATAGCCAGTGCCTAAAGGATGGAGCATGAAAGTCTGCAGACGCTGTGATTGTAGTAAAAACCCGAAATGCAGCCGGAACTCAGCAAGTCTCACAGTGGATAAAGATATATTACTGATGTTTCGTGCCCGCGCCCTTCCTACCTTTAAGGAAGGTACTTAGCTGTGAGATGCCCTGAGTTCCTCCAGTATTTCTGGGTTTTTAACTTGAGTGCATAAAGGATGGAGGGTATTGGGATGAGATGATTTGATGACAGCTAAGGGCCTTCGAGTAGGATAGATTGAATGGGTTTGGGGTTAGAAAAAGGTATCTATCATTCAGGAAAGGAGGAATATGGTGCAGACTGAGTGTGTGGGTGTGCAGGACAAAGGATCAAATGAAGATGGATGCCTTATAGGAATCCCAATCTAGCAACATGTTACTTTATATAGTTGTCCTGGGAGACTAAATTCATAGGTAATACTCAAATAATACGTGCACAGAAAATTACGGACCTTCTACTGAAAGTGTTAGTTAGACAAGGGCGACTCTTGACTAAAGACTAATCAAACTTTGGAGTGACAGACTGTGAGTTAATATCATTTTCATTTTATTTCACACTGAGATAAATCATTTTTTAATTACATGATGTTTAAGAAAACAATGATTTGGCATTGATTATCAAAGCAATATCTGAAAGTCTTCTTAGTGATGAGAAGTATAGTTTTTTAGAATTTTGTACACTTTTACTTTATAAGGTATTTCCTGGAATTTCGATATCCAGCCCAGTTTCTAAGTTTACTTATAGTTATCTCCTCTCTTTCGATGTATTCTATATCAGGTGAATGAACAGCTGGTTTTAAGAATATTTTTTTAAACATTTGATCTTGCGGGGCTGGGAGAGGATAGAGTGTGTGCAGAAGCAAGTAGTAACACTTCAAAGGCTGAACCACACTAAATGAAGGTTGTTTAATTCAACCATTTCCTCCTCCTCCATCTTGATTTTTTTTGTTCTATAGTCAACTGTATTTTTTGTTCTATGGCAACTTGGTTCCACTGGCAATTCCTACTTGCTCTTTTGAAACCCTTTTCCTTTTTTTCCATTTCCTATCATTTATGCCTATTCCTTTCCTCCCATCCTGACTTCTCCCAAAATTTTACCTGGCCTTGGCACAATTATCCCTCTCCCCTGTAACTTCAACTTAATCTAACTCACTCTATTGAGGTGCAGGGCCACATTAGATTAACAAAATATCATTGCCAATTTGCAAATGATTTTGAATAGATTTATTATTGTAATTTCAATCATTTCTTCAGCATAATTAGTGCATAAACTTTAACAAAGTTTCCCACCAAATGCCTGATTAATTGTGTCAAAAGGTTCAATATCATATGGAGTTTTTTTTTAATTAACCTCATTTAAAATGATTAGTGTAAAATATTTTGATGTCTGACAGTGTCAGTGCCAAATTGATGGAGTTCAGTTTGAGTAATCGTGGACTTTGAATAGGAGATGGACAATTTGGGAGAAACTTTACGTAAAGATTGATACATCTTTGCTATTCTCCCCCATTGCGGTTTGCAGAAACCATCTAGATATTCAAAGCAAGAATCAATCCATGAATTCTTAAGTAATGAAAAGAGTTGGGAGAGGGGACTTGGTGTAAAGGTTCTCTCATGGTCCTGTTGAAAGGCTGAGCAGATTCAATGAACCCTTCGACCTCCTTCAGGTACAATTTCTTTTGGTGAAGCCTGGAATTTTTCAAAAGCGACTGGCACTCCAAGCAACAGGGTTTCATATTGTGGAACATTTTAGAGGCTTTGTTTTTTTTCCTCTCATTTCCATCCTTACATTACAGTACAAACACAACTCTATAAACCATGTTCTGTGTCAATAGATTTACTCCATGGTTTGAAATTCTTTCTTGGTCATCACTGAATATTTTGAAGGCAAATCCATTTTCCTGAAGGGTCAAAGCGTTTACTTCATTTTTCATTTTCTTTCCAATCTACATATTTAGTTTAACTCAAATTTCACTTTGGTTTCATCTTCTGTTTTCGTTAAATTGAATTTCTTTCTTTATTTAATTGGTCCATTTTCTCTGAAATATACATCACTTTCGTTTCAGCTCTACCCTATTTATTCAAAGGGGTTTTGGAGCTGTCATTTTCCCTTAATGTGGTCTTTCTATCTTTTCTGAAGAAGTGTGTGCATTACATTTCCAAGGAGTATAGACATGATTACCAGCTCCTGTTCCTTTGATGTGTTAATATGTTGTGCTGCATGGCATTGCAGAAAGGACCATTGCTGGGGGGGGGGGGGGGGGGGTGAAAAAAACAAAAAAGGTTGGAGTCATTGTTCATTCCTAAAGGCAAAAGAATGTGCCTAACATTGCATCCTTTAGCCAGAGAGAACCATAGAAAACTACAGCACAGCAAACAGGCCATTTAGCCCTTCTAGTCAGTGGCATAAACATCATTCTACTAGTCCCACTAACCTGCAGCCATTCCATAACCCTCCAGACCTCTCCCATCCATCTATCTATCCTATTTTTTCTTAAAACTTAAGAGTGAGCCCACATTTACCATATCAGATGGCAGCTCATTCTAAACTCCCACCATTCTCTGAGTGAAGAAGTTCCTCCTAAACCTTTCACCTGAAGCCATGTCCTCTTTTATTTATCTCTCCTAATCTGTCAAAAGAACCTACTCACTTATACTCTGTCTATACCCCTCATAATTTTGTAAACCTCCATCAAATCTCCCCTCATTCTTCTATGTTCCAAGGAATAAATTCTTAATCTGTTTAATCTTTGCTGTAAGTCAACTCCAAAGACCCAGCAACATCCTAGTAAATCTTCTCTGTACTTTTCCAATCTTACTGATATCCTTCCTGTAGTTTTGCGATCAAAACGGCACACGATACTTATTTGGCCTCACCAATGTTTTATACAAGTTTGTCATATCATTCCAACTACTATATTCAATTCTTTGATTTATGAAGGGTAAGATGCCAAAAGGTTTCTTTACAACCATGTCTATTTTCAGGGAATTGTGTATCTGTATTCCCAGATCCCTTTGTTCCTCCACACTCCTCAGTGCCCTACCTTAGTTTGACCTTCCAAAATGTAATACCTCACTCTTGTCTGCATTAAATTCTATCTGCCATTTTCTGGCCCATTTTTCCAGTTGGTCCAGATCCCTCTGCAAGGTTTGAAAGCCTTCCTTGCTGTCCACAACGCCTCTAATCTTAATGTCATCAGCAAACTTGCTGAACCAATTACCATCATTATCATCCGGATCATTGGTATGGACGACAAACAACAATGGTCCCAGCACCGATCCCTGAGGCACACCATTAATCATAGGCCTCCAGTCTGAGAAGCAATCATTCACTATCACTCTAGGTCTTCTCCCATTCAGTCAATTTTGAATCCAGTTTACAACCTCTCCTCTAAATATCCATAGTGTCTGAAACTTCTAAACTAACCTCCCATGTGGGACCTTGACAAAGTCCATGTAGTTAACATTCACAGCCTTTCCTTTGTCAATTTCCAAGGTAACCTCCTTTAAAAAAAACTATAAGATTCATTGAACACAACCTATCACGCACAAAGCCACACTTACTCTTCTTAATCAGCCCTTGGCTGTCCAAATACTCATATATCCAATAACTAAGAACACCCTCCAATAATTGAGCTACTACTGACATCAAGCAAACTGGCCTATAATTTCCTGGTTTAATTTTGGAGCCATTTTAAACAATGGAATGACATGAGCTACCCTCTAATCCTCTGGCACCTCACCCATGGCTAAGGACATTTTAAATATTTCTGCCAGGGCCCCTATAATTTCTACACTAGTCTCCCTCAAGGCCCAAGGGATTATAATGTCATACCTGGGGGATTTATCTGCCTTTATGCACTGTAAGGCAGCAAACACCTCCTCCTCTTCAATCTCTATATGTTCCATGCCACTACTGCTTATTTCCCTTACTTCCTTACATTATGCCAGTTTCTTGAATAACTACTGATCAAAAAAAGATCTTCCCCATCTTGTTAGGCTTCACACATAGACGACCACTCTGATCTTCTAGGGGATCAACTTGTCCCTTACTATCCTTTTACTCTTAACATACTTGTAGAAACACTTCAGCTTTACCTTCACTTTATCTGCCAAAGCAACCTCATGTCCTCTTTTTGCCATCCTGATTTCCTTCTTAAGTATTTTCTTAGATTTTCTATATTATTCTTGTTTCTCATTTGCTCCTTGTTGCCTATACCTGCTATACACCTCCCTCTTTCTCTTAACCAGATTGCTAATATCCTTGAAAATATCCTCAACTCCATCCACATGCCCTTTAGGCTGTCCTGTCTATGCACACCTGTGATAATTCCTTGATTAGCAATGCCATTCCTCCCCCTTTCATCCCTCCAGCTCTATCACGTCTGAAGCAATGGAACCCTGGAACAATGAATGAGCTGCCAGTCTTGCCGCTCCTACAACCAAGTCTCACTAATAGCAAGGTTCCAAGGTAACCTCCTTTAAAAAAACTATAAGATTCATTGAACATAACCTCTCCTTTGCGTTTAATCCTGACAGGAACATGTAAACTCTCAAAATTTCACCTTTGAAGGTCTTCCACTTACTGATCACACCCTTGCCAGAAAACAACTTATCCCATTCCACTCTACCTAGATTCTTTCTCATTTCCACAAAATTGGCCTTTCTCCAATTTAGAATCTGAACTCGAGGACCAGACCTATCCATATCCAATTAACTTGAAACTATCACTGGACCCAAAATGCTTGCCTACACAGACTTCTGTCACCTGACAAGTTTGGTTCTCTAATAGGAGATCAAGTATTGCATCCACTCTCATATTGATTTACAAAACTTTCCTGAACACACTTGACAAACTTCAAGCCAGTATGAGAGTTCCAGTCAATATGTGGAAAATTAAAATTTCCTACTATCATAACTTTGTTTCTTACATCGGTCTGCTATCTCTCTTGAGATTTGCTTCTCCAATTTTTGCTGACTATCGGACGGTCTATAATACAATCCTGACAGTGTGATCACACCTTTCCTGTTCCTCAACTCCGGCCATATGCCCTCTGTAGATGAGCCCTCTAGGCTGTCCTATCTATGCACACCTGTGATAATTCCTTGATTAGCAATGCCATTCCTCCCCCTTTCATCCCTCCAGCTCTGAAACAACGGAACCCTGGAACAATGAATGAGCTGCCAGTCCTGCCTCTCCTACAACCAAGTTTCACTAATAGCAATAATGTTGAAATCCCACGTGTCAATCCATGCACTGAGCTCATCTGCATTTCCGTAGGTACTCCTTGCCTTGAAGTAAATACATCTGAGAACATTTCTATCTACACATGTGATCCTTACATGACCTTTATCCTTCTCCACCACTACCTACTCTTACACTCTGGATCCCTTCTCACTGCCAATCTAGTTTAAAACACCCCCACCCAGAGCAGCACAAGCAAACCTACCTGCAACGATGTTATTCCCCCTCCAGTTCAGGTTGTTAGGTCTGCTTTGTTCATGAATGAGTGAGACAAACACCAGGCTGCGTCGAAATCAGGGTTCTTTGTTCTTTATTACCGGATTGTAACACTTGCGACCAACCAGGTTAGTCGGAGAATGCATTCTGCCGTTATCAGCAAAATGGTGATTTTTTATACCCTTGGATACATGCTTAGAACATCATCATATCATTACTTGTCCAATGACTAAAACTGTTGCTATCCTTTCCCTGCTAGCTTCCTGCCTCTCAATCCATCAATGTCTCTCTTAAACTGTTGCTATCCTTTCCCTGCTAGCTTCCTGCCTCTCAATCCATCAATGTCTCTCTTATCTTGTAAGTACAAGGATGCATTCTGTTACTCCTTAGTACTGGGTGACTCCTTCTCCGGTCCCATCTCATGATGTTTTACCTAACAGGAGTACAAGGACACCTCCCCTTCTTGTTACTGCCCTGTACAGGGTAACTCCCTACACATTCCCATCTCATGATGTTTTACCTTACAAGGTGCAAACCGTCCCATTGGAACAGGTCCCAATTATCCAGAAACATGAAGCCTTTCTTCCCGCACCATCTCATTAGCCAGGTATTTAGCTGCATTAACTTCCTAGTTTTACCCTCCCTAGCGCGTGTCACAGGTAGCACTCCTGAGATCACAATCCTGGAGGTCCTGTTCTTTAACTTTGCACCTAACTCCCTAAACTCTCTTTACAGGACCTCCTCATCCTTCTTACCAATGTCATTGTTCCCAACATGGACCATGACATCTGGCTGCTCAACCTCCATCCTGAGAATACTGAGAACTTGATCCAAGATATCACTGGCTTTTAGCATGCTGTATGTCTAAATATTTTTTATAAATTAAAAATGTAACAATTTTGGTGATAGAATTTTATATTAATGGTTGTTAATCTAAAATAGGGATCATGGGGTTGAGGATAACAAGATAACATGGCAGATGGTTCATTAAAAGTTTTAAAGTTGAACAATTATCAATAATTTTCAAATGGGCAGATTGTTACAAGTAAGATGACACATTAATTACTTAGGCGAGAACAGTTGAGGTGTAATCAAATTTTGTGATGTTATTAATAATTTATTTCTCCCTCTGTCTTGCATTGATCGTGTTTTTCACAAATGCAGAGAAAAGGGTATCACTTCAATTTTTGATTTATTTGTAGATGGCTGTTTTATGACCTTTAAACATTTGTCACATAAATTTAATCTCCATAATTTCCACTTTTTTAGATATTTACAGCTTAGAGATTTTGTGAGAAAATCCATTCTCCCATGATAGTAATTGTAGTGACTTATTTTTTTGGCAAAATCCTTGTCAAAGGGGTTTAATTCATTTATGGATTACTTTCTAAAATACATTGTTTCTATGAATAAAATTAAGGCGGCTTTGGAGAGCAACTTACAAACTATTCTTTTTAAGGATATATGGACCAAATATTTTAAAGTGGCACATTCCTCTTCCATTTGTGCACATCATTCCCTTATTAAATACATAGAGCACATTTATCCAAAGATAAATTAGCTAATATTTTTCCTACTATCAACCGTGTACATGAGAAATGTCGTAATGGGGTTGCTTCCTTATTTCATGTTTTGGCCCTGATAAACATTAGATCATTAAACATTATTGGAAGGAAATTTTTAATGCATTTTGTCAGTTACTATTCAATCTCATCCCATTACAGTTTTATTTGGTATTGTGATAGAGAACAGACAGTTATCACTGTCAGATTGCCATGTGATAGCTTTTTCCACTTCAATGGCTAGAAGATGTTTATGGTTAAGATGGAAGGACTATAATCTTCCCAGTTATGCACAATGAATGACCCAAACCTTATCATGCTTCAATCTTGCGAAGATTAGATGTAATATTTTGAAAACTGAAGTTAAGTTTAATAAAATGTGGCACACTTTTATGGAATATTTTAATGTTTAATGAATAATATAGTGGTTTGCTGTTTTGTATATAACATACAAAACGTTTGTAGTCTCTTCCTGAACTTACTTATTTCTTTCTTCTTTGGCTTGGCTTCGCGGACGAAGATTTATGGAGGGGGTAAAAGTCCACGTCAGTGCAGGCTCGATTGTGGCTGACAAGTCCGATGCGGGACAGGCAGACACGGTTGCAGTGGTTGCAGGGAAAAATTGGTTGGTTGGGGTTGGGTGTTGGGTTTTTCCTCCTTTGTCTTTTGTCAGTGAGGTGGGCTCTGCGGTCTTCTTCAAAGGAGGTTGCTGCCCGCCAAACTGTGAGGCGCCAAGATGCACGGTTTGAGGCGATATCAGCCCACTGGCGGTGGTCAATGTGGCAGGCACCAAGAGATTTCTTTAGGCAGTCCTTGTACCTCTTCTTTGGTGCACCTCTGTCACGGTGGCCAGTGGAGAGCTCGCCATATAACACGATCTTGGGAAGGCGATGGTCCTCCATTCTGGAGACGTGACCCACCCAGCGCAGTTGGATCTTCAACAGCGTGGATTTGATGCTGTCGGCCTCTGCCATCTCGAGTACTTTGATGTTAGGGATGAAGTCGCTCCAATGAATGTTGAGGATGGAGCGGAGACAACGCTGGTGGAAGCGTTCTAGGAGCCGTAGGTGATGCCGGTAGAGGACCCATGATTCGGAGCCAAACAGGAGTGTGGGTATGACAACGGCTCTGTATACGCTTATCTTTGTGAGGTTTTTCAGTTGGTTGTTTTTCCCGACTCTTTTGTGTAGTCTTCCAAAGGCACTATTTGCCTTGGCGAGTCGGTTGTCTATCTCGTTGTCGATCCTTGCATCCGATGAAATGGTGCAGCCGAGATAAGTAAACTGGTTGACCGTTTTGAGTTTTGTGTGCCCGATGGAGATGTGGGGGGGCTGGTAGTCATGGTGGGGAGCTGGCTGATGGAGGACCTCCGTTTTCTTCAGGCTGACTTCCAGGCCAAACATTTTGTCAGTTTCCGCAAAACAGGACGTCAAGCGCTGAAGAGCTGGCTCTGAATGGGCAACTAAAGCGGCATCATCTGCAAAGAGTAGTTCACGGACAAATTGCACTTGTGTCTTGGTGTGAGCTTGCAGGCGCCTCAGATTGAAGAGACTGCCATCCGTGCGGTACCGGATGTAAACAACGTCTTCATTGTTGAGGTCTTTCATGGCTTGGTTATTTACATATAAGGCAATTCACCAATGTACCGTTACTGTTACCCTTTTGGTAGTTTAATGAGACCCAGCGGCTTTTTCTCTTTTTTTTACGTTTAGGGACTGTAGAGTTAGGATTAGTTAATTACTGTTTTTTTTTCTTTTGTTCATTTTTCTGTAGGAACAAGAGATATATATTGAATTCTGTGTGTTTGTTTACCCCTCCATAAATCTTCGTCCGCGAAGCCAAGCCAAAGAGAGAAAGAGTTGCAATGTTCATTTTTATTCTAGGATACATTGTAAATCACTCTGTACCTCTGTAGCATATTTTTCTTGTTCTTACACTTTAGTATATATAATTTTTTTTAAAGTTTGTGATGATACAACATTTGATGAGAGAGTGAGGTGTCAGCAGGACATAAAAAAGGCTGCAAGGTGATACATGGGTTACGTGAGTGAGCAAAAGTGGCAGAGGGGGAATAATGTGGGAAAATATGAGTATTCAATTTGTTAGAAAGAATGAACAAAACAGAAGATGGGATCAGGTGGCAACAAGGAGGGGAACAGGATTAATCAACATTTTAGTGAATAGCAAAGGAAGCTCGAGGGGCTGTCTGGCCTACTCCTGATTTGGTTTCCAAACTTATTGTGTTGCATATAAAGCCCTTGGACTGCACAAAAGAATTTCTATCCCATTACTGCTCATTTGTCTCAAGGCCGTTTCATGAAGCTTCTGGACAAATGACTCCTGGACTGGCGTGCATCATAAGAGAAGTTTCATATGGTTATATCAAAATTATGTCCTTGGCTTTGAATCCTTTTGGGGTATTCTGAGGACAGGAAGGTTGTATCTTTTAATATCAAACACTGCCTGCCTGCTGCGTGTTTAGTAATCTTGTCTGACAGTTTCTGTTTAAATTTCCTTTCTTTGCTTTTACTTACTTCAAATGTCCCTCTCTTTACATTAATACCTCCTGAGTCTGCCTTTCTGGTTTCTGGTTCTAATTTTATGGTCTATTAGATTCATTTTCCACTTGCCTTCATCAACAAAGGTAGTCAAGCCTCATTACTGGGATAATGCAGGACTCCCTCACACTTTCCCAATCGACATGACTTTCAGTTCCCCTGTGTATCTTGGAAGAAACGCATTCACTTCAAGAAGGAACTCTTTTAAGTGCTGATAAAGATCTGAGGATTAAACCAGAGCATTGATCGTATGGTTATGCCATCTCCTCTGGCATGTCATTTTTGCAAAAGGAATTTTTCAGATTGTAATAAATACATTCCTTTTGAAATTCTTCTGTTACATTTTTGTGATGATGCCTGTTTATTCCTTACAAGATGATGTGGGTGTTATTTTCATTTCTATTGTCTGCTGTTTAACCTTCTCATGCACTTTAAACCAGGCATGTCATCAGGGTACTATGGCAGTTACATGACAATGTCGACATTTTTAACTTCTTTTCTTCCCAAGTATTTACTTGATTTATTTCTAACATAAAAGGCGCTTAAGCATTCAAATGCATAATTGTAATGTGAACCCATATTTCTGCTAGGGCTTCTGGCAAAAGTAGGGGATAGTTTGCGCCATTTTATAAAATAAGTGGGGTTTACTATTGATACACAACGAACCTGAACCATACTTTTGAAACGCAAGACACATTTGATGCCTTCTTCTTCACAGGGATGGGGGTTGGGGTGCTGTAAAAAAGGCAGAAGCATGATTCAAGCAAAAAAGTCCCTTATATTTGTAAATCGAGGTTTGATACCAATAATAAGGAAAATGTGACCAAAGGTCTTCTCTGACTCTGCCAGATAGTGAGTCCCTGTACCTTCTCCAATAGAAGAACCATAGAACTATGGAACACTACAGCACAGAAACAGGTCCCTTCAGCCCTTCTGGTCTATGCTGAATCTTTTTTTGGTCAGGTCCCACTGGCCTGCACCCAGTCCATAGCCCTCCATTCCTCTCTCATCCATATATCTGCCCAAATTCTTCTTAAATGATAAAATTGAGCCCACATTCACCACTCGTTCCACACTCCCACCACTCTCTCTGTGAACAAGTTCCCCCTTTCACTCTCAACCCATGTCTTCTGGTTTGTATCTCATTCAACCTTAGTGGAAAAAAGCTGATCTACATTTTTTCTGTCTCTCCCCTTACTAATTTTAAAAAGGTCTATAAATTTCCCCACATTTCCTGAAGTTCAGGCAACGTCCTAGTAAATCATTTAGGCACTCTTTTTATCTTATTGATATCTTTCCTGTAGTTAGGTGACCAAACCTGCACACAATACTCCAAATTTGGCCTCACCAATGTCTTATACAACTTTAACATAACATTCCAGCTCCTATACTCAATAGTTTGACATATTAAAGGCCAATATGCCAAAAGCTCTCTTTATCCACCTGTGATGCCACCTTTGGGGAATTATGTGCAGGCAAACTCCGCTATATGCTATTTCAATCAACATGAAATTCAGTTACTGTGATTTGGAAAGCTGTGACAATTTCCTGTTATACATGTGTAATTATTTAGTTACTGCGAGAGCTTTCTAAAGTTTCTGGAAAACTCGAGTTACAAGTAGATCATGCGAATGGCCCTTAGTAAAATATGCATAAACGACAGTGCCCCCTATTAAATAAGGATTTTTAAAAATGTGGAAAAGAATCAGACCGTGATATTAAAAGGAAAAGAAAAGCAATTATTTTAGAAGTAAACCTGAAGTTATTGAACAACATGAAGACGGTGCCAGCAATGTGAAAATCAATGTGAACAAATTCGATCAGAGACTCATTTAAGGACTCTTACTTTTGCACTTGATTGATTTTCTCTCTGTTCTTTCTGAGGTGCATAGTTTGTTTACATTCATTATCTCTTTACAGTTCTTTTATTTATTTACATGCTTGTGCTGTGTAGTTTATTTTTGCACGACAAATTAGTGGTAATTCTGCTGTGCCCTCAAGAAAAATGAATCACATGATTGTATGTGATGTCATGTATGTTCTCTGACAATAAATCTAAATCTGAAAATCGGACACAATCTGGGCAATAATAAGTCAACTGTCTACACAATTTAAAGTAAGAAGCATGAATATAAAAAAGAAGGTAAAGTTGCATCAGTTTTCCTAAGCATACAAATTATTCAAAACAGAAATGATTGAAATGGAACAGCTACTTCATCTTTGGACTGAAGATTGTAACCAAAAGCGAATACCACTTTGTACAAAAAACATTTAAACCAAAGCTTTAAACATCTTTTCAATGCTTAAAGAAAATCAATTTCAAGGAGATATGGAAACTCTCGCTGCATGTTGAGGTTGGTTTGACCGATTTTAACATCGAACAGTATTACACAACGAAAGGATTATAGAGAAGCTGCCAGCGCTGATAAAAAATGCTGCTACAAAATTTCCAAAAATTTTCAAAAAATTGTTGAAGGCGGCAATTTCAAAGATAGACATGTTGATGGAATGGGTCTATTCTGGGGAAGAATGACAACACATTTTTTTTTTAGCTAAAGATGAAGCATCTCAACCAGGATATAAACCTTCCAAAGATTGACTTACCCTTTAATTTGGAGGCAATGCAGAAGACGATATAAGCCTATGTTTTAAAAGGGTCTAGCAGACAAACTCTCCCAGTTATTTGGTGTGCTAATTTTAAAAAAAACATGGATAAGCAAAGAACTTTTTCTCATTCTCATACCTTTCTCATTCCTCATTTTCACCCATATAGCTTCAGTTGACGAGCCCTCTAGTCTGACCTGCCTGAGCACAGCTGTGATATTTCCCTGAAAAGCATTGCCACTCCTCACCCCACCCCCCCCCCACCCCCTCCCCACCCCCGTTCTTTCATGTTTAAAGCAATGGAAACCTGAAACATTGAACTGCCAGTCCTACTCCTCCTGCAACAAAGTTTCACTAATGGCCACAATGTCAGAATTCCACTTGTCAGTCCATGCTCTAAGCTTATCTGCCTTTCTTACAATACTCCTTGGATTGAAATATATGCGCCTGAGAACATTTGCACCACATTCAACCTATTGACTTCTAACAGTGCAAGTAATTTTCACAACATCATTTCCCCTCTCTACTCCTCTCTCTGCTTTGCCACTCTGGTTCCCATCCCCCTGGAAATCTAGTTTAAACTCACTGGAGCAACACTAGCAAACCTTTGCTCAAGGATATTAGACCCCCCCACCCCCCCACGTCCAGTTCAGATGCAGACCATCCTGTCAGAACAGGTCCTACCTTCCCTGGAAGAGTGCAGAATGATCCAGAAACCTGAAGCCTTCCCTCTTGCACCATGTCTTTAGCAACACATTAAACTCTATTATCCTCCTATTTCTAACCTCACTAGCATGTGGCATGAGTAGCAAACCTGAGATTACAACCCTGGGGGTCCTGTCCTTCATCCTAGCTCCTAACTCCCTGAACTCTCCTTGCAGGTCCTCCTCACCTTTCCTATCCATGTCATATTCCCTATAATGCCCAAAACATCTGGCTGCTCACCCTCCCTCTTGAGAATGCCGTGAACTCAATCTGAGATATTTTGGACCCTGGCACCAGGGAGCCAACATACCATCTGAGATACTTGATCTTTTCCACAGAACGTCTTATCTACCCCCTAACTATGGAATCCCCTATCACTACAGCTTATCTCTTCAACTCCCCTCCCTTCTTAGCCACATGACCAGACTCAGTGGCAGAGACCTGATTGCTGTGGCTTGTGCCTGGTAGGCCATTTCACCACCCCCCCCCACCAACAATATCCAAAATAGTGTACTTGTTGCTGAGGGGAATGGCCACAGAAGTGCCCTGCATTGCCTACCTATTATCTTTCCCTTTCCTGTCCGTCACCCATCTACCCTCCTCCTGCCTCCTAGGTGTGATAGAACCATCTGTCTATCATCCCCTCTGTCTCCCAAATAAACCAGTTTTCATCCAATTCCAGCTCTAATTCCTTAATTTGGCTTGGCGGGAGCTGCAGCTGGACCCACATTCTGCGAGAGGAGCATTCCCCAATTTTGTCTGCTATTCCGACTGTTTATGACTAAAGGAACAAAATATACGATATCTAAAACTTACCCTTTCCTGTGCTTACCTGCTGAATCCTTTTTATTCCTTTCTTACTCCAACTCGCCTCTTACCTGTTCTCACCTGTTGAGCCAAAGCCTTACCACTCTGACTTAGCCCACTCAGACCATATAGTGCAAACATATTCCTTGAAGAAGGGCTCAGGCCACAAACATCAACAGTATATCTTTACCTCCCATGGATGCTGCAAGACTGCCGAGCTCCTCCAGCATTTTTATGTGTTTTTACACCTACTATATTGTACAGATGCTATTTTTTGAATGGAATTTTTGTTTTCCCATGTGGAGCCTGCTGCCGCCCCAGACTTTCCTCACCAACCATAACCCCCTGCACCCCTCCACCACACATTCCAAAACAACTTATCAATTTGTCATTTTTGCATATTTGATTCCCACAGTTTGTCCTTTGCAGAAGAGAACTCATGAAGCATCTGCATCTTACCAGCTCCTTCCACATCAAGCACAAATGTGCATAGATGTTCAGCAACCTCTCTGCCAATGTCAGAGTCTGGTATCAGAGAGTTCATACTCTTTATGAATAGATAATATTCACTTCTCTTCCAAACCTCTACTCCACACTGCTGTTACATTGTCAAGTAAATATAAAAGGACTCAAATGTCCTTTGAGGTAAAAATCTACCATTTCCTTTGAATTTCAAAATCCCACTCAATGAGAACTGATGCTGAAAAGCAGGTTACTGTTGCTTCGACTTTAGTGAATCCTGTTCGACCTTGATCTAGGGTAGTAGATGAAGCTTCAGGTTTCCAACCTTAAATCGAAAAAATGCACATAGCTTCATTTAAACTTTAGTCAAACAGTTCAGGACCTGCATCCAAATTAAGATTAAAGAGGTGGCAAAGAGAAGTGTGGGGTCCACTTTAAATAGAATCCAACCACAGCTGATCACATTTTTAACATTGCCATTTAAAGTAATTCAAGAATATTTTGTACTCAAAAGGGTTAAACAAAAAGTATTTATCCTGCAAATGATTTGGCAACCACAAATACTCCAAATGGCTTTTATTTCCTCTCAATTTGTTTTTAATACATGCATAGCTGACCCTTGGCTAAACACTTTCAGAACTTCTCATTTTATCTTTCAGGAACTCCCATTCATTCCAGTAGGAACCTCACCTGGCTTTGATTTTCTCAAACTTTGACCGTCTCCACAGTGCCAGTCAAACAAAGAGAACACTGAAAAGACTGTATATTTCTTTCTCGAGTTAAATTCTATTTTAAGATTATTTCTTAATTGAACGCACATTTAAAGATATCAAACCTCATCAAAAGACATTTGAACCACCTCGTAGTTTATCAAATTAACAAATCATTTTATGTAGATTTGATGTACTTAGCCAAAGGGATTATATTTGTTTTCCCTGTATAGATTTTTGCAGATAGTTTGTGCAGAGCAGTTTTTCATTGAATGGACATGCCATTACATTTAAAGATACAAACACTTTCTCCCTAATCACCTTCCTCCCTCCCTCCAAGAATCTTGTTCGCAAAACACTTTCACTCCAGAGACTCACTCCAGATTGGATTTGTGCCAAAATTGTGGAGCTGGCAAAGGAGTTGAATGTGAACTTTGTGCATATTTTCAGTTGGTTTTGCGAACTTGCCGAGTTATGTACATGTGTATGCTGGTGGAGGAGCCACACTACTTGGATAAACGCACCAACTATAAATACATCCCAAACATCAGAACTTAGTTAGATTCAAATAAATGGTTTGGAATGAAATCTGGGCTTCCTCTGTTAACAGTTAAAGGAAAAAAAAACTGTTGTTTACGGGATTAGATTCAGGGATTGTACTTTTATTGTTAATTTCTTTATCATGACATCAATTTAATTTGAATTGGAAAACCATTGAGAGGCAACAAAAGAACAGTGATTTAATGATGTATTTCCTGGAAGTGATGGTCCATGCCCACTCCAACGACCACTGCTGTGATATTTGTTCTGCAGAGGTTTTGAGAATTGTTGACAGTTGGATCAGTAAATGGAAGTTAAGTAACTTTAAGTGATTGGACCCTAAAAATGGCCACCAGGCTGCCAATCTGTATTGTAATGGCATCTCATGTGGACAGAAAGAAAATTAGTGGAAAAGATGAGAATCAAAGTTTGTTGAAATTTAAGAAATTAATTCTTACTAGTGCAGTTAAGTCGCCCCATTAAGATGTACTACCAGATCTAAACAGCGAGGGATAACAAGGCCTCAGTCATCAGTATACCTTCAGCACAGCTGGATCCCACTGAGGACCTGGCATAGAATATTTTGACAGCCCACAAGTGGGGGAAAGGTTTTCATAAGGGTTGGGGCAGCAGTGGGGGCTTGGTTGTTCTTTGGTCAGAGCCTCATCACCTGTAAACATTGTCAAGGTCATGTCGGGGTTTTAAACGCTACACAGAGACATTCAAAAGCATTCATTATATAATTAAAGAAAAAGTTCATATATATTTGAAAAATGTGGTAAAATGACTCCAGATGCATTTAAACATGAGAAAAATAATTAAAGGATTGAAATAAAGAACTTATCTTTTATCTTTTTCATTTTCAGGTCCGGTGTCTTTATTCAAATAAATGGAGATTTCAATTCCATAGAGCTCTGACTCGTCCAAAATGACTCATTTCATTTGCAATATATCATGGTAAGTAGTGAAGAGGTTAAGAGGTTACTTTGTGGACTCCATGAGGTGGAATTCACATCATGTATACTCTATAACTCATCCTCCACAAAATAGAACAGTGAATATATGACCTGTTTTACATCTGTGAACGTGAACACCTTATTAACTCCTGAGCATTCATAGATTTACAGGTTTTTATTCATTCAATCAATTCATTGTCTGTCGTAATGTATAATTTTATTTTTATAATAAAACACACACAAGCTTGTTATACTCAGAAGGGTTAAATTGTTGCTCCTGTTGCAACCGTTCACTTCTAAATTACAGAAATCAAATGTTTTATGAAGAGATTATACTATATTTGTATGCCATCATCCAAATATTATGAAATTGCCATTTTCAAAAATAAATTGAACAGAACTGATTTGCTTTTTGTTTGTGACCATAATGTTTGTTGTTTGGAACTATGCTGAGAGCTGGAGCTAGAGCTGATCGCACGTAAAGCTACACAGACCTGATAGGATGTCATCTTATCAGGTCCAAAGTCTCCATCAACTTTGTCATTTAGATTTGGCCACATTTTCCTTTCATCAAAAAGGCTCTTCAAGAAATAGTTTATTTCCAAAGGATAATAATTTGTTTTAAATTAAGATTTGGGTTCAGAAGTTCTAACATTCATTGGAGTTTTGATCTTAAAAATACTGATTATGCTAAGATCAAATAGACGTTACCTACCAATGACACAATTTGCCAAGATAGCATACAGGCATAAGTTAATGTCGTTACCAACTAGACAGCTGATATTAATAGCCCCCAAAATATAGCTCACCACAAATGTGAGTTAAACCACCAAGATACATAACATATACATTATGTATTTAAGAATAATCGTCCAGAGAAGGTTGTTATAATAGAACCAATCACAACAAAAAAAAAGTGGCTGATGAGCATAGATACCAGGATAAAAATATGGAGAAACATGTTAGATGAAGTGTGTTTGAGACAGTACAAAGCATCTATCCCTTTATAAGAAAGTATTTCATATTGAGTGTCAAATCACTAGAAAAAAAAGGCAGATAATCCCATACTAATACATATGATCAGAACATGGCAAGAAATTAATGAAATGTACAGGAAAAAAAAGAAAGGATATCAATAAAAGCACCACTATGTAAAAATGGACATAAATTCGTGGTATGACAAAGTTATAAGATGTATTGAAAACTGTTACACGGAAGGAACTCTTATGTCCTTTGAACAATTAAAACACAAATACAGAGTGGCCAATGGGCCCGTCTTCTGTTTTCTCCAGATTAGATCATTTTTAAGAGAAAGATGGGGGGGGGGGCAACATTGACCCCATCTGAAATTAGTGAAACAGAACAAACAGTCTGGATGGGGAATACACACAAATTTATAACAAAAATGTACGATGCTCTCCATAGCGAATGTGCAAAACCAGGATTACAGAGGTCAATAGAAAGATGGGAGTCGGACTTGGGTGTGGTGATTTCAGAAAGAAGCTGGTCAGATTGGGGTAAGGACAGCATGACATGACTTATAAATGCAAGATATGGACTGGTTCAGTATAATTTTTTTTACACCAATTAAATTTTACCCCACAGAAATTACAGAGATCAAAAGCAGAATTATCAGAGATGTATTTCAGATGTGGGACTGAGACAGGAACTTTTTTACATGCTACATGGTCATCACAGAAAAACTAACGAGGATAACAGGAGTGGCCTTCATAGGTGACCCAGAGCAACATCTACTAGATAATTTTATGGAAATAAACAACAAATTGAATAAATATCAAATATCATTTATAAAAATAAGACTGGCTGAAGCAAAAAATATATATTGCAATCACTTGGAAGTCCGACTCCCCTCTACAATGGACTGTGAAAATAAACAGCTGTATACCTATGGAAAAAAATCATATAATTTAAAGAATAAATATGACACTTTTGTAAAGATCTCACAGCCATACCTGGACCACATCAGGGCCCAAATACAGTAAAAAAAAGACTATAAATGCAACTATTCCATATATTTAAATGTGGTTTCCCCAATTCTGTTCTATATGTATTTAAAAGATAGATAACCTCTGATGGTGTACAGATTCATATGTAGGGAAAGGGAGAGGGAGGGAGGGAGGGAATGTTTTGTTTTTGTTTGTAAAAGATTAATATATTGTGATATTGAGAATTGTATTATGTATAGTTTTGAAAAAAAATCAAAAATAAAATATATCATAAAAGTATTTCATAATCCCATTCAAAGCCACTGCTACATTTTTAGAAACAAAGGAGACCCAAATCAAAATTGAGCAGAGAAAGAAAGAATCCAACATTATTTCAGCAGGGACCAATGGAAAATGTATAACTTCTTAAGGAATCTTTATTTGAGTCTATTTCTAATATGTTCAAAATTGTATTGATAATTTAGAGTAAACATGGAATTTCATTTGACTGATATTGATATAGCTTTATCAATAGCTAGGAAAAAATATAGTTCTTTAAGTACCTATGTAACCTTACATTGCAATCTGTTATTAATTATAGACTGACATTTGAAGTTCAGGATTGGAATTTAAGGCTGTGATAAAGGCCATCTTTTATGTTAATTTTGGTCCTAGTGAAGAATGTGTCCTGGGTAAGGAGTTGCAACAAACAAATATGTCAAATTATTTCTCAGATTGAGGTATGAAAGTACAAAACACAATATGTCACACACACACACACACACACACACACACACACACACACACACACACACACACACACATTACTGAAACATTATTGCAGATAAAGATAATATCAGTTTGTTTTTTTCAAGAATTGTCGTAAAATTCACAAACATCCCAATTCAAATAAAAATACATATCGATACATATCCAACTTCATACTTGGATCCTTTGGAATTATTTTCTTACAAAATTGTTGGAATGTTCTCATGTGCTTGCCTTTGTCCATGCATCATTAGAACCTACAAGCTGGTATACATTAGCATTCAAAAAATCCATGATAAAATTGCTGCTGCAATGACGATGGAAATTGTAAATTAATAATTCTTTTTTTTAAAATTTTTTTTTCACACCATAAATCACATTAGCCATGATATATACTTTTTCTTTTTCACACATTTACAGTGACTTTTTCTGCCCCCCCCCCCCTCCTCCCAAGCCACCCCCCACCTCTCATCCATTTTATGTATACAATCTAGGTTGCATTAATTCAGTCAGACAATGTTGTCATTCAACAAAAATACACCAGAAATTCTACAGAGTCCATTCTTTTCTTTCCTTCTCCTTCCATCAACTTAGATAATGTTTGTCCCTGGTAGGTTTTCGCTATTGTATTTAATGTAAGGCTCCCATACTTGTTCGAATATTTCAATATTATTTCTTAAACGATATGTTATTTTTTTCTAATGGAATACATTTATTCATTTCTATATACCATTGTTGTATTTTCAAATTATCTTCCAATTTCCAGGTTGACATAATACATTTTTTTGCTACGGCTAGGGCTATCTTAACAAATCTTTTTTGTGCATCCTCCAAATCAATTCCAAATTCTTTGTTTTTTATGTTACTTAGGAGAAAGATCTCTGGATTCTTTGGTATATTGTTTTCTGTTATTTTATTTAATATCTGATTGAGATCATCCCAAAATTTTTCTACTCTCTCACATGTCCAGATTGCATGAATTGCTGTTCCCATTTCTTTTTTACATCGAAAACATCTATCAGATACTGTTGGGTCCCATTTATTTAACTTTTGCGGTGTAATGTATAGTCTGTGTAACCAATTATATTGTATCATACGTAGCCTCGTATTTATTGTATTTCTCATCGTTCCAGAACATAATTTCTCCCATGTTTCCTTTTTTATCTTTATATTTAAATCTTGTTCCCATTTTTGTTTCGTTTTACCATTTGTTTCCTCATTCTCCTTTTCTTGCAGTTTAATATACATATTTGTTATAAATCTTTTGATTAACATTGTATCTGTAATCACATATTCAAGGTTACTTCCCTCTGGTAAACTCAAATTGCTTCCTAATTTATCCTTCAAGTAGGATCTCAGTTAGGGAACTTGCTGAGTGCCTTCAACTGCCTCACCTTCTTGCCCAAATGCTGACCCAACAATGGAATTTATCTTTTAACATTTTCCTACTCTCCTATTCAGAAGCACAAAATATTTATTTTGAATCACTAGAATCTTATTCTAAATATTGTATTATACAAGACATCTGTGTGAGATGCTGCCTCAAGAAGGCAGCCAGTATCATAAAGGACCCACATCACCCTGGTCTCAACAGCTTTCTGCTACTACCTTTGGACAGAAGCTACAGAACCTTTAGTTCAACAACAGTAACAGCTAGAAGGCTCTTCAAAATCACCTTGTTACATTAATCATGAACTGCTCCGACAACACGAAAGGACTGTCTGCTCAATTTAACATTAATTCTTTTGTCCCGCACTTTAGCAACTATGGATATATACATTTTTTTCCTTTTGTATTTATTATCGATTCACGAAGAACCTTTTCGACTGCAGCAAATAAGAATTTTGGTGCATATTTACAATATAAAATATATAGGACAATAAATAAACTCATTAATATTATTATAATATAGTGGAATGTCTAACATTTCACTTCCAAAAAATGTACAGCAACTGAATCGTTTTAGGACTTCTAAACAGGTATTGTGATTACAATATGTGATCAATGTAGATGCTGGAATCTGAAGCTAAACACAAGCTGATGGAGGAAATCAGTGAAGTCAAGCAGACGGCAGAGGTTCCTCACCTGCTTCAAAAGAGTATCTATTATTCCAAGGCCCAGAAGATCAAGGTGCAATGCCTCAGTGTTACTAGGTGATAGAATTAACACCTACAGTGATAAAGTGCTTTGACAGGTTAGTTAGTGGACTGAATAAATTACTATCTCAGGAAGGACCCAAACCATTTCAGTTCACCTATCATCTCAACAGGTCAATAACAGGCACCATTTCGTTGGCCCTCCACTCTATGTTAGCTCACTCAGATCATGGTAACACCCACATCCGGCTGTGGTTCATTGACTACAGATACAGGCGACAGTACAACACCATTGCACCAGCACAATTCATGAGCAAGCTAAAGGATTTGAGACTATGACAGTCATTCCACAACTAGATTCTTCCCTTCCTTATCAGCAGACCCCAATCAATGTGGATCAGCAACATGACCTCCATCACACTGACCACTGACGCAGGGGAATCTAAGGGCTGTACACTTAGTCCCCCACACCACTGGTCTATTTCTTGTATACCCATGACTCCATAGCCAAGTTCAGTTCCAACTCAATCTATAAATCTGCTGTCACCAGTTGGCCAAATAACTGGAAATGGTGAGCCAGATCTAGGATGGTGATTGAGAACCCAGAACAACAATCTTGCCTCAATGTCACCAGGAGGTTTTGTTGACTTTAGGAAGGAGAGACTGAAGGACCATGCATCTGTCAGTGTTGATGGGACAAAGGTAGAGTGATTCAGAACCATTAAGTCCCTGCGAGCCCATATTTCAGAAGACCTGGAGCCAGCACATCAAGGCGATCATGAATAAGTTTCACCAATGCCTCTACTTCCTAATGAGTCAGCAGAGAGGTGGCATGCCATTGGATAATCCATCAAACTTTTACAAGAGCATTGACTGCTTGCATCACAGTCTGGTTTGGGTATTAGATAGTCCAGGATTGCAGAAGACAGTAAACACAGGCCATACCCTCTGACCTCCCATCCATTGCATACACCTATGTAAATTTGTGAATTGCAACCTCAGTAGGGCAGCCAACATCATAAAGGACCCCTAACACCCTGTTACAACCTTCAGGCAGAAGATACAGAAGCACGAAAACCAGCATCACTTGGTCCATAAACAGTTTCTAACACTATCAGAATCCTGAACCTCCCTTTGATACACTAATACACTATTGCAAGTCACTTTATTTTTGCACAAGGATGGCTGTGGATAATTTTGATCTAGTATATCTTGACTTTTTTTTTAATTTAATTTGAATGTATTACTGTTCAAGTTTTCATTTACAAGTAACCATTCGGCTGCAGCAAATAAAAATTTTGGCGCACATGTACAATAAACTAATCATGTTTAATGGGAGAAAATAAATGGTTGATGTTTTGAGCTGAAACTCTTTATTAAGACAGGTTACATTATTGTGAAGAGGAACAAGGGATAAGTAACCTTAGAAGAGAAGCAGAGAAAATGGTACCCTTCACTGTAATCCTTCCTCTAATTCCCACCCTATCATTTTTTCAAAACTCTGCAGGTGATGTAAACAGGTATCTCTACCTTTCCCTCCTCTTTTCATCACAACTATATCATTTCCCTTTCACCTTTCAGGTAGTTCAACTTTCAAGTTGTAGTTCAAATTCAAGTCATATACAGGTACTCCCCGACAGACGTCCATGTTCCGTTATAGATGACCGGTTGTATCTTGGAATGGACGCATGTCAGAATTGCATACTTACCTTGATAGTCAGCATCCCAGGGTCTGTCTATAGGCTGGGCATGGCCATCTTGGTTCCTGTGCACATGCCCGAGTCTTCAGTAGATGCATGCACAGTGGGTTTGCGTATTGGAGTTTGGTTGGCACGAGAGTTAAACACCCTAACAATATTGAATTCACACCCTTAACTCTCACGCATGCCCCAACCGAACTCCACTACATGAATCCACCACACATGTGCACAGGAGTCAAGATGGCCGTGCTCAGCCAAGGACTCTGGGACACCGACTAACAAGGTAAGTACGCACATTTTGGCTCTTACATGCCCTGTATTCCTGTTATAAATTTGTCAAATACATCATAAACAATGTAAAATTTATATTTTTTCTTATATTTAAAAAAATATTGGTTGTATATGCTGATAGACGTAAGATGCATCGGTTCTAAGTCGGGGAGTACCTGTATACCAAGGTGCATGAATAAAGATTATTTTGGGAGCAGATCAAAGAAAATTTTACACATGGAACAAGTAAGGCACAGTACAAAAGTACAGAGTTATAGAGTGAGATCAGTTGGTATAGAGCAAAGGCTACACCATCTGATGATGGTAGGAAATAAATTGTTCTTGAATCTGGCAGTGCGTGATCTCACACTTGTGAACCTTCTTCCTGATGGGATGGGGATGAGTAGAATGTGGCTGGGGTGGGATTAGTCTTTTAATATATTGGCTGCTTTTCCAAGGTAGTGGGATTAATAGATGGAGTCGATGGAGGGGAAGAGGTATGTGTAATGGCCTGAGCTACATTCACGACCCTCATGATCTTGGGAGGAATGATTCCTGCATCACACAGTGATGCATCCTGATTTGGTACTATCAATGGTACATCTGTAGAAGTTGTGAAGGAATGTTGGTGACATGCCAGATTCAGGCTTCTGAGGGAACTGAGGAGCTAATGCACTCTCCAAATCGCTGCATTTAAGAGGATGGAGAAGGAAATGTCACTGGAGATGCTTTCCCTGAAGAACTTAAAGCTGTCTACTATCTCTACCTCCGCACCATTGAAACAGTCTGAGAAGTGAGTCTTCCCCTCCACTGGAAGTCAATAAACACCTCTTTCAAGAAGGCTTGGTGAAGTCGGACTAAACTGATCTAAAGAAGTGACCAGACCACTGCTCATAATTTAGGGCTTTATTGGAGGCAGGAATGCCCTAGAACTAGATGTGAAGAAAGGTAGTTACAAGTACCAAATCCTCAAATGCTCAGCTTACTTGTGAGTTTTGAAGCTGGGGACGGCCTGCTGAATTCAACACTTAGTACAGTGGTAAGACCGAGACCCAAATGTGTGTGTGAAATGGAACTACATCACATCCATATCGCCCAATAATTATGGGCTTCAGAATCCACAGAGCTTTTTTCCTTATGACAATAAAATGAAGGTGCAAATGAGTGATACTGTCAGATCAAGCTGACCATGTGCAAGAGTGAATTTTTTTTAAACTTTAATAGCAGGAGCAACAAATCTAATCAGCAATCTGCAATGGCATTGTGGAAGGAAATGAAAATGCTCCCAATATAGTTGCATAAAAATGAATAACTAATTTGGTGGATAATTCAGTTGTTTAAACGCAACCTGTGCTGGCAATGAATATCCACAACTCATTGATAAGGTCCTGATTCTCTTCAACTCTATTGTTTCTCATTGTACTTTCCAGCCACCCATCTTCACTTCCTCCTTTCTTCCTTACTATTGTTCTCCAGAGTTCTCTCCATGGTCTTCAAATTATATACATGTAAAAAAATCAACCCGTATTGAGAAATCCATGTTAAGTTCTTCCTTTTTCTCTGATGCTTCGTCCTTCCCAGAATCCTGACAAGTATAATTGTCTTTCAAAATCATACCAATCTATCACTGCTTCTTGTCTTGTTATCTTCTTTGTCTTGTTAAGGCTGTATGTGTCTCATCATTTTTTGTCCTTCTCTAAGATCTCTCTCCCTTCTCACACACAGTCAACCATCGCATCTTTCACCAATCTGTCATCTGTCTTCCTCCAAGGCACATTTGTTTCCCTTCTTTTCATTATGTAAATCCTATTTTGTGGCAACAGCACACAGATGCATGGGATCAGTTTTCACATGGCATGCTGATGAGAACCAGCTTTTCACTGCTCCCTCGTCCACAACTCAAGAGTCATTACCGCTCTCTGGAATTGCCTCATTCTGGATAAACCAATAGAGTGTATCCTCAAGCTGAATATTATAAAGGTCTAAAGCACTCTTTTCCCCTCCTGTCATCACCTCCCTATCTCTGGCATTAATTATGCTAACACTCCTCGACTGTCATCTTAAGGAAGGACATGGTGTGGGAATTTTCTATCCATTTCTATCCTATAGACAGATTTTACCTCTAAATTTTCTTCATCAATAAAAGTGTTTCATTTCACCACCACACCACTGCTCCTTCTGCTATCAAAACCCTTAATCATCGCTTCATTTGTCAGCACACACCAATCTCATCCCATGCAGCAAGTAGAAATAAAACCAATCATTCAGAAGCATGGCCTAAGTTGAAAGGGATCTGTTATAATCGCTATCACAGAGAGCTGGTTACAGGCTGGGCTTTGAGTGCAAGTTAAATATTCCTGATTATGGAATCATTGGAGAGAGAAAAAAAAAACACAGAAACTCAGAAAGGAGGAAGAGCTGGTAAATGTTGATAAAAGATCATAATTCCAGCAGTGGGAAGAATATGAAGGAGAAAACATAGAACATTACAGCACAGTACAGGCCCTTCAGCCCTCAATGTTGCGCTGACTTATATATTCCTACAAAATAACTAAATCCTTCCTACCTCATAAATCTCTATTTTTCTTTCATCCAAGGGCCTGTGTAAGAGTCTCTTAAATGCCCCCTAACGTGCCTTGGGGTGAGGGGCCGTACACAGCCTTTAGAGCCTCGTAGAAACCCCTGAAGTCGCCAATGTCTGCGCTGAGCTGGGTGCGCTTGGCGAGGCTAGTCCACCACTCATTTTGGATCTCCTGGAGTTTGCGCTGAAGATGGCTGCATGCGCGACGGAAGGCTTGTTTCTTCTCTGGAGAGGATGGCTTTGTAAGGTGAGCCTGGTGGGCAGCTCGCTTCTTTGCCAGCAGCTCCTGGATTTCCTGGCTGTTTTCGTCGAACCAGTCCTTGTTTTTCCTGGAGGAGAAGCCCAGTACCTCTTCAGTGGATTTCAGTATGGTAGTCTTCAACTGATCCCAGAGGGTTTCAGGGGACGGGTCCGTGAGGCGGATTGCATCGTTGAGCTTTGCTTTGAGGTTTGCCTGGAAGTTTCCTCTCGCTTCGTCTGACTGCAGGTTTCCAACATTGAACCTCTTTGTCTCTGCTCCATCCTCAACATTCATTGGAGCGCTTTCATCCCTAACGTCGAAGTACTCGAGATGGCAGAGGTCGACAGCATCGAGTCCACGCTGCTGAAGATCCAGCTGCGCTGGGTGGGTCACGTCTCCAGAATGGAGGACCATTGCCTTCCCAAGATCGTGTTATATGGCGAGCTCTCCACTGGCCACTGTGACAGAGGTGCACCAAAGAAAAGGTACAAGGACTGCCTAAAGAAATCTCTTGGTGCCTGCCCCATTGACCACCGCCAGTGGGCTGATCTCGCCTCAAACCGTGCATCTTGGCGCCTCACAGTTCGGCGGGCAGCAACCTCCTTTGAAGAAGACCGCAGAGCCCACCTCACTGACAAAAGGCAAAGGAGGAAAAACCCAACACCCAACCCCAACCAACCAATTTTCCCCTACAACCGTGTCTGCCTGTCCCGCATCGGACTTGTCAGCCACAAACGAGCCTGCAGCTGACGTGGACATACCCCTCCATAAATCTTCGTCCACGAAGCCAAGCCAAAGATACCGTCCCTGGCAAGACGTGAGGTAAAGGTGAAAAATGCTGCCAGGAGTTGTCCACAGACATCCAGGGTGGAATTCTACAATAGAGGAATGTAAAAATAGAACATCTAGAGAAACATGATGTAGAAACAATGGTGTAGGGATTACTTTCAATATTATGGTGTGGCTAATGGGGTTTATTCTCATTATGCACAAATTCAACAGCAATTTCAGGCAATGGCAGTTCTGAGATTAAACACAAAAGGCTCTTGTGATGTCCGAGAAACACTTCAGGGAAACACTCTCCCCATTATTCCAACACATTAACCTATCTGAAAGTGCCCTACCTGCATAATGAATATAATCTAGACTGAATACAAAAAGCGAAGGCATGCCCACTTCAGAAAAGAAATGCTATTTAATGGTGTGATAAAGCCACATTTATGCCAAACAATCTCTTCATAACTTAAAATTAATTTAGAGTCACAGCAATGGCATGGAATTAAGGCAACTCAACTCATTTAACCATCTGACAGAGGAATCCCATTAGTTCCATTTTCTTGTTCTTTTCCCAATACCCTCTTTTCTCTTGAGTACTTCTTAAAAGTCCTGATGGATTGTGTTTTCACCACTTTCATAACTTATAGCAATTGTAAAAATGTTAACTTTGTGCCCCTGGTCCAGGAATCATTGAATACCAGGAACAGCTTTCTTCAATATATGCTACATTCTCAGGCAATCATGATCTTGTAGGCCTCGGTCAAATCTCCTCTCAACCTTCAATGTTTCAAGAAAACAACTTGAGGACCTATTGTCTAAGCATATTGACAGTATTCCTAATTGGCAGAACAAATGGAGACATTACTTCCGGGATGTGCTACTATAATACACATTATACCAGTTCACTATAATTTTGCTGCTTTTGCACTCTGCAACTCTAGTTATGAATCTAAGTTGATTTCTTCACCTCTGAACCTGGTTGAAAATAAGAACAAGTTTCCATTTTCTCTGTCCTTTTACTTTCGTTAATTTCAGAGTTTTCCATTCCTCTTTCCTCTGGATTCTTTGCATTTCCCAACTCACATTTTCAGTTTCCGTCTCTTTGCTGTTCATTTGTAGTTCTTCATTGCATTCGGTCAAGTGCTTGTCTTGTTTACGTGGGTCCCAGAAGGCCCTACAGAGGGTATTGTATTGTTTCAATCGCTCACTCATAATAGCTAGTATTCAAGTACTCATGGAAACCATATGGGAAAAACAAATACCAATAATAGAAAATTTTACATTCCATATTGACTCAACAAAGTACTCAGGAAGTAAATGTTACAAAGGTATTTGGAGTTGTTTCCATGGCAGGAAGAAATTTGGACTTTCACCTCTCTGAAAGCACCCAACACCATCTTGCAGGAATTTGAGTCTCTTGTCCCTTGAGGCTTGTTCTAGCCATCATCTGATTTAGTCCTCTGTAGAAAACCACCAGCATCTATAAGCTGGCAAAAATAGCAAGGATCTTTAACCAATTAGAGAGGAAAAACCTTGCTGAGGTGTGCAAGATTGTGTCATGATGGCATAAATGGCATGATGTATGATGTGTAATAAACATTGTCCAAGCCTTGTGCACTCACTTGCAGACTAGGTCCACGATAGGCCCAGTCATATGAAAATGTGAATTTGCCTCTGGATTTCCTACAATGGTCATTTATCTTAAAGTAATGGGATTGATTTAAGTAGGGATGGGTATAATGGATTCAGGCACCATGAAGTCTCACCAGTTGATGTGGATATCAGAGATGGGCATCCAGACAAAATAAAATTTACCCCGAAAAATAAGGAATCACTCTCCAGAAAAACCACTTTGGATTCATTCTGGCAGAAGCTACATTGTCAAAAGCGATTTAAATAGGACAGACCTCTTTTATATTATTTTATAACCCAAAACATCCTCCAAATAAGGCCTACTGATATTGTGATTTGTGCCATTCATCAACTATATATTCCCATCATATGGAGAATGTTGTTTATCATGCATTTTTTTGCTGTCGTTCACCCAGCGGCCTCCAACTTAAGTGTTTTGCAATCAGATTTAAATTAAATTCCATTGCCTGTGGCACACAAATGTTGGATGATGTGATAGAATTTTTAGCCAACAGTATCAGTGTAAAGCAGATACTGAACCATAAATTAGATTTAAATTAAATCACTAGTAAATTGCAGTTCGGATAAAGAGAAAATGCATGACAGAGAGAAGTATTGAAGTACAATTTTTTAAAAATTCTCAAAAGCTACTTAATTGCCATATTTCACATATGTAAAATTAAACTTTCTGGGACATAGATGCATGTAAACAATAATCACTGGCAACAACAATAAAATAAATCACTAACTCCTGAATGAAATACATCTACAATTTTCTGTCAGCTTTAGTGGGAAATAAATGGGAAAATTTTCCAGCTTTATGGGATCATAATGACTCAATGCAGAGTCTAATAGTGAGATGTGAAGGTTTAAAGAAACAAGGAGAAAGTGGAAATCTCATCAATGAATGGTAAAGTCTTTCAGTAAAAATATAGATCATATTGATGGCTTCCAGGTCGTTCTGGTGAGAATTATTACCAACTACAGTTAGTGCAATCCAGAGTTAGAAGCCCTGTCAGCAATGTGGAATCAGATGGTGGAAGAAGGGTTCCTTGGGTTTATTGATATTGCCAGAGAGAAACAAAGAGTTTGTTCATTGTGAATCATTCATTCAAGGACTGATGAAAGGTTGAAGATTTATGGATTTAGGGACAACACCGGAGAGAATGTTCCATGGGTTTAAAGATAACACCATGGACAGAGGGTCTATGAGTTCAAGGATAACATGGGAAAGGAAGCCCCATGGATTTAAGAAGAGCGCGGAAGAGAGAGGGTTTGAGTTTCAAGGATAGGAGGGAAGACAGGGAACTCAGAGGCAAGGGAAAGAAGGTACTGAGTATCCAAAGGGAGTCTGAAAAACAGGCACCTTGAAGTTAGAGGCAGCCTGGGAGACAGAATTGTAGATGATTGGTGAATGTGCTGCTTCCATTTCTTCAGGACCAACCACAATAATTTGGAAATTCCTTGCTAGGGTTCATGTAACAAATGCCTAGAGCATCCAGATGTGATCTAATGACATAAGCCAGCACTGAGAGCAAAGGTGATGACTCTCCAAAGATTTATTGGGAGTAGTGTTGGCCACCGGCTTCAGGCAAATTGGCTACTTGAGCTAAACAAGAAGTCTGCAGATGCATGGATTGAGTGAAATACCAAATGTGTTGGAGAAACTCAGCAGATTATATGGCACTCAGAGGAAGTAAGAGGTAACCAACGGTTCAAGACTGGACCCTTCATCAGGTGTACACAAAAACAGGCAGGTACCTGAATAAAAAAGTGGGGGGAGAGGGAAGCAGGAGAGGAGAGAGCAGGAGGAGCCTGAGGAGAAGCAGAGGGCAACAGGTAAGTATGTATAAGTGGATAGAAGTGGGAGTGTATGAGAAAAGAAGCTGATAATTGATGGGAGAGATGGTTGAGCGTAGCTTTCTGACAAGAGAAGGAAGGGAAGAGGGTGGGGAGCTGAAGAAAAGGAAACAAAGAGACAGGGAAAGAGAGAGACCCAGAGGAGGGGGTTAATGGAAATTGCAGGTCAATGTTAATGCTGTCAATGCTGTCTTGTTGGAGACTGCCAAGGTGTTGTTCCTCTAATTTGTGGGTGCCTTCCAATGTCCCTTTTAATTTTTAGTCGTCAGTGTGTGCAAAATTCTTACGTTGTGCAGTTTACTTTCCTGTGACATAAGCATTTGCACACTGAATGCTTGTGCAAATATAAACTTGAAATTGTTTCAAGTTTACATTTGCTCAAAGCCTATCTCTCATGGCGAATAAACCGTTATTGGCATGTTTTAATATAAGGATGATTGTATTCTATAAAGTAACATACTAGTTAACATATTATTCTACATTATTTTAGGTGACTAACCTTTAATCTGATACAATTAATTTCCTTTGTGTGCTGGTTGCAAAATTTGTGTGTGCATACAACACGAACAGCTTAGAGGGAAAAGCGATGGCTTTGGTTTGGCAGCACATGAGCCCTATAGACAGACATATCAGTATGGGAATGGTGTGTGGAATGAAAATTGGAGTTCCTTGCTGTTTAAATTAAATTTAAATTAAATATTTATTTTTAAAATTTAGACATATACCTCAGAATCAGAACATTTCAGCCCATGAGTCCATGCCGCCCAATTTATACCCAATTAAACTACACCCCTGGTACATTTCAAATGGTGGGAGGAGCCCCCAGAAGAAGCCCATGCAGACACGGGGATAACATACAGACTCCTTACAGACAGTGCAGGATTTGAACCCTGGCCCCGAGCACTGGTGCTGTAAAAGTGTTGCGCTAACCACTACGCAAACCGTGCTGCCCCTATCCCAACCATTGCAGTGGACAGAGTGAACATGCTCAACAAGCTATCTTCAAGTCTGTGCCCAGGGTAAATAAAGTAGAAGAGACCACACCAGGTCCACCAGATGCAGTGAATGACCCCAGCAGGCTCCACATCCAACATATAATCCTCCATAATTTCTGCCACAAACAATAGTGTCCCATCTCCAAACACATCTTCCCCACCCTTCCTCTCTTCACTTTGTGTAGGGACACTTCCTCCGGGACTCCCTTGTCCACTCATCCCTTCCAACAAATTGCCTCCTTGACCTGTGACCCCAAGATATGCCCACACACCTCCTCCCACACCTCTATTCAGGAAGCAACACATCCACGAATACTGACAACCATACATTAAGAGGATACTTTGATCAACCAGCGTGCATGCAGAAAGCAAACTGTTGAAATTATTGGAGGAACAGCAACCTATATCCTGTCTTGTCAATCAGAAGGCAATTTCCATAAACTCCCTGCACCATGTCTCTCTCTTTCCCTATCCTTCAGTCTCCTTTCCTCTAGCCTCCCACCCACTTCCCTTCCTTCTCCTATCAGAGAGTCCTCTCTTTTCAGTCCTCTGCTCTCTTCTCTATCACCAGCTTTTAATCCTACTATCTTCCCACCTATTACCTCTTCGCGATTAGCCTGTGCTCATGCCCTTTCCTTTTCCTCCCTCCTCTCCCCTCCCTCACCTTTTTATTCAGGTGGATAGATGCCCGTTTTTTCTTATTCATGACAAAGGAACCAAGCTCAAAACGTTGGTTATGCTTTATTTCCTATGGATGCTGCGTGACCTGTTGAGTTTCTCAGAACATTTGTATATTGCATACGACTCTAGCATCTGCAGATTTTCTTGTTTAATTGAGATTACTTTACTATCCTTTTCCATCTGCTGAATATTAATGAAACCCATTGTTTTGGCTATTTCGACTGTTGAAGAATTAAGATTATTAGTGTTGAAAATATGGCAACTGTGCATAGATTATTGAATTATATGTTGCAGCAAGAACTTTGGCTAATTGGCTTCCACAGTGGATTTGTGGTTGCCAGTTAATAGAATTAAACAAAGCATAATATGAAATCCACAGTGTACTCAACCCCACCCCCACCCCTTCCCACTATAACCACTAATATGGGCAGATTCTTGATCAATAGATAGGTATAAAGAATTTTTTTAAATGTCTATTTAATTATTACTTTCCTCTCTCATTTTAACAAAATTATGGAATACATTCAACAAATTGGCTTTATAATCTGTAACATAATTTTGAACTAGTATTTGGATATAGATTCCATTCTTTGACTTTTTAGATTGGAGATATTTCATAATTAAAATAATGCTGAAAAATCTAATAGTTATGTATGCCATTTGCATTCTAACTGCTCAATTTTAATAAGAGCAGCTTTATTAATTGACTTTGTTAAAATTATTAAAATATTAGAACTCGCAGCTTCAGTCTTCCTGCCTTCAGAAATTATTGCAAGTCTAAAATATTATTTCTTATTAAAAATAGCTAAACAAATTGAAAATTGAGCCTATAAACACTAACAGCATTTTGTGTTTTATGCCACATTATTTAAATAATACACTTAACCATATAACCATTTACGGAGCAGAAACAGGCCATGTCGGCCTTTCAAGTCCGCACCGGTTCACTAGAACAACTCCACTAGCTCAAACCTCCCGTTCACTGCCATTAACCCTCCGACCCCCCTCAACTCCATGTACACATCCAACCTTCTCTTAAATGACAGACGGAATCCTGACGCAACTATCTCATTCGGAAGTTTGTTCCATTCTGCCACCACTCGCTGAGTGAAAAAGCCACCTCTAATATTTCTCCAAAAGTGTTTCCCCCTTACCCTTAACTCATGGCCTCCTGTTCCAACCTCCCCTGCCCTCAAGGGAAAGAGTCTGTTTATGTCTAGTCTATCTATTCCTTTCATAATTGTAAATTGATGAGAGATATTTGATGCAAAAAGTTTTAAATGATGTTTGTTGGACAGTGCTACATCCGGGAACATTAGCGAAGGTTTGTGAGATTTTGGTTAATGTGCAACTTTTCAATATAACTGGATTGTGGTCTGAGGATATAAGAAGCATTAGTCTGTAACTCACATTGCCCAAAATGTGTCCAAGCCTACACTAGGCAAAATGTTCCCTTAAAAAATGCAACAAAATGAATAAATCAGTACTAAAAGAAATAAATCTAAAAAAATGCAATTTTCAAATCAGTTTGAAATATATGTGCTTCCCTGCAATTACAGATCAGGAAGCAATGCACTGATATTGAAAATACCATCCATGCATAAAGGAAAGATTAGATTCAGTTAACTCCTCGGAAAGAAGACAATCCTGGCTCAATTCAAATTACATGGAGTTCCACAATGGGACTTTACCCCCAAAGTGCTGACAGCTTGGTTTTTTTTTGAAATGTCAGTTTCACAACGTGTTAATAACTTGCAAATGAGGTGAAACAATTGCTGTCATTCTTGACATGAGTTGAGTGCAAAACACTTGTCTATGGTTTAACTAAAAGTCAGATCATCGGCTGGGTCACAATTATGACATCATGGGCTGATATGATGTTCGATAAAAATATTCACATTTCTTTGACAGTAACAATTAGTATTTCATGACATGACATTAATTTTGTGCTTTATACTTCTCAGCATCACCCTAATTTCACAGGTTTTTAAAAATGTGCATTATGGTACCGGTGTTTTAGGATCTTAGAAAGTGAAAAGAATATAATGACTTTCAAATTTCTTAGTCAAAAAGATAAATAGTTTAAATTAAAAGAGATAAAGTGAAATTTAGTCCTGGTGGGGCAGAAATTTGTTTTCTTTTGACAATTATGATTTAAACCTCATAATGATGAACAAATGTCAAAATAAACCAATGACAATGAGAGAAATTACAGGTAGTCCTCAACTTATGACCTTCGCGAGTTACGTCCACCCGCACATACGACCACAATTTTTATAGAAAAAAATACTGTGCGTATGCTGAGAGTCTTCATTAAAGGTTCACTTGTTGAAAATTATTTTGAAAAATTGCTTTAAAACCTCATTAAGGCATGCAAATCTGACTTATGACCAATCCTTCGATCCCAATTACGGTCATATTCAACTTTCAGCCAAGCTGTATTTTCTGTCGGTGACTTTCCAATGTCTGGTTTTATCAGTTCTTTGTCTCAAAATTGGTATGGCCCTATTTTACATGTCTACAAATATTGATGTATTAAAGCAGTTTTCTTTTGCAACAGATCAACAGATATTCATAAATCTATTTAGATATAGAATTGAGATTTATTGTCAGAATACATACATGACATCAGATAGAACACTGTGATTCTTTTTCTTGTGGGAGAGACAGAATTACCACTTATTGGTACTGCAAAAAAAATACACAATGTACAAATGTAAACAAACTGACTGTGCAATAGAGAGAGGGAAAAAAAAGTGTTAAATTAAGAGTCCTTAAATGAGTCCCTGAATGAGTTTGTTGTTGAAGAGTCTGATGGTGGAGGGGTAGCCACTGTTCCTGAACCTGGTGGTGTGAGCCTTGTGGCACCTATATCTCTTTCTTGATGGTAGGAGTGAGAACAGAGCACGTGTTGTGTGGTGTGGATCCTTGATGATTGCTGTCGCTCTCCAATGGCAACGATCCCTGTAGATGTTCTTGATGGTGGGGAGGGTTTTATTTCTGAGGTCCTGGACTGTATCCACTTCCTTTTGCAGGGCTTTGCATTCGGGGTTATTGGTGTGCCCATACCAGGCTGTGATGGAGCCAGTCACCATAATTTCCAACATACATCTCTTAGAAACTTGCCAGGATTTCCAACGTGATACCAATTGCTCTACATCAGAGAGATTTGAGCACACAGTCATTGAATATCCTCAAGGCTGAATGTGATAGATGCTTGCACACATAAGAGAGTCCGAGAAAATAGGGAATGGGTGAAGTTGTGATCTTTTGGGTCTGGGTGGCACAATGGTGCAGAAGTGGCAGAGTCTGGCAGCTGGTAGAGCTGCTGCCACACATCTCCAGTGACTCTCTTCAATCTTCATCACTGGTGCTGTCTATGTGCTATTTATAAGTGCTATGTGTGGAGATATGAGTTTCCTTTAGATGCTCCAGTTTATTCCAATATCCCAGACATTAGATCAATTGGCCATTGTAAATAATCCCTGATCTAGGTGAGTGGTAGAATTTGGGGAGAATTGATGAGATTGGAGGGAAATGAGATATCAGGGAAAGTTAGGAGTCAGAATGGGATTGGTCTATAAACTGGTATAAACTTGATAAGATGAATGACTTCCTTCTATTTGCTTATGAGATACAATGGTTGTACAGAGTTAAGAGAGTGAATTTCCTGCTCTTCTCATATTTCTAATGCTCACAACTGGGAATTCTGTTATCTCACGTAAAATTTAGAACACATTTTCAGACTCCTAGGGCTCTGATATGAAGAATGAATACCTGCACTCGGAAATAGCGGCTTTTAAGACAAAAAATAGCTCTAAATAACTTAATAAAGAGAACACAGACCTAACCTCATCAGATGAGAAACCAGATAAGCAATGGATAACTAGCCAGTGTTTTTGAGAAGACTTTTCAAGTCAGAGGAAGATATAGAAGTAGTAGAGATGTAGGGAGCTATTTTGGAGACAGTGTCAAGATTGCAGACAAGGTGATGGGAAGATGGACAGAAATATGTCACAAATCGAAGCTAAAAGTAAAACAAAATGTGGGTTGGAATAGAAGGCTGAGCAAACCTGCTAATAAAGGAACGTTGTGGGTTTAAGGCGTTCAAGAATTATATTGTGGCCCAGGACAAGTGTCCGTAGAGATCTTCTGTAATATCAACAACATGAGCACAGGCTAAAAGAAGAATGGTTGTTCTTAGTGAATTTGACATCATAGATGCAACACGCATTCTACTGGAGGAACTCAGCGATTCGAGAAGCATTAGTGGGTGATCAAGAATGGTCAACACTGTGTGTCAGAGAGAGAGGGTGTGGAGGAGAGAAAGCTGGTATTGAGGCCAAATTGGGAGGGGTAGCACTGGAGCCAGTGAGAGGCAAAGGATGATGGGCAGTTGTCTAGCAGTTGCCCAATAGAGGGAGAGAAAAGCAAGAGAGTGAGATGGAGGAAGATAAGGTAGGTGAAAGGTGGGGACAAAAGCTGACAGGGCTACAATCTGAGAAAACAATAGTAATGATAGTGGGCTAATGATAGACCAGATGGAACCAAGGTGGGTGAGGGGATGGTGGGGGGAGGGATCGCTACACTTTACTATTCTAACCTTAAAGAATAATTTGGGTGTTGTAAATATATATTTATGCAAACTTACGGTTTACCTGAGGAAAAAAGAAACACCTCTCTAAATACTCCTTTGGTAGAAATTCATCCTCAGTAGCATCTACAAAATAAATTGTGTTCCCTGCTTCCACTGAAGTCAATAGAAACACATTTCAGAAGTGGAATGCCATGGATAAATTTTGCTCTTCTGGGTACTTAGCCTGTGGCCAAGGGTGAACTTTTAGTTTCTTTACTGAGATTATTGTAAACTGCAGTGGCTTTTCATATGAATACAATTAGGATAATTATTAATAAATCCAATAAAGAGCAACTTCCCCACCCAAAGAGTGGTAAATGCACAACTCATAAGAAGTTCATTTGGCGGATAACATGGACAAATACAAGGTAAATTAGGTAACGGAAGATGAATGGCTGGTTTTGGGACATAGTGAGGTCGAGTGGAAGGACATTGATAAGGAACATGAACACCAACATTATCAGGCAGAACTGAATGGGTTTTTTTTCTAGGTTGGAAAATTCATGATACAGTGAAACCCCATTACAACACAATCATTTTGGTCCATAAAATGGCATCATGAAAAAAGCAGGTTTGTGCTAAATCAGGGTTTCACATGTACATCAGCAGCAGTGTTTCAATTTGCTTCACCTCCATTTCACCCGAATCCCAGTCCTACCTGCACAACCTGGCCACACCCCAGTTGCGTTACCTGGGCATCAGCTCCCTGCGCAGGAGCAGAACCTTTGGCAAGTGTACAAGCTGAGGGAGCTAGGAACAAACTGGCCATGCTGGAAGAGAACGCACTGCCATCGGCGGGCAGCCTGTCTGCGCAGCACCTGGACAACAACCTGCTGTGTTGTGATTGCTGTCTATGCTGGTTGCTGCAGTCGGACCAGCTCGGTTCTCTGCTTTGACCAGTGGCCGTCACTGTGCACGTCTCCGAATGATCTGAGGGGCATCTGGCTGCCAGCGTTCCACCACTCGCTGGTCTTCTACAGGCCCCAGATCCAGGAGCGCATAGTTTTATATCCGATTTTGCATTAAATCGGGGTTTCACTGTAATATTTATGACCTTTTCAGAACTATTAATTAAAGCATGATTAATAACATATCAGGGAGTCCATATCAATGTCTTCCTCTGCTCTTGAAAATAACATTTCAAGAACTTATATTTTTTTCTTGAGAAGTAGTTTTATTTAGATTTATTACCTTCTCCTGGTTCTTTGGAAAATTCCTATTAAGCCTTCTGGAAATTTGAGTCACTTATAAAAATGATTCCAGTAGCATTCTCAATATATTTTATCAATTATATATTGGTTAAAAAAAACCTAAGATCTGGTTAGGAGGTAAAAATGTCATAAATGGATAACTTGTGAATTCAAGCCCATAGCCTATTAATATTGAAGACACTCCTTCAAAAATGTGATAATAACATAAAAGTTAAGTGTTGTCCTCACACACAGTTATATGTTAAATGCACTTCCATTTTCAGTAGTCTTACAAATGTCTCAATCTTCCTCAATTCTGCCCATTGACGTCAGAGATGTTTGTAAAATCAACTCTGTATATTGGTTGAGTCTTTTAACTCTGTTCGCCCACAAGCTATGATAATGGTGTAGCTTGTAATTTGTTTCATTCCTCTTGACAGTGAAGAGCTGATTGAAAATTAAAGTTAACGTTAGTCATATTTGCTGAATCCATGCTAAGATTATTTAAATATATTGCTGAAGTGTTAACCACAGGAATTACCAGCAAGATATATGAATGTCAAAACTTTATTTTAGAAATATACTTTTTGTATTTCTGCTGAAAAATTAGGGATCAATAAGACTTGATACGTAGCACTCCTAATTAAATTAATATTGTTGCAATTATTCACGATCAAAATGCAGTTTTTGTACAATGTACATAATTGTGAAAAGATAAATCTGGGGTATAGGCATCAATTATTATCTTGAAATTCCTTACAGCAACATGTTGCTTTATTTTAATTATTTTAAAGAGCTATAATCAGTACAATAAAACACTGTATTCTAACAGGTTAATGGATGCATAAATGAGCATTGTGTTTAAAACTAGGAATCAGATCTGTGCTCAGACACAGCTCTATTACCGTGTGCCTTTTATGCTTGGATTGTTTGCATTCATTAATATGAACCCAAGTTCCACACTATTGGCATTCCTTATTCACCATGAAGTGTGATGAATTAGGTGGCAATGATATATTGATCAAAGAACGTCTGATGTGTTCTGGTATGTAACCTCTTGCTCCACCACATGCAGGATCTCTGTCTACTTCTGTGAATATTGCTGCTGCAGGATGTAGTTAAGTTCGTGCCCTGTTCTACCCAATATAAAATGCAGCCTTGCAGTCCAATTGAACATCAAGAGAATACAGCGTGAATAGGTGAAATATACCATAACACTGTAGCTAGTCAACAGCAGGCAGACTCTGAATATTCTAGCATTAAAATCCAGCATGTTTTCATCTCTCTTTTATAAATCTCTCCCATGTTTACGTTCCTCATCACATTGCCAATTTTGTTGCATATCTTGCTTCAGTCAATGTCTCTAATATTTACTTTTAAACTTATTTTGCACACAATGCTCTGGCTGCCAAAAGCTAAATAAAAAAATGTATACATCAAAAGTTGATTCATTTCTTGGTATTTGCTTCATTTCTATTTCTGCTGCGATACAGATGGCTCAGAGCTTTAAAAAGATTGGGGGATTCTGCCTTGTTCAGTGACTTAGTTAACTTCACTGAAGTAACATTGGGAATGTGCTAAGTTTTTTTGGTATTTCAAGGCTATGTACAATTAAAAAGCTAGAGTCTCAATTCCAAGGATCAGTGGGATTTATTAAATAAAAAAAAACCCAGTTCATTCTTCCAGTTGAAGTAATTAAAAACTCAATTGAATTAACTTCATACCTGAATAGTGACCAACTGAGTATGTCAGTGATTGGTAACTAAGCAAAAGGCAGCAATGACAAACATTTAACAAATATATTTAAAAAAATAAATTGGGGTGGCACAGTTGACGTAGCAATTAGCACAACGCCCTTACAACACCAATGATCAGTTCCGGGTTCGAATCTCGTGGTGTCTGTAAGGAGTTTGAACGTTCACCCTATATCCGCATGGGTTTTTCCCCGGGTTATAGCATGGTTTCCTCCCATCATTCGTAGGTTATTTAGTTGTAAATTGGATGGCACAGATGTGGGCTTAAGTGGCCTGTTACCGTGCTATATGCCTAAATTTAAATTTTAAAAAATGCTTAAACCATTTACAGTTTCAAAAACTTTGTTTAATTTACCTTTATTTTACATGGGTCTGGTTGTTTGGTATTTGTTTATCTAATAATTCTCAGTATTCCGATCATGAAACAAGGATATTTTGTTGATCCCTCATAATCTTATCATCAAACAATATACAATTCAATGAATGTACAAATTATTTGTATTTGACCACCAAGATTTTCATCTGAATTGATGCTTGGATTTTTGTATTTATTCAATATTACTGCAATATTAATGGAATAGTTTCATGATAGGGAAAGTTTGGTTGAAAATAAAAGATAAGCGAAACAAACTCAGCAAAGGTCAAGTTACTTTAAATTTCCAGAACATTTTTGGAAGTTCAAATTGACTGTTACAATTTCCCTGTGAGGACAACCATTTTGTTTGACCATTTGTTTTCAGTTAGGATGGGATTTTCTCACATATTTTGCATCAGATTCAGGTCATAATCACAGAATTCAGGTTGAAAGAAAGCCAAGGCTCTGATAGCTCAGTGGTTAGAGCACTGGCCTTGTAAACTAGGGGTTGTAAGTTTGTTCCTTGCTGGGGCCACATTTCTGTTTGGGGTGATTGACAAAGTGGTGACTCTCTGATTTCTTGATGACAATAATGGAATCTTTAACCCATGATAGTGAAGTAAATGATTGCTTCTTACGATAAGACTTTGGCTCTTTTATTGCAATCTGATCTATAGAACAAAATTAATACTAGCTTGGATGTCAGTTATTAAAAAGATTGTCACTTTCACGTTAAAAGAATATTTATGTGGATTAAAAATTGGATAATTTATTCAAAGAAAAAAAAACCTCACTGGTGATCATTTGGATGGTTTGACAGCTTGGTTTCAGTACATTATGACAACTGATGGATCATGGAATTTTGTTTAATTGCTGCTCAATCATTTACAATAAGTGATACTACAGGTGTCAGTCTTTAACATTTCCAATTCATTGTTAGAATGTTCAGACAGATGATTTTATTTCAAAAGCTTGGTTGTACATTAGTTCTTGACAAAGAAAGCTTGGAAGGCAGAATGTGAAAAAGCCATGAAGATAATACAAAGGGGATAGGTAAAGTGAATGGGAAAAGATCTTTCAAATAGAGTATAAAATGGGAAAATGGGAAATTGTCCATTTTATCAGGAAAATAAAATGAAAGGTGCATTACCTATCTGTGAGAGATTGTTGAGTTTTGACATGCAGAGGTATCTAGGTGTTTTAGACTACAGTATAATTCTCAAAGGCTGATGTGCAGGTACAACATGTTATTGGAAAGCTAACAGCATGTTATTGTTTATTACATAAAGAACAGTTTTAAGATAGTCATGAAATGCCTTTCTTGTCTTGTAAGTCTCTGAAACCTTTATTTTCAAAGAACAGGAGGAAAGAATCTTTGTCTTTTTAAAGCATGCTTTACAAAGCATAAAGTAATTATTATTTGTGGCTCATTTTTGTTTTACATTGGTTTGTAATGAGTCATTCGAAGTATTTAAAAAGATGATTTCTATCTCTCATTTACTGTTTTTATCCATACTATTTATTGAGTTTTTACGTTATTTTTCTCTGGGTGGACAAAGGTATAATTGAGTATTATATTTGATAATTGAGAGGAAAGATCCAGTCATGTTTGATTTTCCAGAAAGGTTCATGCACCAGATAACGCATCAACTTTCACATATACCTATCTCCAAAACCAGACTGGTAAAATAATCTTGGTTTTCCACAATTCTACACAAGGTACTGCATCTCTATAACAGAATGTTCAAACAGTGGAACATTTCAAATATATCAGATATGTGTGTAGCAATCCTTCACCCAATCTATATTGCCACATGCTATTAAACCTGAAAATTCTTTCCCTTCTGCTGAAAAAATGCAGACCAGATTGACATAATTTTGTTCTTTTTAAAAAACTGTTGACATTCTAAAACATACAGAGATTTATTTATAGATTCACTCGAGGAAAGCTTGAGGTAATAGATATATGAGAGTTGACGGTTTTTAAACTAGACTATGGATGTGAATTTGTCAACAGCTGACAATAAATTTCAAATAAATCCAGTTAGAAGTAAACAATGAAATTTCTATCTCTCATCCAGAGTTATTGATCACAGCAACAAACTAACCTTGTGGAGTTCTTGTTGGTCACTAACCTGTACAACGCAAAGATCAGAACAGAAAGTGTCATTTTCCATATTGAGGAAGTTCTTATTACATTATTCTTTGGCTTGGCTTCGCGGACGAAGATTTATGGAGGGGGTAAAAGTCCACGTCAGCTGCAGGCTCGTTTGTGGCTGACAAGTCCGATGCGGGACAGGCAGGCACGGTTGCAGCGGCTGCAGGGGAAAATTGGTTGGTTGGGGTTGGGTGTTGGGTTTTTCCTCCTTTGCCTTTTGTCATTGAGGTGGGCTCTGCGGTCTTCTTCAAAGGAGGTTGCTGCCCGCCAAACTGTGAGGCGCCAAGATGCACGGTTTGAGGCGATATCAGCCCACTGGCGGTGGTCAATGTGGCAGGCACCAAGAGATTTCTTTAGGCAGTCCTTGTACCTTTTCTTTGGTGCACCTCTGTCACGGTGGCCAGTGGAGAGCTCGCCATTTAACACAATCTTGGGAAGGCGATGGTCCTCCATTCTGGAGACGTGACCCATCCAGCACAGCTGGATCTTCCGCAGCGTGGACTCGATGCTGTCGACCTCTGCCATCTCGAGTACTTCGACGTTAGGGATGAAAGCACTCCAATGGATGTTGAGGATGGAGCGGAGACAACGCTGGTGGAAGCGTTCTAGGAGCCGTAGGTGATGCCGGTAGAGGACCCAATGAGGATTTTTGCTTCCTGGACACTTTTGGGTGTATTTTATGGATTTTGGGTTGATAATCATGAAATTCATCTCAGAATGTTCCGATCACATACCAATTTTTAGATATTACCCATTTTTGTGATTTCCTGTCTACTTGAAGTGCAACATGCTGTTGAACATACATTTTAATCATTTCCATTTAGACATCTTCCCTGCTGATCTTTGTGCAGTCAGTGATGAACATGGTGAAAGGATATTGTGACCATCACCTTATGTGATTAAGCATGCCAAATTCAATAAAAGTTAATTTAATGTTTTTTTTTCCATCTTCCTACATGATACAGCAAGTCTGAAATTATCTTTGTGGTCAACTTGAAGTTGTCTATCGTAATCACCAATTTTTTTTTCCAGAGAGCAAACATTTTGGAAAAATAATGATGTCTCGTGGCTTTATGGCTAGAAAAACAATTCTGTTTCTTGAATAATTTTGTCACATGAATCAGATGCTCATTGTTTTGATCCATAAGCTCTTGCTATAGAGTAAGGTGGTCATCTTTAAACATGAGGGAGGTACTCAATCTCGAGAACAGACTTTGTTTCAGCTGCAGGATTGATGAGCTCACCGCCAGATCAACCATGATCAGGCTCAAAGAGCCAGAAGGCCTGCTCCTACTTCCTATCAAATTTACTTATTCAAGCTCCAGTCCAACTGGCCAGAAACATAACCAATCTATTAAGAGAGATCTCAAAAATTTAACACAAAGGAATTAGTGTCCTCACATCTGGGGCTCCATCCATGCCCAATCAATGTGCAGCATGGTCAATGAGGTTAAAGCACATTATGGGCAATCTCAAGCAAGTTAGTCACAAGTGAAGCCCCTGTAATCCTCTCCTCTTGATTTCTCAAATGCAATAACTTTGATCCGGTCAAGTAATAATGGAAGATAATTTGTGAATATTATTTATAGTAAATGACATTTTTGATGTTGTTCATAAAGGTCATCTTCAATTATATCTGAGCAACATTTTTATTGGTAAAGTAATTTGAGAAAAAAATGTAAATAATTTGCAGAGCTTATGGGTAGTTGTGATATTTATTTAATCAGAAAGTGGGTGTCAACTGGGCTTGCATTTTGCTGACTTCATTGTAGCACTCATTTAATTAACGTTGCACTATTTTACGACTCCAGAATTACAGTTATTGCATACCGATTTCTATTTCCTTCAACTCAGATCATTATTTTTCTTGTAAGATTGCACCATGAAAGTATACGATTCACTTGCTGTCATATCTAATTTGGAGAACTTGCAGACATATCTGGTGATAAATACTGTAATATTACTGTATAAAGATTTATTTTCTCTTTCATTTTTTAAAATAGTTGTATTAGTATTTAAAGTATAAGCAATTAAACAAAACAATTATACAATGTGCAACATAATTAAAATAAAAGGATTTTTTCCAAATAGGTACAAAATTCAAAAATCCAAAGCATATTTTTAAAATAAAAAGATAAGTTTTAAAATCATTCACAGTGTGAACTGAATGCAATTAGATTAATCATCTATTATTTAATTGATGATGACACCATTTAGTTTGGTGTTAGAGGTGACACCAGCTAACAGCAGCTGGGACTGTCGGCTTCAGCCAAACATGTCCTCAATTTTTCAGAAAGTTGAAGATAAAGAGCTTTTTGTAAATGGACTGAAGTTGTTGGTAAATCTATCAATATGAAAACATAAAAATATGCACTGTGGGTGTAAATATACCATAGCAGTTAGAGCACTTGCTTTACCTACTGAAGTAATAATGCTTTATTTTTGTCGCTCTCAATGCCACTACACAAAGCATCTGGCTGAAAGCAGTAGATCCATCTGCATAATTTACAATGTTCAAGCTTCAAAATTATAACTGGCATTTTGTTGGATTTATTTTTCAAGTATCAGAAACACATTTCTATTTCCTTCAAAACAATCAAGTAAATGTGAGACATTAATTAAATGTCAGCATTGCAATAACCGCACAGTTGTGCAGAGATTTCCACTTGACTATACTTTCATTTATTTAGCACTCAGGAGGATGAAGACAGCTATAATTGGTTGCATGCTGTTTAATGATCTACATACTTAGTTGGTTTAAATGAAGAAGCCAATTACGAGCAGTACATGGAAAAGTGACTATATAAACAAATATAACCAACCAATATGCCTTGATGGCTGACAGTATGAAAACAAGTGAGAGTTGCTGGTAAAAGCACAAGCATTTTCAACAGCCAGAAAAGTCTTTGCCACATGTTAATTCACCATGGGAACCATTATGTGTCATACTAGTTATATTGCTGGCCTCTAATGTCTGATCACACTCAATACCAATAGGAGAATTTGGAAAACTGAACATGCTTGAGACAAATAGAAGCACTTGTAAAATAAAATTACTCCTTCTGAATTGACAGGATGATATTACAAATCTTTCAATTGCTGTATTAATTTTATCTTTAGTTACTGAACTCAAGAGGACAAATATTACAATTTTATGTTCTGCAAAGAAGCCTGATCTAATTAATTTTTGTTCACCAATAGAACAAATATATTGTTCAAGCAATTAAATGTAATAAATGATCCATGGGCAATATGTAATAGAGACCTTTGCACTCTATTACTCAGTTTTAAGGCCAGAGGATGTGTTGAGAAAAAATTGTCCTCACTGCATTCTACAGAGGATGTATTGAGAGCATCCTGTACAACTGCATCACTATCTAGTACCACCTTTGTCCGCAAGACCCCACAGAGGAGAGTGAAGTCAGCGGAGAAGATTATTGGGGGCTCTCTTCCTGTCATGAAGGACATCTACAGCACTCAATGCAGGCGAAAGGCAATAAACATTGTGAAGGACTCCACACACCGCTCACGTAAACTGTTCTCCCTTGTGTCATCTGGTCACCTTAGCACTCAGGTTGTTAGTCCAGTTTGGGCATTAGGTATTTCCCCCCCCCCCCACAAGCCATCAGGCTCATAAATTCCCAGAACATATGTGGATAATGTACTGTGGACTTTTACTGTATATGTCTTAATATTTTAATATTTCAATGTGCTTAACTTCTATTCTATCTTATTTATGTAAATATGGTCCATGGTCCTGGAGAAAAACGCTATCTTGTCTTTACCGTGCGAGCATGGTATGAACAATAAATAGAGGTGACTTGACTTGATTTAAAATGTACTGACGTCCCAAAGAAATATATGAAATGTACTATAATTTATGTAAGGCCATAAATCCAGAGGGAAATATTTTGTGCATCATTGATTAAAATATGCCAATCACCACCCATCCCCCTCCAAACACCTTCCATCTCATTGCCACTCAGAACTGATGACTCGCAGCAATGGTGAGAAGTCCTGAGTGCTTCTGATATTGATACATTATTTAAAAAAAAACTATATCAGCCTTAAAAGATTTATAAGGCCCTAAATACTTACAAATATTTTTTTTTAACCCTGTAATAAACTCTCGTAAAATTTCCCTCAATTAAAATCTCCACTAAAGTTTATGCAAGTTACTTTGCTTCTTCAGGCTTCCCCACTGTTCTCCATGAAGAGCACCCAGGAAAACATCAATGAGCAGATGACCGCAGCTTCAGAACTTCTGTAATCATAATTGTTCCAGGTAAAATATCATTTTAGTTCTGAATGCTGTAAATTCCTTACAAAATCTGATCAAAATCACTGGTGAATTGATTTACACTCAAGTTTTAAAAAAAATAATGTACAACAGCAAAAGCAATTACAGAAAATAGTAAAGATTTTCCTTTATCAAGAAAAAGTACTTTCAAATTTCAAGTTTCAAACCACTTTTTCTAGATACAAGTAAACTTTTACTATCTAGCTTGGTAGTCAAATATCCCAGTTGGAAAGAGTTCAGATTGTAGCGGAGTCGCTACTGCTACAGCCAACTTATAGCTCACAGTTATAGTCCCTGGACTGTAGCTTAAGACTCGTGGAAGAAAGAAGACCCGCACACTGGTAGAGTGTATTCAACACTGAGTTTATTCAGGGGCACCTTTGCCTTTTAAAGTGAGCCTGGCTGTGTCACCCCTGAGGCTTGGCTTGAGTGGGCCGGCCATCAATTGGTTGGTTCCAGCATCTGGGCCCTGATTGGGCCCCCTGGGATCCACCAGCAGAGATTGGCCAGTTTCCCGCTTCCATCGGCAGCCTATGGAATTGAGCGTCTCAGCCTGTGTCACCGCATTCGATGATCCTTTCTGGTGCACTATGGGGTCGGATGGGTGATGGGCTGGTCAAAGTCTAAGAAGACTGGTTTCAACCGATGGTTGAAGGTCGATGGTAAAAGTCTCCTCTCTGCCACTAATTTCCAGAACACAGGTGGAGCCATTGTTTCTTATGAGATGGTATAGGTCCTCATAAGGTCTCTGGAGAGTTGGCTGGTGTGCCCCGTGCCGAACAAATACAATCCGCCAAGTTCTTGGGGATATACCTGTAGGGCTGGCTGTGGGGTCTGGGCTTGGTGGGGGCCAGGGTGCCTAGGCACACACAAAACCAGGACAGTGTAGTCACTGGGGGCTCCCCTAAGTCCTCAGGGGTCATTACAAATTCATCCGATATGACCAGGGGTGCACTGTAGAGCAATTCAGTGAAGGATGCCTTGAGGTCCTTCTTGGGTGCAGCTCGAATTCCTAACAGGACCCAGGGAAGCTCATCAGCCCAGTTAGGTCCAGTCATCCTTGCCATTAAACCTGCCTTGAGGCGTCTGTGGAACCTCTCCACCAACCTGTTGGCCTATGGGTGATACGCTGTGGTGTGGTGGAGTTAGGTCCCCAGGGTCCACAGACTAGAAGTGAATTGGGCCCCTCTGTCTGAAGTGAGATGTTCAGGGACCCCGAAACACACTACCAAAGTGTGGACACCTCCAATAGTAGCACCACCTCGAGCTATCTGGTCACCTGGTCGACCAGTGTGAGGAGGTAGCGTGCACCACTGGACACAGGTAGGGGCCCCACAATGTCAACGTGCACATGGCTGAATCAGCAATGTGTGGGATCAAATGTCTGTGGGGAGGGCCTTGGTACGATGGGTCTGAATTTTGGATGACTGGCAACGAGTACAAGTCCTGGCCCATAGCGTGTCCTCTTTGAGGAGGCTGTGCCAGACGTACCTGCTCACCACCATCTTAGCAGTAGTCCTGATGGTGGGGTCAGCCAAGTTATGGACCAAGTCAAACTTGCCTCCTCTGTGCGGCTGGACAACAGGGCGAGGTTTACCTGTTGAGGCGTCGTAGAGCAGCGTTCGATCGCAGGGGGAAATCTGGATGTCCTCCAGGTGTAAGCCAGTGAGCACTGTCCAGTACGCTAGAATGTCAGGGTCTGCCTGCTAAGCCTCTGCCAGAGCCATATAGTCCATGCCAGGGTTAGGATTGGGCACCGCTAAGATAGCCTGCTTGGATAGGGCGTCGGTCACAACGTTGGATTTACTGGCTATTTGCTCAACGTCCGTAGTAAATTCAGAGTTGTAGGACAGGTGCCGTTATTGCCTGGCTGACCACGGATCGGACACCTTACATAAGAGGCTTGTGGTCCACGTAAATTTTGAACTTCTTGCCCCCCAGTAAGTATCAAAAGTGCCGAATTGCCAAGTAACATTTCTCTGTCAAAGGCACCGTACTTAGCTCTGTTGGCCTGCGGTGTTTACTGAAAAAGGCCAGCGGTTGCCAGCTGTGCTGGAGGTATCTATGGTGTGAACAGTCAGGGCGCCTATCCTGGAGTGCACAAGGAGGGTGGCATTGCCTAGGGCATTTGTTGGCCTCTTGGGTCCATTATAAGATTTTATTGGGCCCTGCCATGAGGGGAAAGAGTGGGCTCATGACACATGCCGCTGCAGGTATGAACCAGTTATAGAAGTTGGCCATACCTGCAAACTCCTGTAGCCCTTTCACTGTTGAAGACATGGGAAAAGCGCGGAGAGCCTCCACCTTCGTTTGCAATGGTCTGGCCCCATGACCATCGATCTGATGGCCCAGGAAGTCAATAGTTTTTTGGCCAAATTGGCACTTGGCTGGGTTGATGATGAGGCCAAAAATCGCTCATCCTGGAGAACAGTTGCTGTGTGGGTGGCGGGCTCGGCGTGGATGTGGCTGGCAATTAGAATATCGTTTAGGTCACCACTGTAGCAGTGTCAATACTGCTACAGCCACCTGGACTATAGCTCAAGACTCACGCAAGAAAGAAGGGATGCACACTGGTCGAGTGTATTCCACTCTGAGATTATTCAGGGGCAGCTCTGCCTTTTATAGTGTGCTCGGCCGCATCACCACCAGGGCGTGGCTTGACCGGGCCAGCCATCGATCAGTCAGTCCAGCATCCGGGCCACGATTAGGTCACCTGGGATCTGCCAGCGGTGATTAGCTACTTTCCTTGTTCCACCGGCATCCTATGGAAACTGGCAACTCAGCCTGTGCGAGGTCCTGCCGGTCGCCACGTTTGATGGCCCTTTCAGTGTGGGCCTGAGGCACGGGCCGTGGGCTGCTACAAGATCATCAGTACGTTGGCCATTCTGCCATCTATTAAATCAGATTATTGTTGATCTCCACTTTAACTCCTATTGGGCCTTGGTTGAAGCCCAGGGTTATTTATTAGGGGACATTCCAATCAGCTGGAAACATGACAGATTTTCTACTGCTGCAAAAGCAATGGCTCATACTCTCAAATTGCCATGATGTACAAACCTTAGTTCAATAATTTTCTTATTAATTTGGACAAGATATATTTTGTATGTTATATATTTTATGTTACACGGTGATGCCTGCTGGAATTGCTGTAATAGGAGCTTTGCCACAGGTGCGGACCCAGGAGAGTGGGGAGCGCAGACACAGCGGTGCTCTGTATGGTTTACTGCTCAAGGTAATTTTGTCAACTCTGTACAGGCTTTATAACAGTGGTTCCCAACCTTTTTCTTTCCAATCACATCACACTTTAAGTATTCTCTGTGTCATTGGTGCTCTGTGATGAGTAAGGGAATTGCTTAAGGTGGAAGGTGGGTGGGTAGGGAAGGTTGAGAACCACTGCTCCAGACCCAATTGTTACCAAAATATTTTGCTTGAGAAAAATTGTCATTGGCCCATTTCCTTCGGAGTTATGAAACCGTGCACATAACAAGTCAATTAGGCACAATTAAAAACAATGGTTTTCAAATTTATTTCTTTCCACCCACCTACCACCTTAAGCAATCATTTACTAATCACAAAGCACCTATGGCAAAAGGATTATTTAAAGTGGTATGTGAGTTGGAAGAAAAAGGTTGGGAACCACTGCTTTATTAAATGGCTTGTCAAAGAAGCAATGGTGTTTTTATTTTAAATCCTACAACCTCTGTATGTGCCCAAGATGACAGTACCTGTGCTGGGCAGCATTCAACAAGTGTGGGAGAACAGTGGACCGGAAGACCACCCCCACCCTTCATTGAAAAGAAGCATAGGAGATGACCCTACGGGATAGTGACCATGGCAGCTGACTGGAGAGAGGCTAAGTGGCTGAAGGACACACACACTGTGGGCTGTAGGTAACTTTCACTTGAAGGACCCACATAGACTGCAGGTTGCTGGAGACTGGCTTACAGGAACTAGGTATCAGAACCAGGATTCAAGAGATTTCTGAGGGCTTGGGCACCAGAAAGGCACTGAAGGCTTCCTGATTACATCAGAGGTTCGGATCTGGATCTTGGGTTGCCAAAAATTCGAACTGGAATCTGCATAGCTACAGAAGCTGCACACACTGGAGACGATTCCATGGATGCTCAGTGATTCTGAAGGGACCCTATTTGGCTTCTCCTTCTCCTATTGTTAGGGGCACCGGGCAATGCTCATGGTTACTCTTTGTTTGACTTACGGCAGATGAAAGTTGAAGTATATCACATATATTACATTTTTAATGTATTATTACTTGACAATAAAAGGAAGCTTTGCACCTTTATTTCAGTTATCGGTTGATTCAACCTAATTTCACATATTTGAGGTTCAAATTGATTTCAAATGTTTCTTGTATCTTGTGACTAATAAACAATTCCTTTTGTTGCTACACTTGAAACTGCTTTTATATATCGCGGCTTTAAATTTATGTCTCTATGTCCTTATGCATTAAAGGCCAATACATCATTTCAATAGCTTTCATGAGGCAAGTTAAGTTCTGTTGTGGCTGGTGTGAAATCTATGCTTCATTGCTTCTCTCTTGAATTGATATAACTGCTTTATCTCTTTTGGCTATCATTCATTTCTGAATAATAAACTCACATTTTATAATTAATTTGTAGGTTGTGGGTTGGACAGTCAAAGCCAGCATTTACTACCCAATAGTAATTGTGCTACAGATGGTGAAAAGGTGCTGATGACTTAGACAGCTATAATCTGCGTTGGTGAAGATATTCTTAATGTACTTTGAGTAACAAATGCCAAATTCAAGCTCGGTCATCCTTGCTTCATCAGACATATTCTCCAATACAGGAAAGATCTTGATTAATCACCTCTGCATCTCCTCTCAAGCCTCCACATCCTATAAAGAGGTGGCCAGAACTGAACACGATACCTAGTTGTGGTCTAATCAGAGTTTTAGAGAGTTGGAACATTACTAGCAGCTTTTGAACTCTTGGAATTTTGTACAGCTCCTATGAGATCACTCCTCATCCTTCTTTGCTCCAAGGAATAAAGCCACAGTCGGCTCAAGCCCTCCCTACAGCTCAAGACCCACAGGTCCGGGTGACATTCTCATAAAACTTGTCTGCACCCTTTCCTTCTTGACCACATCTTGCCTATTGCACAGACACCAAAACTGAATACAATTCTTCAAATGGGACCCCACCAATGTCTTGTACAACTGCCATAATGACCTCCCAACTTCTAAACTCAATATTCTGACTGATGAAGGCCAAAATTCTGAAAGCCTTTTTGCTTACCCTGTGGTCTACCTGTGACACCACTTTCAAGGTGTGATGTAAAACCTCATATTTTTCTGAATTAAATTCCATCTTCTCTGCATCTGCCCAACTGATCAAGATCCTGCTTGGAATCTTTGGCAACCATCTTCACCATATTTCCAAACTTGATATTTATACCATGTAGATTTTCATATAAATGATAGATTTGAAACAGCAATGAGCTCAGCACTGAACCCTGTGGCACACATCACAGGACTGTCACAGACCTCCAGTCCATAAAACAACCTTCCATCATCTCCCTCTGTTTTCTTGCATGATTCAATTTTCTATCTCCCTTTAGATTCCATGCAATCTAACCTTACAGAGCAGGTCACCATGCAGAATCTCATTGAATGTGTGGTTGAAATCCATATATACAACATCTGTGCTCTGACCCATCAACCTTTTTGATCACATCTTCAATACTTCAATCAGATTTGTGAAACATGACCTCCCATGCTGCCTGTGCCCCACTTCACCACTCCACTCACTTAATCTAATATCACTTTGCCCTCCAATCTCTCTGCACTAGTCCCAATCTCACTATCAAACGAGCAGAGAATAGTGGTGCTGTTGTGTCCTGGTGCACTGATCTCTACCTTGTCAAAGCCAGACGACAGCTCTCACACACCTCCTCTTACTCACCCCTTCAACATAATCCGAGCAATCATCATCAAGCCATCATCTCACATAGAATATTCGAACATAAATTCCAGTCAAGTTCTTTCCATGGCCTCCCACCTTAGTGTTTCCCAATTGTGCACTCCCCAATTCTATCTTTTACCCAAGTTCCACAAACCTAATTGTCACAATAGACCCATTGTTTTCATTCAATCCTGCCCCATTGATCTGGTAGCTATCTCTATCAACTCCTTTTTGTCCCCCCAGGTCCAGTTCCTCCTCACCTCTATCAGAAATATCTCACTCTCTCCATCACGTCAACAATTTCTGGTTCCCTGTACTCAACCATCTAATTTTCACCATGGATATTCAATATCTATACAATTCCATGGCCCATACTAAAGGCCTGAAAGCTCATCATTTCTCCCTCAACAACTGAACCAACCAGTCCCCCTGCACCACCACCCTTCTCGACTGGTAGGATATGTCCTCAACCTCAATAACTTTCCTCTGGCTCATCCCACATTCTTCAGGTCAAATGGGTAGAAATGGTTACCTACATTGGCCCCAGCTATGGCTGCCATTTTGTTGGCTAAGTGGGGAAATCCAGGCTACAAGATTAGACAAGTAAGGTTCCTTAACTCTTCTTACACTTGGTTGATGGCTATATTGGTGCTTCCCCACGCACCTATGATTAGGTCGTCAACTTCATCCACTTAGCTGCCAATTTCCACCCTGACCTCAAATTCACTTGGTGCATCTCTACCAACACTCTTCCCTTTCTCTAGTCCTCTGTCTCTATCTCAGGGCACAAACACTCAGTAGTCATTTTCTGCATACCCACCAACTCGCACAGTTCTTTACATTCTGTTCTCTGTAAGGATTCTAATTCTTTCCAGCAATTCCTTCATCCATGTGGTATCTGCTCCCAGGATGATTTATTTCATGTGCGTTCATTAGAGATGTCCTTCAAAAATCATGGTTTCCCCCTCTAGTACCATCAATTTGACCGTCACTCGCATATCCTCCATTTCTCGAACATCTGCCCAAAACCCCCTCTACACCCACATGCAACAAGGACAGAATTCCCCTTTACCTCACCTACCACTCCACCAGCCACCACATCCAATATATCATCCTCCACAATTTTTGCCACCTACGTGATCCATTCACTAGACACATCTTCCTCTCTCCTCTCCTCTCCACCTTCCGCAGGGATCACCCCCTTCATGACTCCCTCATCCACTCATCCCTTCCTACTAATTGGACCCTTGGTACCTACCCCTGTGACCACAGTAAATTCTCCACTGTGCCCACACTTCCTCCATCACCACCATTCAGAGCCTTTCCAAGTGAAACAATCTGCATCGGTCATCTACTGGAACCAGTGCTCCCGTTGTGGCCTCCTTGTACATCGGAGAGACTAGATGCAGACTGGGAGATTTGCATTCAGCATCTTTGCTCTGTCTGTTGTAGTAGTAAGGATCTGCCAGTGGCCACCAATTTTAATACCCTGCCCCATTCCTATGCCAACACACCCATCCATAGTCTCATACACTGCCTAAATGAGACTACTTGCAAATCATATCCCTGCTGGGCACCCTCCAATTAGATGGCATTAACATGAACTTCTCCACATTCCATTCAGCCCTCCTCCCACCCAGTCCCAGTCTTTCTTGCTTCCTATCCCTATGTCTCCATTCTTCCAGCCCTACATTCACAGAACTATCCCCCTCCCCCGATCAGTTCTCAGCTTTTCTCTCCTGCCCTCATATCTATGTCCACCTATGGCCTCTTTCCTGTTTCTCCCCATGCCCCTTCTTCTCCCCTGCCCCAACCTTTTTATTTAAGTGCCTGCCAGCTATCTGCTCAGACTTTGTCGAAGGGTTCAGCCTGAAAACTTGGTAATATATCTTTGCCTCCTCTGGAAGTTGTGGGACCTGCTGAGTTTCTGCAGCCCTTTTTGTTTTTTAACAAAATATCAGCATAGATTCAGCCTGTGTGTTTCCCTCCACCTCTTCTCAAATAGAGATGCAGCATTTGCCACTCTCCAGTCATCTAACACATCATGTGTTCATAACAATGATTCATAAATCTCAACCAGGGAACCTGCAATTTCCTCTCAATCGTTCTGCAATGTCCTTGGATATATCTGACTAAAATCTTTAATACCAATGAGGCTGAATTATGCGTGTCTTTTTGTTTGACTTCAGTGGAAAATAAGGTGACATTTAACAGTCTGCTAACATGTTATTACTCATTTTACATAAATGCACAAAGTCAATACCTACCCCATTGCCTTTAAGGTAGAGAGTAAACAAATAACATTTTAAAGACCGGAATCATTTTTTGGAAGTAATTAGGCATCATGGGGTCATGGGTTAGAAGGGCCTGTTTTTCTAAAAAAATTCGTACAATCATTCTGTAGAATGCGTAAACATAGCAAAATCACATGAACTGGAAGAGAACATAATTAAAGTTTGCATGTTATCCCATAAGTAATTTTGATGAATAATATTCCCATTTTGCATAAGCTGGCCCAACTTCTGTGTTCATAGAATTACGTGTAGCCTGGGAATGATTTTAAGTACACAAATAATGCACAGCTTAATTTAAAAATAAGGCAAATGTACAGAAATTTATTGTTTTTGTTATGTGACTGATCTTGATTTTGACAGTCTCTCAATCTTTCCTGTAGTCAATCATATTCCTCTGTTCCTGGCTGCTGAAACCTCAATCCAAGGCCTGTCAATTTTAAAAATCAATGAACTCTCTGTTTTGTCCCTTAATTGTGGCCTTAATTCTTATTTTGTTCATTTTGTGTCAACTTCCTTCACCTTTCTGTTATTAAAAAAAGGTATTGAGATGCCTGCTGCACATGTAGTCTTTTCTTGTAATATGGTTTTCAAATGCAGTAATTACTTGAATATCAATCATCTTGGTTTGACAGTGATTAATCCAGTAAATGATGGTCTCATACTTCAGAGAATTCAAAATTTTAAATTATAGATCCAACAATTCAAATGCATAAAACGCAACAAAGTGAAATAAAATGTTAAATACATTTAAACAAGAAGCATAAATCCCAATTTATTTTGCTGCTTCAAAGATCTCTTGCAGGCTAAAGAAACATCTTGCAAAAAAAAATAGAGGCAACCTATGATACCGGTGACCAAGAAAATCTAAGTGCTTCATTTGCAAAAATGTAGCAAGTAGCATATGTATTTAGTTTTTTAAAAATAATAATTATTATTGGATTTTGTGAAAAAAATATAGCAAATTATCTGAATTAATTAAAAACACCAAGATGTGTAACAGAGTAAGTGGTCTGAATCAGAATAAATAATGCAACAATAGAAAGAATAAATGGACAGAACCTGGATTTCCTCCCCGATAGACCAGAATCAGGATTAGTCACAACATCTCCTCCACCATCTCCATCAATACTAGAGCACCATAGGGCTGCATTCTTAACCATTTGCTCTACTGACTTTACACCTATGATTGAGCACTTGGTATGACAACAACACTATCTACAAATTCCCTGGCGATACCACGATAGTGGATTGTTTTAAAAAGGAGCGATGAGTCAGCATACAGGAGGGAGTTTGAAATCTTGGCCGAATGGTGTACCAACAATGATCTCATAATCAAATGTCATCAAAACTAAGGAGCTGATTGTTGACTTCAGGAAGGATAAACCAGATGTGTACGATCCAGTGATCATTGGGGGATCACAGGTGGAGAGGGTGAACAAATTTAAGTTCTTGGGAGACAAAATCTTGAATAATCTTTCCTGGTCCGAACACTAGAAAGTACACCAGCCCCTCTATTTCCTCAGGAATTTGCGAAGTTTGGTTTGACAACAGAAACCCTGGCAAATTTCTATAGATCTGTAGTGGAAAGTATGCTGACTGGCTGCATCATGGTCTGGTATGGGGACACCAATACCTCTGAGTGTAAAGCCCTGCAAAAGGTAATGGACACAGCCCAGGACATCACTGAAAAAGCCCTCCCCACCAACGAGAACATCAATGGAAAAGAGAGCAGTATGAGAGCAGCAGCAATCATCAAGGATCCACACAACGCAGTACACACTCTGTTCTCACTGCTACCATCAGGAAAAAGATATATTTGCCACAAGACTCACACCACCATGTTCAGGAACAATTGCCACTACTCCACCATCAGATTTCTTAACAATAAACTCATTTAAGGACTCTTTTCCACTTTATTGTTTGTTTTTCTTTCCTCTCTGTATTGCACAGTAGTTTACATGTGTACTTTGTGTACAGTTTTTTTTCCACTATCAATATTTCTAATTCTGCCTGGCCAGCAAGATTAAAGAATCTCAGGGTTGTATATGATGCCATGGTTGTACTCTGACAATAAATCTGAAATCTGAAAATAGCAGTTTGAATTGGGCAAATTTAAACTCATCTACATAAATCAGGGTATATTTCATAATAAGAAGTTTGAAATTATGAGTCGTCGTAAAGACTAATAGAACATTCAGCTTGATATCAAGGGATTTGAAATACAAAGAGGTGAAAGTTCTGCAATTGTTGTACCAGATACACATCTATGTTCAGATCTGGAAGCCAGACTTCAGGAAGAATACTTTATACAACTGTACTCTTGGTGAGAACCCTTACCTGCCAACAATGCAGAAAATTGCAGTTTCTCCAGCCATTAATGTTAATGGCTGGAGAATTACTGGGAACAAACCCAACTTCCTATTTCTTTTTTTCTGTTGCATTGAAAAAAAAATTAGGACCTAACGATTAAAAAAAAAAGATATTCCAGATATTTGGGGTCAAACAGATCTTAAAAACACACCTTGTCTTTTGCATGTATTTAGAAAAAAAAGTTAAATTCTGATGACCTTAAATTACAGACAAACAACACATTCTTTTGTCTAAAATCAATCACCTGACCCTAAAGTAGATCTTCTCGGCTTACTCCACCATTTCCTTCTAAACTCCATTTCTTGCCGACAGTGGCGTAGCTAGGACGCATGCAGGAGGAGTGACCCCCTTCCCCTGAGCACATTTGTTCAAAAGTGGCACCTTTTTGAACTGTGTGCTCATCAGTAATGGATTAATCATTAGCTTAGGCTAAGTAGGTTCAAGTCTAGGGGCTAGGAAGTGGTGTGTGGCCGGGGGGAAGGGGTGGGGTGGGGGGGGAGTGTGGGTGGGAGAGACAGGAAATTGGTTATAGCAATTGCTGATTGGTGGCAAGTGGTTTTTCAGACCTGTCATTGATTCAAGCCCTGGCTCAGAAAGTTGACTGTTCTATTTCTCCCACTGAGTGGATTGTGTTCAGCTTCAGACCATGCCATCTGCCGTCTCCTGGTGTGCTTCCAGTCATAGATATCAATAGTGTAAGCTCCCTGCTGATTGAGCACATTTGGCCCTTCAGCTATTAGCTAGCATGGATCAGGGTTTGCATGCCGTGCATGCATGAATCACGGCGAACCCAAGGCATGAACCAATATTCTATTTATGCTTGAAGTAAATTGGAGAGCTGTGAGTAAAATTTTTTATTTAAAAACTGAATTCAGTAGATTCAAATCGTGCCCCACAATTCAGGTAGGCCGAGGGGAGGATTCGGGAGTCGGGAGTTCCAGTGTGCGGTAGGCTGAGAGGAGGGTTTGGAGTCAGATGTCATATAATTTCTTCAATGCTTCAGCCCACTGGTGGGAAATATTTGTGGGTCATCCAAATATATACATTTGCTTTAGAATTTATCTATCCTTAATGATTTGTCCTTAACTGTTCAGGTTAGCGTTCATTTTAGGCACCGAAGAGGATCAAATTCAAAACCTATTTGTACTCAACAATAAGCAATGAGAAACTTAGACATCTGGCACTCATGTGCATTGAATGAGATATGCTTTGATCTGATGATTTACATGTTATCACCAACACTTTAGAAAACCAAAAAATCATGGAAATTATTTAAGTACAAATGTAAAGAAAATGAAAAATAAATGAATAAAAAGGCTGTAATTGATTCATATAACTTCATATTATACATGTAGTACATTATATATAGTACAACAATATAAGCTACTGTAACATAACTTAACATCATTTTATTCTATTCAATGAATGGTGGGGCAGATGGGCAAGGTCAGAGGACCCTTACTAAAGCTCAGCCTAGGGGCCCGAGTGATGGTTAATCTACCACTGGTGCTCACTGCTGCTCACAGTCTCCTGTGATAAGCTGATGGCCCACCAGTGCATCACAGGAGACTGAGCAGCAGTGAGCACACAGTTAAAAAAGGCGCCACTTTTGAACAAATGAGCTCAGTCAGGGGAAGCTGGCATCTGGGGAAGAATAGCTCTGAAGATATTTATTTCTCCTTGGCTTTCAAAATTACAATAAGGAGTTATAAAAGATGTAAGTGCAACCAAAATAATATAATGTTGGAAGAGAGAAGAGAACATCAAGTTATAGGCTACCCATGAATTTTGTATTGTTTACATTTGGGCACCTGTAGCCTAGCCAATGCACTTTCCTTGCTCTATTACCTTGGGTGCAATCGTCATTCCCCTGACTTTTGATACTATCATAGATTTTTTTTTGGAAAAGGCATGCCATAGAGAAAAATACTAAGAGGATGAAACCATCTGGGTGGGTCAGAAAGAAGATGAAAGAAGTTGAAAATCGAAGAAAATAATTGTCAAAATGTTAGAGAGTGGACATTTGGAAAACACATGACATCTGCTGCGACAGAGGTGGAATGCTCTAAACCTACCTTCAACCTGGGGCCAGTAGATGGAGATGGTGCTCAGGCCGTTGTGGTTGCATCTGAGGTGAAACCTTCTAAAGACTTTGCTAGTACTTACTTTTGGCCACAGGTGGTGGAAGTGGAACCGCTAATGTGAGCACTTCAGCAGACTATCGACCAGAGGACAAAGATGACACAGTAAGACCTTGTGCGATCATTGACACACACATGGAATACCCAACAAATCCACACCTGTTTTGTGAAACACCTGATCTAGTACATGATCTTCTTGAATTAGGCCCTTGTCAGTCACGTCTTAAAGATAATTTTGACAGTTTTCCAAAAGATGAAGCTGGACGTCATTTCAGTGCATCTTGGTACAAGAAACATGTTAAGTGGTTGTGAAATGGACGGGCACTGGCTGGTTTACTCATCAAGAGCAAACACGATGCTTTGTTTTGCTTGTTGGCTTTTTGCAAATTGGTCGGATGGATGGAGTGATCCAAAAACTTGTTGCATGATTTTTGTTAAAGGTGCATACAAAATTGAAAAACATGAAAAAAATGAGTCACTAAAGAGCAGAGAACACTGTTTTCCTAACCAAATTTCATTTGTTCAATGACAGAACTGTCGTTGCTGTCCTTGTATTGGTGGAAAGAGATGGATAAAAATAGGATGATTTTAAACCATGTTATAGATGCGATTCTCTATTTGGGAAAACAGGGAATGGATTTCATGGTCATCATGAGTATAAGATTCATCAAGTACAAATTAAGGCCTTTTTTTGGAACTTATTAAATTTTGCCAAAAAATTATGCATTACAGGAACAACATGTATTAGAGTGATCGAATTGCAACATATCTCAGCCCTAGCATACAAAATGATCTGATACACTCCTTATCGACACTGGTTCTATCCAAGATAACAGCTGAAATCAAGGTGGCTAAGTACTTTGCAATAATTGTTGACTCTACAATTGTTATCCACAGAACTGATCAATTTTCTTTTCACTGCAGTATGTAACAATAACCTGTGATGCAGTGGAACAATTTATACAATTCGGCAAGGTCTGAAGATTTTTTCAGCCATTTTCTTCCAGCAATCAAAACCTTAAGGCTGTCAATATCTATGTGTTACAGCCAGTCTTACGACGTCGGGTGCAATATCTGGCCTCCAAACAAAGACTGGGGAAGTTGCTCCAAATGCACTGCTGTGCACATAATTTAAATTTGGTTCTAATTGATGCAGTAAGCTCCAATATTCAAATCAAGTTGTTTTTTGGAACTCTAGAAAGTGTCTATACCTTTTTTCTTGGCAGTTTACTTCGTCTTTCAGTACTAAAAGAAGAACACCACAATCATATCAAATCTTTTATACCGACTCTGAAGAAATGAGATGGGTGTCCAGGAAATCAGGAGGCAGAGATAATCTTGCAGAATTTACCAGCACTAGTCGTTGCTCTGCAAAGATTTCTGGATGATGAGATTTTTACAAAACTGTATTCTAAACAGCTCGCTGAGGCAGAAGGTATACTGGAAGTACTCTCCACCTATGAATTCATAGTTGTTCTTATATTCCAGAGTAAAGTATTAGACAAGGCTTTCAAATTACCTATATGTTTACAGAAAAGTAGTCTCGTTCTGGTAACGGCTTCTCATTTGATTCAGCTTTTTGAAAAAGTTCCGAAAAACATGTGAAATCAATATGAATCTCAATTCAAACAGATTGAGAATGAAGCTTCCCAGTTGGCGAGAAAATGTGACATTAATTCAGAAATACGAGCAGCACACAGAACATAAAAGAATAAGATTCCATGAAGAAATTGCAGAGGATGAAATAATATTTGATACCTGAAAGAAATTCATAGTTGAATCCTATTTAGTGTCCCTAGATTCTGCACAAGTAAAAGATTTGAGCATTTTAAAAATGTGGGGGGCTTCCAAATTTAGTGGTTTAGATCCAAGTATTTTGACACTGCAGATAATGTGAACAAATTCGAATTTTTAGAAGGCAAGTATTTGTCGACATTGACAGTCAAATTAGGTGGGGAGGGGGGGGAGTCACGTGGTGGATCGCGCCATTTAGTTCAGAGGATCGGACTCTCACGAGAGTGGGAGCCTGGAGGGCGTGAAGGGGTCCATGCAGTGGATTGGCAACACGAGGCTGGGCGATTTATTTTCCTTTCTCTGAATCAGTAGGTCGGCTCATGTTTTTAACTGAGGATAACAGCATCTGAACTGAACAGTTGAATTATTAAACTTAATGTTTGGACCTAATTGTTAACCAATTAAACTTAGTGTTTGTACAACTCACAAATGACAACACTGTTTCATTTTAAATACAAAAATAAAAATTATGCACTTCATTTAAAACTGTATTGTCCTTAAGTTCCTTGTGTTTTGATGTTAAATACAAAATAGAAATGTATAATGAATATAAAGTTATTTGGTATATGTCGTGGATGTGCTCACCTCAATTTCCTTTGTGTGCTGGTTGTAAAATGTATGTGCGTGCGCGCACACCACAACTTTGCAGGAACAATGGTTGTGCCATCTTTTTTATGTGCTCGCTCCCCCTTACGTTAAATCTGGCTATACCCCTGGCCAACGACTTTCTAATTCTATTTTGTATTTGAACACATTTTTGCAGAGAGGAGTAAACATTCATTGTAATAACAATATCTGGTTGTTAAAACACTAAGTAAATTAGATTTCAGACTTGGAATTTAGAAGCTTCTATTTGCTACTAATTACTAATGCTACTTCTCTTTCATGATGCTGGACTGGGACTGCAGTTGAGAAAAGCAGGGAAATTCTGAAGTTTAGGGGAGAGGGAAGTTTTTTTTTCTCTCTAGAGGGTAGTGGGTGCCTGGAATGTATTGCCAGGGCTGGTGGTTGAGGCTGGTACAACAGGAACATTTAAAAGACTTAGATAAGCACATGGATATAAAAAAAAAAGAAGGGTTCTGGACTGTGAGGGAGGTGGAATAGGTTTTTATTGGTCACCACAACGTCGTGGTCCAAATGACTTGTACATTACTGTCCTATATGTCGAAGTTTGACAATGACACAAGCATTGTAAACTTCTGGCAATCATTTAAAATATGCTCAAGTAGGAGACCATCCAATTCAGATCAAAAGGATCAAACAAAATGCATTTTAAATGATGAAAATTGGTATGAGTGGATGACCTTGATCTATATACATAGATTATTAAATCATCCTGTCTTTGTGGAAGAAAATAATTTAAAGAAGCTGATGGAACCTTGGACTTCAAATATGGAACTCAAAGAATTCGAAGTAGTGCAACAATAATAGAAATCTCCTGTAAGATCATACTTAGAATACTCTGAGATGAGATCTGGTGACGATAAATTGACTTTATTCCCTTTTCACAGACGCTGCCTAACTTTTGCAGCAGATCCAGCATTTCCTGCTTTTATCCAAGAATATTACAGAAAATACTGGGAAATATGCACGATCCTATTACAGCGGGAGCGACCTGGGCTCGAATCTGGTGCTGTCTGTAATGAATTAGTATGTTCTCCCCGAGTCTGGTTTCCTCCCACCTTTCAAATTATATGGGGCTTATAGGTTAATTGGTGTATTTGGGGCAGCACAGGTTCCTGATCAGGAAAGGCCTGTTACGGTGTTCTATGTCTTAATTTAAAACTACTCTCAGTAGTTCAGTACAACTCAGGAAAGATATTTTGGCATTGGATGGAATGTGTCACCTTCAACAACCACTCCTACTTGGTCTATTCTATTCCCACTCCAATCTCCCCAATCTTTGCTTTCCCACACTATTTCAACAGTAAGATCAAGGAACATTACCTCCGTCTTATCTCTGAGCTTGTGCAACCATTGGGATTTAATGTTGAATTTAAGAACTTTATATGATGATCCTTTCTGTTTATTTCAGAACTACCCAGTTCTGAGGCACGGTTACTCATAAGACTCATTTATTTTCTTTCAGCAAATGTTACCTGATTCGTGAGTATTTTCAGAATTCTCTTTTTTTAGTTTTCTGTCCCCCATTATTCCACCATGGTTTTTTTTGTCTTTTACTTCAAAAGATATGTGATTCATTGGGACAATAATGGTTTACATAAAATCACAGATGTTCCTTTGTTTTTCTGCCTTCCTCCTTTTTACATTTTCGCCTCACCTGTCTGAGACCCTTTGTCCTTACCCCTGCAAGCATAAGAGGGATAACACTTGCTCTAACACTTCCTCTCTTATCACCATCCATGGGCCAGAACAGCCCTCCTGGTGAGGCTAAGATTCATGTGCAGCTCCAGGAACCTTGTACACTGTATTTAGTGGTCTCAGTGTGGTCTTCTCTGTGAGAGTAGGACCAGTGCAGACCTGGCAAATGTTTCACAAACTCTGCTCTCTGTCTGCAGATGTCAACCTGAGCTCCCAGTTTGATGCCATTTCAACTCCCCTTCCTATTCCCACACCTTCTTCTCTGCCAGAAAGAGGCCCAACATGATATAGAGCAGTGGTTTTCAAACTTTCTACTCTCATACCACCTTAAGTAATCCCTATGCCACAGGTGCTCCATGCAAGGGATTACTTAAGGTGATACATGAGGGGGAAGGAAAGGTTGAGAATCTTTGCTTTAGACTTAATTGTTACTGGAATATTTTGCTTGAGAAAAATTGTCGTTGACCCCTTTCTTTTGGAGTTATGGAACTGTGCACATAACAAGTCAATTAGGTATGATTAAAATAATGGTTTTAAAACCTTTTTCTTTCCACTCACATACCACCTTAAGTCATCCCTTACTAATCACAGAGCACCTAAGGCATAGGGAATACTAAAGGTGAGTGGAAAGAAGAAGTTTGAAAACCACTGATCTAGAGGAAAAACTCCTCATATTCTGCTGGGTAATCAGTGGCCTAATGATATGATCCTTACATTTTCAATTTTCGGGGAACAAATCCCTTCTCTTTTCTGCTATTCTTCCTCCCTCTTTCTCTTCTTCTCCCCCAATTTTGTCCCCTTTCTCACCCACCCCCACTCATTCTCATCTCCATTCCTCTTTGGTTCCATCTTCTTCCTCCTCTGTCCCCAACTGGTGTTTACCCTCTGTCCCTGTATAAGGTACTGGTGAGACCGCACCTGGAGTACTGTGTCCAGTTCTGGTCTCCATATTTAAGGAAGGATATACTGGCTTTGGAAACGGTCCAGAGGAGGTTTACTAGGTTGATCCCTGGGATGAAGGGGTTGACTTATGATGAAAGATTAAATCGTCTAGGATTGTATTCGCTCGACTTCAGAAGAATGAGAGATCTTATAGAAACATATAGGATTATGAAGAGTATGGATAGGATAGATGTAGGAAGGTTTTTTGAGCTGGCCGGGGAAACTAAAATGAGAGGACACAGTCTCAAGATTCGGGGGAGTAGATTTAGGACACAGATGAGGAAAAATAGTTTTTCCCAGAGAGTAGTGAATGTTTGGAATTCTCTAACCAGGGAAGTGGTTGAGGCTGCCTCATTAAACATATTTAAAATTCAGTTAGATAAATTTTTACATGATAGAGGAATTAGGGGATATGGGGAGAAAGCAGGTAGGTGGAGTTAGGTCATAAGTTAGATCAGCCATGATCGTATTGAATGGCGGAGCAGGCTCAATGGTTCATTTTTGGCCTACTCCTGTTCCTACTTCCTATGTTCCTATGTTCCCCACCTCTCCCACCCCCTTCATCACATTATATTACTAAAATCACCTCCTCTTCTTCTCAGATTCCAGGATTGGCAAACTCTGTCTCCATTTATCACCTCTTTCCACCCTGTACGACCCATCTTCCTGTCCCCTTTGTTTCTCATGCCCTTCTCTCCCTGTGTCAGACACCTGTTAATCAACTGCCATGGTCCATCCTCCTTCACCTCTACTTGATTTACCAATTCCCAATGCCTGCTGTCCAAAATCTCCCAACCTCTCCTCATTATACAAACCATCTCCCCTCTGCACATTCAGTCTCGATGAAGCTTATCAGCCCAAAATCTTGACAATTTTTCCCACTGATGATGTTGCTCTACTCATAGAATTTTTTTCTGCAAATTTTGCTTTGTTCTTTGGCAGCTTTTGTTCCCTAGACATCAGGTGTGATTATCTGAAAGTAGTGGAGCTCTGGTGGGTCACTTGTCCTCCCTGCCCGAAACTTATTCAGAATTAACATCATCTGTCAATCAAGGATGGACTCCAGCCACCCATTAGTGCACACCTTGCCATTGGCTTGTTTAAATTACCTAAGGTCACTATTGGCTAGGCGCCTAGATCAAAACTGCATATAAACATCAACACAAGGCATATTCTTTCTCTCTGCCTCATGGTCCAAGCTCGGGCATTGTTCCATGCCAGGTGGCTACTGTAGACATCGTTTGAAGTGTTGTGGGTAAGGTGTGCACAACACTTAAACTGATCCATAGTACTGCGATAGATAGAGCAGAGAGCTGAATCCCATGGGTAAGGGAAGCAGGAGTGTATGTGAAAATCCCTGTCCACGGAGTGTGTTCACATGTGTGAGCATGTAGATGTATAGGCAGCCACTGGTATCGGAGTTCAACCTGGGTCAATAGGAATGTCTATATAGTTGAGTATCATTTGACGTTCTTCCCTATTTATCTCCTGTGTGTTCATTAAAGATAACTGTGATTGTAACACTTGTGTCTAGACTTGTCTCTCTGTGAACCCACCAAACCTGATACTCTTCTGAACACAAAAATCTCTATTCTACCATCTCTGGACCTTGGGTAACAAATGTAGGAGCTCAGCTTCTACCTGTCTGTCCTATGTTGTTAAGTGTGGGCTCAGTCATGTTGCCACAAAACAATTCATTTGAGTGACCATGCTGTATCATTTGTAACTCATAAAACAAAATTGTGTAGGGAAATACTTTTGACCAGAATTCAGTCAAGTAGTGGTTTGCATGGAATGTCATCAAGGGCCCAGGGGAAATGAAAATGCCGAATCCTGTAAGTTGGTTCCCTGACCAGATTGTCAAAGTAATTTGTCAGAATGCCTCATCATGTCAGATCTTTCACACACAATTGATGTCTCAATCACACCCTAAACTGCCCTCAAGGTAATTGTCATCCATCTCCACCTAGTACGTGTGATTCTGGAAGGGAACGTTAAGATTTTTGTTGAGATTCGTCTTGAGAGGTTGAAAGATAATCAACTCAGTGAATGATGAGCATAGGTCTGCCCATAGGTTTGCGGTCTTCCAATGTGAGGAGCTACCTGTAAGAGAACTTTGCTGGCTGGCACATTCCCAAGTGCAGGAAGTGCAGGACTACATACTGAGAGACACAGCATGGTGCAGTACCCACAAAACTCTGTGGGAACAGGGCACTGTTTAGGCTCATTCCTCCACTGAAGAACTCTGTAACAGAACTTCTCAAACCAGTTGTTATTGGAATGTTTGAAAAGGAAAACGATGCTTTGTTAATGTAATTTAAATATTTTAAGTTAATATAATGAGTAAAAGGTGAAGAATGGATATTGTACCTTGAATACATGTAATTTGTAGATTTCAGAATTCTCAGAATGAAGTACATTTTTGACAAAAAATTGTAAAATGAGCAATATATAATTAGCCACGCATCGAAATCAATGGAAAGATTTTGAAAATAAATAGGTATAAAAGGCAGGCAATTTATATCATTTCTTTTACACCATATGCTGAAATCAGCATCTCCTTTGGATTTCAAGTTTTAGCAAATCACACTCACATAATCAGATAAAACATATTTCAGAGAATTGTGATAAAGCAAACGAAATGCGAGTTATTTATCTTTGAATTTGCAAAGTTGCTTTCTATCTGTAAATTTAGCATCATTCTCAATCAATGTTTATGCTGGATTTAGGATTAAGGGAAATATGAAGGGTGGCTCTGAGTTATGGAGCAAGAAATCTTCAAAATGTTGAACAATTATCTTCAAATTTCTGTTCATCAAAGGTCAGAACCCCCCAAAAAAATGAAATAAAAATGTTCAAATGATAGTAACTCATGGCACATTAATGTACGTGCTGGGTATAAACATACAGATAAATTACGACATGAAAAAGCAACCTCTACTCAGATGAGCAAATATTTAACCAATGCATCTGATGATGATGTCTGACATTTATGTCTTAAAATTACAAATGGATCTTAATCAGAAATAGAAATTGGAAGGAATAAAATACTGAACTGAACAGAAATGACTGAAAGCAGGTTCACACAAAAGCTACAGGTAAGAAACTTACTGCATCCAGATTTATAAATGTATACAAGTTTGCTACTGTGCTAACACAATCAATGGCTACAGACTATAAAAGATCCATTTCACCTATGGACGGTACTGGAAATAATTCTTAGATATTCATAGCAACAATGATCAGATTGTGATTTATAATAGGCAAATATATTTGAGAGATTTGAAAGGCAAAACATTCACCAAGAAAATCCACACAAAATCCACCAGCATCTGTTACAGAGATCAACAAAACACTTAATTCCATCATTATGTACTTTAACAAAGGTTTCTCTATATTCAACACAACATGCCCCACTGGGGTCACACTGTTCACACCAAACAGGCTTGAGTGAAAAAACAGAGAAACAAATATAAAGAAACACAGAGGGAGTATCATTTTGTTTTTCAATTCCTGTAAGCCAGAACCCAGATTAACAAAAGAATAGGAGGCATCTGATGTTCATTTAATGCATGCATCTAGAGTGGGTAAATAAATAGACTGTATTCTACATAACATTGCTGTACTGACAAAAGGCTTGTAAAATAATGCAGTGCTTATATGGACTATGTCAACTGTAATCTTAAAAATCAGTGAACTGGAGTTTATGTTTACATGCAATGGCTGATTTATATGATGATTTAAATTCAGTTCAAAATATAATTTTTTTACCATTTCATCACCTGGTTTTAATATTGCAGAAACTGCATATTTCAGCAAATGCTTTGAATTTCCCGATGAACTCTTCAAAGTTGTGCTATAAATTGAAGAAATAAATTAAAGGATTTCCAGTATCACAAACAAAAACCATATATAGGCACATGTGCATTTTCCGATGACAAATGAGCTGAAAGAGTAAGAGGGAGATTACTTTGCAATTTTCCCCAATGGGAGATTTTCTCAACATTTCCCAGTAACTCAACCCTCTCCATTTTACGGTATTCTAACACCAGATAAACGTGAGCCAATGAGTTGCAATTGCAGAATAGAGACAAGTTCCTTTGAGGACTGCTGGAACAGTCAGGCCAAAACATTTTATGGCTGCCCTTTTATGTCTGTGAATGCTACATTTATAAAGGACTTGAGCCATAGCTCAACCTTCCTACAAAAGTCTTAACATAGCAGTTTTATTCCATCAAAATCAATTCCCAAGTGTTCTATTATTATTTTTACATTTGAATTCTACTGCAGTATTTTGCAACTCAGTCTTTATCTTAATCAGGATTCAAAAATTGAAGCACCTGACCAAAAATTGTCACACGATTCATTAGCTAGAGACGTGATTACACAGGTAAATTGGACAGGTGACACCTCCTTTGCTTTTTTTCTTTGTTTTACTCCCCTTATACACTGGTCATTTTCACACCCGCTTAAAAACAAGAAATCAACTTTCCCCTTATAATACCACCGCATCCAGCAGGGGGCACACACTTATAGGCCAATCCAGGAAATGCCAACATTCACAGGCAGATGTTACTTTTTATAAACTCCGAAATTGTTATGCATTTATGGTGAACTTAAAAAAAAAGCATTTCCCACATATAAATAAGCATTGTAATTCATTATTTTTTTTAGTTCAGACCCACCTTAGTCAACTTCTTATAAACTGGAGACACACAGGAGTCTGCTGATGAGGGAATCTGAAGCCAAACACAATGTGCTGGAGGGACTCAGTAGGTCATGCAGCATCAGTGGGAGAGAATAGAAATGAAGTTTCAAGTTGAAACACTTCATCAGGAGGACTGAGAAAAGTCTGTTCAGAAGCAGTGCAAGGAGGATACGGTGGAAGGGGTGTGGCCAGGGTCGGCATCAGGACAAATTGAATTGGTGGGGGCATTAGGGCAACTGTGGGGGGTGGTGGGCGCACAGAACTGCCGTTCGCATGGTAGTTTTGTGTGTCCTTCCTGCCATTCGTGTTCAGGTGGGGGGGGGCACAATAACTCATTTGGGGGGTATGGCCCACAAATGTCCCCCCCCCCCAATGTTGCTGACCCTGGGTGTGGTAGGGCCCTCACTTGGAATTGGGGTGAAACACAATGACAGACAGAGGAGAGGCAGATGCTCAACAGAGGGAGAGAGGCAAGAAAAACTAAGGGATCACACATGGAGGAAGATTATCATACAGGTGAGATGGATGGTTAGAAGTCAAAGGTTTCCAGTGCTGGAACCTGACAAGATGAGAAGGTACAAATGGCGGTTTTAAGAGAGACCAGGCGGAATCAAGGTTGGCGGGGGGTGGGTCAGATGAGGAAAGAACAGAAGAATGTCGTGGGGAGATGGGGACTGATACCACAAAATAATGAGGGGGCTGTGGAAGAACAGAAGGGGAATAGAAGAAGAAAGAGAACTCATTTCCTGAAATTCTATGCACATACCAATGGGATCTCAATTGCCCAGGTGGTTTATGAGGTGTTTTCCTCTAGTTTGCATTGGGCCCAGGACAGACGGATTGATCCAGAAATGGGAAGTTGAGTGGAAATGGCAAGCAATCCCTCCATCTTCTCTTCTATGAAGAAGGAGCATTCATTATGGCATTGAGAACCTCAAGTTCATTCAGCAGAAGTATAAAGAAGCCTTGCAATAATTGGCAACACGATTATCACCTATCATGAAGCGCCTGATGCATATTGACCTCAATACCCATATAAGAGGAGAATGAAATCCACCCTCAGTTCCAGATGAATGAGAGCAAATGGGAGAATTAAATTCATAACAGAGCAGTGTAACAACTACCCTCCCAGTTATTATAATTATGTGAAAGCAGTATCATTTCAATCATGCACGAATTGCACTGAGCATGTTTCCCAGTTTTTACAAACCTAGCAAATGCACTACTACTGTTATTAGGATAAGAAGTACTGTTCTAAAAGCAACTACTGTCTCTAAATCTCCATCAACAATGAATTAGTTAATTTGTGGTGCATTCCACTGTAATTGGTTTGGCTTTAGTGCCAGTGTGTGCTCAGTAAATGCTTTTGAACCACATTTCAAAGCCACGATTTGGGCTCTGCAATACTATCAACTCTCTGTTCCCTTTCAGCCGAATGTCCATAAGGAGTGCTATTAGAGACTCATTGTTCATTGGATATCAAAAGGCCAGTCAGTACCTGGAGACAGAATACAATCAATCAAACACAACACAGGCACTTCAGAATTAGAATAAGGAAGCATTACAATGCTACTTTCAAGATGTGGAAAAATAAACCAGGGAAAATTACAGAGGCTGATGTGACAATGGGCTACAATGTTTTTGTCCTTCCTACTACAGGAGTGCTGGTATCAGAGGACTGGAAGTCTCCGACTGTTATAGGTGTTTTTAAAAAAATAGGTAAATGCTGTAATTGCAGGTGGTTTGCGTATTTTCAGTAGTAGACATGATTGGAATCCATCCTGAGGGATATGATATTCAGTATCTTCATTCAGAAAAACATACATTACCAAAGGACTTGGATAGCCAGTGACTGATTAGGGATATTCAACATGGGTCTGTGTGCGGTAGGTCACATTTAACCAATCTGATAGTTTTTCAAGCAGGTAACAGGAAATTTGATGAAGAAAAGGCTGTGGATGTTGTCTACATGGACATTTAACAAGGTCTCACATGGGAGGTTAGACAGTAAGGCTCAGAAGCTCAGTATTCATGGTGAGGTGATAAATTGGATTCGATATTAGCCATAAGGGAGAAGCCAGAGATGATTTCTTCTCAGACTGGAGGCCTGTGACTAGAGGTGTGCCTCAGGGATCTGTGTTGATATAGATAACATTGTCATTATCTATATCAATGATCTAGATGATAATGTGGTAAATTGGATCAGCAAGTTTGCATATGGCACAAGACTGGAAGCATTGTGAAAGTGAGGAAGGCTTTCAAAACTTGCAGAGGGATCTGAACCAGCTGGAAAAATTCACTGAAAAACGGCAGATGGTATTTAAATCAGACAAGTGTGAGGTGTTGCAATTCAAAAGGACAAACCAAGACAGGACATACATGGCAAATGGTAGAGCATTGAGGAGCGATCTGGGAATACTGATATATAACTCCCTGAAAGTGGCATCACAGGTGGAAAGAGAACTTTTGGCATATTGGCCTTCATAAATCAAAGTATTGAGTTGGGATATTACGGTAAAGTTATATAAGACACTGGTGAGGTCAAATTTGGAGTATTGTCTGCAGTTTTGGTCACCTAACTACAGGAAAGATATCAATACGTTTGAAAGAGTGCCGAGAAGATTGACTAGGATGTAGGCCAGACTTCAGGAATTGAGTTACAGGGAAAGATTAAACAGGTTAGGACTTTATTCCATGGAACATACAAGAATGAATTAGATAGAGATATTAAAAATTATGAGGAGTATGGACAGAGTAAATGTAGTTACGCTTTTTTCACTGAGAGTAGGTGAGATACAAACCAGAGGACATGGGTTAAATGTGAAAGTAAAAAGGTTTAGGGGGAACATTTGGGGGAACTTCTTTTCACAGAGAGTGGTGAGAGTGTGGAATGAGGTGCCAGCTGAATTGATGAATGCAGGCTTAATTTTAATATTTAAGAAGAATTTTTGCAGGTACACGGATGGGAGCAGTATGGAGGGCTAAGGGCAGGGTGCAAGTCAGTAGGACTAGTCAGAAAAATAGTTCAGCGCAGACTAGGTGGTCAGAAAGGGCCTGTTTCTATGGTTCAAGGGTTTTATGGATGGTCAATGTACATTGTTTCTCAAAAGGCAAAGTCAATCTGATTGAATTTTTTGAGAAAGCAATTTTTTTTAGATTTGAACTTCCTAAATATTGATTGTCATAATGCTAAATGATTAGATGGGATAAAATTTGTGAAGTATGTCCAGGAAAGTTTTCTGAACCAATATTTATATGCTGCCACTGAAGAGGTGCAACAAACAACCTCCTCTGAGGAAATGAGGCTGTGCGAGTGGCTGATGTGTCAATGGGGGATAACATGGGACAAGGGACCATTAGTTTATTGGGTTTAAAATAGTTTTGGAGAAAGAGAGTACTGGTCATGGAAGAAAACAGAGATATATTGAAACATATCAATATTACAAAAGATGAGGTGTTGGTGGTTTTCAGACCACAGGATACAAAGCAGAATTAGGCCATTTGGCCCATCAAGTCAGCTCTGCCATTCAAATCAGGGCTCATGTATCTTCTTCTCAACTCCATTCTCCAACCTTCTTCAAGTAACCTTTGACATTCTTACTAATCAACCTACACTTTAAATATAAAAACACAGAGGAGGTAAAGATATATAAACAACATTTTGGACATGAGCCCTTTCCTAAAGCTATGATCAAAAAGTAGACAGGCGTCCAAATAAAAGTCTGGTGAAGAAGGGAGAAAGGACAGAGGGAGGAGCACAGACCAACAGGAAAACAATAATCGGGCATAGATAGAGGAAAGGTGAAAATTGATCAGGGAGGGTGGCTCTTTGAATGCAGAGCTGGAAGAAGAGAGACAAGGAAAAGGAAAGAGAGTGAGAGCGAGAGAGAGAGCTAGAGGAAAGGAGAAATAGGCAGAGGGAATGGGGAGAGACAGGGGAGGAGTTAATAGAAACTGGAGGTCAATGTCAATGCCACCTGGTCGGAGGATGCCCAGATGGAGGATTTGTTTCTCTAATTTGCTGGTGGTCTCAGTTTGGCAGTGCATGAGACCAGGAATAGGCACGTTGACATAGGAGCGAGGTGGAGAATTGAAATAGGTTGCCACTGGAAGATTCTTATCTTTGCAGCAGACAGACCAAAGGTGCTCAATGAAGTGAATTCGCAATCTACATCCAGTCTCTCCGATGTAGAGACTACAACAGGAGCAGTGAATGCAGTAGAAGGTCCCTGCAAAATCACAAGTGTTGCTTCACTTGGAATGACTGTTTGGGGCCGCAAATGATGGTGAGGGAGGAGACGATTGTTCAAATTCAGCATTTCTTGCAGTCACAGAGATAGGTGCTAAGGGGGGCAATTGGTGGGAAGGGAGGAGTGGACAAGAGAGTCTTGGAGAGAGTGGTTCCTGCGGAAGGTGAAGAGGGGAGGTAAATGAAAGATGTGTTTGGTGGTGGGGTCACATTGGTGGTGGAAATGGTGGAGGAGGATATGTTGGATACAGAGTTTAGTGGGGTGGAAATGAGGACAAGTGAAACCCTACCCTTGTGGCATGTGGGGGCAGAGGGCACCAGAGCAGACAAACAGATAATGGAGGATATGTGGGTGAGCCCTGAGTTGATGGTAGTAGAGGGGATGCTAAGTTTTTAAGGAGGAAGACATATTTATGATCACACATGAAAGACCTCATGCAATGGAGACAAAGGAATTGTGAAAAAAGAATAGAATCTTTACACAGGACAGAGTGTGAAGAGGTGCGGTTGAAGTAATAGTGTGAGTTGATGAGTTTGTAAAAAAATGTCTGTCGAGAGTTCGTCTTTCGAGATGGAGTCAGAGATCAAGAACCATAGAACAACTAAAGAACAGAAACAGACCACCTCGGCTCCACTATTCTGTGCTGGACAATGTTTTTTTTGCCCAGCCTATAGCCCTCCATACCTCTCCCATCCATATAGCTGTCCAAAATTTTCTTAAATATTAAAATGGAGCCCACATTTAACACTTCAACTGGAAGCTCGTTCCAAACTTCCACCATTCTCTGTATGAAGAAGTTCCCCCTTACATTTACCCTTTCTTATGTCCTCTGGTTTGTACCTCACATACCCTCAGTGAAAAAAATACTATTTACATTTACTCATTCTAGCCCCCTCATAATTTTAAATACCTCTAACAAATCTCCCTTCATTCTTCTACGCTCCAGGAAATGAAGTCCGAACCTGTTTAACCTCTCTCTGTAACTCAGTTCCTGAAATCTGGGCAACATCCTAGTAAATCTTCTCTGCACTCTTTCTATCTTATTGACATCTTCCCTGTTGTTAAGTGACCAAAACTGCACACAATACTCCAAATTTGGCCTCACCAATGTTTTATACAACCTTAACATAACATCCCAAATCCTGTACTCAATACTTTGATTTATGAAGGCCAATATGCCAAAAAAAAACCTCTCTTTACAGCCCTATCCACCTATGATACTACCTTTGGGGAATTTTGTATTCCCAGATCCCTCTGTTCTACCACAATCCTCAGTCCCCTACCATTTACCATGTATGTCCTTTCTTGGTTTGTCCTTCCAAAATACAACACCTCACATTTGTCTACAATAAACTCCATCTGCCATTTTTTTCAGTGCATTTTACCAGCTGATCCATATCCCTCTGCAAGCTTTGAAAGCCTTCCTCGCTGTCCACAACACCTCCAATCTTGGTATCAACTGCAAACTTCCTGATCCAATTTATCACATAATCATCCAGATCATTGACATAGATGACAAAAAACAATGGTCCCAAGATCAATTTCTGAGATACACCACTAATCATAGGCTGTGAAGCAATCTTCCACCACTACTCTTTGGCTTCTCCCGTCCATCATTGTCGAATCCAGTTCACTACCATGTATACATAGCATCTGAACCTTCCTGACTAACCTCCTATTAGGGATCTTGACAAAGGAGAATGAAAGGAAGAGTGATCTGAGAGATGGACCAAGTGAATTTGAGGTCAGGAAGTAAGTTGGCAGCAAAGTGGATAAAGTTGATGAGCTCATCATGGGTGCATGAGACAGCACCAATGAGGTCATCACTGAAGCAGAGGAAGAGTTGAGGAGCCTTGCCTATGTAGGCTTGTAGCATAGATTGCTCTATACGGCCAAAAAAAAGGCAGGCATAACTGGGCTACCCCACAGACTTGGAGAAAGAATAATGTCAAATGAGAAGTTATTGAGGGTGAGGACAAGTTCTGCCAGCCAGAGGAGTTTAGTGGTGGGCTGTGGTAGAGGGGGACTAATTGGGCCTGTTGTCAAGGAAGAAACAAAGAGCTTTGAGGCCTTCAGTATGGGGTGGAAGTGTATAGATATTGAATATCCTTGGTGAAGATGAGGCAGTTGAGTTCAGGGAACTGGAAGTTGTTAAATGGAGGGCATGTGAGGTATCATGGAGGTGGGGAGGGACTGGATCAGGAGGGCAAAGTGAAGTTGAGGAAAGCGGATACCAATCTGGTATGGGAGGAGCACATGGAAATGATGGATCTATTGGGACAATTGTGTTTGTGGATCTTGCGTAAGTGGGATAACTGGGTGTTTGGGGTTGAAAAACAATGAGGTTGGAGGCCGCTGAAGGATGATGACTGGAAGTGATTAGTTCAGAGACAATGCATGAGATGGTGGTTTGATGAGTTTTGGTGGGTTCTGTTAAAGGATTAAGTAAGAGGAGGTGGCTGCGAACTGTTGCCTGGTTTCAACAAGGGAGAGGTAAGTGTGCCAGACCACACCAGCATCACCCTTGTCTGCAGATTTGATAATGAGGTAGGGATTGGTGCAGTGACGGTGAAGGGCAGAGATTTCAGAAATTCATTAATGCAGAGAGAGTGGGCAAAGTGTTTTGCTCCATTCACTCATTCCACTTTAAATATATCCATTGACAGCCTCCACAGCCATCTGTAGCCATGAATTCCAGATTCACCTCCCTCTTGCTGAAAAAAATTCTATAATCTGTTCTGAAGAGTCATCCTTTTATTGTGAGTCTGCGCCTTCTGATCCGATATTCTCCCACTGCTGGTAACATCTTCTCTACATCCATTATTCAGGCCTTTCATTATTTGGTAGATTTCAATGTCTAAACTCTCGTGAGTCCAGGCCCAGAGACATCAAATGCTCAAATATTAATCTTCTTGGTTGCATTCAAGATGATGCCTCCAGAACATCATGAGTTCTATAGCTAATAAAGTATAGTTGTTCAATGGAAGAAACACCAGCAGTGTTCAGAGTGCGTATCTGCTGATATTAGCAGGGAAATGGGAAGTGTGAAAATTTCTGATGCTTTAAATAGACTGGAAATGTCTAGCATGAGTGGAGGCTGTTTAAACAAAGATTCATGCTGTATCTGCAAGCCATTGGAGACAATAGCAAACCTGATACGTGGAAGGTTGCACTGCTACTTACTGTGGTGGGATCTCAAGCACTAGAAGTTTTCAATACATTTGTTTCTGCCATGGCAGAAGTCCAAGGCAAGTTCGATAAGGTTATTAAGATGTTTGATAAACACTATTCACCAAAGAAAAATGAAACGTTCAAGAAGTATGTGTTTCGCTCACACATGCAGCTGCAGGGAGAGAGCTTTGGTACTTTTAAAACGGTCTTGAAATTTAAATAAATATGCAATTTTGGATTGCTACAAGATTCAATGATACAAGATCAAATTGTGTTTGGAATTATTGACAAAAAAAGTGAGAGAGAGGTTGCTGTGAGAAACAGACCTTACCTTAGCTGGAGCCGTGAAGATATGCTACACCAGTGTAATAGATCGGCAGCACGCAAAAAATTGGGTGATAGTGCAAAAGCCAGTGAAAATGAAGGCATAGCTGTAACCACTGTTCTGGACACACACACAAAGGGTGGAGAGACATTCAAGTGCAAATGATGTGGCATTCAACATGCATCAAAACAATGCCCCTCCCCATGGAAAAGTCTGTAATAAGTGCAAAGAGCAGACTCATTAAGCACAGCAATGTTTTTACAAAGGGAAATAAAACAGAAGTGAAAGTGTGCACACTGGACACACTCTTCTTTTTTCTTCTTTGGCTTGGCTTCGCGGACGAAGATTTATGGAGGGGGTAAAAGTCCACGTCAGCTGCAGGCTCGTTTGTGGCTGACAAGTCCGATGCGGGACAGGCAGACACACTATAGAAAAAAAAACTGCCCTCAGTGATACTCTTTTCATTGGCATGGGGAAGTGCAGGAAGATTATAAACCAGCAGACACAAAACAGCCAAGTATGAATAGAGTCAAGCAGGACAAGTAGATTGAGTCATTACACACAAATGCGAAAAAAAATTCCTTTCAAGCTGGACACAAGGAGGAAAGGTCAATTTGATCTGTGAGCATGCCATCAGGGCAATGAAGTTAAAGCCATACATCTATACAAATCCTGTACAACTTAAAGCCTACAAAGGAAAGAGCATTAACATGAAAGGAACAGGTGAACGTTTAAGATAGAGAGCACCAGCTCAGGTTAACAGTAGTCCCAGTTGGACATGTACCATTGCTTGGTGACAAACCATGTGAAAACTTAAGCCTAGTCAAGAGGATGTACCACATTAGCAACGACAATGTACAGATCAGTGGAGAGGAAATACTGGATCAATTTCCAGAGATCTTGGAGATTTGAGTTCTATCATTCACTTGCAAGATACAGTTAAAGGAGGATGCACAGCCAAAAGTGGATGCCCCAAGGTGGGTTCCAGCGACACGAAAAGAAAAGCTCAAGCAAGAACTCAATTGAATGATGTCACTAGGGGTCATAAAGAAAGTGGAGCAGCTCACAGAATGGATGAATTCAATGGTGTGTGTCAAAAAGAAGGATGACCTACACGTGTGCATGGACCCAAAAGACTTGAATGCCAATATAAAGCGAGAAGATTATCAGATTCCAACCAGGGATGAAATTAACTGAGATGGCTGGTGCAAAGTTTTTCACCAAATTGAATGCATCCCAGGGCTTCTGGCAAATAAAACTGCATGAAGATAGTACAAAATACTATACATTCAATACACTGTTTTGGCCGATACTTCTGTCTGAGGAAGCTTTTTGAAATTTACTCTGCATCAGAAGTGTTCCACAGTACAATGGACCACAACATAGAAGGCATAACAACATAAATGGTGTACGTGTGTATATGGATGACATGATCCGATGGGGATCCACAGAAAAAAAACACAATGAGAGGCTCATCAAAGTACTACAATGCATCCAGAAGTATGGATTCAAGTTAAACAAAGAAATGTCAGTTTGGTGTGAAGGAAATCACTTTTTTGGGAGATAAACTGTCAGAGGCAGGTGTGGAGTCAGATAAGAGCAAGGTGAAAACAATTTTAGAGATGTCCAGATCCACTGACAAAAAAGAGCATTGAGAGTACTGGGAATGATCAATTTCATTGGTAAATTCATACTAACCTGTCTTCCAATATACAGTTGCTACTGGACAAATGTGAATTCAAGTGGACAGACAATCATGAGGAAGAATGGGGACGAATGAAGACCATTCTAAACACAGAACCAGTGCTTTTGACATTCTTTGATTCACCCAGAAGGACAAAAATATCTACGGATGTCTCAAAAGATGGAATAGGTGCTGTAATATTTCAGGCTATGGGAGAACATTGTCAAGGACGATGACAACATCTGAATGTTAATATGCTGATAAAGAGTGTCTAGGTCTGGTCTATGGATTTGAGAAATTCCACAGTTATGTGTATGATCTACTAATATTCATGGCAGAGACAGACCTCAAGCCATTAATAACCATAATCAAGAAAAATCTCAGTGAAATATCGCCATGAATCCAAAAATCAATGACGAAGCTACAACGCTATGACTTTGAATTGATGTATGCCCCAGGGAAACTTATTATGTTAGCTGATGCATTATCCAGGACAACAACGGAGAGTGAAGCATACAATGAGAGCTCCACAGAGACAGACGTGAATCTCCACGTTAACCTGATTACTGAATCTCTTCCTATATCTGGCATGAAATCCAAGCAGATCACAGCTGAAACAGAAAGTCATCAGAAATCTGAATGAAGGATGGCTTAGGGGTAAATGTTAGTCATACCATCAGAGCTGAGCTGAATGTTGTCCATGGGTTTCTACTCAAAGCAGAATGTTCATTCCTCAATCACTGTGACGAGATGCCGAAAAGGGTGCATAAGTGGCACCTTGAAATGGAAAAATGCAACAGGAAGGCCAGAACTGCGAGGGATAAATGCTGACATTGACAGGATGGTTTCAATCTATGAGACTGTTTGAAACATCATGCAAAAAAGACAAAGGAACCCATGACCAGAACTGTCTTATCAAAAGAAGCATGGCAAAAATGGCTGATCCATTCTGGTTATTGACCATCTATCGAACTATCCAGAGATAGTGTTGCTTCCTCCCATGTCTGCCTCTTGTGTGATTCTCTCAAAATTTCTGGCACATCACTGGCTTCCTCTGCAGTGAAGATTATCTACCATTTCCATGCTCCCCATCCCCACTTCTACAGCATCATTTGATTGCATGTGCACAGATTCCTTCCTTCTGGACAGACTGAACACCATCTATGCACAGGTTTGATGATAAGAACAGGTTGACATCACAGAAAATCCATGTCCCCTGAATGCCCCCAGTACAGCTGCAGCCGAGGTGAGAAGAACCCTGTACAAAGTGAACCCACATGAGGCGGTGGGATCAGAAAACATACCTAATTGTGTACTGAAGAACTGCACAGACCAATTGATGAAGGTCTTTACAGACATCTTCAACACCTCACTGCAGGAGTCGATATTCCTGCAGGGTTTACAAGAGCCACCATGATCCCGGTACCCAACAGGATGACATTAACAGGTTTCGATGACTACCATCCTATGGCACTGACCTTCACCATTAGGCAATGTTTCAAGAATCTTGTGATGGAGCTTATCAAAGAATACCTCCCAAAGATGCTGGATGAATTTCAATATAGAAGAAACCATTCCACATACAATGCTATAGCCTTGTTCCTTCACTCTGTCCTGACCCACTTAGAGAAGGGTGCCTCATCTGCCAGGCTGCCGTTCACTGACTTCAGTTCAGTGTTTAATATAATCAATCCCCAGAGGTTGGTAGAGAAGCTGTCCTCACTGGGACTCAACACCCTTCTTTGTAACTGGATATTGGAATTCCTAATGGTAGCAGAAAATCAAGCACCAAAATGCTGAGCACTGGCGCACCTCAAGGCTGTGTGCTCAGCCTGTTCCTGTTCAAGCTACTGACCTATGACTGCATCTCCAGATCCAGCTCCAACAGAGTCATCAGGTTTGTCGATGATACAATAGTATTTGGCCTCATCAGCAACAACAATGAATCACACTACAGAGAAGAAGTGGAAAATCTCGTGAAATGGTACGAGAGTAACAACCTGAGTGTCATAATGGACTAGATGAAGGAGATATTGTGGACTTCAGGAGGACTAGGAATGACCACCTTCCACTACACATCAACAGTTCTGTTGTAGGAAGAGTGGAGAACACTAAATTTCTTGCAATTCTCTTGTTATGACACTCACTTGTCAGGAAGGCACAACAGTGACTGCACTTCCTGAGAAAACTGAATTGGGCAAGACTATCAGCCACCTTTATGCCAACCTTCCGTAGGAGCTCTACTGAAAGCATCTTGGCTGGTTGTATCACAGTGTGGTATGGTCAGTGCAGAGAAATGAATCGGAGGTCAATCTACAGGACCATGAGTGGTAGAAAGGATCACTGGATTCTCCTTCCCCCCCCCCCCCCACCCCACCACCACTATCGACATGATCTACCAGGATCATTATCTGAAGAGGTCACATAAAATCATTGAGGACCCCTTCCACCCTGCACATAGCATATTTCAGCTGCTCTCATTGGGAAATGGATAAAGGAGTATCAAAGCCAGCACCACAAGCTAAGGAACAGTATCACCCCAAGGTAAGTGAGAATGCTGAACGACCAAAAGAACTCCTCACATTAACCATCTAAGACTCTCATATTCATGAAACAATGTTTATTTCTTTATTTGTATAGATGGAATACTTGTCCTGTATATGTATTGCTTGTCCATATGTGTGTTATGTCTCGTTGTGGGTTGCATGTTTTACACTGAGGACCGGAAGAACACTGTTTCCTCAGATTGTATTTTTATAATCAGTTGACAATAAACTTGACTTGATCCACAAAGTTGATGATTTACTTACAGCATGCAAACCATGATCATAATTAATGGACCTTCAACCAACCTCAGTGAAGATCATTGTCCTGACATATCATTACATCATATCTCATGACATATAACCTCCAACAAATATCAAGATGGGAGTGAAGCTCATCTTTACAATTAATGAAAAATATATTATTCTCTGGATACTGCACTTCAAAAACACAGTCTCCTGAACCTGCACCTCATTGTTGAAGCTGTCACACCTAAAGGCTGACCTTCATCCATATGGAAGAAAAGGTCCATGACCAACCTGTATACATTGGCCTCTATAAATATTCTGGGGGAAAAAAAACACAGAAATGCTGGAGGAACTCAGCAGGTCTCAAAAAGTCCATAGGTGATAAAAGATATATTTATAATCTTTCAGGCCTGAGCCCTTCCTCAAGGAATGTCCTTCCTATTAACACCATGAGACCTGCTGAGTTCTTCTAGCATTTCTGTTTTTACTACTATCACACCGTCTGCAGACCTTCATGTTTTTCTCCATAAATATTCAGATGTACCATATCCTAGTTCTTGGGAGACAACTCTGGGTGAAGGTAGAGGCCAGTGATTAAATTCACCATCATCTTCAGAGTGTCAACACATTCTTTGGTTGATTGAAGAAGTTGTTTGATCAAGCTCTCAGACCTGACACAAAATTCATAGGCTGCTTTAGTTGTTGTCCTCTAAAATGCTTCTGGGATTAGACTATGAGATACCACGAATGCTTCCTCTGCAAAATTGCCAATGTTCACCAGTTAAATAAGCAAAGTATAGTCTCCATATCAATCCCCTCAGCATTCCACCTCGAGATCAACATTATAGACGCCAGATTATTTGCATGTCCAACACCAGATACCCAAAACCAATCATCTTTTCTGAAGTCTTGTCAAGAGAAGGCAGAGAAAAAGATTCAAGATGTTCTTAAAGTTTCTTTGAAAAAATGCAATTCCCCTCTGACCTTTGTGAACCCATGGCCCATAACATCACAGAAAATAGGTGCAGGTGAAGACTATTTATCCCTTGGAGCCTTTGCAACCATTCAATCCAATTGTATGACTTCAGTATCCTATTCCTGCTTTCTCTCCAAACTCTTTATCTGTTTAGTCACAAGGACCATCTCCAACTACCTTTTGAATATATCTAATGAAGGTTGGTAAGAAATTCACAAATCTCCAAGTGAAGAGGTTGCTCCTCACCTCAGTATTAAATGGCTTACCTCTTACCCTATGTCAATTCCAAATGAAGGAAGTATATTTAGGGTGTATTGGGAGCAAATAGAAACCCTGTGTTAATGGTAGAAGGTTTGCACTGCTACACAAACTAGTCCCCCCCTTCAGAAATGCAATTATTGCAGATTCCACATCAGAGCCTGCTGAACCAAAATGGAAGCAAATCATCTCCAGTCGCAAAGAATTGGTTCAGTGAAGAAAAAGTAGCAGAGTAGGTCAATAAGGTTAAAGAACATTCGGGGGGGGGGGGGGGAAATTTCCTTTGTTAGTAAATGCATGGAAAATATGAGTAGGAAAGTTGAACTAAAATTGTACAGAACATTATTTAGCCCTCAGCTTGAGATAGAATGGAGTTCGAGTTGCATCATTCAGGGCAAAAAAAACGCAGCAGAGTGTGTGCAGAAAAGATTGACAAGTATGTTTCAAGGATTGATAATTTGTGGCTTTGAAGGAAGTTTTGAACAGAAAAAACTGAGTGGAGACTAAACAGAGATTAAAGATATTAGAGGCAGCCAGGATGGGGACTGTTTTCCACTGTAGGAGGGTTCAAAAATGAATGAGAAACAATTTAAATGATTAGGTGGAATTATCAGAAGAAGGTATGGAAACATATTTACATCCCAGAGGGCAGTAGGGCTCCTGAACTCACTGTCATGAAAACATGATGGAGGCGAAAATTCTTCTCACATTTGAAATGTCACTATTAACTTCATTTCGATTTCCTTTGATGTGTTCAGACATTTTCCTACATGGTGGAATAAAACAAAGCCTTTTAAACCAAAGGATACAATGGACTGAATGTACTTATAGTGACTTCGATCCAATAAATAATTGCTTCAAGGCTAAGTGAGACAGTTATTAGTGATGTGTTTTCAATTAGTTTCAATACAAGTCTAGATGTTCTTAAAGCCTTTCACACATAAACGAAATCATCTTCTTTAATGTTGAAATGAATTATCCATAAATAACCTTTGTATAAACTTCCAGTAATATTTATGATCACAGTCAACTAAAGTTATGAGCATTTCACTCACCCTTCTCTATAGCTCTATGTATATTTGCGCTCTGCCTCACTGCACATGTTCCAACCAGCACTACAATATCCGATTGCAACACACATGCTTCAGCCGGCACTCCAACACTTGAATGCATTGCGCCTGCTCCTGGAACTGCACATGTGCACAACCACAGAGATGGCCGTGGAAAGTAAAACTAACTTGGGATGCCTCTGACGCTTGCGCAAGGCCCAACGGGGTGCCGACCCAACAAGGTAAGTAGATTCTTTACACATTTTTGGCCTCTACAATACTTCCCCCTGAATATAATTAGTCATAATGTGTTAAATAATAATTACACAATACAAATAACATATAAAAATCAAACTTGAGACAGATCTTCTTTCTTCATAAGGCCAGATGTTACCACCACATAGCCGTGAAATAGAGTGATCTTTACCACAACTCTGGATCAATAAAGGTGGAATAAAACAAAGCCTTTTGAACCAAGATGGATAGAATGGTCTGAATGTACTCCTTGTTCTAAATTTACTATTATTCTCAGATTTTCTTATCAACGACTGTATTAAATTAACTTGAAGCCTGTTTATTTATCAAGGAATGATAGGGAAAATGAAGCTTCTTATTATCTCAGTATCATCTACCACAAAACTAACACAAAAGCATTACGTTCACAAACTGCTTTTACCAAGTGCTTTAATCCTTGCTTTCTGCAAAATAGAGTATGAGAACATTCCTTTTCAAGGCTGTCAGTTTGTTTACACTGGGTTTAGGGCTTTTTCATATTCGTTTTCTTATTCCCTCGTCTGAGACTTAAAATGTTCCTAAACAATGGTGCTGATATTGTCACTGGATGCAAAAAAGAATTTTCATTCTCATTAATGCATTTTTCAAGTAATCAGTATAGCTTGTGTTTTACCTGAAATTAAATAGTGGGTAGTTTCCAGCACTTATACAGGAATGTTTTTAGTCAAAGACCCATGATAACAGAGCAGAGATAAAAAGAACTCTGAAATGTTAAATGTGACTGCAATCATCCTGGAACTATTAGAGAATAAAATAGCCTTCTAATGCTGTTCTCACTTCGAAAAAATGTATCACTTAGAGTAATTAGTAACTTATTAAAGCACTTTTGTTTGTGGATTAATTTTAAAGTCAATTTTTAGCTATATAATATATCAAAGATAATATTTTTGCTCAAAAATAACATTCATGAAATAAAGAATGACAGTAATTTGAGGTCTGAAGTTTAATTTTAGTAGTCTGTCGTATTAGGAGTTCAATGCCATTTATTGACGTGGCCATTGAACAAATACAAATAGAGCTTTGATATGGTTTTGTCCATATAAGTCAGACCATTAAAATATTCTTAATTAAATACATACATTTTAAGCAGGCTTTTAAAAATCTTATTTTTGAGCATTCTCATAAGTGTAATCCAAATGTATTACTTCTTGATTTATTCCAAGTTTCTGATCGTTCTGCTTCTTAACAAAATATCTTTTTTACTAATGGCTTTAATTATCTGTAATCCTACACGTCTTGCTGCCCAGACAATAGGTCTTTTAACAAAGGAATTGTCACTGTGTGTGGTGCATTTGACCCTGACGAGTTCGCCAATGAACCATTTCCCTGGACAATGTCGATTCAAGTTTGTTAATCCAACATCAGATGAAGTCGTTGGGAAAGCGTGAGATACAAACAGTTCAAGATTCACTAATGCCAAAAAGATAAATAAAGTTGCCTGTGCTAATGTGCATGTCCTCGAATACTTTTCTTTCCTTTCTCCATCTCACACACCCTGTATCTTGTTTCCATCTTGTAAAAGATTAAAAAAAAGGTCATAATAAGCGCAACCTGAATGAGAATTAAAGAGTTCTCATTACATTATAAAACAGAAAATTCAGCCTTTTTTATTCGAATGGTATACTTGAGAATGAATGATGAAACCAATAAGTTATATGTATAATTATTATTTATGGCATGTGCTGAAAGAGTTCAGAATTATTTGCCCTTTGCAAATATTTTGCAAAACAATACAAAAGTTGCTAATTTGAAAAAAAACATTATCTGAAGGAAATTAAAAATTTCAGTCCTTGAAAACAATTGATATCACATCCCCAGGAAGTTATATCATACAGCATTGGCTGCTTGCCACAACAGAAGATCTACAAAAGAAATATGTTTAATGGAAAAACTTTGATGATAAGTACATCACATACACATTTTCATGTACATATTCTTCTCAAAACTTTCCAATGCTGTTCTATTGTTGTAAAGTACTATTTAAGCAAAAATACTCCTGGAGCTTTATATTGATGCACTTTGAACACTTTAATGCACTTAGCTTGGAATAATATTATGATTGCCCAGTGTATGAAACCTGGTTTATCAAGGTTAAGTTGAAGTTCAAGCTTCCCACTACCTACCATGACTGCTCTACAAGGAACTTTGTTATCTCAATGATTCAGCAATCCATGTGGTAGGTTTTCCATTCATGGGGCAGACACAATGTTGCTCCAAGTTAAATGCATTAAAGTGATCAAAATAAAGCTGTATCTCATTATATACATTACTGCTATTTTTAATATATGTAATGTTGGTATATGTAATGACCGCAGAGCCCACCTCACTGACAAAAGGCAAAGGAGGAAAAACCCAACACCCAACCCCAACCAACCAATTTTCCCCTGCAACCGCTGCAATCGTGTTTGCCTGTCCCGCATCGGACTTGTCAGCCACAAACGAGCCTGCAGCTGACGTGGACTTTTTACCCCCTCCATAAATCTTCGTCCGCGAAGCCAAGCCAAAGAAGAATGTTGGTCATTTAATTAACTAGACTTTTCACGGTGTGATGACCTCTGCTATTATACTGCACCAGTGCTTTCAGGGTCTCTTTTCTGATACATGAAAGAGAACACAGATGATTTAATTTCAGTGAAATTTTACACACAATTGTGATGTTGTCAATTTAATATTGTCCTTAAACTAGGATGAATTTAGTAACAAAATCTGCCGAGAGTGTGTGTGTGTGTGAGAGAGAGAGAGAGAGAGAGAGAGAGAGAGAGAGAGAGAGAGAGAGAGAGAGAGAGATTCTTGAAGTGTCTTAATTTGAAATGCTGACCTTTTATTGTCTTTTGTACATGCTGCCTGACCCACTGAGTTCCTCCAGCATTTGTGTGTTGCACCAGTTTTCTAAAATTTACCAGCGGACAAATAATGGAGATTTGTGGTATTAACACAGGGTGAGCCCCGATCTGAGATCCTTGGTTTGAATTTATGATTGGACTGATTTAATGCCATCATGGAAATGGACACTTTCAGAGCCACTTTTAGTAAATGTGCAAAGCTAAGTTCAACTGAGAGCAAAGCTGTTATTTGGGCTCCCTCCAAATTCTCTTCGCACATTCACAACAAAATGATGAATGATACAAGAAGATTCATGCCTCCCTCAGCTTTCAAGATACAGCACAAACAATTCGCCTCCTATTGTGATCTTTCACATCAGAAACTCTTCTTCTTCATTTTTACATCATCATATCAATAAACTGATTGCGACCAGAACTTCTTTGATCATCTTGTGAGATTAATCCTTGGACAAGGCTGAGAACAAAAGAACCCAGAACTTTACTCAGAACTACATCTGTTTCATGGCTTACATGAACATGGTAGGTTAGTTTATGTTCTTCACACATTGTCCACATCTCTTTCAAGATTGTCATTACCTCAGTTTCTTGAAGACTGGCCTTCACTAATGACTATCTCAACTACCACATCCCTTTTGACTCTATCTCTGCCCCTCATGATTGTCTAATTCTCGAAATAGTAACACCTCTTATGCTCCAGGGAAAACAATTTCCCTAAACACTTTTATTGCGAATTTTGTAATTTTGTTTGTAAGCAATAAAAACAAGGAAACCTTGTGCTTTTCACTATCTCAGGATGCTTGAACCACTTCACAGCCAATTACATATTTGGTTTGATCTGATGTAATATAGGAAGCAAAGCTGCAACCCCTTCAATCAATATTTGTTTACGGATGGACTGCATGCAATTATTTTACACTTCAAAATTGTAAATGCTTCTAACATATCAAGAATGATACATTAATTGAACTCTTCTTGGTGCATCATGAAGTGCATGCAGTGGAAAAGGTCATTCCTCTTCAACCGTGTTTTTGTGACCGCACCATTTGTTTACATTAACTTTTTTTGACATGCAACAGTTGTTCTGTCAGCCATCTGAAGAGTGGAAGCCCCTCATTCTATGCATGCAATCTGCACAGCATTTATAATGTCATGACATTCTACCATGCCATCATTACTGAAGTATGTCACCCAAGCTGCTCCTGTGCATTTACTGGCTCTCCCACTATCTAATTTAAATAAAAATGGGCCTGATCGTAAATATGTGATACATTTTCTTTGATGTGGTTGTCTCTTATCAGTGACCCATGCTGCAAGATCAAATGGGCAAAGACTAATGTAAAAGTAGCTTTTTGCCAGTCTTAATTGGTGTTTAATTCCATTGCTAACAACTTTTGGATTACTTTAACTTCATCACATTTTCATTCCCATTTGCAATGGCCAGTTCTCGTCTACTAAATGTTTGTGTCTATGTCTTTAAGCTCAATATATTTCGGTCTGATTTAATTGTAAAGATAATAACAATGAATCTAACAGGTTTTTGAATTATTTCCAGTTAAAGAAGTCATCTGCTTGAACATCCATTGAAGCTCAGCTGTTATTAGCACCGTGTGGCTTATAGGAAAACAGGATATTGACAGTCTGAGGACTGGAATTGGAAAGAAGTCCCAAAATAGCAAACATAAGTCAAACCAGAAAATATGAAACCCTTATGCAAAGAATATATAAATCATGTACTTTAGCAGACCATCAAATAAGAAGGAGAGAAATTTATGCATAGGACAGTTGAAGAGATTAAAAAGGAGTGATCGGGGGCCCCGTGCTTTAGCAGACCAATCAAACCACGATTTGTTACCAGGAGCAAATAAAAATAAAGCAGACACCATCAGAGTGGCTATTGTTGGAGTGGCTAGTGTGTGAGTGACCCAGAGTAGAAGTGGTGAGTTAAAAGCTTTGATTTGAGAGGCCTCGGTGAGCAAGGGCTGAGAATGTAAGGTCAGGTATGATCTTTTTATAGCAACTCAGAATAGATAGTGGAGATGGCAGCTAGGACAATGGCATGCACCAATAGCAGAATGTGGGAGAGCACAAGTGTCCCTGATGACTACACCTGCAATCATGGGGAACAAAGGTATGGTAGACTGTCTGAATGACTACTTTAGTTCTGTCTTCACCAAGGAAGACACAACTAATCTTCAGGAAATTTTTGAGGATCGGGAACCTAATGTGAGGGAGGGTATAAAGGAAATAATTGTAAGTCGAGAGGTTGTATTAGTTAAATTGCAGGGATTAAAGGCAGATAAATCCCAAGGGGCGGATGGTCTGCATCCAAGAGTGCTGAAGAAAGTAGCCCAGGAAATAGTGGATGTATTAGTGATAATTTTTCAAATTTCCTTAGATACTGAATTAGTTCCTGAGGATTGGAGGGTGGTCAACGTAACCCCACTCTTTAAGAAGGGAGGGAGATAAACCGGGAAACTACAGACCAGTTAGCCTGACATCGGTCGTAGGGAAGGTGCTAGAATCAGTTATTAAAGATGCAATTGCAGTACATTTGTTGAGTCGTGGTATCATCGGACGGAGTCAGCATGGTTTTGTGAAGGGAAAATCATGTCTGATGAATCTAATAGAGTTTTTTGAGGATGTAATGAGTAGATTGGATAGGGGGGAAATTAGTGGATGTGGTTTATCTGGACTTTTGATAAGGTTCCGTACAGAAGACCAGAGTACAAACTTAAAAAGCATGGTATAGGAGGTATGGTATTAAGGTGGATAGAGAATTGGTTGATGGACAGGAAGCAAAGAGTAGGTATAAATGGGTTCTTTTCGGAATGGCAGCCAGTGACTAGTGGGGTACCTCAAGGCTCCGTGCTGGGGTCACAGTTGTTTAAAATATATATCAATGACTTAGATGTGGGAATAGATAGCAATAACTCAACATTTGCAGATGACATGAAGTTTGGTAGCGGGGTTGGCTGAGCTGAGGATGCTAGAAGGGTGTAGAGTGATTTGGACAAGTTAGGTGAGTGGGCCAAGATGTGGCAGGTGCAATATAATGTGGATAACTGCGAGGTTATCCACTTTGGAGGCAAGAACAGGAAAGAGGACTATTATCTAAATGGTATCTGTTTAGGAAAAGGGGAGATGCAGAGAAATTTGGGTTTTGCTGTGCATCAGTCATTGAAAGTGGGCATGCAGGTACTGCAGGCGGTGAGGAAGGCGATTGCTGTTTTGGCATTCATAGCAAGAGGATATGAGTACAGGAATACAGTGATACTGCTAAAGCTATACAGGGCCTTGGTGAGACCATATCTGGAGTACTGCATACAGTTTTGGTCTCCTTATCTGAGGAAGGACATCCTTGCCATGGCGGGGGTGCAGAGAAAATTCATTAGACTGATACCAGGGATGAAAGGAATTGCATATAAAGAAAGGTTGGATAGACTAGGCTTGTATTCTCTGGAATTTACAAGATTGAGGGGGGATCTTATAGAAACATATAAAATTCTTAAGGGTTTAGACAGACTAGATGCAGGTAGGTTGTTTCCAATATTGGGAAAAACTAGAACCAGGGGTCACAGTTTAAGGATAAGGGGGAAGTTTTTAGGACTGAGATGAGGAAAAAAATTCTTCTCTCAGAGGGTGGTAGATTTGTGCAATTCTTTGCCACAGGAGTAGTTGAGGCCAGTTCCTTGACAATATTTAAGAGTAGGTTAGATTTGGCCCTTGTGGCTAAGGCGATCAAGGGTTAAGGGGAGAAACCAGGAACCTGGTACTGATCAGCCATGATCATATTGAATGGTGGTGTAGGCTTGAAGGGCCAAATGGCCTACTCCTGCATCTATTTTTCTATGTTTTAGGAGGTGCATCCAGCTGCACCTAATGCCCAAATATCTTATGTGCCTTTGAGAGGGAGTATGATTTTTGATTTTGGCCCACTTTCTGAAGTTAGGTTGTAAGGGTCTTCAGCTAAACTCAATCTGAAAGCTCACATCTAGGGTACTGCATCATGAATATTAGAAATATGAGAAATCGATGTAGGAACAGGCCATTCAGCCCTCTGTTCCTGTCCATCATTGAATATGATCAAGGCTAATCTTTTATTTCCCTACCTTTTTTTTCTTCCCATATCGCTTGGTTCCCTTAACACCTAAAGATACAGACTTTTGTGTTTTCCTCCATACAGTCATTTGTTAGCAAACATACTTCAATACCTTTTGAGTGAAGAAAATCTCTCTAACTCTATAATGACTGACACTTTTTTTGAAGAACATAGCCTCTGGTGACATTACTATGATAAGCAACATATTATCATCACATTGTAGCTTTCCTTTCTTTTCTTTGGCTTGGCTTCGCGGACGAAGATTTATGGAGGGGGTAAAAAGTCCACGTCAGCTGCAGGCTCGTTTGTGGCTGACCAGTCCGATGCGGGACAGGCAGACACGATTGCAGCGGTTGCAAGGGAAAATTGGTTGGTTGGGGTTGGGTGTTGGGTTTTTCCTCCTTTGCCTTTTGTCAGTGAGGTGGGCTCTGCGGTCTTCTTCAAAGGAGGCTGCTGCCCGCCAAACACACAAAACTCAAAACGGTCAACCAGTTTACCTATCTCGGCTGCACCATTTCATCAGATGCAAGGATCGACAATGAGATAGACAACAGACTCGCCAAGGCAAATAGCGCCTTTGGAAGACTACACAAAAGAGTCTGGAAAAACAACCAACTGAAAAACCTCACAAAGATAAGCGTATACAGAGCCGTTGTCATACCCACACTCCTGTTCGGCTCCGAATCATGGGTCCTCTACCGGCACCACCTACGGCTCCTAGAACGCTTCCACCAGCGTTGTCTCCGCTCCATCCTCAACAGCTTTCCTTTGCACTGTTGCTAATACACCATTGGATTTTGCAAAGGTTCTTAACAGTATGACACCAAAATTCAAAGGCACTTGTGCAATTGCAATTACATCGTTAAGTATATGATGTACATTTGTAATCAGTATCCAGAATTAGGTCAAAGTCTACTGAGAATCTTGACTAATACCAGAGGGATTGTTTGAATGTTGTTTGTCAGGCATCAACAAAATCTCAGAACTCACATTTCATTGGTTAGTTCAGCCTTTGTCTGGAAATTGGATTTCATTAATTGCTTGTATCCTTAACCCAGTGCTGTGTAGTGTGCTAATTATCATACAGATTCCCCGCAAAACATCACAAACTTGGGCAAAAATACAACCAGGATTAAATGCTCAGATCCTTGTTCCAGATTCAGTGCAGGTGGAAGCATAAACATAGAAGGCCCCTCGCTTTACAAGTATGATCACCTTTGGCAGCTGGACAGCAGCAACACACAGTAAGAGAGGACTTAAGAGGTTGAGACACAGGAGGGAGGGAGCACCAAATGGCAACTAGGAGGGATGTTTTGAATGCTGAGAGCCAGAATGTAATATCACTGTCATCAGGAGTGAGAATTCCCACACTGTAGAGCAACACTGGAAGAAATGCACATACGCACACACAACCAAGATAAAAATCACTTTTCCAGAAAATAGGGCCACCGATAGATCTTGCTTTTATGTTCTCAGTTTATATCATGGAAGGAACGAATCTGAGACAGGCAATTGTCCAATCAATACAAAAGCCAAATGAAGTTGCAGATAATCATTTTTATATCAGCATTGATGACTGAGTACTTCTTTCTGTCTGATACCACCTCATGTCTTACTAGAACCACTGGCAAGTTAAAACCTTTGGTTAGTCAGATCTTACATGCTATCATGAATAGTGTTGTCTGAAATTTAAGGGTCAATATTTTTCAGACACCAATGTAAAAGCAGTTGGTATGTTAAATACAACCAAAGCTGTATTCACCTCCAAGAAAATTCATGGTTTAGAAACCCAAAGAGGCTAGTCACTTTTCTGGACAGACTAGATTCAATCTGATTTTAGAGCAAGGGTTCTTTGTACTTCCTGCACCAGCAGCTGATACAACTTTTCAAGGGTGTAATTATTTTTGTAAATGCTAAGTAAAAACGTGCAGTATTGAATTCTAATAAAGTAAATTTCTATTTATTATTCAAAAATGTTTAACTCCACACAACAAAGGATTGATTGAAAAAAATATTAATTATATTATCCAAATGAAAACAACAAGCAATGTAAAATTAGTCAGAATGACCAAAACATATTTAGATAATCTTCTGTCCACCATCTTAATTATTGTCAGTGAAAATACAGTTAACTCCTTTTCCCAGATGTTCAGCAACAACAACCACAGAGATCCTACGGAGCTGTGGCTACATTGAAATATCTTCTTTAAGTACAAAACCTTGTTGGGGAAGGCCAACAACTGAGGGCCTTACCTTGAGCACCATGCTATAACTATGCCGCTGATCCTGAACAGAAGGATTCCAGCTGATGTCAACAGAGGGAAAAAAAGTAGATTGATCCCATAAAATGTTGAAATTTCATAATACAGTATGAGCATAGTTAAACCGTTTTACTACTGCAATATAGTCCAATTCACTTTTTATTTGGAAAACCATTTTGGCTATTTGTAATAATGGATAGTCATTATATAACTCTTCACCTCTCTTACTTTGGACAATAATGTCCCATCACTGGTCATTAAATTTGTAACATGTCTAAAGTTATTTCACCAGCACATAACACAGATTAACTATACCGCTAAAATTTCTGCTGAAAGCTTACATCCAATTTTATAACACTTAAAATTTGTATTTTACACTCAGTTGATTTTATATGCTCAGCTGTACTCCAAGAGTTCTTTTTATTTCAACTGTAATTAATGCTGAATTTGGATCAACTTTCACCAAGGATTGGACAAATAAACTACAGATATTACTAATTAGAGAAAATTATAAGGAGTATCCAGGGACATCGAGAACAGAATTCCCTCCTGTTAAAACATAATTTGGGGAAAAAAAAGTGCAAACTCAATACTCCAGTCTTAAATAACATTCATAAAATCTGCAAGTGACCTTCAGAACTGAAATTGGGGAGCAAAGCAGATGGTAAACTAACTGGCTTTTGGAGATTGAAGCAAGGAGATTTTAAATCCCAGAGCAGATTTGTTCTGATCCCCATGTGAAGCAACTGGAAGGTTTTGACATTGGTTGGGAAGGCTCAAAAGGTGAAGTGCTTATCTGCTACACAGGTCCCATGGAAACAGTGCAGTGCAAAGTAACTAATAATTTGAAGATAATAAGGGAATAAGAGGGAACATAAAAAATGTTAAGCAAATTCTTATGCCTTGGACAGAAGGTTAATTATGGCCATGACAGAATAATGAGGTCAATTTTTCTAACTCATTTATATATGAGAATTCTGGAACCAAGATCCTTGATGCCCTCAGCATTCAGTGTTAACCCTGGACTCTAGTTTAAATAGGGGCCAATGACAAAATTATAGCTAAAAAATTCTCTTTTGTCAAAGTGGAACAAGTCTTTAGAACGAATGGAAAACTGCTGTCCGATAATTATAATAATACTCCAGATTCAAAGTCATTCCAATTCCAGTCGTCAAACTATAGTTTGCAGATGATGATTGGGCTTGTGCACAGTTGGAGGCTGAGCTCAAGGCTATTAACCACTTGTTGACTGATGAATAATAAAGGATGGGTCTTACAGTCAACATGTGTAAGGCCAAAGTCCTCAACCAAATTATCCCAGCTGCACAGTTCTTTGAAAATACAGGGTCACAGTGAGATCATGGGAAATGAGCAGCACTCACTCCCTATGTCTTAGGTGCCATCTCTCAGTGAAAACAGATATTGCTATCACTATTCAGTGACATTCTGCAACAGATGAAATAGAAAGAGATTTGAAGGAAAGTGGGAAGAGGAAACAAAGGGAACAATTAAGATATAAGAACTGTTGAAGAGGAAGAATCTATTTGGGGGTGGGAAGAGAAGAGCCAATAAAAAGAAAAAAATTTGTAAATGAAAGAGGATAGACAGGAAATGAGTAAAAAGGGTTAAGAGATGGCCGCGATAAAGAAAATAAAGAGAAAAATGGAAGAAAAGCTGACAGCTTGAAAACAAGAGAACCAAGAGCAAGAAAATATTTAAAACAAAACTGGAGATGAAATAAGCAAAAACTTACATGCTATCCACATAGTCCATTCAAAGAAAGAGCTGAATAGGCCAACATGAAATGTCAATCCACTGAAGGAATAACACCCTGAAATGTAACCTTCTCTTGGCTGTTAAAGAATTGTCCATTGCTGTAGAGCAGTGGTTCTCAACCTTTTTCTTTCCACTCACATCCCACCTTAAGCAATCCTTTACTAAATCACAGAGCACCGATGGCATAGGGATTACTTAAGGTGGGATGTGGGTGGAAAGAACAAGCTTGAGAACCACTGAGTAAAGATCAAATCTCTGGCATCACCCATTTGTTGACACTTTACTCCTCCACCAGTCCCTTAAGAACTGCATCTCCGGGATATTGGCATGCTTCACTGTCTACTAGTGATAGGACCTCATCTATAATATATTGATAATTAAAGCTGAAATGCCTTCTAATAATGGCTGAGTTGACCGAGACAGTCAAGTTTGGCTCCAATCAAACTGATTCAAAATTATGAAGCCAATGCTCCCATTGAAAGTAAACCAAGTCTATTTTACTCAATTGTGCAATTTTATTCACTTTTCTTGCCTATAAATTCCACTTCTATTTATATTTTCAGTTTTGTTACTGTTCCACCGGTTTTTTGGGCCTCTGGAATTTAAAAAAATCTTTCCCTTGCCAGCTTTAATTATGCATACAGCAGTTTTTAAAAGGAAAATACCTTAAAGCCACAAGAAGACCTATGACATGAAAAGTGATCTTGTTGCTTTAATCCTTGATCTGACTCCATATGCAAACCAATGAATGTGCTGTCAGCTAAACTCATTTGCACCACTGAGATCTAACAGTGTTCATTCCTCAGTTTGCCTCAAATGCTCAAGGCCTTTTTGTGCCTCAAGCAATGGAAGTTGCATTCAATTAAAATAAATTGTTTTAAAATTAATTTCACTTAGCTGCAGTTTTTTTTATTTAATGATTCTTTGTTTTGGCAGCTGGGGTAAGTTGTGTACTGAAATGATTGGTGTTTTTCACATCTTTACAAAGGCCTCCATCTATTCTGTACTGATTTTCCGTTACGCTATAATGTGTCTGTCTTCATAAGTAAATGTCAAAAGAATGACCTAATTTCCCTTGAAATATTAAAGTTCATGCAAATATGCAAATACTGTTAGATACTGCAGGGGAGAAATTCAACTCAATTTAGCTCATTCTTTTTGCATAGAATGAATATTAGCAAGACACATTTCAGGATGCTGTGACTATTGTCCCATATTTAGATCCACATTAAGTTGTCAACGGCAGTCAGCTGATAACAGCATGAGACCTTATTAATATATTAAAATAAAATCTTTCATCGCTCAAAGGCCTCATTTTATCCCAAAAAAAACTACCAAAACACCAGATTCACCTGTTCCATTGAAGTCAACTTTAAACACCAAATGAAAAGAAAGAGAAGATAGATATTCTCTGTGGTCTTTACGGTCAATCAGCAGAAGGGAGTTCCAATGGAGGCCGAAGTCACCACATGTGTAGGCATACAACTAGTGCCACGAGCTGAAATTTGACAGTGTTTTCTTTCTGGAAAATGACTGCCAATTATTTAATTAAATTTACTTATTTAAGTCTTCATCATGAAAAAGCAATTATCATGGTTAAATTAAGAAAGTTTAAAAAAAAATCTGTTAAATAATCCAGTGTTCAATTTAATCCAATAAAATTGGTAATTCAGGTAAAACAGGTGAGATATAAAAATTATTAACAGATGCCAAATCACGTCACCATCTATTCCCAACCAATATCATCAATAGTTGAAAGCTGCGGCATTTTAGTTTATCATGCTCTCAAAGGCCTGTAATGTTAGGATAGGATATCAGCTCCCATGTCACAGTCCAATGGAAATTAGAAAATAATGAGCGATCCCCTGAGAGTTGATTATTTTAAATATGTTTGTACAAAGCAAATGTTTTCTTCTCTTATAAAAAAAATACAGAAGTTTCATTCGTTTCCTTACAATATTTAATTCAATCAAAAAGTAGTTCACACATTCCCTGTGGTAATAATAGTTGCTTTTCCTGTTCACTTATATTGCAGGCAGCGATTAAATTTTGTTAAATCATATAAAATGTTATTAAGGATATATTTTGTAAATTCCAGTGGTATATTTGGCTAATATGTAATAAAACAGAAAATTCCCAGCTGGCCAGACCACAACTGTGGAAAGGAAAGCAAAGCTCATGTTTCAGGAGCTGAAATGTTAGCTCTGTTCCTTTTCCCGTTGATTCAGACTGTCCAGCTGAGAAATTCCAGCTTTTTCTGTTTTTGAAGCAAAATTTGCTGGAGGAATTCAACAGGTCAGTCTACATCTGTGGAAGAGGAGAGAGAGAGAGTCGACAATTCGGGTTGAGACCATGCATTAGGATTGAGAGATCCTGATGACTGTTTTGGCTAGGAAAAATTGAAAGACCATCTACAAATTTGCTGATGAGACCATGGACATCAGCAGAATCACAGATGGCTATGAGGAAGCGTACAGAAATGAGGCAGATCTGCTAGTTGAGTGGTGTCACAACAACAACCTTGCATTCAATACCAGCAAAACTAAGAACTGATTGTGGACTTCAGGAGGATGAAAAAACAGAAGAACACCAACTAGTCCTTATTGAGGGGTCAACAGTGGAAATGGTTAAGAACTTCAAATTTCCGAGTGTCAACATCTCAGAAGATCTGTTCTGGGGCTTCCATGTTGATGCATTCTCGAAGAAGGCTCCCCAGTGGAGTTTGAGGAGATCTGGTATGTCACCAAAACTTCTTGCAAACTTCTACAGGTGTACTATAGAGAACATTCTGACTGGTTGCAACACTGTCTGATATGGAGGTGACAATGCACAGGACAGGAAAAGACTACAGAGAGTTGTGAACTCTGCCAGTGCCATCATGGACATCAGCTTTCACTCCATTAAGGACATCTACAAAATGTAGTGTCTTAATAAAGCAACCTCGATCCTCAAGGACTCTCATGTTTATGGCAATAAATTCTGGTTCTTCTGAGTGTAGACAGGAGAAAGATAACATAAATAAGTAAGGGGAAGGGTTGAGATGGTAGCTAAAAGGTGATAAGTAAAACCAGGTGATAAGAGGGTTGATGACAGATGGAACCAATGTGGCAAAAGATAAGAGACACAGGGGGAAGTGTGTGTTGGTAATGGGAAGATGGGAAAAGGTGGGGGAATGGAAATCAATTGCCCAATGGAAGTGAGGGTGTTGGAAAGAAGTGGATCAGTCACCTTGGTTATACTTGGTCTTGCCAACAAGCTGGAGGCCACATTGAAAACACTAAATGCAACAGACAAGTTTGGAGAAGGTGCATGTGAATCTCTGCCTCATTTCAGAGGATAGTCCCTGTATAGTAGTGAGGGAGAACATGCTAGGGCAGGGTTTGCGCCTGCTTTGCATGGGAAAATACCCAGGATACAAGGGTAGATGAGGGGGGGAACTAAAGTTATGGAATAAGCAATCTCAGCAGAAAGGTGGGGGAGGAGAAAATATGACTGGTGATGGGATTGCATAGCAGCTGGGAGAAATGACAAAAAATTAAGTGTTGAATGTAGAATCTGATAGGATGAAAGGTAAGGTCCAAGGGAACTCTCTGTTCTTTATGGGGGGGGGGGGGGACAGAATGGAAGCAGAATTGCAGGAAATGGAGGAGATAGGAGTTGATGGCTCCTGAACCAAGCAAAGATTTCAGTTGCCCTGGAATGGAAAGCTTATCTTGAGAACAAATGTGGTGAAGTCAGAGAAATTGAGAGAAAAAGAGGAGACAGTATGAAAGAAGGTGTAGTCATGATAGTTTGTCTCTTAAGATAGAGACAGTGGGATCCATAAAGGGAAGAAAGGTTTCAGTAATAGTCTAAGAAAATTTGAGAGTAGGGTGAAAGTCCTTAAATTGATAAAAATTATACAATCATTAATGCAGTGGGGAAAGATTTTCACAGCAGTACATTTGGAACCAGGACACGTTTTCTTGCATCTCCATTTTCTGTTTTTAATTCAGATTTTCCACATCTGCCGTTTCTATTTAATTTTCACATTTTTATTTCAATTTATTTTGCCTGTTACACAGTGGTATATTTTCAATTGAACTGAATGAGTTTAAAGGAAGTAGAAAATATAGAAGCCATCTGAACTCATGTTCTTGCCGCAAACCTACCAATGATCCTGACATTTTGTGTTCCAGAACCAAATCCGGGCTCTGATTGTATGCCACATTTATTGTCTGGATACTAGACCTGGCTGCACTCCAAATTCCTGACTCCAGCAGTACACCGTGCTTGTACTTTAGACTCCACAGTTCACATTCCCGACAAATGACTGAACCAGTGCTAAACCATCAGGATTGTTGAACAATTATATCCATTCCTTTTTTGGCCCAGCATCCAATTTAGCTCAGGCTCTTTAAATCCTTTCTTTTTCCATGTTGAAGGTGCTGAAATCCGATTATTCTTTAAATAAAAGGAAACAGTTGGTTTCTAAAACCCCAATAGAAAACATGCATTGATATAATGTCATTTATACCCTTGGGACGTCCAAAAATAAGTTGGAGATAATGAAGACCTTTTGAAGTGCGGTCACATTTGCAATGTATGAACACTGTCACTCCAGCTATCATTACAGTGAGCTTGTGTGTCTGACAAAAAGAAACATCCTATTCCACAGCATGACCTATTGCCAATAACTTTGTGACAAGTATTTGCAATATCCCAAAAGTTGCATTTTTAATGGTTTCAAAATCTGATCGAGTTTTTTGAAATGTACAGAAATTCAATGTGCTCATAAGTCATTTTGTTCTTTTACCCTCATGCTTGAAAAGAATAAATAACAAACCCTGATGATTTCAAGTCTATTATCACCCAATTGTCCAGGTACACCCTGATGAAACAACTTTCTTTGAAAACAAATAGCCAGACACAACACATATACAGAGGAATGACACATATGCAGTATGCATATGAAAATAATTAAATTGATTAATAAAAGTAGAATCTCATGGTTTGTATGAGTAGTTCTTTCAGTTTGTTTGGCAGTCTCCCTACACGGGGGAAGAATCTGTTTCTCAGACAGGTGGCCCTGATTTTCTTTCCTGTTGGGAGTAGCTGAAAGATGCTGTGTGGTTGGGGTCTTCAATGATATTGGGAGCACTCTTCAAAATCAATCCTGGCAATCGTGACTGTGGGGGAAGGGAGACTCCAGTGATCTTCTCTGCTGTTCTTAGGGTCATGTGGATTGATCTCTGATGCTGTGCTCTACAGCAAGCGTACCACAATGTGACGCTCTTGATAGAGCTCCTGTAGAAAGATGACAGCATTTTAGTCAGTACCCTTACTCGCTTCAGTCTTCTCAGCAAGTGCAGTCTCTATTGCACCTTCCTGACGGGCTAGGAGATGCTGTGTGACTAGGCTAGATCACTTCTGAAGTGCACTCAGAGAAACTTGGTGCACTCTACTCTCTCCATTATAGTTATTAATGTGTCGTGGAAGGTGGTCGCCCTTGGTCCTCCTGAAATACATGATCATCTCCTTTGTCTTGTCCACATTGAGACTCAGTTTGTTATTCTTGCACCATTTGATGAGATTTCCAACCTCTTCTGTCTAGTGTGACTCATTGTTGCTTCTAATGAGGCTTACTACTGTCATGTCAACTGCAAACCTTTGGAGCTAGATTTGGCATTGCAGCCATGGGCGATTGATGTGAACCAGAGTGGACTGAGCACATAGCCCTGAGGTGTGCCAATCTCATCATGATGGTGCTCAATGTTCTTCTCCTGACCCAGACTGTGGTGTTTCCATTTGGAAGTCCAGAACCCAGTTACAGAGAGGGGTGTTTAGTCTCAGCCAGGACTGCTTCTCCACGAGCCTCTTGGAAATCATTGTATTGAATGCTGAGCTAAAGTCCATGAAAAATAGCCTGGCTAATTATACGTCGTTTTCCAGGTGGGTCAGAATGGAGGGCATCATCAGTGGAATAGCTGTGTCTATAGGCGAATTATAAATTGGTCCAGTATCTTCAAGAGGTACATTTTGATATGTTTCATTACTAGACAAAGCATTTAGTAATGGTGAAGGTCAGTGGCACAGGGCGATAATCAATGAGGCCTCTTGCTGGCTCCCTCTTTGGTATCGGCCTGATGGTGGGTAGTGAAGCTTCCTAAATGAAAGTAATCCATTTTAAGTTCAAGTTTATTGTCATCTGATTATTCATATACAGCCCCATGAAGCAGTGCATCTCTAGACCACAGTGTGCACACACAGTCACACAGTACACCCTACACACAAATGACATTTATTCATAAGCAAACCAAAATAGATATAGAATAATTTACAGGTTTATAGGATTGTTCAGCAGTCTCACTGCCTACAGGAAACAACTGTTTCCCAACCCTACAGTCCTGGCTTTTATGCTCCTGTACCTCTTCCTTGAAGGTAGGGTCTCAAAGATACTCTGGGCTTGATGGTAAGGATCTTGGACCCCTCTTAGATATCACTGATAGAGGGAAGGGAGACCCGAGAGATCTTCTCAGCAGCTTTAATCATCCTCCGTGATGTCCTCTGATCTGCTGCTTTGCAGCTACCATACCACATTATGATGCAGCCAGCCAGGACCTTCTAGAACATTGTTAATGTGGGGGCCAGTAACTTTGCCCTCCTCGATCTCTTTAGGAATTGTAGATGCTGGCACGCCTTCCTGACTAATGGGGTGGTGTTTTCCATCCAGGATAGGTTTCCCTTTAAATGGATATAGAAATCTGTGCTCCCCATTCTCTCTACGACAGAGCCATTGATGTGTAATGGGGAGTGGTCCTGCATCCTCTTGAAGTCCACTATCATCTCCTTTGTCCTGTCCATGTTGAACCACTGTACAACCTTATCAACCTCCTCTCCGCAAGCACACTCATCATTGTAGCCAATGAGGCCAACTAACATTGTGTCGTCTGCAAAGTTGATGATTCTATTGAAGCTGGCAGTACAGTCTTGAGTTAGCAGCGTGAACAGAGGCCTGAGCATGCAGCCCTGGGGTGCGCCAGTGCTCAATGTGATGTTCAATGCCCAAAGTAAAGTTAATGGCCGTTCAGACCATTATTGCTTACATATCCAGAACTATTGTGCCCATGGTCTTGAACACAATAAACTATTATGATTGAAGTGCATTTCACAAGCTGACTTGACCAAAAGTATTTTATAATTCACAGAAAAAAAAGGGCTGTATTCAATATAATACTGTCTGTCGGCTAGGAGTAAAAACGTTTGCATGAGGCTCAAAGGTACCCTGATCAATACCCACAACCACCACTAATTTGTCTGATCACTCATCCGCACCAATCAACATATGACAAGCCAACCCCTAAAAACTATCGCCTGATAATTCTGCCTCCCACACCGCACTAGCACACTAATGAACCACACCCTTAGCAACCAACCAACAACTGAGCATATCTTCCACCAACTCACAGCCCAATCAGCTCCCAATAAATAGCCTGAACAGCTTGCCTCATGAACTAAATCCCAACTAGTCTCCACACCAACCTACACCCTTCAAACAAGTACAACCAACTCCTCCATTACTCACCCTGCCCACCAATTTGACTTGCCTCCTCTCTTATCACCAATTGACCTCTGGAAGATCATGAACAATCTTAAATTGCACGATTCAACCATGCAAAATAGCCGTTGTCTGCTATTTGGAATGTCACACAAGTCATTGGGGTATCCATTGTGTAGCTTTGCTCCCTAAGGAAGCTGGCCAAGATCCATCACTCTTACTCCCCCAGTAAAACTTCCCCAGACGCTTCCACTATGATCCAGTGAAGCAAGTTTTGAGTCAGTCTTTGTCCTAATAACCACACTCCTTGTATGCAGGAACCCCTACTAAAAAGAGCTATGCAGCTCAATTCTGAAAGATATTTAAGGAGCCTCAAAAAATAAATTTGTATCCTTATAATAGCTTCCATTTCTCATCACCCTACATAATATTCATCTTCAGGCAAAAGAAAATTTGCTTCAGAGTTACAAAGTCATTGCAACCACAAATTCAGCCACTTCTGACTAAATGAGACCTGGTGTCTGCTCTAACTTCCCATGTGAGCCTTGTAAACCACAGAGCAGACACAGAGTTCCTAATGAGTCAAGACCTTGGCTTTACAACCTTCCTTCAAGTGAACCAGTTCAAAAATAATAATGATGTTTCTTTGTATTGTTAGAAGCCTATTTCACATCTTTTACATTTCTCTGATAATCAAGAACATTTAAATAGCATACAAATTGATTTGGAATTACAATGATGGAAGTTATTTAAAAATAAGTAATAAACTTTTAAAAAAATAATCTTTACATACTGTACATACACGTAAAATTCGACCCCTATTTTTTGCCAAAAAATCTGGAATTTTCCAGATAACTTCTGTAAAAGTCGACCCTAGTCCCTCACCTTGGATTGGGAAATCTACAGGCTGGAGCTCCTGATGCCTCAGTTGTGAATTCATGCCTCGTCCCGGCCAACTGCCCATCTGATATCCCAACGCCTCTGATGACGCAGATACTTACTGCGGTCCCGACCTCCCCTGTGGTAGTACTTGTGTTTTGGTGCTCAGACTCTGCATCTTACTTTAATTCATTGAGTTTTTATCTTTATTCATTTCAGGGTCATTTGGACTTCTGCCACTGATATGGTATTTTGCTTTCTCGAGTGAATTTCAGCCTCTCCGAAGTAGTATCTATGTAATAGTCAATCCCATAAATTTAACATTAAAAATGGTCTACAAAATTCGACTTTTACACGAATACACATATTGTAATTCATAAAAGGATCAAATGTAACCTTTTAATTGCAGTTGCTACCTTATTCAAATGAATGGTACTATGCTACAAATTATGGCTGATGTAAACATCTGGGGCCAGATATATATCTGTCCTGTTAGCTAATAAATCTAGAGACAGAGCAAAAGAACAGACTTGCATCCAGCTTCTAGTGCATTCCATGCTTCTGCTCAGTGCTGCATCTTACCAGTGCTTCTCTACAGTACTGCTCGCCAGTTAACCATTATGGAAGCAAAATGAAAGAAACCAACCTCAATTTCCAATGAAACTTTGCCCAAAGTAAAACATGTCATGGAAAAGTAATCGTCAAAAACTCTGCTAAGTTTTATCATTAATCCATGCAGAAATACTTTTGCTCAGAAACTCCCTGTTCCCAAAACAAAATTAAATGTTTCCATGGCAATAATGTCATCAGATTGACATTTTTCAACTCCAACCCACTAAACCACATAGAAAACAATATTTTTTGAAGGATTCATACTCAAATCATTTGGTGTTTTTGTATCTCAAACCAGCCACAAAAGCTACTGATCCGTACTTTTAGGAGGGTTGATTTTAATCAGTCTCATCTCATACAGTAATTACAATCCACATTTAATATGGGTGTTGCTATAATTACTTCAAATAATAAAAACAAGTTCAATTCTTCTTCACCTGAATATTAAGAGAATTAAGGGTTTTGGAGAACAGCTGGGTGTGTGGAGTTGAGTCCAAGCCCAGGTCACCCATGATCTTATTGAATCGTAGAGCAGGCTTGACAGGCCAGATGGGCAACTCCTGCTCCCATTTCTTATATTCTTCAAACCAAACTCCACTTCAACAAAACCTCTCAAAGAAAAGTGGGCTTTATATTTTTATTTTTATTTAGCCTTGGTCTAAAATTTTGTAGGTTCAAATTTACTTCATGAATCCTTATCTTATTTCCATTGGGAATAACTTGCTATTTTTTTTCACTGCTAAGCAGATGCATGTCAAAATTTAGATTTCGGTCTTCTTGAATACTTCTGATATTCACAGTTAACTTAATTTTGCCTCCTATTGAAATCCCATTGCTAGTTTGACGATGCCACATTCATTGGAAAAGCAAATAATTTTGGAAGGACTCTGTTTGGTTATGATACAACATGCAAGAAAATGTTACATTATTGACCCCTCTCAATTAACATTCAAATCCTCTCAACCACTAAGCACCACTCCGAAATATTCTGGGCCGACATTTTATGGTGAGCTACACACTTTCTGACTCCTGAAAGACTTTCTACACTCACAAAACTCATGACAAGACTACAATCCAATGCATAGACTTCCAGTAACACTCAAGATGCTTGACCTTATCCAATCCTTTTGACTGACATCACTTACGCCACTTGATATATTCAATGTCCTTATTAACTCCAATCTTTGATTCAGCCTCAGATTGTTCACCATCTTCAAAGTGCACTTTTAACCTTTTAACATTTGAAGATTTCCCTGTGTCAAATCCCATTCACCATCAAATTTGTTTCAATACTTTGTCCTGGGGAGATTTTTTGCTGTACAAAGAAAGGAATCTGCAATGTTAAATTGATATAAGAATGATGACAACAATCAAAATGAACATTTCAAAGTAGAACTGAAATATTGATAATGGTGTATATTGTGTTGACATGAATATATTAAACAAGTTTCGATGAACGCACATCTTTTTATTTTTCACGCTATGTATCATACTGACCAAAATACACACAGACATCGGATGCAAGGATCGACAACGAGATAGACAACAGACTCGCCAAGGCAAATAGTGCCTTTGGAAGACTACACAAAAGAGAGGAAAAACAACCAACTGAAAAACCTCACAAAGATTAGCGTATACAGAGCCGTTGTCATACCCACACTCCTGTTCGGCTCCGAATCATGGGTCCTCTACCGACGTCACCTACGGCTCCTAGAACGCTTCCACCAGCATTGTCTCCGCTCCATCCTCAACATTCATTGGAGCGACTTCACCCCTAACGTCGAAGTACTCGAGATGGCAGAGGCCGACAGCATCGAATCCACGCTGCTGAATATCCAACTGCGCTGGGTAGGTCACGTCTCCAGAATGGAGGACCATCGCCTTCCCAAGATCGTGTTATATGGCGAGCTCTCCACTGGCCACCGTGACAGAGGTGCACCAAAGAAGAGGTACAAGGACTGCCTAAAGAAATCTCTTGGTGCCTGCCACATTGACCACCGCCAGTGGGCTGATCTCGCCTCAAACCGTGCATCTTGGCACCTCACAGTTCGGCGGGCAGCAACCTCCTTTGAAGAAGACCGCAGAGCCCACCTCACTGACAAAAGACAAAGGAGGAAAAACCCAACACCCAACCCCAACCAACCAATTTTCCCCTGCAACCGCTGCAACCGTGTCTGCCTGTCCCACATCGGACTTGTCAGCCGCAAACGAGCCTGCAGCTGACGTGGACATTACCCCTCCATAAATCTTCATCCGCGAAGCCAAGCCAAAGATACACAGTGTCATTTTCTCCCCTTTTTCCCCCCTCCCTTCCCTCCCTCACCCCCCACCCCCCACTCACTCAACGTTCAACCTATATGATACATTAAACCCATTAAACAATGTCGTCACACAATGAAAATAAACAAGAGATTTGTGTCTTCTACTTTTACATACTGGGTTTCGAGGTTGAGAAATCAACTGTGAAACCCTAAATAACTCATCATGTCACTTTATGGTTGAATTCCCTCCCTCTGAAGTTCATAACGTGTGGCAAACAGGTTGGGCAAGAATCTTTATATCCAACTCTTCATGTTGAATCACATTAAAACATGTCCAAGTTTAATCTAGTGAATTTCATAAATGTTGCTTTTACCTGACTGAAACATTCTCAATCGATGTGTGTGAAATTGGTATGGTAAAATTATCTCAGTGCAACAAGAATTCTAAAAACACTCACATAGTCAGGCAGCCCCACTGACTAAATTATGTCTTAAGAAAGAGAAATTAACCATGTTAGGCTGTGGAGACAGTCATTGTAGAATAGAAGTCCAAAAATCTGAATGCCAGAAATCTGGACCATCTGAAAATCTGGCTCCCCAGCTTTTTAAATTTAGCAGGCTTTTGTGTGCATTTGTGCATCCATGCATAAACACGACAGATGCACACCGGCAACAAGCGACCACACTTAATACAGGTAATCTTATCACAAAGACATTAATTTATATACTGTATATTTCTTATACAATGTTCACTGTTAATGATAATTTCAACCATGACCTGCTCTTTTTTCGTCGTGAAAAAAGTTACATTTACATTTTTGTCAAGTGTTGACTTTACTTTAAAACAGCTTGTTTTGATAAATGAAGCAAGCTGTATTTGTTAATGAATAAGCAATCAACATTTACCTTTTCATCACGTCTTCATTCTTCCTTAAATTTGAAATATAAAAATTCCGGGAAAGAATCCAGAATATCTGAAATCTGGCCCAACCCAATCCCTGAGTAGGCCAGATTTTAGAACTTTTACTCTATTTGGTTATGGTTCACAAGTTCCTTCAGCTTCAGTCACATGGACAATCAAGTGGAACATGCAATAAAATCTCCTGTATGATCTAGATGGGATCTAATCATGGGACTTCATTAATTTAGAACATCTTAAAAGATGATCAAAAGAAAAGGAACCCACAAGTAGGCATATAAAGACCTGGCAGCCAAATTGAACTGAAATTTATCTGTACCATGTATTTCTTGTGAGTGCATGGCACCAAGGCTTTATAACAGAATTTTATTTCCTTTTTCACACACCACTGAAAAATGTATGCAATCACTTTTAAAACAAAGGGTTTGAAGTCATGTTATGAACTATTACTTAACAGATGAGTTTCATTTTTCCGGATGACTTCACATTACAGATGACAAATGCATTAATGTTTTTGTTCTTTAAAGAGTCGGGCTTACAGCAACACTCGATAATTGTAGCTACAAAATCATCTTAATTAGGTGACATCATAAATAAATCTTTGCATCTTTTGTCATCCTACTTCTTCCAATTGAAAGAAAGTGGAATATCAGGCAATCAACTATCTTACCATAAAATATATGCATGAAAATCTTAATGTAGCTTACACTTGGGAGGACTAGTACATAAACGCAAGGTCTGATTTTGGTTGGAAAGTAATGCAATGTGGTTGTATGTTTTCTGCCTTTCAACTGGGCTGAATATTTTAATGAAGAAATGAAAATTGCTGGACATTTTTTGCAGCTCTGTCCATAAATCAGCAAAATTAGCATTTTGCTGTCAATTCCATGAAGTTATTGCATTTGAACATTGTTTCTCATCAAATCAAGTAATTAGCAGGATTAAGTACCTTAAAAACTAAATACTGATAATCAATCTCCAGCTGAGAAAATTAACAATTTTAAGTATGGAATATCATCCTGGGTCATGGTTTGTATTGGATTTAAAGAATTTTATCTTTCCCTTTCTTTTTCACAATTTTACAATCCATTTTCTTTCTCTTTTTATGCCTTACTTAGGATTAAATTTACCTCCACTTTGCCATTCAATCCTCCCTCTATTTAAATCTCTATCCTTAATTCTCATTGCTTTAGGAATTGGAGACAGATATATTGGTGAAGGGGAACAGAATATGTGATTATTCTGTTAATCGCAACAGTTTTCACTTTTTAGTTAACTGTCAAGGAAAAGACAGGCAGGTCATTAGCAAGACTTCTAATGTAGAGTCTGCAATGGACTGAATGGTCAGCAATTACTGGTGACAGATTAAGTAATCCTCTTTCTCATATCTCTCTCTTCCTTCTCACCCCCTCCCTTTTCTGGAACCTATAAATCCTTTAGAGACGCAAGAGATTGACGATGCTGGAATCTGGAGCAAAAAGTTAGTTGCTGGTTTAAACTCAGCATGTTAAGCAGTATCTGTGGAAGAAAATGGATGGTCAATGTTTCAGGTCAAAACCTTGCATCATAATCAGGCATTTCTGACCAATAACATTGACCATCACTTGGCCTTCACAGATGCTGTTTGACCTGTTGAGTTCTTCCAGCAAGTTAGTTTTTTATTTGCTTATAGATCTCCAAAGTGTTCACCTTTCTCTTCCTCTTCAGTCCTGTACTACCCCGGGGCCCCTCACTCTGACACACTTCTCTTTTCACATGTTCACCAAGCACCACTTGACCAGTCAAGCAGCAAGAAGGCAGCAGAGATAAACATTCTCTATCTCTTGATTTCACACTTGCATCCCTCACAGAATAACATAGAGAGGATCTTCATGGAGTGAGATATCAGATTAGTGGAATGAGATGATGCCAGGGATAAAGAAAGAGCACTGTAGTTCCCTGTCCTTTAACTAGTTTGGAGATTCCTGAGAAACATCCTCGTGATAGTGGGATGGTTCCATCGAGCACAAGTTGCTGCTTTCTCAGAGGAGGTCCCACCACTCCACCAACTACTAGTGCCAATGGTTGTCACTTCATAATGTCCAGGATGTGGAACATGCAGCAGGCTTCCATGAAGTTAAATATTCCCTGTTAATGGTGTACAGTTCTGTCAGACAGATGGGGGTCTGGAAGTGTTGTTTCAGCACATCATTGGTCCAATCATAATGCATCATTGGTCCAATCATAATGCATCATTGGTCCAATCATAATGCATCATTGGTCCAATCATAATGCATCATTGGTCCAATCATAATGCATCATTGGTCCAATCATAATGCATCATTGGTCCAATCATAATGCATCATTGGTCCAATCATAATGCATCATTGGTCCAATCATAATGCATCATTGGTCCAATCATAATGCATCATTGGTCCAATCATAATGCATCATTGGTCCAATCATAATGCATCATTGGTCCAATCATAATGCATCATTGGTCCAATCATAATGCATCATTGGTCCAATCATAATGCATCATTGGTCCAATCATAATGCATCATTGGTCCAATCATAATGCATCATTGGTCCAATCATAATGCATCATTGGTCCAATCATAATGCATCATTGGTCCAATCATAATGCATCATTGGTCCAATCATAATGCATCATTGGTCCAATCATAATGCATCATTGGTCCAATCATAATGCATCATTGGTCCAATCATAATGCATCATTGGTCCAATCATAATGCATCATTGGTCCAATCATAATGCATCATTGGTCCAATCATAATGCATCATTGGTCCAATCATAATGCATCATTGGTCCAATCATAATGCATCATTGGTCCAATCATAATGCATCATTGGTCCAATCATAATGCATCATTGGTCCAATCATAATGCATCATTGGTCCAATCATAATGCATCATTGGTCCAATCATAATGCATTTTGGAGGTGGCTTTCATTCGACGTGTTTACACATGTCTCTGCTTTGCAGTAATCATGTTGTGCATGAATGGTCCTGTAAATTGCTGAGGTTGCAAGTTTTTGTCCAAGATCCCAGCTGCGCAGTTACCTTCCAGAAACATGGTGGGCATTTTAAATCTAAATGCTAACTGACGGGGCATGCTTTGAGGTGATGTGCTTCAGTAGAATTGGTCCCATAAATACCATACATGCCATTGCCTGTTGAAGGAAAATATTAACAAGCTCTTATCTGCATGACACTGAGGCCTGAAGGCCTCAATGTTGCATCCATAATTAATTCCTATTAAAATAAAAAGGACATAGCTATCCAATAGAACATTGCTAACAACAGATTACATAAAGCAAGAAAGATATAGGCATGATGATGAAATTATCATCGAGTTAGAGTAGTCCCTGCCCAGTTCCGTCATTCATTTAGGGGAGTTGATCACAGCCTTTTTCTCAGAATGGAAAGGGTATAGATTTAATGTAAGAAAGTTGAAAAGAGATTCACAAGGCAGGAGAATGGTAGATGCCTGGCACATACTGCCAGGAGAAGAGCTGGAAGCAGTTAGCATAGCAACATTTAAAATGCGTTTAGGCAGACACACGAACAGGCAGGGACGGAAGAGATATAAATCATGTACAATCCGATAGAATCATCTTAAATTAGCGATTATGGTCAGCATGACAGAATGCAAGTAAAAACAGTCCTAACATTTAAAACAACATTGAACATTGCATTAAGAGAACATACGCTTCCAGAAGTTTGATCACCATTTTGGAATTTTTTAACTCCATGTGCTGGTTCCACATATATCAGATCAAGTGTTTGTTATAGACACGGTTGGTGTAGCGGTTAGTGCAACACCTTTACAGAGCCAGCGATCCAAACCTGGGATCAGATCCCATGCTGTCTGCAAGACGTTTGTACATTTTCCCTGTGTCTGCATGGGTTTTCCCCAGGGGCTCCAGTTTCCTCCCACCGTTCAAAAACATACCGGGGTATAGGTCTATCGGGTGTAATTGAACGGCATGAGCTTGTGGGCTAAATTGCCTATTACCATGCTGTATGCCGAAATTTAAATTTAAAATTTAAAGACTGGTATTTTGCCTCATTAAAGTTGCTGGGATTAAATATCTGGTACAATGTAGAACAGACAGTTTATTCGTTACCATTCCTGTGCGATATCACCTAAGGTGAATTCTTAGTTAACGGACATACAAGACAAGTTTCCTAGTTTGTTTTGCTTATGTTCACTATTCTTAATTTAACCTTTATTACATTCATAAGAATGTCCTAATTAATAAATTATACAATAACATTTTAATAAATGTGGAATATATATCATACAGCAATTCCATGTAATTTTATCAAACTCTTAGATTTCTTCAATGACTGTTACACTCATCAAGTTACAAAAGTGGAGTTTTCACAAGATCCAGAATTGTTCCTTCTGGGAGATATTGGTGAAGTACAGTTTAGATTATCCAAACACCAAATTCAATTTGTGAAGATCATTTTGTCAGTAGCCAGGAAGTGTATCGGTTGTGTGGAAGTCCAATTCTCAACTCTGTATTACATGATGGAAATACAGAGTTGCATTCTCCAAGAGAAGATTTCTTACAACTTGAAGAAGAAATATGACATGTGACATGTGGCAGTGTATCTGAGGCACATAGGTGGGCAGATATGATTTATTCCCCCTGCATTCCCCCCACCTTTAGAACTGAGTTAAGATACAGCCTGTCCCAACAGAAAAGAGTGAATTAAGGTTGTGGCACAGACGGCGTGTGTTTTAATTTTTGGTTTGGATTTTTTGTTTTATTTTTGTTTTTCCCTTTGCCTTTTATGGTTTATTTAATATCCAGGGAAGGAAAAAAATACTGGACTCTGTATATCATATTGTGTGATGATAAAATGTCTTATATTAGCTTGAGACTATTAAAATAAAATACTTTAAAAATGTTTAACAAATGAAATCTGGCTCCTCCATCACCACAGTGCATCTTATGCTCAAGTATCAGTGCCAGTTCTATGGTGGTTTAACTTACTCCGTTAAAAGGACCTTGTTCATATCCAAGAATTGACAGTGACACACAGACTAGCCACACCTTACCAGATGTGAATGAATTGTTACCTTTTAATTGATGTATCCTATAAATCAAATCTAGCCAAAACAAGGGCTAGTTTTCCATTACAAAAAATGTAATCAGGACAAGAAAGTATGGATTTTGTGATAAATTAACCCTTACATTATCAGTCAGAAAACCAGTAGAAATCAGTGTAATGAATTGAACTGATTTGCAATGGGCAGTTTGGAACATTATTAACCCATTATAATAATACATTGTACTGTTATGTTTTCTTTATATTTTCTGACTTGCATGAAATGTGACTTTAGATTAGAAACATTTTAAATGTTAAGACAATTTTGTGCAGTAAAATCAAAAAATGCTGGAAATGGTCAGCCTAGCAGGAGGATTCTGTGGAAAGAGAAACAGAGTGATAACAATTCAGGTCAAAAACTTAATACTTTTCTCCACTTTCATTCCACTACCCTTAGAAAAAGAGAGTTGCACAGCCTCATATATTTCTAAGTAATAAAAAGCCTCCTCTCTCTCTCTCTCTCTCTCTCCCTCTCCCTGTTAAATCCTCCTAATGTTCCTTCTCTACCCTGTTAAGATCTCTTTTTGTTTTAATGATTTAATCAACCCTTCACACTCTTGTGTATCCAAGGCCAGATAATGCAATTAATCCTCAAAATACATGTGCATTCCAGGTGTTAGTCGAGTAATCCTTCTCTGATACATTAATTTCCATCCTAAGCAAAAGACCAAAACTTATAAACGGTATTCCAGACGATGAACTAATAGTGCTCTGTACAATCCACCATATCCAACAGTAATTTGTAAAAAAAAATCTCTTATACAGATGAAGGAATCAGTTGAAAACTGGAGCAGTAGGTAAAATTAAGCATTTATTGATCAGGAAAATTTAACCCTTGCTTAGATGACAGTCCCCCATAATTCATTTTTGTTTGACTAAAAAAATCTCAGTGTGACTCATCACTTTAAAGAAATTGACTATACTTTACATTCATGCCTCCTGGGGACCAACCTGCTACAGAAGATAAGTGTGGGTAAGAGAGCTACAAGCATTAGTTCCTATCTGCTCTGTGGCGAGGAGTAGATGTGACCCATAGGCTATATGTGCGCATCATGCTTTTAATCACTGTCGTTTGACCTTAAATGTTTTTGTAATTAACACTGAACTCAATAGTAAACCTTGCCAGGACCTTGAAATGGTTGCATGATTAATGATTTACATAGTTGTGGAAGCCGAGCTAGAGGAATCAATAACCATCATCTTTCAATTAGAATCGAACACTCCTGTGCATGTCAATATAATGTTTCAAACTATTCCTATTACAGCTGTTCTCATGTTTGTCCATGACCTGTTTTGGGAGTTTATGCTCATAATGGAACTAAAATTACTTTCTTATCAATGTGTAAAACCTATATGGAAAAACACACAAGATAACATAAAAAATATAAAATGTTAGATTAGTGCTTTACTTCTTTAATCTTGCTTGACCTTAAGAGTTATTTTCATATTAAGTGGTCCAATAGAGAATTTAAGATCATGTTTCTTATCAGCTCTAACTGCACGCTCACAATTTCTCCACGAGTCAGAGGTATTTATGCACTCTTTCAATGCCAGTATTTATGCTTAAATTATTCATGGGTCCAATCTTCATGGCCTTAATCCTGCCAACATTAAGCAGCATTAAAAGGGTAGATAAATTTTCCCCAGGGGTTTTCTGGAGAGGTCTCCAGGTTCTGGTGGACTCAGAGATGTGGATACTGGTACAGGGCACATGTAGTAACACTGCAATTAGCGAGTGATGCCGAGGAGAGTGAACCACAACTGCCTTAGAGAGGATAAGTAACTGGGTGGAGAGGTGCAAGGGAATTGAGGGGAAAGAAGAGGGATTGGAACGGTCAGGAAGGTAAGCAGAGGAATTAGGACAAAGAAAGTGGGGAGACAGATGAATGTGCTTTGGGGAACCGAGCAAGAAGTAGGGAAGATAATGGTAAGTTGGCGGGGAGCTGAGGAAAAGAGTGGTCCAAGATTTGTGTTTATGTTCATGGTGAGTGGATGGTCAGAGAGGGTGAGAGAGAAGAGTGTGTGTGTGTGTGTGTGTGTGTGTGTGTGTGTGTGTGTGTGTGTGTGTGTGTGTGTGTGTGTGTGCTTTTGTCATGCACGTAAAAGTGGGTGTTCATTATCATTATGCAAGAGCATTATTTTCATTATTCATGTGTGTGCATGTTTTCATGGAGTGTACATGTCAAATTTGCACAGCAGAGATGGTTTCCAGTTACCTTGGAATTTTTTTTTTGCCAAGCTCCTGGACTCTCCAGGAGCTAGCTGGAGTGCTAGCTCGAATTACAAGAAATCACTCAAAGCAACTTCCACTCATCCTCAATCCTGACAAATTGATAATAAAGTAGCAAAACTCCATCATGGCAAACCTTACATTCCAATATCATTACATTTTCTGGGTGCAGGATAATGAGGTATAACCCTTTCTTAATGATGCCTGAAAACATTTTCAAAAGCAATATGAAATTATAATAGTTACTTTGGGAAGATATCCAAAACATTTGAAAGCCAAAGTAATAAAGTACCTCTTTTATGACAATAAATAGTAATAACAAAAGTTACCTCTCATTTATCGGCATGTAATAAATCTTTCAATAATATTGGATTCATTTAATCGAAGTAAAATTCAGATTGAAGAAATCAAATAATTTGTTTCTTTTAAGCAAAGAGAAACAATTTAAGTTTTTCAATCATGCACTTTTACTTCAAGCATGGCAATATGCTCAAATCTATCAGACCAAAATCCAAAATTTAATTCATCTACAATAAAATAATAGTGTTGAATGAAAAATAAGTTCTTCAAACATTGTTTGGCCATTACCCCGGACAAGTGTAGAAATGATTCATAACTATGTAATATTTAAAACACATTCTGTTGCTTTTGTTACGCTAGGAGAAATTATGTAATCTCATGCATATTATTGATGGAGTTTTCTGGGACGTCCTATGAAGAGATCTCACTATTTATGGAAATATACCACAATTAGTAGATACAGACCTTATATCCGATCATTCTGAACTCGCCTCCCATCGTTATTGAATGGAGATCTACCGGGACCATTGCCTGAAGAGGGCTCACAAAATCAGTGAACCGGTGCGGACTCGGAAAGCCAACATGGCCTGTTTTCTGCTCCGTAAATGGTTACATGGTTATGGTTATATGATGAAGCCCTGAAGTATTAACAGAGCTTAAAAGTCTAATAGCGAGAAGACAATTATAGTTGCTGGTAATAAATCAGTTGAGCCTGATTTTCATCATTTGGATTTTTTTTATGCTTTAATTTTACCCCGTAACACCTTGTAGAGTTTTCTCTAGGGCAGGGGCGTCAAACTCAAATTCACGGAGAGCCAAAATTAAAGACTTGGACTAAGTCGAGGGCCGAACTAAATATTTATTGAAAATTTTCAACAACATCTGCATGTTTTCTCTTCTTTCAACATATGTAATGTTAAACTTTAGGATATAACTTTAGGAGGATAATGTTACAGGTCAGGAGTAGGTAGCTCAAGTTCACCCTTTGCTTGACCTGAGGGAAACCTATTTGGTCCCTGTAGTCAGCATTCACAGGCTGTGTCCATTTTGGCCTGCATCAGGACTCAGCATTTCCTGCTCACTCCTCAGGCTCTAGGCCTCTATTCACCCTCGACCCACCATCCCTCTACCTGACCAGTCCTTTACCCAACCTCTACTCACCCCTCACTCCACTCACTCTGCCTCTACCCACCCCATCCTATACACGCCCCACTACTGCCTCTCCCCTCAACCTGTTCCTCCCTCTACCCGTCTCTCACCCTCTAATCACCCCTCCCCTACTCGCCCTGCCCCTCCCCTTTTACCTCTTTCCTATCCACCCCTCCTTCTATTCATCCCTCCCTCTAACTGCCCCTCGCACCACCATAACTTCCCCTGCCCATTACTCCTCACCTACACCCTCTGCCCACCCCTGCTTACCCACCCACTCAGGCCCAGCGCGCTACCGATCAGCCTTTGCAGACAGCCACCATCTCCCTCTTCACGTGCAGGGCCGAACCAGCCGTCCCTGGAGTCCGCGCGGGTGCAAGCGCTGAAGGCCGTGGCGACCGGGAGAAGTGCGCTCGCGCTGTGGAAGGGCCGTCTGGTGCCAGTCGCACGGGGCTCGCGCTGCCCGGGGGCCGTGCGCAGCCTGCCATGTCCGTCGCGCCGACTGGAAATCACAGGCACTCGCCCATCCGCCGCACCGCTCGACAGGTGGGAGAAGTGACTGGTTGAGCCTTCCAACTGGCTTGCCGGCTGATGACATCGACAGACTTCTCATGTTACAATTTCTCGTGTTACAATGGGGAAGGATGTGCAATGAAGGGGGAGGATGGTGGGGGTGACATGACCAAAAAACAGCATCGGCTCTCGCTGCAGGGCGGGCCACCTCTCCCGCGGGCCAGAGTTTGACATGTGTGCTCTAAGGTGTGACACACTACACTAAAACTGAATACAAGGATTTGAACTATATTGGCTTTAAGGAAACAATTCTACCAGACTGCACAGTACTTTGTCATCATTCTAACAGATTTCAGTTATTGGAGATTAGAGTAATGTTTCTTTCAATTATACTGGTTCCCTGTTTGGTGCACTTCATCCTTGAGTGTAAGAACTCACAAACAAATAAATTGACTTTTATTTAAAAAGACATGCAATTTGTCTGGACACTACACACTGCTGTGCTGCTAACCTGGTGCAAGTCTCCAGGTGTTCATTGCTGGAGCATGTGTACAAGGAGAATAATGATGATTTTATTGTGCCAGTCTTGGTGTGGATTATACCACCGAAGCCATGGGCACAGCTTGCCTCAGAAAGTTGGTGTTGGACATACTTAGGCAAGTAGTGCAATTGCTCAGTGATCAGGCACAGAACGAAGAACTGTATGCTGCCAGTATGGTCAGTGTGGGCTATTACTGGGGATTGCCAATGGCTTCCCATATGTGTTGACAGACTACCTGGATTTTGAGGTCTCCCTCAACATCTTCATTTATGTAGCGATTGCCTCTTGCATCCTCCCTTCATTTGGCTGCACAACTATCCCATATACAGAACTCCCTCCAAGGTTCCTCAAGCAAAAATACAACAGAGATGAGGAGAAATTTGTTGAATCAGAAGGTAGTCAATCTTTGGAATTTTCTACTCAAGGGCCCAAAGGAAGCTTTCTCACTGAGAAATTTGAAAATAGGAATGGACTGTTTTGGTGAAATTTGAAGGGAAACAAAAGATGAGGGGATTAGTGTAAGAAAGTAGTACCAAGGTACAGATTATCGCGGAGTCATACAATACTAAGCAGGCCCTTCATTTCTCTGGGCTTGCACGGACCATCAAGCACCCAGTTACACTTCTATTTTGTGGAATGTCAGAGCAGGCCTACTCCTGCTTCTGTTTCTCACATTCTTAAGCTTCTTTCACCTAGTTAATACAATTGACTAATGGAAAGTTTCTATTTGTTTTAATGTCTTTGGTGATTGCACAACCCACTGGTTGTTCACAGGGACCAGATGGGTGTTTCCAGCTGTTTGAAACAATTACTCGGGAACTGAGGAAAAGACTGGAGCCTCATGTGAGATTAATGCCCTTTATTTACTGTGCACTGGCACATTTTTCAGTGGTGGGAGTGTAACAGTCCAAAGGCTGACAACACATTTCAATAACAGAATGCTATTAATAAAAGGAGAGCTTCGTAAAGCAATTTGCAGCTGATAGGGGTTCAGAAAACTCAGTGTATATTCAGCACATAAATCAATGTATTGACTACAATTGAAACAATGAAATAAAATGCAATGTAATTACACCCATGCTTTAGTACCAGCAACTAACAATTTGTTCATGTTTTAATGATGACTATAAAACTCAATCAGTGAAAATCAACCTGCTGGAAGTACACATCTATTCAATCTGCTGATTCATGACAAAGTACTGACTGAAGTTTGGCATAATCATGGAGAGCTGAAGGGCCTTTGTGGTGTTGTATGACTTTATGACTTCCAATGTAAACCTGTAAACCTGAAAGAAAACAAAACTACATGATGATTGTGTTTCTACTTAGAAAGCCACCAATCACATTTGGGGCTGGATATACAAACCAAAGAAACAATTGTATGGAAGTGAAACATGCAACTCTGTCATATTTTGGCCAAAATGATGGAGTCGTTTTTGGCCAAATTACAGCAATTGATGACTTAGAATATAGAATGGTGATACAGAATCAGGTTGGGTGGTGCCAGAACAACAATCTTGATCTCAACATCACCAAGACCAAGGAACTTGTAGTTGATTTTAGGAAGGAGAAGCTGATGGACCAGCCACCTGTTCATGTGGATGGGATGTGGGCAAAGAGGGTTAGAAACTTCATGTTCCTGGGAGTCCATATTTCAGAAGACCTTTCCTGGAGCCAGCATGTTAAATCAACCATGAAGCAAGCACACATTCTGAGGAGATTTGGCATGATATCGAATTCTATGAAACCTCTACACATGCACTGCAGAATGCATACTGACACGTTGTATCACTGCCAAGTTTGGGATTTGACTCCTCAGGAACGTAGAAGCCTCCAGCAAATAACAAATAGCCACAAAACCATCACAGGCTCTGATCAACATCATAAAGGACCCCCATCACCCTGGTCACAACCTCTTCATACTGTTACCTTTTGGCTGAAGATCTGAAGTCTGAAGATCAGCACCTTTAGGTTCAAGAAAAGTTTATTTCCACCAGTTATCAAGCTCTTGAACCTCCCCTTGTTACACTAATCAGGGACTTCTCCAACACCACCAAAGAATTGTCTGCTCTATTGCTGTCATTTGTTTCGCACCAGGATAACGGTTTTATTATTTTGTAGATGTCTCTTTACAATTCAATTAAGGAAACAATTGAAGTTGTTTTTAGTTAGTTTTCAGTTGTTTTGTTTTTACAAATTATCTGTCAGCCACAGCAAATAAGATTGGTGCATGTGTATTGTGCAATAGATATTACAATAAACTGATAATTATCAGTATCTTGTGATAATATTCTCAGCTTTTTTGTAAATTATCATTTTCAATGACAGGGTTGCATGAACAGGTAACTTCGCAGTGATAAGAACCTTCAAGTCCCTGGAAGTCCATATATCAAAAAACCTTACTTGGAGCGAGCACATTGAGGCAACCTTGAAGAAGGAACATCAGTGCCTCTACATTCTGAGGAGATTTGTAATGTTATCAGATACTTCTTCAAAATTCTACCAATGCACTGGTTGGATCTCAGCCTGGTTTGGCAATACAAGTGGCCAGCAATGCAAAAGGCTACAGAAGGCAGCAAAAATAGCCAAGTTCATCACGGATTCTAACCTTCCATCCATTGTAGATATCTTTGTGAGGCGCTGCCTGAAAGAAGGCAGCTGACATCTTAAAGTACCCCCATCACCTTCTCACTGCTTCTTTCAAGCAGAATGTGCAGAAGCCTGACACCAGCCTCTGTAGATTGAAGAGCAGTTTCTTTCCAATGGTTATCATATTCTTGAACCTCCCCTTGCTATACTAATCGAGGATTATCTGGACTATTATCAATCACATTTTGCATGAAGATTATTGTGAATGTGTACCACTTATGTATTTATTATCGCTTCTTATTTAATTCAATTAATTTACTGTTAGAGTTTTTTATTCTATATAGGTACCTGTTTTAGCTGCATCAAGAAAGAATTTGAATACAATATGTACAAAAATAAAATCCCTAATTATTTCAAAATGCATCCATACATCCTATAAACTATTTCAAGTTCACTAAGAAAATAGGATGGAGTATTTATTAGACACACATTTTAAGAGATCACAATATTCCAACCAAAACGTATTATTTCAAAAAGACAAAGATCTTGCAATAAGATGATGTTAAACGTAAGATTGTAAAAATCTCAAAGGACAAAATACCTTCTGATAGTTATGAGAGGAAACTCTGAGCCTTCAGGATCTGGAGCAGTAACAGAATTGATCACATTGTTATTGGATCCCAGTTGTAGATCAGTAAAGTTAAAACACCAAGAATATTCCAACATCACACACACACACACACACAAAAAAACCAAGAGAAATGAAACAGTCATAGCATGGAACCAAATATCTTGTAGCCTATGAGATCTTGGGATATAGACGTTATTAAGAAATATTTGCAACTTTCTTCTAAAACCCCATTCTAATATGTCTAGCACATAATAAAAATGGAAAATAAATAAACACGATTAGCTGCTACTCAATTTATTATTTATGTTCATGGGTATTCCGACTTTGATTCCTGTTAGTGGGAGGGGAATATAATTCTATAATTATTTCCTTGTTTCTTATCACAGGGAGTAGAAATGGGAAAGTTCAGCTACCCCAAGAAAACTCATCATTACCTGAACATAATGATATTTCAACTAATTGTCTGTATTTGAACCAGTCTCTTATCAAGTGACTATAAAAGATGTGTCAAATCTGCTTTGAATTATTTAAAATAAATCATTCCAGCATCAAGGCAAATTTTAGATTAACATGTTCTTCGTGTTGCAAATGTTTTCATAATGTTAAAATGGTCCACCTCATCTCAATGCCCTTCCCTTATCAATGGACTTGCATTTTTTTGAAAAAAAGTCATCACCTTCAAGCAAGTTCAATAGGAAACCTGCCCCCAAAGAGACTTTTCTCTGCAGTTTGCATGGTCTTTGACTAATTAAATGACTAATGAATGATTCTCTGCTGCCATGTAACTTCTAACAAGCTCAAACTGACCATTATCTTGAGGGAGTATGAAAATAATACAGAGCATGTTAGACTTCAAGACAAATTATTTTTAGGAATGTCAGACTGCAGTAAGAAATTTAAATGAAGATATGCAGAACACCGCGGAATCAGTCATTCTTACAGCAATCAGATATACTTAAATTAATATTATCCTGATTAAAAGCTGTCTCATTATTCATTGGACAAGTCTCTTGGGTTTATCCAGTCACAAGTTTGTGTCAGAGACAGATAATATTCTGACAGATAACCTTATGACAAAGCATACAACCAGAAATGCAATTATTCCCAAATGGTGTGTCAGCTATTTGCTTACTGGGTTTGCTGAAACAGCAGCTCAATTCTTGTCTAATATTGAGCCTTCAAATTATTTCATTGCTTTGTACCCGACTGCCTAAGTAAAGGGTTTAGCTTTTGCATTTATTCTGTTCATTCTCATCAGAATGATCTATCACCACATTTAACTCCCCATTTCCCAAATTGCTCAATTAATGTAATCAATCTCTGCCCACAGTGTATGAAACTCACAGTCTTGTTTAACAAGCTGTTATCATCCTTCTGGTCCCTCATTATTCAACATGTACCTTTGTAAAGAAATAAAATGTAGTTTATAGATGTAGTGGACTCTAAGGCACTTCACACTAGTTTACAACTTTAGTCTTAAATGCGCCCATGAGACAAAGTTCATTGGCAAGTGTAGCTTCTATTGCCTTGAACCAAATGAAAGGAAATCGGATGACGTTCATCCCTCTTAACTGGGTTCTTAATCAATGCATATTTGCAACATCAGCTCCTCCATGCTGACCATCATTACAGGGGCACCCCAAAGCTGCGTGCTTTGTCCCGTAATCTACAACTCTATTCTATTTACACCTATAACTGTGCAGTGAAGTTCAGCTCCAACTCACTCCACAAATTCCATGATGAAACTGTTATTTTTGTTCGCATAACTGAACAAGATGTGTTAGAATATAGATTGGAGATTGACAACCTGGTTAGGTGGTGCCAGAAAAACAATCTTGTTTTCAATGTCACCAAAACCAGGGAGCTTATTGTTGATTTTAGGAAGGAAAAGCCAAACCTGACTGCATTAATGGGAAGGAGGTGGAAAGAATCAGAACCTTCATGTTCCTGGGAGTCCATATGTCAGATCTTCCCTGCAGCTAGCAAATTGAGCAACCTTAAAGAAGGAACATCAGTGCTTCCACTTTCATAGGAGTCTGAGGAGATTTGGCATGTCATCAGATAACCTATCAAACTTCTACAGATGCACTGTCAAAGGATACTGACTAGTTGCATCACAGCTTGTCTTGGCAATACAAGTGCCCAGCAATGCAGAGGGCTATAGAAAGTAGCAAACATAGCCAGGCTAATCACTGATTTCAACCTTCCATTCATTGGATATATCTATGTGAGGCGCTGCCTGAATAAGGCAACTAACATCATAAAGGTCCCTCATCACCTTGGTCACAATCTCTTCTCACTGCTACTTTCAAGCAGAATCTACAGAAGCCTGAAAACCACACCTCTCATTTGAAAAAAAGAGTTTCTTTCCATTAGCTCTCAAATTCTTGAACCTCAACCTTGGTATAGTAATCATGGATTGTCTGTTCAGTTGTCAGTCACATTTTGCATGAAAATTTCTGTGAATATGCCTTACTTATGTATTTATTGTCTCTTATAAATTAATTCAATTAATTTACTGTTATAGTTTTTCTTTATAAGCACCTGTTTGGATGCATCAAGAAAGAAAGTGTATGATATTAAACTCATTTTCATTATCAATTGATTATATAAGGAAGAGATGAATTTTTGGACAAAGATTTTCATATCTCATGTGTTGGTGAATTGGGAACTCTTGAACTTCCTTTATGAAGATCACATGATTAAAAATGTTTTGAGTAGGATCATGATTTTATGTATATTGTGATTCATTTAAATAAAAACACAAAATGATGGAAAAATTAGGAATTTAGAATAAGGTAGACAAAGGTCCTGATTTTTTTTTTTAAGTACACCATTGATCCAATGACATTAGGGTATTGTGTTCAGCTCTGCTCACCTCATCATAGGAAGGATGTGGAAGCTATGGAAAGGGTGCAGAGGAGATTTACCAGGATGTTGCCTGGTTTGGGAAAATAAGTCTTATGAGGCAAGTTTAGCAGAGCTGGGATTTTCCTCTTTGGAGTCAAGAAGGATGAGAGGAGACTTAAGAGAAGTCTACATGATTCTGAGAGGCAAAGCTAAGGTGGTCAGCCAGCACTTTTTCCCCAGGGCAAGAATAGCAAACACCATAGGAAATCTCTACAAAAGCAAGGGAAGAAAGTTTAGAGGAGACATCAGGGGTAAGTTGTTTTACACAGATTTTTGGGTGCCTAGAATGCCCTGCCAGAATGCTAAAACATTAGGGTATTTAGAGACTCTTCGACAGGCACATGGATGAAATAGAGGGTTACGAGAAAGGGATTTGTACATTCTTTTGGTAGGAATATATAGGTCGGCACAACATTGAGGGACAAATGGCTTGTACTGTGCTGTAACAATCTATGTTCTATGTTCTATTTACATCCAGCTCAGAATATTGTATGGTACTTTCAGGAATTTTGCCTAGATATACATGACTCACTATATCTGCAGGCCACCAAATTTTGAATTACTCAAACTAGGCCTACTCAAGCAGGTCCAGTCTGGTGAGTAATTCATCAAAAGCTCATTGGAACTTCAAATGAAGATAAAAGATACTCTTGCACTTTTGCTCCTTCAGTGAAGCCAAACTCCATTATTTAATCCAAATTATCAAGACAATAAATTACCTGGTCATTGATATCTCTGCTGTCTGTAGGACCCTGTTGTGCACACATGGTCTGTTGGGAAACCATTGGCAAAAGATTCACTGGGAGTCTGCATTAACATAATGAAGGCATGTGACAGGGACTTGGACTGCCTGTTGTCATTACATCATCAGTCAGATTAACCCAGAATAGCACTGATTTGGTGTGTTGAAAAGTATTAAAAGTTTTCAAAATCAATGAGAACTAAATTGGAAAGCTCAAGAAACATACTCAGGGATCTCAATGTGCAACCAAACCATATCTGTAAGATCTCATATAGTATGCACACTAAAGCTGTACTCATTAACATGATGATCCAACCCCAATCAGTGCATTATGACCAGCCTTAGTAAACACCTGTGAGTGGTTAGTATCAGCTGAAACTAGCTGGTGCTGATTAGAGCCATGATTTTATCTCTCAGACTGTATGCATTTTGTGACTGTAATCGTTGGTGAAAGTCACCCCACAGTACAGAAATCCTGCTGATCTCATTGCAGATTACAAGCGAGATACTTCCGAGAGGGCGCCAGAAGGCACTGAATGGGGGAGAGGGATCTTCCTCCCATAGTGTGACAGTAACTTCTTCTGGAAGTTGAGCAACAGTGGAAGAAGTCACCAAACATCAGCAATGAAGCATAAAAGGCATTGTTGATAATCTTCAAAATGTTTAATGACCAAATAGGAGTAATCAAGGTCAGTGGAAACATCACCAACTTCCATTCCTTGACAACTGCAGTTTCAGCTAAAAATCCCTGTTCCATGTTATTACTTGTTTTTCAAAGATGCATATCAAAATCAATTCCCCTCCAACATTTGTACATTACAAAACATCTTCATACAATTAGCATTGCTCCAAATTTCAGACACAGCCTGCAACTTACACTTAATGCCAAATAATTAACCAAGACATTGGTTCTGATGGAGATTGTGGAGATGTTCTTACCAATCATTGATGATTGTAGCCTTGAGTTGAGAAAATCCAGGATTCAATTACACAGTATGGTATTGAGGCCTAGATCTTGGGTTGTCAGTAGGCTTTCTCCTCGCTATCACATTGAAGGTTCATAGTATTGGCATGTTTGGAAGACAAGGGAAAGGCTAAAATTAATAACTGATGATAGATTTCAAACCTCAGCAACATTATTCAGAAGGCTTCAGAAGCTTTTTACTATTTCTGCCAGCAGAAAAGCATAGCATTTCTCTCCCATTAACTCTCCTTTCATTTAATATCAATCAACCAGTTCATAAATGATCTTTTAAAATCTGTGAACAAATGAGCGTGTGTGTGTGTGTTTATGTTTGAATGTGTGAATGAATTAACTGCCTGAGAGAGGTTAAGTAACTAGGTGGAGGGGAATTGAGGAGAAAGAAGAGGGATTGGGACAAAGAAAGTGGAGAGACTGATGGTTTGGGGAACAGAGAAAGAAGTAGGGAGAATAATGGTAAGTAAGAGGGGAACTGAGGAAAAGAGTGGTCCAAGATTTGTATTTGTGTTCATGGTGAGTGGATGGTGTGGGTGTGTGTGTTGGTTTATGTTTGTGTGTGGTGAATCAACACGCAATTCATATTTGGCAACTATGACTCGTTACAGACCCATTTGGCATGAATGGTATTAAACAAGACTCGTACAAGGTTGACACCTTCAGTGTTAACACTGGAACATGCATAGGACGTCATCCTATCACAATTCTACTTGGTTTGTGCTTTGGTAGAGGTCGTGCTAAGAGTGGGGATATGTGAACTGGACACATACACTGGATGTTGCACAGGAGTTAAAGAATAATTTGGAAGATAATTTGAAAATACAACAATGGTATATAGAAATGAATAAATGTATTCCATTAGAAAAAATAACATATAGTTTAAGAAATAATATTGAAATATTCGAACAAATATGGGAGCCTTACATTAAATACAATAGCGAAAACCTACCGGGGACAAACATTACCTAAGTTGATGGAAGGAGAAGGAAAGAAAAGAATGGACTCAGTAGAATTTCTGGTGTATTTTTGTTGAATGACAACATTGTCTGACGGGTTTAATGCAACCTAGATTGTATACCTAAAATGGATGAGAGGGGGGGGGGGGAGAAAAAGTCACTGTATATGTGTGAAAAAGAAAAAGTGTATATCATGGCTAATGTGATTTATGGTGTGAAAAATAAAAAATTTAAAAAAAAAAGAATAATTCAAATAATCTTGATGCTGAACAACATGAATCAGATTGATTTCCTGTTATCAACCTGTTAAGATGTATTTTAATAGTTAGAGTTAGATTTTAATTGAGGATTCTTGGCACAAATGAGGGGGAAGCAACTCCAGAATTACACACTGACCCACCTACAAGAACACTTTAACTTCTGGCATTGTTAAAGGAGTTAACAATGTGTGGCCAAGTGTTTACCTGTCTTTTTTTAATCAGTCACCAAGAGTCTTTGAAAATATGAGAAAGGAATAAAAAGGCTCGGGATACACATCGAGAACAGAAGTCTTGGCTCTCACAATTTGTTTCAAAATAGTAGCATGGGTGAGATTCCAGGGGAGTTACTCCTCTCGAATATTTAATTTGCATGGAATCATTAATTATTTTCCTTACCAACAACATCAAACAAAGTTTGTTCAGAAAACTTGTTTTCAGCAGCTAAAATGGCTAAAGTTTCTGTCAGTGATTCATCTTGTAAGAGTGTATGTTGCTTAAAGAACAGATTTGTTATTTGTTTTAATTTCAACTCATCAAAATTCAATTAATCTTTCCTTGGAAACAAATGATTATGGGCAAATGAACACTCACATCGGGTGAGGTTTTTTACTCCTAAGTATGTCATGCAACCCTATGAAGGAAATAGAAGATGGATGTTCCAGGAACAGAATACCTCAAAACTATCAGAGGGCTTGTGGTTTTTGGAGTATTTTGTTTTCTATTATAATAGTTAAAACTTTAGCTGATTTCCTAGTAAGGTGATTGCATATCACTTTGTCATATGGACTTAATCACTGTTTATGGTGATAGAGAAACACAGGAAATCAGTGTCACTTTGACTTAGTCTGAGAGAACCCTGCCTGCAGGTTGAGCACATGTTTAGTCAGTGCCCCATAAAGAAGTACTGAATTCCAACCCCAAAGGACTCTGAAATCAAAACCAACAAAAAACAACTGTACTGAAGTGTACCATGCTAATCAACCATTAAAATTATTAGCTTGTGAATTGTACTGTAACACTTGAATTTTGAAAATTTTCAGTATCTCAATGTTCAAACTTTTTCTGTGAACCTAAACAATTCTATTCAGAGACAGTCCCATGGCTTCCCAGCAGTAATAGGTAATCTGAGTATATGAGTTTATAGGACCTCAGTGAGTCAAATGCAGGCAGACAGTGAATCATTTAATCTATCTCACCGCAACTTTGCCTGTCAACACAATATTTCGATCACGTCTGTGAGATTGAATTTTCACAAAACTGTTTATGCTTTATTTTGAGATTACTTAAAAATATAAAGTTGTGGTCAAAGGAATAGATCCATAATCATTTCAATCTATTCGCTCATCATTCCTTTTGAGTAAAATATTAAACTGAAACCTAATTTGTCAAGGTGAATATAGGAGATTCCATAGTTCTGGGCAGGGAAGAGATCAATGTTCTCCTGGTTCACGAATCAATGCCATAATTATATTGTATCATTGTCGTCCAATGTTGCTATAGGGATATAGTTTCTACACTGCTTACATTATAACTTCTGTGGTGCATTCTGAGATATCCTGAGAATCTAGAAAATATATGTCAATGCCTTTAAAATGTGACAAAATTAATGGCCTGTTGTAAGCACTCTGGTGTAACCCTGATGTTTATTGGGGAAGTTGGGGGAGACAAGGCAAGAGATTGATTCAGAGGGTGAGAAGGGCTTGCTGATAGGGGGAACGGAAACAGGTGTTCTTGGGAGGTGGAGGAGAAGCTGCCACTCACCCTTGTCAAAGACCAGATGATATGCTGGTTCAAGGTATGTGCATATTCGAGCTGCTGCTTCTTTCTGTGGGCTGGCAATCTTTGTCTGCAGGGAAAGCCTGCTAAGTGTACAATACATAGCCTCACAGGAGAAACACAACAGCTGCTAATGCCAAAATCAAAGTTCAGAGTTCAAATGCATATATGCAACATCACATACAACCCTGAGATCCTTTTTTCTGTGGGCAAGGCAGAATTTCAAAATTTCCGGCAACTGTAAACTGTACACCAGAAAGAAGTGTATACAAAAGAAAGAAATATAAACAAACTGTATTAATACAAAAATATAAACATTCAGTATTAAATAATGAGAAAAGTAAAAGTCCTTAAATGAGTCTCTGAATTAGTCTGTTGTTTAGGAGTTTGATGGTTGAGGTGTAGCAACTATTCCTGAACCTGGTGGCATGAGTCCTATGGCACCTTTATCTCTTCCCTAAGCGAGAATAGAGGACATCCTGGGTGATGTGGATCCTAGATGCTCTATAATGGTAACAGTCCATGTAGATGTCCTGGATGGAGGAGAGAGATTTGCCTTTGATGTACCAGACTGTGTCCTCCAGCTTTTCTACTCAGAAGTATTAGTTCCTGTGTCCCAGGCTGTGATGCACTGCATATCAGTCGAAGTTTGACAAGGTTGCTGATAACACACCGAACATCTGAAAACTCCTAAGGAAGTAGGAATGCTGGCATCCTTTTTCACAATGACATTAATAGATTGTGTCCAGGAGAAGTCCTCCAGGATAGAAATTTAAATTTTCTCTCCCTCTCCACCTCTGAACCCCCAATGATTACTGGATTGTACACCTCTAGTTTTCCTTTCCTAAAGTCTACAATCAGCTCCTTGGTCTTGGTGATATTGCATAAGATGCTATTGTTTAGTATCTGGAGCAATAAAAAAGAAGAGCTGGAGGAACTCAGCAGGTCAGACCACATCAAGATATTTATCTTAGTCTTGATGAAGAATCATGTCCCAACATGTTGACTGACCATTTCTCCTCATTAATGCTGTCTGACCTGCTGAGTTCCATCAGAAATTATTTATATTACCTCAGTATCCTGTCAAGAGCAGATTTGTTATTTCCCCTTCAAAATGACAATGGAGACAGAGATGTGTGGAGATAAGGTCTCTAATTTCACAATTTTTTAACCTTGTCCAGTAACTTGTGTACCTACATGACTCCCCGTGATAGCTCTCCAAAATGTATTTATATATAAGCAATTAAACTGATATGATATTGCTTCTAAGTAATTCATATTTAGCAGTCTCAACCAATATGTGATTCACCCATCAAATTGTTTAATGGGGGCAGAATTATGCTGCTTGCAGAAGCTATTTGACTTTTAAAGCAATTACTGGTGCATTCAAACATTAATAACTCTACTGTTATACTTTGAAGCATTTATTTTTATATCATACTCTATCCGAAGGGTGAATAAATATAATACTTTACACTAGTTTGTGACACACATCTTTCTAGCAGTTGGATTTATTTACTTTATTCATCATATCTGGCTCCCATAATAATAAAAACAGGAAAGAAACAGAACTGCATGGGGATTTAGTATCAGTAAAGTTTGCCACATCTCCCACTGAATTTGGTAACAAACCAGAATGGGTAGCCAGCTGCCGAGATGGCTATGTGGAAGAAGTTTGAAAATGACCCTGGTGAGTGAGATGCTCTGAAATGGGTTTGAAGGAGACCTGGAAGTCAGTGCAAAAGTTGGACATGGCGCAGACAGATTAGGCATCTATGCTTTAATATTATGGGAGAGTGGAGATGTAATTTAAAATTCCTGAATGTCTGATTTCAGTCCAGCCTTAATCCACCCTGGTTTTAACTTCCCAAATTATATTCTCCATTAAACATGTATTTGCTTTAAGGGATTACTGTCTGCCCATGGAAAATTAGTTGTATTTACATATACCTGCTGGCTTTCTGTGATCCAAAGTAATGGCCAATCAGGATATGCAAGGAAATTTTGTATATCTTTCTGATCAGTTTAAGGGTTTTTCTGAAACCAGAAATATTTCTGATCATATTTTATTTAGCATAGTGTTTGGCACAATGCCTTTACAGCACCGGTGATCGAGATCAGGGTTCAAATCTCATGCTGTAAGGAGTTTGTATGTTCTCCTAGTGTCTGCTGGGTTTTCATCAGGGGCTCCATTTTACTTCCACTGTTCAACTGGGTGCAATTGAGTGGGACAGGGAAGTAGGTTTAAATTTTTAAGAATTTAAAATGAAGAAAAAAATTAATTTCCCTCAGCAAATCTTCACAAGCATGTATTTTAAACCAGAGCTAAATGAACTTAGATTCCTTAACCATAAAAATTAGGAATCTTAAGTCAGTCTGAGTAACAGAGCCATTAGTTTAAACTTTCTGTTTATTATTTAAAATGCCACAATCTGTGGAGAAAACGGGTCTTCCCTTTCTATGGAGAAAACACTGAAAGAAGCAGAACCGGTAGGGTGATGCTATTCAGCCAGGCCTCTGCCAGTTTCAACTCTAATTCCCACTCTGTAATGAACACTTCTATTAAATATTTCTCCTTGTTTAGTCAGGAGCTGGTCCTGTTAGAAGCAGCAGCAATAAAATATGTAAAGGTTTGCTTCCCTCTGGCTAAAGAACAGAGAAATACCAATTAGTGTTGCACAAGCAAAAGCTTCAAAGTTTGAACATTAAAAAAAACTATTTCAAACATTTTAACTCCTGTCTTGTACTCTGTGATGCACTGAGGTAGCAGAAAGCAAGCACAAAACTCAAAAGATTGTACAACAGGCTTTATTCCAGTAAAAGTCTGAATACCAGTTCATTCCTTGATGGCTCCCCATTTGACTGGCTCAGGAGAGGCTGGCTCAGGTTTATATTCAGGTCGGCTGATTGACAATTGGCCAGGTGGAGTCAGCCCCTTAGGTGATCTTCCTGCAGGTACAGAGATTGTCCCCTGCAGTAGGCTGGTGGTCATATCACCACATTCACCCCCTTCTTAAAATTGTTCTTTGGGTGTATAAAATGGTGTCGGGTGGTATTTACAGATTCAGGTGGTCTGCCAGCCGTCGGAGTCTCTGTGATCGTTGCAGGGTTGGCTCCTGGTAAAATGTTGGTGAGGGTATGGTTGCTGCCTGAGCATAGCCATGGTGGGTGTCGTTGTTGGTAGCGTGGTGTCTATCTGTACATCTGTTCACGAGGGAGGTGGCCAGATGGGTGTGGTCCGCCAGGAGTGGGGTTCTCTGGAGGGGTGAAGGGAAGAGGTTGGCCCCCCGGATCCAAGGGTGGAGAGGTTGGGCTGGGAGGTCATGATGCTGGGGGGGTTGGGGACCCTGCTAGTGGAAGGTCCCTGGTTGTGGGTGTCTTCATGGCCACTGGGGTACCTGATGTAGGCGTAGATCTGGTTGGCGTGGAGGAGGAGTACCTACTTAACCAGTGGGTCGGACTTGTGGGCATGTGTTTGCAGAGGATCACTGGTCCCAGAGATGTGATCTAAGCTGGCAGGGAGACCCCAGTCGCCGATTTCTTGGGGAATGAGAATGACCTCAGGGCCAGGAGGACTGCCTTCCAGATCACCCCATTTTTGTGTGCTCTACCTGCCCGTTGCCCATCGGGTTGTAACTAGTCGTGCAACTAGCCGCAATGCCTCACACTACCAGTTGCTGGCATAGCTCCTCACTCATGAAGCCGGACCCCCAATCACCGTGGATGAATGCTGGGTACCCGAAGAGAGTGAAGATCTGAGTCAGTGCCCTGATAATGGTGTCTGTGGAGGTGTTAGGGCAAGGGATGGTGAAAGGGAAATGGGAGTATTCATCTACAACCGCGAGGAAATAGATGTTCTTGTTCATGGAAGACAGGGGTCCCTTGAAGTCGATGCTAAGCATTTCGAAGGGCCGAGTGGCCTTGACGATGTGGGCCTGTGGCAGGTGGAAGAAGTGCAGTTTGCACTCGGCACAGACCCTGCACGACTCGGTCATAGTTCTGACTTCTTGGACGGTGAAGGGGAGGTTCTGGGACTTGATGAAATGGTACAGATGCCTGGGTGACAAATGGTGTCGTGCAGGTCTGGAACAGGAATCAGGGTGGTCATTGAACTTCCCCAGTCTGTACTGTATGTCATAGCTAAATGTGGCCAACTTAACTCTCTAGTGCAAGATCTGATCATTTTTGATCTTGCCCTTATGTGGGGTGCTGAACATGAAAGCCACTGCGTGTTGGTTGGTGAGGAGGGTGAACCTCCTGCTTGCCAGGTAGTGGCGCCAATGGTGGACCGCTTCCATGTGGGCCTCCTTTTCAATGCAGTGTGCCTGAGCTTGGAACCATGGAGGGTCCTGGAGAAGAAGGCCATGGGTCGTATCCTCCCCATTCCCCTTGGCTGAGGGTGGCCACGAGGGCAACATCAGAGGCATCACACTCCACCTGGAATGGGGAGTCCTTGTCCACGTCATGCACCGTGGCATCAGTGATGTCCCGCCTGATGTGAGTAAAAGCTGCTTGCGCCTTGGGGGGGGGAGAGATGAAAGGTGGGTGGCTTGGGCCAGTTGGCGGACCTTGTCCGAACAACAGGGGGACCCACTGGGAGTAATAGGAGAAAAGCCCAAGGCACCTGTGGAGAGCCTTGAGCATGTGGGGGAGGGACAGTTCTATTAGTGGTCACATACATACTGGGTCAGGACCAATAGCACCCTGTTCTACGATGTACCTTAGGATGCCGAGGCAAGTGGTGCTGAACACTCTCTTTGTTGTAAGTGAGGTTCAGCTCCTCGGCCGAACGTAAAAATCTCTCCAGGTTGTCATCGTGGTCCTGCTGGTTGTGGCCACAGATGGTGACATTGTCCAAATACAGGAAGATCGCTCTTAATTTTGCCAGTCTACCATGCGGTCCAACTCCCACTGGAAAAGAGACCCCATTAGTGACCCCAAATGGGACCCAGCAGAACTGGTAGAAGTGCCCATCTGCCTTGAAGGAGGTATATAGTTTATCCCAGGTGTGGATAGGGAGCTGTTGGTAGGCCAACTTTAGGTCAATTGTTGAGAAGGCCTTATTGAGGGCTATCTCATTGACCACATTGGCTTTTGGGGTTGGGTGTACCAGTTTATGGTCTTACTATAATCAATTACCATCCTCGGTTTGCTACCCCATTTTACGACTTGTGCTCTCCAGGAACTGGTGCTTGGCTCTAAAATACCTTCCGTCAGAAGCAGCCTCACTTCTGCCTTAATGAAGGCCCCATGGGCCGCACAATAGCGCCTGCTCTTGGCAGCTATGGGCTTGCAATTTGATCTAAGGTAGTTGAAGAGAATGGGAGGGATTATCCATAGCATGGAGAGGTCGCAGGTGGATTGGGGGGAAATCGCTGGGATTTGTGCTGAGGAGTGTGAATGGGGGGGGGGGGGGCCCGCTGAAGGCCAGGGTAAGGCTTTGGAGATGGCACTAATTCCAGCCCTAAGAGAGCTGGGGCATGACCAGAAGTATGAACCCTTGTATGTTCCCAACCCCCACTGTCAATTCCACTGAGCAGCGCCCGTAGGCCGTGATGGAGCAGTCCTGGGCTGCAAAAGAGATGGAAAAGTTCATGGGATAGATTTTGAGCTTTAGTCTCTGGGTCCCACTCAGGTGCACGGAGCTTTCAGTACTACTGCTATCAAACAGACATTTTGTTACCTTCCTATTTTCAGGGATGTCCATCATTGAGCTCTTGAGTCCATGGGAAAGTGATGGATGCTAGGACCATCTCAGGGTCTGAGTCACTGCTCCCTGGTCCTCCTGAGGCGAATAGCAGTCAGCGGCTTCCTTCCAGGGCATGCCCAGTAGATGCACATGGCATCGGTGTAGTCGGGCGACCCGACCTGCAGCGAAGCGGGAGGTGTCGTCATCTGAACGGGCGGAAGTGACAACTTCAGTGCAGGTGGAATTGTCTGGAGGAAGATGGTGGTGTCTGGAATGAGCACACTGCAGCGGTACGAATTGGTGGCTGGGCTGGAAGTGAGGGCAGAAGTGGCAGGGCGGGTAATGGAATCACCTGTCCTCGCATATGCCAACTTTCGGGAAGGCTCCCAGCTGGTCATGGAGGGCCTCAGTGCTCCCAACGGGACTTGAAAGGCACACTTTTGCAAAGTGGCCTTTCTTCCCACATTGGGAGCAATGCCAGTTCCTCGCTGGGCAGCCTTTGCTTGAGCGGCAGTCTGAGCCACACCGGGTCCCTCAATACTTATAGGGGCAAGCTGCGCCAGTGGCTGCATGTAGGCCCTCCATGTAGGGCCATTTGGTGATGGTCGTTTGCATCTACCAGGCCAGCGGGGGGAGGGGTTTGGGGATTTGGGCATCGAAGACCTCTGCATGATGAGCTGCAGCCTCTAGGGAATGGACCACCTCCAGTAAGTGAGGGAATGTTTTACTCCACAGGTCCTGTCGGGTGCTCCTCGAGTACAGCCCTCACACGTAGGTGTTCCGGATCAATCGCTCCACTTCCCCTTTGGTCACCCTGGTCCTGGCCTGGTATTGGCAGGCTAACTCACACAGGCAGGCATCTGCCCTCTCACCTGGCTGCTGAGCAGGTACTGGGCGTAGACCACGTTTGTCAGGGGCTTGTACTTGCTCTCCAGGATGGCCATCGCAGATTCATAGTCTATGCAGTCCTTGATGGCCTGGAAAGCTCGTGGGCCCAGCTTGGCACCATGAGCCATTTCTGGTTGGTGTTGATCACCTCAGCCTGTGTTAGAATGATCGTCTCAATCGCGTGCCTGGGCATCTCTGTTGGCCGTCGATCTCCAGGCTCCCAATCATCAGAAACTTCTCCATGGTCTCTCTTTAAAATTTTACTGGAATAAATTGTGAAGTGCTGAGGTAGCAGCAAGCAAGCATAAAACTCAAAAGACTGAACAACAGGCTTTATTCCAGTAAAAGTCTGAAGACCAGTTCAAGCCTTGGTGGCTCCCCGTGTGGCTAGCTCAGGACAGGCCAGCTCAGGTTTATATTCAGGTCGGCTGAATGACAGCCGGCCAGGTGGTGTCCGCCCATTAGGTGGTCTTCCTGCAGGTTACAAAGATCGCCCTCTGCAGGGGCTGGAGGTCGTATCACCACATACCACCTTCCTTCCTCTTTGTCTGTGTTTCATTTTGGTCCTACACAATTGTTGCTCCATATTGACTGTGGCAAAAGTAATGGTGCCTCCCCATAAAATGCTGATGCCACTCCTCCTGGCTGTTGTAATGGAGCCAGGAGGTGCATCCTTGGAACAGGCAATCATGCCAAACCAGTGATCCAGAGTTCCTTGTTTTCATGAAGCCCTTCAAATTTGTACATTAAATTTCTTCAAATTAATATGCATAAAGCATACTTTTATTCACAACTTTTCAGTTGATGCTATAAATTTAGAAACATTTTTAACATTTGAGCTTAGATTTGACATTCAGAACTAGTGTGTTCATTGAAGATTAACATAGAATGTGATTTTCAAATTCATGCTGTCTTGTGTCCTGATGTAATTGATTTTAACTGTATTAACTTCCTCGTTAACCTTAGGATGACGCTGCATTTTTCATCTCGTTTTGATGTAAGAGGCACTCAAAGCAGTATTTTGGAATTACAATGTATACATTTAGAGGAAAATATTTCCAGGAATCCTTTGTATTTTATCATTTATTTCAAACGAACCCCAGGGTTTTAACCAGCTTCAACAATTCTGACACAGAGCCATGGAAATCGTCCACTGGGACACCTCATCAACCATTTTGTGGTTTCCCTTTCATACATGAACATATTACAATATTGTCTGGACTATTTATTACAGGGCAAATATTTCTTCTGTTATCCTGAAAAAATAAATGCTGATTCCAGATGTTGTACCATTACCATTCTCAAGGTAGCAAGCAACTTTCATCCAGGGAATTGCAGATTCCAATTTGGAACGCTTAAAGAAAACAAGTTTTTTTTTTCTAGACCTTCTGATTTCTGCAAGCATTCTCGCAAACTATTAAGAGAGACAGTGGTTCCATCTAACTGGTCATTTGACAAACTCTAGCCTTAATGATAAACTACACCATGGCCATCAAATGATCTGTCTGTGCTACTGAAACATCAGTCTTTTTTTTACCCTTGCACTAATTGCAACAGCGGATGTTTATTTGAATGCGTATTATAAATACATATATTAAAATAGCAGCACTGATAGAGCTGTTGTAACACAGTACTGCCACTGGTGTAAACACGGGAAAGTAGGCAGCGGAGAGATAATGCTGCTCTGCAGAGTCCTGCTGCAAAATCTTTTTTTTTCACACTATGAACCATACTGACCAAAATACACACAATCATTTCCCTCTTGAATATACACAGTGTCATTTTCTCCCCTTTGTGCCCCTCCCTTCCCTCCCTCCTTCACCCCCCCTCCCCACTCACTCAACGTTCAACATATATGATATATTAAACCCATTAAACAATGTCATCACACAATGAAAATAAACAAGAAATTTGTGTCTTCTACTTTTACACACTGGGTCAGTTCATTTCATCTTCTTCTCAAATCTTGATACCAATGGCTCCTTACAAGCTTTATATAAGATCCTGCCACCACAGAGGTCTGTATCCAAGAAGGCACCATCAGCATCAGGGAGCTTCAGACTCAGGGGGAGCAGCGGACTGACGCAGGGCACCCGAAATGGGGAGAATGCTCCCTGCTGAGAAGGAGAAGCATGGGAGAAAACCCTACAGGGCAGTGATCGTGGCAGCGGACCAGCAAGGAGATCAGCAGCTGAAAGACCCTACTGGGACGGTGATCACAGCAGCATACCAGCAAGGGGCTCAGAGGATGAAAGACCCACACAGGCTGCAGGCAGTTTGTGACTTGCAGTCAAAGGACTCATACAGATTGCTGGTAATTGGCTTGAGGGAACCAGGTATCGGAACTGGTATTCAAGAGAGTACTGACTCCAGCACTGAAGTTTTCCTCATCGTATCTGAGATTTGGATCTGGAGCTTAGGATGCCGTGGTTTGAACAGGAGTCTTGTGTGGCTGCGTAGGCTGTGGGAGTGCTGAAGGTGAATCCATGGATGCTCAGATTCTCTGAAGGGACTCTTTTGCTTCTCTTTCTCTTATTGTTAGGGGGTGCAAGGCAAAGTTCTTGGTGACTTTTTGTTTGCCTTACAGCAGACAAAGGTTGAACTATATTACATTTTTTTGTGTTATAACATATGAAAAGGAACCTCAAATCTTATTTACCATTGTATTTGGTGCACCTGCTTGACTGTAGCAAGTAAGAATTTCAGTGCATCTGTACATTGTACTTATTAACTGTATATGACAATGAACTCACACGGAACACATTCAAATGCATATTATTTAACCTGGTCTTATTTAACCAATGAATAGGTAAGAAATATATACCTTTAACATGAACAAATATATGACATGACTTTGAGTTCAGTAGTAACAAGCTTTACAATATTAGTTTCATGATGAAGTTTGAATATTTGATTGTTTCTATGAAGCAAGTTTATTTAGCCAGCAATTTACTTTTTTTTTGTAGAATACCTCAGTTTATGATAGCGATCCTGAGTTTCTAATTGTCCGTCACTTTAATTCTTCAGATCACTTTCACTTTAACCTCTCTGATTTTCCTCCTTCACTATTCAAATGAATGCGGGAATTATTTTGAAGCTGAATTCTATCCAGAATATCGCAACCCTTGGTTCACAGTATTTATTTCAACAATTTTAGATTTCAGATTTATTATCAGAGTACATGCATGACATCAAATACAAGCATGAGATTCCTACCTGTGGGCGACACAGTTCTTCGATATCACCAGTTTATCCACCATCAATATTATCTGTTTAATGCTCTCCATAAATGCTACATGATCATTTTTTTCTGGGTTTTTCCAGCATTGCCTTTTGCTGCAAATATCCAGCAGCATCTATCATCTTCTCCTTTGCAAAGCTCTGGTGTATTCGTTCTTTCTCTGCTTCAAACTCCCCTCATTCATCAAATAACCAGACCACTCCATGGACAATGTGTATCACCTGGACAACAAAACCATATTCATTCTGATTTTTTTGAACATCCTAACTAATCCCATTTTCCTACATTAGTAAATTTCCTTTCTATAATTTGCCTATTTAAGTGTCTGTCTAAAAGGCTCATGAATATATCTGACTCCACTAACTCCTCTGACAGAATGTTCCAGATATTAATTCCTTTCTATGCAAAAACAAACACCCTCAGGATCTCACCTTTACAGAAACAAGGAAGTGTTACTCATAAGAATAAATATTAAAGCAAGCATTGATAACATGTTCAAGCACATGGGGTCTATTTTAAATTGGAAATCAACAAGTACATCATAACTATAGCAAAGTGAATAATCCATCAAAGGGTAAATCTGAAGCAATGTCCTTGTGATGTGAAAGAAGCCATAGGGAAACTAAAGTAAAATATTAGGATGAGAAGAAATTGTTAGAAAATCTACATTGATATGCTCCTTTAAAATGAAAAGCTTTGCAGAAGTTATTGATTTTATAAATTGAGAAAAATAGGACATTTTAGAAAAGTTAAAAAAAAGTTTTCATTTTGAGTTTTTGTTAGATGGAGATATAGAATAATTTTATTTATTTATAGTTTGTAGATCTGTTCAATGGTTAGATAAAAAAAATCTCATTTCAATATTTTTTTTAACGTAATTATCAACCTTTCATGACTGACAAGGCATTCTTGCATTCTTTCCTTTTCTTGATGCAATCATTTGGTTTTTAGTCAGATGTGATACAGATAATAAAAGTCTATGGATTTCTAATGCAACCAGGAACTTTTGACTGCCACAAACTAGTTTTAAAGAGTTTGCAAGACACTTCATCTATTCTATTATCAGCAAATCTTCATATAAACAACATCAGAACTTTCTAACCATAAATTTGCCTTTTGAACTTTTATTTTCAATGTCCCATTGCCTCAATCTAATGAGATTGCTTTTCCATTTCCTTTCTCCATGCTGTTTTCTATACATAATTTGACAAAATAGACAGATAAAAAAGGGATATTCTTTCTAACTAATCCATGATAATGTCTACGTGCTGGGCGAGTCTCCTGTCTTACTTCAATGAACTATAATAGCTTACCATCAGTTCTGATGAAATGGCATTCACCTGAAACATCAACTGATTCATTTTCCACAGATAGTTCCTGTCGTGATGAGCATTTCTTTCAGTTTTTCTTTCAATTTCCATTTTTCACCATTCAGTAATCTTTCATGTTGTCAAACATTAAACTGCTTTTCACATTAGTTAACAGAATCTAATGTTTTAATAATTACCTCACCCATTGAATTGTCTTCCATTTTGTTTCAAACATTGACTTGCCCCATCACGCTCAACAAAAAGCAATCTACGTCCTGTATTTCTGTTTTCACCTCTTCCATCCTTCAAGGACCATGATAAGTTTTTCTTGTCCTCATTTCCCACCCTACAAGAGCATTATGATGTTATATAACTACATTTCCTCATTAGGCATATTGGATATAATTCCTCTCTAAAAATGCACATAGTCTGATGATGCCATTCCAATTGTGGCAATAAAGAAATGTTTATTGTTGTATCATGTCGTTTGTTAACTTGATCACATGTAACAAATGCTAGTTTATATTAGAAAATAGTTTACAATCAGTAGCCTGAAGGTTCAACTGGTCATTTTTAATACCTCAACTAATCATCACTGTTTCCACCATCCCAATCAAACCTTTCCATTCCATCATTGCCACTTTCCATGTTAGGTTCCCCACAGCATTGATCCTGTTGTAATCTAAATAAATATTGGGATCTTTTTCTTTTCATTTATCACCCCATCATTTTTTTCTTCCTTTGTTGAAGCATATTTTACATTATTAAAATCTCAAAGATAGTAGGCAAGTTTACTAAAGAGTGGATTTATGCATATGACTTTTTTCTGTATCATAATTATTCAAAAAGAAAAATATATAAATTCCATGAAACTTGCAATTGATTAAATTATATTGGAAAATGGAAGGTTGCTTTTGTTGACAGGAGGCATCCATGTACTTAATTCAGTTTTACAATACACATCGTGAACATTGAATGTGATTTCAGAATTCTTCATATGAGAGGCTACAAAATTTCAACAATATCTACAATTATAGAACTGCATGATCCACATTCCATCACTTCCCAAGCAACCACCATTCTTCTATCTGCATAAAATGAAGCACATTGAAAGAATTTACTGATTTAACAGGGAAAGTGGCAATAATGGAATAGAAAGGTTAGATCGGGATGATAGAAACACAGTGATGTTTAGTTGAACCTTCGGGCTACTGATTGTAAACTAGTTTCTAATATAAACTAGCATTTGTTACATGTGATCAAGTTGACAAACTACATAATACATATTGTGTTACATGTTACATTTTGTGTACGACTGTGTAATCCCCAGAGAAACAAATAAATACAAACTGGATTTACAAACTAGAGGATCAGATGGGTTAAATACTGAGGAGCTTCAACATACTGAATGAAGGAAGCCAGACTGCAGCAAACCGTTGAGTGGGAAACCATCAGAAGCCCTGAGCAAGAAGATGAAATGCAGCATGGAGTGGCATTGGGGTTAGACTGAGATACAATCCATTCAAACCCACACTCACTAAGTTTCTACTCACAAAGGAAAGATTGCTGGAGAAGAAAATGTGGCTGAATCAATATCAGAAAGAACTGCAAGGGTCCAGTGCTATGGTGATTACAAAAATGTAACTGCAAGACTCCATTCCAGATTCAGCAATTCAGCTTGATGGCCATATCTTCTTCTGGGAAGACTCGAGGAGAGGGATTGTGTAAGAAATTGTGCACAAATGCCTCTGTTGGAAAGATGTTTTGCTCAGCAGAGATAGAGTGCCTGTTTGTAAAATGCAGACCCTTCTGCCTGCCCAGGGAATTCTCAGCCACGCTGATTGCTGCAGTTTATGTTCCACCTTTGGCAAATGAGAGTAAAGCAATGAAGGAGTTTAACAGTGCCATCTGTGAAACCCAGATATCCCACCCTGATGGTACCATAATTGTAGCTGGGGACTTCAACCATGCCAACCTAAAAACTGTTCTACCACAGTTTCAACAGCATTTCTGCTTCACCACCAGAGGAGGGTAGGGATGGGGTGGGGGAGGTGTTGCACAACAGCAGAGCAGGACTGCTTTGAGTACAAGGTCTGAAGCTGTTCAGGGAGGTGGCAACCTACAATGGTCATGTAAACATCAAATTCAGAGACTAGATATGTTAGTTAGCAAGTGCATTGAGGATGTCATGGAGATCAAGTGCCACAAACCAGAGCTAACTAGAAATCATGGTTGGACGCAGAGCTGGCACATCTAAGAGCTAGTCATGTTGCCTTCAGAACAGGTGTTAGGTCTGCTTTGTTCATGAATGAGTGAGACAAACACCAGACTGAGTCGAAATCAGGGTTCTTTGTTCTTTATTACCGGATTGTAACACTTGCGACTAACAATGTTAGTCGGAGAATGCATTCTGCCGTTATCAGCAAAATGGTGATTTTGGATACATGCTTAGAACATCATCATATCATTACTTGTCCAATGACTAAAACTGTTGCTATCCTTTCCCTGCTAGCTTCCTGCCTCTCAATCCATCAATGTCTCTCTTATCTTGTAAGTACAAGGATGCATTCACATCTTGTTACAGCCCTGTACAGGGTAACTCCTTACACATTCCCATCTCATGATGTTTTACCTTACACAGGACACCAGATGGCACTAAGATCAGCCAGGGCTGTACTCTCCCGTGCAATCTGGAAGGCAAAGCGTGGATATGCACAGAAGAATCACAGTCAATTGTGCAACTCTGGCGATGTGAGGCGAATGTGGCAATGTATATAAGACATAAGAGACCACAAGACCACCTTATGAATCATTCTGGCCAGAATGAATATCTTTCCGGCATGGTTTGACAAAAAGAAACCCTATGTCCCCCTAGTAAATGAGCCCCTTCTATAGCCATGGTCAAGCTCAGGAGGATCCTATCTGGGGTCAACACACAAAAGTCAGTGAGACCAGACCACATATCCAAACATGTAATGAAAGACCATGCAGATATCTTCAATATGTCACTGCAGTCCATTATCCCCATGGGTTTCTAGTAAGCCACCATTATCTCAGTACCAATGACATTGAAAGTAATAGGCCTCAATGATGACCTCCACAATTATGAAATGCTTTGAGTATCTGGTAATGGAGCAAAGCATACCTCCCAGAGAATTTTGTCACATTTCAATTCAACTACAGATGGAACTATTCCACTGACAATGCTATAGCCTTATCCCTCCACTCCATTCTGTCTCACTTGGAGAATAATGCCTCATACACTAGGCTGATATTCATTGATTTCAACTTAGAATTTAATATAGTGGAGAAGCTGTCCTTGTTGGGATTCAACATCCTTCTCTGTAACTGGATTCTGGACTTCCTAATGGAAAGACCTCAGTCTGTCTGGGTTGGTGGCAGAACGTTGAGCACCATCACCTGAGCTCTGGTGCACCTCAGGGTTGTGTGCTCAGCCCACTCCTGTTAATGTTACTGACCCACAATTGCAATGCCAGGTCAAAATCCAACAGAGTCATCAAGTTTGCAGATGACACAACAGTAGTCATCCTCATCAGCAACAAGTTGCACTACAGAAAAGAGGTGAAAAATCTCATGAAACTGTGCGAGAATAACAACCTGAGCTTCAATGTGGACAAGGTGACTTCAGGAGGACCATTATCCTCCACTATCCATCAACAACTCTACAGTGGAGGGAGTAGAGTGCACCAAGTTTCTCAAAGTCCACTTAAGAAGTGATAGATCCTGGACACAAAACATCTCCTCAATTGTCAGAAGGTGTAACAGTGACTGTACTTCTTGAAAAGACTGAGACAGGCAAGAAAATTGGCCACCTGTCAAGTTTCTACCATAGCTCTATCGAGAATGTCCTACTAGCTTCTTCACAATATGGTACAGTTGTTTAGAGCATCAAATCGGAGGTCAATCCATTGGACCATAAGAGCAGCAGAGAAGATCACTGGGGTCTCACTTGATCACATTTATGGAATTTATCGGTATCGTTGTCTAAATGCCGAACTATAGTCAATGAACATCAGCCTGGCATATGAGGCAATGTTCTCCAGGTGGGTCAGGATGGAGTGAATGAACAAGGCTATAGCATTGTCTGTGGAACTGTTTCTTCTATAGGCAAATTGAGATGGATCCCGTGACTCTGCATTCCATCCATGGACAATTAAATTCTCCTCTGGACCATTTTGAGTTCATGATCTCAGGATGAATGTATTGGTGTTCGAGATGGTTCAGAGTACTTTCACTAGAATGATCGGGTTATCATATAAGGAACATTTGATAGCTCTGTAAGTGTACTTGCTAGAATTTAGAAGGATAAGTGGGATCTCATTGAAACCTATTGAATAGAATGGACATGGAGAGGATGTGTTCTATGCTGGAGGATTCTTGGACAAGAGGGCACAGACACAGAATACAAAATTGTCTCTTTAGAACAGAGATGAAAAGGAATTTCTTTACCCAGAGGGTGGTGAATCTATGACATTCGTTGTTAGAGACAGCTGTGGAAGTCATCAGTGAATATATTTAAGATAGAGGTTGATGTTCTTGATTATCTCAAGATGATCTGAAGGGAATCAAGGGTTATATGGAGAAGGCGGGAAGGCAATAGGATGTAATGGCCGGGTAGACTTGATGGCTTGGTGTCCTGTTCTGAAGGCAACATGACTAGCTCTGAGATGTGCAACCTCTGCATCTAACCATGATTTCTAGTTAGCTCTGCTTGTGTGGCACTTCATTTCCATGACATCCTCAATGCACTTGCTAACATATCTAGTCTCTGAATTTGATGTTTACATGACCATTGTAGGTTGCCACCTCCCTGATAATATTGCTTTTGAATGTTATGGTCTTATCATGTCTGAGACTTTGAGACCATAAAGCATCATTGAGACTTTATGGGAAGGGCCATTTAACGAGATGAGGCAACCAAAGCAAGTTCAATTTTATTCTGATCCAACATCCAGTTCATGATCTTCCAATAGCATCCATAAGTAGAAAGCCAGATGATATTTCTTTAATTTTCTCATTAAGATGTGTGAATCGAACAACATGTTTATAGGTACTTCCTGTTAGATAATATATCGATCCCTTCTTTGTAGCTGGTCCCTTGAGATTTAGGGTTGTGTGCTTCCACTTCTGTGGAATTTGAAGTGTCTGACGACACCTAAGCAGAATCCAGACTCTGGCATCAGTGGGGCAGGAGATATTCTACTTGCAGCAGCTGGTTAGAATGGGAGATGGTGATCTCCTTGAACTAGCAAATCAAAGCTATCAAAGAGAAACAAAAAATAAATCTCTTGAATAAAAGACTTAATCTAGTTGGACTGTCACAAAAAGGAAATCAGGAAATTGTAAACTCAAAATTCTGTTTCTGGAAGTTTCTCCATTTTCTCTGTCCTCATTAGTGGGAGGGTTGATAGTGGTGAAAATGGATCAAGCACTAAATCCTCTAAACCCAGTGGTGCTGGCAGTTTGAAACAAAGCCAGATGCTATTATGTATCAAATGCTCTTTGGAACTCTATCTTTTGTAATGTTACAGCATCCATACAGGAAAAAGCACAAGTCACCCCTGTGCAAAATGAAACCCAACACAACCATAAAAGATTCAAAAAAGATCTTACAATTATCAGTTGGTATTTTGATAATCTGGAATTTCAAGGCTCATCAAAACTCCCTAGTAGATCTCAAAGGAGGGGGGAAGGGGGGAGTGGTTTGGAAGGAAGCAAAATCTTTCCCGTTTTAATCAGGGGGTAGAATTTTGCAAATTTCCAAAATGATAGATGTTCCTATCCTTTCTCGAGAAAAGAACAAAACAAGCATGAGGCATGAAAATATTACACTTGATTGTAAACATCAAAGAAATAGATTAATGAATAGATTAAAGAAGCAGAATTTGTCCAGACATTTTGAAGGTTTTAAGTCATAGGAACCTACCATTTTAAAGAATTAGATAATTACATGCTCCTACATAGGTAAGAGACAAACATCATGCTAGCAGTATTGCCTCCCAGAAAGTATTAATGCATTTGGTTAGATTCTTTTGACGACAGTGAATACTACAGTATAATTCCATTCCTCATTTAAATTTTTAAAAATTTTATTTCCCAAAATATCCACTAATGAAATGGACTAACTTCAGCTGAAAACATATTGAAAGGATTCCAAGAATTAGTTGTGGATTCGACCTAGCTGATTGAAAATCTGCCCCTAATTAATTGACAGCAGATTCTGCTCCCAAGGATACACTGCAGGTCAGAATGGCAAGTCTGCCTGTCAGAGACCAATGTAGTGCATTCTTCCTTCTTCTTTGGCTTGGCTTCGCGGACGAAGATTTATGGAGGGGGTAAAAGTCCACGTCAGCTGCAGGCTCGATTGTGGCTGACAAGTCCGATGCGGGACAGGCAGACACGGTTGCAGCGGTTGCAGGGGAAAATTGGTTGGTTGGGGTTGGGTGTGGGGTTTTTCCTCCTTTGTCTTTTGTCAGTGAGGTGGGCTCTGCGGTCTTCTTCAAAGGAGGTTGCTGCCCGCCGAACTGTGAGGCGCCAAGATGCACGGTTTGAGGCGATATCAGCCCACTGGCGGTGGTCAATGTGGCAGGCACCAAGAGATTTCTTTAGGCAGTCCTTGTACCTCTTCTTTGGTGCACCTCTGTCACGGTGGCCAGTGGAAAGCTCGCCATATAAGACGATCTTGGGAAGGCGATGGTCCTCCATTCTGGAGACGTGACCCACCCAGCGCAGCTGGATCTTCAGCAGCGTTATGCTGTTGCAAAGAGAATTTACTGAAGTTAACATTTATTAAAATGCAACTGCCTTCTAATTACTTCCTTCGACAGACTAAGTGGTGATAAACAAATAGAACTCATTGAGTTTTGTAAATCCAGACATTATTTTCACTAATGTTGGCATTAAATAATACAACAAGTTAACATGATGTTTTTTATTCCAGTTTTGACATGAAAGCCAAGTTCCCTTCTATTTTTTTATTTTGCTCTCACTGTTTCTTTAGCAGGTGCTCAGAAACAATTCTCAGAAATGTGAAGTCTGACTCCACATACTGACATACACTTGGTTTCATCTCTTACATTCTGAAGAGGTTCCTATCTGTTCACATCTACTCTATGTCTCATCTAAGGCAAACAGTGCCAGTCCACTTTGCCTCCGTTTACTCGGGTGGGAACACTCTTAGCTCTGATGGAGAGAGGTAAGTTCAACCACATTCCAGTGTTTCAGCACACAATCTGGGCTGATCAGTTAAAAATTTTGAGAGTACAATTCTGTTGGAGATATTGTCCTTTTTGGAAAAAAAACAAGTCATCTCCCCATTTATTTGTTCTACTGATTCAAATAGATATTAAAGACCAGACTGTTTAACAACAGGCAGAGATCTTTTGCTAAGCTGTTATGTAAATCTCTTTAAACCAACACTATCAAAATCAAATGAAACTACTACACAGTGCAAGAACTAAATCCGAGAGATGTTATAAAAATCTATTTGTGTGTAGAACATTTTTTTTTTGTAAAAGCAATTCTAGTAAACTTAAAACTCCAAAGTTTCTACATACTGTGCAATATGATGTCATTCACTGCAATTGTACCTTTATTTTGTCTGATATTAATTATATTTATCAAAGAAGAACAAAATAAGAGGCCAAGGTTAAGAGAGAAGTGCAGACCAGATGGTTTAACAGGGTGGATAGGATAGAGTTTGGGAGACTGGGTGCATGAGGAATGAAGAGTCACTCAATGGAATGTTTAAGGAAAAAATAAAGAAAGATTTCTTGGGAAAAATTCAAGGTGAGTGTTGGGGTCACATATAGCCTTTTTTAAAATATCCAATTTCCATTTTGCTGCTAAAGAGTTTCAAAAGAAGTAAGCAAGTGAAAAGACTCCAAGGAGAAAGTTCCAAGAACCCAGAGATAAACAAAGGACTTGCTGATAAGTGTCACGCTATTTGAATAGAGCTCATGTTGAAAATCACAGACAAGGAGGGAGGGGTCTGTAATAAAATTATTCACAATGAATTTACAAAGAGCAAGGTGTTTGTTAATAAAAAGATTTTCTAAATGGAAATAAAGAAGCAACAGTGGCTTATGATCCATTGGTGGATAGACACGGGCAGGAATGAGGTCAGTGCAGCTCGCCCTTCTCTGGGCAGGAAACCAATGTTTTGGGCCTGAGCCCTTCTTTAAGGAGGAAGTGTGAAGCAGGCAGGCGTTCCAGCAATTCTGTGTTGTTACTCTCTTTTTCTGTCTCCATAAACTAAACCTTACTCAACAGTTTATTGATTAATTCAAGCCCATCATCGCATTTCAATCATCTGCCTTTGCTTTCCTGACTACGCCGGGCCCAAATTAACCAATTTTACTATGATCATACTTTTCATTAAATAAATCTTGATTAAAAAAATAAAACAGAATGCAAACCATGAAATCATCAAATTGCTGTGAAAACTCATCTGGTTCAGTCAGGTTCCCAGTTAAGGAAATATGTCAATCCTATCTCGTCTGGCTTTTATGTGATTCCCACTCCTCCAGTGCAGTTAACTTTCAATTACATTTTCAATTCAGGGACTATACAGAATAGCAATTCTGCTGTATTGCCGGCAACACCCACATTCACAGAATCAATAATCAGAATTTATTGTTGTGAAAATTTCACAAAAGCCATTGTTTTGTGGCAGCATCACAGGTGCAAATATTGCTATAAATTACACGTAAAAATAAATAAATTAGTGCATTCAGAAATCTGAAGAGGGCAAGAAGATGTTATGTACATCTTCAGGCTCTGGTACGTCGTTTTTGATAGTAGCAGTGTGAAGAGGGCATGAACTGGGTGCTAAGGGTCCTTGCAAATAGAGGCTGCTTTCTGCCAGTTCCATATGTCCTTGATGGAGTGAAAACTGATCCCCACAATAGCACGGGTCAAGTTCACAACTCTCTGAGGTGTTTTCCTGTCCTGTATATTGGCACCTCCGTACCAACAGTGGGAAAAACCAGTTAGAATGCTCTCCACCTGTAGAAATTTACAAGAAACTTTGGTGACATACCAAATCTCCTCAAACTCCTCATGAATTATAGCCACTGGAGAGCCTTCAGCCTGATGTATGTGTTGTTGTTGACTAGGTGATTAAGAGTTGAATAGAGAGCCACTGAGATTGCATATGGTATAAAGCATTTGTGGCAGTAGATGAATTGCAGCGGGTCCAGATCTTTACTTAAATATGAGTTAATATTGGCCATGACCAATCTCTCAAAGCATTTCATCACAGTAGTTTTGAGTGCTATTTGATGAGCGTGATTGAGGCAGCTCATTCAACCTTTCAGTTGCACCAGTATGAATGATGCCCCTCCAACTGAAGCAATGAGAGTTTGAAAATGTCTGTCAACTCTCTGGCCTAGTTGATTGGCACAGATCTTCATTACCCTGCCAGGTACACCTTGCAAGGGATTATCCTCTTGAAGGATGTTCTGATTTTGGCTTCAGAGACCGATATCACAAAGTAATCAGCTTTTGCAGGGATTCTCATTGATAGCATTGAGTTTGTTTTTAAAGCAAGCATGAAAGGTGTTCAGCTCATCGGGTATTAAAGCATCATAGCCATTTATGGTGTTCAACGTCACCTTGTAGGATGTAATGGCCTGCAATCCCTGTCATAGCTGGTGATTATCTGACTCCAGCTTCCCTCAGAATTGCCCCTTTGCTGCTGAGATAACTTTCTGCATGTTGTACCTGGCCTTCCTACAGAAATCTGGATTACTGGTCTTAAATGGCATCAACCTCGCTTTCAGCAGGCTGCAAATGTTTTGATTCATCCACGGCTTCTGGTTAGGGTACTCACGGTATGTGTGCATGGGAATATACTTATCCACACAGGTCTTGATGAAGTTGTTAGAGCCTTAGCATATTCATTCAAGTTTGAGGATGAGTCCTTGAATGTAGTCCAGTCCACCAATTCAAAGCACTCCTGCAGGCACTCCTCTGCTTCCCTCATTCATACTTTTACCATCTTCATTACTGGTGATGTAGTCCTCAGTGTCTGCTTGTATGAATGGAGTAGAAGTACATCTGGGTGATCAGAATGCCGAAGTGCATTTGTGGGATTGCTCAGTAGGCATTCTTCATGGTGGTGTAGCAGTATGTTGGCTCCTCTGGTTGAGCAGGTAATGATCTGGTAATAGTTTGTTAGAGACTTCTTCAGGTTGGTCAGGTTGAAGTCCCTTACAATGATCAAGAAGGCATCAGGATGTGCTATTCCATGGTTGTTCACCGTGCTCAGTCCCTCCAGTGCTAGCCTGATGTTAGCCTGGGGTGGAATGTATACAGCAACCAGGATGATGGCAGTGAACTCAATCAGCAAATAGAATGGACAACATTTGATCGCCAGATGTTCCAGGTCTGGAGAGCAGGACTGGGACATATCTGTCAGGCTTGTGCACCATGATGAATTAATGATGCAAACACTGTGTCATGTGGTTTTCTTTGACACTGGTGTCTGGTCCACGAAGTGGAGGATGAAGCCCTTGGGTTGCAGTGCTGTTTCCAGAACGCCCTCGTTCAGCCAGGCCTCAGTGAAGTATATTGCACGCCAATTCCTGATGACACTCTGCTGCTGTAATCTGGCTCTTTCACCTAGTTATTTTTCAAAGATTGTACCTTGGCCAGAAGGATTGTAGGACACAGAGCCAGGCATCTTAGTTTGATCTGTAAACTACCCCATGCCCACATGGTCGGGCCTTCTTGAAATGGACAGTCCGTCGGCTGTTTGAATCACTCACTGTCCATTGGAGTTTGCCGTTCCTGACAATCACTAGATCTACCAACATCCTCAGTACTGCATTATTACTGGTAAATTAGGTTCTATGTCTATGGGTTCAAGTTGTAATAGTTCTGAATGGAAATATCTGATGATTCCCGACAGAGTTGCTGTTATGCACCATCATTTTATTTTTCATAATAAAATTACATTTAGACCATTCTCATGAATTCAAATGATACCCTTTTGAACAATCTTAATGTGCTTATAGAATGAATTGGCTTTGAAGCAACAGTGACAATTATTACATAAGAAATGCTGAGGAAGCTCAACAGAACAAGCACATGTTTTAAGTAAAAATGATGCAAAACAGATCCCTGGTAATGTGGCTGACACAATTCCTCCATGCTGTGAATTACTTTTTTTCCCTAAATACACTATTTTTTAGTTTTTAATCCTTTGCTTCATTGAATTTCAAGGAAATAACTGAATAATTATAGAAACGATTATAAGTAAATCAAAACCAATGTCCTGATGGTGTACGTATGCTTTTAACATTAGGAGTTTCCCTGACTAGTATCTTTCACAGATCTTTGCAAATATCTAAACCACAGGTTCAAAGTATTTCTTCAGCATAAATACAAAAAAAAAAGTTAAATCTGTTTTCTCAGATCTACACATCCCTGGGTTTATAGAGCTTTCACCTGGTGGATTCTGTTTATGTTTCATACGTTGAATGACAGCCGACATTTAGCAGATTGCATGATCATGCATTTGGGGATCAAAACGTAAACCAAGATTATCCCCAGTGAGAATGTATGAAGTGTAGAGTATTTTCTTCTTCGTATCTTCAATGGTGCAATAAATTAAAACAGTTAAAAGCAATGAAGCAAATGGATGATTGTAATTCCATTGGATTTTTTTCCTTCCCAATCTGTGGTTTTGCAAAATTTGCAGAATAAAATTACAGTTGGTCCAAATTATGCTATTGATGGCCTGATGTTGAGAATAGAACTGCCATAGACAGTTAGTGTGAGCAGGGAAATGCCCATGATATGGGACCTGGTCAACATCACATTTTGGATAATCAATTGTCCACTCCAATCTGAACTCACCATCGAGTGGAGCAATGAGATAATTTTAGAGGAAAAGTTAATGTGTCTTTTGCAGTCATTACTCAAATGCTACAACAGGGAGGGCTAGTCTGCAGACTGTGATAGTTTGCATGGAACATTCAAGTGGCTGTGTTTGCCAACCCTGAGTTAAAAGTAAGCACTTTTCTTATTTTATCTACTTTATTTCTCTTAACTATTTTTGGTATTTTAATGTACTTTTTATTTCTTTTATTTTAATTCTTGTTACTATGGATGTATGAGCTGAAGGGCCTGTTTCCATGCTGCAGAGGTTTATATTTATTTATATATCCCTGAAATCTATTTGTATAGCTTTCATTAAATGGTTTCAGATATTTGTAGCCACTTTCACACTGCCAAATAAAGTGGGTTCAAGTGGGCAATTTAGCGGGTCCATAGCGGGTAATCTTGCAGTGTGAAAGGTCACAACTGAGCAGGGCAGGTAAGATTCAACCAGGCTCTGACACTTGGTGTGTTCTGTATCAGAGCCCGGCCAAGTTAACTCAGCAGTGTGAATGGTCAACCTGCTCAACCAGGTACCATTAGTGATGTTAGTGCCTGCGTGCGTGCATCAGTCTGGTAGGATTATAAGTAATATTGAGATGATTTAAAGTACAGTTACACACTGACAGCTGCACGTGTTGAAAGCCCAGTGGCTGGCAGGACTGTCAGCATGCGGCTGGTGGAGCTGTCAGCACATACCTGTGCTTTAAATCTTCTCAAGATTACTTATAGTACCAAATACAATGTAAATAGTTATTGTATTCTATTTTCTAGGGAATAAATACAAGCTGGTCTAGTTTGTGGGGTTGTCCCAAGTTGAACAGTCCGAAGACCACTCTGTTAGATTTTCCCATGGTCTTTTATACATTGAGCGTGTATGTCTTGGTAAATTGTACACATTTTTCCCATGGTCTTTTATACATTGAGCACATATGTGCTTTATTCCCGTTACAATTTCACTGCCCTGCAAGTACGTAACACATCATTTGTGACATCACTGCTGGAGGTTGGGCCCTCCCTTAGATTCGCAAGTTACACATTTACCAGGTAATTTATGGTCTAGAGTGAAAGACTTTTAGTACTGCAACCTGGGTCATTTACTCACCCTTTTGGAGGGTTGGTGGTGTGCAAGACTGCTAAACTCTTGGTAATTGTCTGCAGCGTCAGTGATTGTCAGACAGTTAGGGGATTCTGGGAACCTGGTCTTTAAATAGGCCACACAAGACCCAATCATAGCTCTTGAGGCCAAGTCACCTTGTGAGAAGCCTCTCAAGCATAGGAGCTGGTTCATCAAGCCCTCAACACTGGGAAAGATATGACTGGGCAGTGGTGTTCACGCTGGGGGCAGGGTCAAGATAATCCACCCCTTAAATATATCCATTTCCAAGATACCTGAACAGAAATGTTCAAGCAAAAAGTTGATGAAAAATTTGGGAGGCCATTACATGATCAAGAAGAGTAAAGGAGAAATTGAAGACAAGGTAACAGTTCTTTGAGATGGTAGCATTTCATGGACAAGATGAATTTGCGGAGAAAGTAAGGGTAGATATAGTAAAAGCAATAACAAGTGGGTAATTTTTGGATTAAAGTGAGTGTTAACTTTAAAGTAAAAGCACAGAATTGGTGGATGAACTTAATAGGTCTCACAGTGTTCAAAAGAGGTGAAGATATATTACCAATGTTTCAGAGCTGAGCCCAGGCCGGAAGGATCGATAATATATCTTTACCTCCTCTAGACACTGTGAGACGTGCTGAGTTCCTCCAGCATTTCTGTGTTTTTACTATATTCACAGAATCTGAGACTTTCATGTTTTACTTCTGAGTGTTAAGTTTAGCCAGTGGGCTCGGGGAAGCAAGCCAACTAAATACTTCCATCTTGGTGACAAATAAGCCTTAAAGCTCCTAATGCCTAATATTGGAGTCAAGGATGGAGGTGACATGGAAGATAGATTTAATTTAATTACAATTTTAATTTTTAATATTTAATTTTAGAAATGAAGTATGGCAACAGGCCTGTGAGCTCGTGCCACCCAATTACACTATATGACCAACTAACCTACTAACCCCGTATGTCATTGGAATGTGGGAGGAAGCCAGAGCACCCAAAGGAAATCCATGCAGACAAGGGGAGAACATACAAACTCCTTTCATACAGTGCCAGATTCGAACCAAGTTGCTGGCATTGTAATAGTGTTGTGTTAACCACTGCACTAACCATGCAACCCTTAAGGAAGGAGTTTTGAAGACAAGATAAGTATCTTGAAGTTATCTCTGCAGAAAGAATAATCCTTGAATGGCCAGCTGCTTTGATAGATGAGGACAGACTGTATGGATGACTTATGTGTGGTCTTGCCAAATTGGATAGCTGAATTGATTGTTCCATTGACTTAAAGGCACTGAGATAAAGGTTATAATCCTGGAGATTTGCCAGGAGAGAGACAACAGTATTTTTATGGGAATCCTGGTGTCAAAGTGGATACATGAGTTTAATTGAGCAGATGAGTAGAGGCAACAATGCAGATTGATGGAGAGCCTAAAGGATAGATATCTGCAATTTTGAGAGGTATGGAAAGGCTTTTCCTGGGTGGGAAGCAGACTGAGAGAGATGCGATACAAATAAATTATTCATTTTAAATCACAGCATTTGTGATTGAGGCCTCGTGAGATGGCATATTCAAGTAATGAACTAGATATTTGCTTGGAGAGGGTTAAGAATATAGGAGAGAACTCAGAACAAAGAGAAAGACTAAAAACATAAATGTAGCATCATGTTCACTGAGTTTTGTAATCTGAGAAGACTTTTACTCTCGTCGGCGATGATGGGACACGTATACTTGCACAACATTATATTGCCTGCATTGCTGAATTAAACCAGTTGAGACTTTTTTTGGGGGGGGGGGAAATGAAACAAAATAGGAACATGATATCCATTACAGTGGAAGGACCACCCTTACTGCAAATTCCACATGGTCTCTTACCCAGGAGCTTTGAATCAAGGGATTGAAAATTCATGTGGAAAATTCAGCACAGAAAGGAAGTAGACATTGAGCAGATAGAATGGATATGAGAATCAGTTTTAACCAAATTAGATTGAGTAAATCAACAAATTATGTATTAAAAAGAGCTTTTGCAATTACTTTATAGAGCCTGTGACATAGATCTTAAGCCATTTCTATATTGGCATTTCCCTTGAGAACTTATTAAGTAATAAAAAAATGAAGTGAATAATGCATCCTACCTTGCTGCAGACTTTGTTTACCATGGAATTGGAGCTTCAATATATTATTTTACATAATCTTTGAACCTTGATACTGTATTATTCTCCTAATTAGAATGTTGATTGCATATCATTGTTTTATTAGCAGAGGGAGGGTACACGAACATTTATTCTTTGAAGCATTGCTCCCTCTGGTATATTGTACCAAAAACAGAACTGCAGTATCTGGAAAGTGGATTGCAGGTATGTTTAGTCACCAAATCAGGAAGAATATAAAAGGGGTGAAGAAATTAGTCAGTGATGGAAAATGCCCCCGGTTGTTTTGTTATAGTAGCATGGTTTTTATTTAACTGAAGTTATACCTAAAGACTGGCAATATCATTCTGGTGGTCGAGTTCAAATTCCACTTTCTTATTTTAAATAATCAAATAAATCAGAAATGATTCTATTTCTTCTGGAATTAATAATGCCTATGAGACATTGTCTGATGTTCTCTACCAATTTACCACTGATTTGGACATAGAACATAGGAGCGGGGTCGGGGGAGGGATGCGGTTAGGGAACAATAATATGACATATTAGTTAGACTGGGATAGGTACACTCTTTGCAGAAGCAAGATATAAGTGTTCTGGAGAGAGTGCGGAGAAGACTCACCAAGATGTTGCCCAAATGATGGAGCATAGAGGTGGCACAGTTAGTGTAGTGGTTAGCGCAATGCTGTTACAGCACCAGTCAACGGGATCAGGGCCCGAATCACTCACTATCTGTAAGGAGTTTGTTCATAATTCCCTTCTCTGTGTGGATTACCTCCAGGTGTTCCGGTTTCCTCCCGCTGTTCAAAACATACTAGGGCTATAGGGCAATTGGGTGTGACTGGGCAGCACGGGCTTGTGGGCCAACATGGCCTGTTTCCGAAATGTGGTAACATTGGTATGTCTAAATTTCAGTTAAAAGGAGAGATTGGATAAGATGTGTCTGATTTTCTTTGGAATAGAGAAGCTGGGGTGGGGGGGGGGGGGGGTGGTGTGTGGGGTGGGATCTGATGAACGGCAATGGAGAGGGTATGGAGTGTAAACCATTGATAACCAGAGTTCATAGTTAAATGTTTGGCAAAGGAACCTCAGAGATATTTGAAGAGTTTTTTTTCACTCAGGGTGGTTAAAATCTGGAAAGTGCTCAGTGGGTGTTACTTTCTTCACAATCAAGTATTGAGATAATCACTTGAAATGCCAGGCTGAGGACTAAAAATGGAATTAATATATAATGAGCTATTTCATGCTCAATACAGACATGGAGGACTGAAGGTTCTGTTTCTGTGTTGTCTGTCTTTAAGATAATTTTGGTTCTTTCTTGAAAGAGATTCTGCTACATTGGCTTATGGGCTGCAGATTGGGAAATATTACTGATGTTTGCAGTACCAATCAGAAAGAAACAAATGACAAGAAAGAGCCACAATGTTTGCTTGCCACAGAAATGTCCAACCAATCTCTACAATATCATCCTGAGGAATTTCATTACATCTCTGAAAGGTGGACCTCAGCTGTCTGGGGGTCCTGATGGAAAGAACTACCTGACCAGAACCTTTTACCCCTTCCTCCTTCTGGCAGCTTAGCCTGATCCTAAAAATAATTCTCCTCCATTTTGGAAGAGGGACCCATCCATTTTAATGCAGCAAGTAAGATCATTTGACCTCCACCCACAAACCAGTCACAACACTCCACAAACATATTAGAGTTAAGAATTTTCTTAAGTTCAACTCCAACAGATTGTTTGTCCTCCAACACAGTCATGGGCAAGTTTGCAAGTTACTGAGTATCCTTTTAAATAGTGCAAGTGGTGGGGAAAAGAGATTTGGACAGGTGTGGGGAAAAATGGGGAAGGGGTGGTTCCTCCTAGAGGTAAAGGATAGGTTTCAATGTGTAATTAACTCATGATATTAGTTGGGGCTGAATTAATTTTGGTCATGGGATTGTCACCAATCCTCCACTTCGTATTTTTACCCGTTTTTCAAGTAAACCAAATCAGTAAAGTTGATTTGTGATTGCAATTGGAAGCAAATCATCATCCAAAGTGAAGAGTAAAGCAATATTGCAAGATCTCATTTAATCTACAAGTCTAAATATTTACCTATGAGATTTATGTGACTGATTCACTCTATATTCCTGCATAAAAATGTACCCATTGAACCAAATACTGAACAGCTCATTTCTCATCACTACTATTCTGATGGATGGCACTAAAAAGTGGAAGTGAGTGTTTTAGAATTAAGTGGATAAATACAAGAAAAGATCATATCAACCTCCAGTTAAGAACAGTTAAGCAGAAGAAATGGGCACTATGGTAATATCTCAGGACAATTCCCTGTATGACACTGTATGGAGCTATTTGTGAGTCAAAATGTGAAGGCAGAGACATGAATCAAAGTTGAGACTGTAAATGAAAGTTTGGTCATAATCCAAGTATGTTTTCTTTGAGTGAGGAGTATTTAATAATGGGATTCAATGAAAGTATGTTGGCTCTCTGCACTCCATTTGAATACTCCTGATGCAGTTTTCAAAGTCTGCCTTTTTAATTGCTCATTCTTTGGAGCTCTGCAGGGCTGTAAGGAATTATTTGCTTTCATCTGTTTATAGGTACTGATGGGTGATAATTATGACTGTAACAATGCTAAGACTATCTAAAATGAAGTTCAAATACAAGGTTTTAGTATGTCGAAAGACCAGTTTTGTTTAAATTCATGGTTCCGTAGAGTTTCTTCATGAATTATTCTGATCTGATGTGCTAAGGGATTTCTTAAATCATCTGATTATAAGCAGCCGAATTCATGTTCATTATTAAATTATTTGCACATTTTGAATGTTGAAGGATTTTATTGTTATTATGCAACAACTAAGGTTTTATTCATCTTATTCCAACATGATTAGGATAGTATTCAAAAGAAGTTATTTTACAAGTTGTGATTATTTTCTAGATAGATAAATATTCACACTTTCAGATCTAAATACAACATTTACTATAATGCAGTCTCAAAAGCATGAGGTCATTTGAAATCAGACTAAACTTGGGGAAGGAAAACCATTTCTTCTCCAGTGTCTTGCCCCACGGGCACTGAGCAAACTCTGGACGGGATGTACATATACACATCAGGTAGAGTTACTCCGTGGCAGCAAAGATGAGCAAGAAAAAAATCCCCTATTAAATGTATCCCAACAGCTTCCCTATCATGGATCCACATTGTTTTGAAGAATTTGCTTTACTTATCAGTAATGGTCCAGTAATCTAGCCATTGGAAGTTGTTCTATGAGCACACATCTTAATTTTAATTATTATTTTTGATGTCATTGTCCATCAAGCTCTCCATCATCAAAATGCATTATTAACTGGGTAACATATTGATTAAATTGTGGAGTGCACTTTCTTGTTTAAATTTATTTTAATGTACTCACTTTAATATTGAATTTCCCTCACTTTATTTTCCTCCTCAGTCCTTTCTGAATTTATTTTCCATTCTTTGAAATTCACTGAGCATTCACCCTCAGTGCTCAGGTTCCAATTGCATTACATTGTGTGAAAGGACCCAGATAACCGGTTAACCGTGGTCCAGTGTGAAAAGCAATAACAGCTTTCTTAATGGATTCACTGAAGTCTAAGATGATGGCATGGCAGCAGCTCACAGGGGCCTCTCCAGACCTGGTGTACAATAACTCCCTAAGTATGCATCATACACAATCTTTGATTAGATGAAGATGGAACATCTTGAGACAGGTGCTGCAATAAAGGGATCACCCAAGCAAGAGTAGACCTCCGAGAAGAAGCTGCAAAGTTGGGCAGACTTGACTGCTGAGGGAACAGAGCTTCTGTTGCGACCTCGACGGTTGAGGAAGATGAGCTTTTGTTGTGGAGATGTGGCTTCTGATCTTGCTTGTCGGCATTGCTTGTTGCTGGTAGTCCAGAAGATGGCATGGCTTAATCAGAGGGAATGTTCCGTGGTCCCCAGAGTGGCGCAGTCGTGGCAATTATGCTGAGGCTTTGGGCTCCAAGGATTCATGAATTGTGCAGCATTTTCCTCTCAAGCTGATAGACTTTTAACATCTAGAGTCCAGCAGATTCCAATAAACCTGGCCTAAGATGGTGGTGCGGCAGTAGCCTGTAGCGGTCTCTCCGGACCAGGCGAATGGTTTCTTCATTCAAGCTAGCAAACATTTTAAGATCTACAGTCTAATTATAGTGCAACCTGACTTTACTGTGCCCATTGCCTAGTTTTTGATAATTAATGTATTGTAGCACTGTTTTTTAGATATTGTAGGTAGTTTTGTGTAACTATAGTTTTAGTGAAAGAGAAATAGATTATTTTGGTGATGTTTTAGTGTCCTGTGGGGATATAGTGATGGCAAAGGTCTAAGATGCCAGCATGGCAGTCACTCACAGCGGCTTCTTCAGACCTGATGCCATTGTACTCACGCTGTTTTTGTAGTTTTGTGTTATATGGCGAGCTCTTCACTGGCCACCGTGACAGAGGTGCACCAAAGAAAAGGTACAAGGACTGCCTAAAGAGATCTCTTGGTGCCTGCCACATTGACCACCGCCAGTGGGCTGATATCGCCTCAAACCGTGCATCTTGGCGCCTCACAGTTTGGCGGGCAGCAACCTCCTTTGAAGAAGACCGCAGAGCCCACCTCACTGACAAAAGGCAAAGGAGGAAAAACCCAACACCCAACCCCAACCAACCAATTTTCCCCTGCAACCGCTGCAACCATGTCTGCCTGTCCCGCATTGGACTTGTCAGCCACAAACGAGCCTGCAGCTGACGTGGACATTTACCCCCTCCATAAATCTTCGTCCGCAAAGCCAAGCCAAAGAAGGAATCTAGCACCATGGTCTTGCAGAACGTTATCTAATTTTTTTTTTACTGTGGCACTGCTTTGCAGGACAGTTTTAAAGCAACAAATAAAGGTACTTGAACGTGAATGGCCAATCTACTGGTTAGCCTGCGTGAAAATGGCTATTGTTAGAGAGTTGGTAGGCTCTATCAGCAGAATCTAGTAAGCGAAGCATTCTAATGGACTTACATGGGGGACTGTGATTAAAATCACATTGCTAATAAGCCAAACTTCTGGGCTGAAAATCAGGTAAAGCTGTTCAATTCTCACTGTAGTGACTGAAGAATTTAAATTAATTTCAAGTTAATCCCAGTGACGGTGCCCATGTCCTGGTTCAATTGTTGTAAAAACCATCTGGTTTACTGATGTCTTTTTGGGATGCAAATCTGCTCTCCTTGTATGACGTGAACTGTATATTGCTTCAGTCCTGTGAAAGTCACAAACTAAACTCACCACATTCCGTTAACTCAATTTTTTTAAGACAAAGTACCTTTTAACTCCTTCCCGAAAACTTAGCTTTTAACTCTTCTCTGAAATAAGTCAGTAAATTTCAGGTATTTACAAATAGATCAACCTTTTTCTTCCAAATTCTCTATGTCATTGGTGCTCTGTGATTAGTAAGGGATTACTTAAGGTGGTATGTGAGTGGGAAGGGAAAGTTGAGAACCACTGCTCTAGACCCAATTGTTACCAAAATATTTTGCTTGAGAAAAATTGTCATTGGCCCATTTCCTTTGGAGTTATGAAACCGTGCACATATCAAGTCAATTAGGCACGATTAAAACAGTGGTTTTCAAATTTATTTCTTTCCACCCACCTACCAACTTAAGCAATCCTTTACTAATCACAAAATACCTATGGCATAGGGAATACTTAACATGGTATGTGAGTTGGAAGAAAAAGGTTGGGAACCACTGAAATAGATAGAAACACCCATATGTTACTAATAAATTTTTTAAAACTCCCTTAGAAGAAAGAGCAGTGAAATTATACCTGATGTACAGATCTTTCTTTTTAATTTGCTGAATGTAAATGTGGTTGCCTGGTTTTGTACCTTACAATGGTTTCACTTCAAAACGTAATGTTTTCAGACATTCACAGACAATGAAAGATTCTACAAAGAGAAAAGGCTTTATTTTTCATTCATTTATAGTTAGCTGAAGCCATTTTTTAAAAGTGTGGTTAACAACATGCTCATCTTGATTGCTCAGCAGCACATCAGATGCCGGGCCATTTTATTTGATCGCTTAATTGGCATTTTGAAAGCAGGGCCCAAATATCCTTGAAAGTGGTCAATGAATGTCCACAAATGATGAGATAGATGAACATTAATCAAGAGAGGGAAATCAAAATTGGATGAAGAGAGGCAAAAAAGGATGCCCAAATGAAAATCAGTTTTTTTTTGTGAGAAGGGTATGAAACTGCATTCTGTGCCAGAGAACTTAGATGGCTATAATCTTAAAATGACTTGAGTTAACAAACTGTAGTGAGTTTATCTTATATCTGACAGACAAGGACAGAGGTTTGCGCTGTCCCATACGTATCTTTGAATGGGGATAAAAGAACAAGATTTCAATGGAATGATTTTTTAATAGCAACTTTAAATCTGAATTTGAAATCTATTTGAAATTGCTCGAGTTATTAAACTTGTTGTTTTGACTGCAATTTTCACCATTGTTTCATTAAATGACACTTAAATATCGTATGGATTAAACATCCTTATTGATCAAAATGTGCTTGCCATAGATAAACATATTATCATAAGAACATAAGAAATAGGTGCAGGAATAGGCCATCTTTCCCATCAAGCCTGCTTCGTATTCATGTTTGATCTGGCCTTGGACTCAGCATCACTTACTTGCCTTTTCCCCATAACTGTTAATTCCTCTATTATGTAAAAAAATCTACCATATCTTAAATATATTTAATGAGGTAGCCTCTTCTGCTTTCTTGGGCAGAGAATTTCAAACATTCACTACTCTCTAGGAAAACCAGTTCCTCTTCTTCTAAATCTTCCCCAGTTGAATATTGAGGTTATTCCTAAAGTTATAGATTCACTTACCAGTGGAAACAACTTCTGATCCTCTAACTTGCCAATTCCTTTCATAATTTTGCATGTTTCAAAAAGATTCCCTCTCATTTTTCTAAATTCTAGTGAGTATACTCCCAAGAAACTCAAACTCTTCTCATAGATTTTCCCCTCATCTCTGGAATCAACCTGGTGAACCTCCTCTGCACTGCCTCCAAAGCCAATAAATCTTTCTTCAAGATTCTTAAGGATGAGATCTATGAGCATTTGGAGAAGTAAAGTCTACTCAAGGATAGTTAGCATGGCTTTATGAAGGGAAAGTGCTTCATGAGCCTAAATGAGTTTTTGAGAAGGCAACAAAATAAATCTATAAGGGTAAATCAGTAGATGTGGTCTCCATGGGTTTTAGTAAGGAATTTGTTAAAGTTCCCATGAGAAACTCATTCAGAAAGTCATGAGGCATTGGATCCATAGAACCTTGTCTGTGTAGATAAAAAATTGGCCTCCAGTTAGGAAAAAGAGAGTAGTAGTGGAAGGTAAGTATTCTTCCTGGTCAGTGACTAGTGGAGTACAACAAGCATCTGTTATGGGATCCCTGCTCTTTGTGATTTTTATAAATAACCTGGATGAAGAGGCAGAAGGATGGGTTAGTAAGTTTGCAGATAACAAGTAGATTGGAGGAGTTGTGAATGAAGCTGAAGGCTGTTGAATGTTACAAGAGGATAAAGAAAAGATACAGAGCTGGGCAGAAAAGTGGCAGATGGAGTTCAATCTTGATAAGTGTGAGGTGATGCATTTTGTAAGGACAAACCAGAAGGCTGAGTACAGGGTTAATGCTTGGTTACTTAAGAGTATGGATGAACAAAGGGACCTTGGGGTCCAAATCCATACATCCCTCAAGGACATTGGATAGTTCAGAAGACCTGTGGGATGCTGGGGTTCATTAATAGGGGGAATTGAATCAGGAGTAGAGAGATCATGTTGCAACTCTAAAGTCTGGTGCAACCACACTTAGGGTAATTTGTTCAGTTCTGCTCACCTCATTATGGGAAGGATGTGGAAGCTATGGAGAGGGTGTAGAGGAGATTTTCTAGGATGTTACCTGGATTGGAAAATAAGTCTTACGAGGCAAGGTTAGCAGAGGTGGGACTTTTTTCTCTGGAGTGTAGAAGGATGAGAGGAGACTTAATAGAGATCTACAAGATTATGAGAGGCATTGATAGGGTGAACAGCCAGCACCTTTTTTCCCAGGCAGGAATAGCAAAGACCAGAGGACCAGAGAGGGACATTTAGGGGAGACATCAGGGCAAGTTTTTTATGCAAAGAGTTATGGGTGCCTGGAATACCATGCCAGGGATGGTGGTGGAAGTGGAAACATTAGAGGCATTTAAAAGACTAAGACAGACACATGGATGGAAGAAAAATAAACAGTTATGGGGTAGGGGCAATTTAGTACTTTTTTTAGGTCAGCATAACATCAAGGGCCAAAGAGCCTGTACTGCGCTGTTGTGTTCTATGTTCTAAAGAGATCATATCTGCATGCAATACTCCAGGCGTGGCATCATCAGTTGCATACAGTTGCAGCACAACCTCCCTGCTCTTAAATTCAATCACTCTAGCAAAGAAGGCAAGCATTCCATCTGCATTCTTGATTACCTGTGGCACCAGCAAAACAACTTTTTGCATTTCATGCATAAGTATTGCAAAGATGCTCTGAACAACAGCATGCTGAAATCTTTCACTATTTAAAAATAATTTAATCTTCTATTTCTCCAGTCCAGATCAATCCAAGTCATAAACCACAGATAAATCAAGAAACCCCAAAACCTCTGAAGATGTGGTCTGTATTGTTGAGGACTGGAGATTCAGAAACATACAGCAAAAGAGACAATTCTGAACCAAGCAGACATACGCCCAACAGCCAAGTCAGGACTTGCATGATATTACATCCTATAAGGCGATAAATGCTCCAGATTGGTACAGAAAAGGCAACATTACCCAGTGAACTCTGGACAGTAGTATGTTGATATCTTTCACTGTTGAGTAATTTAAATTTACAATTATAAATTTAGACATACTGCATGGTAACAGGCCATTTTGGCCCACAAGTCCATCCCACCCCATTTACAACCAATTAACCTACACCCCCTATATTTTACAAATAGTGGGAGGAAACTGGAGCCCCTATGGAAAACCCACTCACAAACTCCTTGCAGAGAGCGTGGGATTCGAACCAAGGTCCTGATAGCTGCCACTGTAACAACAGTGTGTTAATCGCTATGCCAACCGTGCCACCCCATGTGCATGTGATCAGTACAGTCAGCATTTGTGCAGGAAAACACCCAGGAAATGTCAATACATTGTAGCAAGTAGTCAAATAGTTTAGTACTTCCTGATAGGTTATTGAAAATTAGTAACCAATTGCCATATAAAACTTCCGATCCTGAACAGGTCATTCCCCTTCATAACAGTTTGAAAAACTATAAAGAGAAATAGTTTGCAAGATTAACATTTTTTTGGAGGTTTGCAGCATTGATTTGCACCATCTGAAGAGGAATCCTATGCTTATTATTGTAATAATCTAAGCTGTCAGCAAGTGGAAATCTTGCCTTAAATCATATGAACTATTCTTATAAATTATCTAAACAATCTGAATGACTTTACTAATGGTCATGTATTACAAATATGGGCAACTGCTGAGAAATTGGGCAGCATTTTAAGAGAAGTTTTTAATCCTGTCTGGGAGAAACTATGTCAACTGTTTTACTTCTTAGGTGGGTCACTCATCAGAGATAGATGAGGACTTCATGGATGGTTTAATATTATGATCCTATGATATAATTAGGAGACCATATCATGCAATTTACAGATTTTAAATAAAATTAAATTTAAAAAAATCCCACCCTGCTCTAAAATATCTGAAAGGCTGAGTGAAATTGTTTTCAGGTAGCCATTTTCAGTTAAAGCAATCATCAGCTCCAGGCACTTAGATATTCCCATAAATATGACAGGATAACTCTTTTCAGGCAAGTGATACCCTCTATAAATATGATGGATCACCAATCACATTTGGTGGTGGTGTGGGAGTTAAATCATCCACGATGGCCACCGAAGACTTGTCACTTGCTCTGCCATCTATTTCTTGCCTTGTTAAATTCAGTGATAACTTCTTCAAATGAGACAAAATGTTGCTTTGTTTACAGGTCATCAGATGTTCACACTGTTTCTAATTGACATTTCTTATTTAATTCTGGTGATGTTGGTAACACTGAAATGGAGAAATTCACCTATTCAACAATTAAATGCATTGGACCAGAAAGACTATTAACAATATTATCTCATTAATATCTAAATGTTGACATGTATAAAATGGTGAAAATTAGGTTAATGTAGTGATATAGCAGTCAATTTCAAAATCAGGAATAATGAACTTGCAGTTTTGTATTTGTGCTCTATTGCATTAAATGTCAGATGATTGATATGAAAACATGTTCTGCTTTATCTTTGTGCTTTCATGAATATTAAGAAAGAGAATATTACTAACTATTTGGGTTTACATAAAGATGACAAATGGCTGGAGGCATATGGTGACCATTTAAATTATGGAAACTGATAACAAAATCAACAATTCATTCCAACACAAACACACAAAAGAAAAATCACACAAAGATATCTTGCTGACAAGCACATACTGTCAGTTATAAGATAGCTAAATTGGTTTGACGGTAGACACTGTTTGACAAAAACATTGGAGAAATTCAATCAATACTTCATGAGGAGTTTGACAGTATTTGCTCTGTCACCATAGACTCTTGCAAACTTCTACAGGTGTATTGTGGAGAGCATTCTGACTGATTGCATCACTGTCTAATATGGTGGCACCAATGTACAGGACAAGAAAAAAATATATAGAGTTGTGAACTCGGTCAGCATCATCACGGGTATCAGTCTCCACTCCATCGAGGGCATCTACAAAAGGCAGCATCTTAAGAAAGCAGTCTCCATCCCCAAAGAGCCTCACCACCCAGACCATGTCCTCTTCACACCATAGGGAAGGAGGTACAGGAGCCTGAAGATGAGCACCTAGTGGCACAAGGATAGCTTCTTCCCCTCTGCCATCATAGTTCTGAATGGACAATGAACCACAGACACCACCTCACTGATCAAGATGATGACCAATTTCAACAGTCAAAAGTGCTGGAGAAATTCAGCAGATCCCACATCATCCATGGCTAAGGCCCAAAATCTTTGCCTCCTATGGACACTGCAGGACCCACTGAGTTTCTCCAGTGCTTTGTGTGTTCACTACAATCACAGCGCCTGAAGACTTTTTTGTTTCACTGATGGTTAGTTTCATTGTATATGTCTCATTTCATCAAGAGGTATCTCCTGAATTATGAAATGTGGTGCACATTTCAAGGTTTTAATTTATGTCTCATATGCTTCATTGAAACCACCAACTTTTGAGTTCAACCTCTAAATACATCCATTTGCCAGTATTTTTTTGTGTTCTGCAACTCAATGGATGAAATCAGGGTAACTTGTTTTGGAGTGAAGTCAACATGGATTGATTTCTTATTTGCCCTGTAAATTAGCTCCACACTGCTATGAAGCATATTAGAGATAGGTTACAGTATTTATGTGAGAAAAGTTGGGACAAAGACACACTTTGGTTAACATCAGCATACACTGTACTTGGGTCTATTGTGGAACCATACATCATTTAACAAATTGACATTGTCAAGAAGCAAACAGAGGATGGAAACAAATTTATGTCGACGACCGTGGTAATTGTACACATTGCAATTCAGGGAGCATCTCTATGGTCACTGGAAGCAGACAATTGAGGAGAGCCCTGCCAATGATATATACAGTAATGCAGAGCAGGGAGAACACCCTGTTGCTTCTGAGATTTGTTTCCTTTCCTGAAGATTGCCATGATTACTTTATCCATGAGGATCCCTAGCATAACCTTTCCTCAGACATGGGAGCTGATTTGGTAAATTTGTGACTGAGTTCTCCATTAAATTTCAGAATTGCAGCAGGGATGTCATCTGTGTCTATGACTTTACTTTTCAACAAATCAACGGAATTTTTAATTTCTTGTCAGTCAGAGTTGACAGAGAAATCAGATCAGCAGGCTTATTATGGAATAATCTCAAAGGAATTCATTTCAAAGACAGAGTTGCAGTTGAGGAAATCTTTGAATTGCTCCTTCCAGTGTGGACTGACTGCTTTTCTGAGTTGTTAAGTTGATTCCCATTCTTGGCTTTAAGTGGGGTAGTTACTTGAGTGTAGTGACCTTGATAGAGTTGAAAATTATACTCACCGCATGGTTTTCAGTGGGTTGGACCAACTGCACACTCTATCCACGCAGCATCTTTTTTCTGGGTCAGGGGTTTGTGGCTGGGCTTTAAACTTCAGGTCACAAAAGGGATCCTTGTATTTCCCAAGAGGCCTGGTGGAACAAAGGAACATCTTAGGCTTGGAGTTAACCAGAGCTGAATGTCCATGTCATTCTCATCAAATTAATCCTGGTTGGGTAATTAAGATTCTTTTTACAGGTTCAAAGTTCAGAGTTATTATCAGTACATACATGACATCACATACAATCCTGAGATTTCTTTTCCTGTGGACCAAGTAGGATTTATACTTATTGGTAACTGTAAACTGTATTCAAAAAAGAGAAATATAAACAGAGAAAGAAATGTAAACAAACTGACTTAAAAAAAATCAGTGATAAATCATATGCAAAGTGAGTCTTAAAATGAATCTCTCATTAAGTCTGTGGTTTAAGAATCTAATAGTGGAGGGGTAGCAACTGTTCCTGAACCTGGTGCTCTGAGTCTTGTGGCAATTATACCCATTTCCTGATGCCAGCAGAGCATGTCCTGGGAGGTGAGGATGCTTGATGCTGCTTTCTGATGGCAGCATTCCATGTAGATTTTCTCAATAGTGGGAAGAATTTTGCCTATGATGTACTTCAGAGGTATTGGTGCCCCCATACAAGGCTGTGATGCAGCCATCAGTACGCTTTTCACTATACTTCTGTAGAAGTTTGCCAAGGTTTCCAAACTCCTGAGGAAGTAGAAGTAGAATTTCTTCATGATGCTATTAGTATGATGGCCGTGAGAAAGTGACTCCCAGGAATTTAAATATGTTCATGCAAAGTTTTAAAGGTTCCTTTTATTGTCATGTAATAATACATTAAAAATGTAATATATTATATACTACAGCTTCTGTCTACCATTAGCATTGGCCGACGCCCCAACAAGAGGAGAAAGGGAAACAAACTGACTAAAAAAAAATGCCCCTTCAGAGACATTGAGTGTCCATAGATTTTCCTCCAGCATTCCTGCAACTTCACAGACACCAGTTCAAACCATAACCCAGACTCCAGATCCAAGCCTCCAAGACCCTGCGGGAGCTGTTCTTGCCCTCAGCACCCTCTTGAATCCGGTTCCAACATACATCATAGATTCACAATGTACAAGCATAAAATGAGAAAACTATTAATTAGGGCTATGAATGTTTCCATTTCTGGAGATGGCTCCATTGCTGACTGTGGCTGTGTTAATTCCATACTTAAGCACATCAAAACTCCATAAACTATTTTCCTTCCTGTGATCCTGCATCTCCTCTGTGTCAAATTGTTATTTAACTTTAATTTGAAAGATGTGCCTTGCCCCTTAGTTGAGCAGTACCTCTGGAGAAGTATTTCATGTTCCAACAATCCATTGGATAAATAAATGTCTTCTAATCTCACTTAATGTTAATACCAAATTTAAATTGATTACTCTTCATCACTGACTTCCCAACCAGATGAAACAATCTTTTCCATGCTCACTATATCAACATCCTTCATTACTTTGAAAAGGTCAATAAAATACTGCAGCTCTCTCATTAGCAGGAGCATGTAAATACACCCCAAAGACTTTGCTTAAGAAGCAATCATTATATATGCAGAAACGAAGATTTATCACACCATATTAAAATGACATAGGATATCTTACAAGTAGGAACCAAATTACAAGTGAGTATCCAAGAGAAGGTTATACTCAAGTGAAAGTTGGGTCTGTGAGGAAGTGTGTTATATTTGAACGATTTGGATGGCTGGTTAGCAGAGGACTTTGGCAATCTGATAATATTGAATGAGACCACCAAGAAGAGGGTGAAAATCAAGTGTCAGAACACAATTTTTTAGCTCCCAAGGCAAAACAAACTCTGATGGACAATGATTTAACAACAGACAAAACTTGCTGAGGATTTTCTGAGCATCAAAAAGACAATTCACATATGCCCAGTATCATATGTTGACAAAAAATAATTTCCAACACAATTAGGAAAAGTGGAAAGAGTTTAAAACTTAAATATACTAAAGCTCAAAAACTACAAGATCTTATTGAAAATTTAGTGAAACGCGAAACAAGGACAGGATTCCCCCTGTCTTCACCTACCACCCCACCAGCCTCTCTGTCCAACATATTCTTCTTCGTCATTTCTGCCATTTCCTACATGATCCCACTACCAGATACCTATTTCCCTCACCATCTTCCTCAGGTACCGGTCCCTCCATGACCACAGGAGATGCTTCACCTGCGCCCACATCGCCACCATTCTTGGATCTAGTCAAGTGAAGCAACTCTTGGAAATCTGCAGAGGTCATCTATTGCATCTGATGCTCCTGTTGTTGTCTTCTCTACATCAGAGAGACTGAGCACTGACTATGAGATCACATTGTTGAACACCTTGGCTCTGTCCACGACAATAGCATGGGTCTCTCAGTGGCCACTCATTTTAATTGCCTGTCCCATTCCCTTGCTGACAGGTCTGTCAGGGTCTCATCCACTGCCTGGGCAAATTGGAGGAACAACACCTCATCTTCTGACTGGGCACCCTCCAGCAAGATGGCATTAACATCAACTTCTCCAATTTCTGTAACCCCTCCCCCCCACCCCACCCCATATTCAGCCCCACGTCTCATTTCCTCTAGTTCTCTCTCTCTCTCTCTTTTTCAAATTTTATTTTATTGGCACATGTAAAAATTGCATACATAGCTAAACTTACTATATATCAAAATAAATACGTGCTATTTTTATCATTTTTTCGCCCCCCACTCACTCCCTCCCACACAGAAAAACTCCAAAGAAAGCAAAAAGGAAGAAAGAAGAAAAAGGAAAGAAAAGAAAAAGAAAGAAAAAAGGAAAAGATTAATTTTAAAAACAATACTGGATATTACTTTATAACTAAATTATGACCTAATTATGTTAACATTTACAACTATCAATATATCCATTAAACATAAAATATATAACACTACTGTATAACATATAATACTGGGTCAAAATTTAAGTATATATAAAAAAGCTGCACATAGAACATCTAACAAAAAAAATGAAATGAGAAATTAGGGTGAGGCTGGGGAGTGACAAAGTTTGCACCATCTCTCTCTCTCTCTCTTCCCCTTTCCCTCTCTGTGTCATGTTGTGCCAGTGGCCCTAAGGTTCTTGCTGACTTGTCAAAGTTTGCTTTTTGTCTCCTTTGCAGATGCTTTTGTTTCTGTTTGACATCTCTGTTCTTGTTTGGTTCTGCAGAGTAGGGAAGTGTGGTGCATAGTCTACATCCCATCAGGAGCTCAGCTGGTGACATGCCATGTTCAAGTGGTGAAGCTTGGTAACTCAACAGAGCAAGATAATGATCTGAGTCACTGTCTTGTGTTTTCTTAAGCAACTGTTGAACTATGTGAACTCCTTTGTCTGCTTTACTGTTTGACTGTGGCTGCAGTGCCATATGTTGAAAATCATACTCTTAGAAACATAGAAATAAACAGCACAATGCAGGCCCTTCAGCCCTCAAAGTTGAGCTGAACATACCTTAGAAATTACTAGGCGTTCCCATAGCCCTATTTTTCTAAGCTCCATGTACCTATGCAAAAGTTTCTTAAAGGGCCCTAATGTATCCACTTCCACTACTGTTGCAGGCATCCCATTCCACATGCCTACCACTCTCTGCGTAAAAATCGTACCCCTGACATCTTCTCTGTACCTACTCCCCAGCGCCTTAAACCCATGTCCTCTTGTGGCAACCATTTCAGCCCAGGGAAAAGGCCTCTATTTATACAATAAATGTCCCTCATCAAGTCAAACACCTCCCATCCTCTGCCACTCCAAGGAGAAAAGTCCGAGTTCATTCAACCTGTTTTCATAAGGCACACTCCCTCAACTAGGTAACATCCTTGTAAATCTCCTCTGCAGCCTTTCTATGGCTTCCATATCCTTCTGGTAGTGAGGTGACCAGAACTGCGCACAGTCTGGCCAGGGTCCTATTTTGCTGCAACATTCCCTCTTGGCTCCGAAATTCAATTCCATGATTAATGAAGGCCAATACACCATATGCCTCCAACCACAGAATCAACCTGTGCAGTTGCTTTGAACATCCTTTGGACTTTGACCCTAAGATCCCCTCTGATCCTCCACAATGCCAATAGTCTTACCATTAATACTACCATTCTGCCATTATATTTGACCAACCAAAATAAACCGCTTCACCTTGACAATCCTCAACACCCCAAACCTTTGTGTCGTCAGCAAACTTGTTAACCTATCCCTTCACTTCCTCATCCAGGTCATTTATAAAAATTAATAAGGGTCCCGAAACAGTTCCCAGAGGCACACCACTGGTCACCAACCTCCATGCAGAATATGACTAGTCTTTGCCATCTGAGGGTAAACCATTTCTGGATCCACAAACAAATGCCTTGCTGAAATCCATATACACTACATCCACTGCTCTTCCTTCATCAATGTGTTTCGTCACATCCTCAAAAAATTCAATCTGGTTTGTAAGCCAGAACCGGCCCTTGACAAAGCCATGTTGACTATTCCTAATCATACTTTTCCAAATGTTCATAAATCCTGCCTCTCAGGATCTTCTCCATCAACTTACCAACCACTGAAGTAAGACTCACTGGTCTCTAATTTCACGGGCTATTTCTATCTGTAATCCCTTTCTTGAATAAAGGAACAACATCTGCAACCCTTCAATCCTCCGGTACCTCTCCCATCCCCACTGATGATTCAAAGATCATTGCCAGAGGTTCAGCAATCTCTTCCCACGCCTGCTGGGGTCCTGGCGAATTATCCAACTTGATGTTTTCCAAAAACTCCAGCATATCCTTTTTCTTAATGTCTACATGTTCAAGGTTGTCAGTCTACCTCAAGTCATCACTTCAATCACCAAGATTCCTTTCCATACTGAACACAGAAGTAAAGTATTCATGAAGGATCTCTGATATTTCCTCCAGTTCCATACACACTTTCCCAATGCCACACTTGTTAGGTCCTATTCTTACACGTCTTATCCTTTTGTTCTTCACATACTTGTAGAATGCCTTGAGGTTTTCCTTAATCCTGCCCACCAAGACCTTTTCATGGCCCCTTCTGTCTCTCCTAATTTCCTTTTTAAGCTCCTTTCTGTTAGCCTTAAAATCTTCTAGATCTCTAACATTACCTAGATTTATGAACCTTTTGTAAGCTTTTCTTTCCTTCTTGACTAGATTTTTTCACTGCTTTTATACACCACAGTTCCTGTACCCTACTATAACTTCTCTGTCTCCTACAAACTTACCTATGAACAACTTCACACAAATACCCCCTGAATATTAGCTACATTTCTTCCGTACTTTTTTCCTGAGAACATCTGTTCTTAATTAAGCTTGCAATTTCCTGCCTGATAGCCATATAATTCCCCTTACTCCAATTAAACATCTTCTGCAAAGTTCTGGATTTCCCTACATGGTCTCTTGTCATTGTAGACAATTTGAGGAATTCCAAACGTCTTGCAAAGATCGATTTCATATATTTTATCACACAGGCAGCAGGCATGTTAGGAAGCAACTCCATCTCAGAAGAGTTCGATAGAGTCAATAACTAGCGGGTAATTCTTTCCATTTAGGTGGAAAAGATCAGTTCCAACATTCTGCCATGCCTCTTCTGGTAAGCCATTTATGATCATGGGTTCCTTTGGTTGGTTTGCGAGATATTTCAGAAAGCTCAGTATTTATCCCTGGTCCCTGGTCAATAAACTGAAGTTATGACCCTCTTATATTTTTTTCATTCCAAGATGTCCCTTATGCAACCTTTTCAACATATCTTATCACAGTGATTGAGGAAAGACAATTTTGATCTGTCTGAGTAGAAGCCCATTGACAACAGTCAGCTCAGCTCTGATGTTGTAGTATTGCTGACATTCACCTTTAGGCCAGCCTTCATTCAGATTCTTGATGATCTTCTGTAGAACTATGTGCTTTTCTGTTTCAGCTGAAATCTTCTTGGGTTTCATGTCAGATACTGGAAGAGATTCTATGATCAGGTTCACGTAAAGATTCACATCTGTCTCTGTGGAACTCTCATTGCCCTGGGCAATGGATCAACCAGCACAATAAATTTCTCTGGTGTTTATATCAATTCCGCCAGTGGGCTGATAACGCCTCAAACCGTGCATCTTGGCGCCTCACAGTTTGGCGGGCAGCAGCCTCCTTTGAAGAAGACCGCAGAGCCCACCTCACTGACAAAAGGCAAAGGAGGAAAAACCCAACACCCAACCCCAACCAACCAATTTTCCCTTGCAACCGCTGCAATCGTGTCTGCCTGTCCCGCATCGGACTGGTCAGCCACAAACGAGCCTGCAGCTGACGTGGACTTTTTACCCCCTCCATAAATCTTCGTCCGCGAAGCCAAGCCAAAGAAGAATATCAATTCAAAGTCATAACATTGCAGCTTCATCATCAGTCTTTGGATTTGTGGCAACATCCCACTGAGAGTTTTCTTGATTATGGCTAATAATGGCTTGTGGTCTGACTCTGCCATGAATGTTGGGAGACTACACATTGTAGCACTTTGATGAGTCTCTCGTTGTGTTGTTCCTGTGTGGGTCCCCATAGGATCATCTCATCCATATAGACACAAACCACATTTATGCCTTCTATGATGTGCTCCATTGTCCTGTGAAATACTTCAGGAGCTGAGGAAATTCCAAAAGGCATCTTCAGACAGCAGCATCAGCCAAACAATCTATTAAAGGTACAGTATTTTGTGTTATCTTCATGCAGTTTTATTTGCCAGAAGCCCTAGGAAAAATCCAATTTGGTGAACCACCATCTCACTTGTATTTTAATCCCTGGTTGGAATTTGATAATGTTCCCTCTATATTAAAATTCAAGTCTTTTAGATCCATGCATCTGCTTAGGTCACCATTCTATTTGACACACACAACATTGAATTCACCTATACTGTTGGCTTCTCGTCTTTCTGTAAGACCCCTAGTGACATCATTCCGCTGAGTTCCTGCTTGAGCTATATTTTTTAGTGGCACTGGAATCTGCCTTGGGGCATGAACTACTGACTGTGCATCCTCCTTTAATTGTATCCTAAAGGTGATGGGAGAACACCAAACCCCTTTAAGATGTCTGAAAATTGATCCAGTATATCCTTTCTGCTGTACTGTGCATTGGAGCTGTTAATGCAGTATACACTCTTGTTTTCACATGCTTTGTCACCAAGAAATGAGTCATGCCCATTCAGGATGACTGCAGTCATGAGGTGGTGCTCTTCATCTTTAATTTTGTGTCTATGCATGATCCAATGAAGGACTTGAGCTGAACAAAATTTGGATGGATGTATGGCTTTATCTTCATTGCCCTGATGTCATACTCACAGATCAAACTGGTCTTTTCCCCTGTGTCCAGCTTGAAAGGAACATCTGCTTCATTTGCTTGCAAAGGTACTGTCCACTTGTCCTGCTCAACTCTGTTGATGCTTGGCTGTTCAGTGCCTGTTGGTTTGAAACCTTCCTGCAGTACCATGCCCAAGAAGAATGTATCACTAAGGGCAGTTTATTTTGTAGTGTGCATGCTTTCACTTCTGTTTTGTGTCCCCTTGTAAAAACATTGCTTTGCATAGTGATTCTGCCATTTGCATTTGTTACAGATTTCTGCGTAGGCTGGGTATTATTTTGGTGTCTCCATTTCCCTGTCTTTTTGTTATTTCCTATGTCTCGCTCTCTGTGTAAGAGTCAAAGGCTCACTCCTTACATCTTGTTGGGTGGCATCCCGTTGGACCCCACAGGCATTGGCAGTGTCCCGGAGGTTAGTAGGTCCTGCGCGGTCATGTTTTTTCTGCACGGCAGGCATATGCGCCAAGACTGGCACTGTTTATGGTGCCGGAGGAGCAGTGTTGAGCATGCATGGTTGGCTCAGCCCCAGCAGTGAACAGTTGGAACAGGGCCAGTGCACACACAAAGGAGCACACGCAAGTGGGAGTTTAAATATAGGTTCCCCTGCATGAGTGATCAGTTGGAGATCTGAGGAGGGTAAGTTAGACGTCAATAATTGCTTTTTTTCAATTTTTTAAACTTGGTTTTTATGCAATACAATGAAGAACAGGGAACAATACTGAAAATACACTATCAAATATAAATATAAAACTTCAAACAGTGTAATCTTGATCCCTCTCCACTGTAATGGGTAAAAATGACAAAAAAAATTCAAAAGTATTGTTAAAACAAAAGCCCACCAAGCCTACTCTTATTAAAAAAAAACAACTACTGAAGAAAAGTTGAGCAGCTTATCCTGAGGGTTACATAGATTTTGTAGTTTTTGGGTTCCTTCTGTAAATCATATCTCATCTGAAAGAGTGAGTACATCTAATCACATTAGAAACATTTACATCATATGAAAATAAGACATGAAAGATTGTCATGTAGCTTGAAATTTCACTGATGAATCTAATTTTTTTCTAAACTTAAACAAGACATAATATGAGAAAACAATTGAATCGCTGTTGGAGGTCTAGAGTCTTTCCATTTGAATAAGATGGTTCTAGCCAAAAATGTAGGCCACAACCCGTTGAACAGGTACATAAAAAGTCCCTATGTCTGGGTCAATAACCCCAAAAAGAGCAGCTATTGGATTGGATTGTAGCTCCACCAGGAGTTTTGTTGAAAATATATTAAAAAATTTTTTCCAACAATTTTCTAAGGATGAACAAGTCTAAAACATATGTGTCAATGTAGCAATTTCAGATTTACATCTGTCACAAATAGGGTTAATATTAGAAAAAAATACGAGCCATTTTATCGTTGGACATGTACATACAATGCACCACTTTTGAATTGGATTAATGAATATCGGGCACATATAGAATAGGTATTTACCAGTTTAAATATCTTGTCCCATAGTTCATCAGGTTCTAAATATAGTTCCCAAGCATTTTTAATATTATCATGAAGTACTTGATGTAATTTCAATAATCTCTCATACAAAATTCCAGTTAACCCTTTCTGAGAGGGATTCAATTGAAAAATATTATCAACTAAATTTGGTGGATATACAAATAGAAAATCCAGTAATATGGTATTTAAGAAATTTCAATCTCTAAACATCAAAAAAATTAAAATTTGGCAATTCATATTTATTTGCAAGCTGTTCAAAAGACTTTAAACAACCTTTATTAAATAAATTTACAGAAGAAACAATATCTTTGATTTTCTATATAGAGAAAGATTGATCAGTTAAGTGTCGACAATTTCTGTTGACTGCTTAATAACAATGAACAATGTTTAAGCAACATTCGACGCATTGTTAAAGAAAGTTAAGCATCCTAAAAGAACATTAGATTGTTGAGCATCGTTAAGCATTGTTAAGACATTGACTATCATTGAATAACTTTAAATATCGTTAAGCCACGTTAACTTTTATACCAATATTTATTATTAAGAATCAATCACTTAGAATGTTACTTAAAGACTATTCATAGAACAATAAAAAAGGTTACAAGTTTTCTGGGTTATAAATAAAGGATTTAAATACAACTGAACTTTTATTGGAAATAGATGAGTACGTGTCACAGATACAAACACCCATCTTCTCCTCCAAGCAACTATTTATATTGGATCAAAGTCGCTACACTCTATGTGCATCCAGACACTGTGGCTTATGCTATGCCTTCTGGATTTTCACTGGGTCTTGCACTCTTACCAAACTTTTTTCATGTGCTGCAGAGCTAATTCATTGGTGTGACACATCTTCACAGCTCCAGCTTTGTTTCTCGTAGCAACCTCTATTCACTTTCTTGTCAATAATTCTGAACGCAATTAATCTTGCAGCAAGATTCTCAGTGTCATCAGTAAACTTGCTGATCCAATTTACTACATTATCATCCAGATCATTGATATAGACAACAAACAATAATGGTCCCAGCACCGATCCCTGAGGCACAGCACTAATCATAGGCCTCCAGTCTGAGAAGCAATCATCCACTATCACTCTCTGTCTTCTCCCATTCAGCCAACTTTGAATCCTGTTTACAATCTCCCCATGGATACCTAGTGCCTGAACTTTCTGATCTAACCTCCCATGTGGGACCTTGTCAAAGGCCTTACTAAAGTCCATATAGACTACATCTACAGTCTTTCATTCGTCTACTTTCTTGGTAACCTCCTCTAAAAACTCTATAAGATTTGTTAAACACAAACTACCATGTACAAAGCCATGTTGACTATCCTTAATCAGCTCTTGGCCGTCCAAATACTTGAATATCTGATCTCTCAGAACACCCTCTAATACTTTACTCCTACTGATGTACTTTCCAAGTTTACTTTTGGAGCCTTTTTAAAACAAAAGAACAATATGAGCTACCCTCCAATCTTCCACTCATCCATGGCTGAGGGCATTTTAAATATTTCTGTCAGGGCCCCTGCAATTTCTACGTTAGTCTCCCTTAAGGTCCAAGGGAATATCATCTATGACCCAGGGGATTTATCTACCTTTATTCACTCTAAGGCAGAAAGCACTCCTCTTCTTTAATCTCCATATGTTCTATGCCACTACTGCTTGTTTCCCTTCCTTCCTTACACACTATGGCAGTTTCCTGAGTAAATGCTGATGCAAAAAATCTCCCCCATCTCATTAGGCTTCACATATAGACAACCACTCTCTTCTAGGAGACCAATCTTATCCTTTATTATCCTTTCACTCTAAACGTACTTGTAGAAAAACCTTTGGGTTTATCTCCACATCCACGCTGCTGAAGATCCAGCTGCGCTGGATGGGTCACGTCTCCAGAATGGAGGACCATCGCCTTCCCAAGATCGTGTTATATGGCGAGCTCTCCACTGGCCACCGTGACAGAGGTGCACCAAAGAAAAGGTACAAGGACTGCCTAAAGAAATCTATTGGTGCCTGCCACATTGACCACCGCCAGTGGGCTGATAACGCCTCAAACCGTGCATCTTGGCGCCTCACAGTTTGGCGGGCAGCAACCTCCTTTGAAGAAGACTGCAGAGCCCACCTCACTGACAAAAGGCAAAGGAGGAAAAACCCAACACCCAACCCCAACCAACCAATTTTCCCCTGCAACTGCTGCAACCGTGTCTGCCTGTCCCGCATTGGACTTGTCAGCCACAAATGAGCCTGCAGCTGACGTGGACTTTTTACCCCCTCCATAAATCTTCGTCCGTGAAGCCAAGCCAAAGAAGATCTGTTAAACCAACCTCGTGAATTATTTTTGCCTCACTGATTTCCTTAAGTATTTTCTTACATTTTCTATACTCTTCTAGTACCTTATTAGCTACTTGTTGCCTATACCTGCTATACATTCCTCTCTTCCTCTTTACCAAATTGCTAATATCCCTTCAAAACTAAGGTTCCTAATGATTGTCAACTTTGCCTTCAATCCTGGCAGGAAAATTCAAACTCTGCACTCTCAAAATTTCACCTTTGAAGGACTTCAACTAACTGAACTCATCCTTGCCAGAAAACAACTTAACCCGATCAACTCTTCCTAGATCCTTTCTCATTTCCACAAAATTGGCCTTTCTCCAATTTAGAATCTCAACTCAAGGATCAGATCTATCCTTCTCCATAATTAATGAAATAATTGCATTATGGTCACTGGATGAAAATATTCGCCTACACATACTTCGGTCACCTGACCTGTAATTGATATCAAGTATTGCATCTTCTCTCATTGGTACCTCTATATATTGATTTAAAAAACTTTCCTGAATGCATTTGACAAACTCCAAGTTATCTAGCTCTTTTACAGTATGGGAGCCCCAATTAACTATGTGGAAAGTTAAAATCTCCTACTATCACAACTTTCTGTTTCTTATATCAGTCTGCTAACTCGCTACAGATTTGCTCCTCCAATCTTTGCTGACTGTTGGGCAGTCTATAATACAATCATATCAGTGCAATCACACTTTCACCGTTCCTCAGCTCCATCCAGATGGCCTCTATACACAAGCCCTCTGGGCAGTCCTGACTAAGCACAGCTGTGATATTTTCTCTGACTAGCAATGCCACTCCTTCCCTTTTCAACCCTCCCTTTCTATCATGCCTCAAACAACAGAACTCTGGAACATTGAGCTGCCAGTCCTGCCCCTCCTGTTACTAAGTCTCACTAATAGCAATAATGACATAATCCCACCTGGCAATCCATGACCTAAGCTTGTCTGCCTTTCCGACAATACTCCTTGCATTGAAATAAATACACCCAAGAACATTTCTATCATGTACAAACCTATGATTTCTGCCTATACATGCAGTCTTCACATGACCTTTTTCTAGTCTAACACTTTGGTTCCCATCCCCAGCAAATGTAGTTTAAAGCCCCCAGAGCAGCACTAGCAAGCCTACCTGCAAGGATGTTAGACCCTCTCCAGTCCAGGATCATAACCTTTTGAATTAATATCTTGTTCAGTAACTCTTTATTTGATGACTAATAGAGATATGGATGGGATGAATTGGCCAGGATTTATTGCAGGGTATGTGTATTTAATAGAGTCTTGGAGTTATGGAAATTCACTGTCTTTAACAATGAGTACATTGTTAGGCAATTTTAGCAATTTTGTTTTAACATGCAGGTCCAACATCCCTGCTGATCCCCAGGATGGGACAAAGAGTGGTGTGGAGACATTATTGGCATATTTGAGATGGATGTGTTGGGCTGACCTACAGTGCTCACATCATAATTTTTAAAAACCTCTTGTGGCACTTTTCTGTGCCATGATGTGTTATTTTAATAATAGGATTACACCTACAGATTGCCACTGTTATGATTACTTTTCTCCAATTTAAATTATGTCATTCACCTCCACTTTTCCTATTACTGAGGTTTACAGTTCCATGCACTTTCATTCGTATACATGGAGAACTTCAACATATGTGATTCTATGTGAAAGGTCAGAGGAATACTCCAAACACTCCAAAGCAAAGAATATCTTTAAATGGTCCTTCAATGTCCTTTTTCTCATCTGTTCCTTTTTCATTAATAAATTGAGACACTAAGATAATTTTATTTGCATGCCAACATTAGAGTTGTAGAGTTCTATAGCACAGAACCAGGTTCTTTAACCAAACGTTTCCACTTCAACTAATCCACCCTCATCTGCCTGCAGCCATATCCCTCTCATCCATTTCTATCCATGTTGCTGTCTAAATGTCTTTTGAATGTTTCAATTGTGTTGTTTCTACTACCTCCTCCAGCAGGTCATTCGAATATATCCAGTGCCCTCTGTGGGAAGAATGTGTCTCTTAATTCCTTTTTAAAATCTTTTCCATCTCACTTTAAATCTGTACCCTCTAGTTTGAAATTTCCCCTACCTTGTGAAAAAGACAATGACGATTTATCTATGCCTCTCATGGTCTTATAAATCTCTGTAAGGTCCCCCTTAGCCTTCTATATTCCAGTGAGAAAAGTCCCAGCCTATCCAGCCTACCAGTCCCAGTAACATCCTTGTAAATCTTTTCTTGCCCTTCCAGCTTAAAGTTATCTTTCCTTTGGCTGAATGACCACAATTTGCACAATTAGAGTCAGACCAGTTCAACCTTGTCTCCACTGCCAGCATCTGCAAAGGAGGGTCTGTTGGCAAATGTTTTCTTGACCTGAATCAACAAGATATAATAATACAGACATTCTAAGTTTTATCCAACTATATAATATTTTTTTTTTGCAAAAAAAGCAAACCATTTTTAATCAGGTAAGTGACCTGATATTCTTAAACTAAAAAATGACTTGAGAACACATACAAAAGAACCATGTGCAAAAGACATCAGTGATCAAAAATAACAAGTGACAGGATTATGCCATACTAAATCAGCAAATCTTTCAAAAGTTCTTGAAGAGCCAATAAAAAAAAACACAATTAGTGGAAACAAATATATAGTCTGGAGACCTGTTCCATGATAGGTATCAGTCTGATTTTCAAAGAATATTAGAAATGTACAGCACAGAAACAAGCCCTTGAGATCCACTTCATCCATGCCGACTCTGATTCCTATCCACACTTACGTCATTTGTCTGCAATAAGTCCGTAGCTCACTCTATCCATATACCTGTCCAAATTCCTTTTAGTGCATAGGATTACAGTAACTTGTGATAGATGCACTTTGAGCTTAGTATTTGGTCATCTTTTGCACTGCTTTAAATAAACAAGGCAGACTAATGGAAACATTTCTGGTAGAAAAAGGCAGAGATAATGTTGAGATAATCTGTTAATTCACCAAAGTAGCTAATTAGTCATAGATGATATCTGTAATTAGCAGAACCTCCGATTTTCTCAACAAGTATACTCATGAGATGTTCCTTTGTTGCTATTTGTTTAGTATGAAATTCATTTCCATGTTATTACATTGACTCTAAATGAACTCCCAGAGAGAGGCCACAGGTGTGTATTACCATTAACAAAGATGTTACATGTAGTTGTGACTTTCAGCTTGTCTGACAAGGTAAAAATAAACAATATTTGAATGTGGGAGGCAAAAAGTTGAAGCTAAGTCTTTGTTACTGGATGGAAGCAATTACTAATTTCATTATCTTGGGACATGTCATCATAGTTCAGTGTTTGGACAAGAATATTTTAACGTTGCATGAGGAAGGTGGAAGTGGCAAAAAACTAAGCTGAGTTTGAGTGCTTATATTCTTGGATTTCATTACACAAAAATTATCCATAATTAAGTAGAACGATCCTCATAGAAATAATTTTAAAGTAATTATAACTTATAATGAGCCTCAGCCACCAGTCTCCAGCAGCTCACAGCCTGATGTGAGTCCCTCAGTAACCAGTCTCCAGCAGCTCACAGCCTGTGCGAGTCCCTCAGTCACCAGCCTCCAGCAGCCAGTCATACCTCAGTCACCAGCAGCCCACAATGTGGTGTGAATCTGTCAGCCATCAGTCTCCAGCAGCCCATAGCCTGTGTGACTCCATTAAAATGCCCCAAAAAATTCCATGTTGGTCTAAAGATGAGCCAGATATTAATTGAACAGTAATAAGTGCAGTAATAAATGGAATATTTAAAACTGAGTATTTCTAGCTGTCCGTGAACTACTCTTTGCAGACGATGCCGCTTTAGTTGCCCATTCAGAGCCAGCTCTTCAGAGCTTGACGTCCTGTTTTGCGGAAACTGCCAAAATGTTTGGCCTGGAAGTCAGCCTGAAGAAAACGGAGGTCCTCCATCAGCCAGCTCCCCACCATGACTACCAGCCCCCCCACATCTCCATCGGGCACACAAAACTCAAAACGGTCAACCAGTTTACCTATCTCGGCTGCACCATTTCATCAGATGCAAGGATCGACAACGAGATAGACAACAGACTCGCCAAGGCAAATAGCGCCTTTGGAAGACTACACAAATAGTCTGGAAAAACAACCAACTGAAAAACCTCACAAAGATAAGCGTATACAGAGCTGTTGTCATACCCACACTCCTGTTCGGCTCCGAATCATGGGTCCTCTACCGGCATCACCTACGGCTCCTAGAACGCTTCCACCAGCGTTGTCTCCGCTCCATCCTCAACATTCATTGGAGCGCCTTCATCCCTAACATTGAAGTACTCGAGATGGCAGAGGCTGACAGCATCGAGTCCACGCTACTGAAGATCCAGCTGCGCTGGGTGGGTCACGTCTCCAGAATGGAGGACCATCGCCTTCCCAAGATCGTGTTATATGGCGAGCTCGCCACTGGCCACCGTGACAGAGGTGCACCAAAGAAGAGGTACAAGGACTGCCTAAAGAAATCTCTTGGTGCCTGCCACATTGACCACCGCCAGTGGGCTGATATCGCCTCAAACCGTACATCTTGGCGCCTCACAGTTCGGCGGGCAGCAACCTCCTTTGAAGGAGACCGCAGAGCCCACCTCATTGACGAAAGACAAAGGAGGAAAACCCAACACCCAACCCCAACCAACCAATTTTCCCCTGCAACCGCTGCAACCGTGTCTGCCTGTCCCGCATTGGACTTGTCAGCCACAAACGAGCCTGCAGCTGACGTGGACATTTACCCCCTCCATAAATCTTCGTCCGTGAAGCCAAGCCAAAGATTTAACTGGCTCATTTGTTGAAAGCTTTACAATGGTCAAGTTTTTACTTGATTTGGTCCATTCCCGACATGATCCCAAGTGTCCAAACATATTTCAAAGCTGGTTCCCACAACCGTCTCATAAAGAAGATCAGTGAATGGCAACTGAGCCTCAGACAGCAGCTACCTTGACAAAGGGCTAAAGCCTGAAACATTGGTTATGCAGTGTTGTCTCTTAAATAACTTAGAGATGCCAGATTCAAGTAACAGAAGAGACTTTTACTTACTGATGTCTTCCACCTTCTCAGGAAGCTGTTCATACACACACGTATATATATACATACTACAGTGAGAAGGATGTATTCTTACGTGGTTACAAATAAACTATATAACATCCCTCCTTCTCAAGATAAAGACAAATTTAGAGTTCTTTATCACGTTCTTTCCAGTGCAACTTAAGTAACTTAAATTAGTGACCTTGTACACTAATTTATTTATTCAAGTATTTTTAAATAGTTCTTATTGATATCACACTGATGGCAGTGTGTTCCTTCACCATCTTATGGATTTGGCTGCGATTGTTGGGTTCTGTATTGCTGGTACACGTGTAGCTGATGTAGCTTGTGGTGCTTCACCTGACAACTGCTGTGTTCATGTTTCAATATTAGTGGTTGAAGTCTCTTCACTTGATACCTCATTTCATACTGGTGTTGTGGGCTTTGCTGATGTTAAAGCTTTTTGCTTCACCACATCTTGTGTTGGCTGGATGTGAATTCTGTTTATCCTCAGCTGATTGCCAGAATCTGTCTTGACAATATATGATCAGCTTCTCTGATGACCTTTGCTGGGGACCATGTTTTCCACATTGGCTCTTGAATATGCACATGCTGCCCTCTGAAGAGTTCTGGCAATGTTTGTGCTGGCATCCTCCTTCTTGTGTGTCAGCCAGTCTTCTTCTGGTTTCCTCCTGGTCTTCTGAAGGGTGTATTTTGCTTGCCAGAGTTGATTTATATCTCTTGCCATTTAGAGGCTCTGCCGGGGACTTCATGTCAGCCCTTAAAGGTGTTGCTTGTAATGATAGAAAAGTTTTGCAACACTTAATTAGTGTCCGTTTCACAGTTTGCACTTACCTTTCAATGAACCCATGACCTTTGGGATAGTATGGGGATGATGCAGTGATAACAAACCCATACTCTTCAGCCAGCTTCCTGAATTCTTGTGACGTGAACTGTGTTCCATTGTCACATATTATTGCTCTGGTATTCGTTGTTCAGCAAGGAGTTCCCCCATTTCTGAGGTGATAGTGGACACTCTCAGGTCTTTCACCCGTTTGACAAAAGGAAACTTAGAGTAGTTAAAGGCTACTATTAAATACTACTCTTGATTCTCAGTGAACAAGTCTGCTCTCACTGTGTGCTGTTCATCCCTTTGAATATCTTCTTTATCTGGATCTCACAATTGACAGAGATCAATTCCAACTCCAAGCAGCTATCCAGACATAGAATTACTGGTCCATCTTCATCCACCACGTGGAAGTATAGAGGATGTTCTTTTCCTTATGGCAACCATTGACCTTAGTTCTCCCGAGCTGCTTATTATCCATAGCTGCTTGATCATGGGTCCGCCATAGGCCATTTATGTGACATTTGCTGTTTCCAATGCATCATATTTTAGATACCCTTTTATTATGTTCTCTGGGTACATCTGGTGATAGAGTCTGAGTGGAAGGACATTTCTTTGTGATCCAGTATCCAGCTTCACCTTGAGGTTAAATATCGTAGGCTTGTTTCTGGATTGTTCTCTGTATTTGGATCCTTTTGTACAACTCGCTTCCTTCTTTCATCTCACCCGGCATCTTGTGAAGGTGTATGGTTTCTAAGTCCAGTATCTGGGTGCCGGGATCCACATTGTTGTTTCCTTTTATGTCGTGGATCTTCTTCTTGTCTTTTTTCTTCACACCAGACTTGCACATCTTCGCCCAATGGTTTTCTTTTTAATGAAGGTCAGCAAACCACAAATGAGCCATGGAGCACAAGCAATCAAGGCCTGAATCCCATAGTGGATCAAGAGGTCAGATGTGCTGGCACCTGGCCTCTGGTTTATTGCTGGCTTCCTTGCTGCAATGGACAGGTGCACAAGTCACTGTCATGCTGACTTGCTGCCTGCTGTTGCCCAGTGATTCTGACTAGTACCATAATCTAGACATTTAATATTCAACGGGAGTTCTTGGATTTTGTTCTTCATTCTGTTGAAGTGGCTTTTTCTAAAGTGAAATCATTGCATTTGTTTAAATATGCAGTTGGCATAGCTACAGAGTAAAGCCTGTCCTGGTAGGGCGATTAATCTGACTTGCAGCTTTCATCTTCTAGTTCTCTCTCAAAGCTGGATATTGTTTTTTCCAACTTCAGCATCTCATTGATACCTCTGCATCAATCTCATTGGATGTCAATTTCCAGTCCTGAGTTAAGAAGATTTTTCAAAAACAATTGCAATATTCAGGTGGTTAATATGAACAGTCAAAGAGGGAATGAACATGTTTGAATCTAAAACGCAGAGGGGAATTTTGCACTGCAGCATTATATTGATGTCTCTGCATCAATCCTATTGGATGTCAACTTCCAGTCATGAGTTATAAAAATTTTCCAAAAACAATTTCAGTGTTCAGGTAGTTAATATGAGCAGCCAAAGAGGGAATTAACATATTTGAATATAAACCTTGCACTAACTCACAGTTATGTTCATGGCATCAGTCAATAGACAGGGGAAGTACTGAATAGTAATCTCAAATCTGGAGCTTACAATGTTCAGGTTCAAGGTTCCTTTTATTGTCACGTAACAAAACAAAAAATGTAATATACATGATATACTTCAACTTTTGCCTGCTGTATGGCAAACAGAGAATCACCTTGAGCATTTCCCCAGTGCCCCTAAGAATAAAAAAGAGAAGCAAAGTGAGTCCCTTCAGAGACATTGGGTGAAAGTGGCATCTCCTTCATTTCTCCCACAGCCTCTGCAGGTGCACAGATTCATGTTCAAACTATCAGCAACCTGACCTCCAGGTCCAAACCACTGATATGATCAGAAAGCCTTCAGGAGCCATTTCTATCTTAGCTCCCTCTTGAATCCAGGATTCAAACTTGGCTACCATGAGCCAGTTTCCAGCAGCCTGCAGCCTGAGTGGGTCCTTCAACCGCAAGTTGCCAACGAGTCCATAGCCTGTGTGGGTTCTTCAGCATCTGAACCCCTCGCTGGTCTGCTGCCGTGGTCACCTCCCTTGCTTTTCCTGCTCAACAGGATGGTGCTCTCCTCAAGTCCACTGGCGAAAGTTGACACATTCATCAAAGATTTTAGTGACGCAAAACATTGAAATGGTGATATGCTGGTGATCGATGCCACATATCCATTTCCTGTGCATTTCAGGCAATAGGGATTTCACTGCTGTACTCAAGGAAGAGGGGCTGTACATGTGAGAATGTTTTGCTTCCAGCAAGTTAAAGTAGGAACACTTTGAGCTCTTGTGGTGTTTTATGCTTTCCTTCAGGTTCCACTGACCTGCATAAATTGTAAAGGCTATTTAACCTGAAAATGTAACACAGGGTCAAGCTGAGGAGTTTGCTTAATTTTTATTCTCAAGTAATGCATACCACTCTACACAAAAAGTGAGATTTCATAGACAAGACTTTTATCCTCGACCTGTCACCTGCCTGTGCACCAAAGAATGTAGCTGGACAGAATTACAATGAAAAAAATGTTTGGAGGAGAAAGTTATTGGGGTCCTGGAGATGTGACTTCTGAGCCTGCAGTAGCTATCAGAGAGGGTTGGTGGCAGATTTTTGCCTGTTGCCTTTAGAGCAACCTTGCTCTCAAGATGGCTCAGCAGGATGAGATCTCAACAGACACTGGTTGCGGGATGTCCTCTTCAGACCTGCTCTCTCATTGGGCAGAGATTTTTTTGAGAACCTCATTACTTGGGTTCAGGTATGGAATAGGCCCCGAGCTAATATACTCTTCCCATCTTGTGTATTTAGTTGCCGAGAGAATGTTTCTGGATTGTTCTCTGTATACTTATATGAATTCTATTCCACATTTTATCTGCACTAGAAATCACTCCGGGAAGCCCATACACTAACTTCAGTACCATACAAAGTTGACCATGACAGCTGACCAACATCTTCTCAACTTTAATTAGTTATACAGCAATGATAAAATTAAGGGGAAGAAATTGCATCTTCTTAACCACAAAAAAAATTGTTGTCAAAATATTGTCATTCTGAATTATTGTAGGACACCCCAGATTTCACCACACTCCAAAATGAATCATTCAGTCTAGTCAAATGTTTTCATAAAGTCTAATGGAGACTTGCTGTGACTAAACTTTACATATCCAACGTGGGAATGACATAAGCCTTATTGCCTCTTTCTACTTTAGTCAGTCCCTTAGCCTGTAACTCAGCTAAACACAGTAACCTCAGGAGTAGAATTGCCATTATATTGGTCAGCTCTTGATTTGCAAAATAAAAGTGAAAAGAAAGTCTTCTCTCAGGGCAGAAAGCCAAGAGGACAATACTTTGGCATTCATCAGCATAACGAATAGAAATGAAAAAGAGTCATTAACCTGTGCAGGTGACAATAAGAAAATTACAAAAAATATCATGAGTAGTCATTTTAACCCCTTGTGTTTAAAGCTATAAAATAGTCATGGAAGTGATTTTGATTGTGATCTCAAGGCTGGGTCTAATCCCTCCCAGAAATGACCACACGACCATTTTTTACCGGGTATGTTACTTCCCTCTGGGACCAGCACACCAGCACAAAAGGTATGGCTCCTATTCTCCACACTTGACACAAGAACAGCTCTGTTCACGGCAGCAAGAAACTGCAGAGAGTTGTGAAAGCAGCTCAGACCAGGACAGAAGCAAACCATTCTCCTCCAACCACTCTCCCTCCACCTCTCATTGATTTTGTCTATACCACCTGCTGCCTCAGAAAAACTCCCAACACTGGTTACATTCCCTTCTCTCCCTTCCTCCAGGCAGAAGATTGATGAGCTTAAAAACATGAATGATCAAGTTCGAAGACAGTTTCTTTCCTGCTGTCATCAGAGTCTGAAAAGGGCCTCTGATTGGCAAAAATTTTGTACTTATACTGTTTTAACTATACTTTACTCCATACCTGCACTTCGCCTTTGTAACATCACACCATGCACCCTTTCATTTACTGTAATAAAAACAATGAGAAATGCTGGAGGAGCACAGTTGGTCTTACAGCATCCATAGGAGGTAAAGATAATATTACTGACGTATCAGGCCTGAGCCCTTCTTCAAGGTATAAGCAAAAAAACAGGAAGGCATCTGAATAAAGACTGAAGAATGTGAGGGGGAGGAGTCCAGACCAACAGCCAAATGTGTTAATTGGATATGATAAGAGGAAAGGAGGGAATTGATTTTGGCTGTATGAAAGGAGATAGAGGGAAAAGAGAGACAAAGTTGGGGAATAGTGAAAGGTGGTAGAAGGAGGGGGAAGGATTTAATGGAAACCAGAGAAGTAGATGTTAATGCCATCCAGTGGGAGGGTGCCCAGATGGAGGATGAGGGATTGTTTCTCCAATTGGAGGGTGGTCTCCATCTGGCCATGAATGAGACAAGTCAGCAGGAAATGGGATGGAGAATTGAAATAGGTGGCCACTGGGAAATTCGTGATATTGCAGCAATTAGAGCCAAAGTGCTCAACAAAGTGATCTCCCAGTCTCCTTAATGTACACTATGCCCTGTACTTTTGTTTTAATATTGCACTCTCTGCTGTACTTAATGGATTGACATGCCTAGATAGCATGCAAAAGAAAGCTTTTCACTCGATCTTAGTGACAAAAATAATTTAATTCAATTTGATGAACATATTGAGGCCTGAATACAAGAAGTTGGTAGAGGGGGCGTGATAATAGGTGGGAGGATGTGACACTTTCCTGTACCATCACCATTAAAGTGGTCCAACAGTGTAGAGGCATTGAAGATACTAACCTTCAAAAGCTGCACTCTTGGCCAACTGGCACATGTAGGCTAGCAGGTGCAAGGTATTGATTGACTGATGACCAGGACTACAAGTTTCAAACCCACAGGCAATGCTCATTGCCTGTATGTGTGTTATGATTCTGTGTATGCAGCAGATGTGGACATAACCCTCCATAAATCTTCATCCGCGAAGCCAAGCCAAAGAATGCCTACAGTGTTTTTCACCGAGGACCAGAGAATGCATCAGGTTGTATCACATTGTATCAGGTTATATGTGTACTACCAGATAATAAACAAACTTGATCTTGAAAATGGGCATGGGCATTTTGGCAACAATCACTATCCAATAACCAATTTGACTTGCATTGGGATAAATTAGCACAATTAATGTTCCTGTTTAGATCCAAAAAAAAAGGACTTTTGTATCACACTCATACCATAGTCCAAGCATTTTATTACACAGAATGGCAACAAGATTGTTCTCTTGGTTTTGTTTAAGAATTTATAGTTTAAGAATCCAAGAAATTCCCATTCAAGTTTATTTTTGTGAACATGGTGCTTTATATCTGTATTCATTTTGTCTTCATCAGATTTTTTTTTTAAATATCTCACTTTAAAAAACAGCTGTTGGCAGGTTGAAATTGAAAAACTACATTCAAGAATGTTCTGATTTTTCCCTATTTTTAAGAGTTTGCAGATGTGTTGATTTTTTTTTTGCTTCAGAAAATATTGGAACAATTCTCTTACCTAAACTATCAGTCCTTCCTCAGTAATAATGATCTTTAATGTGAGAGAGTTCTTTTTAACCATCAGGAATTCCAGATTAATTAATCTTCACATTTACTGCCAAGATCTTGCCAGTACTAGCAAGCACTCTCATCAAAGCTGATGGCAGATTATTTTTGATCAGGAAATTATTTCATTAGAAAGCTATGAGCTCTAATAAAATATGGCAGTGAAGTAGCTAAGAGTGTTCATTCAGGTTGTCTTGTACTTCTTAACAATTTCATAATATTCCTATTAAGGCCCATTCATGACAGACAAGGCAGTCACAGATGGCCTTTCTTCACTGCCTTGCCACCAGTAGACAGAATGGAAAGAGTTCTTTCTGATTTCACTAATTTCTGGCAATTATTAGTGATGATCTGTGGGGCATGAACTGTTAGGCAAACTGTCTGAACTCTTATGGCTGTGACAAAGAGGTCTATTCTCTACAGGCCATGGCATAGTTCTTTCTACATTCTTTTTCTAGATTATAATCTGTATCATTGCCCTTGGGTCATCTTCTGGCGCTTTATATATTAATAAGCACATCAGAGATGCTATCACATTGAGTGATTAGCACCATCTGTTTTCCTCAATTTTAAACATGACTGCAAGAGATACAAGCCCTTAAGAAAGACAGAAAAATATGTTTAACCAACTCTCTTAAATTAACAGTTCCAGCATTTTATAATGGATACATTTCTGATGGATTCGATAAACATAATTGCCAGGGGATAAATTTGGTCATTTTAGTCTTTCTAATGCTATCATGAAAACATGCTAAAAATGTAAGTTCCTCAGCATCATATATAAATAAATGTAAAGGTTCGATAATGGAGTAAATGAAAAGGCTGATAAAGTTCAGTGATAATAGGTCATTTTTTAATTCATCTTTCATCAAAGGTAGAAATTGAAGAACTTGCAAATGGAATTATTTCTTGGAAACAGTCTTTTGTTTTGGAGATGCCCACAGCACGTTGCTTTTCGTGTATATTTACTGTTTTAAGAAGATAATAGGATCTATTAAGTAAAAGATGAAGGTACATTTTGCACCAAAAAAGATACGTTTAAGAAAATAACTCTACATTACAAGGTAATGATGTGAATAGTTTGATTACAAAATGTCTGCAGGCCATCAGTCACCTCACAGATATCTTTAAAATGGAACAGCAAGCAAAACCACAATGCCATACCTTTAAACATCAGTTTAAAATGTAATATTGCTCAAGAATAAATGTTTGTGTCATACTTTTACGTTTTACTGGTTGAGTAGTCTCATATAAAACTTTAAAAAGTACTTTGATCTTTGAGCAGAAACCAATTATGACTTGGCTAATATCACAGTAAAAGAAAACCTGGTCCAACTAATCAAGTGGAATCTTAGGAAATTGCTAAATTCTTTGAATAAGGAAAAGAACAATAGCTGTGGTCTAACACAACAGCCTGGCAGACCAACAGATCTTCAGGGACTAAATTACCCTACTACAGCACAACCTGGGATAGAAAATGCTGCTCTCTGTAAGGATTTTGTACAGTCTCCCCATGACTGTGTGGGTTTTTTCTAGATGCTCTGGTTTCCTCCCACATTCCAAAGATGTACAGGGTTAGTAATTTAATTAGTTACATGAACGTACTTGAGCAGCACAGGCTCATGGATCCGAAGGGCCTGCCTCCATGCTGTATCTCCAAATTAAATTAAAATACTAATGCAGTGTCTTGACAATCACTTTTGCCTCCACAGATGCTGCTTAGCCCACTGAGTCGTTCCATAAATTTGTTTTTTTTTAATTTAATATACCAATGTATGGCTGGAGTTGTAACAGTGAAACCCAAGTCCCCGTGGTCATTAATTTTAACGGACATGTGGGAGAGCAAGGGTGATTGCAGCAACAGGCTAACTGGGAGGAATAAATAAAGGTAAGAATAAAAAGGAAGCATGAAAACAGAGCAGCACTGTGAACGTACAATCAGACATTTCTTTTATGTTACAGACAATTTTTGATGCTTTTTAAAAGATCTTTCAAAAGAATGGAAAAGGCAAAGGTGCCTCGGATTAAAGGATGGATATATGATACCTTGGAGATATTGCAGACATGTGATAGGTTGAGTATTGTACCATAAACCACTTTCCAAAATGGAAAGGAAGGAATTGGGGGTTGGGAAGAAATTGGATCTTTGTTGTAAGCTAATACAGTGGAAGATCTGGACATAGTTGTTTTAATAGCTTTTTTTTATCAAGCCTGAAGCTCTTCTTTATCTCCAATCCTTGCTTAATCTCAAGTATAACTATAAATTGCAAGGTCACAATAAAGCATAAACAGAATTTAGTATTTTTAATCATCTTATAATCTTCAAGAATCAGTCATCAAAACATCAAGGTTATATATTACAGATAAATTGGTCAGTGCTGTTTTATATCTAAACCAAAATTATCCACTTCATGTTCCTGCTTCTTGATTCTGATCTCTGAGATCTGCCTATTACTTCATGTCTCCTGCCATTGTCCCTGATATTCAGTCTTAATAGCCTGTGATTGCCCACACAATGATGAGCCAAGGTATATATTACCTGACTGCTTTTGGGTTGCTTCTGGACTTGTGTAACATCCCAGTAAAAGATTAATTATCCTTGCACAGTTCCTGTGGATCTGAAGGACTTAACTGAAGATAATGTTTATAACAAGAGTTGTTGTTTGAAATTACAAATGCAATACAAATCATATTCTCTAAGGATTGATGTAACCCATTTTGAGATGGCTTCAGATATATAGCCACTCGTTTTGTTTCAACTTGATAAATTAGTTTGTCAAATACAAATGTAGCAGCTTTAGTGTTTGTTGAGTTTTCTATTGAATACATTTTCCTCTGTCATTATATTGAAAATATAAATCAATAAATAAATCAATATTATCAGTAAAATAATAAGTGGTTTTTCTCGAACTGTTCAGCAAAGCATAAATTCTCGATCACAATAACATCTACCCAAACTTCAAATGTGAATGGAAACATCCCTGGCATTCATCAACTTGACTAAAGGAGTTGAATTCTTTATGAATCTCCCACTATGCTTCCATTTTAAAGTGTGCAGAAATTGTAGTTTAGTCTAAACTGTGCAAATGGGTTGCTTCACACATTCAACATTCTGCCATCTGCTTGCCTGCTTAAAGAATACCGATAAATTCATTCCTCCCTGTGTTGATCTAAATTCCTTACAATGGAAGTGATGAATTACTGTAGATCAACATCAGACCTTTTATTTATTTTTACATTCTGAAAAGCATAAATCTCAGTAAAATGATTTTATTAATTTACAAACCATTGTGCAAAGTCAAAAAAAAAAAAAGTAAAGCCTCAGAAATGTCCAACAAAATCATAGTTCAAGATATATATCCTGGACCTTTACTGGAATGGGCCTGATTTCAAATGGGAAACTTAGCTGCTTTATATCCACAACAGAATCTTTAACCATTGAGCTGTTTCCCACCAAGAATTTAGTTTTGCTTTCAGTCAATGGGTAGCACTGAGAACAGACCATAGCCACCTGATCCTGTGAGTGGCCCAGGGGAGCAAGTCGAGTCCTGAACTTCAAATATTTGGTCTGGGGGGAGATTGAAATCCCTTATTTGGGAGCTCTTATATGAGAAAGATGCTCTGATTCTGCCCCCCCCCCCACCTCACCCCCTGTGTGGAGTTAGTTGGTGGACATGCTCATACAAATTCTGGTCCCCATAGGTTTTCAATTAGTTTACCTTCTCAATGCTGTCAGTAAATTTTCCCAGATATGGAAAAAAAAATGGTTTTCTACCATAAACTCTGAAAAGCAGATGAAATTAAAATGTTAGCCTAATTTATTTTCAACTTCCCAAACTGTGACTGGTCTATGCTCTGTAAAACAAAGATAATAATAGCTTGTAGCCATTTTCTCAACACACTGAAAAGTTTCTATATTTCCCACCTACATCAGATTGTACACATTCACCTGTATTAAAATTTATCTCAAAGCCTCACCAACATCAATTGCCCTGTAAAAAAAAATGAATGTAGCATTTCTATGTACAGTAGATTTACACCCCATCTGAAAACAAAATCTTCAAATAATATTTTCAGTTATTAAGGGCAAAATCTTCCCTCCCACAAGCATTATTTTAAACTGCAATTAATAAAAAAAATCAGTTATTGATGATGTCTTATACTTATATCAAGATTTCAACCTTTCATGTTTTGTGTTGCTGTGGCAACAATGTTTATATATATATATATATATAAAAGAGGTTTACATGGCATGCTTAGATTTTCTAACATTTCATTACAAGGATTTTCACAGGCTTAGTGTGGCCTTTAACCCTCAAGAAATAAAAATAAAATGTGACAGAGGACTGAATTTTCCTTTAACAGCAGCAGCATTTCATTATATAATATACTGAAACCTCAAACATAGATTGGAATAGATAATTACAGGGTATGTAATCCGAAATAAAATGTATAAATCTCAATTTTAATTTGCTAAACATCACTGACGATAAAACTGTGTAGCATTTAAAGCTAGAAAATAACTAGTTCTCACTGCTACATTTTTGAGTGAATTTACAATAAGTGCCCAGACATTTCAAAATAAAACTGCCTATCAATTTATAAGGAGTTCTATAGTGATGTTCATCTTTCCTTCACATTTGCAATGAAATTTACTGGATTATACGAAGGCAGGATTTTTATTTTACCTCCAAGTAATATTTTTCATATACATTTGGGTTTGTGCCATCTTATTTGTGACACTTTTTGACATTTTTGCATTGACCCTGATGCTCAGTCCTTGTTAATGAACCAACTGATAGCTTTTTTGCAATTGGTCTGTAAACCATAAATATTTAACACAAGTTAAATAAGATTTTGACACCATTTTATGTGATAATCAACAGTACAATGTACTGTGGAGTTCCCCATGTCTGAAAGACATGTACAATGTACTGTGGAGTTCCCCATGTCTGAAAGACATGTACAATGTACTGTGGAATTCCCCATGTCTGAAAGACATGTACAATGTACTGTGGAGTTCCCCATGTCTGAAAGACATGTACAATGTACTGTGGAGTTCCCCATGTCTGAAAGACATGTACAATGTACTGTGGAGTTCCCCATGTCTGAAAGACATGTACAATGTACTGTGGAGTTCCCCATGTCTGAAAGACATGTACAATGTACTGTGGAGTTCCCCATGTCTGAAAGACATGTACAATGTACTGTGGAGTTCCCCATGTCTGAAAGACATGTACAATGTACTGTGGAGTTCCCCATGTCTGAAAGACATGTACAATGTACTGTGGAATTCCCCATGTCTGAAAGACATGTACAATGTACTGTGGAGTTCCCCATGTCTGAAAGACATGTACAATGTACTGTGGAGTTCCCCATGTCTGAAAGACATGTACAATGTACTGTGGAGTTCCCCATGTCTGAAAGACATGTACAATGTACTGTGGAGTTCCCCATGTCTGAAAGACATGTACAATGTACTGTGGAGTTCCCCATGTCTGAAAGACATGTACAATGTACTGTGGAGTTCCCCATGTCTGAAAGACATGTACAATGTACTGTGGAGTTCCCCATGTCTGAAAGACATGTACAATGTACTGTGGAGTTCCCCATGTCTGAAAGACATGTACAATGTACTGTGGAATTCCCCATGTCTGAAAGACATGTACAATGTACTGTGGAGTTCCCCATGTCTGAAAGACATGTACAATGTACTGTGGAGTTCCCCATGTCTGAAAGACATGTACAATGTACTGTGGAGTTCCCCATGTCTGAAAGACATGTACAATGTACTGTGGAGTTCCCCATGTCTGAAAGACATGTACAATGTACTGTGGAGTTCCCCATGTCTGAAAGACATGTACAATGTACTGTGGAGTTCCCCATGTCTGAAAGACATGTACAATGTACTGTGGAGTTCCCCATGTCTGAAAGACATGTACAATGTACTGTGGAGTTCCCCATGTCTGAAAGACATGTACAATGTACTGTGGAGTTCCCCATGTCTGAAAGACATGTACAATGTACTGTGGAGTTCCCCATGTCTGAAAGACATGTACAATGTACTGTGGAGTTCCCCATGTCTGAAAGACATGTACAATGTACTGTGGAGTTCCCCATGTCTGAAAGACATGTACAATGTACTGTGGAGTTCCCCATGTCTGAAAGACATGTACAATGTACTGTGGAGTTCCCCATGTCTGAAAGACATGTACAATGTACTGTGGAGTTCCCCATGTCTGAAAGACATGTACAATGTACTGTGGAGTTCCCCATGTCTGAAAGACATGTACAATGTACTGTGGAGTTCCCCATGTCTGAAAGACATGTACAATGTACTGTGGAGTTCCCCATGTCTGAAAGACATGTACAATGTACTGTGGAGTTCCCCATGTCTGAAAGACATGTACAATGTACTGTGGAGTTCCCCATGTCTGAAAGACATGTACAATGTACTGTGGAGTTCCCCATGTCTGAAAGACATGTACAATGTACTGTGGAGTTCCCCATGTCTGAAAGACATGTACAATGTACTGTGGAGTTCCCCATGTCTGAAAGACATGTACAATGTACTGTGGAGTTCCCCATGTCTGAAAGACATGTACAATGTACTGTGGAGTTCCCCATGTCTGAAAGACATGTACAATGTACTGTGGAGTTCCCCATGTCTGAAAGACATGTACAATGTACTGTGGAGTTCCCCATATCTGAAAGACATGTACAATGTACTGTGGAGTTCCCCATGTCTGAAAGAAAAGTCTTCTGTCCTTCCTCATATAATCCATCAGTGGTTATGGATGCAGAACTGGCATGTCCTGGACATCCACAACTTCTCAAAAGGACCAATAGAGTGAGATCATCACACAGCTACCCTTGATGGATGGGAAGAGCTCAATGGAAGCTACAGCTGAATGAGGACTTAGCTCAGAACTTGACTTCTCTGCTGGTTGAGCTGGATTCTTGGCATATATCCATGCTGCACATTCAAGCCAGGCCTGAACACCAGGAATTAAGAAGTGTTGGAGGTACAATTAGATCAGTGATTCTCAAACTTTTTTTGGGCTGCCAACCCCTTGGCTCCTAGGCCAGATCCCTAGTGCCGCCCCAATCATTCCCAAAATGGCAGGTGCACTCACCCCGGGGACAGCAGAAAGATCCAAGGCGACAGTGAGGGGGAAAAAAAGGTCCAAACTTTTGTATTTATTTAAATTGTTTTTAAATTTAATGCTCAGATTTGAGGCAGATCTTGCAATATAATTTCTTTAATTTTTATAAATTTAGACATACACCACAAGCCCATACTGCCCAATTTACACCCAATTAACCTATATCCTTTGTACATTTTGAATGATAGGAGGAACCCGGAACTCCTGGGGAAAACCCATGCAGACAGAGGGAGTACGTACAAACTCCTTATAGACAGCGCAGGATTCGAACTTGGGTCCTGATCGTTGGCGCTGCAAAGGCATTGCGCTAACTGCTATGCCAACCAGACCATCCATTGTTTTCTTTTGCACTAATTTACCAGGAGTCCACATAATGTCCAGAGTTACAGGAGACAGCTTGGCCCTTTGAGCCGATGTGATCCTGATAAGCATCTGCCATACAGTAGGGCAAGTTGTGGCCCCAGACACAGAAAACTCCATCCACCACATTCTGGAAAAGGGTCTCAGACCTGAAACATTGATTTTGTTTCCCTGCCGAACCTGCTGATCATCTCCAGCATTTTATGTTTTTATTCCATCCATCACAAGCTCAGTCCAAAGAGTTCGGGACACAAATTTCTGATAGGTTTCAGTTGCTTCCTACAGAGCTGACCAGTGTTGCACATCGCAAATCATTAAACCCAGAGCAATAAAACAATCAAATTGTGCAGTAATCTTTTCTTTTGCTCAGCTACTGTGATCTTGTGGCTTCGGGTGATCAAAAACACTTCAAAACATTTTATTTGTAAAAATTCTAGGATTGACAGTCTTGTTGAATCACTTGAGTCCATACAAGCAATTAAAAAGACTGCAAAAGGATAAATACAGAAAAGAGATAGAGCACATTCATGCAAGTGTGTGCCTAGGGACTCTTTGGCCATGTCTTACCTGATCACCAACTCTTGGGCCCAATTTTAGTCTTCTGCTTTTATTTCAAAACTTAGCACCAAGGCTACCACCAATGTAATCAAGGAACTAAAGAAAAATGGAATATGTGCAGGGTAGAGTCTTGCCTACCTTTTTATGGTGGTGACTGAAGCTGCGCATCTCTCAAGCTGCTTTCAGCAAAGCTCTCAAAGTGAATGGGATCATTTTGATTCATCACCGTACCAATGTAGCACTGCCAACCACATTGTTATTACTCTAATTAAGCAAAATTTGTATGAAGTTTCACTCAACTTAAAACTTTTATTTAAAAAAAAACTACATCTGAAAGAAATTGACAGAATTGAGAACTAATTTCCTTTGCACAAGGCTGCTGTCAAACCGAAAGGCTTGATTGTATTTGTGGCCCTTACATCAGTACCACAATGAAAAGCCCAGTACTGCTGGAAACACAGTGGGAAAAAAAAATACTGTTTGAATAGATATGGATGAAATTATGTAGTGAAGGTAGCAGGTTATGAAAGGTCATAGTGTCTGATTTTTTTTTTGGGCTGCATTTGCAAAGTAAAGCAGCAGAATCAGAATTTATCGTCATGAAACTTGGTGTTTTCTGTTGATTTATGTGCAACACTGGTCAGCTCTGTCATTAGTTAAACTATGAATGTCTATTATCACTTCCTCTAATGTGCTATTTTTTTCACAAGAATGCAATCACTAACTTACCATAAGCTGCACTATAGAAAATTTACTAATACTGTACATTCCTGCCCACTAAAGTCCATCGGTTAGAGAACAGTTTATTTTATGTCAAGAATAAGCAGACTACACGTATCCAGGCATTTGGAAATGGTGTAATTTAAAAGCTTATATACAAGAATTACTAAACATTTCCTTCCACATAGAATGGAAGTCATAAAGCAGTTCATGTCTGTAACGGGTTGATGTCTTAAAAAGCAAATAATTGATGGGCAATGGATAATGATATCACCAATGACTTCCACATTACGTTAATGTAAAAAAAATGAACTGGTTGAACCATAAATATTTTAGTTCCAAACAATTCTCATCAAAGACACAAATACCTTTTATATGACTGTATGGAATCTATGCTCTTACCCCATCCCTTCTTCACTCCTCCATCAGCCTTTTTATGCAGGCACCTTCCTACTTTTTGCTCATACCTTGATAAAGGGTTCCAGCCTGAAATATTGGTTAAATGTCCTTGCCTCCTATGGAGGCTACAAGCCTCTTGAATTTCTCTAGCACTTTTGTATAATCACAGTGGTCACAGCATCTGCAGACTTTTGCATTTTACTCCATATGACTGCAACCCTCTTTGTTGTTCTCAAGTTAACTGGCATACTTAATGCGGCTGATTGTATAAAGCTAATTGCCTAGAAATTACTCAGTGGTGAGAAAGGCGTGTGTTAAAGGAGAACTTTTTTTTCCAATCAACAACTTTTTTTTCCATTGAGTAAAATTCTACCTGGCATGAGGTCAGTTTTCTTAGACAATCTATAAGGATGATATAAGCTTGATGTGTTTAAGCACGTTGCATTAGGACAAACAATTCCCAGGTTCAGTTTAAATAGCCCACACCATCTATAAAGGGGAATTTTGGAAATGCCATCCACTCGTGACATTGAATGTTGGATTTCGAGGTGCTTTGGAACAAAATACATAGAGATCTGGTGAGGAAATCTCTAACTTAACAATTCGTGCAGTATTTCCATGAGATCCTTTACCACTTTTTCATCAGAATCTGTAATGTATTGTGCATAAACTTTGAAGAAGATGATGTCTTTAGTCCTCACCACAAGCATTGTTTCCTAGCCACATAATCATTCCCTTCCGGGCAATTCTCTGAGGTCAAATTAGACTGTGGCAATCTAATTGTAACATTGGACTCCAAAATGAGCACATTAACACATCACAAAAACTACCAATACCTCTCTCCTCATCATTCTAGATTTTGAATCTGCCTTCTCTTAGACCAAAACCTTCATCCAGGCTTTTTTTTAACCACTCAATGATAATTCAAATGCATTCACCTTTATAAACCTGAGGATAAACAAATCTTACCTGTACCACTTTGTTTTCATCCAGCACATTCACCTTTAACCCTTTAGGATTTTCTCCAAACTCCTCCGTGCCTCTCCCTGTCCCACAATCACTATGCCCCAATGATATTTTGCATTCATTACAATCTTCCAAGATGCCTGTGATCCTTCAGCTCAAATCTCTTGAAAAAGTCCAGTTGCCTTTACTCCACCATTGGATGTTCTGTGTTCAAATATAAAAATGATGATCTGGAATTCTCTCCATCAGGTTTCCCTCATTTCCCCCATTATGATGTGAAAACAGGGTTGGCATCAGAACGTCTAATCCGGTTGCATTAGGGTCACTGTGGAGAGGGGGGGGGAAAACTGATATTCAAAGCTTCATTCAGCTGGAGGAGTGCAGGTGCCACACCTGCCATGAACCTCCTCCATGTGCCACTGTCATACTTCCCCCTCCCTCCAACGTTACAGACAAACGCCCATGCTTATAGCAAATGGAAATGAAACCATGTGACGTTAGTGCTGCGATGGGGTGGGGGGGGGGACAATAATTCATTTGAAGGGGAATGGCCCACAAATGCCCCCCATGACACCAAGCCTATGTGTGGAACACGTTTGGCGGGTCCAAGAATTAACAAATCTGAATGCAGATTAAGTACAAAGAAAGAATTTTCATTAATGTATGGGTAAGTTATAACAGGCATCACACTCACTCACACAGATTGCACAAAGTTAACCTGCAGCAGAAGCCTCTAAACAACCAAGAGATACCACAATCCATGATAGTATAGAAAAACAGTATAAAACACCAATAGAAAACTGGCTGCAATGGCACTACAGGGCATGTACCAACCATAGCTCCCCACATTTTAACAGCGGACACCTTACAATGGTAATGGTCTCTCCAACATCGCTCACGACTCACCAACTGGACTGGAGCTAGGGTTTAATCCTCAGGGAAAAGAGGAAGACTTGCTCTACATGTTGGAGTTTATACAGCAGGCAGCTGGAGGAGCTGGCATAGGAATGCCCAAAATAAGCAGGTGATTGGGTGGGGGGGGATGGGAAAGTGTGTGCTGTGGTGAGGTTTCTCAAGGTGAATATCAAAATCAAGGCCGTTTCAGCTCTGTTATTAAAAAGGACATAACATGTCAATCAGAATTTTAAGGAATTTAGTTTTTCCCCTTATCAAGCCAATGTGCATAAACATGTTTCTGTATTCAAGGCCTTGACAAGCTTAAAGCATTGAATCTGCTATTAGTTGGTGGTGTCTTTGAATTTCTTTTGGAAAAATTATGATGCTGGGATATTCAGTGAATTATTCATAAAATTTCATGGGTTAAATAGATCAACTTCACAATTTCACAGATTTATTTTGTTATCACTGGATACGTGTCTGGTGGGGGGATACCCAGCCTATTTGGATTTCACAAATTGCCCTGGTCTATCAGGAGTTATGGAGAAGGCTTAACATTTCTGGTCATTTCATGTTCAAGTTAATTAATTCCATATTTGCCCTTGACCATTCTTCAGTTTATTGTTAATTCAAATCTCTTAACTCACCTTGGTTAAATTAGGATCAGCTCTTGGCATACCATTAATATATGGACCTAATAAGTGCTTGGCACACTTGTAACAATAAAAGAAGCTCTTTAATAGTTTAATTTTACATTAATTTAGCTGTGACATAGAACATCATATTTGGTATGTACATTAAGAGTATTGTATGCTGATGGAGTTAAGGCTGCCACATTGAAGGCAGCACACAAATTGGAGCATCTTATCAACATTTAAATAGATGTTAAATATTGACAGACATGAACTTGACTGTGAATTGACTGTGATTTTTATCATTGAGATAATTATGTGCATCAAATTGTGCTAATTAATACAAGGCTGAAGAATTAGGACAGTGGCTTCTAGAAGCTGAACCTTGGAGAGTGGACCCAGTGGCAATGCAGATTGACAGTATATTTAATAATTCATCCAATTTGTTTTTCTCTTTTGGGTGCAGTTGTATTGAAAGTTCACCACTGGTGCCACATAATTCCTTTCAAAATTATGGCTTGCAATATGTCTCCAAAGTCAGGTTCCAATTTGAATCCAGAGAGTCATTTCTTAGAGACTCTGACCACTTGCATTTGACCCTGAATAGATTGTCTGAACTGGTTTAAAAATGCTAAATGGTTGTACCTCTGGGCACCTTTTAAATCTCCCTGACCTCAAAATAAATGTTTAAGGAGTGGGTATTGTCATTTCACTGGCCACTAAATATTTATCAATAGCTGGGAAAAAGTTCTGTCATGTGTGGATCTGTACGGCTCTCTCCTGAGCAGTATGATTAGACGTCCAGCCAGACAGGAGCCAAACAACATAAACAGTATTTCCTGCCAGAAATCAGAACTGCAGCTATTGGCCTCAGACCAGTAGCAGCAGTGTAGAAAACATCCTTAGGGAAAGCCATGCTCTCCATTCACACCGTTGAAATACTGTCACTTTGAAGGCACCACATAAATGACATTTTGATGCCATTTAATGAAGAGGATATTTCTTCCCCCATTTACAAACCTTTCATTTCACTGTGTTGACCTTCCAAATGATCCCTAATATGTTTTGAAGCAGATTATTTTGCTAAACTAGTTTGGTTATATGTATTTTACATTTCTGAAGCAATTTCTTGTATAGAAATAGCTTTTAAAAATTACGCTTTGTAAAATTGTTTTCTCTCCTACAACAACATATTGTGGGTTAAAATTATTGATCAGTTGCATCTGACTGAAAGATCATGTCTTCACATTTCTGATAGGAATGATTTCCAATTATATTTTACTTCAAAAATATGAAAGAGGTGAATAATGAAGTTAATGATTTCAGTTTCAGTATTATCTCAAATTCGGATTAATTGTAGCATGTGCGGCATATTCTTGAACACATTATTAGCTCATTTTTCCTTGTGAGAAATTCACTTCAATTTCTCTCAGTGAATGATACAGAGTGCAGGGAAAGCACAGATCCAGAGGTGTCAGAGGTTCATCAATAGTCAATTACATTTCAGCCAGCATCACATCCATAATTAAAATCATCACCAAATTAGATAATCCAATGTATATTTCATCCACCATTCACTGTAATAAAACCATACATTTTAATAAATCAGTACAAATTACATCAGCCTGAGCACAAACTTCAATCGAGGCTACAGAATATAATTTCAAAATAATCAGACATTGTAAACATTGCCACTCTAGAATGTATAATTAAAGCATTTATTAGGAAGTAAATGAAAATGCTTGTTTTTATAATAATTTTATGTAATAGAAATTTGCAAAATGAATACTGAATAAACATAGAGAAAATACAAGATTTTAAAGTGGGTCTGGATAAGTTCTGTGAACCACAGCACAATTAATGGTCATTTTTTTAAAAATCCCACTTCATGTGAAGACTGCACCTAAGGCTAATATCTAAGAATTCTTTACACAGAGGAGATATTGACAGAAGTTTTATATTATTTTCATTCACAGGCTGGGAGCTGAGTTGATTGAGCAGAAAACACCAAGGATAATAACGAACTGAATGATTGATTCAGTGCCACAATTTGATGAAATGATACCAGTAGTTGGTCACATGATAAAAAAAAACAAATGCATGCTTCCCTAAAAGAATAACCCACAGTGGGCTAAACTCCATTTATCTGTTCATTCTGTACAAATACTGACCTTAAGATGAGTTATGTACCTATAAATCTCCAATATAAATACATAGAATAGTACCACATTTTAAGGTCAAGATTGATTAGTTTCAGGAAAATATGATCTATTGAACTGCAATCTGGAAATGGAAGAGGCAACAACAGCAAATTGTTGTTGAGAGATTTTAATTTGGAATAAGCCTAAAAAGTAGACCTTGTGGTGTGTGATTGCATTGTGAACATTGGTCGCAACCCAGGTGGCGTGCAGCCTTCCTGCTGCTTGATCTTTACCACTGAGCCAGGACTACCTGCAATATTCATCAGCTGAATGCTTGATGGGGAGTCAGCACCACGAGTGGTGAATACCAATTCAACTTCACCTGGTCCTCTTAAAGGTGAAGGGCAAGGAGTTGAGCCTATATCATTCTAATGAATCTGACCTTGAAAACCAGGGAAGAATTGTACAATAAGGGGAAGAGAAGGTTCCAAAGTTTTATTCCAAGTTCTGGAGGTATTTTAAGAGAAGGTGTAAAACAGGAAAAATATACTCTGTCCATTGAGGCCTGGAAGACTGTTGTATGAATTGTGGAGGGCCATGTGGCTTCTCTGTTTGGAACTTGGTGGGAATGTAGTTTGTGTGGGTTTTTTTTTGGGGGGGGGTGTCATTCACTGCCAAACAAGGTTGGACTCTGCCCACCCATTAGTACACACCTGACCATGGGCCCCTTTAAATCACTTAGTGATTACTTTGGCCAGAAACCCCAGCTTACTGTACTTTAAAAGCCCACCACGAGCAGCAGCCCATTCTCTTTGCTACTTGGTCCTAACCACAAATGCTGCTATATGCCAGGTCGTGAACTGTGGACATCACTGGAGGTGTCGTTGGTAAGGTGTACATTAGTGGGACCATAGTATTATGTGGGAATACTTAGCACTGATCCGTAACTCATTGGAACAGGGAACTTGGAGTATGTGTTGAGGTGTGCTTGTTACTAAATATTATAAATGTGTGTGCGAAAGTTTAAACAGCCACTGGTATCGGAGATCCGATATGACTGCTTCCATTTTTAAAATGCTGAATGTTATTTTATGCCCTCCCTGTGTGTGCAACAAAATATAATCCTTTGCTTGTTTAGCCTGTGCCTGGACTCGTTTCTCTGTGAACCCACCGAACCTGATTTGTTCACACGTAACGACTGTCCAGACTTTTTTTTTAGGAAACAAGGAGTGCAGTCATCCTGGGTGATTAATGCCAGAAAACTGTATTAAAGTGCCATATAACATGTAATAACCTCATTGGTTTTCAAATCTCATATTGCACCCACCACCCTCAGATAGTACATGATTTATTTAGCACACCTCCAGCACCCATCCAACAACAATTTCTATCAAGATACATACTTAGCTTATATCACCTCATATACTTGTAACTGTACAAATTCAACAATAAATTATAAGCAGGAGTAGGCCACTTGGTCACTCAAACGTCTCCCACCATTCAATATGATGGTGGCTGATCTGTGCCAGTTTCTCAGAGCCCTGAACTTTTCCTCTTTCAAGCATTGCTCCTCTTCTTCTTTAAAATTCTCCAATGATCCAGCCTCCACAACCCTATGGGCTGGAGAATTTAATAAATTCACAACTTCCTAGGAGAAGAAATTTCCAATGCACTTCCATTTCAAATGCCTCTTGAATCTTGCAATTATGTTCTCAAATTCAAGATTCTGCTTTTAGTGGAAACAGCTCAATATCCAACCATCATATCCCTCAGAGAATTCATTTTGATAAGATCACCCCTCACTCCTGGAATCTCCAAAGAACATAGACCCAATATTTGGCTCTTCATGATAAGACAACCCTTTTTTTTAAATGCCTCCAATCCTAATATATCCTTTATAAAATAAGGGGAATCAAACTGTGCACAATACTACAGGTGTGGTCTTGTTAACATTTTACATACGTTTAACAATACTCCCAATTTCTAAATTTTATACCCTCCACTAAACCCAACATGCTATTTTCTTTCTTATCTACATGCTGGTGCGATCTGTTAATGCTTTGTAAATCATGGACAGGACCACCTCGATCCCCCTGTATTTCATTCTTCTGCAGTTTCTCTTCATTTAGATAATCTATCTTTTGATTCATCTCGCCAAAGTACATGACATCACACTTTTGCCACGTTAAATGCCATTCAACATAGTTTCCTATAGCAGAGTTCAAATTTTGTCAACAACACCATTTCCAAACAGCCATTTTGGTGTCATTGGCGAATGCGAACACTTTGCACTCCGCACCCTGTTCTATATCATCAATAATTGATTGAGGACAAAGAACTGATCCTTGGGGCACTCCACTGATTACATTGCTCCAGCATCAAAAGCTGACTTCTTTGTGATAACCAGTCTTCTAGCAACCTTCCCTTAATACCCTGAGCAAAGGGGCTTGTAAGATTCCACAGCAGTCCAGCAATCATTCTTCCAAAAGATTACATGGATTATTTATGCACCTGATGGGGGGGGGGGGGGGGGGGGTTGAATTGTATTACAATGGGACATGAACTGCTGCACTCATTCAATGGCAAGACAATTAACCTGTCACCAAACACTTCCACAATGGAGTTGCTGTTTCTGCCTCCCAGCCAAAGCACATAATGAAGGAAAATGGTCCAGATTGAAGGATGGTGGCTTGGGTCCAGCCCAGTTTGGGATGCTCTCCAAGGCCACCTGTAACCTGAAACACTAATGTCAACAGTTTTCTATCAACTATGATTAATCAGCAAGGTCTCATTGAATTTGGAGAATTGGGATACAAAGGCTTGAAATTGATAGAATAATTAGCTAACTTCAGCAAGCAATATGGCCTGATGTTATTTATAAAGTTTGATATGGAATACTCATTTTATGGCAGTTTTTATTTTTGCATCATAACCAATTAGGCTCCCTGCTAGTCAGTGGGTAACAAATATTTATGGGTAAATGTGGTTAGCCAGAGACAATCACACCTTGATGAGTTATTCATAGAGAAACAGACAAAAATGGCTGGGTAATTTGTGATGTTGTTTCTATTTTCCCTATAGCCTGCAGCTTCTCACCATATGGAGACTACAGTTCTCCTTTTATGTTTCCATGATCGTGTAGCTATTTTGTGACTGTGAAATTTGACAGTCATTCAGCCAGTTACCCTCTGCCGTTAAGCATCATGGCTCCAATGGGATTCATGAAATATTCAAATTATTCAGAATAACTTATACAATTCCTTGTCTATGATCACAGTGGTTTGACATTGTGGGAGGGGAATTCTATTTAGTCCCAATAATGGGACAGAATTAACATGAAGTGCCTGCACTAATATGAAAGTCAATGGCACTTGACAGGAAGGGGATACCTGCAAAAACAATGCAGTCGCTTTCAAAGAGAATAAAATAAACTTTGCTCCTTTCAGATTTGTCACTTCAGCGAACATCCTACACATCAGAGCAAAAAGATATATCACTGCAATAGTGGGGATCTCATAGTGGCAAACCATTTCAATTCCCCACCCCATTCCCATGCCGACATGTCTGTCCATGGACTCATGCACTGCCAGACTGAGACTACCTGCAAATTGGAGGAACAATGCCTCATATTCTATCTAGACACCTTCCCGCATTGATTTCCATTAGCCTCTCCCTTGACTATCTCTTTCCCTATCCCTCCATCTCCTTTTCTCCATCACTGCATTTAAAGGACCATGGCCTTCCTGTGCTCTGAGGTCATCATTCCTATTGCAGTTGATGAGCTTCACAAGGCACCAACACCGCAAACATTTTTTCTTGCTCTGGTTCAATTGGGAGAATTTCTGCACCAAAACCTTGGGGTGCATCCAATTTCGTGCTGAATGCCCTCCCTAACCAAATCCTCTGTCAGCAGCTGATCCTTTTGCCTATATTCTCTGCTCATTGTACACGTCTAAATGATCACTTACAAATACACCAATGCCTGGAAGCAACTGGTTGACAGTGCAGTCCCAGGAGGAGTGGGGCCACCTTGCTGTGCTTCTCCACAGGGTCTTACCACTCAGCTGTCTTGCCTGATGGTCCGCGGTGCAAATTTCTTTTCCTGTATAATGGGGGAGGCAGCAGTGTTTAGATTGAAGGTTCTTGAAGGTCTGTATCAAAGATGGAGACACCCGGTTCGGCAGCTAGACAGAATGTTGCAGGCACAGTTGAAGTGGTGGACTGGAGAAGGGTAACAGAGCCAGCGAACATTCTATCACCGAGCAGGAATAGCTATTAAGATAGAGAAGGATAACCACAGCAGCGAATCATGTTAGCCAAGGACCAAACTGTTGGAATTGGTCCAGAGAGGCTTCTGTCAGTGGTGCCTGATTACTGTATGGAGCATGCATACCTAAATGCAGTTGTTATGTCAGCCTTCAGCTTCGGCTCAGTGGCTGAGGACTTCACACCAGGCTGTGTCCGGTGTCGGCTTCTGGAACCAGGAGTGGTGAAGGCATGTGATGAGGTGGCCTCCTGCATGGCCTCAAACACCAATGGCCTCCAAATAGAATTCAGATTTCAGATTTATTGTTAGAGTACATACATGACATCACATACAACCTTGAGATTCCTTATTCCTGCGGGCGTGGCAGAATCACCACTAATTGGAGGCGCAAAAATAACCTGTACACAGCATAAAGACATAAACAAGGAACTGTAAACAAACTGACTGTGCAATATAGAGAGAACAAAAAGAAAATCAATAAAGTGCACAAGTAAGAGTCCTTAAATGAGTCTCTGATTGAGTTTGTTGTTGTGGAGTTTGATGCTGGAGGGGTAGCAGCTGTTCCTGAACCTGGTGGTGCAAGGCTTGTGGCACCTAGACCTTTTTGCCGATGGCATCAATGAGTCTAGAGTGTGTGATGGGTAGTGCAAATCTTTGATGATTGCTGCTGTTCTCCAATGGCAGCACTCCCTGTAGATGTGTTCGATGGTGAGGAGGGTTTTGCCTGACATGTCCTGGGCTGTTTCCACTACCTTTAGGCTTTATGTTCAGGAGTATTTTTGTTTCCATACCAGACAGGTGTTCCACGGCTTTGTGTAGAACCAGTGAGATGGCATCTGCTGTAGACCTGTTACCCTGTTACGACTTGGAATGTATTCAAGTCACTGCACAGTTAGGGAGCTGATAGGCTTCATCACCAATCTTTCAAAGCTCTTCATCACTGATGCTGTCTTTATCAACACATCTTGCTATATTTGGAAAAATGCTTTGGAGGAAGTGTGCAAAATACTGGAGACCCAGTTCAGATCGTAAAGCGATTCTATCCTTTCAGCCACTAGTTACACAATTGCTTAATCAAATGTTCAATAGGTGATGCTCTGAATGCAAGTCACTCAGTGTGCTTAAGGAAATAGGTAGCTTGATTCTCGTGAAGATAACATTTAAGGCAGACTTAAATATTTAAAAAACATGTTGGTGTTTAAAGTGTGTCAAATATACAGAATATCAATTTAATTACATCAAGAATTGTGGGACATTTTAAAAGTCCTGGGGATATTTTACCTTTAGCAATCCAACGTTCTCATGTATTTGTTCTTGAAGGGCATCAAACAATTGTTCTTGTTAGCATTCCTGGTTCCAATCAGAGGTCATCATACTCTCATGGAAAATTATGAATGAAGTTCTGTAGATGCCTTCAGATACATGGTGATTGAGGATTCATATAATTTAATTTGATAACAAAAAAAACTACACTCATGTGAGTACTGTGCATGAAATAAAGTGCATCACCTGCCAACCAATATTAAATTTCACCAAACACTGTGCTGTTCATGGATTGCAGTCAGTGTACAAGAAGGATAATAAAATTGGCCGCACTGCTTCTCGGGCAGGGAGATAGGATCCATATCATTCCAGTCAGAATCACCAGAAGGAAACAAGCATGAGGGGAGCCTCCAAATAAATGTATTTACATTCCCAAACCAGAAACACATTAGAAGAAGGATAAAGTGATGGAGGCCTGTCAATACACATTAGACTATGCTCGGCAAGAGTCAGTCGACAAAAGTGCTGGAAAAACTCAACAGGTCACAAGGCATCCATGTGAAGTAAAAGGCAGTTGATGTTTCATACCTTGTTTACCTCCAGCAGGAGTCAAACCAAGAGCAACGAGAAGAAAATATAAATGTAAACGGACCAAATAAGAAACCTTTAAAAAGTGCACACATATGTAAGCAATAAAATCAGGATTAGTTACATCAGTAATTTAATGGACATTCCAATGACAGTACAAACTTACTTGTGCTTTGCACATGCTGTTTATGATGTCATCTGAACCTTCTATTAGACCACTTCTCTCTAATGACTCTTGGGTATCCATTATCCAACATAAAATAATAAAATCATCACAGTTAGAAAACACTGAGGTCATGCTTTGACCTTTGTGCTACTAATGTGCAGTCTGTATTTCTCTGAGAACCAGCTCAAAGCAAAGGCCAGAACAAATCTTTCTAGTGGAGTACAATTCATTACAGTCAGTCAAATGTCACAAGGTATGTAATGAGTTTGTATTTATCAGCAAAAGCAAAAGTTAGCCAGCTGGATTCTGTACAAAATAAATACAGTTCCCTAAGTGTGAAAAGGTATATATTGTTTTATGTTCTTTTCAGTGATGTTTGCTATTATATGAGGTTAGCCATGATATTAAATTATTGAAGATCTATTAGAACAACCATATTTTGTGACATTACATCGATTCAATGCACCAAGACCATGATTCAAGTGAAGTATTTTATTTCCATATGAGGTCATCTTTTGTTTGGTTGGCCCAGGACATTTTTCACTTTGTGATCCATCAAAAAGACAGGCCATTCCAATTCAATATAGGTATAGAATATCATGTCATGGATGACACCAGGCATGCCTTAAAATGAAATGACATTTGCAGTGTCGGCTACCTGATGTGAAGGCCAGAAACAAAGCCAAATTCAAACCACAACCAACAGATCAGAGTAAAATGTGCTGCCACTGTAACATATACAGTTGCATTTGGTGGCAACTATAACAAATGAGGGAGAAGGCTTTATGATCATCTGAATCTTATACAGGACAAGTCAAATCAGCCAGAATTGCCAGGTTCGCAACGTGACATCCTCTGCTTGAGAACTTCACAAATATTGTTGCTGAGATTAAGAACTGAGAACATTTTAAAGTAGAAAAAGTAATTGAAATTTTTAAAAAAAACCCTAAAGTACATGCATGCCGATTGGAAAACCTAAAATTGTTCAGTTACACCTGATAATCTAAATTCTAAATGGTTGACTTTATCTTATTATTACCCAAGAGAACAAAATTCTGCTGGCAATTTTTCTCAAGTGTTGTTATACAAGCTTCAACCATATTTCATTTCACACTTCATTATTTGATATCAAAATGTAACAGAACATTAATTCTGATTAGTGCTTGCACATCAAACTGGTCTTTAACAGCTGATTCAAAAATCTCTGGTCTTGATATTAAAAGGTGATTAATAAGGAATGTTTAATCATATCAAGTACCAAATCATACAGATGACTTCAAAATATAGATGATGCATCTCATTTCAGCTAATAAAAGTACTTCAGAAAAGCCAAACAAACTTTACAAATCTGTACATTTTGCAAAACTTCTGTTCCACCAAATAAATCACTTGCTTTGCTTCGGTGACAGCCATAATTTGAAGTCCATAAAGTCGCTCAGATCAAATTGTAACATTCCCACAAAAGAAAACTCCACAATTTTCAGTTTATAAAAATCAAAATGCTCATCAGCAGAACCACTTAATAACTTACAACCATTGGTAGATCACATTACTTCGTAAAATCAGATTTACCTCAAATCCCATGGCTCGGTCATGCAACAGATTGGAAACTTGAAAAAAAAGTCATCACTCTTTGCTGGCAATGGTCTCTAATCCAAATCATTCTGAGCTGGAGTTTCACAAATTCATGGTACTGAGAAACCATCTAAATTGAGACACAATGACAGAAATGTGTTGTGCTGTCTGTGCACCTTATATTCTCATTAATTCCATTCACAATGCAATTGTCCACAACAATGATCAGAATCAAGAGTTTTAAAGAGAACAGCTTTCAAGAATAAAAGGTAGTGCATTCATTGAATAAAGTATGATTCTCCTTGCACCCCTTTTGTATTTGTCTATTGTTTCAGTATGATCAACATATTGTGGCTGAGAGAAGTTAAAAATTAAAAAAGGATAGAAGAAGCCTCTGTGATTACATCCGGGTTCAAGTGTGCATTATACAGCAAATGCAAGATGAAGGACAAATATTCCCCTTCATCTCCACCAACTTCCATCCAGCCCTCTACTCACAGCAATTTTGACTAATAAAGATGGAAAATTTTGTTAATATCATAGACCCTCTAATTTTGCAATTTTTATTAGAAATTGTATAATCTGCAGCAGTTGACTTGAACATCAAAAAATCTTTTGGTATTTCTGTTTTGGGTAAATACACTTACTTGTGTTTTCTGGAAGTTTTGATTTGTTTTTGAAAATGGCAGTTTTTCTTCCAACAGCTTCTCTGAGTTTTAGATTACAGTCCATTACCCACATGTCATTTGGAAATTTTTATTTTCATCTGAATGTCCTGAGCAGTGTAACAGTTTACTGCATGCAATAAAAGAACTGAGAGGGATCCAGTTATGGCTTTGCTGGCTATGATTCAAGCAAAATTCAAGGTCATCTAAAGTCACCAAAATCTAACATAGTAAATAATCTTTTCACAAAATACCCCTGAAAATGTTACAAATGCCTTTAACTCACTAATTGGGCAAAAACATCATAATATAAATTGTTGGATGCTATCTACAAAATTCAAGAAAACCCTTTGGAAAGAGAAAATCTGTTCATTTAACTGACCTATTTAGTGCATTGATAATAATCTTGAATCCATTTTCTTGACAAGAACCTGTTTGATTTGTTTTTGAAGGCAATTGCTATACATGTCCCACTGCCCATGCTGGTAATTGATTCTACATTCCAAACAGCCTCTTGGAATTCCTATTATCCTTTGATGTAAATATGACCCATTGATTCTATACACAACAAAAATCCTTAATTAGGTCATATTGCTGAGGACCTATTCATAAACCACCTTTCATCTCAACCTTTATTTTAGGAAAAGCGTTCAATCTGTAATTTTTCCCTTACATTATGAAATTACTACACAGCTACCCTAACCTTAACCCTAACCCTAACCCTACCAGCCCCCCCACATCTCCATCGGGCACACAAAACTCAAAATGGTCAACCAGTTTACCTATCTCGGCTGCACCATTTCATCAGATGCAAGGATCGACAATGAGATAGACAACAGACTCGCCAAGGCAAATAGCGCCTTTGGAAGACTACACAAAAGAGTCTGGAAAAACAACCAACTGAAAAACCTCACAAAGATAAGCGTATACAGAGCCGTTGTCATACCCACACTCCTGTTCGGCTCCGAATCATGGGTCCTCTACCGGCACCACCTACGGCTCCTAGAACGCTTCCACCAGCGTTGTCTCCGCTCCATCCTCAACATCCATTGGAGCGCTTTCATCCCTAACGTTGAAGTACTCGAGATGGCAGAGGTCGACAGCATCGAGTCCACGCTGCTGAAGATCCAGCTGCGCTGGGTGGGTCACGTCTCCAGAATGGAGGACCATCGCCTTCCCAAGATCGTGTTATATGGCGAGCTCTCCACTGGCCACCGTGACAGAGGTGCACCAAAGAAAGGTACAAGGACTGCCTAAAGAAATCTCTTTGTGCCTGCCACATTGACCACCGCCAGTGGGCTGATCTCGCCTCAAACCGTGCATCTTGGCGCCTCACAGTTTGGCGGGCAGCAACCTCCTTTGAAGAAGACCGCAGAGCCCACCTCACTGACAAAAGGCAAAGGAGGAAAAACCCAACACCCAACCCCAACCAACCAATTTTCCCCTGCAGCCGCTGCAACCATGTCTGCCTGTCCCGCATCGGACTTGACAGCCACAAACGAGCCTGCAGCTGACGTGGACTTTTACCCCCTCCATAAATCTTCGTCCGCGAAGCCAAGCCAAAGAAGAATGAAATTACTACACAGCTACTGTTTTATATGCACACGCATAAATTAACATATTTTTAAATAAAATCCTCAGATTCAAATGTTGTTACATAAAAATTGAAAACGAAGTATTTTAAACTGACCACTTTGGATTTATAGAGTACATTAAAGCATTGATTTTTTAAATATCTATATTCAATTTCTTACCTCAAGTATTGTTTTATTCCCTCATATGACCTGGGGCACTGCTAGAACACATGTCACTTATTTCTTACCCCTATGGTAAGAGGCAGATAATTTCTTCATTCTCCGCAAACCCGGCAGAGAAGCTATTTTGTCAGTACAAGTAATCAAGTGCAAGAGGAGAGCCAGGCAAGGCTGAGTCCCTTTAGGCACCAAAAGGGTAATCAGAATCAGAATTTATTGTCATGGATGAGTCATGAAATACAGTGTTTCCAGCAGCGTCACAGCGCAAACATTCATATTATAACCATCTTAAAACATTACTATACAAAGTAAAAATAATAGTGTACAAAAAGTAAGGCAGTGTCTTTGGTTCATTGATTATGGAATATTCAGGAATTTGATGGCAGCACAGAAGAAGCTGTCCTCGTACCATTGAGTGCTCATCATTAGGCTCCTGTACCTATTTCTCCGATGGTAGCAGAGTGAAGAGGGCATGATCTGGGTGATAGGTGTCTTTGAGGAGAGAGGCAGCTTTTTTAAGACACCATCTCATGTAGATGTCATCAACGTAGAGGTCTGGTTCCTATGATGTCGCAGGCCAAGCTACCAACCCTCTGAAGTTTATTTTTGTCCCAAGAGTTGGTACCAGGCATTGATGCAGTAGCCACGTTTCACCTGTAGAAGTATATGAGAGTCTTCAGTGACATACCAAATCTCCTCAGACACCTCACAAGGTATAGCCATTGGTGAACCTTCTTTGTGATTGCATCACATCGAGGCTCCAGGACAGATCCTCAAAGATAAACATCCAGGAATTTGAAGTTCTGACCCTTTCCACTACTGAGCCCTCGATGAGGATGGGGTCATGTTCCCCTGACTTCCTCCTGGTCTACAACCATCTCCTTAGTTTTGCTGACATTGAGTGCAAGGTTGATTTGCTATAACATTCAATGAGCTGATCTCTTCCTCCTGAACGCCTCTTTATTGCTCTTTGTGATTCCGCCGACAACTGTGGTGTCATCGGCAAACTTGTAGATGATCTTGGAATTATGCTTGGCCACACAGCCATGGGTGTATAACAAGTAGAGCAGTGGGCTAAACATTGTCCACGTCCTTCTCCTTAGTGATTGTAGATGAGACATTCATATATTTTTTTCACTGAAATTATCAAGATACATTTGAATTTATACATTTCTTTTGATTTATTCATCTCTTTTGCCATAATCCCAAGTTTGGGTTTGTAAGAAATTCTGGTCTGTTTTGACTTAATTCTATCTTATAAAATAATTATAAAAAACAACAACAACCTATTAAAGACTTAGCAATGAGCCTTATGCCATTCGCTGGTAACAAGGTACCAGCTTTCCACACATGGTTGGTCATGAACCAACAAACCTATTATATTCTTATCCCTTATGCGCCTGGCAGAAAGACACTTTCAGATAGCCGTTTCATTCCGGGACATTTTCGGCATTTTGACAGCATGTCTGGTGTCTGAAAAATGCCGACCCGGAATGGAGAGGTTATTTCTGTGCTGGCATTTTTCCACCAGCTGACCTACTCACAACCCTAGAATGCCGCGCTGTCTGAAAGCTGCTTACCTCATTCTGGGACCAGCTCGGGTATGGAAGATGACATTTCGATGAAGCACAAAGTCTACGATGTTTCGGCGGGAAATGTGAACTACTGAGACAACAGCTAGGATTCGGAATCTAATGATGGTAAACATATTCACAACTAGTAGCATTATTGCTTCAAGCTGTACCACCATTATTTTTGCAGACAAATATATCAGACGCATATGTTTTACATCACAGTGGACATTGACGTTGTTGCATCACATGACCTACCTCTTTTGGTCCAGAAATGCCAGCCTTCTGTGTGAAATTACACCCTGTCCTGGTATCTTGCTGACTTTGCTCGATTCTGGGTGAACGGGTCAAGCTTGAAGCTGGGATACTGTCAAGTCCTCCTTACACCAATATTGCTGCATTTCTGTGTGAAAATGTCTAAAGAGTCACCAGTGGGATTGCCCTGAGCCCCTCACAGTATGAAAGAAAATGAAGCAAATGCAAGACCTTTCAGAGTCACTGAGTGCCCTTGGATTCGCCTCCAGTACAGCCACACAGGCTTGTGTTCGATCTATTGGCAATCCGAACTCCAGCTCCAAACCTCCAACACAACCTGGAAGCCTTCAGTGCCTGAGCCTTACGGGAGCACTTCTTACATCAGCACCTCTTGAACCCCGGCTCTGATAACTAGTTCCTATAAGCCACTTTCAAGCAGCCCCAAACCCATGTGGGTCCCTCGACTCCAAGTGGCCTGCAGACTGTGTGGGTTCTTCAGATGCTGAGACCTTCTCTGGTCCACCATTTGGGGTCACTGCCCTGACGGTCATCTCCTCTTCTTCTCCTCCTCAATGGGTGCTCTCCCCATTTCTGGTGCTGTGTACTGAACCATTGCAGAACACAGGTGCCGCCATCTTGGGCACAGACATGTGGTTGCAGTGTTTTGGTTTAAAAGCACTGCTGACTCCTCTGTTGCGAGGCCAGAGGACCCCGAAACCCAGCAGCAATAGATATTCACCAAGACAAATGGTTATTTAAACAAAAGTTGGTTTTAATTATCTTTAAACACGAAAAAGAATCACACTTTAACTTATCACTATTGACTTAACTAACCTATCTTAACCCCCTTCTAATTCTAAGCACACGTTCATGAAATGTATGTGAAAGTTCAGAAAAGTTCTTTGATTCACAGTCCAATCTCACTTCTCATTCCTCCAAGTTCACTGGTTGTATGCATCAGAATGAAGGTGTTAATGAGTGTGCTAAATAGTTATGGTCAATCATTTATTGACTTTATGATTGGCAAGTTAGCCCTGTAAATGCAATTATATTTTAAGGCTGCAACAAAATACATAAAAGTTTAAACACTCTTTTTAACAACAGCTCTGCAGCAAGCAAAACAAAATGTTGGAAACAAAGAGGATTAAACACAATTTACTTCTTAATTATTTTCCAAATAGCAACATGCTCTCTGCACTGTTACTGCCATTTATTAATTGAGACATCTCAATGAAAATGCAATTGCCTCCATTATCTGATTATGCATTCAGCAAAAATATAATGGCATAAATTAAAATGCAAGACAAATCAATGAGTGACCCAACAAATAGGTTCAATAAGTGGCTCAGCTGACAATTAAGCAAAGCAGCAAAACTGAATTGAATAAGCTAATCATCCAAAATTGGATTGATTCAGTTTAATTTATGAAATTGTCAACCTGCTCTTTGGTTAATAATTTTGTGGCTAACATCAGAGTTCAAGCCATTGTTTATTTAGATTTTCAGTAGATTTTACAAATGGTGACAATCTGATTTGGTTTATTTATGGTTTGGCTTTCAATTTATTTTCTGGAAGTCAGCTAAGCATTCTATTTTGAGGTAAACTCATTTAGGTTTTCAAATTTAACACATTAGTGAACAACTTGACAGAGACAAATGATAAGACTTACTTTGCTGGCAATGGTAAAGATTGAAAATTTGTAGACCAGACAAGAGGCAGACCAGGTTTCAGTGACAGTTCAAAAAGAATTCTTAGTGGGGAAATAGTGTTACCTACCACAGAGACTGATGAAAGACATGGGGCATGACTGTAAAACCCAACTAATGTTTAAGAGCTTGCAAAACTGCATAAAGTTGCTGTAAAGAGGAAAAGCAGATCTGAATATAATTGATAATTTTAAAATGCAGTATGATGAAGACAAATACTCAATTAAAAAAATGATGCCTGCAATGAAATATTAAACACAGCAACAATAATTGGCATGAAATAATAATTCTTCATCAATGCCTATTGCTTGAATTTATAAGTAAATGTGGTACTTAGTATTCGTGCATGATATCAAATTACAGAATTACTTATAAAATGCTCTCTAATAAGCAACGTTATTCTGATCCTTGACTGATCATGCTCTGAATCAGTAATCTATTTCATAAAAATACAGAAAAGCTGGTTCCTCTAGCATTTCTGTGTGTTTACTGCAATCACAGCATCTGCAGACTTTTGTGCTTCACTTCATCTAATTAATAAAGTTCTGCTTTCTCCTTTAAAGATGATAGATGGAAATTATCCATTGTTCAAATATCTTTGTTGCACCCTTGGATGAATTTACTTTTCAAATACCCAAGTTCTCATAAGGCAATCATCCCTGAGGTAAAAGTGACATGATGAATCAAGATCAGAAACTTGTTTTTCCCAGGGCTCTGGAGTTGGGTCCATACGAGTGACTTTGTTTCCAATTATGACATGCGTTAAAAAAAAAGGCCTTGAACAAAATGCTGGTTGAACAAGGCTTCGATTACCAAAAGTTCTATTTTCATGCTTGGTACAATGTTGGCAAAAATATTACTGCTCTTTTAAAATAATGCCAGGATTCTCCAGTATTTAAATAATACTTTAACCTAAAACTAAACATTCAAGCATTTTGATTCCTGTGTTACTTGGCCTGCTTACACCCTGTCCACAGTAATGAATATTCCTGATGACATCAAGATTCCCAGATGTGATGTTCCAATTCCCTATTCCATGCCTATCATTTGGTTATCTGTCCATAATATCTAAATTTCTGGACTGGTGATCAGAATCAGTGTACATTGTCATGAGCAAGTCAAGACACTTGTTGTTTAGTGGCAGCATCACCGTGCAAACATTAATATACACCATCTTAGAAAAATAAGTAAAAACAATGCACGAAAAGTCAAAGTACGGCAGAATATTTAATTGATGATCATTCAGGAATCTGATAGCAATGGGGAAGAAACTGTCCTTGTGTTGCTGAGTGCTTGTTTCAGGCTCCTGTACCTTTTTACCGATGGTAGCAGAATGAAGAGGGCATGGCCTGGGTAGTTAGGGTCATTGAGGATAGAGGCTGCTTTCTTAAGACACTGGCACTTGTAGATTTCCTTGACAGTGTGAATACTGGTGCTTGTGATGTCACAGGCTGAATTTTCAATCCTCTGGAGTTTTTTTTCTTGTTCTGAGTGATGGCATATGTAGCCAGAATGCTGTCCACATTATACCTCTAGGCATTTTTGAGTCTTGTATCCATCAGATTAAAGTTTCTGGCAGTGCTGTTTCATCAACCAATCATGTTCCAGATTACCAGTCATCTATTACGTTATCATTTGATTCAGTTTCTTTGACACTCGCGTGTATCTCAGGAGATCCCAACTTGCAGATTTTGTTTTGAATAAATACATTTTGGATTCCTGAGGTTTTGTTTTATTTGAATTTCAGTAACTCTATATTCAGTTTGAGAACATGGAGTGTGCAACATGGTGAATGAGGTGCAAACGGCTATTGTCATCAATCTCATATTTGCGCCTTTTTGATTCTGTTACGGTAATTGTTTAGACCATGAGGCAGATTGATTATCTGCTGGCAGGAATCAAGAGGTCGGTGGGTGGGGAATTGGTCTTTTCAAAATCCTGCCTGGATAAGTGAAACCCACAGGCAATCAATTGCTCTTCCCATTTTTACCTTGTCACTTCCACTGTCTACATCTCCCAGAGCTATGCCAGTGCACTGACAGCCACCGTTACAATGACTTGAGCAACATATAGCATCTCAGATGACATATTCCTGACATGTGAATTTCAATCTAATACATTTACCCAGCAAGAGAGGGTGTATATTACATATGGTAATTTCTTTAGAAAAACTAATGTCACACAAACATGGAAGAGGTGGAACAAATCCATTACCCACAACCTTTTCTGTTTAACCAAGAAATCTGTAGTTAAAGCTGAAATTTGTTCTTTCTATTTTTATACCTCCCATCCCAAACATCTCTCATACAGAACCACTGTCCTGAGGGTTTCAGGGCATCCGACTGTAGATTTATCACGTTGAAGCTTTCAATATAATACTGAACAATTTCAAGAACTTATTTCCTGTATTGTTTCTGTATTCTCCTGTTACTAATGAAGGCAGGGAAGAAGCAGATTTAATGCTGGAAGATCAGAATATCAGACTTGGATACGTAAAGTAGAAATGGTGCTCAACTAGCATTGAACATACAGAAGGAGAAGACGATGAAATGAAGTGACCCAGTATGTAAAAGTAGAAGACACAAATTTCTTGTTTATTTTCATTGTGTGATGACATTGTTTAATGGGTTTAATGTATCATATAGCTTGAACGTTGAGTGGGTGGGGAAGGGGGGGGGGGTGAAGGAGGGAGGGAAGGGAGGGGGGGGAAGGGGAGAAAATGACACTGTGTATATTCAAGAGGGAAATGTTTGTGTGTATTTTGGTTAGTATGGTTCATAGTGTGAAAAATTTTTAAAAAACTAGCATTGAACATGCTCATCAAGCTCTCTGTTTTGCTATACGAGTGCTTTTACATCATAGGGCACTGTGTCCACGCTCTGGGAGGGGCAAGAACACTGAATTTTCACAGGGAAAGTAATGGCTCAAAGTGCTGGCTGAAGACTGGAATCTGGTGACAATTGTGGCTCTCTGAGACAAGAACGATCACTTCCCCTGTGAACCTCACAGCATCCCAAGGATAGGACTTGTGAAACAAAGATTTGCCTAATTGAACCAGCTGAAAGGCAGATCGTAGAATCAATATTTAATGGCTGAGCTGAGTAACAATCTCACTGTTTCAGTGAAATCTGAAGCTCAAAATCTCATCTGATTTTAATAATTTGTCGACTTTTCCACACAATTAAGTCAGCCACAGTGGAGGGGTTTTTGAGAAGGCAGAATACTGCTATCCTTATGTTATATTTAGGATATGCATCTCTCAATGGAACTGAGTCCATATTATGCCATATTCCCCCAGGAATCAGAACATGCAATTATGGTACATTCTTCCTACAATATATTGCTTCTAAATGAACTTCTTCAACAATGCAATAATGAAGAATATTGATATCCTTCTATGCCAACCTGATTTCTAATACTTCTCAGGTCTGTAACTGACATCATCTCATTCCCAGCACTGGAAAGCTTGACAGTATGGATATTGTTGCAAGAGTGTGAGCGTCTAACAAGCAGAAAACTTTGCCTGAAATAAGGCATCATCTGAGATTCACTGGATCTGTCATCAACTGATAAAACTTAGAACAATAATAATTGATAACATGGAAATGATAGACATTCTAGCCCTCAATGAAGATTTCAGATTTATTGTCAGAGTACATACAACATGAAATTATTTTTTCCCCTGTGGACAAGACAGAATACCACTTACTGTTAGTGCAAAAATGGACTCAAAGTAGACATACAAACAAATAAAGGAATGTTAACAAACTGACTGTGCAATACAGAGAAGAAAAAAAATAAAGTCCTTAAACAAGTCCCTGATTGAGTTATTGTTGAGGAGTCTGATGGTAGAGGGGTTTCTGAGAAGGCAAAATACTGCTATCCTTATGTTATATTTAGGATATGCATCTCTCACTGGAACTGAGTCCATATTATGCCATATTCCCCCAGGAATCAGAACATGCAATTATGGTGCATCCTGTTCCAGAACCTGGTGGTGCAAGTCTTGTGGGATCTCTACCTCTTTCCTGATGGTATCAGTGAGAAGAGAACATGTGCTGGGTGGTGTGGATCCTTGAGGATGCTGCTGCTTTCTGACTGTAGTGTTCCTTGGAGATGTTCTCAATGGTGGGGAGGGTTTTGCCTATAACGTCCTCAGCTATGTCCACTACCTTTTGCTAGGCTTTAAGCTCGGGGCATCAAGCACCAGCACTTTTTAATTGTTTCCCTCTAACAAATACCTGACTTGTCTCATTCTGTCCATTAACAACTAGTGTAATATGCACTTCTTCTATTGAAATCGTATCCCTAAACTTAACATCTAACCTCAGATATTAGGACAGTTCGATTTCAGGTATGAAAGTAAAAGTAAAGCACCTGGGAGTGATTACAAAGCAATAATGAAAATAGGGAGGATGTTGTAATGACAAACTAAACCACAGGAGAATAGGCCAAATGGTTTTAAAGTGTCATCTGAATCTTGAGATATATTACAGCCATGAAATCACTTCCTGATGTGGAGCATAGATTGTAATAGTGTTTAAATTTGGTGCAAATAATTTTGTTTTTATATTGCAGAATTACAGACCATTTTTGAAAGAGAATAAAAATTCTTAATGCAAAGGCTAATAAAAAAAGACAAGATACTCAAACAATGTTGAATATAATGTTTTTCCTTTCTGAAGATAAGAGACTAAAAAGGCATCCCCAGTCAAACATGTGAAACATAATACTTGGCCGGAAGCTGTACGCCTCAACCAAAATTTTCATTTCATTTGAATCAGTGGAACTAAATTTAAGAGAAGTACAATGTACACCGCTGCTGTATAGCATTGTTTATGCCTGCAATAAAACACATTTTCAAATCTGATTTTAATCACCTGTTAATCAAGTTAGTTGTCTAGGCTCATAGGAAGCCTTTTTTCTATGGCTAGACGACATATATATTAAAAAAAAGGCCTTTCCTCTCTGATCCTGAACAACACAGTTCACAGAATAGACCACTGCAGCAAGTCTGGCAACAGATAACCATGTGAATACTATTATCACCATACCCAGGACCAAATATTAAATGGGGAAGAAGATAACAAATTTGAAACAAGCTGGAAAGGATACAAAGCCCCTTCCCGTATGATAATTTGCACAAAGAGCTTCCTCATATTAGAGAGGAACACAAAAGTTGGCAGATGCTGTGATTATAGTGAAAACACAGAAATGCTGGAGAAACTCAGCAGGTCTCAAAACATCCAATAGGCGGTAAAAATATATAACTGGTGTTTTGGGCCTGAAGCCTCATTTAAGGTATGAGTAAAAACCAGGCAGGTACCTGAAGTGAAAGGCTTGGGAGAAGGAAAGAAAGGGCAGGGGGAGGAGCACAGGATGGTGAAGAGGGAGGAGATGTGGGTGCAAGACTGGCTCTTCCTGTGATCACAGGGTTTCATCGTGGTCTATACTTTTCTTTGTTACCACATCCAAAGCTTACAAGTAAACCTCTCAAAAGATTCACCATATTACAATACACATCCATGCTATAAATAACCTTAAAAGAAGCTTCAATATGTATAACTTCCTATCACTACATTTACCGTCTGTGTGCGCATAAATGCAACCATATATATATAAATATTTAACACAGATTATGTGAAGGAGCCATTATATTCAACTTCAAACTTTGCCAAGATCTAATCTAGATTTATATAGGCAGTTAGGAGGCTATTACCAACTGAAAAACCTCACAAAGATAAGCGTATACAGAGCCGTTGTCATACCCACACTCCTGTTCGGCTCCGAATCATGGGTCCTCTACCGGCACCACCTACGGCTCCTAGAACGCTTCCACCAGCATTGTCTCCGCTCCATCCTCAACATCCATTGGAGCGCTTTCATCCCTAACGTCGAAGTACTCGAGATGGCAGAGGTCGACAGCATCGAGTCCACGCTGCTGAAGATCCAGCTGCGCTGGATGGGTCACGTCTCCAGAATGGAGGACCATCGCCTTCCCAAGATCGTGTTATATGGCGAGCTCTCCACTGGCCACCGTGACAGAGGTGCACCAAAGAAAAGGTACAAGGACTGCCTAAAGAAATCTCTTGGTGCCTGCCACATTGACCACCGCCAGTGGGATGATAACGCCTCAAACCGTGCATCTTGGCGCCTCACAGTTTGGCGGGCAGCAACCTCCTTTGAAGAAGACCGCAGAGCCCACCTCACTGACAAAAGGAAAAGGAGGAAAAACCCAACACCCAACCCCAACCCACCAATTTTCCCCTGCAGCCGCTGCAACCGTGTCTGCCTGTCCCGCATCGGACTTGTCAGCCACAAACGAGCCTGCAGCTGACGTGGACTTTTTACCCCCTCCATAAATCTTCGTCCGCGAAGCCAAGCCAAAGACTGGTATTTTTCAAATTACATATGCATATTAAGTTTTCAGAAAAGAATAAATCAATAGTAATTTGATGCAAACAAAAATTGAAGAAATAGAATTTGAGATATCGTGAAGCTGCTATGCACTGAACTTGTAGGATATCAAACAGAGACTAATTAAAGAATCATCAAAAAAGCTTCAGCTTTGTGCAACGCTGACAGTATAATGAAATGTGGTCGAAGCTTAAGAAACAGTATGTAGGCGGTTCAATCCTGAATCAGAAATAAACAGAGAGGAAATATGCGCATTCTTCGTTCTAAAACTCTAACATTTGATCATTCATGAAAGAACAAGAATCAGAATCAGGTTTATTACCTTGAACATAATAAGATTGAAGGGGGAAAATTATAAGGGGAACATGAGGGGAAATTTCTTTATGCAAAGGGTGGTCGGGATGTGGAATGAGCTTCCGACAGACATGGTCGAGGCGGGATCATTGGTTACATTTAAGGAAAGACTAGATAGTTACATGGAGAGGAGAGGACTGGAGGGGTATGGACCGGGTGCTGGTCAGTGGGACTAGGAGGGTGGGGATTTGTTACGGCATGGACTAGTAGGGCCGAACCGGCCTGTTCTGTGCTGTAAGTGGTTATATGGTTATAACATGCATCACAAAATTTGTTGTTTTGCAGCAACCAATAATGACATGCGTTAAAAAAAGGCTATGAACAAATGCATCAGCTGCAGTAATTATGAAGAACAAAACGCAAAATTATTTTGAATTACAATTCCGTAAATGTGAGATTTTTTTTAAAACACAAAAAGAGAAAAAAATGAGATAATGTCGTCGATAGATTCACTCCTCCAGTTATTATAACTAGTGCAAAAAGAGAAAAAGTGAGGTAGTATCAATAGGTTCATTATCCATTCAGAAATCTGATGATGAAGGGGAAGAAGCTGTTTTTGTACCATTGGAGGCTTCTGTACCCCCTTCCTGATGGTAGCAGTGAGAAAAGGGCATAGCAACCTTAATGATTGAAGCTGCCTTCTTAAGGCACCATCTCTTAAAGAGGTCCTTAATGGAGTGAAGACTAATGCACATGATGGTGCTGGCTGAGTTTACAACTCACTGTAGCCTGTTCCTGTCCTGTGCATTGGCACCTACATACCAGACTGTAATGCAACCAGTCAGAATGCTCTCCATGGTACACTTGTGGAAATTTCCAAGTCTTTGGTGCCATGCCAAATCTCTTCAAACTCCTAACAAAATATAACCACTGGCATCCCTTCATGATGACATCATCATGATGGCCCCAGGATAGGTCTTCAGAGATGCTGATACCCAGGGATTTGAACTTTTAACCCTTTTCCCTGCTGACCTCTCAATGAGAATTGGCTTGCATTCTGCTGCTTTCCCCTTCCTGAAGTCTACAATCAATTCCTTAGTTTAGCTGACGTTGTGTGCAAGGTCGTTGTGGCACCATTCAACTAGCTGATCTATCGCACTCCTGTATGCTTCCTCATTGCTATATGTGATTTTGCTGATAACTGTGCTGGCTAGCAAATTTTTAGATGGCATTTGAACTATGAGCTGTGGAACAAATGTGATGATAGGTAAATTGCAGTGGCTCCAGGTCTTTGCTTAGATATGAGTAAATTTTGGCAATGTCCAACATCTCAAAGTATTTTCTTTTAGTAGAAGTCAGTGCTACTCATTATTGAGGCAACTCCCCCTACTCTTGAATTTAAATTTAGACATACAGCACGGTAACAGGCCATTTCAGCCCACGAGTCTGTGCCACCCAATTTACATCCAATTAACCTACACCACCAGTGTGTTTCGAATGGTGGGAGGAAACCGGAGACCCAAGGGAAAACCCATGCAGACATGGGGAGAATGTACAAACTCCTTGGAGAGAGCGCAGGATTCGAGCCCCGGTCCCAATCGCCGGCGCTGTAAAAGGTTCCACTAACCGCTACACCAACCGTGCTGCTTTTCTTGGGCTCCAGAATGATTGATGCCCTTGTTGGAGTGCTACTAGTACCATGTAACCCAGAACTACCTGTCACACTTTTGGGTGGTCGATGACTAAATCGGCTCCCCCACCAGGCTTGCCTGGTGCAGAGGGAGGCTAGACATCTACAGGATGAAAACGACCTGTCAAAGGGCAGACAAACCCTCTTGTAACATCAATGGCCATCTAGTAACCGCGTGCCATGAAGCACGGAAGGGGCGCCCCTTGCATTGAAGCTTGGTCTGGTCATTCACTGAAACTGAACTTCCCCCACCCACCCCCCAGCCATCTTGGATCTCACCATGCTTCTGGATCTGGGATGGGATGTTGAGAGGGTGGGTCTGGACCTGTGCAACACCCCCCCCCCCACTAACCTAAATCTATTCACACACACGCTATTCCTTTCTGAGGAGTGGGGTATCCTCTTATCAAACCCCACAAATTGACTGAAAGAAACCATCATCATCCTATGGGATGGAGAGCCAGAAAACAGAAGAATGATCGATGCCCTTTTGAAGCAGTTGGTAAACTCCAACTGCAGCAGAGCGCGATTGAAAATGTCTGTGAGCGCTTCAGCTAGTTGGTTGGCAGAGATTTTCTGTACTATGAATATCAAGTCTGACGCCTTACGAGGGCTCACCCTCTTGACATTGGCTTCTGAAGCAGATATCATAGGGTTGCTAGCTTCTGCAGGGATTCTCACTGGTACAACTGAATTCTCCTTTCTAAAGTGAGCATAAAAGGTGTTCAGCTCATTGGGGAGTGAAGCATCACAGCTATTTATGATGTTAGGTTTTGCCCTTGGAGGATGTAATGGCCTGGAGGCTCTGCCATAGCTGGGTGGGGGGGTATCTGATTCTGTTTCAAACTTCACTCAGAATTGCTTCTTTGCTGTTGAAGACTACGGAACCATTTAATATATTTAACCAAAAGAATATGAATGAGCAACACACAATGATTTGTTATACAAGTAGTTTAATTATAATGCTGGTCAGTGATTTACAAAAATGTCTTTTTCATGCTCGTCCTGCACTAAATTTCATTTTGCAGCATTTAACAGAGGCAATATTCAAATGAACATGATATTTTCCCTATTACTTTGCTACTTATAAAGATAATTATTAATGCAAGATAAATATATGTTTTACACCTTGTGGCAATACACATCATACAGATGGGAATTGAGTGAGATTTTAATTCCTTGCTCAAGCCTATTCTCAGAAATCTCCCAATTTTTGTCAAACACAACTGCTCTTGGAATCACACATTTTCTATTCCAAGTTAATCAAACTCAAAACTATTAAATAAAGTGACAAATGTAATGTATTTTTGATCATGTGGAAACGGATGAAGTCGGGACCATGAACTCTCATTTATCTTAATTTATTGTGTACCAGAAATAGATTAGCATCTCTTTGGCCAACCTCCAGCATTCACACACCATAATCCTGGAATTATCCAAACCACTACTGCTGATTTCAAAGATGTTAAAAAAAAATGGTGTTAAGGATAATTGGCTATCTTTCAGGAAAGACAATAATTCAAACAAGAACCAGCCTTCAAACAAATGACAGCGAGTTTATTGCCATAAATGCAAGTGCAATATGCAGGTTATCGAGGTGAGATAAGAGTTTATTGTCATCTACACGGTATTATGCAGATTTTTGTCTTCAGTTTGTATCTTAATTCGTTGATCCCACATAATGAAGTTATTTTTTTTCATCAATTAAGAAATTAACACATCCTCTGTTGGAGATTATGCCTTTCAACAGTATCCATTTCTGGGACATTAATTTTGATACGTATATAGTTTTGAGGATACTGAGATTGGTAAGTTTTAATTGTGCAGTCATGTCTGCATCATCTGGAATTTCTGAATTTCAATGTTATTTAGCAATCTAGATCATGAGCAAATCATTTTTTGTTAATGACATGAAGGAAACTGTTACATTTATAAATATGAAATATGCTGTTGATGCACTTTAAATATGGCAATATTTTGATTTATAATGGGAGACTTGGTCTGACAATATATGCTGAGTTAGCCTACCAAGAATATAGATATTCTTGTAGCAATACTTGGTAAATGTTACTTAACCTCTGCAACATTACAATGATCAATAGCTTGTTTTGTGTTCATTTACATAGTTTATGGTCAAGTACAGCTACATTTGAAGCCTAATTATGAGAGCAGGTCAATGATACTGCACCCAAGAGAAATATCAACCCCACAAATTCCAGCGGCTGTCAGGTGAACAAACCTCACACATTGGAATCCAGCAAAGCTTCTCTTCTATGTTAATGTTAAATGTCTCCCAAAACATTCCCATGTAATAATAAAACAGTTTCTAATTTCATTTAATTACACAGTCATTATAATCTAAAGTTTGTAATTTCTGTTTACCTTTCAGATTCTATGTCAACTTTTAGACATGACAAGTGCCACAGGCCGTGGATCTAATCACAAGCAATTAACTAACAGGGACAGGAAACAGGCACTTTGCTCCAGTCAAGATGACATTTGCATGTAGACTTATGTTTCCTTTATTTCAGTGAGGGAAAATACAAAGACAAGATTTTTTTTTAAAGATGACTTTCATATATGTATATATATTTGTGTGTGTGTGTAATTTCTTACAAACATTCGAGTTGAGCATGTTGCAGGATTTTGGTTCAAGAACCTTTTTGTTTCATTTTTCTACCTCCTGCATATACAGTTTCCATGATGCAGGGATATGCTTGGGATTTGGATTTGTTGTTTTAGAAGAAAAGATTCATATTAAATATTATCAGCGTCTTTAAGAATTAGCAAAGGATAAAAGAAGGGGAGGGGATTGTCAGGAAAAAGTACTGGGCTCTGCAAGTAGTGTACTGTAAATACTTTGAAATGGTAGGCCTCAATCTTGAAAAAAAATCTAGAAGTTCTGAAAATATCAAAAAAACACTAACTATTGTTTCCTTATTCAATAATTGATCGCTTCATTGAAGGAAGAATTTGAAAAAAGTGCATAAGAAATATTAGAGAAACACAAGAACTGCAGATGCTGGAACCACAAATAAACAAAGAAGAAGCTGAAGGGATTCAGTGGACAGGCAGCATTCATGGGTAGAAATGGCCAGTCTATGTTTCAGGTCAGGACCCTGGATCTGGACTAAAGCAGGAAAAGGAGTTTTCCTGCAAATAAAGAGGGAAAGAAGAGGGAGGGGAATAGCCAAAGGGTGATAGGATATTGGATAGAAGGTGGGAAAGGTGGAAAGATAGGTAGAAGAAATGTTAAGAGGACTGTGGAAAACATGAGAGAAAGGAGAGAACAGAAGTGGGTAAAGAAGAGGTGGAAACACTTGAACTGGATAGAGGTGAGGGTTACCTAAAATTGAAAACTTCAATGTTCCTGCCATTGGGTTCAAGTCTATACAAGGTGTTGTTCCTCAAGTTTGCACTTAGGCTTACCCTGGCAATGGACAAGGTGAGGCACATAGGTGTGGGAATGGTGAGAGGAAGTAAAATGGTTAGCAACCAGGATCCTATCTTGGACCTATAGACAGAGCACAGTTCCTCAACAAAGCAGTCACACAATCTATGTTTGCTCTCACCGATGTAGAAAAGGCTCCACATCACATGTAGAGAAGATTCTTCATGCATTTTACCAGGATGTTGTCTGGATTAGAAGGTACGAGCCACAAGGAAAGGATGGATAAACTAAGGTTGTTTTCTCTGGAGAGCCAGAAGTTGAGGGAAGGTCTGATAGATGTTTAGAAAATTGTGAGAGGCATTGGCAGATAGAGACTTTCTCCTAGGGTAAAAATGACAAATCTCACTCTTATCCATATTTATTTTATAACGTGATACTCTTCCATATTTTTCTAATATTGTTTGTAATTCTATCAAGGATTCAGCTGTGACAGACAGATATAATAGCACATCATCAGCAAATAAGCTAAGTATATGTTCTTCCTGACCTACTATAAATCCCTTAGTGTTCAGATCTCTTCTTATAATCTCAGCCAGTGGTTCAATCTCAGCAAATAAGCTAAGTATATGTTCTTCCTGTCCTACTATAAATCCCTTAGTGTTCAGATCTCTTCTTATAATCTCTGCCAGTGGTTCAATCTCCAAAGATTTATTAGCTTGTAATATGCCCAAAACTCTCTCAATTTCTTCTCGTGTGAAAGGGGCATCCAAATAATCTGTTCTCTATCTACTAATTTTGGAAGTTCCATGAGTGCCATCTCATTTTTATCTCCTAATAATTCTGATTTGTATAGTTTCATATATTATTTATTTCTTATTGATTAATATCAGCCTCAGTTGTTATTGAATTTATCACCCCAGATGATTCCCCTGCCTTTACCTGCAAAAACGTTATGTGCCCATTCTCCTAATTTGTATTATTTTTGTTTAGTTTTTAGTATAAATTTTTCCATAAGCTTTTAATGTTATCTCTCATTTTTTTAAATTCTCTAATAATCTATATTTTTCTTGTAACCCCATTCTTTGATATTCTTTTTTCCTGTTTTGTTACATCTTTCTTTAAACCATCCAACTCTGTAGCATGTTCTCTCAAGATTTTTTGTTTAAGGGATAATTTGTCCTTTTAAGTAAGCTTTAAGTGTATTCCATATTAAAAAGCTATTGTTAGTAGAAGAAAGATTAGTTTCATAAAATATTTCTATCTGTCTCTTAATAAACTCACAAAATTCTTTTATTTTCAACAGTGTGGCATTAAGATGCCATCTATACACACTTTCTTGTTTTTCCGTTATCACAATAGTTAAAGTTAATGGAAAATGATCTGATAAAAGTCTCTCCAAATATTCCATTTTTACCACTCCCCTTTTTAACTGATCGAACATTTTTAAAATAAAATCAATCCTTGTATGTGAATCATGTACCCTTGAGTGGAAAGAGTAGTCTTTTTCTTTGGGGTTAAGCTGTCTTCATATATCAATCAAAATTAAATCCATCATAAATGATAGTCACTTTTGCCCCGGTACCTATTCTGCCTGATTTATCCATTATTGGATCTAGACAGAAATTGAAATCTCCTCTGACCAGTTTATCTTGTCTTCCCTCTGCTGTTTTTAAAAAGATATCCTTCGAAAAGGCTTCATCATCATAATTTGGTGCATAGCTATTCATAAAAGTCCATAATTCTGCATAAATTTTACAATGTGCCATTACAAATCATCCAGCTTTGTCAGTCAGTGCTTATTATATTATTATCGGTATATTCTTATTAATTAAAATCGCTACTCCTCTTGCTTTTGAACTAAATGTGGACAATATTACTTGTCCCACCCATCCTCTTTTTAATTTAGCATGTTACGATTTGGTAAGATGAGTTTCTTGTAGTTTTTTTTTAAGGTGTGCCAAGACCCCCTTCTTCTTCACCGGCCCGTTTATCCCATTAACATTAAGACTAATAAATTTTAGAATGGATGAGGTAAAGATGTTTCAGGCCTGCGCCCTTCTTCAAAAGTATGAAAAAAACAGGCAAGAACTGAATAATAGAAATGGTAGGGGGATGAGCAATTCGGTATGTAGAAGAGGCCAGGAGAAAGGAGATTTGAGAATTGATGTGGGGGGGGGGGGGGGGGGGTGTAGCTCTGTGAATGCAGAGTTGAGGAAAAGGAGAGAGGGAAAAGGCAAACTGGAAAAGTCAATGTTAATGCCATCTGGTTGGAGGGTGCCCAGGCAGAATACAAAGTGTTTTTTCTTCCAATTTGTGGATGGTCTCAGGCTGGCAGTGTATGAGAACATGGATAGACATGTCAACATTGGAATGGAGTGGGGAATTAAAATGGGTCACCAGTGGGTGATCTCCTCTATTGCAGAACACAGAGTTGAGGTGATCTCCCAGTCGGCATCCAGTCTCTCCAAAGTAGAGGAGACCACAATGGGAGCTCTGAATGCAGTAGATGACCTCCGCAGACTCACAAATGAAGCATTGCTTCAATTGGAAGGGCTGGGGCCCTGAAGGAGGAGATGTGGGCACAGATGAGTTACCTCCTGCAGTGACTGGGGTAGGTACCAAGTGGATGAATGGTGGGAAGGTAGGTCACAGAGGGAGTGGTCCCTGTGGGAAGAGGAGGGAGGAGCAGAAAAGATATATCTGATGTTGGGATTCCGTAAAAGGTCGCAGAAATGGTAGAAGATGATGTATGGACAAGCATGTCAGCAAGGGAATGGGGCAGGGTATTTGAGACCACTTGAAAATTGGAGGAACAACACCTTGTATTCTGTCTGGGTCTCTGGCTTCCATTAGCCACCCACCTCCCATGTCTTTTTTTCTGTAGCTCTGTCCCTCGCTCTTCCTTTTTCCCTGTGCCTCCTTTGCCTCAGCTCTACATTCACAAACCCAACCTTTCCACCCCCACCCCATTATCAATTCTCACCTTTCCTTCCTCCTGGATTCTTCTCAATATCGAATAATCATCTCTTGTCTGTTGGTCTGCCCTCCTGTCCCTGCCATTTCTTTTATATAAATGCTGCCAGCTTTTTCCATACCTTGAAGAAGGGCTCAGGCCTGAAATGTCAGTAATACATCTTTACCTCTTTTGGATGCTACAAGAACTGCTGAATTCCTCCTGCATTCGTGTTTTTACCATAATCAGCTTCAGCAGACTTTCACTCTGTATGAGAATGGTGAAGGGAATTAAAAAGATTGGCCACTGGGAGTTCCAGCTTCCATCCAAGGACAGAGGAGCCAGTGTTAAATGAATAGCATTCAATCACGCTGGTGTAGTGGAGGCCACACCAGGTAGAGCTAATGCAGTAGATTATTTTGGACGAAGTGCATGTGAAACACTCTCACTTGGAAGGTCTGTTCATTCTTTTGGATGGTGAGGTTGGAAGGAAATAGAGGGAGTTTTCATATCTTTGTGGATGCACTGGGTGGAAGCATGGAAGAGCAGACCAGGGCATCAGAGACAAAACAGCTTCTGCAAAAAAACCAAGAGGTTGGGTAGGGCTGGTGGTGGAATCACACTGAAGTTGTCAGAAGTAATGAAGAATGATGTGCCAAATGCAGAGGATGATAGGATGAAATAAGAGTACAAGGGGAATTCATTCTTTCTGATGGGGAGTCAGGATGTAAACAGAAGGACGTGAAATGGAGAAGGTGGGTTGAGTCCTTTATCAATAACAGCAGTGGTAGGGGAGAAATCCCTGTTTCTTGAAGAAAGAGGGGGCATCAGATGACCTGGAGAGGAATGCCTCATCCTGGGAAGAGTTGCAGCAGAGGGACTGGGAGGAAGGGACAACATCTCGATGAAAAGTGTAGTCCAGTTACCTGCGCAAGCCAGTGATATTGCAATAAATGTCTGTGGATAATTTGTATACTGAGCTGGATACAGATAAGTCCAGAAATGGCTCAACTTGAGGGTGGGTGGAAGTTCTGTATGGGCACAAGAAACAGCAGCAATACAGTTGTCAGCGCAAGGGAGAAAGACAGGGATTGTTCCACATGCATGCGTCCTTGTGTGAGCTCATGGTTACTTTTGTGTTTGGAGGGTATCAGGTTCAGTGGGTTCATAGAGAGAGGAGTCTGGGCACAATCCATCTATTTCTCTACATATAACATTCCATCCTTTGGAAACCACATCACTCTCCAATCACTACAAAGACCATCAATAACTGGTTTCTATATAGTAAACTCAATGTACATGTTGCTACTTTTTTTTTTAAACTATGCAAACCAAGTGGATTAATATATAGAAAGTGTCTTCTGTTTACTGGACAAAGCATAAAATTAAACACAATGGCAATGCCTCAGCAGTTCCCCCCCCCCCCCACCCCCCAGTGACCAAACAGTGTCATTGTGTTCCTGATGGAGCAGGGTGTTGTGGGAGGTGCTCCTCAGTGTCAGAGGAAAGGGAAGAAAAAGAAAATTGCCTGGTCACTGAATCGCATGCCTGGTTTCTCCAGCTTAGCTGGTAAATGTGTGCAACCATCAGCTTTTGCAAGCAGGCAGTGCAAGGTCATCCATGAGGTGACAGATGCCCATCGCCGTGCTACCCAGTGGTGAAGCGGGGCCAGATCAGCAGGCATACATCCAGCATGTACCCGTATCTCCTGGGAACGCCCAGTTTTTCTGGGTTGTAGCCTGACACCAGGATGTCGTTCATGCTCACGTTCCCTTTAACCGAATGCCACAAAAAGTGCCTGTGTTGGTTCTCTGTAACAATAGCCAGGAGGAGTCAGGGATGAAAGTTTGGCCACATTAGCAGTTTTAAATAAAAGCTCTTGAAGCGCCTACCCCTTGAGGTATTTGTTTCCGTTAATGCAGGGGTGTCAAACTCAAATTCACGGAGGGCCAAAATTAAAAACTTGGACTAAGTCGTGGGCCAAACTAAATATTTATTGAAAATTTTCAACAACATCTGCATGTTTTCTCTTCTTTCAACATATGTAATGTTAAACTTTTTCTTATTAAAATAAATGTTTAATAATAGTTTTGGTTAAACTCTTTCCAGAAGAAGCATTAACAAATGAGAAATAAAATATTCAATAAATAATATTTCTCTATAGCCTTTAAGCTCCTTTTAAATGTTTTTTTTTCACAAGCCAACAAGTCAAAAAAATAACAACTTGCTTCAATGACAAACAGGTTTGTCTTTTAAAATGATGAACATATAGTCTCCCTCCCCCCTGTCTTGAAAGGTCCTGTTTTCTGTCTTTCGTTTGGCCATTTTCCATAAGGGGTTTATTACATGTGAGTTGGGCGACAAGTCGCAGATGCTAATGAAAGGAAAGAGAGGAGGTGGGGGCGATTAGCGGGCTGACGGGCCGGCGCCAACACATTTGCAAAGCATTCTGGGATTTGTAGTATTAGCTGTGCATGCGCTATACTGGTGCGGCGGCCAGCGGGCCAGCTCTAATACATATTTGATATGATCTTGCGGGCCAAATATAATTATATCACGGGCCAAATTTGGCCCGCGGACCTGAGTTTGACATGTGTGCGTTAATGGGAGGCCTGGTAGGGACACTGTCATCGTCGAGTCGAAACAAAATATATACTTCTTTGGTAGTATTTGATCTGTGGCACTCTTCTTATAAACTGTAACATTGTAATAGTGATCGGCAACTCCAATTTCCCAGTGTGTTGAGAGACATTGTTACCACAGCTCAGGGTGCAATTAAAGAGAGAAACAATGCACAGTTGGCCTAGCAGTTAGTGCATCGCCTTTTACAGCACTAACAATCGGGACTGGGGTTGGAATCCCACACTGATGTAAAGTGATTTGTATTTTCTCCCTGTGCCTGCATGGGTTTTCCCCAGGGGCTTCAGTTTCTTCCCACAGTGCAAAATGTACCGGGGATTGTAGGTCAATTGGGTGTAAATTTTAATAAAGGGTCTGTCGCAAAAGCTGCACTCGGAATGTGCATAACAAAAGATGCAGTTTTCTGTGAAGCTGCAGCTCAGTGTTATGTAATATACAGTTTCTAACACACTCTAACAAGACAGGGGCTTGAGCAGACACTCCTGATCACTGTACCTTGGGGTGCGGCTCAGTGTTGAATAATATGCAGTTACTAACATATCTAACAAGTCATGGACTTAAATGCATACTCCCGATTCCCTGCACCAACAAGGATTGGGGGGGGAGGGGGGGTGGCAGCAGCTCTCTGCAAGCACTGATCTATTGCAGTACTGCAACCCAGCTTCATTGTAGTGCACACCTTACCCATGACACTTCCTGCAATATCCACAGCTATGACTTGACATGGAGCGGTGTCCGGGGCTTGAACCCTGAGCCAGAGAGAAAGAATGTGCCATGTTATATACAGTTCTGATCTGGATACCTAGCCAATAATGAACCTAGGTAATTTAAATGAGCCAACAGCAAGGTATGCACTAATTGGTGGCCGGAGTCCATCCTTAATTGACAGGTGATTTGACTTCTGAATAAGTTTCAGACTGGGAGGACACGTAGACCACCTGCAATCCATAATATTCCAAACAGGCACGGAAGCCACATGTTTCTCCATAATCCACATATAACAGCTGCATCCTAAATTTGGGGGAAAAAAATGGGAGTCGTCAAAATAGAAGTTGTTAAAGGTAGGAACCAGTCTGCTAAGTGGAAGAAGACCATTGGATGAGGGAAAATTAATAGGTCCATGTCCAAGAAAGAAGCAAAATCGTACCTGATGAGAAATGGGTGTGTATAGGGATTGCACATCTATGGTGAAGACAACCCAATGTGGGCTGGAGAATTGGAAGTTTTCAAAAAGATACACAGCATATGTGGAAAGAGAGGGTCCAAGGGAAGAGCAAGACACTGTCAAGGTATGTATAAACTCCTAGCAGTTACTGGATGGAGCTCTTCATAATACACAATTTGCTGCTTTTGTCTTTCAAAGAGCTGGAAGACTTGAAATATAACTTCCAGTAAAAACATTATGTTGGAGAAACACAGCAGGTCAACAGTGTACTTTAAATAGCAATGATAAATATACATAGCTAACATTTCAGACTTGAGCCCTTCTCCATGGATTGCCACTCTGTCATGGTGAAGAAGCTTGTGGGGTCCTGTGATCCCGAGAGTGATGCCATCTGGTAGGGTAACCCATAGCGGTAAGGACAAGGGTGAAGTCCCCAACAAAGAACAATCCAACCAAGACCTTAATGGTGGAACAGGGAACAAAGTTACAGGCATTGAGTTCAAAGGCGGACAAAGGCAGCAACAAATCCATCAACTCCAGATGTGGTTTTCATGCCATTGGAATTAGTTGGTTGATTTTTGTGCTTCTTAGAGTGAAACATCAAGTATACTTTAAACAAATACACACTCAGGCATCTTCGCTCTGTGGATCAATGGTACAAAGGCCATCATCCTCAACTTTGAGGCATAGCCACAAATATAAAGTTGCTGAATTTCTCCAGCATTGTGTTTTTACTTCAACCACAGTGTCTGCAAACTTTTGTGTTTTACTTCTGCCTACTGCAAAACTCTGAAATCTCTTTGAGAGATACCTACCCTGAAGAAGTTCTCCTTTGCTCTCCGGTGAATTCTATGGATTCTCTCTCATAGATCACCATCTGAAATCCCTGCTGCTCCCAGGCTCTATGACCCTGTACTCACGCAGACTCGCTTCCATACACACATTCCTTGATCAGAAGATCACATATACAAGAGCAGAAGTAGGCCAATCAGCCTGTCAGGTTGCTCTGCCATTTAATCATGACCTGATCTTTATCACTCAGCCCTACTCCCTTAGCCTTCTCTCCCTAACCCTTGATGCCCTGATGAATCAAATATTTGTCAATTTGTGTCTTAAATACACCCAACGTGTATTGCTTCCACTGCTACCTGTGGTAACGAGTTTCACAGACTCACAACCCTCTAGCTAAAGAAATTTTTCCGCATTTCTATTTTAAATTGATGCCCTTTTATCCTGAAATTGTGGCCTCTTGTCCTAGATTCTCCTACAATAGGAAACAACTTTATCACATCTACTCTGTCCAGACCTTTTAGCATTTGAAATGTCACTATGAATTTGCCCCCCCCCCCCCCAATCCTTCTGTACTCCAACAAGTACAGTCCAAGAGCCGACAAATGTTTCTCATATGCAAATCTTTTCATTCCTGGTATCAATCTAGTAAATCTTCTCAAATAAGGCACTCAAAACAGTATACAGTATTCCAAGTGATGAAGCTCAAGCCTGAATCATTGGTTATGTACCTTCATCTTTGCTATGTAAAGGACACTGTTTGACCTGGTGAGTTTCTTGACCATTACGTTTCTACTTCAACCACGGTGTCTGCAGATTTCCGTGTTTTACTCATGTTAATTTCAGTTTTCCTTACATATACTGTCTGATTTGCCAATCATTTCCTGTGTTCTCCATCATTATTCCAGCAACTATAACATGATGAATAAGGAATTTTCTTTGTGTCTTCACAAATCAAGTTAAGTCAAGTTTATTATCATTTGATTGCACAAGTACAACCCAACAAGACAGTGTTTTTCTCTGCTTGCTGCAAAACATACAGACACACGACCAGACGTAATACTCATACATCTGCAGGGCAAATATTAATATGTACAAACAAACAAATAAATAAATATTGTTTTGTGAATATGAGAGTCTCAGATGGTTAGTGTGAGCAGTTCTTTTGCCATTCAGCATTCTCATTGCCTGTGGGAAGAAATTGTTTCTCAGCTAGATGGTTTTTGTCTCTGATATCTTTTCCCCAATGGGGATAGCTGAAAGAAGTTGTGTGCAGGGTGGAAGGGGTCCTCAATGACTTTGAGCACCCTCTTCAGACAATGATCCTGGTAGATCACGTCGATGGGGAGTTTGGGGAGGGAGACCCCAGTGATCCTTGCTGACACTCTTATGGTCCTATGGTTTGACCTCCGATCCATTTCTCTGCAGCTATCGATGACAAATATCAGATGACTATAATATTTAATAGGAAATTAATATTATTTGCTTCAAATGGCATCTGAATTATTATTTTTTTTTAATTTTGTTTACATACCACATCAAAGGATATCCTATGCCCATGAAACACTCATTGTTCTCCTGGAATAGTGTAAATTTATTATTTATTTATGACAAACATACTGGCTTCCACAGGTACCTAGATTACACCTCTTCCCATCTTTTCTCTTCTTAGGATGTTGTCCCTTCCTCCTAGTCCCTCCATCACAACACCTCCCAGGATGAAGCATTGCACTCCATGATATCTGATGTGTCCTCTTTGTTCAAGATTGGCCTTGCAGACCAGTTGACTTTTTTTAAATTCTGGCAAAGATTATTTCCATAAGGAGTTCTGAATCAAGGCTCGCCCTACCAAATGTTGTGACACAAAACTGGGAAAATGGATTGATGTCAAGTCTGATTTGACCATAAAAATATGAAACATGCAGTACAGACTTCCTAACTCCTTCAGAAATATTAATGTCTCTGTAAACCAAGACATCTGAAATAATTATTGTTTTTTTTTTCCTTTTGAAGACCAAGAATAAGTTTTAAATAAAGCAGCATTTCATGCAGATAATCAATGTTTCTGATACCATTGATTTCCTTAGCCATTTTCTGCCTGTTCCTCATACCCTGCTATCCCAATTAATTTGCAGATAAAGATGTTTTACTGAGACCAACTTCATCTTATCAAGAATATTATGTTACCCTCATGAAAAGATGACAAAACAAAACCTATCCTTTCTTTTCAAATAGTGACTTTATCAGCTAGCTTTGGAACTTATGAAATTAGACCGTTACAAAATGGCAAGATTAAAGAAATTAGACATTCCACTGGTAATATCACTTTGCAATTTGCTCTGCTGCAAACTGCACTGAGTGAGGGATGTGACCATGATAAGCAATTTTTTTAGTTTGTCCAGAACATTGTGTACAAATGGGTTTAATAATTAGAGAGAGGCTTGATGATAAATATTTATTCACAGTTGTTCTAATGGGTTTCATTCATCGTGTCTGAAAATTGGAATGCTTTAAATTTATTACAAAATCACACCAAGAGCATAATTCCTGAAAAGCAATTTTCACACCAAAAAAATTTAGACCAGTTCCCATGACAACACAATTACCCATTTTGTTTTAGAATGTTACTAAAACTTCAGCTAAACCCAGCTATTTGAAATCATTGAAATAAAGACAGAGCTTCCCCTATTTTCTAATAATTGACATGATAGAAAACTAAATGTTCCAGAAGGGAGAACAGTATTTCCTAACCCTGTTTTTATTTTGTTATTTTAAGTCTGAATATTGGGTGAAAAGCAGTTGTAGAATTGAAATAGTATCTTTTGAAAATACTTTGCTTACCACTGCTGATCACAAATAGTTCTGGCTTCTGTTCAGGGCAAAACTTAGAAGGATGCATCTTCTTTAGAATGGCCTGTCCTCCTGTGATGGTGGAAATATTGAAGGCAATGTATACGGGTGCTGTGGTTGGTGAAATCTCCCGCACATTTAAATAGGTTTTGTAACGGTTAGCGCAACATCTTTCACAGCCCCAGCGATGGGGACAAGGGTTCAAATCCCATGCTCTCTGTAAGGAGTTTGTATGTTCTCTCTGTGTCTGCATGGGCTTTCCACAGGGGTTCCGGTTTCCTCCCACCATTCAAAACGCACCGAGGATGAAGGTTAATTGGGTGGCATGGACTCGTGGGCCAAAATGGCCTGTTACCATGCTGTATATCTAAATTTCTTTTTGTTTTAAAATAATTTTATTGAGTTTAACATATTAATGCTGCATACAAAGTCTACTAACAGAAAAAGCATGTCATATCATATACATATTACAAATTAATATAAATGTAATTCAAATCTATACATAAATAGTTGATTAAATATTATTTTTTTTAAATAATTCTGGATAGAAACTGTCTAAATTTAAAAACAATTATAATTTTATTTAAATTCAATAATTCAGTCCTGACACATCTATCTACATTGCTCCTTTGAGGTACAGAAGGAACAGCGTGCACTTCTGCCCAGTGCCCTGGGGTTAAAAAATTTTTATTTTATTTTTACAGATATACCACAGTAACAAACCCTTCTGGCCCATGTCATCTAAATACACCTGTGTGACCATTTAACTTACCCACCCCGTACTTCTTTGGAATGCAGAAGAAAACCAGAGCACCTGGAGGAAACCCACACTGTCACAGGGAGAACATACAAACTCCTTACAGACAGCGCCAGATTAAAACCTAGGTCACTGGCACTGTAATAGCATTGTGCTAACTGGGCTTCCCACTTCATAAATTGTTTTCCCATGGACTGCTTCCTACCCACCATTTGGAATTAAACAAAGGTTTACATTACAAGTCTGCTGTGCCTCTTCAATTAAAGTAATTTTACTTCAATTTTAACCTACTGAAAGATAGCCAGGACAAAACAGCAACAAAACGATAAAACAATTGAGATTCACTCAATTTCCAGTTAAACAGTAGTTCCCTCAAGAAAACCGGGCTTCCCAATGCTGCCTCTGTCCTGTGCAGGATATTCAATACCCAATGCAGTGCAGCAGTAGCAAATATCTCTACAAGTCCTTTCATGGCTAATTATTGACATTAAGAGGTAAACAGAGCAAGTATTGGCAGATATGCCCATAGTCTTTACCTGTCAGCTCAGATAATATCTGTTTGAATTGTGCAGTGCACAGTTTTTCTTTGATGCTGTCCAACCAACTGTCAACCATCGGGTAACTCAGGATTAAATGAGATCTGTCATTGCAATTTAAAGCATTGGAAAAGAAAATTTCACCCTACGGTCTGGAGAATGCACTGATTGAAAGAACATCTTGTTTTGCATGGCAGCTTTTCCAACCTGTCGCTAGCTCGTGCAATACTTGTTAAAGCCACTGCTTTTGGAGTTACTTAAATGAATACAGGAGCATCTGTCAGAAGTGACAGATGAAACGGCAGTCTAAAATAAGTCAGGGCTCCATTGTAAGGCCTTGACATATGAAACCCACCATTAAACTAATGCCTGGCCAACCAAAAAGCTTTATTTTGATAGGAAAGTGTGTTCTTGTATACATTAATACCATGTATGGATTCTTACAACAACAATCATATATACCTATATAAAATTACCATAATGAGCCATGAGATAGAAAAAGATACAAAAAGGATAGATAAATAAATATTCACAGTTGCAGTAAGTGCAAAAAAGGTAATGCATCAATACTGCAGACAGATCTTTTGGTGGTCCTGATGTAGTTTATGGTTTGCGCAGTTTATTTTGTGATAATTCTGAGGGTCTTTAAAGTGAAATGTGAACTCTGTTTCCCTTTCCACAGATGTTGCCTGCTCTGCCAAGTGTTTCCAGCATTTTCTCTTTGCTTTACTTTTTTGTAAAATTGAATAATTAAGTCCAAAGAATGGCATCCAAAAAAAATGGATGTGGAAAACTGCCAAATAGTCAAAACAAAACAAACAGGATCCTTAGTGCCCTCCAAGAAAAGAACCAACCTCTTCTGATGAAAAGATTCCAAATACGGCTCCAGAATGGCAACTGCAGACTGCAACAATTCTCTATTACCAACAACACTCAAAATGCAGGAAGTAGTGATTTAAAAATAGCTTTTATTTATCTCCAACATCCTTCAGCTTAGTTGGGAAAATAGATGACAATGAAGCTCTGAAACAGACTACCCTATTCAGAGACTCACGAGGCAGCATATAGTTAAAGAATGTTTTTTTTCCCTCAGTCATGGACTGGATGAACCAGTTGGGCAGAAAGGTGGCAGACAGAGTTCAATCCGGACAAGTGTGAAGTGATGCATTTTAGAAGGTCGAACTTGAAGGCAGAGTACAAGGTTAATGGCAGGAATCTTAACAGTATGAAAGAACAGAGGGATTTTGGGCTTCAAATCCATAGATCTCTCAAGGTTGCCACACCAGTTGATAGTTAAGAAGTCTTTTGATATCCTGGCCTTCATTAGTCATGGGATTGAATCCAAGAGTCACGAGGTAATGTTGCAGCTCTATAAAACTCTAAATAGACAACACTTGTAATATAGTGTTCAGTTATGACCACTTTATTACAGGAAGGATGTGGAAACTTTGTGGCAGGTTCAGAGGAGATTTAGCAGGATGTTGCCTGAATTGGAGAATGCGTCTTATGAAGCAAAATTAACAGAGTTGGGGATTTTCTCTTTTGGAGTGAAGAAGAATGAGAGGTGAATTAATAGAGGTCTACTAGATTATGAGGGGCATAGATAGGGTGGACAGCCAGCACCTTTTCTTTCCCAGGGCAACAGTAGAAAATACCAGAGAAAATCTGAACAAAGTAAGGAGCAAAAAATTGAGGGGAGATATCAGGGTTAAGGTTTATTTTACACTCATAGTGAAGTGGATGCCTGGAATGCTTTGCTAGGGAAAGTAGTGGAGGCTGGTTCAATGGGGATATTTAAAAGAAACTTAGATGGGTACACGGATTCAAGAAAAAATAGAGGATTATGGGAATGAGGTGGGGAAGGTTCCAATTGTTGAGTAAGTTTATATGGTCAGCATAATATCATGGGCCGAAGGGCCTGTATTGTTCTGTAATGTTCTAGGTTCTATAAAAGGATTTTATTGGACGTCAGATTGTTGAAAGCAAAGAAATGCAAATTAGTGCCAAGGCTACACAACAAGTAGAAATAAGGAACATTCCAGTTGACAGTGGAAAGGAGTGTATAACTTTTAAATAGCATGCAAATTATATATGAGGTAATCCCTTACCTTGATTATTGAGCATTTTGCCAAAGGGTCTAACCGTAATTGATGTTTGACCCAAAAGGTGTCTAGAACCCTAATATCCTGCATTTTTCAGGTCTGATCTCACACTTGCTGAATGTCCAAACCTTCATTGCACCTAAAGGTGTGTTTTGAAGGCAGACTCAATTTAAGGAATTTTAGACCTCAATCAAAATGATTGATTACTGGATTTCATAACTGAACGCAAATACCCCTTTTGTTTCAAATGTAAATGTGATTTAGACAGAAAACAGTCAAGTATGGAAAACATAATTGAGACAATGAGAACAGAAGATCCCACAGACCATGAATTTTGTTTTTTGAATTAGGTTACAACCCATGAGAATGACTCAAGATTAATACAACTTAGCTCTCTGCCTTTCATTTTCTACTGCCTATGCTCACGTCCACACCTGATGATAATGTCTGACTTTCTCGTTTTATTCATCATGTCTGTAGTTATCCACCAAGCAGAATTATCAACCACTGAACCATTTACAAATGACGTGGAGAGAAGTACAAAATACTGTACATTGCTAGGCATGCCAGGACAGAGTTCACCATGTGTAATAGTAGCCTCAGACAGATTTCTTTTCAACTATTAAAACTTTTAATGTGGCCACATTGAACAAGTGGGAGGTAACTGCTTTGACTATAAACAGGAAGCAACTATTTTTATGAAGAAATTTCTGTGGATGAGAGACTGAAACATTTTAATGAAAATTCACGAAATATAAACTGATGGTAATCATTACTTGAAATAATAATAAACTGATAACTACTTTGTACTTCAAATGAATTATTGGACTGTAATGTTCAGAAAATATTATATTGCACAAAATTTCCTTTAGTTTACCATAAAGCAGCCTCTACAGCTGCTCAGACCCCCGTTTGACTCATCGGCAACCCAAATCAACCTCTGATACGATCAGGAAGACTTCAGTGCCTGAGGCCCTTTGAGAACCCATCGTGCCCTCAGCTCCCTCTCAAATCCTCAATCCATATAACCATATAACCGTCTATGGCATGGAAACAGGCCATTTCGACCCTTCAAGTCCACGCCAAAAGAAATTAAGCAAATTTGATCTGCATTCTTCTGAGCCTTGAACCAGTCCATTAGAATTGCCTTTGCATTCTCTTTGCCATAGAATCCATTATCACTGTAGCTCGGCCTCTGTATTTTCTACCATCCTGTGCAGCCCAGGCGCCCACTGTGCCATGAACTTGACTTCTGCCTTTACAGAATTGACAGAAATGTTCCTCTATTAACTCAGCATGGGAGTTTATAAAATTCATTGGATCTGGAGCTGGGTGGGGGGAGTGGGAGGTTCTATTATTCGAGGAAACACAACAATATGGCTTTGCTGCCAAATTCCTCTCAACAACATCTTTGTGGCATAAAAAATATTGGATACAGGATTATGAACAGCTGAATGAATGATCATGAATCATTACAGATTACTTCATAACTGTTTTTCCATTGACACGTAGCCTGAGCACGTACAGTACAGAAATAATGTCCTCAGATTAAAATATGCTTTCAATATGTCACAAATATTTACTGATAATTAAAATTCTTTGGATGTGTATTGAACATAGTAGTAATTATTTTCCTCAAATCATAAACAATCACTTGTCAATCATCTCTGAATAAGATTTCAATGGAAGATGCATCCACACTCCTTTACCATGTGATGTCAACATATATGGTGCTGTCCTGGGATTTCCTATTTAAAGGCTTCGGAGTATCCTTGTGTTTTTTTTTCCCCAGCATAAGAGAACAGTAACTTTTTCTAGTTTACTGAATAAAAAAATTAAGTTTGAAATCTCCATGCAATCTATTGAATTGTCTCTAATTGTTTTGCATTCTCTACCCCTGATTTGTCTAATGAATATTTTTATGTTTTTTTATTTGCATCGTTTTGCTTCTGATTAAAAGCAGCTTTTCTAACTTGCTTTTGAATCATAACATTCATAAGCTTAAAGGAAAATGGGAACAGAAATAGCATATCAGCCCATCAAGTGTTCCCTACCATTTAATCATAGCTATGTGGTGACCCACTTACCATCAAGTTAACTGGATCCCAAAATGGCAGTCATGCTGTGGGAAATTGCAAGAATGTCTAATGAATAGGATGTCTGAAATTTTTCATGATCTCATACCGATTATGATCCTAATCTATATGTTCACAGTGAATCTGGTGTCAAACCAATCTGCTGCATCATTTCCAAGTTACTTACGTCAAAGTTTCTTACTGTAATGTGCACTTAACCTTGAATAGCTGCTGACAGACTGAATGATGGCACTGGAGCTGCACTTGGATTCCCTTTGGAGCATTTGCAATGTTGAGAATATTGTTGATTACACATTCATTGGTTTGGTCACATTGCAGTTTAGGGGCCTAAGGAAAGATAGGGAATGACTGACCATCAAGCACAGCAATAGTTGGAGGTCCCCGTGGCCATCTCCTGCAAATTAGAGAGTCTGCTCTGGACAGTTGGGTGAAGGTAGTTCATCTGGGGAAGGCAGAAGTCAAGTTCATGGCACAGTGGGTGCCTGGGCTGCATAGGATGGTAGAAAATACAGAGGCCGAGCTACAGTGATAGTGGATTCTATGGCAAAGAGAATGCAAAGGCAATTCTAATGGACTGGTTCAAGGGAACAAGGATTTGAGAGGGAGCTGAGGGCAAGATGGGTTCTCAAAGGACCTCAGGCACTGAAGGCTTCCTGATCGTATCAGAGGTTGATTTGGGTTGCCGATGAGTCAAACGGGGGTCTGAGCAGCTGTAGAGGCTGCTTTATCGTAGACTAAAGGAAATTTTGTGCAATGTTATATTTTCTGTTTTATTACATAACAATTAAAAAAACCTTGAACTTCTGTGCTGTAAATTGGACTCTCGATTGTATGTTGCCTCCAGGTTGCAAAAATCTCAGAGAGGCGACAGGGCCTTCTGAAAGGGGAAGTGGAACAGCCTGTTGTTATGGTGCCAATGATAGAGGTAAAAGGCATAATTTAGAGAGCTCGGATATCTATTAAAAAGTAAGACCTCAAAAATAATCACGGAATTACTAATAGAGACACATGCTGATCAGATTAGCAGTAGGAGAATAGTTGGGATGAAGACATGGCTTGAGCAGTGGTGTAGAAAGGAGGGCTTTCAATTCCTGAGGAATTGTAACCAGTTTTGGGGAAGGGGAACCAGTACCCGTGGAATGATCTATACCTGAGCAGGATTGGGATCAGTGTGCTTGATCCATTGTTTGCTGGTAGTTTTGGGGAGGTTTTAAACTAATATGACAGGGAGGGGTGTGGAAAATGCAGCAAGGCAGAGGGAAGCAATAGAGAAACAAAATTGTTTGAAATGAGTGAGAAGTAAATATCCAAGGATATCAGGTAATTCAGAAGATTGGGCAGGAAGGTAAACTGTCTAAATTAAGAATGAGTCAAAACACAGAAATGCTGCAAGAACTTAGCCAGTCTTGTAGTGTCCAATGGAGGCAAAAATATATTATGGACTTTTCATGCCTGAGCCCTTACTCAAAGTATGTTAAAAAAAAAATCAGGCATCCGACAGACATGGACAGTCTTATGTACTGCCAGACTACCCATAAATTAACACCTTATCTTCTGTCTAGGCACCCTCCACCTGGATGGCATTAACACAACCTTGGATTTCCATTACACACTACTCCCCATCCCATCTTTTTCCCCCTTTCTCTAGCTCTTTCTATCTCTCTCTCTCTTCCCTTTTCTCCTCTGTCTTTGTTCTTGGAGCCAAAATCAATTCTCACCTTTCCTCATCATATCCAATTAACACCTTTTGTTTATTGGTCTGTACTCCTTCCCCTTCCATTCTTACCCTTTCTTTCTCCAGCCTTTAATTTAGATGCCCATTTTTTCACATACCGAGATAGGTAATAGGTCTTTACCCCTTATGGATGCTATGAGCCCAGCTGAGTGCCTCCAGCATTTCTGTATTTTGACTACAATCACAGTGTCTGCAGGTTTTCATTTTTAAAATCTTCATTAAGGAAGAGATCAGGGCGATAATAATAGACAATACAAGATCAAAAGAATGAAATATTTAATCCATCAGGGCAGAATTAGAAATAGTAAGAGGATTTAAAAGAATTCAAGCAGCCACCCAATATTAAAAGGTGAAGAAGGTTCAATCCTGCTCCTGTTTCTCATGTTCTTATGAATAAACTTCTCCCAAGAGTAGAAATAATCTTCAGAATCATAAAGAAATTGCTCAATGATGACCTCCTGAACCTTGGGAACGAACAGTTTATTAGCAATACTTGTGTTTGTAAATGTTCAGAAGCTGAGCTCCAAGGCCCTATACTTAATATCTTACACTAACTTGTCCTTAGCATACAACAATAAAGGTTTGCATCAAGAACATGGAAAACCAGGTCCACATCTTAGGAAATCGTCCCTTGATGAGGCAGAGATCAACAGAAAAACTTTTGCTCAATTGAAGATTAAAATGATTGAAGACCAAGACCACAGACCAACTTTCCTCAAGAGACATGATCCACAGGGCAATGATTTCTGCTCTCTTCTATGGTTCTGAGACCTGGATTACTGACTGCTGGAACCTCAAGGTATTGGATGGATACAACCATTTTCTATACAAAAGCCTCCAAAATATCGCTATAAAAGGCAAAACACCATCAGAGTCCTCTCCCAGGCCAATATCTCCAGCTCCAAGTGCCTCCCTCATAGGCTGCATTAGGCTAGTAACCTGGTTCACATCTTCAATACCTTCCTAAATAGACATTGTATTCTGAGCTGGGTATTAAAAAGAGAAAGCGTCCATGCAAAATAAAACATTCCACCTTAATTTTACAAATTCCTTGTCCATAAGTGCTTAAGTTAGTCAGAGAACTGTGAGGAAGTTATTGAAGTCCTTGGGCTCATGCATGGAGAGCATACTAAAATCCCTCTCACATTCTAAGTGTCCTCACAACTATTGTCACCTGTAGAAGGATCTATAGTTTCCCCATTGATTCTATTAATCATTCAGTGTGCAAACAACTTGAATGGAAGAAAGTCAGCCTCAATCCCCAAAGACTGCAAAAGAACAAGAAATATTTTGAACAATTTAATTTCTCTTCATATGGTAGAGCTGGTCAGCAAGAGTCATCACCTGAAGAATCTGAACCTCACCAAATAATTGAAAATTGCACTCATTCTTAATTTTCCCCAGGCTGCAAAGAAAAACCAATGTTTATACTTTATAAATACCTTTGGTGGTTTAACTTCCTCTTTAAGCATGATTAACATTGAATGAAGTCTTGATACTCACAAATAAAGTATGTGCATTTCTTGTTTTCTCCCCACAACTAGACCATAGATCCCTCCCTCTTGATTAGTACCAGATTGACTTATCAATCATTCAAGTTAAAGTTTGCTGACCTCACACCCACAGTACAGCTGTCCTCATGGTTAAGCATCCCAACCACTAAAAAAAAGAAAAAGGTCAGAACTTTTCTCATTACAGAAAATCCTCTGATGTACCAAATTTTTAAAAAAAGTTATGAACCAACATTACCCTTTGCAAATTCATCCAAAAATTGGACACAGCAAAGGGAAATGTTGGTTCATAACTTTTTTTTTTAAATTTGGTAAATGGCAAAGGTCATGCTCATGTAGACTTGACAGCATAGGTAAGTAATTGGCCCAAAAATCAATTTTCAGACATACTAAACCTTTCAAAATACATTGTCACTTTAACAACCCAGAAACTAATATATTTTTACAAAACTTCTCCTTCATGACTGATCTTCTAAGATGTACCTAGCAGCAGGAGTCCATTCTTGAAAATTTATTTCATCCTTTTCACCCTTCTTTTTTTCTGAACACCTCATGAGGTTTTATAGCTTAGAGATATCCTAGGTCTTGAAAGGCATGATGCAAGAGTTTTTCTTCTTAAAGAATATAAATATCGGAACATTAGGTTGTGCAGATAAGGAAACCAACATTTAAAATATCATTCTAGCAGATTCACAGAAATGGTTTGTGCAAATTTGAATATTTTGTCATTAATCTATGTGACTGTAACTTTATACAAATGCATTTTCACCAACACCTTCGAAGGTTTAAAGTTAAACAATATCTTTGGCTTGGCTTCACGGACGAAGATTTATGGAGGGGGTAAAAGTCCACGTCAGCTGCAGGCTCGTTTGTGGCTGACAAGTCCGATCCGGGACAGGCAGACACGGTTGCAGCGGCTGCAGGGGAAAATTGGTGGGTTGGGGTTGGGTGTTGGGTTTTTCCTCCTTTGCCTTTTGTCAGTGAGGTGGGCTCTGCGGTCTTCTTCAAAGGAGGTTGCTGCCCGCCAAACTGTGAGGCGCCAAGATGCACGGTTTGAGGCGATATCAGCCCACTGGCGGTGGTCAATGTGGCAGGCACCAAGAGATTTCTTTAGGCAGTCCTTGTACCTTTTCTTTGGTGCACCTCTGTCACGGTGGCCAGTGGAGAGCTCGCCATATAACACGATCTTGGGAAGGCGATGGTCCTCCATTCTGGAGACGTGACCCATCCAGCGCAGCTGGATCTTCAGCAGCGTGGACTCGATGCTGTCGACCTCTGCCATCTCGAGTACTTCGACGTTAGGGATGAAAGCGCTCCAATGGATGTTGAGGATGGAGCGGAGACAACGCTGGTGGAAGTGTTCTAGGAGCCGTAGGTGATGCCGGTAGAGGACCCATGATTCGGAGCCGAACAGGAGTGTGGGTATGACAACGGCTCTGTATACGCCTATCTTTGTGAGGTTTTTCAGTTGGTTGTTTTTCCAGACTCTTTTGTGTAGTCTTCCAAAGGCGCTATTTGCCTTGGCGAGTCTGTTGTCTATCTCATTGTCGATCCTTGCATCTGATGAAATGGTGCAGCCGAGATAGGTAAACTGGTTGACCGATTTGAGTTTTGAGTGCCCGATGGAGATGTGGGGGGGCTGGTAGTCATGGTGGGGAGCTGGCTGATGGAGGACCTCAGTTTTCTTCAGGCTGACTTCCAGGCCAAACATTTTGGCAGTTTCCGCAAAGCAGGACGTCAAGCGCTGAAGAGCTGGCTCTGAATGGGCAACTAAAGTGGCATCATCTGCAAAGAGTAGTTCACGGACAAGTTTCTCTTCTGTCTTGGTGTGAGCTTGCAGGCGCCTCAGATTGAAGAGACTGCCATCTGTGCGGTACCGGATGTAAACAGCGTCTTCATTGTTGGGGTCTTTCATGGTTTGGTTCAGCATCATGCTGAAGAAGATTGAAAAGAGGGTTGGTGCGAGAACACAGCCTTGCTTCACGCCATTGTTAATGGAGAAGGGTTCAGAGAGCTCATTTCTGTATCTCCGCCGTATGGCAGTTAAAGGGAGTCGGAGAAAGGGGGAGACGGCGGCCCCAGCCTCGGTCGAGTGAGACAGGCGGAGGCCCCGGTCCGGGCAGGGAGTGGGAGGCGGCGGCCCCAGTCCGGGCACAGAGAGAGCAGCAGCGGCCCCGGTCCGGGCGAAGGGTAGGCGGCGGCGGCCCCGATCCGGGCAGGAGCAAAGGGGAGACGGCGGCCCCGGCCTTGGTCGAGTGAGGCAGGCGGAGGCCCCGGTCCGGGCAGAGAGTGGGAGGCGGCGGCCCCAGTCCGGGCACAGGGAGAGCAGCAGCGGCCCCGGCCCCGGTCCGGGCGAAGGGTAGGCGGCGGCGGCCCCGATCCGGGCAGGAGCAAGGGGGAGATGGCGGCCCCGGCCTCAGTCGAGTGAGGCAGGCGGAGGCCCCGATCCGGGCAGAGAGTGGGAGGCGGCGGCCCCAGTCCAGGCACAGGGTGAGCTGCGGCGGCCTCAGCCCCGGTCCGGGCAGTATGGACCGACCTAGGAGGGGAGGCAGGCCCCTCCAGCCCGGGTAAGAAACCTGCATAGGAAAAGGCCACTCCGATATAAAACCTACGACCCAAGGAAAGTTACAATATAACTAGAAAGCAAATATTTATCCTTTACAATATTTTATTCTAGAGAATGTTGCAACATTTTCTGGCTCGAGCTCAATGAAATGAAAAAATATAGTTGTTAGTGAAGCAGCAAGCACTCATATTTGTTCTCACTTACTAAAATAGAACAGAGTTTCACTGGAAACTGACACTCTACACATAAGTCATTCATGATTTTATAATGTACAGTATTTGGAAATACCTTTATGAAGGGATATGCTTGCTGTAGATTAATATAGGACAGGAAACAAGCAGGGTGATATTCTTTATAAAAGTCTGATTTAAAACATCTCATTTGATGAGAGTTCTAAAGAACACCAGTTTAAAATTCTGGCTGGCAGTTTATTGATCAGCTTTATTGTATCCAAGACCAAGGCATTTTGGGATATAAAATATGAGGAACTAAACATTTATTCATTGAGGGAAGACAGTAAAATGCAACAAATACAGGGTAAAATTATACTGATAGGAATAGGTGTGAAAATGATACGTGTCAACTTTGTTGCTGTACTTGAGCCCCAGGTATATGGATCAGTGAATACCTGGAGTAAGCCACATAAAACACCCTCAGATCATGGTGCACATAGTTCAGCAAAGATTTGTATGAAGAAGATTAAGGTTAGGATTTCCTTCAGATACACCCAAGCTTCATCATTCTGTTACATTATAGGTGTAGTTCAAATAAATGCAAGAAGCTTTGTTTTACTAGTCAAAGATGTACACATTTGAATGATTTCAAAATATATTGAGATGGACACTACCAAAGAAAAATAAGACAAGTTCATCAATATAACTAGATCTTTGAAGTTATATTTGCTGCTTGAGCCATTAAAGGAACTTTAAATTTTCACATTTATTTTTTTGATTTAGAAATACAGAATAGAACAACCATTCCAGCCCACAATCCCATTCCAGCCAAATACACCAGTGTGTCCAATTAACTTATTAAACCCACAAGTCTTTGGAATGAAGGAGGAAACCTATGCAGACATGGGAGAATATACAAACTCCTCACAGACAACGTTGGATTTGAACCCAAGTTGCTGGTACTGTGCAGCATTTTACTAACCACGAGTATGTGCATGTACTAACTATTAACTTCCATTATTTATGAATCCAGAAATTAATTTAAGGGTTAGTTTTTGCCACATTGTGCTGAATTTTTCGATAAAATACATTCAAAATTGGCCAAAGCAACAAAAAAATTATTAGGACATTTCATATGCTTTCATCACAAATCAGGTTTTTGTTTTGTGTCAGTAATATCTTGGTTAATAAGGGTGTCAAAAGATTATGGGAAAATTGTGGTTGAAAGGAAAGACACATTAGAGCAGACTCAATGGGCTGAATGGCCTAATTCTGTCCCCAAGTCTTATGATTTATAACAGTGGTTCTCAACCTTTTTTTTCCACTCACATACCACTTTAAGTCATCCCTATGGCATAAGGTATTCCTTAAGGTGGTATGTGGGTGGAAAGAAAAAGTTTGAAAACCACTGTTTTAATTGTATCAAACTGACTCGTTATGTGCATGGTTTCATAACTCCAAAAGAAATGGGCCAATGACAACTTTTCTCAAGCAAAATGGTTCAGCAACAATTGGATCTAGAGCAGTGGTTCTCAACCTTCCCTTTCCACTCACATACCACCTTAAGCAATTCCTTACTAATCACAGAGCACCAATGGCCAAGGGATTACTTAAGTGGTACGCAAGTGAAAAGAAAAAGGTTGGGAACTACTGATTTATAATTATTTCAAAATTATTAATTTTAACAAATGAACATATTTAAAATATTTTCTTTGAGTTAAACCCATATTCAGATACACTAATAATATTACATTAGATTAACACTCTCAAAATATGAATCACTATTCCTCAAAGAAAGAAAAAAAGTCTATTTTCAATTACAAGACCATTTCCCATGGTTAATGAAAGATTGTGTTTTCCAATAAAAGGTCAAAATTGGGAAAAAAAACAATCCTGAGCTCTTCAAAAATTGAGTGAAATTTGTACTTTTGATGATTGTAAGAAAATATGAATCATATAAAGCACATTTGTTATTGTGAGTCGTGCAGTAAGCATCTTGGCTCAAAGAGCTGAAGTCATCTTCTGTTTGCAGGAATGTACATATCAACTGGAGTTTATTTCATGCAATCACTCACTGAAAAACACTGAAGTAACCAAATAGAAACTTTCTGAAGAAATAAATCCAAGTCACAATTATCCTTGTCTTCAATTTTCTTTATCCAACTTTTCACGTTATGATGTTTTAATGCATCCAAATGGGTCTAATAAAATGGTATACTGACAACTATCGACTTCTATTTCCTGTCAAAAACCTACGCATCAAACCTGCACACAAATTCTTGTTATAATGCTTGATTCCTCAAAGCTCCACTCATGGAAGCATTCAGTTATCTGTCCTAAGCCATCATTTCATAATTTTAAACATTTTCATTACATCTCTCTATTTGCATCATTTTATTGAAAACAAAATCTTCCTTCATATTTTATTTGTTAATCCCAGTCAGCATCTATGTAAAGCTGCATCCAAAATGTGATATCCCATCCAAAACATCAATAATCTTCTCATGCTTTGCTTTTATTTATTTGTCTTGGCTTTTTATGCTCTGTATTTCTAATGGTAAAACAAAAAAAAACCACTCTTGCTATTCTTTAAATCTTTAATGAACCTTGATGCTCAAATCTTAAAACATTGAGCTATTCAAATGAGAAGCAAAATACATTAAATACCAACCACCACTTTTTAATTCATTACATTAATCACTTTACAGATTCATTTGTTCTTATAAGCTATTGATAATTCCTTGGCAGCTTATTCACAGTTATAGGTGGAGCTTTCCTAATAAAATGCAGCCCTCTCCTGTTGCTCTTTCATCTACCACTGCTACAGTTAATAGTGTTGTAAAGCAATTAAAGGGCCTGTCAGCTCTGTGGATAGTTAGAATGCACTTTGTCTCCTCCCCTTTCCAGAAACCTAAAAAATGTAATAAGTAAAATTTGTAATTAAATGTATCCAGTGAAGTATTGTGTTGATCTTAATTTGGGGCTGTAATTTATCTTATCAGTTCCTTCAAAAGTGAAAGAATTATCCCATCTTGCCAGGTGTCTCTGAAAACATTTAGGCAGGTAGTGATCACATAATATTTCAAAATGATTTTATATCCTCCACAATCATCCTCACTGCAAGGGCACCACAAGACTGAGTATTTAGTACTCTACTATACTCCCGATACACCATAAATTTGTGGATGGCACCTCCTGTGTAGGCAGCATCCCTAACAAAGTAAAGTATAAGAGAGAGAACGAGGGATATATAACTTGCTGGCAGGACAACTCCCTGTACCTACCTGTTTCAAACAGGCTCCATTTGTACTTGTACACAGGAAGAGTGTGGTAATCTGTCTAAATAACTATTGACCAGAAGCACTCACATCAACAATGATGAAGTACTTTGAAAGGCTGATGTTGAAGCATATTTACTCCTCTGAGTGGTGACATAGATCTGTTCCAATTCACCTACCAAAGAAACAAGTCTATGGCAGGTGCCATCTCACTGGCTCTACACAAACCCTTGGAACATCTGGACGGCAAAGATGCACACACCAGGATGATTTTTATGAGCTACAGTTCGGCATTCAACACCATCATCCCCTCAAATTGATCAGCAAACTCCAACACCTGGGACTTAACACCCCTCTGTGTAATTGGATTCTGGATATCCTCACCTCCAGACCACAATCAGTGAAGATTGGTAAGAATATCTCCTCCACCATCTCCATCAGTACCAAAGTACCACAGGGCTTTGTTCTTAGCTCCCTGCTCTTCTTACTTTACACCTACGACTATATTATACAACATAGCAGATAATATGGATAATGGTAGCCATGACAAGACCATGTAGATTAATTAAAACCAAACAAGCTGTACAACTCACAGATGATATGTAAATATTTTTCAATGCAGTGGATACAAGGAGGCCAGCACAATATAGCCCTGAATGAGAGGATGTAGCTGGAAGGAGACTGTCAGTGGTGTTTCATTGGCTCTCATGGAGAAACTTGACATGGAGAAACTGATTAAGGCAGTAATGCTGAGCCAAGTCCATCTCCATGACGCAAGAACCATTCTGCATGAGACATAAATATGAAAAGACATGTTCTAATTCCTCGCCAGTGATGCAGGAAATCAAGAACACTTTAACTGAGTGTTTCATACAAGACAAAAGAGACAAAGTGCAAGCTACAACCAATACTCAACATGTGAGAAACAAGCTGGACACTCAAAGTAATCAAACTTCTATCAGAGTGAAGATGTTTTTTTTCCGCCAAGCTATGAAGAAGTGGTGCGATGAAGTATCCACTCCTCATTTGTGGAAGTGAATGGTTACCTCTGCAGAGCAAGAAGAGCCATAAATTGACTGGGAATGAACAGAGAGATCACAGACACATTGCAGGAAGATAGTATCTGCAGATCTTGAGAGAAACAAAGTCAAATGAAGGATACACTTCACATACAAGTTCTAGGCAGGAAAAATGCATGTTTTTGGGTGGATAAATGTATTTAGTGGCAGTTGAGAGAGGGAGTACAGAAATCAACCACTTGTTGATTGTCTACTCTGGACAATTTCCCATTGCTGCATTCCCAGGAGCTCATCAGAAATAATGCCGCACAGTATAGCCCCAGGAGCTCATCAGAAATAATGCCCCACAGTATAGCCCCAGGAGCTCATCAGAAATAATGCCCCACAGTATAGTCCCAGGAGCTCATCAGAAATAATGCCCCGCAGTATAGCCCCAGGAGCTCATCAGAAATAATGCCCCACAATATAGCCCCAGGAGCTCATCAGAAATAATGCCCCACAGTATAGAGAAAAAGTTAATTTAATGATAGCAACATCCATTCGTTTTCCAAGATGTAGATGCAAAAGCAATCAGACTGGCAATTTGATTACTATCAACATCACCCCAATATCAACGACGACGAAGGAATTGTTAAGCCTAACAGTTAGTCATCTACTTGAGCATCGCGCTTTCCAAATATAGTAAAACGCCTGGTATCCAGATTCTTTGGGGATTGGTACATGTTGGATTTAAGTGAATTGCTGGTTGCTTGAGATTGTATGTTGCATGATTGGTGAACTGACTGGTAGGGACTTCAATTTTAAACTTTTGTACTTTTTTACCTATTTATTTTCCGCAGTTGTTTGCTGGTTGCTTGAGGCTGCCGTTGCTTAAATTCCGGATAACAGAGATTTTTACTGTACCCCAAACCAAGGAGTAATGAATGGCCTTGAGCTATAACTCATTGCTCAACAACAGAAAGTTGACAAGAGCCAAAATGCAAAACAAAAATATCCAAGAAGATAACTGAGATTCGGCAGAAAATGGCAGACACATGACTTCAAATTTTGTCATTATGGGACTAGAACACAATGATTTTGAAGCCCACAATTGGGCACACAACAGATCACAACCACAAACATAGGAAGTCATGAAGGTACAGGGCACGTTTCATGTTCAAATATAAACAGAGTTCATGTTTGTAAGACTACCATCATCTTTTGTGGTCAGAGGTCATTTTTTTAAGACCACCAATGAATTTTATATTCTGCTGAAATCAAAATATAGATGCGAGAGGATGTTTCACCATTCCTGCAGAGGGAAAACACCCCAAATTGGCAAATGAAGCTGAAGAACCACAATCAGTTTAAACTAGATTGGAAAGGATTCAGCTATCTCAAGTTATTTGGAATCATCGTTTTTTTTTCCCTCTGACATCAGACATTGTTGGCCGCCAGGGAAATAATGCAGCAGACCTGGCAGAGATACTTGCATCATTGTTAGGTTTCAGTGATGTGCGGGAAGACTGGATGGTAGGTAAGTTTGTGCCTGTATTTTTAAAAGGCTGCAAGAACAATCCTGGGAACTGTAGTCCAATGAGCTTAATGTTAGTCATGAATGAGTTACTGTAGGGATGAGATCTACACACATGTACATGCCAATGGACACAAAAATTGTTTATCTGAAATTAAACTCTTACTAATGGTTACTTTTAAAGCAATTTTTTTAGAACACGATACACTCACTTATTCATCTTTGTGGTCTAAACAAGAGGAGGCAGTAGTAAAGCAGCAGTAGAAGTGATAAGATCAAGGCAGGCACCAGAGGGTTTCTCATTATGGAGGAGGCCTTCCACCATGAGGAGCAAAGCACCAGGTGGCTCCAGTTCTCCAGGGTGCCAGAAATGGAGCTCTGTCCTCTTCCTCAAAGTATTATGGCTTAGATCACATTCACCACTGCTATGACTTGGCTATGAGCTCATAAACCTTAAGATTTTGTCAATACCCAGCAGGGGCCACCAGTTTACTGCAAAGGAAGAACTCGAGGTGATCACGGATATATTGGCTGCTGGTGCCAGAAATTAATTACATTGGAGGTTACAAGGTAGAAGGCGCAATGTGTAACTTTGTGAATACAGCTATTTTTTTCTCAAGGGCTGAGTTCTGGTTGTAAAGGGCAGCAACGATAAAGACAGCAGGGTGCTTACTGCAATCTTCCATTGAGATGGGGGAGTAGCTGGGAAGGGCAAAGTTAAAGATATGGCACACCTATTCCACAGAAGGAGCAGGGACAAGTTCAACTAGTCTGGTGAATACAACTATGCAAATGTATAATATTTCACAAACATTAATCAGAGAAAATAATAAAAGACTTCAGGAGACGTTTAATTTGTAAAAGGAACATCACAATCAAATGTTGATGAAATAACAGAGGAGGTTGATAATTGCAATGCAGTGGGATATTGTTTGCACTGACTGAATGGCAAAATAATCAAGTGCCACATAAAAGGCTGGTGAACAAAATTGACTTGAGTGAGTCATCATCAGTTTGAATAAAAACATTGTAAAGACAGAAAGCACCAAGCCTTAGTAAATGCTGGTTTGACAGATTGAAGGAGAGCAGATAAGTGGTGTTCCTCCAAGGGCCAGTGCAGACAAAGAAGACTGGTTCATGTGCATGGATATTTGAAGGTAGAGAGAGCAAAACACAGGGCACCTTGGAGACTTTGATATTGTGTAAGAAAGAAAAGTTATGCTGAACATCTATGAAGCTCTAGTCAGAAACAGAGCATTTGATCTAACTCTGCTCATCACACTTTAGAAAGAATAAGAAGATCCTCGAGAGGATGAAAATAAAAGGTTTAGGAAGTTCTAATTAACATTAGAGAAACTGGTATGAGGTTATTTTTGATAAGAGGCCTACAGAATCATAATCAGTTCCTTTTATCTGAAGGTACAGGACAAAGGGACACAATTTAAGGTTTTGTAGGAATGTAAGATGAAACTAATTTCAGATCCTATGGGAGTGGTACATATGAGATAGGCAATTGAGGTAGAGTATCTTGCAGGAATAGAGTGGGGGGATTCAACTGACGCGATTGCTCCACTGGCAGACGACATGAATCCATGAGCTAATTGACCTCCTTCAATGTCATGATGACTAAGTCACTATGTTCCTACTCATTAACACAATCTTATTTTAAAAATAAGCAAGTTCAATTTTAATTTATTTCATTTGTTTTTTTTAGGATCCAGTCACTTTTGAGAAAACCAGCATTTTTGCCCATTCTTACACGTCCTTGAGAGAGTGATGTGAGCCACTTCCTTGAACTGTAGGAGCACTGCAATGGTTATGCAACAAATGGTCATTTCAGAGGACAGCTAAAAGTAACTTTTATTGTTCTGGGTCTGGTGTTGTCCAGACTGGATAACTGAGAAATGACAGCTAACTCCCTCCATGATTTGCAACAACAATCCTGATAAGAACATAAGAATGTAAGAAATAGGAGCAGGAGTAGGCCATCTAGCACATCAAGCCTGCTCTGCCCTTCAATGAGATCATGGCTGCTCTACCACCTACCTTAATCTCTTAATTCACCTACTATGTAAAAAATTATCCAACCCTGTCTTAAATACATTTACCGAGGTAACCTTCACTGCTTCAATAGACAGCGAATTCCACAGATTCACCAGCCTCTGGGAAAAGCTATTCCCCCTCACCTCTAACCTATCCTAAAGCTTAACCCAATGTCCTCTAGTTCTAGTCTCTCCCACCAATGGGAACAACTTACCTACCTTGATCTTATCTATGCCTTTCATAATTTTATACGTTTCTAAAGATGCCCTCTCATTCTTCTAAATTCCAGCAAGTACAATCCCAGACAACTCAATTTCTCCTCATAGTCTAGCCCTCTCATCTCTGGAATCAACCTGGTTAACCTGCTCTGCACTGCCTCCAAAGCCAGTACATCATTCCTCAAGTAAGGTAACCAGAATTGCACACAGTTCTCCAGATGCAACCTCACCAGTACCTTGTACAGTTGCAGCATAACTTCCCAGCTCCCAATTTCAATCCCTCTAGCAATGAAGGCCAACATTCCAGTTGCCTTCTTGATAGCCTGCTGCACCTGCAAACCAATCTTTTGTGATTCACGCACAAGCACTCCCAAGTCCCTCTGCATGGCAGTTTGCTGCAATCATTTGCCATTTAAATAATAATGAGACCTTCTATTTTTCCTTCCAAAGTGGTTAACCTCACATTTAACAACATTGTACTCCATCTGCCAGACCCTTGCCCACTCACTTAACCTATCTATATCTCTGTGCAGACTCTCAAAATCCCATATCCTCTGTACAATTTTCTTTTCCACTCAATTTAGTGTCATCAGCAAGTTTAGATACACTATACTCTATCCCCTCTTCCAGATAGTTCATGCATATTGTAAACAGTTGTGGGCACAGTTCGGACCCCTTCGGCACACTGCTGACTACTGATTTCCATCCAGAAAAACACTCCTGTATTCCAACTCTCTACTTTCTATTGTTTAACAAATTCTCTATCCCGGCAAATACATCACACCCAACTCTATGTATCCTTATTTTATGTATGTATTTTATGTGGCACCTTATTGAAGAACGTCTTCTGGAAATCCAGGTAAATAGTGGCCTTTTTCTCCCCTCTATCTACTGTACTTGTTATATCCTCAAAGAACTCCAGTTAATTTGTCAAACAGGACCTGCCTTTGCTGAATCTATGTTGTGTCTGTCTGATGGATCAATTTTGCTTCGGATGCCTCGTTATTTATTCTTTACTGAAAGCCTTATCCCAACTACAAATGTTAAACTAACTGGCCTATAGTTTCCCACCTTTTGCCAACATCTTTTTTGAATAGTTCTGTGGCATTCACCTTCTTCCAATCTGCCAGGACCTGCCCAGAGAATTTTGGTAAATTATCACCAAAGCCTCGAGTATAACTTCAGCAATTTCTTTCAGTACCCTGGATGCATTCCATCAGGATCAGGGGACTTATCTATCTTTAGACCCTTAAATCTTCTCAGTACTACCTCTTCAGTGATTGCTATTACATCCAGGTGCTTGCCTCCTATCCAATCCAATAAGATCTGTCTATGGCATGGTAAATTTGTCCTGGTAGATGACCAAGGTAGATATTTTTTGTTTTTAAGGATAATTGAGTCTTTACCATTGCTGAGGCTACAACTGTCAACTCTGTAAGATATCTGTGACCTTTAAATTACACTGTCTGGTGCTAATATCCTGAAACCCAGTTATAACACCTGAACAGGATCACAGCAATTTGATTGATAACTTCAGACAGGATCCCAGCAACACACAATATATTTATACTTTAGCCAGATTTTTTCCTGAGCCAAGTCATGTCGACTATGAAGCAAAGGCACAAATGACTCCTGTCAATCATCAAATTCCAGGGCTGGGCAAGTTCAGTTCAAATTCTCTGTTTAACCACCACAAGAAGCAGCATGTTGAGACTTGAAAGAATAGAAATATTAGACTAAGATTCAGTCATTCAGAAGCTTGAACCTGTTCTTTTTTGCATTTAGATCATGAATAATCCCCATTATTTTATATTTTGTCATTCTTGTGCATAACTGAAATCTTTTGACTTTAGTCATTTAAATGTAATTGAAAAGGGATCAATTCTGTGCAACTGGGTTCCATTTCCCCTTAAGCGGGTGCGGTAGATGTTTATTGTGGGGGAGGGACATGGGGAGGTTGTCACATTGAAATGCAATTACTTTAATTTTAATTTGTTTTTCTGGATTTCATCACCAGGGAAAATAGTTTATCAACAGAAACACATTGTACTCTTTAATCACTTTAAATACTTCAATTAGAGTCTCAACCCTCTAAGCTCAAAGAAAAATAGACAAGGCTTTCAATATTTCCTCACCACTCAATTCTTTCCGCTTTGGAACCATACAAAGATTAGAAGAGTGGGCCATTTGGTTCCTTGGAGCTGCCTGCCATTAAAAAAGATCATGATTGATCCAAAAGTAAACTCTATTTACTTGGTTTTCCCCATTTCCTTGAATAGTTTAGATAATTTTTTTAAACTATCAATTTCAGATTTTAAAATAGCAATTGAGCAGTGTTAATTCATGTTTGCAATAGAGTTTAAACTACCTACCACTATCAAGGCAGATAAATATTTCATAACTTCATTTCTGAAATTCTTGCCTCTAACTGCTAACTCCAAGTCCTAAAATCACAGATGTTTGGAAATGACCCATCTATGTACTTAAATCTGTTTACCTTGAAACGTTTTAAGGTTCAATTAGATAATCTCTTAATAACCTTATTTTTTGGACATGATATTGTACTTTACATAATCTCTCCTCAACAAAATGTGTGGACACATATAAAATTCTGGATGATAGGATGCAGATCTGGAAGTTGGGCAGCAATTGCATGCTCCTTACACCATAACTTCAAGCTGTATCATATTGGGAGAGAAAGAGCTCATTGTGCCAGACTGAAATGCTATTTAGCCCCTTTCACACCCCCAAATAAAGTGGGTTGAACCAGACAATTTAGCAGGTCTGTAGTGGGTAATCTGGCAGTGTGAAAGGTCCCAACCAAGCACGGCGAGGATAAATCAACTGGGCTCAGATTTTTGGTTGGGGGTGGGAGGGTTGGGTGCAGGTAGTATCAGAGCCTGGCCAAGTTTATCAGTCTGTGGCAGTGTGAATGCTCAACCAGTTCTACCAGGTACCATTTGTGACATTAGTGCCAGCGTGTGTGCGTCAGTCTAGTAGTATTAGAAGTAATCTTGAGATGCTTTGAAACACAGGTACCCAATGACAGCTCCTCCGGTTGCCCTGTGAAATACAACTGCAAAGTAATTTAAAGCCTGTGCTTTAAAGCATCTTAAGATTACTTATAATACCTAATACAATGTAATGCTATGTAAATAGTTGTTATACTCTATTGCTTAAGGAATAATAACAAGCTGGTCTGTAGGTTTGTCCTAAGTTTGAACAGTCTGAAGCCTACTGCAGTAGATTTTCCCACAGTCTTTTATATATTGAGCACGTATGTGCTTTATTCTTGCCATGATTTCACTGCCCCGCGATCACGTAATACATCACTCGTGGCCTCAGCAATGGAGGTGCCCCCCCAACTTCAGATCCAAGAGAACCAGATGAAGCAGGTAAATCATGATCCAGTGTGAATGGCTTACCAGGTACTGCATGCCTGGTAAGTTTACCCACTTCCTAGGAGGGTTGGCAGTGTGAAAGAGGCTTAGACTGAAAACCTATTTGAAGGACTCTTCAAAACAAACATGACATAGATTGGCAGTATTGATCTTCAGTGAGTGCTGACTGAGTTTCACAAAATATACATCAAACTACACTATAAAATGAGATAATATGACAATATCAGTACAGCTATTAATCATTAATGTAGAGCACAAAGAGGCTGTGTTGGAATACAGACATGATTTACAGTCATTGTCCATTTCTACATTAACCCATTAACGAGAGACTGACCATCATGTTTGTACGTCAACTTGAGATTCAAAAGTAGTAAAGCTTACCAGAGGATCAATTACATTTTTTTTTAATTACTCACTTATTTTCAGTAAATACAATGAAAGGAATTCCTGAGAGGAAAATTAAAGTTTTCAATTTTCTGCCCACACTTTAGCTGTATTACATTTTCTGTTGCTGAACGCACATATTTAACAATTACAGTATAACATCAAGCCAGCACATCTTCAAAATGAATCCCATTAGAAAAGGAAGGAATTAACACAATTATAGAATTTGTTCATTAAAACAACTATAATTGTTAACAAAGCAGAAAGTATTTTTTCAACTTTGGAATTTTGGCATTTATAATTATTGCCTTAAATCACAAGTTCTTAGCTATGCTACCAATTTGCTACCTTATACTCGTGAAAGGAAATTAGATTCTGTCACTCTCTTGATTATAGTAAAGCTGCAGCTTTGCCTTTTTTTTCCAAACTAAAGCAAAAACATTTAATATTGTCTCCTTCATTTTCTCCTCTCCTCACCAAAAGAGTTTTCTCTCCATGAATTTACAATGACTGCACAAGAGGAAACCACTCTTTATTTTTTTACTGCTAATAAATAGCTTAATATACAACATGGGTCAATAACCAGGAAATCTTTATTTTTACAGAGGATTTGTAGGATTTGAGTCAGCAAAAGATGGGTCAGAGCAGCTGGATGTGGCAATGACTTCTTAATTGTCCTGTTTGTGTTATTTGCAACTTCAAACAGACCTGCCGTATTGATAGATTGCAAGACTGACAGCTGCAGGTGGTATTTCGCAGTTGGACCAAAGTCTAGACCAACAGGGATTGACTAATAATTTCAACAATAACAGAAAAGTAACTGTTGAACACGGCAAAAAGTTTGATCATTATTTTACAATTAAAAAAATCAAACTCACTAATACAGAATTCATTCTTTGGATAATTGTGTATATTTATGGTGAAACTAATTGCACATACAAAATATTTCATATACAAATCGGCTTCTTAGTTTTAGGAAATCAATTAAAGTTTAACACAGGCTGAGGAGAAAACAGACAGAAGTTTATTATGAGAGGCATTAAAAAGGAAGCAAGTCAGAATCCTTTTCTCAGGGTTAAGATTTCAAATATCAGAGAATATTGATTTAAGGTGAGGGAGAGAAATCCTGAAGGATATATATATAGGGCAAAGTTCATTTTTCTTGGTGCACACATAAAGTGATAGTTGTGGAAGCAGAAAAAAGTAGCATTCAAGAAGCTATTAGATAGATGGATATGAAGAGAATGGAGGGATATGAATCATCTACAGGCAGAAAAGATTTAGTTTAATTTGACATCATGTTCAGCGCAGATATTGTAGGCTGAAGGGCCTATTTCTGTGCTGCACTGTCCTATGTTCCATATAAAATCAGTCACTTTCAAAGGAAACGTGCAAATCATTCTGTAAGATCGCTGCCCAGTGAGAAAGAAAATCTACTTTAATGGGTTCAAATTTGAATTCATTGCATATTTTCTTTTGTAAACCTGTCTTGCGTAATCTTAGAACTGCCAAATTATTTCTTTCTCTCATTATCCCCTTATCCCTCAAAAATTTTAAAACCAAAATATTGTATAATTGAATAATTTCTTTCCAATTTACCTTGACTGGCTCATCATTGATGCTATTCCATGGCTGTTCTATCACCTGATTTATGACAAAAAAACACAATTGTGGAGAAAATATAAAGAATCTGTGTGTCTTGAGACATTTCATACAAACTCAGTGGTGCATGAGAAATCTAAAACCATCTCAGTAAATAAACAAACCCAAATTATTTGAAGAACCATTTCAGTTTTGCAAATTACACTGAAGTATATTGGCATAAACTTTATAGAAACAAAGACTGCAAAATGACTGGAATTTGCTGTTAGTACAACATGAAATCTGCAGCAATTTTATGGTGTCTATGCACATCTTGCTTATTGCAGGATCTTGGAAGTACAGGCAACGATTTCAAATATTCCACCATGATCAAAGCAAATCATTTGTGAAGATTAGAATTTCAAAGGCCAAAACTTTGTGAGTTTTTATTCCAAGGTGCATTTTAGTAGCAGAACTAAAATTCAAAAATTCATGAATGACTGAAGGCCAAGGCATCAGTTACTAACTACACTTACACAAAGAAAAAATGTTCTTTCTCCTACTGTGTCCATATAAGTCTGGGGTAGCAGCTTGGCCTTAGTTGGGGTCTTTGCCAGTAAGGAGGCAGTAAGTGGGTTGTAATATTTCAATTTAATCAGAATTTGGGGGTAGGTCTGTTCGAAGGTTGGGAAGAAGATGCTGGACCCAGCTGATCCAAGAGTGAACAATAATTGATAAGCTTTGCAACAACATGACCAGGGTTCTCTTGGCAACACTCATAAATGGTCCATGATACCAATGGAAACAATGAACTGGAGGAACTCTGCAACTCAGAGCTCATCCATGGGCAGAAATGGTCAATGTTCCAGGGCAGGATCCTTTGTCGCAACTCAATCATGACCCCATTACCTGCACACATATATGAAAACAGCCAGTCATTCATGAAATTTTGAATTTTAGTTCTGCTACTAAAATGCACCTTGGAATAAAAACTCACAAAGTTTTGGCCTTTGAAATTCTAATCTTCTCAAATGATTTGCTTTGATCATGGTGGAATATTTGAAATCGTTGCCTGTACTTCCAAGATCCTGCAATAAGCAAGATGTGCATGGACACCATAAAATTGCTGCAGATTTCATGTTGTACTAACAGCAAACTCCAGTCATTTTGCAGTCTTTGTTTCTATAAAGTTTATGCCAATATACTTCAGTGTAATTTGCAAAACTGAAATGGTTCTTCAAATAATGTTAAAATACCATTGTTCAAATTCTTACACTTAATTACACAGGATCCAAGTGAATTGTTAATGATGTATGAATCCATGATTTCTGCTCAGCATATTATATTGCTACCACTGCGAATCACAATAAAGTTTGTTTGTAATAGTTCAGATTCCATTTATTTGATGCTTTAATCATTGCTAAATATTATTAACTTTGTAAGCATTATAAAAATTAATTCCTGGTATGCTATACGAATTCATTACAATGATTGGTTGCTCAGTCACTTTGGTGACCTGGCAGCCAGTCAATTACAAAGTTGAATGGAGACTTGACAGTATCAAAATACAACGCTCTGAACATCACAGACATCCAAGACATTTCAGAAGCATCAAGATCAACAGCCAACATGGTTTCCACATCAAATGCAAATTGTTTGTCAAAGATTTAAAATAATATGGAATATTTTTAAAATGACAAACTTACTTTCCTAAATAATGATCTCTCTGCACAGATGCTGCCCAACCTGCTGATTACTTCCAACATTTTCTATTGTTTATCAACACCATGTAACGTGAAATGCACTGCCTAGCTATTGCATGTGCAAAAGCCAGATGAATAATGATTGGTATTTTGGGGTACCACATCCAGTTGGGGGTAGGGGGGCGGTGGGGGCAGGGGGGGGGGGGGGGAAGCAGGTATAAAGCAATTGGTATCAGTTGGTATTTGGGAACAACTGATATTTAACCCAGAAAATTGTCTCAAGTTACCTCAGAGATGTGTAATAAAAGTGGAAGTCAAACCAGAGGAAGTAATAGGTTGGTAAACAGAAGGATCCAACAAAGATACAAATTTAAATGAAAGCTATGTATACAAGGCTGATAAGGTGGCACACTTGTTTCTTCTAATAAAAGAGGTAAAATAATTGTCATATTTTCATTGTTAATATAAGCTCATATTGAAATGTATTCTCAGTCTAGATGCTTGTTTAATTGCATCATTGGGTTGCATTCAAAATAGTTCTTGAATGTTCATCCAGCTGAACTCAATCATATCTCTTAAAGATCTTCCTCAGCCCTTTTAATCAACCATAAGAGCAACTTTAATGACTAGCAGATGTTCCAGCTGTTGATCACCTGCACCCAACTCCACTGCCCAAAATACTAACCAGGAAGCAGTTTCTGCTTGACTTGCAAGTTGAATCTGGACAGCTTTAAAGTTAATGCTTAGGTCATTAAAGTGCACTTCTCTTAGACCACTAGGGAAATCAAGATCAATGATGGACATCTTGCAAACCAACTAGGAATGTACAGGAACACACAACAACCTTGTAATGAATAACCCAGCTGGGCATCCTTCTCCAGATCATAAAGGGAATCGTCCTTTAAACGTTCAGAAATGCATGAGTCTCATGCAAACAAAGCAAACGCAAAGCAGATTTCAGCAGGTACCACAACTAAAGTCAAAGAGACAAGGCCAAAATGTTTGAAAAGATTTTTTTTAAAGAGTATATGAAGAAACAGAGATCAATGGGAAGCTTGGGAAAAGAAGCCCAGACCACGAAACCAAAGTAAAAGATTCTGATGCTACTGATGAAGTAAAGGGAGGCCTTCTGTGACAGCCTGATGGAGGAGATTACAATAAAAGATGGAATTAAGCCATGGAGAGATTTGTAAATGGATTCAGAGATTTAAAAACCAATCTGCAACATGATGTGCTAAGTATTAGCCCACTCCATAGCATCAGTGTTTATTGCTTGAAATCAATGAAATAAAAGGCATGCTTTTAGATGTTGAGTTTGCAAAACTGCTGCAATAAGGTACAATTATAATTAATATTATTTATATAATGACTTTTCTTTACAGACAGATTGAATGATTGCTTTAATGAAATATTTATGGACACTTTTCAATGACTTCACATCATGCATAATAGAAAACCACTGAATTCAATATGGAGGCATTAGAGAATACAAAAGCTGGAATCCGGTGCTGAAGGAACTCAGTGGGTTGAGTAACTGCAGTGAAGAGGTCAATAAATTGTCAACGTTTTGGGTTGAAACTCTTCATCAAGACCTGAAAGGTTTCTAGGTATTGTTGGAATGTGGAGGGGAACCAGAATACCTGGAGAAAACTTCATGAGACAGGAGGTACAGACAAAGTCCTTACTGACAGTGGCAGGTTGGAATCTGGGTCAATGGCACTATAACAGCATTGCTCTAACCTTATGGCAACAGTTCCATTTTCCCCACCATTAATTCCTCCAGCAGATTGGGGTTTTTTTTAAGAACAATATTCTTTGGAGATCTGCACCATTTGGAAATTTCTGAGTGCATAAGAAAAAAAAAATCATTCCTCTTATCTTCCATCAAGATGATCAATAATTTGAAACAACGTTCTGAAAATTACTGAATAGTACCTACTGTATATGATGTGTTAGACAATCACTTGAGACAGAAGATGAGCAGAGATCAGTCTGTTTACATTTGACTCAAATCCAATTCCTTATCAAACATCAGGGGAAATATTAATTTATTGGGAGATTATACTTGGAACAGAGCCATATAAAACATCACCAGCTGCATACATCATCCCCACTGATACATGTATGGCTTATAGATTCAGCAAAGCCTACATTTAAATGGTCACAAGAAACAACGGAGTTCTCAAATGAAGCATTTTCTTTAAAAATCAGCCATCTGGGAAAATTTTCAGACAATTTTTTTTCATAAATTACATCAGGATCATTTTCACCGGAAATTTCTATTGCAGACTCGGCAAACAGTCTAAGCTTGGAAAGTGATTGCTAACTCATCCAACATCAATGGGCACCCATGCTACCTGAACCAGCCAGAGCACCAGTCGAAAAAAAAGATGGCTGTAATGATAACTAGAGAACACCAGGCTTCAACACATGGCAGTCATTTTGCAAGGAACCAGACAAAAAGAATTTATAAAATGTAACACCTCAAGTCTCCAGACATGAATGATGGTTACCATCAGAATATTTGCTTTGTTTACTTTTGAAAGGTTTACCTTGCTTTGCCATTAAGCAGGTTCCACTAAGATTGATGATGAATCAGGTTGTGAATCAGGCTGAGGAAAGTTGATCATGGGAAGGACAGGAGAGATCTTCAGGAAATATTTCCTTGTGGATAAAAATGGTACATATGCAGCAGATCGAGAAGTTTGGTGGAGGTTGGAAGAGGGTTTAAAGTGATGCTTCTGAAGAACATGTAGTTTTGACAGATGTCATTCCTTCACTGTCTAACTTCTTCAACATCAGAGATAACTTTACACACCCTTTCAGAACTGATCTTGCTTTCCTGGTTCCCAAGCTTTTAGTTCTCCAGGTCTCTTTTCAAGATTATTTCCTCTATTTTCTTAAAAAACTTAATAAAGCCAGTGCTATCTTTAATCTTGAGACATCCTGTCTCCTTCAACTTCTTAATGCACATACAAGTTGCAGAGCAAAACATCCAGAATCAATCTATGTTAAACAAAGCCATGTGTTAAAAAGTTTCTTTTCAGTGATCTGTCTACCATGGATCTAATAATAAGTGAAATAGTTCTGGAATGGAGATACAAAACAGACATTGAGGCAAGGTTGGGGATGGGGTTCTAGAACCAGCATCAAATCTATATGGGGTATATATGGTCACCAATGGACTAATGATGGACCAGAGGTTTATTGAGACTCTCCCCCTTTAACCAAAATATCAAAATTACACTTAAATCCATTTTCTCTCTTGAAGGAAAATTGGAGATTGTTCATTTTCACTTTTAATCAACCTCCTTAATGAAATAAGGCATTTGTAAACCAGCTTGAAAACTTCCTCAGGCACTTGACAGTTGTTGAATTTTAGATGCAAAGTGGAATTTCATTTGCTCATTTGTCAGTTTGTTAAAGGTGGCTACCCTTGTCTGTAGCAGCAGTCACCAAGAAGCAAAACTCTTAACATTTGGGATTCCGACAAAACACTAGTCAGGACAAGTCTGAGGAAGTATGGATTGGAGTGGGAGATCTGGGAAACATATTTAGGAGTAGGATTGATTTTCTTTCATGTGTTTTGAGAGAAAAAAAAACACTCGCACAGTAGGTTTTGTTTGAAAATTGAAAATATTTCAAGTGAAAATTCACCAGCAGAAAGTCTTGTTCAAAGTTAAGGAAATCACATACATTTCCCAGTTCAGCCAACCATTAAAGCCAGAAAGCTGTACTTCCATTTTATCTCCTTTAATCATTTGGTCCATAAAATAATGGCAGAGCTTAATACTTCCATATCAGCAGTTAGCACATTTATTAGTTTTTGCAGTCCTTTGGAAACATAAATATTGTGAAAAAAAATGTTTCAAACAATGGACTTTGTTTCATGCTTTAGTGTGGAGACTGTAAAATTAAATTGCACTTGTTTGTTTCTGGTCTGTTATTTTTCAGATCCAATAAAGCGGGTAATGTGATCTTCACATCGAGTATTGCGTATTCATCAATTCTATTTACTGAAGTCACGCAGAGTTTTCTTCTAATTAGTCCTTTATTTGTTGTCCTATAATGCCATGGTCTGTAATGAATTATGGCACTTTTAAGCATGCCAAGTCTACCTGTCCAAAGGAAATTACATTTGGTTTTATTTAACACATGAGTCATACCGAGGCACCTACTAGATCCTAATTACAGAAAATAGATTCTTCATCTTACATGGTGTTTGAAAGCCCTTGAAAAAATAGTTTCATGAATAAACTGTGGTCATGCAGTTTTATGTGAGTATATTATATAACCCCTTTTACAGCATTAGCAATGTTTTGAGTGAGTGGCATGTTGAGGAGACAGTGGGAGCAATATCCCTCTGTTGGTGAAAGGAAAATAGTGAAAAACCTCCAATTAACAACCTCATGGAGTGCTTATTTGTGTTTCCCAAGTAGGCATTATGGCTGTTCCTTACAAACATTTTGGAAGAGAATAACAGCTCAAGTTTTTGGTGCTGTTGGTTGAGAAAAATGTTAGCATAATACTGCAAGGGGATGTTTTCTTACCCAGAAGTCCGAAAGCTCATCCAATCAACAGCCTTATTTCAGTCTTACTGATATACTTTTTGTTTCAAAGAAAGTGTTAGGTACATTCATTATATTTTTTAAGCTGTCCATCTGTTTTCCAATTATTGTTCATCTTTTCCTACCAGTGTAATTCAAGCAGGCCAACTATTTTTTTTTAAAACAACACCAGTTCTTTGTACCTACACCAGGTTGTCCTGACAGCAAATACCAGCATTTCAACTTACCATAGCATGCAACACTGTGGAAACCTGAAGCAAACATTTCTATTTGTGTGCCTGTCACATGTGGTCATTGGAAAATGTCACAACTATAATATTGCTTGTCTTTTCCTTTTTGAATTATTTAATTCTATTTCTTTCCCGAAAACTACTGCCTTTTAGCATTTTATGTTGTCATTTCAGATGTCCACACCCTCAATATTTTGCTTTATTTTTCCTTCAATGGTCTGGGAACACTAAAGCTAATTAGCAATAAATGCCTCCTCAGCCCCTAACACAATTAAAAACAGAGACCAGGAATCAAATTAGAATAATTTCTGATTTATGCAGTTATGCACTCAAGCATTATATTGTTAAGACAGATTTAAATCAAATAAATGCAAACTGATGTACTAACATTGTTAACCCTTTCAAGTCCTTGTTTCAAAATTTGAAAAAGAAGAAATGAGAATGCTTTGCAAATAAAATAAGATATTGGAGTAGAAAGTTCCCCAGGAGATTCTCCTGATGATTCTCTGAAACATTAGCAAAAGATCAGCAAAAAAGGCCAGATAATTGGCAGCAGGGTGAAATTCAGGGAAGGTTGAGAGCACGCCTATTGAAGTTCTAATTTACATTAGCTATGGGTTTTATGTACTGATTTGTTCATTTAAAGTTGAGGTAGATCGGATGTAACAGCTGCTGGAGGATAAAGTCAAAAATGCTCTTGCTACATTAAAATGAAAAACTACAAAAGAAACATTAAGCAGATCCCACCCTACCATGATATTCAAGCACAGAATGTCCAAGTGTTACAAGCTTGGTGATCATTTTTCAGGAATTCATAAGACTGTCTGGTCCCAATAAAAGGCAAATGTTTTTGTTTGGGATCCAAGATCTGGATTGCATCTCTTTTCAATCAGTTCACTAGCAGAAGGTTATATTAGTTTGTGAAATGACCTAATTCAAAAATAATGGACTTGAAAAACTGGGATTAAATGACTTAATTTATTTTGGTGGAAGACTTGTAATGCCCATGCTATTAATGTACCTAAACTAGCACAAGGGATTGATAGAGGATCAGTCAAAAACCATTTGTAGGTCATCTCGAACTTCCAATTGATATCTAATAATTAATTTTATTGCGAAACTGGGTTTAGAAATTCTGCTATGAAGAACTTGATTCGTATTCTGGATATTGCCCCTTCCCCCAACCCCCCTCACACATGCAGCAGAACAAGCAACCAAGATTAAGTCAATATAAATGGAGAGGAAAATCATGGGCTGGGTGATCGTGGCAAGTCCAACAAAAAGACATATTTGTAATTTTATAAATTAAAAAAAACACTCTCTTCCTGGGCAGCAGGCTACCTTATTGGCATGTTTCATTAAAAATAAACAAAAATCCTTAATTATTAGAAACACGGAATCTTACATTTGGAGACAAGTTATTGAGTGATTTTATAAGAAATGTTGTCTAATTAGATACTAAAACAACTTCTTGACAGTTTTATTAGTATCTTAATTACTTAATGTCTATTGGCTAAGAAGGATGATCATTTCCACTGCTCAGAGAAGACCCAGGTGAGCTGTTACCTGTTCTCATTTCCACAAATGCCCTGGTGAAAAACCGAGAAGACACAAATACAATTTAGGCTGTTCACTATGTGATGCACCATTCCAGTTCTCTCTTGTCGTGTGCAGAATAAATACACGAGGTAATAGAAAATAAGAAGAAACTAGTGATTTAAATTTAGGGGCTCATAGATTGTTTTCCCTTCAATTAATTAGGTAATTTTATACTCGTGAGTAAAGTTAATTCAATCAGGACATGATCGACTATTCTAATCTACGTCAATCAAAATAGCTCCTATAAACCATGCGGCTTTGACATGTTATTGACAGGTGGTAGCCAAATTCCTCACTGGATGCCAGTGCTGTAATCTGCACCATCAATACGGAGGACAGAACAGGAGTGGGATTTAGAAATCACCAGGAATGACACACATGGCAATATTTAGAGTGAAGTTTATTTTTATTATCAGAATAGATCACTTTTGAAAACACAATGAGATATAGTCATTCCTTCAAATCCAAGCAGACTTAGCTGCAAAACCTGCTCACTCTGCTTCATTTATATAACCTTCCAGGACCATCTTGCAGAGTGAAGACAGCCACTTCCTCACTATAAATATTCTCTTTAATTTTCTCAATTGCTCCCGAAACATTAATTTCTACTGGCATGAGAAGATGATGACCATCCCTGACACGTCTTTCAACCCTCAACAGGCATTCCAAGACATGAACTCAAATCCCTCTCTTTATGTCTTTCCACTCTCATCTTTGAGACTTCTCCTGTTCCTAAGACTCAGCTGCTACTCTTAATGATCCCATTTTCATTCTAATTACTTTTATGCCTCTGTGCAAGCTACTGCTGTATCCCCTGTACCATATAAATTGTTTTCATCATGCCTCACTCAGAATTTTAACTTTGAACCATTTGTGCTTTGTATCCTCCCATTTTCAGCTCAGCTCTCCACCATCCTAAGTAAGGTGGTACAGTTCAGTTATTGGAGTGGTAGCCCAAAAGCTTGGATGAAGGACCCATCAATGCAAGTTCAGTGGCAACTATGGAATTTAAATTCAGTTAAATAATCTATAATTCAAACAAAGAAAATTAGATTGAGCGATAGTCACCATGAAACTCAGATTATCATTGAAGAAAAATAAATAATCAAATGATCAGATGTCCTGATGTTGTTTGGTCTATCCATGACACCAGAAATGCATCTTGTACCCTACATCGTTTCCAGCTTTAAATCTAGATATCACAAATTTGCTCAGATTATCCAGGAGCTAGTGTTAAAATGGGAACACAGGGCCTGTGCCAATCAAGTAAGTCTCAGCAGGTCAGACACCTTTATTTCATTTACTTCTCCTACTTCTGCTCTTTACACATCTTCCCCAAGCAGAACAAGGACAGAGTCCCTCTGCTCCTCACTTCCCAATCCATCAGTCTCTGTTTCCAACATATTATCTCTGACAGTTCTACCAATTTCAGAACTATCCAACCACCAGCCACATCTTCCTAACCCATCTTGATCTGTTTTTCCTCAGAAAAAGCCTCTCTGAGATTCCCTAACCCATTCTTCCCTTCCCCACTCACTCTTCCACTAAGGTGGTGGAAAACATTCCTCCACCTCTTCCCTCACCTTCACTGAAAGCAACAAGCAGACTTTCCAGGTGAGGCAGAAATTTGTATGCTCCAATCTAATTGACTGCTTTTGGTGTAACCTTTTCGAGACCAAATGCAAATTTAGAATGCAGTTCATCATTTAGAATTGGTGAGAGTTTTTCCAGAGCAAACAATTGTTTAATGTTGTAAAAATTATGAAGTTCTCCACAATGTAGTGGGACCAGTTTTCTACAGGGAATTATGAGAGCAGGACTTGGAATGAGAAAATTAGCATTTAAAAGGCCCAAAAAAAAGGTAGGCACTTGCTTAAATTTCTCCATTGGCTAATTAGCTAACAGCAATAAAGGGAAGGGAAACTTAAGAGGATTGTGTGACTTTGGTGAATGGGAGTGGGTGCAGAAGGTGGGGGGGGGAGGGGGGAAGGGGAGGGGAAAAGGGGTGGGGGAAGGGGGCATCTGGAGCTGGAGCAAGAAGGGGAGTGGAGCAGAGGACAACCTGAATTGAGATGAGCAAAGGACAACCCTGTCGACGAGACACAGGTAAGTGAAGTTTTTTTCTGTTTCATAATAGAGTGGGAATGGCAGCTAGGGCAGAGACAAGCTTCTCTTGTAGAATGTGGATTTCCAGGGAAGCCAACAGTATCCCTGATGATTTCATCTGTGAAAAGTGCATCCAACTGCAGCTCCTAACAAACAATGTAAGGAAATTGGAGCTGAAGATAGATGATCACTGAATTATTTGGGAAACTGAGGGATCCAAGACAGGAATTACAAGGATGCAATCACATCAAAGAGGAAGGAGACTGGGTGGTATTCAGGGTACTCCTGTGGCAATTCCCATAAATTACATGTATAGTGTTTTGGATACTGTTGAGAGGATGACCTACCAGGGACGAGACACAGTAATCAGGTCTCTTACCCTGTGGGTAAGAAAGAAAGGAAGGATAATAGGTGAGATGTAGTGATGGGTGATTTAATAGTGAGGGAAACAAATGAGACATTCTGTGGAAGAGATAGAGAATCCCAGATGGTATGTTGCCTCCCAGGTGACAGAGCCCGACATATCTTAGATTTAGTTCTCAGCATTCTCGAGAAGGAAGATGAGCAGCCATATGTTGTGGTCTATGTTAGAACCAATGACATGGGTAGGAAGGGTAATGAGGTCCTGCAAAGAGAATTCAGGGAGTTAGGTGTAAAAATGAAGGAAAGAACCTCTAGTGTTGTGACCTCAGGATTGCTACCCATACCACGTGTTAGTGAGGTTAGAAATAGGAGGATAATGCATGTGGCTAAAGAGAGAGTGCTGAAGAGAAGGCTTTAGATTTCTGGATCATTGGGCTCTCTTCTAGGGAAGGTGGGACCTGTACCAGCAGAATGGTTTTCATCTGAACTAGAGGAGGATTAAAATCTTTGTAGGAAGGTATGTTAGTGCTGCTCTAGGTGGTGTAAAACTAGATTTGCCAAGGGATGGGAACAAGAGTGCCAGAGCGGAGAGTTGAATGAAGAAGATGTTAAAACTGCATACAAGGACAGAAATCAAAGATATGTCCATGTTCTTGGGTGCATATATTTTAATGGAAGGAGTATTGTTGGAAAGGCAGATGATCTTAAAGCATGGATTGGCACATTGAATTAGAACTGTGGCCAATAGTAAAAGTCAGTTGAAGGAGGGCTGGACTGGCAGCTCAATTTACTGGGGTTCTGTTGTTTCACGTGCAATAGAGTGGGAGGGATGAAAGGGAGAGGAGTGTAATTGTTCATCAGGAAAATATCACAGCTGTGCTCATACAGGACATGCAGGAAGGCTTCTCCATTGAAACCCTATGGGTGGAGCTGAAGAAGGGAAAAATTATGACCACATTAATGGGGCTATATTGTAGACCACCCAATAGTCAGCAAGAATTGGAAGAGCAAATCTGCAGGGAGATAGCAGACAGCTGCAGGAAACAAAACCATGATAGGTGAATTTCACTTTCGACATATTGAATGGAACACCCATACTGCAAAAGGGTTGGATGGCTTAGCATTGGTCAAATGTGTTCAAGAAAATTTTATAAATGAATAATCAAAGTACCAATGCAATGTTCTATTTGGGAATGAGACAGGACAGGTGACAGATGTATGTGCAGGGAACATTTTAGGTCATAATGCCATTAGTTTTAAGATAATCATTGAGAAGGATAGGTCTGGTCCTCAGTTGGGATTCCAAATTGGAGAAAGGCCAATTTTGAGGAAATGAGAGAGGATCTAGAAAGCATGGATTGGGCTGATTTTTTTTTTTGGCAAGGATCTGTTCAGTATGAGGAAAAACCTCAAAGGTGAAATTTTGAGAATATAGTGTTTGTATGTTTTTCTAAGGATTACAAGAAAATTAACAGGCATAGGGAATGAAGTAAAACAGTCTTCAGACAATGTGGTTGAAGTGAAAACACAATGCTGGAAAAATTCAGCAGGTCAAACAGTGTACTTCATATAGCAGTAGTTTGCAAACTTTTTCTTTCACCTCACATACCACCTTAAGTAATCCCTATGCCATAGGTCCTCTGTGATTGGTAAGGATAAATTAAGGTGATATGTGAGTGGGCAAGAAAAGGTTGCGAACCTCTGCTCTGGACCCAATTGTTACTCGAGGATAATGTGTTGGATGCAGAGGCTGGTGGGGTAATAGGTAAGGATAAGACGAGTCCTGTGTTTGTTGTGCCTGGGGGCAGAGGGGCAAGGGCAGATGAGCGGGAAATTGAGGAGAGACAGATGAGGGCTAAGTTGATGGTGGAGGAGGGAAAACCATGTTTGTGGACGAAGGCGGACATTTCAGATAATCTGGACTGGAAGACCTCAGAGTGGGAACACGTGGCGAGATGAAAAATTATGAGAAGGGAACAGAATCATTGCAGGGGACAGGGTGTGAGGAAGTGTAGTTGAGGTAGTTGTGGGAATTAGTGGATTTGTAAAATATATCGGTGGAAAGCTTATCTCCTGAGATGGAGATGGAGAGACCAAGAAAGTGAGGAGTGTTGCCGGAGATTGACCAGGTGAATTTGAGTTTGGTGGAGGGGCGGGGGAGTTAGCAGTAAAGTAAATTAAATTGATGAGCTCATCATGGGTGTTTGAGGCAGCCCCGATGTAGTCATTAATATAGCAGCAGGAGAGGTGAGGGGCCTTGCCTGTGTAGCATTACAGCATGGAATGTTCAACAAAGCCCATGGCAGGTACCCATGGCTACTCCTTTGATTTGAAGGAATGGAGATGAGCCAAAGGAGAAGTTGAGTGTGAGAACAAGTTTTACAGGAAGAGGAGAGTGGTGGTAGAAGGTGACTGGTTGGGTATCTTATCAAGAAAGAAACAAAGTGCTTTGAGACCTTCTGTATGGGCAATGGAGGTGTAAAGAAATTGGACCCTCATAGTAAAAATGAGGCAGGCTAGTTCAGGAAATTTGAAGACATTGAAGAGATGGAGGGCATGTGAGCTATCGCAGATGTAGGTGGGAAGGGATTGGACCAGCGTGGGGGAGAGATAGAGTCATGTTGAGACGAAACTAGTTCAGTGGGGCAATATCAAGCAGAAACAATGAGTCTGCCCAGATCATTGGGTTTATGTATCTTGGGTAAAAGTTATAACTGGGCAGTGTGGGGATGAAAAACAATGATATTGGAAGCTATGGGAGAGAGGTGATGAGGTTGGAGACTTTGTTGGTGACTGTGGCTTGATATACTGTGGTTGTCACCATGGCTATACACCTCATAGTCGAGGATGATAGCCTTCGTTCCATTGATCCACAAAGCGAAGATGCCTGTGCCTGTATTTGTTTAACATTACAACGTTACACTCCATAAAGCACATGATACTTCACAAATCAATCAACTCTAATTCTAATGGCATGGAAACCATGACAATTGGAGCTGATGGATTTGTTGCTGCCTTTGTCCTCCTTCATAGCCATTGAGTTCAGATTAACTTTGTCCACCTGTTTCCCCCGTTGAGGTCTTGGATGGATTATTCTTTGTCAGGGACATCACCCTCGACCTTACCACCATGGATGACCCTACCAGGAACATAGTTCCAGATAGCATCACTCTTGGGATCTCAGGACCACTCAAACTTCTTCACCATGACAAGATGACAATACAAGGAAACGTATGCTGTGGTGGGATCCTGTGGAAAGGTTAAATAGGAGGAGGTGTCTGAGAGCTGTCGTCTGGTCTCAGTAAGGTAGAGATCAGTGTGCCAGACCACAACAGAGAAGGGAAGGTCATAGGGGATGGTAAAGACCAATCAGGGGTCAGAATGGGAGTTGGTGTAGTGGGAGGAGGTGGTTTAATGAGGTCAAAAGGTAGAGATGAAAGGGTAGAGAAGTCAGTGAACCTTAGTTTTTAATGGATATTAGGGAAGAAGAGAGATGTATAGCATAAATAGGAAAGGAGGTATTTGAGGAGATTTAAAAAATGAAGGAAAAAGCTTTAGAGGGAAATCGGGAGGGCTAAAAGAAGACATGAGGTTGCTTTGGCAGATAAGGTTTAGGAAATCTCAAGGGCTGATGTAGGTCATTTAAAGAGCAAAAAATAGTAGGGAGAAAATTGGACCTCTTGAAGACCAGAGTAGTCAGCAATGTATGGAGCCAGAAGAGATGGAGGAGACCTTATTTGTTTTGTTTTACATCTGATTTTACTCTGGAAACTGGTGCAGAGTTGGTGGAAGTGAGGCAAACAAGCAGTAAGTTCATTGAACCAATACTGATTAAAGAGGAAGAGGTGCTTGTTGTCTTGAAGAGAATAAAGAATCTCCAGGGCCTGACAAGATATTGCCTCAAACCTTGAGAGAGGCCAGTACTGAAATTTCATGGATCCTGGCAGATATATTTAAAATGACTTTAGTCACGGGTGAGGTGTTGGAGGATTGGAGGGTACCTTATATTGTTCTGTTGCTTAAAAAAGGCTCCAAAATTAAGACTGAAAATTATAAAGGCATGCTTTTAGATGCTGAGTTTGTAAAACTGCCTGATATCAGTAGCAGGTAAGTTATTGGAAGGTGTTCTGATCTATTGGATGTACAAGTATTTGGATAGTCAGGGACAAAGTCAACATGGCTTTGTGTGTGGTAGGTGGTGTTTAACAAATTTTAGTTTCTCGTGGAGGTTACTAGGAAAGTTGACAATGGAAAGTCTGTGAATGTTGTGTACATAGATTTTAGTAAGGTCTATGACAAGGCCCCACATGGGGAATTAATCAGGGTGGTTCAGTTTCCTGATATTCTTGGTGAGGTAATAAACTGGATTCAAAATTGGCTTCATGGGAGAAGAAAAAGAATGGTCCTGGCTGATTGGTTCTCAGATTGGAGCCCTGTACTACTGGTATGCCTCAAGGATTGGTGCTGACTCCAATGTTGTAAGTCATCTCTATCAATGATCTAGATCAGTGGTTTTCAAACTGCCTCCTAAACTCACATTCCACCTGAAGAAATCCCCATGCCATGAGAGCTCTGTGATGTAAGGGATTGATTAACGTGGTATGTGAGTAGAAAGAAAAAGATTTGAAAACCACTCTTTTAATTGTACCTAACTGACTCGTTATGTGCATGGTTTCATAACTCCAAAGGAAATGTGCCAATGACAATTTTTCTCAAGAAAAATATTTCAATAACAATTGGGGCAAGAGCTGTGATTCTCAACCTTCCCTTCTCACTCACATCCCACCTTAAGCAATCCCTTATTAATCATACAGCACTTATGCCATAGGGATTGCTTAAGGTGGAATGTGAGTTTAGGGGGTAGTTTGAAAACCACTGATATAGATAATAATGTGGTAAATTAGAACATCAAGTTTGGATATGACACAAAGATTGGAGGTGAAGTAGACAGCGAGGAAGGCTTTCGAGCTTTCAGATGAATCTGAATGACTGACTAGAAAATGGGCTCAAAATAGCAGATGGAATTTAATGTGAGATGTTGTATTTTGGAAGGACAAACCAAGGTAAGACATGCATGGTAAACAATAAGGAACCAAAGAGTGTGGGAGATCCCTGAAAGTGCTGTCACAGGTAGGTAGGATTGTAAAAGAGAGCTTTTGGCATATTAGCCTTCATAAATCAAAGTATCGAGTTTAGGAGTTGGGATGTTATAATAAAATGATACAAGACATTGATGAGACTAAATTTGGAGTATTGAATGCAGTTTTGGTCACCTACCCACAGAAAATATATCAATAAATTTGAAAGAGTGCAGAGAGGATTTACTAGGATGTCACTGAGACGTGAGGAAATGAATTATAGGGACAGCTTAAATAGGTTAGGACTTTATTCCCTGAAGCATAGAAGAATGAAGGGATATGTGATACAGGTATACAACATTTTGATGGATATAGATAGAGTAAATGCAACTAAGCTTTTTCCACTGAGGTTAGGTGAGATACAAACTAGGTTAAGGATGAAAACAGAAATGTTTAGGCAGAACAACACACAGAGAGTGGTGGGAGTATGAAATGAGCTGTCAGATGAAGTAGTGAATGGGGGCTCAATTTTAACATTTCAGAAAATTTGGACAGAGAGGAAGAGGTTTGGAGGGATAGCGAATGAGTGAAGGTCAGTGGAATTAGACAGAGGAATAGCTTGGCATAAACTAGAAGAGCCTGTTTTCTGTGCTGTACTGTTTTATGGTTCAATGCCAGAGAAATGGTATGATTTTGAAAATTGGCATTTCTGATGGTTGAAGTGTTGTCCATGAGCTCTGAAAATTACTTTTGCTCCTGTGGGACGTTTTGCTAGAAGTTTGCGGCAACATTACAACAAGAAAGGTTGAAAGAAGAATTGGGGCAACTGATACAATTTTATTTGACACCAGTCTTGGTTCTATTCCATGTTGCCAGTAAGAAGAAATTACCAGAGGAAAATGATTCAATTATATGCTCAAAGACTTGATGAAGAAATGAAACATTCCAGCAACTCCTTCCTGACAACATGGTCCATAACCTCTCAAAATGGAGAAGGGATATTTGGGATGAGATTAACTCAGAAGCTCTGTAATAAAAAGGGAGGAATGGACCACCTCACAAACTCCCCATCAGTCATCCCCTACCAATCTGTGGAAGAGACGGAGATTCACAGATTGGTTTCATTAGCTATATCATCATAAACCCAGAATGGTTAGAAGTCACTCCCATTCCAGAGGACTCTCCAAGAAGTAGAATAAAATACAAAAAAAAATTGGATCCTGACAAGGGCATTTGGGCAAGTTAACATTCATCAGAGATTTCCTTCAGTAGATGGATAGAGTTAAATAAAAGAAAACATTTTGTCTTGTTTTACAGTTGGACACTGAGGCTCAGCTCTACAACTTCTCATTTAACTATTTTTGGTTGCCCCATTGTGTGCTGCTTGCATAAAGGTTCTTTTAATTTGATTTTATGCATACTCCTAGAATGATCATCAGAATGTAAATCCAAACATACAAATCTCCTGATATGGAATATAAAGCATTACCCTGGTCTTCTCTACATCATAGAGACTGGGCGCAGATTGGGAGATCATTTCGCTGAGCACTTTCACTCTATCTGCTACAGTAACAGAGACCTCCCAGTAGCCAACTATTTCATTTCTGTGCCACACTCCCACACTCACATATTTATCCATGGTCTTATATACTATTCCACCAAGACCAACCGGAAATTGGAAGAACACCTGATTTTCTGTCTGGGCACTCTCCAACCAGATGGCATTAACATGGACTTTTCTGGTTTCTGCTAATCTACTCTCCTCTTCCCCTCCTCTTCCCAATTTTCCTCCCTGCTTTTCCTCTCCCTTCACCTAGCCATCCCTCCTCCACTTGATCACTGCTATCCCCTCCCTCCCTTTCCACCTATTACCTCCTGCCTTTGCAACCACACATCCCCCCTCTTACTCTTTTGTTCAGTCGCCTGCCGACGTTTTTCCATGCCTTGATGAAGGGCTCAAGTCCGAAACGTCGATTATATATTTTTACCTTTACTACTTAAAGGACACTGTTTGATTTGCTGAGTTTCTCCAGCATTGTGTGTTTTTAACAAAACAAAATAATTTTGTCACTATGAATTTAACACACCAGATGACTCCACAGATTATAGCTGAAATTGTTTGTACATACTAGGATAAATGCTCAAATCCAAATTCAGCATGCAAATGGAGTATATGTTGCAGCGTGTCCTGGCACTATTCCTAAACTATATTTTTTTCAATCCTGACACCCAATCAGATGGCTGGGATTGGTAAATTTATCAAAAAGCACTTAAGGCTGTTTTTAAAATTAATAATACTCTATTTAAAATGATTCCACATAAAGAAATTAGAGATTAAAACCTGTGCCATTAAATATTTAGATGTACATTACAGGTACATACAGGTCACTTAATGCAGTATTGTTGTGTTCAGAATGGGTTAGATGGGTTCAAAGAGAATCAAGGCTGGTCACATGTTATTAACAAACAGTGGTCTATATTTACACACCAGTGAATTCACAAAAAGGCACATACTCACACAGACTAACCCAGAATAATACACAAATAACTACACATAGAGTGCAAGTAAATCCCTGGGGCTGCATGTACAGCACCAACAATCGAGACCAGGGTTTGTATCACATGCTCTCTCTAAGGAGTTTGTACATTGTCCCCATGGATTCATGGGTTTTCCCGGGGACTCTGGTTTTCACCCACCATTCGAAACAAACCAGGGGTGTAGGTTAATTTGGTGTAAATTAAGTGACATGAACTCATGGGCTGAAATGGCCTGTTACTGTGCTGTATGTTTAAATTTTTTAAAATATATAAAAATTTAAACATTCTTAAATTCCGATTGGGAATGCAAGGGTCAAACACACAATACCCACCACCTCTCTCTATCTCTAATAAACAGTAACTTAATTACAACTAACACGTATATCAAATGAATCTGGTCTCCAGCATTGCCCACAGCTCAGGATCAAGACGGGCCTATCGTAGATGGCCTACAGAGCTGCCTGTGGCCTGCAGCCTGGAATTCAGTGATGGGCTCCATGCAGCAGCAAGGACAGAGAATGAGAGAAACTTGACATGCTGCTTTTTCAATCTAAGGCCTGTCCATGTAACCTGTAAGGACCAATTGTGTGTCAGCCTCACCTATGGGCAGACCTAACCCTTGAATGGCAGATGAGGTGACTTCCGACCAGGTTCCAGCCAGAGAGTTTACATGACACTCCACAATCCAACCAGGTTTCAAATGGAGAGGTTACATGACCCTCTATATCCACACTACATTCTCTTTTGTTCAGTATTCATACAGACCAAGCAATTCATTAGTGTCCATTGGAGAGATGTTAATTTTTCTGGAAGGGAGATGGTGGGGAGAGCATGGCAAGAGTTAAGAGTAGAGACTGGTGTATTAAGGATTTTCATTTAGAGAGTGGGAGAGAAGCCAGTGGATGGATGACTGAATTCAGGTGAGCATTGCAAACCTTTTGCAGTCATGGAGGTCAATACAGTTAGAGGAGAGTTGAACAGAAGGAGAGGGTAAGTAAAAAAATAAAACTGTATCTACCTGAGAGGAACAGGTCTCTTTTAAAATGCACAGGTAGAAAACAAGCAACACCAATAAAACAGGCTGGAATTTAAGCTGCTTCAGAATCATATGAACAAATTTACTAGCAAACACTCTGAAAGCTCAATGACATCATTGTATTTCTATCTGATGCTAATACTTGTAAAGCTATTTTGCAATGGATAATGAACAGTCAATTTTCTGTTGTGATCTGATTTGATCCAAAAACCATCATAAATGCAATCACATCTCCTGCTCCCAAATTTGATTGATTGCTCCAAGTTTACTTCAACTCACTTAAGCTCAGTAGGTTTAAATTTACTTAAGGTCACTTAAACTGCCTCATCCACCAACAACCTTCACTCCCCAAGTCTTCAATTGCAACTCCTTGAGACACTCGTCTTTGAATTTGGTCATTACCACACTTCTGGCGCTCACTGCTTCTCAGGTCAATTGATCAATTAACATCACCAATGAATTACTAAGTCACTGCAAGCATTATAAAAAAGAGAATTGGGTGTCATATTAAAATACCTGTAGTATTTTTGGTTTTCATACACAGTGTTGGAAAACAAACTGCCACTGAATCAAATTTCTTGGATTATGATTTATTTTTCAAATTAGATGATTCTGTTTTTTTCCCCACAGCTTGCATTCACAGTTGGTGAAAAGTAATAAAGTATCACAATTGTGTAAACGTATCTTTGATCCTATAGTGGTTTATTGTTAGAGTAGAACACTCCTGTTCGGCTCCGAATCATGGGTCCTTTACCGGCATCACCTACGGCTCCTAGAACGCTTCCACCAGCGTTGTCTCCACTCCATCCTCAACATTCATTGGAGCGACTTTATCTCCAACATCGAAGTACTCGAGATGGCAGAGGACGACAGCATCGAATCCACGCTGCTGAAAATCAAACTGCGCTGGGTAGGTCATGTCTCCAGAATGGAGGACCATCACTTCCCAAGATCATGTTATATGGCGAGCTCTCCACTGGCCACCGAGACAGAGGTGCACCAAAGAAGAGGTACAAGGACTGCCTAAAGAAAGCTCTTGGTGCATGCCACATTGACCATCGCCAGTGGGCTGATATCGCCTCAAACCGTGCATCTTGGCGCCTCACAGTTCGGCGGGCAGCAACCTCCTTTGAAGAAGACCGCAGAGCCCACCTCACTGTCAAAAGACAAAGAAGGAAAAACCCAACACCCAACCCCAACCAACCAATTTTCCCTTGCAACCGCTGCAACCGTGTCTGCCTGTCCCGCATTGGATTTGTCAGCCACAAACGAGCCTGCAGCTGACGTGAACATTAGCCCTCCATAAATCTTCATCCGCGAAGCCAAGCCAAAGAAAGAGAACAGGAAGGTACAAGAGCAATACAGCTGTTGAGGAAAAAAAAGATTCTTGAACCTGGAGGTGGTGGGCTTCAGGCACTGTACCTCCTGCCTGAAAGTGGCAGTGAGAAGAGATTCATGATCAAGGATCGTTTGTGATGTTGGCTGCTTTCTATGGACTTTTATTTATGTGAAGGTACTAGGCTTCTCAACAGCCATTCCACCAATAACAACAAGTGCATAAACCAGTGGCCTCCCCTTTCTGAAGGCCTCCTTGCTCTTTAGTTCCATTGAGAGGAAGATTTTTGCTTTAGAACCACATAACCAGATTTTTGATCTCCATCCTATTACTTATTATTAACCTTTATTTATCCATCAATGGAAGTGTTATCAGCAAAGTTATAGGTTGTGTTGGAAACATATCTGGCTGCATAATTATAGGTTCAGAGTAGGTAATAAGTATGGAGCCTCTATGTTGGCAGTCAGCAAGGAAAACGCAATTTTGCCAATCCACACTTGGTGGTAAACCACTGCCATGCCAGGATTGGCTGCTGCCAGCTGGACACACCTCCTGAGACCGATCCTACACATAACCCCTCTTTTCTCTTTACTTCGATCAATGAAGTTGATGGTTTGTTCCAGTCTTTAGTTAATAAAAGCCTGACAGTTTCACAACTTCAGCTTTTTGTGATTATTGAGGGTACATCACACTGATTTGATCTTCTGATGAGGAAATCAAAGATCCAGTTGCAAAGGGAGGAACAGAGTCTCAGATCCCTGAGTTTGATGATTGACATTGCCTCTATGATGATGTTAAAAACTGAGCTATAATCAATAAACAACAGTCTGATGTAGGTGCTGTTGTAGTCCAAGTGATCTAATGCAGAGAAGCAGGTCAATAAGATGTTATCCACTGTTAAATTGCTGTAACGATAGGCCAATTGAAATGGGTACAGGTCATTCCTGGAGCTATTTTCTTCCTAACCAATCTCTCACAGCACTTCATCATGATTAAAGTACATGCCACCGACCAGTAGTCATTGTGGCAGGTTATCTTCTGTACATGGGCACCAGTTGACCTTTTGAAGGCAATGTCACAGCGAGGGGTTGAAATATGCCTTCAAAACATCATCCAGTTGATCCATATGGGTTTTGAGGATATGGCCAAGTACACAGCCTGGATCCGACACTTTACAAGTGTTTCTCGTCAGTGATGGGAGCAGAAGGTTGCTGGGGGCTGTGGGGCACGCAAGGGTCCATCATTGTTTTCCCTTTTGAAGCGAATGTTGAAATAAGGTCGACTTGATTAGTTAAACTTGGGTCAACTGAGTGAATTATGTTATTTTTTTTGGCCCCATGTGATTGAAAATATCACCACAGGCAATTTATTTTTACATTTTGCACTAATTTTACAGTGTTATGGGGATTTTAAGAAGAGAGATAGACGTGATCAAATTTCAATGGCATGATTAGCATAGCAGTTAGCTCAGTGCTCTAATGACACCCGTGATCCTGGTTCGAATCCTGCGCTGTCTTTAAGGAGTTTGCACATTCTCCCCATGTCTGCATGGGTTTCTTCCAGGTGCTTTGATTTCCTCCCACTGTTCAAAATGTACCAGGGATGTAAGTCAATTGGGTGTAATTGGGCGGAAAGGGCTCGTGGCCGAATGGGTGTGTTATTGTGCAGTATGTCTAAATTTTAAAAAATGTAACATTTAAAATTTTAAATTGAAAAAAAAATTACAAGGTTTTCCCAAAAGATGTGCAGGTTTTATGCTATTACAATGCAAAACGTCTCTAAGGATGTGGTGGCTTGGATTAGATACTGAACCTGAATGAAATGCTGTCTGCTGTCTAACTCTTCTGCTAGGGTCATCCACAGGGGTATGGTCAAAGGCAAGGTACTGAAGAAATAGTGATCAAACTCTAAGCCCTCAACAGAATACCAAGTAGATAAAGAATGGTTCCTTCTCAATGGTCTTATGATGGATGAAGGCTGAAATGGAACATTATCTTAGGGAACCCTTGCTAGTGGATTCAGATTAATCTTTTACCTGGGATCCTGTGGTTTCCAGAGCAGTCACCCCTTGTCTTCCTTTGTAATCTGTAAAATAGCTGTAGTTGAAAAGGAATGTGAGAGACTAGAAGTGTTCATCAACATCTTTAACACATGCTTTCTTATCAGCTGCAAAGCACAGAATAGCCTTTTTGTTCTGCGAGCCTGAAGATTCCAGTACCTTAAGAACGTTGATAGTTAAAGGAAGGAAGTAACTACCAGCACTTTGTGAAATCTAATCCATGAAATGATTTGTGTATGGCTATGCACTGGAGCAATGGGATATTATACACTAGATAATTACCACTGAGGACTTTTGTCAGCATTGTGCCGACTGGAGGATTAGGTGAAAGAGAATGAAGGAAATCCCATATTTTCTTAGCAAGGATCAACTGATACTTGATATCTAGTCTTCCAAATGGCAATTTTAGTTTGTATGCTCTGAATCCCACCATTTAATATTTATAAAGCACAGCAATGTACAATTTAAATAGGTACTTACGAACATTGAACACCAAAGCTAAATAAAGCTCTAATCCCTGCATTCTGATGATCTCCAATGGCATGTTTATGGGTTAATATTTTTCAGTAATTTTTCAAGGCTTCATTTTCCCTTCCTGCAGCCTTTAAACTTATTTTTGAAATGTTCAGAATTAATCTGAGTCACTGGCACTATGAAGCATGTGATAGAAGCTACATTCTACATGCCATTCAACAGTCCTCTACCTTGTATCATTCATGTCTTAGAGAGAAAAAAATGAACAAGGAGAGAAACCAAGAATGTAATGAATTAGTTTATTTGTAGCTCAGATGTGTCACTTGTTCCTGTTGTGAGTTGACAACATCAAATCAGTTTCACAACTAAAATTTCTGTCTTGTATCCTTGTAATATTATGGGTTGCTACCCTTGCCTCACCATATCACCTACTTCAGTTCTTGTTATCTCCTGATTCAATTATCCTTGTGGAGAAAACGTAGATGCTCATGAACTTGGGGAAATTAATAATGATGCTTCGAAGAGAGACCACGTTATAGAAGAGAAAGTCCTGAGGTCTTAAAATACATAAAGGCATATATCGCCAGGGCCTGACGAAGTGTATCCAAAAGCCTTGAAGACTGTGAGAAGCATCCACATTTTGGGAAGTTGGATCACCTAGCTGTTCTTTTCATCCTGCATACAGGCTGAACTAGAGAGCATTGCACTAGGAGAGATGATGGAACTTCGATGGTCTAAGGTGGCAGAAAGAGGGTTAGTGAGTGTCCAGAATTGAAAGACTGGGCCATGTTCAAGGAGTTGGCGGCAGACCTAAATGAACATTCTACAGTTATTATTGACTTCATCAGGGAATGTGTGGATGACTGCGGAACTACTAAGACTATATGGGTGTACCCTTACCAGAAGTCATGGATGAACCAGGAGTTCCGCAACCTGTTGAGACCAAATCAGTGACATTCGGATCAGTTGATTCAGAAACATACAGGTCAACCAGGTAAATCTCCAGAAGATCAATATTAATGGTCCATAAAAGCTGGAGTCTCAAATGGATGCTCATCAGCTGGGGAAAGGCTTTAAACACTTGGATTTCCTACAAGGTGAAGCCAAGTAGCATCACTAATTTTGAAGCACTTCTTCTGAATAAGCCTGTGACAATGTAAAAGCAAGTAATATTCTGTATTCTCCATAATATGGCAAAGAAACAAGCACTAGCGTTGAACAAGACATGTGCAACACGGAAGAAATGGGGAAAAATGAGAGCAACCCAAATGAGAGATCACCAATACAATATATATGACAGCCAGAGGGAAAGGAGTAGTTGCACTCTCAGCATTTCCATTGGCTTGTTCAATATAGTAGTCTGATAAGTGACAAGAATCCAATGTGCATGAACAATCAATGTTACCAATCTCCACATTATCTCAATTCTCCCTTAGAAAACCATTAAAAGATATGCATATCAGTGACAGGTCGACAATGCAGATTGAATGGTTACAATAGAAGTATTTTATCAAACTTACAAATGTAAAAAAAAGTGATCATTTCATTTACAAACAAACTACTAAAGTAATTGTGTTATTTCCCAGAGAATATGACATTTATTTTCAGAACATGTTTGGGATTTATTTTATGTTCCTTTTAGGTTTATTAGAATGTAAATGTCAACTTTTGAATTTTTTTTAATATAAACAAATTTTGAAGACTGGTTATTGTGGTTAACTAAAAACAAAACTGATTAGAATTGTGGATTTCTTGACTAAGAAATTTAATTTTCCATAATTCCAGGATTAAATTTCCCAGGGTTCTTTTAACAGTTTAATATCTAAACATCTGAGTTTATATTTTTTTTCCATGTATTTTATCCACATCACATTAATCTACTTGAAGAGAATAGAATGGCAGTTCCTCTGTGGATCACCAATGGCATCAACAGGTTAAACAGCAGTTTGGGTTTAAGTTCAGCCGAGAATGACGGGATGGATGTCTTGTTGTCTGGAAGGATGTAATGTGAACTGAATTTGATTAGTCTCAAGCTTGACGCAAATAGATCTGGATCCATGTTCCCAATATATCTCCTATCATGGTGTTATGCTCCCTATCTTACTTAGAAAGACCGCAGGATGGAAATAGCAAACGGCCTGGTGTTAAAGGCCAGGCCTGTTGAGGCCTATTAATCAGCAGAGAAGGTGACTGCTGTGTACATTGCATTCATGCCAAGTAATAAAAAAAGGGAATTTAACTTCAGTTAGTCATCCATAAACCAACAGATCTAATTACAAGTTGAAGCAATCATGAAATTTAATGCCCATAATGCAGGTAAAAATTCCTTAGCCTCAAATGATAAAAACAGAATTTGTTTTTTTTTAAAAAGCAATGTTACCATGGAGATATTCCTTAGCTAAGTTGTATTTTTCAAGCCTGTCATGCCATGTCATTGGAGGTTTACATGCAGGATACATTCAGTGGACTGTCAGTCTGAACATTTTGGAAGCATTTTCTTTGCCTCACTATTCACATGACACTGGCCATGTCATCTGCCATGAGAGCTACTGACTTCACAGTGACTATATTTTAGAAGTGTTCAATGATTTTCAATGATGCTACACAAATGCAAATGCTTTCAGTCTTGTTTGATACCACCTTCCCTAAATAACTGTAACTTTACTGGAAGACATGCTGATAGAGTCCAAACAATTCACAATTTCAAATATGCATTTGATATCTTCAAAATAATTGGTCCAAATTTATAATGTGTCATTGTGACTTTTTTGTACTGTTTTCATTATCATTTTTCATTCCTTCAGTTAAGATTATCTATTATGATGTAACTATTTTCAGAGATTTGAAACCAAGCTTGCTGTCACACTCCCTACATTGCAACTTCGAATGTACTCCATTGTTTTCCAGACAGCAGTCATTTAAACCACATATAAAAATTAAATTGTGTCATATAATGAATTTGTTTACAAATGTTCTGAAAATTCAGAAATGCTCAAAAATACTAAAAAATAAATGAGTAGAATCAATAAAACATTTAACAGTTTAAAAAACTCAAAATATTAAATTGGAAAGAATGCTGAAGGTCTTGAGGGCTCGAGTTTTTGGGAGAGGTGGATATTCGCTGGAATGGAAGATGCTCAGCAGTGACCTTATCAAGGTTTACAAAATTATGAGGGACATAATGCTTGCAGTTTTTTTCTTGGAACTTGGGAGTGCTTGTGCATGAATTGAAAAGGGTAGTTTGCAGGTGCAACAGGTAATCAAGGAGGCAAAAGGAATGTTGCGTTCATTGCTTGAGGGATTGAATTTAAGTGCAGGGAGGTTCTGCTTCAACTCTACAGGGTACTGGTGAGGTTGCACCTGAAGTACTATACAGCACACAGTTTTGGTCTAAAGATATACTGGCTTTGGTTGTGGCGCAGAGGAGGTTTTCCAGGTAGATTCTGAGATTGAGCCAATGAAGAGAGACTGAGTCACCTAGAAAATAATACTTGCTGGAATTCAGAAGAATGAGAGTGATCTTGTAGAAACATGTAGAATTATGAAAGGGATAGGTAGTATAGTGGCATGGAAGTTGTTTCCACTGGTAGGTCAGTTTAGAACTCCGGGATATAGCCTCTAGATTCTGGGGAGTAGACTTAGGATAGAGATGAGGCGGAACTGCTTTTCTCAGAGAGTAGTGAATCTGTTGAATTCTACACCCCAGGTAGCAGTAAAGGCTTCTTCATTAAAGTATATTTAAGATATAGTTATAGGTTATGAGGAAAAGGCAAGAAGGTGGAGCTGAGTTTGCAGCCAGATCAGCCATGATGGAGCATGCTCGACGGAATAGTCATGATGGTGTATAGCACAGAAACAGGTGCTTCAGCCCATCATGAACATTTGCTTATGCTATACAACAATGGTTCTCAACCTTTATCTTTCCATTCACATACTACTTTAAGTAATCCCTATGCAATTGGGGCTTTGTGATTACTTAAAGTGGTATGTGAGTGGGAAGGGAAGGTCGAGAACCACTGCTCTAGACCCAATTGTTACTAAAATAATTTGCTTGAGAAAAATTGTCATTGGCACATTTCCTTTGGAGTTCCTTTGGAGTTATGAAGCCGTGCACATAACGAGTCAACTAGGTACAATGAAAATAGTGGCTTTCAAACTTTTTCTTTCCACCCACATATCACCTTAAGCACTCCCTTACAGAGCACCTATGGCATAGGGAATAATGAAAAGGGGTACATGAGCAGAAGGAAAAGTTGAGAACCATTGCTATACAACTCTTTGATTCTGGTCACATTTTTCATAGTATATTCATGCTGCAACTTGAAATTTTCACCAGAAACTCATAAAAATCCAGACTGCTAACAGTAACCTCACACTTGTTCTAAAACTACACCCGCCAAAACTATTAACCCTGACAGCAATTTCTTTTTTAAAAAGTCAACAAACTAGCAACATAGAGGGCAACCATCCCAGGTAGTGGGTTTGGCAAATTGAGCAATGTGGAAACTTGCAATTGCAAAGGCTCCCACAATGGTTAAAAAGTCTTAATTTAACAATATTTATATGGCAATTTTGGACAGTTCAATGAATGCCTCAAACAAAACTGACAGCAAATGATGGTTTTGTGCTGGAATATGAGGGTTAAGGGCATAAAATAACTTTAAGTCTCCTCATTCTCATTGCTGAATTCCCAAATAACTTTCAGTGGATGAAGGGCCTGTGACAAGTAGGCATAAAGCTATGATTAAATTTAAAGGACAGAGCAGAGAAAAAAACATTAAATAAGTGGTTGTCGAATTGCAGATTATTCTGCCAGAAACCACAACAGCATTTTATAATAAACTTCCTATGCAGATGAATAGGCAAATACAGTATAGTGATAGAGTAGGTGCATGTGACTAAAATTGCTAAATTGCAGTTCATGTGGATAAATATTGACATAAGCAGTACCATACATTTTGTTAGTGTCATAATTTCAACACAGTTATGCAATTCTAAGAAGCTAATCTTGAAAAAAAGTTTGTGGACTTTATTTTTTTTTATTTTAATGATACAGCATTGTAGAAAGCCTGTCAGTCCATTAATCCAGTGCCACTTACTTACACCCAGTTAACCTACCGTCGTGATACATTTCAAAATGTGGGAGGAAACCTGAGCTCCTAGAAAATACCCATGCATGTCATGGGGAGAAAATACAAACTTTTTTGAACTCTAATCGCTGGCACTGTAATAGCATTTTGCTGAACACTACACCAGGGTTTCCCAATTTTTTTCTTTCCATTCACAAACCACCTTGTAATTCCTGTGCCATAGGTGCTCTGTGATTAGTAAGAGATAACTTAAGGTGGTATGTGAGTGGGGAAAGAAGGTTGAGAATCACTGCTCTAGACCCAACTGTTACTGTCATATCTTCTTGAGAATAATTGTCACTGGCCCATTTCCTTTGGCGTTATAAAACCGTGCACATAAACAAGTCAATGAGGTACGATTAAAACAGTGGTTTTCAACCTTTTTCTTTCCACCACTTACCACTTTAATTGATCCCTTAATGATCACAGAGCACCAATGGCATAGGAATTACTTAATGTGATATGTAAGTGGAAAGAAAAGGTTTGGGAAACCTTGCACTAAGCTAACCATGTCACCCATGTATTTGAACCATTAGTGTTCCGAACTCTATAATGGAAGTAATCTGGAATGGTCAAACACTCGAATACCACAGATGTAAAAAAAAACACCACCTTCAAAAGCCAATGTGAATATACTCGTTTGGTGAAAAATCTAGCCCAATGTGTCCTTAAAGCCCTAAATTGAAGGCAAACATGATATTTTACCATTTTGTGCATAACAGTTAAATTATATTCAATGAAAAATATCTCCTGAAAAAGATCAAGTATAAAAGAAATGCATTTGACATCTATGTAAAATGTTTTTGAAAATTATGACTGCTATTTTGGACCACAGTATTCAATGTTCTGCTCAAGCAACTGCACACATTTATCACTGGGGCTTTGACCGTGCTACCTGAAGTTCAATAGCATATTCTAGGAACTGACAGTCAAGATATTGTAACAAAGAAAGCAAGCTTCAAACTCCTCTGTTTAAAAATAATGTGTTAGTTTGATCCAAAATTGCAATTTGCCTTTTAAAACCAGAAAGCTTAGAGATCTTTTGGGAATTTCAGATGAAGATAACCCTAGAGTCTACTTAGTCTCAGCTTTGCAGAATACCTATTGTTATCCATGATACTATCCAGCTACTTCCTAAATTAAATGATCTTATATTAAACATTCATGGCAATCAGTTCTAGCCGTTGATCCTAGTCTCCCAGGAAATATTTCCTGACATGTCTGTCATAACTAAGCTTTTGTCAATTTTAAACCTGTGCTGTTTATCCCATTACCCAACAGATCTTAAAATATAGTTTTATCATTATTTAATTTATACTGTTAGTAATCCTATATGTGTATGTTTTTCAGAATGTTATACACTTTTAAAAGATCCCTGAATAAATATCTTTTGATAGAAAACCTGAGGTAGTTCCTCTGGTGGCAGAGCTCTGGTTTACTGAATTATTCTTCAGTGACTTTGGCAGATTTGCTTATATGATTTATCCTCAAGTAAGCAATTAAAACTTTGCAAGAGGAGCGAAGCATAATTGTTCATGTGCAAATTGTTGTCCATTATCAATGTTCTATTTGTGCTAAATACATTTACCGAAACCCATTAATTGAAAAATCTGCATCAATGCCGATACTTATTAATATTTATTGTGTGATACTAAGCTCACCATCATCTAGTTTGATTGCTAATTCATAACAAAGGCAAATTGAACATTTTTAATTTATGAATTCCATCCAAGCACAGACAAGCCTAAACATGAGAAACCTGACAGCATAATAAACAAATACTATACAATGTTTCAGCGAGCAACTATAGTTACTGCAGTGAGGTCCATTGTGCGAATGCAATACAGCAGGAAGGTGAGTTGAATCAGAATACATATGCTTTCCATGCAAAGACAATGTTGTCCCATATGAAGCTACATCTATTCTGACTCCAGTTTCAGCACAAAATATTGTCAGAATCAGTATTTATTGCCAGGAGTCTATCACAAAATTTGCTGTTTTGTGGCAGTATCGCAATGCAAACATTTATATAAACTATATTACAAAATAAATAAAAATAGTGCAAGAAAAAGAAAAAAGACAAAGTTACGTAGTGTCATTGATTATTTAGAAATCTGATGGCAGAGGGGAAGAAGCTGTTCTTGTGCCGCTGAGTGCTTGTCATCAGGCTCCTGTACTTCGGTATGGTAGCAGAGTGAAGAGGGAATGGCCTTGGTGTTGGGGGTCCACGAGGATAGAGGCTGATTTCTTAACACACTGCTTATTGTAGATTTCCTCAATGGAGTGAAGACTGGTGTCTGTGATGTTGCAGGCCAAGTTAACAAACCTCTGGAGTGTTTTCTTGTTCTGAGTGTTGGGACTTCCATGCCATACAATGATGCAACCAACCAGAATGCTTTCCACAGTATATCTAATAGAAGTTTCCAAAGAGTCTTCAATGATATACCGAATTTCCTCAAACTCCTTAGAAAATATAGCCATTGACAAGTATACAAAAATATATATTTATTTGTCCAAGAATTCTAATTATTAGTTATATTCTATGAAACAAATGTCTACTTTTTGGGGGAATCATTAGTACCATCAAATCTACTCTCTGTTAATATTCACAAATTCTGATGTTTTAGTGAATTATCTTTAAACTATTCCCACCAAGACAGGGGTGGGGGTTAGAATTCTATCTCAATGAAGGTCTTTCCTAGCAGCCAATTTATAACTTTTTAAAGCTGATCATTCTGAATAATCTTCTCAATTGCACTGCATTTCACCCAAATTAGGTTCTCATTACTTAGACTTTTGCGTGTAACATGAGCTTCAAATCTAGTGCAGCAGGAAGAAGCAGCTTGCTCTGTCAGTACAAAGAAGAGATTGTGGAAAGCTGAATTCTGCAGCTCATCTGTTTTTCAAAGGTTAGTCAAAGATACCACAAAATAGTTTATTTGTGCATACTTCTGCCCATTGCCATAGGTTGATATATGTGGCCATCGTGATTTTAGGGTTAATTTGAACTTACAGCCATTGTTTCATTTGATTTTCTTTCAAATTCATTCCAGTTCAAATTCATATTCCAACAAGCTTCCATTTGTTCCTGAAAGGAACTGTGAATACGGATTCAATAAATAATTTGTGTGAATTAATGCCACGCACCTTTGTTAGTGAGAAACAATTGGAGTGGTCTTTGATGTTGTAACGATGGATCTGGTCTTGCACCAACTCACTGTGGTTTAATTCCTTTTCAGCAGAATGAAGTAAAGGTCATTTTTATGAGATAAAAGCTGACATTTCAAACCATTTTTGAAGGTTAATGTCAGTTTATGCATGATTTGTTTTACATTTTGTAACAATTCACAGAATATTTTGTTGGATAATAAAATGCTTTTTTTTTTATTTTTTGCCTTCTCAATGAGTTTCCAAGTTTTCCAGTTAGTAAGGGCTTAAAAGAACCCAAATATAAAGAGTAAGTGTTTCCACCCACAAGTGGGAACATTAGCACTTAAAAACCACTTGAATTACAGGGAGCAAAATTGGCTCTCATTTCCACTCCTCCCCACTAATCCAGCAACACCTACTGAAATTCGTGTACAAAGATATCCATGTGAAATAGTTTCTCTCAAAAAAACTCTAAAGATTCACACAAATAATGGCTGCGTGGATTGGGCCCTTCATAGAACAGAAACTTTAGGAGACAATAGAAAAATAATGAAATAAAAAGATTATTTGAACAATCTTTCTGACTTCTAAATCAGTTCACCAATACAAAGAGGAGAATAAACTATCTGCTAGAGGAATTCAGTGGATCACCGAGCAACTGTGAAGGCAGAGATATAATCGATATTTCAGGTCAAGACCCTGAATTTGAACAGAATGTAGAGGGGAGACAACCAGAGACATCCAGTCTCTGGTGGAGGGGAGGGGTGAGGCAGGATCTGGCAGGAAAAAGGTGAAATCAGATGAAGGACAGGGGGAGGGGAATAATAGACAGGTGGAGCCAAATGGGGAGAGTGAAGGGAAGACGATTGGAACAGGGACTGGGGGATTTTAAGTGGAGGTAACGCTGGGCTACACATTCTGGAATCCAATAAGTAAGGAACCAGGTAAGGGAAGGATGATGGGCAGTTAAAACTAGTGGGGAAGGGGAGAGGAGACCCAAAGCATTGTGTGAGGTTGAGGGGGGAGTAAGCCAACTGGAGGTGGAGATGGAGGCGAAGGAAACTGGGTATCAGGAGCCTGGTGTGGGGGGTGGTTGGGAGATTGATGTAAAGAGGAGTAAGAGAACCTGGGTGAACCAGAAGGAGAGAGAAAAGGACACAGAAGGTATCGGTTACCTGAAATTGGACCATTACTTTTGAGACAAATTATGAAGTATTGCTCTTCTGGTTTGTGATTGGTCTCACCCTGACAGAGGAGAAGGGTGAGGACAGACAGGACATTGTGGGAGTGGGAAGGAAATTAGAAATGGCATGCAACCAGGAGCTCAAGCACAGATGCTTGGGAAAGCAGTTACTTAATCTGTGCTTGGTCTTGTCAATATAGAGGAGCAAATAATACTGAAGGCAGGGGTGCAGGAGGTTCATGTGAACTTCTGTCACATCTGGAAAGGCTGTTTACATCCCTCATTTGAGGGAAGTTTGTAGGGATAGGTATAACATCTCTTTTGATTGCTGGGGAAAGTGCCAGGGGCCGAAGAAGAATGAGTGAACCTGGGAGTCATGGAGAGAGTGGTCACTGCAGAAAGCAGTGGAAGAGGAAGAGGAAGATGTTTCTGCCACATAGCAGCTGGCAGAAATGTTGAAGAATGACATGCAGGATGTGAAGGCTTGAAGGGTAAAAGATAAAGAGTGAGGAAGTTGACCACTGTACTCTCTGGAGGTGAGAGACTGAGTGTGAGAATAAGTGTGGGAAATAGAGGAGATGAAGGTGACAGCTCCACCAACCTCAGTGGAGCGGAAGCCAATTTGCAGGGAAAAGAATGACATTTCAGATGTTCTGGAGTACAGATACAATTTGAGAACAGATACAACAAAGATGGATAAACTAGGAGAAAGGATGTTGTCCTTACAAGGGAAAGGATTTGTAGAGGAGGGGCAGTCTAGCCAGTTGAGAGAATCAGTGAGTTTATATTGTGATATTGTGTTTCCTGAGATGAAGATGGAGAGGCCCAGAAAAGGGAGAGAAATGTCAGAAATATTTCAAAAAAATTTGGGGCAGAAGTTAGTACAAGTCAATAATATTGAAGAGTTCAACTAAAGTGCAGGAGGCATCAGCAATGCAGTGACCAATGCAACAGAGAAAGAGTAGTGCCAGCATAGGTTTGGAACAAGGTCTGTACCACGTAGACAACGAGAGGGCGGGTGGAATAAGGACCCTGTGTTTCCTATCATCTTGTTCTTGGTTCCACTTGTCCATCGTCCTCTCTTATCTTGTTCCATTTATCATCTTCCTTACTTTTCAGATTCCAGAATGTGCAACTGTTCATTGCTTCCACATCTCCTTTCAATCTCCACCATTCACCCCACCCCAATCCAGCTCCATCTACTCATCAACTTCCTCCTCAGCTGATTCCATCTATCATTTACCAGCTCCTGTCTCACCCCTCCTCTTTATACGGGCTATCTCCCCTCTTCACTCTTAGTGCTGATGCAGACTCTTGGCCCAAAATATCGACCATTGCTCTTCCTCCACAGATGCTCACTGACCCATTGAGTTCTTCCAGCAGTTTGTTTTTGCTCCAGGTGTCAGCATTTGCAGTATCATGTAACATCATCAATACAAAGATTTTATTCTTCTCAATTTGATGTCATTTTTTTTAAAAATTGAGCATTTTTTCTGTTCCTTATAATGCCAACTGCTGCAAAAAGGCAATAGTTCCTATTCTAACAATGCAAAGTAATTGATGATGGATTTGATATGAATCTGCCTGTTAAATTCACCTCTTCATTTACTTCATGAAAGTACTTTTCTAATGTGTAAGAATAAAATACTGCATGAAAGAAGTGAGACTAAGAAAGACTTAGCATAATTACCAACACAGAGGAAATAGAGCCAACTATTGTTTCAAAACATGAAATAGCACTGTTTCATGATTTTCCTGAGCTAAAATGATCAGCAGATCCTTTACATCTAGTTAATGTCACAAATTGTCACACTGATTCCTTGATTTAAATTTTGATTTGAAGAAAAAGATGGGATAATTACCAAAATAAAGCATACAGATGATATATAATACAAGGTGTGGTTACAAACATCTGCTTTGTTTTTTTTTTCTTTTGTGGACAGTAACAAGCATTAAAGTTTCCTTTTTATAATCTATTCCATGGACTTCAGTCCATGACTTCAGTCATCTGATATTAATAGATTGTACTTGAGCTAGATCAAAAGTACACGCCCATTGATATTTATTTCAGTTCCATTCTTTGCGCACTGACTGAGCTCCTCATTCTAAGCTCCAGACTTGTAACGTTTTTAAATTAGAACATGTTTAAGCAAACCACTGGTGCAAATAAGCTAAAATTAATTCAAATTAAAGATAGCATATTATTTCACACAGTTGCTCAGAAATAAAATTGAAAGTTGCTTAATTTAAAATTACATTATAAATATAATCTGCATCCAATATTCATAGTTCTTGGCATTTAGGATGTGTTTTTGTTGCAAAATGTCAGGAATATTTACTGCTGTATCTTTGGACACAGATCATCAGAACTCAGTGAAGTTCAGTCTCCTTCAAGTAAACTATTTTGATGGCCATCAACAATTCTTTAAAGCAAATTTCATATGGAATCTGATCGTCATTCACATACGTTGAGGTACTTTAATTCTCAGAAAAAAAAGGTTTGGGATGCTATTTTATAATCTTTGTTTCCATCTATAAGATATTGGTTGTTTTATCAAAGAGAGACTTACTTGAGTTAATTAAGTTTAAAGTCAATTTTCAAACAAAAAATTCTTACCAGACTCAAATTTTATTTTTTATTGACTTTTGCCAAGAAATTACCAGTCTTATTTTCCTGCTGGCAATCAATTTATTTTGATTTTCGCACATGTAATACTATCATATGTTCACAATTATTCCACATTGCTTATCAAAAACTCGATGACATCTGAACCATTTGCTTCTATTAGTAACAAAAATATAAATGCAAAAAACAACTCGTGTCCAAGTTAATCTGTGCTAAATTGCAGTATCTCTTTAAAATAGCATAGGAATATAATTATCAATCACATGTTGAAAGATTGCATGTCAACACACAGAACTTTGATAAGTGGGTCATGCTGAACAGAGTAACATTTTTTTTTGCTTCTCCCAGGGGCCACAGCTCATTTAAGTAAAAGCCTTGTTTTCTTTTCACCTCACGTAGCATAAATATTTTTTATATTTTTGTGTAGTCGGTAGGAGGAAAGTACAGAAGAAACCAAAACTTGACTGCTTCACAGGGAAAGAGGTCCATAATTTTTGAGCAGAATCCTAAGGGGACATTAGCCAAAAACAGGTTGAGAATGGCTGGTCTGGAATGATGTGGAGCCACTTGGAACAGCATGGTGAAGAAGGAAGTAACATATAAAATAATCTGACACATCAGATCCACAACACGCCACTCCGTTGACCATTGAACTACTTGTTTTTATTTTGACATGATTCCTTTATCTTTGGAAAATAAATATTACAAAAATTCTGAAAATTGTTTTTCAAAATAAAAATGGAATATTGCTCATCTCTCAGCGTGGTAATCTCACTTGAGTCTCTGGAAAAAGGAGAACAAATAAATTCTTAGAGATGATAGCATGAGCTTTCTGGAGGTTGGGGAGGGATAACAAATCTGATGTCCATTTCCTTGTGAATAAAAATGCCATTGATACTGAATCTCTTGCACTTAACTTGACTTTTTTTGGCTTTAATTATAAGCAGGAAGAATTTTGTTCCCTCAGGTCTCGTGAAACTGTTTGTTTCAGCTCTGATGTTTCTCACATGGTAATACTGTTTTTTTTTTGCTGTGCTGTGTGTAGGATTTAACAAATAAAGACCAGAGAGGCAGGAGAAATTAGTTGATCTCTCAAACTCAGTTGCGGGCACAAGGAGACTAAAAGGGAGAATTGTGGTTTCTGCAGTGCTATTACAGAACCAGTACCGGGGTTCAAATCCAGCATTGTCTGTAAGGAGTTTGTACGTTCTCCCTCTATCTGCGTGGGTTTCCACTGGGTGCTCCGGTTTCCTCCTTCCCTTCAAAAAAATGTACCATATTTTAGGTCATTTGGGTGTGATGGGACAGCATAGGGTTGAGGGCCAAAAGCACTTGTTACTCTGCTATATGTCTAAACTGAACAAGTACAAACAAATAATGCTGAAGTAGTCAGACAAACATATTTTTAACATTATATTTATTTACTCTGACAGAACACATGGAAATGTTTCATATTAAATTTGTCAATGGAAAAATTTTACAGGCCACTGTTTTAAAATTATGAATGTGCACAAAATGGAGAATAAGGAAAGAGCATACAATTGTTCTGGTTATAACTGAGGCTAGAATCAGCTATACATGACACATAAATAGAGCTCCAGATAGAGCCAGACAGCTCAGACATTTGCACTCCATTGTTATATTAGAGACTAAATGTTTATTAATACAGTTCCATAAATTATAACAAGTTATTAATATTTCATATTCAAACATGAGCATGATCAATAGATCATGATAAAAATGGAGAGACCACCCAGAATAGGGTTTGGCAGCAGATTTAAACTCAACCTTGCATGCCTTCCTCATAAACATTTGGAGACTTATCCAAATTGGAAGATACGTCCCACAAATAATTTGGTTAACAGCCTGACATTGTTTTATTCATGGAATAATATTCATGGAATCTTTCATTCCAATCCCTGTCTATTTTCTGTTTCATCAGATATGGGGGTTGGACAGTTGGAAAGAAGGTGGTCTAATGATCTTCAGGTTACAAAAGAAAACCAAAATCTCTGCTGATTGATTGCCCGCCCTCAATTCTGATCTGTTTCATGTGGGACAAATTTGGAAAAAGCAATGAGGCAGAAATTTGTTTGAGGAACTACAACATCCATTACCAAGATAACTCCAGCAATGAATGAGCTGGAGACATTCAGATGGATTGAAAGTCCCTGCTACAGGTAGTGACAAAATGCAAGGTAAGAAGTGACTTCACTTTGTCATAGCAGTCTATCAGTTGTGAATGTATCTCTTCACGTTCCTATTGATAACAGTGACTAACATGTGGCGCTTCAAAGATGGGGTTTTATTTTCACCCTGTGGACCTATCAAATGTGTTGTGTGGATTACCAACCACGCTGAAGTCCTAGAGGCTGAAAAATGTGTTTTTAAATGAGAGACCATGGTACCTAGCAGCAACAAAACCTAGTTCTACAACAAACAATCATTTCAATACACAGCAGCTAACTCAATCTGCCAATCGCACCAATGCATAGACCCAACTCTGGCTCAGAGACTATACTGCAAGCAATACCTGGAGTACCTAAAACTGTGTCAAACTGGTGTACATGAAACCATGGAAGCAATGAGTTATAGTCAGACTTAAGAAAAATCTTAAAACCAATAAATCAACACCAAAGCTCAGACATTTTGCCAGAGAGACATGAACAAGTATTTAAATCTGACTACTTTTGCAGGGGCAGTTCAACCAGTGCATACATTCGTATGTAGTAATGTGGGGATGAGGAAATATCCAGTTTTCCCTCCTCCTGCAACTGGTCCTGAGCTTCAGATGATTAACAATAGTGACTGGCAAGAAAGTGTCAAAGACAAACTTAAGTTTTTCCAACATTTTTGGGCAGAAGTGACAAAACACCCTTGATATGAAATTCTGTTCTTCAGCTAATTTGATTCACTTAATTTAATATAATGAAATGAATGACTGCACTGTGTGCAGATAACATTCTGGAACACAGTCCCACTTTGGCTGATCTCTTCAGTGAATGCAATAATCCATGCCAACAAGCATCTACAGCTTGATGACATATTAATAATTAACATCTGCTCAAAGACATTCCAGGCAAAGGCCCTCTCAAACAAAAGACTTAAATCAAAACTATCTGATATTGAATGGATTTACTATCACAATCATCTGTTGTCCCTGTTGACCAGAAACTTAACAGGACTCATCAAATAAATATAGTGACTGGTAACGGAAGTCTGAGGCTATGCATTCTGGGGTGAAAACTCAACATCTGAATGCTCAGGATCATTCCCTTTCTCATATGGCAAAAATTGCATTTTGCGAAGTTGCAACTCTTGGATGATGAATTCCAACAATATTAATTATCACTAAGACCGCAGAGCCCACCTCACTGACAAAAGACAAAGGAGGAAAAACCCAACACCCAACCCCAACCCACCAATTTTCCCTTGCAACCGCTGCAACCGTGTCTGCCTGTCCCGCATCGGACTTGTCAGCCACAAACGAGCCTGCAGCTGACGTGGACATTACCCCTCCATAAATCTTCGTCTGCGAAGCCAAGCCAAAAAAAGAATTATTACTGCAGACAAAGAAACAGTTTTGATTCGCATCTCATCCAGAAGCTCCTACTCAAATTTCTAAAGCCTATGAATTATTGTTTGATCTTAATCTGCCAAATTAAACAGAAGCATATTGACCAAACAACAAAGGAACATGAAGAAAAATTGAAGCTAAATGCTTATTCAATAACTCGCACAAAACCATTTATAAGTTCTCCTCCTGAAGCAATTAAAGTTCTTTGGCAAAATTTCAATCAAGTACGAGATAGAATTTCTGTCCAATTGCATTGTTTCTTTTGGCACAATCGACCTAATAGAGGTGAAATTAACACATGAAATTGTGAAACCTGATATGCAAATTACCGTCAGCATAGCACAATCTTTCACAATCTTTGTCCTCTTTCACTGGAACAGTCTTTTCTTGCCACATGCATTGGATGAAGAATTCACTGTATTAACTTTACACAAATTGCACTCATTTTTAAACCTTTGAGCAGAAAATTACATTTAGCTGTGAAGGCACTGATTAGCATATTTTTAAAGTATTTTGATTTTTTCTATTATTAACCAGTAGATCAACAAAACAGCTCTGAACTTCTTACAATCAAATTTTCATCAATTCAATGATGGTGAAAAGAGACGACTTAAAATGTTTTTTTTTCTGATAAATCCACTTTCAACCTTATTATTCATACTGAAACATGTAACTAATTAAAAATTCATATTTTCCAAAATAATATGTATTACCATATTTGATGGCATACAAGACCCATGGGCATACAAGGGAATATTAAGAAATAGATGTTTTAGTGCTGGCTGGGGCCGCTGTGGTTGGCCTTCTCCCCAGAGGAAGTGAGTGATGGCGGTGGCTCCGGAAATATTGGTCTTGACCTTCTTACCAGGGGAAGTAGGTGGTGGCGGAGGCTCAAGACAGTCTTGCGCTGCTGGCGGGGGCTGCCTTGGTCAGCCTTCTCACCGGGGGAAGTGAGTGGCAGCGACAGCTCTGAATTGTTTTGTGCTGCTGGTGGGGGGCCAATATGGTTAGCCTTCTCACTGGTTGGGGGGGGGTGGGGGGGCTAGAAGAGTGAGTGGTGGTGGAAAGCACAGGCCACATAAGGGAAGATGGCCCACAAAGCTGTGGCCCACTTCCTGGACAGCCACAGCACCTCTGCGAGCTTCTTGAAACGGGGTGAGTGGCCAACAACCTGCTCAACTTCAACTTCGCATATAAGACCTGGAGTGGGGGGGCTATTTTTGAGCCAAATTTTAGAGGTTAAAAAGTGGGTCTTATATACTGTCAAAAAGCATTAAATTAGTAATTTCACTCCCCTCAGTCTCATTTCTTTAAAAGAGTGATTGTACTTCTCTCCAAATGTGAATGCTCAAAACTGAATGGGGAACAATGGCCCTTTTCCCACAGATTGTATCAGCCAAACATTGTTTAAAATGAGAATTATTTGGTTTCTTTCTGAATTGTGATTGCTGGAAATCATGTGTGCGTTTCCATCAGCACTGACTTAATGGAAAAATGCTGCCCGGAGTGTTCATTGCTCATCTAATCCTCTGTCTTCTTAATTAAATAAATGAAAAAAAAAGATCAAATATTACTGTCTGATTGACTCTGCTCAGCATATGATGTCACACAGGAAATCTTACAAGTCACACCTGTGCTCGAACCTTCAATCATTCATGTCCAATTCAAACCAATATTCAGCCTACACCTCATTTACAGCTTTTACCTGTGGGGCCAACAGCTGCTTGGATAAGTTGAAGTTGGCTTCATTCCCAGCACAGCTGAACATGGCAACTCTCTGAGGCTCAGATTAAGACCCCGAGTCCTATCCGCTGTAATTTACTGCTCCAGCTGTTTGAGGTGAAGTTTATTTGACTATGCATTTAAAAGAAAAAATTACACTGAAGAACCATTACCACCCACTATTGATGGGAATAATACAAAACAAGGACTGCAAGAAATCAGCTCAGTGAACTTCTGAACATTGAAATAAGGACAGAAATACAGTTCATATACACAACCCGAATGACTGCCAACAAGATCAGGGGGGAGGGAAAAAAATGACCTTGGGAGTGATTTTGGAAAATGATATCTTGGAAGTTGTATAGGATTTTCTCTTGTTCCGAATGTTGAAGATAAAATTGGTCTTTCAATCAAATGGCTTCCCCATTTTCAATTCATTCCATACTTTCCATCATTTTAGTTTCCACAGAACATTTATTCCATGATAGTTTTACTCACAAAACTCTTCATAATGTGACATTACAACCACATGCACTTTTACACAATGGTAGATCACTAAAAGGTTCAAGTATTAAGAGAGTTATACGTTCAGAAATGTCACTTAAATGTCTGAAAACCTTTAAAACTAACGATAGCATTTCCAGCCAATTCTCCTGAGACAAGAAGACAGCTCTTCTCAAGGATATAAAGTAACTGCTAATGTGCCCAGCAGCCAGCCTATCAACAGAATGCAACAGGAAATATATCCCAATCATCCAATGCAATACTTTAGGATGATAATGAGTCTGACCAACCATTAAAATGTGTAGTATGAAATATATTATCCCTTTCAATAATTAACTGCACTAGAGATTTCCTATTTAACATTATATTGGAGGGTTTGCGCACACCATCAAAAAGTGTTGTTCCTTGAAAGATTCCCATACATTCTGCAGCTGATGGAGAAGAAGGAGGCTTACAGCGCACGTCTAGTGTAGAATTTCAGTAGTGGGAGTGGAAGTAAGGAATTGCCCTTTGGTATTGTAATAGTGTGTGGCTCTGCAGATGAACATTCTAAAATAAAATTGTTGAAGTGTCAAAGGAACTGGTATTGTGAAAGGTTGGTCTGACTGACAAGTTTAAATGAAGCTGTTAAAGGAGAACCTCATGCAAAGGCATATAAATTTAAGGAGGATATTCCAAAATGTATTGCAAGCAGATGAATAGGATAGTTTTAACTGGACGCAAAGCTTGGTTAGATGGACAGAAAACTGGCATTAATTTTACCTGCTGGGGCCATGACAAAGTAATTGGTAGGCTGCCATCATGCCACGTCAAGAGTGGGCTAGCTGCCTGCATGCACGGTGGGATTTCCAATGGGCCTCATGAGACATGAATGTGTGTCTTGAAAGGGAAGTTGCATTAGGTTTGAAATGATGGTCGTATTATTACTGCTAAAATAGTTTAGCCTTTCAGATAAACTATAGGACTGTTCCTAATTCCTTCCAAACCTCTCTGGAAGCCCGAGGTAATTGGATGAATGTTCCCCCCTTCGCATACATAGAAAGAAGCTTTTAAATCTTTGAGGAAATCCAGTCTAGTGAGAAGTGACGAAAGTAGTTTGTAACTGAATCATCAATCCTATAAACTGATTTCAATGAAAAAGATGTTTTTGTGGCATACCAAGAGCAAGACACGTAAATTTTCACTTCTCCCTCTTCTGCTCCCTCAACACTTGGCTTTATTCTCACAACCATGACCACCAAATGCATGAACTTACAATAATAATTTGCAATTTGTTTAAAAAAACATTTCAAGGTGCTTCACTGAAACATTAACAAAGTTAGATATGAACCTTCGATGGTCTCCTTGAACACACAGTCTTTCTGCTCTTCTGGTATTGTGACTGTCCATAACTTTTACCCCTTTATGAGCCTCAAGCAAACAAAAAACATATATCCAGCAGCTTAACAACTTAAAGCTGCATTAGGAACCAGGACATCTGCTAACCTTTCAATTTACACATGCTTTGTTTACTATTGTCGCATTTAATTTCCATCGAGATTTTTCTCAGTATGGTCAAGATGCTGGACTGGCAACATATCTCTGAACCACTGATCCAGGAACACAAGCTTGATTCCCACTGTTGCAGTTGAATAATTTCAATTCAAGAACTTAAATGGTCTCAAGTAAAAAATAAATCCTTGCGTTGGTAATAGAATGCAGAAACTACAGGAATGTCATTAACAATCTGTTTCTGTAATGTCCTTCTGCGAAGAAATTCTGTCATCCTTAGCCGCTTACACGTAGTTAATTCTAAACTTTCTCCTCAATTCACGAGCAATTAAAGATGGATATTCTCAACATAGGTGAGTAAAACAAAGTCTTGAAGATGAGACAGAGCACAATTGTCCTCAAGGATGCCTACCACCCAAGCCATGCCCTCTTCATACTGCTACCATCAGGAAAAAAGGTACACTGAAGACCAGCACCCAGTGACACAAAGACAGCTTCTCCCTCTCTGCCATTAGATGTCTGAATGGACAATGAGCTATAGACACTACTTCATGTTATCCCATTTCTTACACTATTTACATATGTATTGAAATTTATAACAATATTTTCACTGTAATTCTTCTGCAAAACATGTTCATGGCAATAAATTCTGATTCTGAAGCATGTAGTACTACACTAAAGCACCAGCGTAGAGATCAACAGCCCAGCTGCGTTCAACAGAGTGGAGGAATGAATCTTCATGTTACCATGAAGATATAGTGTTGTGGCTGTGTCAGTCAAGAAAATGGCTTGCCAGAAGCAAGACTGAGTACAAGCTCTGGTGAACAATATATGACACAAACTTGATGGGCCAGTTTCAATCAAACACCAAATATTTCTATTCTCTTTGTCCCTCTTCCCCTTCCTCTCCCTCCTGTTCTAATATCTGATGATTTGATCACATATTTTAAAACATATCCTTTTGTTCAAATAAATTTGTCTGCTTCTGTTAAAAATATTCAGGTGTGAATCCTCTTTTTGAAATGCCAAATTATCACTGAGTTTCAATAAAGCAATAACTGTGAATATTCAACATTTATTCAGATTGATGGGTGAAGTAGATGGATAATATCCATCTCACTTATGGAAAGCTCTGGTGTCTTTATTTGGTGAGCCACAGACTTCATATAATGATGCAGTTGAATCTTATTTGTCCTGAATGGCTTGAGAAGCCACTTGGTTCAATTAAAATAAGAGGAATGCAGTCTGAACAGAAAATGCATTCTAGAAATGAATGAAAATCATTCTTCAGAAATACTTCTGCGGCAGAAATATCTGAAATAGCTGGGCATCTTTCTGGAGATTGATGGGTTTAATATGCAAATAGGAGAGGTTCTACTGGTAATTCAGTACCACCTCAATTCAGATCTGTATTCTGGCTGTAATATCCCCGAAGCCAAGTTTATTTTGGTTTAACTACATTAACATATTACTGTTATTTTCAAAGCCAGCCATTGTTTTCCTTCCTCTGCCAAGCCCACACATTGAATCAGAATTAGTGAGATGGCAAATATCATACATTTGCTGAGATGTTCTGGAAAAGGGAAATATTGGCACTGCATGTCAGCAGAGGAGAGACTGAGTGAATAGCTGTTACACATTGAAGTAAGACCCCCTTTTAAATTGCAGCACCTGGGTTGCCCTCCTGGGACCCAGGTGCGATGACTGGGGCAAAGGTGCCGGAAGCACCTTTTAAATTGCAGGGGAATTAAATCGCCAACTCGGCGATTCAAGAGGGATCCCGTCCCCGCAATTATGCGTCACGCACTCACCAGAAATACTGCGGGATGTTCAGAAGCTGGCTGCCCGGTAACGTCACCAGAATGAGCGGGTCGGCCATTTTCCTGTTCATATCGCCCATGGACACGACCTAGGGTAAATTTAACTGAGTTTCCTGACTAACTCTTGAGGGAGGTCAGGGACCCAGTTGGATTCTGATATGGTTGACCTTTCTAACTGCCACATAACTGGGGCACTAACTGGGCAAATTGCCCATTTAACCTCATGTTACACAGTAGTTTGAAAGAGCCCCAAGGAGTGCAACTCAGCAGGAAAAAAATGTGGATTAAACTAAAAAAAAAACAAAAAAAAGATAGGAAAAGTTTTACTACTTTATTGAATCCAATTTAAATGGTTATAGATGATTTTCTATGAACACCACTAGAGTTAGACCAGTAGATCAGATCAAAGCAACTCTTCCTCCCCCCCTCCCCCCACCACCAAACACTGCCCTTCACCCCCTTCTTCCATACATGGAGCAAAGATGAAAGAGTTATCTTACAATGATCTACCCAGAACTTTAGTGGCTGTTTCAAGATTATAAACATGTCAAATCAAAGTATTGCATAAAATTACCTTTATTTACTTGTTGGTTAGGTTGTTTCAACAGAATTACTGTCTCAGGGAGTTTAAGCATCATCTATTTTTTCAAAGCTCTAGAATACATTTCTTCCACAGTGGGTGATTAGCAAATGTCACATTATCTAGGAAGCCTTGGAGTCTAGAGTGTCTGTGTAAACCCCAGCGATTGTAAAAACACTACTGTTGCCATAGATGCTCTACTCAATTTTCTCAGGTGAAGAGCAACGAAGCTTGAGGCTCTTTCATGGAATAACAGGGTGCAGCTGAAAAGCCAAGTTAAAATGTTTCAACAAAATGCACATTATGCCAGGGATATTTCATCTATCTCCACAATAAAGCTGCAGGCCACCACCAGCCAGGCCTCATTTCCCCTCTCCTAATCTTCACTCTCTCTCTTTGCCGTCACACTGGTGCAACAGTTCCTGTTGAATGACTTGCACCTCCTGCTTTACTGGGACATGATCAGCGCTTTCATAACATCACATCATTCTAATGAAGAAAAAAATCCACCACATAATCAGTTTTGATCCATGTTTGCCTGAAATTGGTGCCCCAATTCCAGGTCCTCTTAGATACAGAGCATTCATAGCCTTCATAAATAAGTAAGAATTTTAGTGCATTGTACTTATGTATGACAATAAGCTCATTATCATGCAGAAATACAGGAAATAGTCAGCCACCTCTCACTTTTGAACTCTGCCTTTTCGTTCATCCTTGGCAATAACTGAACTGTGGCAGAGATAAGACATTGTTTGTAGTTAGCTTTACTTGCTGACTGTGTTAAAGGAAGGAAATAGTTAGCAATCTGGCCTGCAAGGATAAACCAAGAAGTCTGGAAGATAGATCGAAGAAATAAAGTGGAAAATTGAATTCTGATAACATTTGAAATGCAGGTGGCTGTTTTAGATTTAATGGGTCGTAATGTAAGAAAATCATTCTGTAATGAGAACATGTTCAATCATCTGGTTTTCTTGATCCATTTACAGTTATTCCTTCATAAACAATTTGCATTTCTATGTGAGAGATCAGTGTCACATCAATGGCAAAATTTTGTAATTTATTTAGTTCCTTTGATGTGGAAATGTTCTAAGTCTGCATGTCTTCCTTCAACATTTAAAAGTGTACAAGAACGCCCCTCATAAATTTAAAAGTAAGTCATCCAGTGAGGGAAGGTAATACAGGTAGAAGGCCTTGGTGAAGCTGGAAAACAAAGAGCGTCTGCAGGTGTTACATTTTCTTATACATATTTAGAAGAATGGAGTTTCCATAATGAGTTTCCATTAACTGTACTTGATGAATGGCTGACAGAAACTTAAATCTGGCTATGACATATTTTTTAGTTAACTGGGCCAGAGTTTGATTGATATCATAATGCACCATCCAGACGTGTTAATGTATAAAAGCCAATTGATTGAGCAAATGGACTAATTTATTAGATTCTGAATTTGCTTAATTAATTTTTTTTTCGACAAAACGGTTGAGGATAACAATTTACTGGAACTTGGATGCTAAGAACGTTCTGATAATAATGCTACAGAACTACCTCTGGCAGCTTTTTATGATCTTCGGCAGGCAGCTCCCATACCACGCTGTGATGCATTGAGCAAGTCTGCTTTGGATGGTGCACCTGTAGAAGCTGCTGACGGACAAAGGGAACATGCTGAACCTCATCAGTTTTCTGAGAAAGTCGAGGTGTTGATGCGTTTTCTTGACTACTACATCAATATTTCTGTCCCAGGTCACGGCTTTGGAGATATATATTCCAAAGAACGTAAAGCTATCTAATCTTTTAACTTTAGAGTCATTGACATCAACCACAGTGTGGTCTTTTCCCCTCCTGCTAATGACGTAGACTTTCTGTAGTTCACCTCAGCATCATTTGATATTTGGCCCACTATTGTGGTGTAGCTGGTGAATTCAAAAATAGAGTTGTAACAGAATTTAGTTGAACAGTCATATGGTACAAATCCTTGAGGAGTGACAGTTTTGAGTATGATCCTGGATTAAATGTTGATACAATTCTCTTGGAATGAAAAACAAAAATCCAGTTGCAGAGGGGGTGCTGAGGCCCAAATCCTTAAGTTTGGCAATGAGATTTCTTGGTACTATAGTATTGAAGGCAAAGTTGTAGCCCATAAACAGTCGCCCACCATAGGTGTCCACAATATCTTGATGTTCTGGGCCAAGTGGAGAGCCAGGGAAGATGGTGTGTGGCATAGATCTGTTTGGGTGGACAGCAAATTGAAGTTGGTCAAGACTGATTTGTAAGCTAAAGTTAATGTGAGCCATGACCAGCCCCTCAAAGCCCTTCATGATCGTGAAGTTAGAGTTACAGAGCTGGTGGTCCTTTATTGTGCTTTTTGTCAGTAATGTAGCATAAGGGTGGTCTTCTTGAAGCAAGTGGGAGCTGTGGCTGTTGCAGGGAAAGACTAAAGATGATTGTGAATTTGTTGGCCAGTTAATTTGCATGGTATCTCAGGACATGTCCCAAGACACAGTCTGGATTGCTTTCTGCAGGTTCACCCAACAGAAGGCTGTCCTGCCTTCAGCATCAGTGACCATGGGGGCAACAGCAGTGCTCATGGATGTCACCTTCCTGCTGGCTCCTTGCTTGAAATGACCAAAGAAGATATTTAATTCATCAGGAGATATGGAGCTTATGAAGAATTTCTGGAGGAACTCAGTCAAGAGAAACAAACTATGGCTGGTTCTTTGTTCAAAATTCCAGCATCTGTAGTTTTTATGTTTCTCCAGATGTTGAACTACGCCCGGTTGTCTTCTGTACTCCATGAGAGCATGGATGCCCTGCAATCATGTGTTGTTTTGTATTTTAAATCAATTCCACTATAAGCAAAGGACCTCCTACAAGATAATCTTTTGATTGACAGAAATCACTTACAGCTGAACAAAACAGACTTTCACTTTCTTTTGAGTGTTAATGACTAGGTAAAGACAACTTGAATTTATACACTAGGATGTGACCAGAAAGTACTAAAGCCCTTCACAGAATTTTTTTAAAATTTAGACATACAGCCTGCTAACAGGCCAATTTGGCCCATGAGTTCATGCTGCCCAATTTACACTCCATTAACCTACACCCCAGATGCATTTCAAATAGTTGGAGGAAACCGGAGCCCCCCAGGGAAAACCCACGGAGACACAGGGAGAATGTACAACTCCTTACGGACAACATGGGACTTGAAACCCAATCCGGCACTGTAAAGGTGAGGAGCTAACTGCTACATCAAATGTGCCACCCTATTTGATTAGATATTTGAGAATACTTATGATCTGCAGGGATGATTATTCTATAAACACAGTCAAACATGCCCCATCAAAAATGCTAGCCAATTGATTTTTAACACTCTGGTCTCAAACAAAGAATTTCATTTAGTAGAAACACAGAAATGCTGGAGGAACTCAGCAGATCTCACAGCTTCCACAGGAAGTAAAGATACATAATGGATATTTCTTCTTCAGGGTACGAGTAAAAAGCAAGCAGGTGCCTGAAATAAACGGCTGGGGAGGAGGAAAGGAAGGCCAGAGGGAGGAGTACAGACCAACAGATAAAAGGTGTTAATTTGATATGGATAAGAGGACAGGAGAAAGGTGAGAATTGATAAGGGGACAGGGAATGCAAAGCTGGGGGAAAGGAGACAAAGAAAAGGAAAGAGAGAGAACAAACAGAACTAGAGGAGACAGAGATAGGGGATGGGCTAATGGAAACTGGAGAAGTCAATGTTAATGCCATGTGGTTAGAGTATGCCCAGACAGATGATGAGGTGTTGTTTCTCCTCCAATTTCCAGGTCACCTCAATTTGTCAGTGCATGAGACCATGGGCAGATGTGTTAGCACTGGAATGGGGTGCAGAATTGAAACATTTGGCCACTGGGAGATCACCACCATTATTGCAGACAAAGCGAAGATGCTCAATGAAATTATCTCCTAATCTGCATCCACTCTCTGATGTAGAAAAGGCCACAATGGGAGCACTGAATGTAGTAGAATGCAGATTCACAAGTGAAGTGTTCCTTCACTTGGAAGGACTGTTTGGAACTCCAAATGGTGGTGAGGGAGGAGATGTGGGTGCAAGTGCAGCATCTCCTGTGGTCACAGGGGTAGGTGCAATGGGGAAGATTGGTGGGAATGGAAGAGTGGACAAGGGAGTAACAGAGGTAGCGGTCTCCGTGGAAAGTGAAGAGGCGAGGAGAAGGGAAGATGTGTCTGGTGGTGCGATCATGCAGTAAGTGACGGAAATTTCAGAGGACAATATGTTGGATGCAGTGGCTGGTGGGGTGGTAGGTGGGAACATGTGGAATCCTATTCTTGTGCTTGGGGACAGAAGAGGCCAGAGCAGATGAGTGACTAATGGAGGATATGTGGGCGAGGACCAAGTTGGTAGAGGTAGAGGAGAAACTGCGCTTTTTTTTAAATGTCGGAGAATATCTTGGATGATCTGGCATGGAAGTCCTCATCGTGGGAGAAAATGCAAAGGAGATGGAGGAATTGAGAGAATGGAATGGAATCCTTACAGGGAACAGGGTGGGAAGAGGTGTGGGAGTTGGTGAGTTTATAGAGGGTGTCTGTTGAGAGTTTGTCTCCTGAGATGGAGACAGAGAGATCGAGGAAAGGGAGAGTGTTGCTAGAGATGGACCAAGTGAATTTGAGGTTGGGGTGGAAGTTGGCAGTAATGTGGATGAAGTCAATGAGCTCTTCATGGGTACAAGAGGCAGCACCAAACTAGTTGTCAATGTAGCAGAGGAATAATTGAGGAGCCTTGCCTGTGTAGGTTTTTAGCATGGATTACTCCACGCAGCCAACAAAAAGACAGGCATAGATGGGGCCCATCAACTTGGAGAAAGTGGGATGAGCCAAAAGAAAAGTTACTGAGGTCAAGGAACAATCCTGCCAGCTGGAGGAACATGGTGGTGGAGGTGGACTGATTGGGTGCAGTAAACTGGGATTCACTGGTGGTGTGGGTGCAGATGGCTGGGTCCATCCTCCAGCTCCACCCCCATCTGCCCTTATATAACCATGGTTTCCCACCTAAACCCAGAACCCTTCTGAAGACCACTACCCTCAGTTATAAGCTAATAACAACTCAGGTTCTCCCTCCAGTCGTGAGAGCTTTTATTCACACTACAATTTTATTAGCTTATTCCCTAATGATGGAAGCACTACTCAAGCCAGGTATGTTTCTGATAGACCCTCTGGCCCCCGAAGCGGCTGAGGAGTTCACATACCTGTTAGACTGCTTCCAGGCCTACCTGAACACATCCAGTCCACACCGATGAACTCAGGAGATTCGCACCAGTTTCATCAGGGACTGCACAACATATGATATAGCCATCGAGGCTTTGAAGGCTCAGTACCTGAAGTAGCAAAACGAGGTCCTACCGAGGAACCGACTCACTCTACGTCACCAAAGGCCAGGAGAGACCATCAATGACTACCAGCTGGATCTGTTGATGCTCACCAAGAAATGCAGGTATGAAGCGGCTACCGGCTGTGTTTGGGAAGAAGAACAGATCCGTGAATCTCTAGTTGCGGGGGTCTGCTTGAGGTACACAAGGCAGTGACTGTTTAGGCAAGAAGTACCTGGCTAGCCACAATGAACTGGCCAAATTGTTGGAACAGGCCAAGCTCAAGAATGATGACCTCGAAGCCAGCGAGCTTGCTCATCCAGGTGACCCCTTCCAAGGACCGGCTGCTCCCACTATCCCAGCCCCAACGGTTACCGCTTCCCATGCTATGGAGTGCTTCCATGCTAGAAAGCGCTTTTTCTGCAGCAAGAGCCAACGTCCCCAATTGTGTTACCCGGCTAAAGATTCAGTGTGTTCCAGCTGTAGCAAGAAAGGACATTGGGCAAGGGTTTGCCACGCGAGGGGAAGCCTGGGGAAGTCTGTGGCATGCACCGCTCCCAGATCCGACTCCAGCCCAAAGCAGTCTACCCTGAATTCACCTGAACCCACTTGGTGTGCTACATGAAAAACAGAGGGCGGCAGTGAGGAAACAGTGGAAAAATGCTCGGCAGCCATCTTGCCACGACGCAAATTCAAACTTGGTGTCATCAACATCAGAGGAGGGTGGCCATTTTGCCGTGCCACAAGGTCAATACCATCTTACCCATGGGCAACCCAGGATGATGGGGGCCACTCGAATGAGGAGTATGAAGTCTCCGGGGTCCTAGCCTCAATTGTTCTAGAACAGGCCAGACCTCACCAGCTCAATGACTGTGAAGGTAAATGGACATTCCACTAAATGCCTAATTGACACAGCCTCTACTGAAAGCTTCATAGACACATGGACTGTGCAAGAGTACAACCTAAAGATGCATCCTTCCAATTATTGCATATTTCTTGCATCTCATTCACATTCTATGTATATTCAACAACAACATTGTATAGTACATTTGACATGGTGGGTGGGGGGGGGAGGGGGGGGAAGGAGGGAGAATTTTGTAAAGATACACCTTTATGTACTTGATGCATTCTATGCTCCGGTGCTGTTGGGTCTGGATTTCCTGTGTCACCTTAAAAGCAGGAGCTTGGAGTATTCTGGTCCCCTCACCCTATAATGATTGGGAGCAGAGGGCCTCTAAAATCAGAACCCACATGCAGCCTCTCCACAGTGAATATCGACCCCCCATCTCTCTTCCCAAATCTGTCCTCAGACTGCAAACCTATTGCTACCAAGTGCAGGAGCACAGCATACCAAGATTTCATAAAGTCTGAGGCACAGCATCTGCTTGATGAAGGTATCATTGAACCAAGCACATTCCTGTGGAGAGCCCAAGTGGTCATGGTAAAAGGGGAAAAGAAGTCCAGGTTAGTAACTGACTATAGCCAAACTATTAATCGATACATACCACTGGAGACATACCCCCTCCACCGAATAATGTGCAGTATTGTGTCTATTCGACCATTGACCTGAAAGCTGCTCATCACCAGCTGCTAATCCATTATGAGAACTGTCCATATATGGCATTTGAAGTTTACTGTCGTCTCTATCAATTCCGGAGGGTCCCTTTCAGTATTACTCATGGGGGTTCTATCTTCCAGAGGCAGATGGACAGAATGGTGGATGAGTATGAGTTGAAGGCTACCTTCCTCTACCTTGATACTGTCACCATCTGTGGCCATACCTTGGAAGTCCATGACTCCAACCTCCAGAGTTTTCTCCATGCTGTGAAAGCCCTGGACCTCACTTATAACTCTAGCAAGTGCATGTTCAGGACTAAACGTCTGGCTACATGGGGGAAGAATGGCATCATTAGCCCTGATCTTGATAGGATGCACCCCCTGTTAGAGCTCCCTATTCCCAGGTCCAAGAAGGCTTTGAGGAGATGCCTGGGGTTTTTCTCATATTACATCCAGTGGATCCCTCAATAAATGGTTAAAATTCACCCTCTCAAAAGCCAGTATTTTTGCCCATCTCAGCTGTAGCCCAAATGGCCTTTAACTACCTCCGAAATCACATTGCGAAAGCTGCCATGCATGCGGTGGATGAGAATGTACCTTTCCAAATGGAAAACAATGCTTCAGATGTAGCCCTGGCCGCTATCCTCAACCAGGCCGATTGCATTCTTTTCTTGGGCATTGCAAGGCCATGAGCTCTGGAACCCATCTGTGGAAAAGGAAAAGGAGAGGCACTGGAGACTAAACCTGGCTGGTAGGAAATTTACGTTCCACACTGACTCGTGCTGTTGCATTCGTGTTTAATAATTTCAAGAGTGACAAAATCAAAAATGGGAAAATTGCTTGGTGGAGGATCAAGCTCTCCACCTACAATTAAGACATTGCTTATCGGCCAGGAGCCCTTAATGACCCTCCAGATGCCTTATCCAGAGGAAAATTGCCCTATCAGGGTTTTCCAAGTGATAACCTCTTCTTCCAGGTCACCACAGAGTTTCTCTTGTTTCCTTTATTTCAGGGGACAGACTCTAGCCAGCCATTTCCTCTTGTATGGCCCACAAGAGTTTTCAACAGGCTGAAGTCAAAACTTACAACCAGTCTTCAAAATGGCATTGAAACAAGCTTCCAGCTTTCAAATGCCACTGCAGATGCAAACTGAATTCTCTCTCTCTCTCTCTCTCTCGCTCTCTCTCTCTCTCTCTCTCTCTCTCTCTTAGAAGAGAAAACCTGGTTTGTCTTTGTTCTCTCTCTACTTACAAAACCACCCTGACCCTCTTAGAACAGCAAACTCCAACCAGACAGATTGCAGCACTGGATCCAATCTTCTGAGCCTGTTCAACTATTGCTTTCAAATAATAATCATTTACATCTGCTTTTGAAGTTCCTTCGCAAAGAAGTCTCATTGTTTCATTGTCTTTGCAAAGGCTCTCGGTGCCTTCATGACTCGCTTTCAGCAAAGCTCTTGCATTTTAAATGAGATCTGTTTTGTGAAGTGTTTGTTTGTGACCTACACTCTAAATCCCCACAATCCATCTCCTTTAAAAACATATCTAAATACAATATAAAATATATCCGTCACAGTACTTTGTCAAAGGATTAGAAGAGAAACCAAAAGCTAATGAGGGTCTCTAACATTTTACAACATTAACGATTCATTTAACAGAATCAACAACATTCGATAGGAGCACAATTGAGATTGTTCTGTCTGGCTGCATCATTGTGTGGTGTGGTAGCTGCAAAGCAATGGACCATATGTCAATAGAGAGAAACACAGGGCTGAGAAGATCAATGGGGTCTCCCTTTCTTCTATTAACAATATTTTTCAGGAGTGTTGCTTTAATAGAGCACAAAAAATTATTGACGACGATCCCTACCATCCATCACACACTATCTTTGACCTACTACCATTAGGAAGGAGGTACAGGAGTATCAAAATCAGGACTGCCAGGCTGGGAAATAGCTTCTTCCCACTGGCTGTGAGATTGATGAAGACTATCTTGTAACTTTGTCTTTCATAAATGAGTAAAACACCTTGAAATAATTAAAATTGTATTTTTATATGTGTGTTTGATTATTAGGTGTTGTGCTGTATCTTAATCACAACTCAAGTTTAAAAGAGAGATGGTCTCGAACACCCTCACTTCCATTTAAAATTCAAACTAACAGGAGATAAGGAATGGACTTCATGGAGTGTGCAATGGGATTATTCAGTTCTTGAGGAAAGTGATGAGAGGGAGGGGATGATGAAAAAAATCTAACTCAACACAGTCTCAAAACAGGTGTTGGATTTAACAGTGTATAACAGGTTAAACAACCTGCTACACATGAGGATCTGTTCACATTAATATTGACTGTACTGGATATGAAAAGAGGGTTGGTGCAAGAACGCAGCCTTGCTTCACGCCATTGTTAATGGAGAAGGGTTCAGAGAGCTCATTGCTGTATCTGACCTGACCTTGTTGGTTTTCGTGCAGTTGGATAACCATGTTGAGGAACTTTGGGGGGCATCCGAGGCACTCTAGTATTTGCCATGATGCTGAAACAAGCCATGAAGGACCTCAACAATGAAGACGCTGGTTTACATCCAGTACCGCACGGATGGCAGTCTCTTCAATCTGAGGCACCTGCAAGCTCACACCAAGGCACAAGAGCAACTTGTCCGTGAACTACTCTTTGCAGACGATGCCGCTTTAGTTGCCCATTCAGAGCCAGCTCTTCAGCGCTTGACGTCCTGTTTTACGGAAACTGCCAAAATGTTTGGCCTGGGAGTCAGCCTGAAGAAAACTGAGGTCCTCCATCAGCCAGCTCCCCACCATGACTACCAGCTCCCCCACATCTCCATCGGACACACAAAACTCAAAACAGTCAACCAGTTTACCTATCTCGGCTGCACCATTTCATCGGATGCAAGGATCGACAACAAGATAGACAACAGACTCGCCAAGGCAAATAGCACCTTTGGAAGACTACACAAAAGAGTCTGGAAAAACAACCAACTGAAAAACCTCACAAAGATTTGCGTAAACAGAGCCGTTGTCATACCCACACTCCAGTTCGGCTCCGAATCATGGGTCATCTACCGGCATCACCTACGGCTCCTAGAACGCTTCCACCAGCATTGTCTCCGCTCCATCCTCAACATTAATTGGAGCGACTTCATCCCTAACATCGAAGTACTCGAGGTGGCAGAGGCCAACAGCATCGAATCCATGCTGCTGAAGATCCAACTGCGCTGGGTAGGTCACGTCTCCAGAATGGAGGACCATCGCCTTCCCAAGATCGTGTTATATGGCGAGCTCTCCACTGGCCACCGTGACAGAGGTGCACCAAAGAAGAGGTACAAGGACTGCCTAAAAAAATCTCTTGGTGCCTGCCACATTGACCACCGCCAGTGGGCTGATATCGCCTCAAACCGTGCATCTTGGTGCCTCACAGTTCGGCAGGGAGCAACCTCCTTTGAAGAAGACTACAGAGTCCACCTCACTGACAAAAGACAAAGGAGGAAAAACCCAACACCCAACCCCAACCAACCAATTTTCCCTTGCAACCGCTGTAACCGTGTCTGCCTGTCCCGCATCGGACTTGTCAGCCAAAAACGAGCCTGCAGCTGACGTGGACATTACCCCTCCATAAATCTTCGTCCGCGAAGCCAAGCCAAAGAAAGAAGTATATGACACATCGAGGAGAGCTGTTATATTGTTTGTCCATTTTACACAGTAGATGCAGTCATTGTGGGGATAAACAAAGTTTGGGTTGGGGCATCAGTAGTGTCAGAGATTGCACTCATTTGTGTGAGAGTGGTTCTTGGATGAGAGATGCTTGGGATTGTGGACATGTTGAAAGGGCCTGAGAGAAAATTCCCACTGGGGGAGAGTTAAAGTGGATCTACCTGAACCCTATAGCAGGTCCCGTATAACCTGCTCCAAGCATATCTTTTCTTTCTGCGACTATGGCCTATATTTTCCAAAAGCAATTAAAAACACACACATGCATAGACTGGCCACTGTTTGACGTCAGAAAATGCGTGTGAAAATCTCTACGAGTTTGATACATCATAGATCAAAAAGGAAAACAATGAATATGGAAATATCTTGATTTTTTTTAAACAAAAAAAAACACAGAAATCTGCTCATAAATGATGCACCACATCATAGAATTTTTAGGCCCCTGTGCTTTCGGCAGCTTAACCCTAGGAGGAGTGCAGTAGCTTTTTTTGTAGCTTATCTGAAGATAGTAGCAGATTAGAATTTTCTGTATTCCTCATAATATAAATAAAATCAGATGTCCTCTTTGTGCCTCCCAGTGCTGAGAGATATCTTTATCAAATATTCCTGTGGAACAAACATGAGAGAAAACATTTGTCTTTTTCCCAAAGAAAAGGTTTTCAAAGTTCTCAGAAGGTTCAATAACTCTTTGCTTAATTGCATGCAGATGTGGAGCCAAACTCCACAAATAAGTGCAAAATATTAGTTGGAAACAGATGTTTTCCATTTACTGGGCACAAATACTTATCACCGCTATATTTATATCAATGTATTTATCAAACATATTGCATTCAAATGACACGTTTGACATTGAATGCACGCTGCAATAAGTGAACTGCACTGGAAATAATGAAGTATTTTTAGGAACATATGTATCTCTGTCCATATCAAGGTTATCAGAGCTCATTTGATCGAAGGTGCCAGAAGCCACAAAAGGCATTTATATGGTGTAACACTGCCTTGAAGGTGGCTCAATGAAAAGAAAAAAGTTGAACTTACCTTTTTATGGAGAAGTCCTACAAGGCTTTCAACTCAGCAGCATTTGGAGCCATCTTCTGGAGCTGAGGGAGGCAGGGTGAGCAATGGAGTAGCTCCACCCATTGCCGTGATGTCAAATGTACACGCCAGGAAGGGAAAGTGACCTAATCTGAAATGGTAACCAAAGAGCAGGTAAGAGCACTGGTGGGGATCTGTTCAAGGAGCCTTAGGACTCAGGCAGATCTCCTCTGTAACGTAATTAGCTTTGTTATGGCAAATCCTGCTCTTGGGTTGTGGGCTGATGTAGTCAGCATGATGTCATCAGCCCGCCCCTTCAAAGCTACTTTCAGTGGTGTTGCCTTCATGGAGGAGGTGGAGATAGTCAGTCCACTTCTGACTCTAACCCCTAGGCAAATTATAGTCCGCCTCCTGAGCTTTCAATAAGTTAAGCGGCGTAAAGGCGGAGAATATCTGCCTTTACATTTGCTTTTATCTTCACTATAAAAAGGCCTAATAATCTATTCTTGTGCTTTGTTCTTCCTCTTCATTGCAAAACACAAATGATGTCTATTCCTTCTGAACTAATTTTTGAATGTTGAATACAAACCATCAAAAAAAATTAATTTGCTTCAACAAATTTCATGGTACCATTTATATGTGCCTTCTGTTCAGTGAATCATGTGTTCATTATTGCTTTTATGGACAGTTCATGAAAAATAATATTGGGGACATAGCTTTCAGATACATATGTGAGAAGCTGGTAATTTCTTAGTGTGGGAGCAGAGTTGGGGTACAATGTGACTATTTACATGTTTAACAGAGGCTCATCTGGATACAAAAATGAAACTAAAATGGGTGTTCATTTTTTGTGTTTCACCAGTATAGTGAAAATTGGTGGGGTGGGTTTTGCAGGGATCAGAAAGCCAATAGTTTGGGTGGATATTAATACTTATCTTTATCCTACTTTATCTTTATTTTTCACCTACCATTTTGTTTCCTTCTACCGTGCTTGTATGGATAAAAATTTGTTGAAGAAAATTAATATTTTTTGATAGTTTGCATTCAAAATTAATTCAGAAGGAATGGATGTCATTTCATCTTTTGCAGTGAAGAAGAGATTATTATTGCTTGTGACACCTTCAAACTTCAAATTGGCTCTGTTAACCTCAATATGGACAGAGATGCACATGCTCCTATAACTATTTCATTATTTCCAGTGCTGTTTTCATGTTGCAGTGTGCACTCAATATCAAAAGTGTCATTTGATTGCACATTTGCCATCTATCTATTGGCTAGATTCTAGCCTTTGTTTGAATTTATTCTGGAACAAATAAAGAGTAAGGGTCTTTGACATGAAAATAATGAGTCTGATAAAATATCACTTCTTTAAAAAGCATTGAGTTAAAAAAGAAAAAAAACACCTTGACATTTTGCTGAACACCCACAGAAATTTTCTTGGTGTGTTATCATTTTTTTTTCTGACCTGATATATCCTTTATATATTTGCCAGATGAAAGCTTCTCTATACTGAATATTCCCAAGTTATGAGTGGATAACTGTTTTATTTGATTTTCTTGTGGGGGCAGTGGTTAATGGGAGCTGTGGGAGTTCTCTCAGGAGATGTCCACAATCACCTGATTGATGGGTCACACCACATGACTCATAACACATTGCTGAAGATCAGTGATATATTGTGAAGCATGGACAAAGTATCCATAATCTTATTTAAGGTTACCATGTTCAAACCCAGAAAGTGATGCTAGAGGCCTCAAGAACTGGAGAGACAGGAGAGTGCAGATACTAGAATCTGGAGCAACGGGGGGGGGGAAAAATCTGTCGGAGGGACTCTGAGCCCTTCATCAGGAACTGCAGCATCTTGAGAAAACAATGAGAAGCTGAAGGCATTCAACAGGTCAGGCAACATCCATGGGTAGAAATGGACAGTGAATGCTTTGGGTTGGATCCTGTTCAAAAAATAAATGTGGTCATAGAACTGGAATGTAGCTCAAAGTGGAGAAAGGGTGTGAGAGAAATGTGTGAACTTCAGAGCACACTCGCCAGATGGATAAACAGAATTCCTTCAAAGGAATTACACCTGGTCAAGAATTAACAGTGACATCATAAACCAGAGAACATGGGGAACAAAGATGCTGGAATCTTGTGCAAGCAATGCAAAGCTGAAAAGACTCAACTGATCAAGTGGGATCCATGAAGAGAAAACATTGACTGTTCATCTCTTCACATGGATTCCACCTGACCTGCTAAATCTCTCCAGTTTCTCACTGCTTCCACAAAATGATGTTGTTAGCTGTTAAAATAAACTTGTTGGATGACTGTGAGACAAATTCTAAAGGATTGGGGGAATGAATCGATGGCCTGGTTGTGAAAAATCTAGAAAGCAAAGGACAAATATTGCTGAGGGAACAATGAGTACAAGAAGTACAAAGAAAAAGTAAATGGGTAAAAACACAAAGACTTGAAAATTATATCACTAAGCATAATTCATTCATGGAATTTCTACAAAATAAAATTTATTCAATGAAATCTGGGAATTCCCATTTCAATCTAGAAGGTTGGGCTTTTCTTTCTGCACTGCTTATTTCTGCCATACCAATGGACAAAGTCATCAGAAAATGTAGTCACTTCCAATTCTCCTCAGGGTTTGAGTAGATCCCAACCCATGGGGTCTGATGTTGGGAATCTGTTTCAGCTTTCAGGCATATTTTCACTTCAATTTTAAAAAATCTCAATTTATGACTTTCCCTCATGAACCCCAACTTCAAACCTCCCACCCACCAACTGATAGAGACCCCAACCTCACATGTTGTAACAATTGTAATTGCCACTCCCAATATCCAGATCCTCTTTCCCAATTCATGCTGCTCCCTCTGTGGGGCCTTTCTACCTTAGGACTCTATTCCTTTATTTACTTACATTGGCACGCAAAGGTCTAGATTGCTTAAAGGCTATCCTACTGCACACAATCACAGAAATCAATGGAATGAATCCTTGAAAAAAAATAATTTGTATTCACCAAGTCCACACTAATACACCACTCCAGGCAATAAAGCTCTTCTTTGCTGGGATCTAGCTCAAATCAACAAATTACTTCCTCTTCCTCTCCTTAATTGGTTAAATTTGTTCAACATTACATCCAAGATGTGAGAAGGACATTTCTACTGCTTGCTTTCTCAGCCAACTGCAACCGTGCACTTTTGTTAAGTGGTGTGGATTTCTTCTGCTGTGGATACGGAAAAATACCTCCATCCTCCTCCTGACTGACGAATTTCAACCATGCGTTCTTGAATGCAGGTGGCATTCTTGTGGGGGGGGGGGGGTTCATGTTCTGTTATTTAATTACACATGAAATCATGTGCTGATGTCGAAGTTTAGAAACCTGATAATTAATTGATGCAAGTAGTTTGAGATTGAAGATTTTGGCACAGTTGACATCCAGAGTTCTCCTTTCCTGTATCAGAATATGCCTTCAGGTTAGTATAGGAGTCAAATATTCCAGTTGAATACATACAGAACTAATAAAAGGTTCTCTGGTGTGTCAGATATGTCAAATGATGCTCAGTATTATAAACAATATGCTTATGTAAAACACTTTGCAGTAAAATAGTTTATTGCTGTTAATTTTTTAATTAAAATGAATAGTAGCAGCAATTTTGATATGAAACTTTCTGCATATGGCTAGTTATGTGAAGTTTATTTCATTTTACTCCCTACATATTGTGTTCTCCTGGCTTTGTTCCCCGGCTGTTATTACTTTGACAAAGAATGCTTGAAAAAAAAGTGAATTATTGATCAGACTATAAAACTGAAAAGCAAACTCTTTGAACACTATTCATGTGTTGCTTGTAAGGTGAGTATTAAAAATTACCTGCAGAGAAAAATTGATGACTTCAAAGTACCATTTTTATTGTTTGTTTTCACTACCTAAAACAGATATTAAAAGAGATTTGACTCCAAGTATTTTTCCACAGTGGATGCTGACTGAACAGTACATTTCAAAAATCACTGAAACAGAGTACTTCACATCTAGTGAATTTGTTGTTCATGATAGGTTTGTATGATTGTTCAAATAGCTTTGAATCTTAATGTGAATCAATATTATTTTCTTCTAAGTGGACTGGTGATTGTGTTCACATTTGAGGAAAAAAAATTCAAAAGATGAATTGAGAACCTGGTCCAACATACAATGTTTTCATCTCATATACTAAGCTCAATGTCAGCTGAGCACACTAATGTAGAAACCAACCATGACCATCTGCATTTATCATTAATCTGATCAGATGGCAGTACACCCTGTAAAGATACAGAGTTGATTCTTCATCCATTGCTTTTGGGAAAAGTGAAGGTTCTTCCTATTGTTAGAACATTACAGCAGAGATGCCCACAATGCTGTGCCGACCAACTCCACAACAGTCTAATCTTCTCCACCTCACAATCATAACCGAGTAACACAAAAGCCTGCAGATGCCGTGATTGAAGTAAAAACACAATGCTGGAGAAACGCATGCTATTGTACACCTTGATGAAGGGCTCAATGGTTATTTATATTTATCTTTGCTCTGTGAAGTATGCTGTTTGACTTGCTGGGTTTCTCCAGCATTGTGTTTTTACTCACTCCCATAACCCTCTATTCTTCTTGCATTCATGTGGCCTATCTAAGAGTCTTTGAAAAGTTCCTATTGTACTACCCCCAGCAAGCATTCCAGTCACCCACCACTCTCTTTATAGAAAACTTAACTCTGACATCTCCCCTCAACTTTCCTCCACTCACTTTAAACAGATGTCCTCTGGTATTTGCTATTGTCACCCCAGAAAAAAAAGTCTGGCACTAACCTAACAACATACTGAGTGTGGCTATCTAACCAAAAACTGAGTATGTCTATCTCACAACATATTGAGTATGGCTCTCTAATGACTGCATCAACACTCTTAAGACACCTTGTAATTTCTTTATCTTTGCAACATTGAAAAAAATAATCATTCGATAAAACATATTTCAGTTACAGAAAAGGCCTCAGTATCTACCCTTTCTCCAGTAAATCCTCGCCTAAAGCTATTATTCCCCAGCGATGCTAATGAGCCAGTGTTTGGGCATTCAAGGATGCTCCACGATGGCAATGAGTACGGGGGATGAGGGGCAATGTAAAGCAGCAACCACACACCCTTTTCCATTTGCTTCCATTGAAATCAATGGAAGAAAATAACAAGAGGATTTGCTACAAGCAGCTAATAATCTAACACCTGCTGACTGCTAGTCACCAACGATAAATTCCCCTCCATTTACTTGTTCTATTTTTCCAAGATTTCTGAATTCTTGTGAGATTGCTGTAAATTGTTTTTTTTAAATCAGGGTTTTTCTTTTTCTCCCCTTTTCTCTTGCATGATTGCCAGCTAGGTCAAAATTGAAATTGACGGAATAATTTTGATTAACATCAGCTCATATGAGAATAGCTATGTTCCTGTACTTGTTCCTGTTGGGTTAGATTCGGTCTCGTGCATTCATTAGAGAGATGCGTGAGCTTTTCATAAGGATCTACAGTAGATGCAACTTTCAAGCCTCCACTTCCCATTTAACATAAAATGCTATGTTTGAAGGTGAATGCCTGAAACTACAGTTTTCCCACTATTTACTCTGCCAACAAATCCAATGCAGCAATTGTGCATCATCGCAGGAGAATCTCCTTGCGTGGGCTCAGGTATGAAGCTAATACTTGAAGTAATATGTTCCAGTATTTCCTATCCTTATCCAATCCAATATAACAACATCATATAGACACAGGAGAAGGTCCTTTTGTACTCATAGGTACAATATCATACATAAAGCCAAAAATAATTTTAAAACATCACAATGTATTAAGTTGAAATATGAGATTATAGGTTAATAAAATATAAGCAAACTTTTTCTCAATACTCCTTACATCATTCTCAATGCATGAGTCAGCTTTCTCAGACAAGCCCATATTTTCTGTCAAAAAATATTGACCTGTGAATGGAAACAAATTATATGCTGCAGGATGAACAATGAACCATTATCGGGTAGGGTCGCTATGCAAGGAATACTCTACAACGGTTGACATTATATGCTCCAATTGCCTGAAAAAATAGAAAATTCTTAGCTGAGTTTCTAACTCAGCCAAAATTGAATTTAAAAAAATAAAACCAATCAACAGATTAGGTGACTACACTGGAGTATTATTTTTAATTTGAAATAATAAATCATGGGCAACGTCATCTTGTTGTGAGCTTTTTAATTAAAAGTGTTTGATGCATTCACTTTATGCATTAGGTTGGTTGGCAGGCTGTCATGATTCAGGCCTCCAATTCTGCATCACCAACTGGTTACGAACCAAAGTTATGCTCATATTATAAAGTTAAGCTACCCCTGAATTTAGGACTATTAAATCAAAATTTTGGAACTGACGATAATCCATGATAATGAAATGAGGCACATAATGGAAGGATAAAGAATCCCAACTGGTTTTCGGAACTAACCATTTAAGGATTTAGGGTGAGCTCCCAGCCCATGGAATTTGGGAATTACCTGGTGATTGGGAGAATTCAAATCATTTGAAATTGTCTCCTTTTTAAGCAAATGAATAAATTCAAAATGGATGAATAATAAACTGTAAATACCAACATATGGTGGATTATGTGGATAATTTTTACAAACCTGTCAAAATATTTAATGTATACATTTAAAACTTAATGAAACAACACCTATTAATCTTTTCCAGCTCCTAGCCCAATAACTAAGGATGTAGGAAGCCAAAACTACTTTCTCCATTGTTAATTGTTGTCTGACATGCAAATGGTGCAGACTTGCATAGAGGTTAGGAAGATGCCCCCTTGCATCAAGCCAGGACAACTTATCCTTGAAAACAGCATTACAACATCCAGAAAGGTAGGAAAGGAAAATTGAATTGACTGAAAACTTGTCCCTGTCTTTATGGGTCCTCCAGATTTATTGATTTTTATTCTGTGCAGGGTTGTTATAGTCTTTACCTCTGCCAGAACCTGGGTGCCATTCAACATTGTCTCACCCATGGCCAGTAAAAATTATTGCTGTTCCTCTAGTGCCTCAAAGATCAACGCAAGTAGAGTACCCACTGAATTCATGTTCAAATTTAAAATGATTACACCAAATTAAAACAAAGTAGATTCATGTTTTTCAATACTTTGAAAGTTGTACATTAAATCGAAATCTAAAAAGTCAGATACAGTTTCAGAAAAAGTTTCCAAATGCTATTGAATCAAAAGCAAAAAATTTAGCTGATCAATTTATGTAGGTAATAGGTGTGATAGGAAGATAATTTTGTCAAAGGTCAAACTAATCTCTAATTTTAAAAATCAGGCAAGTACAATGGTTGGACCTTTCCAGTACAAAAAAAATGGACTTCAATAATGAGATGTGGCAACGAGTGAAAAGAAATTTCAGTCATATGCATCCACTTAAATTTCCAATTAATTGCCCATTTTTAGTATTTTCCCCAGACTTTGCTGATTGAAAATGATACTGTAATATACTGCCAGCTCCTTGATTCAAAAAAATCATCCCTTTTCTGATTAATTTCAAAAATAAACAATCTACTCCAGTTTCCCATAAAATGTCAAACTTGTCTTCAGCCAATAGTCTCATGGGGGTCAAGTACATTTAAAATGTAACTTGTTTCATGAAACTGTACAGTGAAAATAAAGCAAAGTAGAAACAGGAGTAGATCATTCAGTCCTTCAGGTATGCACCCTATTCACTAATTATGCTGACCCTCTATTTCAACATCATATTCCCATTCTCTCACAATAACTCCCCCCCAAAAAAACTTTTGTGTCGATAAGTATATATATTTCTTTCTTTGATTTACTCAACAACTTGGCGCAATAGATTTGTTTGGAAGAGCACTATCCTTTAATTGAAGACATTTCTCCTCATCTCAGTTTTAAATAAATTATCCTGTACCCTAAAACTGTGACACCTTCCTCCAAGCCAGAAAACTGGGTGCATGCAGCTGTCAAACCCTCTCCTCTCATTCTTCTAAACTTTTCAAGTACAGAACCAGTTGACCCAATCTCTCCTTGCATGACAGTCCTACCATTTTTGGAATCAATCTTGTGAACCAGACAAGGAATCAAAAACTGCACACAATACTCCAGGTTCAGTCTTACAAGGTACAAGAAATAAGGTTCAAGATTCCTTTTATTGTCATGTAATAATAAATATAACATACATGATAATAAGGCAGATAAAGAGTAAGCTTTTGTATTGCCCAGCAGGCATTTATATTCAAGATATCTTGCAATCAAGGCCATTGGTTACTGTCTTGACAGCTTTATCATGGCAAGAGCCATTACCCCAAATCTGCACCCTACCCTGGAAAACCTGGATGCCAAGAATACTTACTATTCATAGATTACACCTCTGCCTCCAATTCCATCATCCCCAACAAACATGTTCCCAAACTTCAGGACCTAAGCCGCAATGACCCCCTCTATAACTGGGTCCTTGACTTCATAGCAGACCTCGATCAGTGAATATCATCTCCTCCAATCACAATCAACATCAGCGCTCCTCAAATATATGCACCAACTCCTCTACTAAACTTCCTCTGCACCCACAACTATACCATTCCAACTCGATCTTCACATTTGCAGTGGCCTAGGTATCAAATAACAACAAGACGGAATGCAAGAGATAGATTAAAAGTCTAGTGGCAATGCATGGAGATAAAATAAGATGGAGATGATAACTGACTTCAGGAGAAAGGGAAAGAGATCATTCCACTGTCCATATTAATGGCACTGAAGTCAAAAGATAAGAAAGCTTCCAGATGTGAGGAGCAAGTCCAATGATCTGACCTTGGATAAGCACTTTGAAACAGTGGTCATGAAAGCACTATAATGCCTCTAATTTCTTAGAAGACTAAAGAAGTTTGACATGTTAACCCTGTCCCTTAACAACTTCTACAATGCACCATCAAAAGCAGACTTACTGGATGTGTCACAGATCGACATGGGAGCTGCTATGCTCAAGAGCAGAAGGAGGTGCAGAAGATAGTGAATCCAGCTCAATACAACATGGTCTCCATTCACATATCCCGCCTCCCAAAAAAGGCAGGGCTCGTCACATCCCGGACACGCACTCTTCTCCCTACTCCCATCAGGAGGAAATCATGAGAGTGTGAAAGTGCACAAAAGCAAGCTTAAAGAAAATTACTTTCCCATAGCTGTCTGTCTTGTCCTGTCATCCTGCCCTTGCTTGCCGCTAATTGATATTTCTTCTCATTGCAAATCTATTCTCTATAATTGTGCTCTCTACATGGCTGTGTGAATATTAGAGATCACGTGTTGGTCTGCTTGCAGAAGAAGACTCTGCACCAAGTATTGGGTGACAAATAAACTTAAACCTGGTAAACTTAGCAATCCACTTGTATGCTTGTTTTTAAATGACATCTAGAACTCTTTGCCCTTTGACATTCCCAAAATATTAACATTTATACACAGTCTTTCTATTTTTCATAACAAGTGGATAACAGGGCCAAGAGAACGTATGTTGAGAAAATATTGAGCCAGAAAATCCCATGTAACCCCATAGAGCAGGGGAACACACAACTTTCATTGGGTGGAGAGGTTCCGTATTGTGACTGTCACTGGGAAGGATAAGTCCCTGCGCACCAACTTTGCCTAGTGCAGTGGGTCCCATATAGACTGACTCTCTATGCTGTACGGTTCAAAAGCCATTTACTCTTATTTAGGTGTTGGCTTCACTGACGCTCCTTGGCAATACAGTTCCCTATGTTGACTCTGACTGGGTAAGAAATCTAGACATTGATTTACAGGGGTATAGGTTCTTCAGACAATGATTTTCATTATTCCTTTGCAAGGATTTATTTCACCACAATGTTGCCTGGTCATCATCCAAAAATTTCTTGCTGTAATCTAACACAATATAGTAAACAATAAAGTGAGAAAATGCTACAATCTTATGTACCCAAATGAAGTGGATACAATCTTTGCTCTTTGTATTGTAGTGGGATAAAAAAACAATCTTGAAGTACATAATTATAGGTGCCAGATATACATATCATACTGAGGTTTACACTGTGTCATAAATTGCTAAGGCCCAAACACTGAACACTCCATGACCCCTTTTGTCTGACTTACAATGTAACAAAATACTAATCTATTCATATAACCATATAACAATTTCAGCACGGAAACAAGCCAATTTGGCCCTTCTAGTCTGCACTGATCCAAGTACCCTCCTCTAATCCCACTTACCAGCACTCTGCCCATATCCCTCCAACCCTCTCCCATCCATATACTCATCCAACTCTTTCTTAAATGACAACATTGACCCTGCCTCCACCACCTTTCCCAGAAGCCCATTCCACACAGTAACCACTCTCTGAGTAAAGAAGTTCCCCCTCATGTTACTCCTAAACCTTTGCCCGTCAAATCTCAGCTCATGACCTCTTGTATCCTTCTCTCCTACTCAATGGGAAAAGCCTTTCAACATCAACTCTATCTATCCCTCTCATTATCTTAAACATTATCAAATCCCCTCTCAGCCTTCTATGTTCCAATCTCTCCTTGTATTCTAAATGCTGAAATCCAGGGAACATTTTTGTAAATCTTCTCTGCACTCTCCCCATCTTGTTAATATCCTTCCTAGAACTGACCAGAACTGCACTCAGTACTCTAAATTTGGCCGCATCAATGCCTTGTACAGTTTCATCATTACTTCCTAACTCCTATACTCTATGCACTGATTTATATAGACAAGCATACTAAAGGCTTTCTTCGCCACCCTATCCACATGCGCTCCTACCTTCAGGGAACAATGCACCATTATTCCTAGATCTTTCTGCTCCACTGCAGTCTTCAATGCCCTCCCATTTACCACATATGTCATGCTTTGATTATTTTTTCCAAAATGAAGCACCTCACACTTACTAGCATTAAACTCCATCTGCCATCATTCTGCCCACTCCTCCAAGCAGTTTAAATCCCTCTGCAATCTTTGAAAACCCTCTTCATCATCCACAATTCCCACTATTTTAGTATCATCTGCATATTTACTAATCCAATTTACCGCCCCATCCTCCAGATCATTAATATATATGACAAACAGCAACAATCCCAATACCGATCTCTGAGGTACACCGCTTGTCACCGACCTCCATCCTGACAAACAATTATCTATTACTACTCTCTGGCACCTTCTTTCCAGCCACTGTTGAATCCATTTGACTATCTCCAAATTAATACCCAAGGACGTAGCCTTCCTAACTAACCTCCCATGCGGAACCTTATCGAAGGCCTTACTGAAGTCCATATAGACAACATCCACTGCTCTACCCTCATCAATATTTCTAGTCACCTCTTCAAAAAATTCAACAAGATTGGTCAAACACGACCTACCATGCACAAATCTGTGTTAAGTGTCCCTGATCAGACCCTGTCCCTCCATATACTTATATATACTATCTCTAAGAATGCTTTCCATCAATTTACCTACCTAGACATCAAACTTACAGGCCGATAATTGCTAGGCTTGCTCCTCGAACCCTTTTTAAACAAAGGAACCACATGTGCAACAGGCCAATCCTCCTGCACTATACCTGTCTTTAATGACATTTGAAAAATCACTGCCAGAGCCTCCACTATTTCCTCAATAACTTCCCTCAAGGTCCTGGGGAAAATCCTGTCAGGACCTGGAGACTTATCCACCTTTATATGTTTCAAACGCTCCAGTACTACCTCTTTCTTAATCACTATATTCTCCATATTTACCCCCTTTGCTTCCTTTACCCTGCACAGTTCAATATCCTTCTCCTCAGTAAATACTGAAGAAAAGAAATTGTTCAAGACCTCCCCCATCTCTTTTGGCTCCACACACATTTGTCCTTTCTGATTCTCTATTGGACCAATTTTGTCTCTCACTTCACTTTTGCTATTTACATATTTGTAGAAATCTTTTGGATTTATTTTCACTCTGCTTGATATAGCCATCTCATACCTTCTTTTAGTTTTTCTAATTTCTTTCTCAAGATTCTTTTTACATCAATATAGTACCCAAACATCTCCTTTTTTCCATTATTTTCTGTTTCTGTCCTCAGCCAATTTTCAATCCATGTCTTTGTTCTCATAACCCTAAGTGTTTTAACTTTGTTCACTAACCTCATTCTGCAGTCGTTTATCAAAGGCTTTCTGAAAAACCAAATACACCATATCTACTATTTCCCCCTTAACTATTCTATGCATTGTATTCTTTATTTCAACTTTCTCGAATTGTGTTGACAATTTCTAGGTGACTTGTATACAATGACATACAATAGAAATTGGCATATCTTTTCAACCACTGAAATTAGACGAACTGTTACTTGTTCCTGTTACTTCACTTTGCAGGAATCATTCTGTAAACTCCAAAATTTTGGAATATGCCAAATAATTTTTCTGGTTGACACTTTTAAAAATTGGGTTATTGGTTATCAGGGCCAAGAAATTTCTTGACTTTCAGATGCATTAATTGATCCAGCGTTATATTCTTTTACATACTGTACTTATTTACTTTAATGCTCTGTTTCAATTGACTTTTGGACTAGTATTTTTGGAAATCAGAATCAAAATTTATTGTCATGAACATGTGTCATGAAATTCATTGTTCTGCAGCAACATTATTGTGGATTATAGGAACAAAAATTGCTATAAATTACATGTTTTAAATAAATAAATTGGTGCAAAAGAAAGGATAAAGTGAGATAGTGTCTATGGTTCATTATCAATTCAGAAATCTTATGGGGGAGGGGAAGAGGACTGCTTTTGTTCCATTGGGTGTTCATCTTCAGGGTCCTGTACCTCCTTCATGATGGTAGCAGTGTGAAGAGGGCATGGCCTGGGTGATGAGGGTCCATGATGATAGCGGCTGCTTTCTTGAGACACTGCCTCTTGTAGCTGTCCTTAATAGAGTGAAGACTAATGTCCATGATTGCACTGGCTGAGTTCACAACTCTCTGCAGTCTTTCCCTGTCCTGTGCATTGACAGTGATGCAACTAGTCAGAATGCTCTCCATTGTACACCTGTAGGAATTTGCAAACATCTTTGGTGACATACCAAATCTCCTCAAACTCTTCACAAGGTATAGCTACTGGCAACCCATCTTCATGATTGAATTGACATAAACGATCAGGATATATCTTCAGAATTGATGGCAACCAGGAATTTGAAGTTCTTTACCCTCTCCACTGCTGATTCCTCGATGAGGAATGGTTTGTTTCTCCTGGTTTCCCCTTCTTGAATTCTGCAATGAGTTCCTTAGTTTTGCTAACATTGAGTGCAAGGTTGTTGTTACCACTCAACCAGCTGATCTATCTCTCTCCTGTAGGGTTCCTCACTGCCAACAATCATGGTGTCATCAGGAAATTTGAAGATGGCATTTGAATTATGCCTATCCACACAGTTAGAAGTGTAGAGAGAGTAGAGCAATGGGCTAAGCACGCATCTTTGAGGTGCACTTGTGTTAATTGTCAGTGAGAAGGAACACAAATTAGTTGTATCCTCTACTGTGTAGACAACCAAAGTATTTATTAATATCTTGCCAATTCTCTTTTCAGCATTTTAAATTCTCCTAATTCGGATTATAAGGACATACGTTTGACTTCACTAACTTTTTTATTTCATTCAAGTCTTATATATGCACGAGTAAAGCCATTGTACCATGTACCTCTCAGCTCAACACTTGGTTGTCCTGATGCAATTTCTTGTGTGTATGACCAAATTCTCTAAATAAATCATAGATCAAAAGGATTTGTCTGCATCAAGTTCCATGATGTCTTTGGGTAATGCATATGAATAGCCTGTAGTTTGAAAGAAAACATCTCCCACCTCACATTTTAATTATCATTCTCCTCTTGGGAGATTCACAGCTGAGCTTAGGGTTGTTTGAAAATACTAACAGCATGTAGATGGCTATTGTCTAGAATGCCCATTAATTTGTTTCTGGTCAAGCCCTTACCATGGGGAAATGGCCCAGAAAAATCTTGAGCCCTGTCAAGATTATCTGAGATAATTGTCGTGCATCTCTGAAAACTGTCAGTTACTAGAATTTCACCTTGAACATCTGCAGAAGCAGCTCTGGGAGCAAGCAATGAGCAAATGCAAGCAGAGACAAACCATACTGTTTTCTAATCATTTCTCCCTCGACAGAAAGGATTGCATTCTGCATGGTGGAGCAGGGCACAAATTGAAGAGAATGTTACAGAATTCACAAACTAAAATTACAAAATAAGGCAAAACTAAGACAGAGCATTTCCATATTGAAGAATATACTCTTTTTAAAAAAAAGCAAGAAAAATTATGAATGCAAGAGGAGCTAAATTCTGAAGCAGTATCATAAGGTAACAAAGAATGCATTGTGTGCACACTGTTTTAAACTGTACTTAAGAATTATATTGACCAAGAAGACAGACAAATCGTTAAAAGCAAAGTTTAAACTAGTTTAAAGGAAGTTACGCCAAAAACTATAATTGAACATGCAATATGACACATAGCAGGCTATATATTTTATGTGTTGAGAATGTGATGAAGATATGGAACAGTCAGATAAACAGTGGGAACAAATATTTCCATTCTTGATCATTTGATTTCTTCAGTGCAAATGTGAAGCAGGAAGACCTGATTCCCACATGGATCAAAATATTTATTCGGTTACATCCATAATTTATGTGATAATCTGTGTGATTCAATGCCTGAGTTTTTTTTTAATCATTTGAATTAGTTTGCCTACAACTGACAACAACAAGACATTTGAACACATGGCTCCTGATTCATTTGAAAGTTTAGCAAGGGTTACACATCACAAACAGAACATTGAGGAAGAGGCAAAAGGCAAACACATAAATAAATTATTTTGCATTTATGTGTGAACACTGAAAAAACAAAAATTCAGAAAAACATTAGACATGAGAGCAAACAATGAGCTGCTCGAGGAACCCATGGGTCAGGCATCATCCATGGGTAGAAATAGTCAATGTTTTGGGTCAGGATGATTCATCGACTAAAGTAAAAAGGAAGTGATATTTCACATATGAAGTGGGAAGGAAGACAGTGTTATGAGACAGAAGGTAGGAGAAGCGGATATTCATTTAGAGGGGGAGACCACTGCGAAGGGGGGAAAGTTGGAGAGAAAAGTAAGATTAGGAATAGAGAAAGAAAAGATGACAGCAGTATAACTAGATAAAGTTAGGAGTTACCTAAAATAAAAAAAAAACAATTATGTTCATGCCTTAAGGTTTAAGTCTGTCCAGGAGAAATAATATGTTGTTCTTCATGTTTATGTTTCACCTCACCTTGACCATGGATAGAGTCGAGGACAGACACATCTATGTAGGAATATTTTGGATATTGAAATGGTTAGCTACAGGAAGTTCACAACTAGACTCACAGAGCATAGGTATTCAGCGAGGCAGTCAACCAACCTACGTTTGGTCATTCTGATACAAAGAAGAAAGCCATACTGAGTACAGTAAGGAAGTAGATTAGCTTGGTCAATGTGGATGTATAACTGTCTCATCTGAAGTCCACCTGTAGCTCTGGAGGTGAGGGCAGACATGCGGGTGCAAGTTTTGCATTTCCTGCTATTAGTGTGAGAAGTGCTGGGGGGGGTGTTGGGTGGAAGGGTGAATGGGGAGGGAAGAGTGGACTAGAGAGTCTCAGAGAGACTGATCCCTACAAAAAGTGAACAGGGATGAGGGAGGGAATATGTGGCTGGTGGTGGGATCGCACTGAAGTTGGGGGCAGTGACAGAGGATAACGTATCGGAGTGGATGAAAGGGATTCTATCTTTGTACTGTCTTGTGTGTAAGTGGGTGGGGGGAGGAAAGAAGAGTGGGATGGTGGAAATACAGGTATGAGCTTTATCAATGATAGGAAGGAAGAATCCACTTTTAATAAAGAAAGAAGACATTTCCAATATTGTGAAGTGAAAGATCTTATCCTGGGAACAGATATGGCAGAGGCAGAGAAATTGGAAGAAAGGGATTGTGTCCTTCAAGAGACAGGATGGGAAGAGGTATAATTCAATTAGCTCTGTGTGGTTATATGTGACCTCCATTGTGTATAGTTATTGTTGGCTACTGCTGATTTAAATAAACTGGTTCACCCACTGATGACTCAGACCCTATGACTCCTCCCCCATGGTCTTGGTTCATAAAGGTTGAGCCACTCTCCCTTCCCACCATTCCTATACCTGGATACAGGCCAGCAAGGATCTTCTGTTTATAAAAGCCTATCATTCCCTCAGCCGAGTCTTAGTGGTTACTGATAGTTCCCTACACTCTGGGAGTCAGTGGATTTGTAATACATGTCCCCTGGGATGGAGACAGAGGGGTCAAGAAAGGAGAGAGAGGAGTCAGACACATTCTGGATAAATTTGAGGGCAGGGTGGAAGTTAGCAGCAAAGTTAATTAAATTGTCGAGTTCTGCACATGTTCAAGAGGTAGCACTGAGGCAGCCATCGAAGTAGCGGAGGATTGATTGACAAGAATATGGACATGGAGCCAGAGGTGAGTTGGAAATAATGCAAGTGAGCAGTGTCAGACAGCTTCACAGAACTCCCTTCAGAGAGAGAAGGAAAGGTTCTTCAAAGTAGACACATCTTGGGAATTTGCAGTGGAGTAGAACAATCGAGAAACACAAAGACTGCAGATGTTTCAATCTTGAGCAAACAACATGCGGCTGGAGGAACTCAGGCGGTCATGATTGGAGGTCATTTATTTGTGTATCATCCTTTCAACACCACTCTCAGGGGTTTCTATCTCACCAGTGCACTTTTAAAGTCATTCCATTTCTACAACAAAATAATTTTGAGATGTTTTTCCATTAAGTATATCCAACAGAATTTGTATCATTTTAACAGGCACACAGATTTCCTTTTGTCTCACTAAATAACTATCAACTGACAAATAATATAGTATCCCAAAAGACTGCACAAGTTTAATAATGTTTCACATAATTGTAAAGATTTCTGAAAAAAAAAATGAGTGAAGCACTTTTATTGTTCTTGGATACCAGCACATATGCAATATTGATATGTTTATCATTCCTAAGGCACAATACCACTTCAAATATTCCCATTAAACAATGACATTCAAAATATGTGCATACAATAAAGTAAAACAGTCAATTAATTGTGTAAAAGGGTAAGGTGCCAGGCTTGCTAAAGATTGAAAATGTGATATTAAGAATTAGTTGATTAATACTTTGCAGATTCAAGAAAAGAAGTATTAACCCTTTCCATTTTTTTTGTGTTGCTTTTACATAAGCAACCAAGGGAAAAGGAACTTGCATTGTGGATTGCTGGATGCTTGGGGTAGGTTGGAAGTGAAAGTCTCAAAGGAGAAGCTTGGATTTCAGCTCCAACAGCAGTAACATTCATCAACCAAAACATGCTTCATCATGCGACTGGAGTGCAGGACAGGGAGTTCAGATATGTCAACCACTGTAACACAGTGCTGCGACAACAATAATTTAAAGGAGCTTTGCCATAATTTGCACATTTTTGGAGAGGATCTTTTCCTGGTCCAATCACATTATAGTTCCCATAGTGGATGCCTAGTCCAGTCACCGTATAGCTAGCATATTGAGTTTTCCCATGGAGTGCATGCATACACTTTCTTGCTCTAACTTTTGTTTGATATTTGGTGATGGTGTTCACTATCAGGTAGAAACAAGGGACAAGCTACTAGTAAACATTATTTTTTTATTGGAGGTAGTTTGCATATAAATATGTAGGATTTAGGCTTCACAGTCAAAACCAACATATATTGTCTTTTCTTAATTCTTAATCTAAAAGATAGTGATGACTTCCTTTCTTGAACGGTTGCAATTCTTCTTGTGATAGCACACGCATAGTTGGGTTGGGTAGGGCATTCCAGCATTTAGACCTGCCAGTGATAAAGGCCACAAATAGATTTCCAAATCAGAATGGTATGTGACTTGGAGAGGTGACAGTGCTTTTACCCTTACCTTTTTGGTGATGGAGGTCACATAGACTTCTTAGCTGCTGTTGGAGTAAATAATGCAATCTGGTAACCAGAGTGCATGATGCAAATAGCATCCTTTGCAGCCACCATGACATAGGAGGAGATAATTAATGCTTTGGATGGTTAATGAGACAGGATACCTGATTTGTCCTGGATGGTAACAATTCTTAAGCAGTGATTGAAGCTGTACCCATCCTGCAGTGGTCATCATGCTCCTGACTTGGTGGCAGGAGATCTTAGGAATGTCAAGAGATGCTTCATTCACCACAGAATAATAAAATGTTAACCTGGTCTTGTAGCTAACATTTTTATGTGACTGGTGAAAGGAAATTTCTGGCCAAATGTTACTCCCAGAACATTAAAGGTGGAAGACTAAGTGATGATAATGCTATTATTTGCCAAAGATAACTGGTTCAATTCTCATTTGTCATAGCTGGTAATTGTATGGCATTTTTATGGCACAGAATTCATATGCCACTTTTGAGTCCATTCTTGAATGTAGTATATATAGGACTTGTTGCATGCAGATATGGATTGCTTTATTCATGAAGAAACTGTGCATAGAATTAAACATTGTGTGACCATCAAAGAACATCTCACTTCCGATTTTGGGATGGAAGCTTGTTAATAAATTAGCAAAAGAAGATCAAACTGAGGACTTTCCCTGCACATTCGTGTGTGCACCTAGAAACCTCTTAAATGCCTCTATCACTGGCAGCCCGTCCCAGACACCCACCACTGTTTCCCCCCATCCCCCCCCCCCCCCCCACCACGTATCTTCTTTCATCTTCAGCTCACCCTTATCCTAAATGCTTATCCCCCAGCATTTGCCTTTTATTTTTACCCTGGGAGAAAGATTCTGACTTCCCACTCTATTTATGCCTCGAAGCCCTTCATAATTTCATAAACTTTGATCTGGTCTCCCTTCATTGGAAACAACCCAGGTTTGTGCAATGTCTCCCCATAGTTCACACCCTGTAATCCAGGCATATGATGGAGCTGTAGTGTAAATAACCAGAATGAACCTTTCCTGCTTTTTTGTGGAAAATTCCAAAATATTTAAAAGGCATTTGAGGAATGCCTGAATTTTTTTTTTCAATGTTTTGTTTTGGAGGAAAGAAAAAATGTATCATTCAATTTGGTTACATTCTATTTATGAGGTTATGATCAACATTTTCCTTTCTTTATCTGATATTTATGAACATTTTCCAAATAGCCATAAAAAATGTCAACTTTGCGATCTTCTTTGTTCCTTAAACTCTGCTTTTCTCTTTGTACAAATGCAAATCAAACTCTTCCAATGCCCGTGCAGCTACTATAATAGCAATTGAGTCTCACTCTAGGTCAACCTGGAATCTTGATACTGATAATAACTTTGAATAATAATGATAAAGTCATCAACTGCTTCAGATTGATTCTCATCGGTTCACAGTAATCTTTATTGTGGCCGTTTCTGAAAATAAAGGATGGTGGGAGGTTTGAAATGGAAGTAGATTTCTAGGATCAAATAAGGGTCAAAGGATAAGAGTTTAATGGTGAAAGCAAACATCAAAAAGAGTAAAACATGGCAATCTCAGGTGAAATGCAATTAGTCTTATTATGCTTCAATCCCTGAGGGCAGAACTCCAATGCTCTTTCTGCACATAATGGCACCTTTAGGATATTTAGCTAGACGAAATTGTGTTCCTGCTATAAACGTAGTTGTCACTTTTGAGTGCAGGATTGAATTTAAACAGAGAGGTAATTCAAGGATGAGTACAGTGTACAAGAATCGCAGTCAAATTTGGCCATGTGCAATAGCAGTCTGACCAATTGTTTTTCTCAAACATAAGATTTCAATTTGGTTGCAGATCCATAGCTTTGATATTGACAGCACTAGCAGGGTTTCCAAGCATTAAAGAGAAATTTAAATTTCCAAATATTAATGATTCATGAATGATCCAGCAAAGAACAGAACAAGTACCAAAGAACTTCTGCAAAGGTGCTGACACTCTGTCATTGTGTAACCACATTAGTACGATCCACCTTGGATCACCACAAATAGACCAGGAGATTAAAAGAATGCATAACATTCTCAAGAGTGCAAGACACTTTTCCGAACAGATCCGCCAGAAAATTTTGCAAAATCTGGACAACTCTGAAGTAAGAGTTGCCATAAAACAATTGAATTGTTGTAAAATGCACACCTGGTTCTCCAATATAATTGAGAGAGGATCTGCCAATTTTTACCAATGTGGTCTACATGTGCTTCTCAGTTCAGGGATGGAAATGTTGGTATGGCCAAACATGTCCACATCTGTCCAATACAGTGTAATTCTTTAATTAGTTCATGACTAGATCCCTCCTTGCTGACACCCGAGATTTTAGAGCTCACTTGACTCAAAAGAAACCATCTAAGTGACTTATGACCTTGAAAGAAACTTTGCAAAATTGACCCAAATTGATATGTTCACATTCAATGAAATTTATACTTTTAATAAAATCAATACCAGTACCCCCTTGCACGGTCAGTTAATTCCACTAAGAAAAATTGGCAGATGACTTTCTTGTTCAGATCTTCCCCCTGCAGAGGCAGTTCCTGCATGAATTCACACAGACTTATCTCACGAAAAATACTGAATGTCAAAATGTATTTCATTTTGGTCCTCGGTGAGAAACTAACCCAGTTTTCCCATATGACCTGAAGCAGGGTGCCAGCTGCCATAAGAATAAAAGCAACTAACAGAAGTATTACAAGGAACAGAAGGGATCCAAAGACTGCAGAATCGAAGTTCAGACTGCCACTGTCAGAATTCTGTTTCCCACCTCCCACACCAGCAAGACCACAAGTAAAAGCTCCAGTGTAACATATAAACCTTCTTTGGCTTATGGTATCCATTAAAACATGCCTTCACAGCCAAGATAGTTTGGTCCTTGGTGTTATGCCAGCAGATGTCATGCAGCACGAAAGCAAGGGCTTCAGCCCAATGGACCAATCAGTATCTTTACACGAACCCCTTATTAATCCCATTTTGTTCCCCGTCACATTCTCATCACCTCATGCAGATTCTAACACACAGCAAAATACCGAGGGTAATTAATGTATGAACCTGCACACATGCAGTGGTGTGTGTGGGGGGGGGGGGGGGGGGCGGCGTGGCAGGAACCAGAGCACTGGAGAAACCCACATGATCACAAGAATAACATACGAATTTTCCATACAAACAACTTCATGTAAGAATGTCCATTCACATAGGGATGCATGCACATTAAATCACATCTATTCTCACAACCCATTCACATAGGGATGCATGCACATTAAATCACATCTATTCTCACAACCAATTTGCGAGATGATTGGATAGCATATTTTCAAACCTGATGTATTGGGTTTGAGTGCTCATGCCTCAGAGGGAACTGAATTTTAACGTGGTTCTATAATGACCAAAGCCCTGAGGGTGCACTGAATTTGCTAAGTGTCTATATTTAAATGCTGATAAAGCTCCTGTAACTTTACTTCCATATTCAGGGCTGCATTTCTTTCATCCCAATTTCATCTTTTCCCCAATTAGCAATTCTCACTAGTCCTTGGTTAGAATTGGGGAATTGTCACTGTGGCGGAACTTAAAAGACATTTCTTGAAGTTTCAATCTGCTGCCATTGTTTCCTTTGATACATGCAAAACGCATCTCTGTAGAAGTGGTATTTTGACTCTGTCAGTAAACCAACTCTAAATCAAAGGTGATAGGTTCAAGATGCCTGTAAATGTGTGCATTTTATCGACAATGGTATTTCACTAGGCTAGAAGAGTATTTTTTTAAAATAAAGCTACAAACTAATATTCTTTTCCCTGCTCAGGGGTCATAAAATAATCCATTGCAAACATTATTCAAGAGAGCAAGGATGTCCTACTTTCTGCAGGACAAAGAAATCTCAGGGCTGCATGTGATGTCATGTATGTACTCAGACAATAAATCAGAATCTGAAATCCAATTCTCCCATCTGCTGCTTGCTCAATTAAGCCACTATTACATTTCTCAGATGTGCTAAATGTGAGACCAAACTCTGCAATTTCTACATTCACAAAAATAACAATGTTGACTCTCATTCAACTTGTTTTTAAAAAGACCTGAAATTTTTGGTAATATGCATGCAAATCCACGTTCATTCTTAATTGAGTTTCTCGGCATTCCAATTATCACTTAATATTAAATCTGACAACCATCTTATGGTTTTGCTAATACTTTTTAATTTTTTTAAATATTTTAATCTCTTACAGCAGATCACCGCTCTTGAAGCAATGTCCAAGAAATCAACTAGAATTTGTTTTGGTTTCCTCAATGATTAATCAGAACAAGATCTTCAAGATTCCAGGTATCTCCAAATCAGAACTATTTTTTTTAAATAACAAGAGTCTATAGATGGCCTCTGTTTGGTACAGATTGGCAGAATCAAAAGATATTTGCAGACATCTAAATATTATGACCCACGATGGAAGAAGGGAAGGAAGGTGAATATCAACCAAAGTTTACTTAACCACAGGGAAAAAAGGAGAGATGTTTGCAATTGTCCCACGACAGAAGGTGACCTCCTTCATTTATGTACCACCACAAACTTCCAATAAAATGTCATTATTCTTGAACTGCTTGAACCCTGTTCAAACTCCGATTATCCGAAAAAGTCGGGACCATAGGGTTATTATTTTTATAGCAAATCACATGTGACAGTGTTTCTACAACGACAACAAGGTAGGGCTTTGGCAACATTAAAATAAAGTTTAATTCTCACCAAAATAATGCTGGCCACCGCCGATCACCGACTCTTCCCTACCCAGGCCCACCTGCCACCGGGGGCCCGAGGTCCGCCGCCGCTGGGGGGTGGAACCCAGGTCCGCTGCACTGTTACCGGTGCCGCCGTGGGGACCCAGGTCCGCTGCCACTGTGCTGCTACCGGCGCCGGGAACTCGACGTTCCCGGTCAGTTCGGCTGCAAAAGAAATTCGGATAAATGAGGATTTGAGATATTTTCGTTTATCCGAATCGGATAAATGGGAATTGTACTGTATATATATAGATATATATATATCTATATATATAGTATGGTAGCTTCACCAGATTGTCAAATGAAAAGAGTTACTTTCAAGCAGGCGTGGCTGCCTAATGGCACCCCGTTCAAAGAGTTTGCTCATATTCCAGCGCAAATGTGGATGGAGGCAATGTTAGTTCAAGAAGTTAGTGAAAGAGAATGCATCTGCACATGAAAGGGGATAAAGCAGGTGTCTTCTATCAGTTTATTTAAAGGAGGGGCAGCACAACACCTTTACAACAGCAGCGACAGAGGGTTTGAATCCCACGTATCTGCATGGGTTTTCCCCGGGACTCTGGTTCTTTCCACCTTTCAAAGACTTGCCGGCGTTTAGGTTAATTGGGCGCAACAGACTCGTGGGCCAAAATGGCCTGTTACCATGTTTAAAAAAAAATTAAAGTGGTTCAATTGGTTGTCACTACATTAATAGAAAACGTAAAAGAATTAAGATTTGAGGCTTTGTTTTATATGATAAAGCTAAAATCAGTGATGCTAGTGTAATTTTTCTCCTTTCGTTCAGCTCAGAGTTAATAACAATTAAAGACTTTGAAGATTTAAGTTTATATCCTATCGATTCTCATATCAATCCTTTCCTTGAACAAACCTTGATTTTATAACTAATTTTATCAGCTCCGAACATTTAATTTATTCTTAATTTTGTCTTCAATGCACCCATGTGTTCATTTCTTAACGGAATTGCCTGAGGATTTTCGTTTCAGAAGTTCCAAATATCAAGAACCGTTTCAAGCACTTAAAATATAAACTATTCACATGCTGTGCAATATTTCTCTTGGCTAGAAACCAAAGTCAGTAGTACACTGCTTAAGTAGAGTTCATCTGGTTGAATGAATGATTTTGGACAACAGAGTGTGTGCTTGTGTGCGCGTGCACGCGCGTGTGTTATATTTTCTCCACATCAGGAGGGCCCGGGCGAAATCACTCTCTGCTGAACATTAATGGCTCTACCATTGAGATTGTCAAAAGTATCAAGTTCCATGGTGTGCACTTGGTAGGGAATCTCACCCTGTTCCTTAACATCAGCTCCATAGCCAAGGAAGCTCAGCAGTGCCTCTACTTCCTGCTAGGCTGAGAAAAGATCATCTCCCACCCTCCATCCTCACTACATTCAACAGAGGATGTATTGAGAGAATTCTGAGCAATTGCATCATCATCTGGTTTGGAAGCTGTATCATCTCAGATCATAAGACCCTGCAGAGGATAGTGAAGTCAGCGGGAAAGATCATTGGGGGCTCTCGTCCAACCATGACAGATATCTACACATGATGAACGTGGAAAGCAATAAACATTGTGAAGGACTTTACACATCCCTCATGTAAACTTTTCTCCCTTCTGCCATCTGGGTACTATAGCATTTGGGCCCTTCCATCCAGATTGGCCGACAGTTTTTTTTCCCCCAAACCATCAAGTCCTGAATTCGCAGAACATATGTGGATAGTGTACCATGGACTTTTATTGTATATGTCTTAATATTTTAACTTATATTTACCTTATGTAAATCTGCTCTGTGGTCCTGGAGAAGCAGGATCTCATCTTTACTGTGCATTGTGACAAATAAAGGTGACTTGACTACTCAAGACAAACCTTTGAACCCAGAATTTCCATTTTGGCCTTCTTAGCCCTGGCTTAATAGACAGTACTTTTACTTTAGTTAGAAGCTCTAAGTTCTAGTGTCAGACCACAGATCAAGGCTAGCACTTGGGTGCATTGCTGAAGGACAATGATAATAAAGAGTTTATTTTGTACATATGTACCAAAATAGTTACTTGCTGTATCCAAACAGATTTGCAATAAATATACTACATTAGTAGACATTAACTACATTAGTAGTCTTTAAATTATAAAGAAATTAAGAAAAGCAAATAAAATAATAAATTGTAATTAACATAGCACAAAAATGTGGATAACAATAGGAATGTTGCAATCTTAAAAGTGTGTTCTTTATGATGACCCAAAGACCAAGATCCTGTCCCGCCACTCCAGAGGTCAGGCATGTATGATCTTTCTGACAATTTAAAAGAGAAAGAGAGCTATTATCAATATTAAACCTTCATAAACAAGTGGATAGGAGTGCATTAGCTATGAGAGGTTGAACAAACTTCGATTGATTTCTCTGTTGCTTTGTAGTCTGAAGGACGAACAGATTGAAGTATATAAAATTATGACGGACATAGAGAGGATAGATAGCCAGAATCATTTTCCCAGGGAGGAAATTTTAAGTGTAGATGCATACATTTAAGGTTAGGGGTTGGGGGTGGGGTATATTTTAAGGAGATATGTCTAGCATTTTGTTTACACAGAGATTTGCAGGTGTTTGGAATTTACTGCCAGAGGAAATGGCAGAAGCAAATATGAAAACAGTTTTTGAGAGGCATTTAGACAAGCACATTAAAAGCCAGAGGCTTGAGGGTTATGGGCCATGTGCAGGCACATGAGATTAGATTAAATTGAGAGCTTGGTCGGCACAGACATGGTGGTCTGAAGGGTCATTTTGTACGTTCTGTGTAACCATTGGAGGGGATCACTAGGTTAGTATCACAGTGGTTCTGTGGAAGTTTCTAATGCACAAATTGGCTGCACGTTTCACAGATTGTAATAGTAATTAGATGTCAAACATTATGTCAGTGTCTGTAAGTGCTTTGAGAGATATTGTAGATATACAAGTGATTTAAGTCTGTCACTAATTCTACTTTGCTCTTCAACAAGCCCAAGTATAGAGAACTGTTCCTACTCTAGGACTGCCCGATCTTAGACAAGATGCAGAGAAAGATATTTGTTCAGTAAACCCAACCAATTTTACTGCCCACATTTTATTCACCATTATTTCTTCTCTTCTATTTTTCTTGAAGTAGCAAATGAACCATCATGCACCAGTCATATCTCTGTTTCACTCCATTAACCTACCAAAAAGAATCAGTTAACAACACTATTACTTTACAATTGCAAAATCAGGCTGCTTCTTCTGGACTTCTTCTTTGTGATTTGGCAACCATGATATATAGCTATCACTTCAGCTGCACTTCAGTCAGTTCCAAAATCATGCTTTGAAATTTTGTTTGAACTTCTTGCAATCTTTAATTAAACTGATAAAAATCAAAATCTGATACCATTTTGTACTGAATTATTTTTCCACTTTTACTTAGAGGTCTCTGTGAATGTTAGTGTCTAACCAGCTCTTCATAGTGAAATAAACAAACTCCTGGAGGTCATGTTTGACTGGAGACTGAATTCAACCAGCCACATTATTAGCTATAATAGCAAACCACAGGCTGTGTATTCTGCAGTGAGTGATTCATCTCCTGATTTCGCAAAATATTTCCATCACCAAAATGGGCACAAGGCAAAGAATGATCAGATACATGCCATCGATCCAGATGAATGTGACTCCTCTAACAGGACTCGGGATATTTTCATGCTTCCCCTGGGCAGAATTACTGAAATAAGTTGTATCCCATACACCAGGTTAATTCCATCCTCAATATTCACTGTTTGGATCATTGGTCTTGCAAACTAAAGTCCATCTTTTCATCAATATTCCTTAGGGATTACCATTAATGTTGTATATATTATCCTTATTAGTCCTCCCAATGTTCTTACATTATGTACCTCATCATTCAGGTGCCTTGCCATTTGGCATGGGTGATCATGTCTCTCCATCTATCACAATCTCTTACCCTCTGAACTGCAGTCGTGCCTCCCCTGTTCTCCTTCGGTGAAGGCCCCATGTTTGAGCTGAGACTGTAGTCGATGCTGAGTGATACTGAAGTGATTTCCCATTGTCTTCTTCAGTTGTCGTGTCCGTACTGGACGGATAACCCTGGCCATTGATTAGATTCATTTGCCCAGCATTTTTAGTTTTACAATTGTAAATTCCAATTTGTAGAATCTGTTTGTAAAAACCATCCACCATCTACAATCCAAGGCTTCACTTGACCCTGATTGGGATGCTAAACAGGTACTACACCTTGCCCAAGGGTGACCTGTAAGCTATTGGATGAACGGAGTGCCTTGCACGTCCTTTGACTGAGCAATTGCATTGAACAGCACCCACACCTGTCACTTCTACAATTGACTCTTAAATGTCTGAGAAGACCATTCATTTCAAGGGCAATCAGTGCTAGGCAATGAATGATTCATAGATTCTTAAAATGTTTAAAAGATAAAGATATTTCCATTGAACTCATAAATTTCTCTCTCTTGTATCTGTTGTTTGAGGAAAATCATCAATTTTGTCAGTTTTCCATTTTCTCTATACTGATTCTATTTGCTTGTCTGTTCTGCCCTTTCATGTCACACTTTTTTCATCATGATTTCACATCTTTGCACAATTATCCTGTCCATTCTCTAACTTTCCAAATATCTCTTCAACTAAGTCATCCCACCCACAAGGCATGGGCTGACCAGAATGCAGCTTGAAGTTACAAATTTCTGGAATGTGCAATTCCCTCAACTAGAGAGGTTTCAGTGTGTATCATATGTAGAGTGCAGTTACTCATGCAGGCCACTTGAAAAACTTATCTTAATCCCAGGATCTCTACCACCAAGAAGAAACGTATGGGGAGTTAAACCTGCCAATGGTGGTCACTGTACATGGCTGACCATTCATCATCACTGGATCTAAACAGTGATACTTCCCACCCAGCATAACTATGGATGCAATTTCACCAGAAATAATTCAGGGATTCAGGAACATGGCTTGATCCCATGTTCTCAAGGGCAGTAACAGGTGAACAATAATAAATGGTGAACTTGCCATCAATATCTACATCTGAGAAAGAATAAGTCAATAAAAAAATATTTCAACTACCTCTCAGAGAGAAGAAACAAATTATAAACATACATCATTCTCAGCCAACCCACCAGTCTTGCCAGTTCAAATGCTCTTTGCTCCCTAAGGCTCACAGATTTATAGATACATCCCTCTTATATTGTAGAGGCAAAAACACTGGTGATCCTCTTCACCAACTCCTCCCAAACCTCATTTTCTCCTCCGCTGCAGGAAGAGTTTATGAATAGTGACAGAGGTTGTTGCACACTTGCATTTGCTGAGGGGCAGAAGGTGATGGGTGTGAGCTGCAAGCTGAGGTGTTGAAAATAAAGCAAATGTTCGGTATGTGAAATGAGAAAGGAGTCACATTGGGGATTCCTGATTCTGCAATTGTTACCATATGGCATCTGAATGCTGTGAACTGTTGCTGTTGTGGCTGTGAGCAAGAGACAGTTATGTGTTTGCAATGAGAAGCTGAGGTGATGCTATGTTCCCTTATGATCCAATGAGATGGATGGGATGGAGAGGAGGGAGGCAAGTTATTGAGGGAGGAAACCAAAGAATTGCTTCCAGATGTTATATGGAAGGATGTGGCACTGAAGAGCTATAATATGCCTGCTGCTCTTGCCAGGTCAATTAAGTTTATGCTGCACTGAACCTTGGTCCTTTGGGTGATGATGTTGGAACTCACAAACAGGCACCTTTGTCCAGCCTTGCCTTATGTAGGCATTGGATATTTTTCTTCCATTATAGGAGTCAAAACAAGGAATATCGAGGAGTTGTCAGAGAAGTTTCAGAAAGCCTGAGAATTAATTTGGAAGATTTGGCAAGATTATTAGTTTGGCAAGTTCAAAGAGTTCAAAGAGTGACAGCCCTGGACATGTGCTACTATTAAACCATGAACTTTATTTACAATGGGGAACAAATATGCCACAGAAGGCACACACACCTGCGTGCAAGCCAATTTCACAATAAGTTAACTTAACTACAAATAACCACAACTACAGAGGATTAAATCAAACAACATCTGCCACCCCTGTGAAGCAGGCACAGCACACAGATGTTAATGTAAAATTAGATTAGATGACACATGATGGTTCCCTTTGAAATGCATGCAACAGAGACCACCTGTCAATCAATGCATCTCACAATTTCTTAGTTCTCCAGTACTATTCACAGTCCCCATTCTGGAACTGTTAGGGTAATTACCTCAGCAAGACAACAAAAAAAAGAGAGTGGCTGGACCACATAGTTGGATTTTTTTACCTGGGGCCTGACTAGAGTTACTGGTTCATTGGACTCCATGTGACCAATTGTAAGGTGGCTACAGGTGCCCAACTGTCAGATAGTGTTGGCTCAGGGCAAATCTGACATTCAATAACATGGGAGCAGTAACCTTTGACCTCTTTTCCTGTCTGACCAGTTCCATGTTACAAAAGCCTCTGCTGTTCTTGTTAGGTCAATGAAGTTTATGCTGCACTGAATCTTGCTCTTGGAACTCACAAACTCAGCTCGTTTCTCAAGCTTTGCCATATGTCGGCTTTGGGTATTTGTTGGACTCTATGAATAAAATACTCTCTAAGCACTGGTATTTTCAATGAAGAGTTTCCAGGAGTTGTCAGAGAAGCTTCAGAGAGCCTCACAATTAATTTGAAAGGATTGGTAGTAGGATTATCAGTTTGGCAAATGTTGAATGAAGCTGCAACCATGTTTCAAATACCATAGATCCTTCATTCAACAAAACTGATCAAGGTATCCATCAAGCACGCTAGCAGGATGGTAATTAAACTGAACCATAAAGCAAGTTGCCTAGCACACAAAATCTGAAATTTGGGATAAAATAATGGATGCAATATCATCTTCACTCCATCACCAACTCATAGGAAAAAATATAATTACAGTCTTTGATGATTTTGCAAATTTTATTTTATGACATTGAATTCTTTGTGGATGGCGGGATCCCAGGAGAGCAAGGAGCTGAGACACGGCACTCATCTGTGGTGTTCTACTGCCCACCTGTTATACTGACACCTCCCAACAGACCCTGTAAAAGTGACAAGCAGTGATTCTTTTAAGATCAGTAAAGCCACGGAGGTCCGTGCCCGAGATGGCAGTGCCCAAGCTTGGCAGCAGACAACGAGGGTTATGGGCACTGGACAGCAGTAGACTGGCACAAGGTAGCAGAGTGGCAGAACATTGCCCGCTGAGGAGAAGCATGGGAGAGGAATTACAGGGAAGCAGAGCACCAGTGGGAGGCTGAAGGACTCACAACAGGCACGGACTGCTGGAGACAGGCTTGTGAGGACCAGGTATTGGGATCAGGATTGTGAGGGTGCCAATGGAAAGCAGTGCTTCTGAAGGGCCTCAGGGTATTAACAGCTTCCTAATCATATCAAAGGTTTAGAACTAGGAGATCAGACCCACCATCGGAATGGTCACCAGCTGTACAGCTGCATAAGTTACACGCACGCAGTAAAGGAAACTATGGGTGCTCGGTGTCCCTTAAAGGATTCACTTTTGCTGCTCTTTCTCTTATTGGTGGAGGTGTTGATTGCCAAGTCCAATTAAACTATGGGAAAATTGTGATAAGATTGTTCATCATTCTTACTAGTTAGTCTCCACTCTATTTGGAATATACTGTATCCATTTTGAGTTTGTCGCATGTTCGCCTTATGGAAAAAAATTGAACATCCAGTTAATCCTTCTTTACTATTTGGCATAACAGTGATCACATAATGGCTTTTATCCACGTTAGTCTCTCTCCCCCATTTCTTTCAATGCTCCTCTGTCCCTGAGGTTATCTCCTCGTGTGGTTCAATGTCAAGTGTCTTTGATGTCATTCCTGGCATGAGACTTTGCATATTTCAAGAATGTGTTTTTGGCTTGTTCTAATTCTTTGCGTTGATACTCAGGAATGTGGATTTTGTACCTGAGAATGTTACTTTTTTTGTTTTTTTTCTTTTTATGTGGAATCATCAGGAATTTGGAAAGTTTTGTTCAAATTCAATATTTTACCAGAACTCAAAACTCAACAGTTGGCAGGCTTGCTATATAGCAAGTTAGCCATTATTAATCACTAGTCCAATATCATAAAATCCTAACAGTGTTTTGAAAATCTATGCATAAGATGAAGGAATTTTAAAATTCTAAGATAAACAAAAATTACTGAATCCATTTATAAGATAAAGGGTTTCTAGTAGAAGTAAAACATTCTGAAAGGGAGTAGATCCTTCATGGCTAGTCACTTGATCTAAATCACGAAATTCCCCATCCATGATTAATAGAAATTATGGTGAGCCAGCCCTTTTTCAGATACAGTATATTCCAGGTATATACACTCACCTTGTATAATTTTCTCCAGTGGTCACCATGATTGCACTCATGCTCAGAAAGACCATATTGCTGTCCAATCACTAAACAAATTGTAAAAAGCAGTAGTAGGAGTGGACTAGCAATCACCTTCATCCTGCTCCAACATTCAATAGGATCATAGCTGATCTAACATTCCTCAAGCCTATTTTCCTGCACTTTCCATTTAATCATTTATATGAGGCAAGGAGTTTGAAAGACTAAGTGGGAACATTGTTTAGCAGTGCATGAAACACTCCATTTCAACAAAGATAAAATGAATGCAAAACATAAAATTTGACATATATTTCAGATGGAAAGGCTGAGGCCAGACTATATTTCATCATTGCAAGCATGCATTTATTAGAAGTTTTGGTGGCCGTGGAAGCAGAAAGAATAAGTAAGTCACAGCTTGTTATTAGTGTGTCTCAGAATTCACCTTCCAATTGAAACATGCTTACATTTGAGAACTTCTCTTCTGAAACTGGATTTAGAAAGCACATAGAGATATTAACATTACTGAATAAGGATACATTTCAAAGCTCTACTTTTCTGAAAATCGTCTTATTGTAACATTATTCAATGCCGTGACTCATTCACAGCAAGTGAAAAATAAACTAGTCAAATCAGAATTTGGAATACTCTTGCTTCTTTAAGTAGACGAAGCTCTATTATCGTTGACATAAAGAATAATTTGCAATGGATACTAATATTCAGAATCCTTCCAATGTTCATATCAGCATCAATAATAATAGTTGATATTGGGACAGATAGCCATTTATTTGAACTTCAAGGATTCTCTTCACATATATCGGGGTTGTGCATTAAAATCAACCAAATCCTTCGGAATCTGTTTATTTTGCAAAGATCATCAAAAGCTTCTGAACAGGTCAGATATTTCTTTCCTTGCAGTCCATTATGTCATGTTCAACTGACAATTCCAGGCAAGACAGGTGGATTTACAGACAAAACAAAACCCTGCCACTGACAGTTTATTTGGCGTTTTAGCTCTTCTTTGCACATGAAACTCTCATAACCATTGTTGAACTGCTGGCCTGACATTTCCTGACACATTTAAAAATACTGGAGGTTTTGTTCTTTGCCACAAAAGCTCGGGGACTGTGATGATTGCAACAATGCTTGCAAGGGCCATTTTTTTAATTATCTGTGCAGCTAGTTCACTGCTAGTCTTTATCCTGGAAATTGAATAAGAAGTGAAATAGCTAGATAAAAACAGCACTCGTGATGATTCATCAAATAGAGAATGTATTTCTTGTGGGAATCAATTCAATCTTTTGTGCTAGCCTATGATAAAATATTGGGGGGAAATGAAACTCTTTTGAGGGTGGCGAAATTGTTTGTTCGCCTATTATCTGATGCTAACTCTACAGTTTTCAAACTATTACACAGATTAAGGAGCAATGGCAGTACAGTGCTGGTGGTTGTCTCCAACTCCAAATATGATTGGGCTTAATTAAAATTAATTCATTCAGTTTGTTGGTTGTTTACATCACTTGAGATATTTTGATTTACAGAGAATTTTTACTAAGTTAGTTTTATTTTTTTAAAAATAAATCTTTTTATCAAGGTTGAATATCACTGAATATCAAAAATACTCTTTTAAATTCTTCAGTAACAGCATACTGTTAAAGCTGGCAATATGGCACCAGGGGTAGTTTCTCCGTTTCCTCCATCTCACAGAATCCCACAGAATCCCTGGGCAGTGGATGTCTCCAGCATGTCATATCACTGGATGCTGCACCAGGTAAGGGCAGCCTTAGATTTAGCATGGCACCCAGATATGGACAGTGGGTCATGTTCAGCTTGATGGAACCCATTTACTCCCAACCTTTCAATTTATCAGATTTTATTTTTATATCTAGTAAATTTAACATGGATTGTCTTTGTAATTTCAAGCTCTGTCATGGGAAGAGATTACCAAGCAGATGGGGAAAGATTCAAAGATGTACTCAGGCTTTTATGAAGAAATGTAATAGCCCCACTGACTTCTGGGAATCTTTGGGCAATAGACTAGAATGAAGAAAGGGAATTTGGGCTGGTATTGAAAACCTGACACCAATGATCAGAAGAAAACCCAGCATAAGTTTCAAGATTATTTTATTGCCATGTAATAAAACAGATGTAATATTAGACAAAATTACATTTAGTCAGCTGTAAGGTAGTCAAAGATTTGCCAACAGCAGAAATTGCTCTGAACCCCTTACATTCAGAGAAAGAGAAGCAAAGGAGATACCCTTCCGAGTCTCTGAGTATCCATTGATTCAACTCTAGTGCTCCAATAGCCTATGCATCCATATTGACCAGTCCAAACCATCAGCAACTTGAGCTCCAGATCCAAACCTCTGACACAAACAAGAAGCCTTCAGCACCCAAGGCCCCTTGAGACCCCTTTCCCACCATCGGCACCCTCTTGCACCCAAGCTCTAATACTTTCAGCTAGTCTCCAGCAGTCCACAGCCACGTATGAGTCATTTGACCACACGTCACCAACAGCCCTCAAGCTGCATCATCACCAACAGCTTACCGCTTGTGTGTTCTTAGCCCCAGAGCCCCTCACTGATCCATTTCCATGGTCACCAATCTATAGAGTTATCTCCTTTGCTTCTTCTTCTCAGCAGGGGGTGTTCTCCCCATTACTGATGCTCTGTGCCAGTCCATTGCGCCCCTAGAGTTTGCAACACCTCAAGGCCATTGCTGAAAACAGGCACTGCCATCTTGGGACCAGATCCCGTGGCCACAGGATTTTAAAGAAAACATCATTGACTCTTTTATCAAGCCATTTAATGCCTATATGGAGCTGTCAGTAGTAGGACTGTGCGGTAGAGCCCATGGGGAAGCATTATGGAAAATGGTGAAAAGTGGATTAACTCAGAATGACCCTGTTTCTTTGGCCAACTCCTGCCTAATAAGTGAAGGAGATTGAAGTTTCTATAAAAACCCAATAAGCCAACTCAGATCCCATAAAACTGGAGTGAAAGTGAACCATCCTCCATTCTGAGAAGACTGCCTCAGAAAAAGATTATGTCATTTCTGCAAGTTGCTTGAGCAACAAACAAGCCTGAGTAATTTCATCACTGGAGACCAATGGCAATCTAAGTGACTGATACAGCTCCCAGTGTGTCTTCAAGTCATCAAGAAATCCACAGCTACGAGTGCAATAAAATCTCCTTTGCTGCTGTGAATGAGTTTCAGATACCCTTTATACACTGAAAATCTGTGTAATTGCTGTATGCATGACCTGTCTCTGGAGGTTGGCTTGCTTGTTCACACAGAACAGAAGAAAAGCCGGGTCAGTGAGTCCTTTTACCCAGCAAGCTGGCTTCCTGAAGCAAAAGAGGAGGGACATGTAGCATTGCAGTGTCGGCATCTAGTGTGATGTAAAACGTGTGCCAGGAAGTGAGATTGCTCTGTACATAATAATGGTGGTGGAACACAGGTATGTTTGCTAGTCATGTATATTTTGTGTAAGCTTAGAATGCAAGCAAATCTTCTCCGCATCGTAATCAACTTTATTAAGCATGTGATGTTGCAATTGTGTTAACAATCGGAAAAACATTTGAGGAGAATTTGAAGAGAAGTAGCAAGCAGATTGATGCAGAAAGGTGTGTGGACCTTAAACATGTACACAGAGATGTTTGGTTCCTCTGAGTTGATCATGCTTGTATTTGATAGAAGAATGTGGAGGAGAGAGAGAGACCACACTGGCCTGTGTTCTGGGGTAATGTCCTCAACAACTTTGATGAAGATGAGTGGCGGAGTCACTTTCATATCTCGGAACACTTTTGACTTTGTTTTGGAACTCATTGGTGTCACCTGATGCACAAGACAGCAAACTAGTGACAGCCTCTAGAACCTTGGATTAGACTCTCCATTGCTTTATGGAAGTTTGCTACCCCCGTGTGAAGATCAATCCATTGGCTGTATTTTTCATGTCTGTCTCACCACGATGTTTTTGTTGGAATGCCAGTTTACTGGAGCATTGAGGCGGGCCCTTGCTAAACGTTTTCTCAAACTGCCAAGTAATGCACGTCTCCTGGAGACAATGGACAGATTTGCGGTATGAGGGTATCCAATGTGTGCTGGTGCATCGATGGCACACATATTCCCATCATCACCCCCCCCCTCCCCCATGATGACATTGAAATGGTATCTGCCATAGACCTGTTGCTGTAGTCGGCAAATTGAAACATAGCCATGTCGCTGCTCAGACAGGAACTGATATGCTTTAACACCAGCCTTTGAATGTGAGTGTCACTGCTTTACAGATATTTAGGCAGGTTACCTCACTTTTCTTGGGCACAGGTACGATAGAGGCCTGTTTTAAACAGATGTGTTCCTTGACCTGTTGGAGTGAGCTGTTGAAGATATCTGTGAATACATTGGCAAGTCGGTCAGCACAGGTTTTCCGTACTCAGCTGGGTAATCCGAATGGACCAGATGCTTTCCTTAGATTCACTCTCCTGAAGGCAGCTCACACATCATTCTCAGATGCTAACTGCAGAGCATCAGGAGGTATGGGGGTGTGCAGTGATTCTTTCCTGATTTGGTGATCAAATCTGGTTCATCTGGGATTGAAGCTTTGATGTCTCCTACTTGAATTGAATGTGGTTTTGTAGCAGGACGTGTAATTTAGACAGAATACAATAAGAGAATGAAAGTCTAGTGGTATGGTTCTATGATAACAACTTCTCCCTCAACATCAATAAGACAAAATACATGAGCACTGATTTCAGGATAAGGGGGGTGGGGAAGTCTGCACCCCTCTCCACAGTAATCACACTGAAGTCAAAAGAATAGATAGCTTCAAGTTCTTCAGAATAAATATCTCCAAAGCTGTGAACTGGGGCAAGTACATTGACATAACAGTCAATAAAAGTGCATCAATGCCTCTACCTTTTTAGAAATCTAAAGAAGTTCAGTGTGTTCCCCTCAGCCCTCAACAATTTCTACAGGTGCACCTTTGCAAGCAAAATGGATATGGGAGATACCATGCTGAAGACCATAAAAAGCAATAGAAGGTAGTAAATGCAGCTCAGAATATCACAAACTTCCCTCCTCTTCATAGACTCTATTTTCATCTCCTGCTTCCCAGAAAAGACAGACAACGTAGTGAAAGACCCCTCACACCTTTAATATATGCTCTTCTCCTTCCATCCATTGGGAAGAAGGCTGAAGAGTGTGAAAGCTCTCACGCACAAGCTTTAAAGACAGTTTGTTCCCCACAGTCATCAGGCACCTGACTGAACCCCATAACAATATGAACACACTGCTCTCTTGCTTTTTGCTAATTGATCTTCCTTCCATTCTCATCCAATACTCAATAAATTATGCTCTTTACATGGTTGTATGAATGTAACAGATAACCTGTTAATCTGCTCAAAAAAGAACTTTTCCCAGTGTACAGGGTATTTTGTAGCAAATAAACTTAAAAGCTAAAACATACTGACATATCACACATAAACACATTACCAATGTTGCAGCTAGTTCTGCGATGCAGTTTGCAAACTTTGAAGATCTCCAGTGAAATGTTAAGAGTTTTAATGAAAGTCTAAAACAAGAATTTTCACAAGTTTGCCATTCCATGCATCATTTTTTTGGTCTGGTATTCACACATTGTACAAGGTGAGATCAGCCTGCTTGATCTGCTTTTATTTTCACCAGGTCACACAGCAGCTACAGAAAGTTTCGGGCTTGCCCTTTTTTAAAGAGGTGCTTGAATAAGAAGGTGGTGGGGGAGGAAGTGGCAGCAGATAGGGACGGAACACAGGCTTACTGGTAAGAGGTAACAGGTGGATGCAGGTAGGAGGGTAGAAGAAGCTGAGAAGTGATTGGGGAAGAGAGCAGAGGGCCAAAAAAAGATAGCTTTCCAATAGGAGAAGGCAGGAAGGAAGTGGGGAGTTAGAGGGGAGACAAAGGGGTGAAGGGAAGAGAGAGAGAGTGGGGGAGGGGGTTACCGGTAATTGGAGAAGTCAATATTGATGCCATCTGGTTGGAGTCTGTTGAAATGGAATATAAGGTGTTATTCCTGCAATTTGGTAAACATCTTAAGAGGCCACCTCTTTTTCCCCAACCTCTTCTCGTTCTGATAATCTCCTGCTCTGTGCTAAGGTACTGTACTAGTTCTTCTTTGGCTTGGCTTCGCACACGAAGATTTATGGAGGGATAATGTCCATGTCAGCTGCAGGCTCGTTTGTGGCTGAGAAGTCCGATGCGGGCAGACACGGTTGGTTGGGGTTGGGTGTTCGGTTTTTCCTTCTTTGTCTTTTGTCAGTGAGGTGGGCTCTGCAGTCTTCTTCAAAGGAGGTTGCTGCCCGCCGAACTGTGAGGCGCCAAGATGCATGGTTTGAGGCGATATCAGCCCACTGGCAGTGGTCAATGTGGCAGGCACCAAGAGATTTCTTTAGGCAGTCCTTGTGCCTCTTCTTTAGTGCACCTCTGTCTCAGTGGCCAGTGGAGAGCTCGCCATAAAATACGATCTTGGGAAGGCGATGGTCCTCCATTCTGGAGACGTGACCTACCCAGCGCAATTGGATCTTCAGCAGCATGGATTCGATGCTGTCGGCCTCTGCAATCTCGAGTACTTCAATGTTGGAGATGAAGTCGCTCCAATGAATGTTGAGGATGGAGCGGAGACAATGCTGGTGGAAGCGTTCTAGGAGCCGTAGGTGATGCCGGTAGATGACCCATGATTCAGAGCCGAACAGGAGTGTGGGTATGACAACGGCTCTGTATACATTAATCTTTGTGAGGTTTTTCAGTTGGTTGTTTTTCCAGACTCTTTTGTGTAGTCTTCCAAAGGCGCTATTTGCCTTGGCGAGTCTGTTGTCTATCTCGTTGTCGATCCTTGCATCCGATGAAATGGTGCAGCCGTTTTGAGTTTTGTGTGCCCGATGGAGATGTGGGGGGGGGGGGGGGGCGGCTGGCAGTCATGGTGGGGAGCTGGCTGATGGAGGACCTCAGTTTTCTTCAGGCTGACTTCCAGGCCAAACATTTTGGCAGTTTCCGCAAAACAGGACATCAAGCGCTGAAGAGCTGGCTCTGAATGGGCAACTAAAGCGGCATCGTCTGCAAAGAGTAGTTCACGGACAAGTTGCTCTTGTGCCTTGGTGTGAGCTTGCAGGCGTCTCAGATTGAAGAGACTGCCATCCGTGCGGTAAACAGCGTCTTCATTGTTGAGGTCTTTCATGGCTTGTTTCAGCATCATGCTGAAGAAGATTGAAAAGAGGGTTGGTGCGAGAACGCAGCCTTGCTTCTCGCCATTGTTAATGGAGAAGTATGAAGTGGTGAATGGACAATACCAGGAACACAACATAGAACCAAAGTTCTGTTGAAACCAGGGAAATAAAAATGCCAAAGCTGTGATTGACAGTTTTTTTTCAATAAAGGCATTAATGGACAGTGATCAGCCATGCTTAAACGCTTGGCAGAATAGTCTCCAGATGAATGGTTCATTTCTATTCCTGTGATCTATAATATACCAGGATTCTTTTAGGCATCTATCAGTGGAGTGGAGGAATACTACTGCAGTCAGGATATCAGGCATTAGAATTAATACCATATGTTACTAATTCGAGTTTAGCTTTAGTGAGATCCTTTTCATTGCATGTGGAATTATAGTTTCTTCTTCCTCTGGCTGCTTTTAAAACAATCATTCCCTCACACCCACTTTCCTTCTCTGTCTGGTCACGGTTTCTTAAAACTTACTTCACCACAACAATTGGAGCAAAACCATGAGCAAAGTTATTCAATGTCAGACTGAATACCTACAAAAGTTAATCACAATAACATTTGCAGATGTCACAAAACCTTTGAGGTTTGGAGTCTGAGATCATTGACAATAAGTCATTTCATGTAACAATCAAACTGCCAGAGATTCCTTCACAGTTGATAACCTTACAATAAAAAGGAAATTGCAGAAAGATCAAATATTTGGCATAAAAAAATCTTAGTGATCTTGTACATCAATACCATGGATTTCTCTGATCGATCACCCACAGATGTTGCATGGATTTGACTCTTGAAAACTCATTGCTACTGGAATGCCACAACATATTTAATGTGACCAATCCTCACTGGGATGACAGGGGAAGCAATAACATCAGCGGTCCAATGTGACTCTTATCAAATATAAAAAGGGCTCCCTGCAATTATAGAATCCTCTGTTCTCCTTGCAAGTACTGGCACACTCCCAGCAACACACTGTGCTAACTTCTGAGAGATAATATGACCAACCCAAAGTAAACACTGCAGAATACAGTTTTTGATAATGCACAGCGTCAGTACTAATGGAATAGAGTATAGGAAAACTCAAAACAGAATGAAATTTGAACACAGATGGGTTAAAATAGTTTAATTTAATGGATTCAGTGCAAATTAAAAGGGAAAGTTCAATGCACGTGTTAAAATTGTAATCATTCATAAAATAGTGCAACACGACACTACATACTAATAAAGATGAATTTTCAACATGTATGCTTTGTTTAATTCCTTATTATCAAGGTCTAATTGGTATTCAGTCTTGTAAATGAAGTTTTCATGGAGATGTGTCTTGAAAGTGTTCCTTTTAACATCTGAAAGTCCTGATTCTAACATAACTATCTTTGATTTTACTTTAGTTAGCGGAGTAATACTTAGCAGGATCATTTTTGAATTAAATATATTAATTCTAAACACCTGGGCTACAAGTTCTAATGAGTCAAGTCTCTTACTGTGTCAGATAATTCTGATTTATACTGTCACATTCAGGCACTGAAACTGATGTCAATCCTGGGCTTGCTCTGATCTACTGTGAAATGTGTAAATTCTGGATCTACTAACCAAATGAGAAAATTACAACTGAGAAACTGACACTGAGACTCTCTTCTAGGTCATTGCATTAATCTCAAGGGTTGATTGTCTGCCACTCTTGAAGGTATTTTTTTTAATTTTATTATGTTAAGATGTCATACAATTGAAAATCTGTTAAAATCACTGTCAGTTTTTGCATCTGACAAATTTGCATCTGAAGCAGGCCCGTGTGAATCTCAGATGGAATATCAGGTCAACACAATCTGGTCCAAGATGTTGATACCTCAAAGATACTTCAAAATAGTCAAACCTGTGCAGTAACTGCTTCAATCTGCTCAAACATTAAAGAACTCAAAAGACTGAAGCCACAAAGAACAAATGTGTGTAACCATTGATTTTCATGTAATGTTTTGATTTTATGAAAGCGCAATCAAAGTAAGCTGTCACTGCAAATGTAGACATAAAGATAACAAAATAATACTTACAGAAATTGTAGTGATAGAGAGCTCGTGACACTCTTGACCATTAGCGGGAGTCGGAGATGAGCTGGTAGCAGCTTGGGTTGGATTCAAGGTGGATTCCTCTACACAGTCTAGAATATATAGCTAATAAAATATAGTTGTTTTCAAAGAACAAGTTTTTTTTAATTATAATAAAAAGAAACATCACATGGTACCAGGAGTGGAAGATACACCAAGAAAGGAGGAAACACCAAGAGTGTGTATCAGTCAATATCAGCAGAGAAATGGAAAGTATGAAGGCTCTGATGCTGTAAATTGGATTGGAAATGTTAAACATGATTGGAAGCTGTTCAAACAAATATTCATGCTCTACCTGCAAGCCATTGGACTCGATAGCAAGCCTGATGCATGGAAGATTGCACTGCTACTTGCTGTGGTGGCACCTCAAGTCATGAGACCTGTTTTTAAACCACACAAAGTAGACAAAGGAACCGATGATCATAACTGACTTACCAGCAGATCCATGGCAGACAGTTGAGACTGATCTATGCCACATGGATGGAAAGAATTACTTTCTGGTTATTGACTGTCTATCAAACTATCCTAAGATTGTGCAGCTTCCTAATATATCTGCTGCTTGTGTAATTAAACATATAAAATCCATTTTTGCAAGGCACTGAATTCCTCAAATCATCTACAGTGACAATGGACCATACTACAGCTGTAGGGGATTCCAGAACTTTGCAGAGAATATGATTTTCGACATAAACTGTATTCTTGTGACTTCAAGACCTCTGAATCCACAGTTAACTGGTAAAGCAGAGGAAGGAGTTCATATTGATAAAAAGTTGCTCAAGAAAGCACTAGACGGTGGCCCAGATCTGAACCTAGCTCTATTGAGTTACAAAGCTTTGCCACTTGAACATGGCATGTCACCTGCTGAGCCTCTGATGGGATGTAAACTACGCACCACACTTCCCTGCTCTGTAAACCCAAACAAGAGCAGAGTTAGTTGTCAAAGGTGTTGAACAGAAACAAAAGTGTTTGCAATGGAGACTAAAAGCAAACTAAGACAAGTCAGCAAGGAGCTTAGGGTCACTGGCACAACATGATGCAGTGAGATTCAGAGATTCCAACACTTTGGACAAAAAGACTACCATTCTGGACAGAGTAATTCCAAGATCCTAAACTGTCAGAACAGAGGATGGTCAAATACTGAGAAGGAATTGAAAGAGCCTGCTGAAAATGCAAGAGACACTGCAGGAACAGACAAATGCAAAAGATCCAGCATGCACAGCAACAGAAGTGTTACCACCAGTACTAGACAGTAGTGGACCAGCAGAGCCAACACAAGCACCTGTGTTAAGAAGATCCACACATGTTATCAAAGCACCTGACAGATTGAATCTCTAAAAGAAAAAGAACTGCACACTTAAAAGATTTGTGCTGCTGTTTGTGTATACATTTGTGTTGAACTGTAAATTGAAATTAATACTGTATTACTGTGTCATGTTGTTAGATTAAACATCTCAAGGAAAGGAAATGTAGTGATAGAGTGCTAGTGAAACTCCTGACCACTATAGGGTGTTAGAGATGAGTTAGTTGCAGCTTGGGTTGGATTCAAGATGGATGTCTCCACATGGTCTTGTGTACTTTAGCTAATAAAGTCAATTGTCACTGTTTTAAAAGAACCTACGTTTCTTTATTACAACAAAAGAAACATTACAGAAACCTCAGGATGTTTGAATGAAAACTTCTTTGAAAGTAACAACTCCACTGTCAGAGAGAGGTCCAATGCACACACACTGCACACACACTGATCTGCTTTTTTCCTGGGCCTTCTCCTTACCAGAATGAGATCCAGTTTAATGGAATAATACCTCATAATCAGCCTGGCCACCCAATGGTTTGAAAATAGAATGTTCTAATCTCAGTTATTGAGCCAATTCCTTCTTCTTCTGGCTCCTTCTGCTCATCCCCTGCCCCCTTTTCTGCACCCTTTCCCAACCACCCCCAGAGAGCACCATTCTCTTTGGTTTCATCTTTTTCTCTCCCATCTTTTCACTGGATTCTTCCTCTTCCCTCCCACTCCACCACTCTTTATAGCACCATTCTCAATTTCTCTACAGATCAGATTTGAGCGCTAGCAGCCTCTGTCTTCTTATCACCCACTCTACCCAGTATGTCTCATCTTCCTCCACCTGGCCACTTGTTTCACTTCCCTCTCTCTCCCTTTGTCAGGCACCGGTCTGTCCTCTGTCTCTCTCTGCCATGTTTCACATCTGCCTGGTTCACCAATCCCATATAAGGTCCTGTCTCACACCCTCCTACCCTTTCCTCTTTACACTGGCTTCTAACTTTCCTCACTCCTGATGAAGAGTTTTGGCTTTGAACACTGACTATTCTTTTTATCACCCCGAGTTCCTCCAGCAGATTGCATTTGGTTTCACATTCCCACATCTGCAGTCTCCTGTGTGCCTCCAGTTTGGAAACATAGCAGCCAGTATACATTACACAATTACACAGCGGCACTGGAGTAGAGGATGAGGGAATACCAAGGCACCAAAGAAAACTTGCGCATCTCTTTAAGTTGTTACCTTATGATCTTACACATTAACCTCAGTATGCCTCAGCAACAATGAAGCCTTGTGTCATTAAAGGGCTTAAACCTACAACCTTCTAACCTGTGAGATGAAACCTTTTTTTTCCTCTAATTTCAGACGATTACTAGTAATTTTCTTGCTGCCAGTTTGAAATATGTTTGAGATCTACTGAGTGAAACAAAAACATTTGTCATACATTTCATCGTTCAAATGACAAATTCCTTGTTTTCTCCATTGCAAATTGTTTTGTATCTTATTTTCTGTTTTAAGTCCAAGGACAGGAAGTAGAAGGGTCTGCTAAATCTGTCACCCTTGTCCAATGTTGCCTCATGGAGAGATTCTGTGACAGCTTTGGCTCCGTGTAAATCAATGAAATTCTAAGGATTGCCTGGAACTGAGAGGAAAAGATGAGTTGTCAAACTATTAAAGAAAAAGCTGCTCACAAAAAAGAACAATTGAACTGCTGTGTTGATGACAATTTTAAATTTTCTTTAATTAAATCCAATTTTATCTCACTTGTCAATTAGCAAAAGGGAACCAACAACCCAGCTTATTTGGCACAGAAAGCATCTTGTGAATATTTGATAATGTTATTGACAGGTCTCCTCAACTCAAATTACTCTTCACCCAGTATCCCCTCTTTAATTGTTTCTGTATCTCTATTTAAGGATGAATCTGCCTGTGGATAGTAATGAACCGGCACCATCCCTTCGTTATCGGAAGTTGTTCTTCATGGCAGGCAGTTTATTGCCTGTCTGTACCACTGTGCTGAGGGCTGATGCAAGAGAAAACATTGCTGTCAAAAAGGTGCCTTGAGGCAAGGAAGAGTGTGAAAGCAACAGTCTATAAATGGATTGCTGAAATAATGGGGGCATATTGGAAAAATGTTGCTGCAGCAAAAGTAAACCCACTTTCAGGTTCATCTTCCATGGAAATGCTGGGTGCTAAAGTTGAAGAGTTTAAATTAGAAATTTAATCTGGCATCAGAAGTAAAGTAAACCAGCAATGAAACAGAAAATGTGGGAAACACATTGCAGGCCAAGGAAGCATTTGTGGAGAAAGAAACGGGATTAGCTATTTAGGTTGATGACATTTCATCAGAACCAAGTTCGAGAGATAGCTAATACTAAGTTGCAGAAGGGTTTGTGTGTGTGTGTGTGTGTGTGTGTGTGTGTGTGTGTGTGTGTGTGTGTGTGTGTGTGTGTGTGTGTGTGTGTGTGTGTGTGTGTGTGTGTGTGTGCGTGCGTGAGGGGGAGGAGAGCATTACTGGATTAGATGGAAGGAGAAGGAAGAAAAGGAGATCATTTGTGGTAGGGAGAACTGGAATGACCAAAATAATAATGGTCAGAGTTTATTGTCATACACGTGAGTACAAAACACAGATGCTCCAAAATTATGACTTGCTGCAGCCACACTGATATGATAGATACACCAATGACTTTAGTAATTAAGAAATTACTGCATATTGCCAAGGCAGAAATAAGAGATAATAAATATAGAAGGATAGATATATAACTATTCGCAGTTGCTGTTAATGCAGGAAAAACAATGAAATTTCAGTCCTGCAGACAAGTGCTTTGGTAGTCCCAAATATTTTATGGTTTGAGTTGGGGTCATATGGGGAGGTTCAAGAGCCTGATAGCTGATGGAAAAAAAAAGCTGTTCTTGAGCCTAGAGATGATGGACTTCAGGCCTCTGTACCTTCTTGCTTGAAGATAGCAGCAAGAATAGATTGTGACCAGGATGATAGGTTACTTTATCATGTTGGCTGCCTTCTTGAGGCAGCATCCAACATAGAGGTTTTCAATGGATGGGAGCTGAGTGCCTTTGATGGGTAGTTTGCCATTTTTGGCCACATTCTGGGGCACTCTTGAGTTTCTAAAGCAGATCATGACATAAGCAGTCAGCATACTTCCCACATCTGTAGAAAATCAATAGAGTATCGATGAAAGGCCAAACCTCCTCAGACTCCACCAAAAGTAGAAGCATTGGTATGCTTTCTTCACAGATGTCTCTTGTTCCCAATAAGCTCCTTGGTCTTGGTGATGTTGAGAGCAAGAATGTTGTTCCAGCTCTACAAATCCAGATTCTTTATCTCCAACCCATAATATTTGACAATTTAATACAGCATAATGTCTGAGATAAAGAGTAATATCTCAGCAACGTATAACAAATGTGGCGGGAGGAGGATTAAATCAGCGAAGATAAGGGGAAAACAAAATCACAAAAGAGGAAAGAGAGTCTTGTGAATGCCAAAAATCTGAAATACAAAGCTGGAATTACATTCTATCATATTTATATCCACATGCACTGGGCAAAAAAAGAGTAGGCCATTTGGCACCTCACATCTGTTCCCTTTCTCTCCACCCTCCTCCTCCTCCTCCCTGAAGATTTTCCGTGGAAAGCGTTTTGTTATGCAAGCTAATTGTTATCCTCTCCACCAACTCACTTGATACATTGCTACCTTTTTGATCAAAGATGTTACATATGGACTGTTTAAAATTGTAATGCCTGCCTGATTAGATCATAGATTCAGGATAATTATTTTCTGTGTCAATGATCCGTTCAACATTCACAGAAACGATTGTCTCAATAAAGTGTCTGGACCCAAATCGTGGATTGACCATTTCTCTCCATGAGTGTTACTTGGCTCGTTGAGTCCTTCCAACTTCTCTTTATTCACTCAAGATTCCAGCATCTAGTTTTTGAGTTTGTCTCATTTATATAAGCATATGTTAATGACATGAACTGTTGTGATTAGCCACTCTGAATTTAAGAATGGAGTGTCATAAATGGATTGATATTAATCTGTTAATTTATTTCCATTTTTGAAAGAGGCAACAGATGTTGGAATCTGGAGCAAAATGCAAGCTGGTGGAAAATATTAGTGGTTAAAAAAAACACAGTAATAATGCTGGAGAAACTCAGCCGGTCTTGCAGCGTCCTTGGGGGTAAATATATATTACAGATGTTTTGGGCCTGAGCCCTTCTTCAAGGTATAAGCAAAATACAGGCAGGTGTCTCAATAAAGACTGAGAAAGAAAGGGAGGGGGAGGAGTGCAGACCAACAAACATAAGGTGTTAATTGGATATGATAAGATGAAAGGTGAGAATTGATGTTGGCTCTAAGAAAGGAGGCAAAGGGAAAAGAGAGATGGAGAGAGAGAACTAGAGGAAAGGAGACAGGGAGATGGAGATGGGGGAGGAGGTGTTGGTATAGCAGAAACTGGAGCAGTCGATATTAATGCCATCTGGTTGGATGAAGTGAATGGGTAAAGCAACATCTGTGGAGGAAAGGATGATCTCAGAAAAAAGTTTTGCTTTCAACCAATTGATTCTTCATAATTCAGGTATTGATCTAATTAAAGTGATTTAAACACTGTACCTCAAACTATGTACATTTAAAAATGAATCTCGATTTTGTTCATTTGATAAAGGAGAAACCCTGCCTGCAAGTTTACTTCTTATTTATTTTCTCAGCATTTTGTGTCACTGACAGTGGCAGGATTTATTGGCTCTGAGCTAAATACCTTGCAGTCCAATCAGCAAACACCTTGCTGCCTCTGGAGCACATATGGCACAGATAGGGTGAGGAAGGTAGATTTCCTCCCTCCAAGTAAGTGAATGCTTTTAACATTGATCCAGCAAATTTATAGTCATAATTTTTAATTACCTTTTTTTTGTTTTTGAATTCTTGTTTATTATTTTAACCCTTTGGACTCCATGTCACTGGTTTCAGGGACTACCAACAAGCGAATATACTCCGTGTTCCTGTTTCCTGGGACTGTTTTATACCGAATCACCAGTTGGTTTGTACTAGTACTCTTGTTGTAGTTTACCCATGGAGCCAGTCCACAGTATGTATTAGGAAAGGTGAAAAATGGCTAGAGTCCAAAGGGTTAATTTGAATTCTATAGTGGCCAATATGGAGTTTGACCATGGGTCTCTGGAACCGCAGAGTTACGCCTACCACTTTAACTGTGGCACTGTCACAGAAGTGAAGATCAAGCTTCAGATTCAGCACATTCTTTGCAGACAGATACTCTGAACAGTCAATATTGCATTTGGTGCAGACCTTAAAGCAAAACAACTTCATGGCCAATCTCAAAATCAAAATACCATGGATGCTGTCAATCCAAAATAAGAAAAATAAACTGTTGGAAATACTTAACCCTTTTAAAGAGAGAACAAAAAGTGAATTACAGATTAAATGTTTTCCAAACATCAGGCCTTTAAGCCTAATAGCCTGAATACACCTGAGATTGTCCGATCTCAGAAGCTAAGCAGGCTCAGGCCTGGTCAGTAATTGGAAGAGAGACTGCCTAGGTACTCCAGGTGTTGTAGATCTCTGGACAAAGTGGCAACTCTCTGTCTGCCTTTGTGGTAGACAAAAGTTGAAGAATTTCTGTATGTAACATTCTAAATATAGTATTATGTGAAAGTAATAGAAACTTTACCTTTTTCATTGACACGGGAGATGGGCTGGGAGGATAGAGGGATGGGAGGTTGGTGAAAACACAAATGTGAATTTGTCTTGTTATAGGGTTGGAGGAAAAGGAGATCAAATCATGAAAAAGATGACAGATTTGGATGGTATTTAGACAAATAAAACATGAGTTCTAATGTAAACTCATCTTTTCCAGCAGGATTAAAGTCAGCTCAGCATTGACTCCAGAAGACCATCATATGCTGAACTATAGGTCTCCCTGAGTTACATTGAGCTTTACTGGAACAGCCGAAAGGCAGTGACGACCAAGGGTGCTGAAAGATGACTGGACACTCAGTCAAATTTAGGAGTTGAATGGAGATGCTGTGAAAAATAGTTCACAGCCTGCATTTACTCTCCCATGTGGGCAAATCGAATCTGAATCTACAAATCTGAAAGGAAAGCAGGTTGAAATTTCAGTGGAAAGAGTGAATGCCACTGTGATTAGTGGAAGTAGTGTGGACATGGTTGGTGATTGGGAGATTTTCCCAAGTTTTTTTTAATGAAGGGAAAAGTTCCTGAAGAATGCAGACAAGGAAAATCCTAGCATGGTTCTAGATAGAAGTTGGAAGGCAATTAGAACTGTGGGAAATAAAAAAAAAGAGGCAGTGTTGAGGTCCACGTTAGACATGATGGAGAGAGTGTGAAAAATATTGGTGGCTAATTATGTCTTTGCTGGTCTTAGAAGAATGACCAAATCAAGCCACATCTTACAACGTTTGGTCAGAGCCTGCAGTTCACTAGTATTCAACTGCACATCCAAGTACTTCTTTAAAAATATGAGTTTTTGCTTCAATCACTCTTTTAAACTGTGAATTCCGAACCACTATCACCCTCTGGGCGAATAGATATTTTGTCACTTCCTCTCTAACCTTTATATCAACTACTTTAAAATTGTGCCCTCACTTTTTGACCTCTCTGCTATGAGAAATAGGTCTTTCAATCTGGGCAGCCATAATTTTACAGGTCTCTAAGCCTGTTCTATTCCAAATAAACAACCCTTGTTGTATTCCATTGCTCCTCAAAGTTGAAACTTTTCTAGAATTTACAAGATCCTTACAAATGTCATCTGTGCCCTCTCATATAGTTCCTGTAATATAGTAACTAGAACTGTACAATTCCGGCATTACCAACTTGCTCTCATATTCTATGCTTCTGCTAAAATACACCTATTTATTTATCAATTGATTGCCTTGCTAGCTGTAGGTCATCACTGATCACTCCAAGGTCAATATACTTCCCTTCACTCCAAAGATGCGAGGTTCACCCATTACCCTACCCTTTCTACACCATTGGTTGTGTGGCTAGGCAAAATTAAAATGCCATCTATAAATTTCCCAATGACACCATGATTATTGGCAGAATCACAGACAGCAATAAGAAAGCAAACAGGTGTGAAAAAGATCTGCTAGTCGAGTGGTATCACAACAACAACCTTTCACTTAACGTTAGCAAAACTCAGGAAATGATTGTGGACTTCAGGAAGTGGAAACCAGAAGAACACAAACCAGTCCTCATCGAGGCATCATCAGTGGAGAGGGTTAAAAAAAAACTTCAAATTCCTAGGTGTCAACATCTCTGAAGATCTATCCTGGGGCCTCCATGTCAATGCAATCATGAAGAAGGCTCACCAGCGGCTATACTTCATGAGGAGTTTGAGGGATTTGGTCTGTCACCAAATTTCTACAGGTGTACAGTGGAGAGCATTCTGAGTGGTTGTATCGCTGTCTGGGATGGAGGTGCCAATGCACAGGACAGGAAAAAGCTACAGGGGGTTGTAAAGTCATCCAGTGCCATCCTGTGCATGTCTTCACTCTGTTAAGGACATCTATAAGATGCTATGTCTCAAGAAAGTAATGTCTATCATCAACGATCCTCACCACCCAGGCCATGCCCTCTTCTCACTGCTACCTTCAGAAAGGAGGTTCAAGAGCCTGAAGACAAGCATTCAATATTACAAAAATAGCTTCTTCCCCTCCACCATCAGATATCTGAATGAACAATAAACCACTGACACTATCTAACTAACTTTTTGTCTCTTTTGCACGAATTACTTATTTTTTAAATAATGCATTTAAAGAAACGTAATTTATAGCAATTTTTTTGCACCTGAAATGCACAATACTGCTGTCACAAAACAAAAAAATTCTTGACACATGTTGATGACAATAAACATAATTCTGATTCTGATATCTTCACTTGGTTGTTGCTCCTTGAAAATTGCACTACCTTACACTTCAAGAAGTTCTTCTGTGAGTGGATTTTTTTTGTAGAAGATTTAAGAGGGTACTTGTGGCTGAGAAACTATTACATTGAAGGGCATAATGGGAAGATCTTCAAAAGAGATATCCAGTGACTGTGTCAAAGTTACTCAGGTCAGCACCTACATTGAGTCATATGTTACACACTGTTCAAACACTCATGTTAAGAATGATCAAGTCAGCATTCAACATTTGATGCATAGATTGCACAAATATTGAGTGCAGTGGCTTACAGTCAGCAGAAGAAAGACAAATGAACTTTAAACTTATTAATCTTTGGTCACTTATGCTGATCAGCAATGGGTATAAAATTAATGCTGCACGCCTAGTAAATGGCTTCTTTCTCTAATTTTACAGTTATATTACATGCAGGGCATGTAATTACATGCAGGGCTGGTTAATAGCCAATGGTCATGTGTGAGATAAAACAGCAGAGAGTAATCAGACAGAATGTGGGTTTGCTAAAAATTGTAGCCTTATGAAAGTTGGTGGAGAAATCATGAACAACAGAATAATTGTACTGAGAGATTTTGATGACGTACATAAAATATTTTTGTGCTCGATGATAAACAAGCACTTTTCCATCTGCAGCACTTAGAAAGAAACTTATCTCCCTGTTTTTGGTTACAAAGATTCTTTCACATGTTGGCAAATCAACAACCACCACATTCATCAGTACAATTTTCTTGCTAGCACAACATCAATAATGATGTGTAACAAGGTTTTCCTGTGAAAATGTTCACATTAAAATGGACGCCATGGAATAACAAATAAGGTGTGTGGAAAGTATATTTTCATCTTGGACTTTATGGATTGCAACATCAATCATTCACTGAGATTTAAACCTGATTATACAAGGGCCCATCAACTTCAGCAAATAAATTGCTCTCATGCTTGCATTCATTATCATGGACGGTCCTGATTCTCGATGATCCAGAGGTGGGCGCAGTTTGAAAGTAGAAATCCATGGTGTTTAATTTGTTCAAAATTGGATAACTGAACCAAAGAGTGCCTGCATTCAAATCTGCAAGTTCATCCCATGATTTTTGTCCCCATCATATCTGGACATTTATCATCCATCTTCTAATAGGAGAACTCCTCATTTTCCATCCTAAGGCATATTCAACCAGTAAATGACATACCGTGAGACCAAAACAAAAGCATACCTCAAATCTTGATTGTTATGTTGAAGAGAAAATGCATTACTGCATAAAAAATGGCATTTTGTCGTCTGCCATATTTTATATGTGATACACAATTATAATCTCTAGATATATTATGTATGCTTATACCTTCCAATAAATAATTATTTTGGACAGAATTGAATTTAACTGTTATCCCCCATAAGCTCACAGCTGGCTGATTAACTTGCCTGCACTCTCCAGATTTGTTTTTGATGCATGGAAGTTGGTTAAGCTCAGTGAATGAGAGAATTTCTGAAATTCCCATATCTCTGAAATTAGTGCCAGTAACCGTCTGCTGCAGGCTAAATCTTGAATAACTAAAGCTTAGGCTCCAACTGGATTTACAGTGCAAACTTCATAATTGATATGCAGCTCGCAATCCAGTGGGAATAAGTCCCAGGTTTCTGACAATAGAAGATAGCTTGGCCCCTCCTCATATTAATATAGTGCAGAGCCCATGATTTACAATCCCTGTGGATATGTAACAGATATATTGGGAAATGTGAGTAATATCTTCATGTTAAATTCAATATTTGGATTCATTTGTAGCGGAACTGATCTTTCTTTTTCAAAATGAGACTGTATGTTATTTGGCCAACCCACTTGATTTAAAGAACATATTTAAATTTCAGTTCAATATTTACGTCTAAATTTATCTCTAATTGCTTACATCTGGCTAAACTCTCAAGAGGATGAGGATTTGGTTGATTGTATTGTATTTGGTTGAGAGCAGCAACATTTTTTAATAGATCAGCCAAAGACCTGTGATTGCTCGCTGCTATTTATTGGAGAGAACCTGAATTAAATTGCATAGAGTTGGTCTCCCGACATGCATTAGCGATGAATCAGCATATAGGAGGGAGATTGAAAACTTGGCTATATGGTGCAAGAACGACATCATGTTCAATGTCACCAAAATCAAGGAGCTGATTATTGACCAGGTTGGGAAAGCCAAATGTGTATGATCCAGTAATCATTGGGGGTTCAGAGGTGGAGAGGGTGAGCAAATTTAAGTTTTTGGGAGTCACTATTTCAGAGGATCTTTCCTGGCCCCAATACGCCAATATCATCATAAAGAAAGCATGTCAGCACCTCTAATTCTGCAGAAGTTGGTGGAGGTTTTCTATGACATTAGAAAATTATTATAGATGTGTAGAGGAAAATGTGCTCTCCGGCTGTATCACAGTCAGGTATGAAGACACAAATACCCCCAAGCATAAAGGCCTGCAAAAGGACACAGCCCAGGACGTCACAGGGAAAAAATCCTCCCCACCATCAAGAACATCTACAGGGAACACGACCATTGGAGAGCAGCAGCAATCATCAAGGATCCACACCACCCAGAACACACTCTGTTCTTGCTGCTACCATCAGGAAAGAGGTATAGGTGTCACAAGACTTGCACCTCCAGGTTCAGGAACAGCTGCTATTCCTCCACCATCAGACTCCTCAACAATCAACTCAATCATGGACTCGTTTAGGACTCTTACTTCTGCACTTTATTGTTTGTTTCTTTTGTCTCTGTTTTGCAGTCAGTTGTTTACATTTCTTTATTTGCTTACATTCAATGAGTGAGTGCCTGTGACCATTATTTGCTTACATTGTGTACATTTTTTTGCACTACCAATAAGTGGTAATTGTGTGTCGTTTGCAGCAAGAAGAATCTCAGGGTTGTAGGTGATGTCATGTACTGTATGTACTCTGACAATAAATCTGAAATCTGAACTGAGCACAGGAAGCTTACAGGTACGTGTACCTTTAATTCAATATTAAGCCTTTATCCTCTTTTACATCAGACCTGATAAATTGCCAACACTTTCTTACCTTAACACATGGTCTTCCTCTGTAGAATAGGGAGGTCCACAATTCTTAACACAATTAAGTCATAATTTATTTTAAGGTTACCTACCATCTTTAAAAAGGTAAAGTCCAGAAAACTAAGCCCATTAGTTATCTTCACTTTTAGGCTTGGCTTTAAAAATATATTTTTTCATGATACATCCAGTGTTCACCTTCAAAAAGACAACAATTATGAGAGAACTATGCCATCACCTCTGGGGGAAAAAAAGTGGAGAATATTGAGCTGTTGAGTTGTCTCGAGGGAGAAGTCCCACTGAGAACGAGTGAGTGCCTGTGACCAACACTATATGTCTATACACTCAATTCGCATTTACAAAAGTGGCAAAAACTTGAAAATTAAAATATTCACAATTATAAGTACAATTCTCACCTTATTTTCCAATTATATCACCTTATTATCAGAAATGCTTTAAACAGAGGGCACTCAACTGATATCTAATATGAAAAGTCCTTCATTATTAGGAACTCAAAACATGTGTTGACATAATTGGAGTTTTCCAAATAATGAAAAGATTAGATTATATCCAAGTGACAGGTAATTTGAGCTAGACAGTCAGCAAAGGATGATTGGGCAGCAGTTCAATTTGCAAAAACAGAGTTAAATGATGTGCTTTCTTGGCACTTAATTTTCACTGAGAGTTTTTGACCTCTTGAACAGTTTGACAGATGTGCGAAGAGTACGGATTTACTTCAGGCCTTCCAGAGAGGTGTGGGCAAGGTCCTACAACTAAAAGGTAGCTCAAGATGTAAAAAGTAAGTATGCTAATCAAGACTTGTAAAAATAGTAATTATAGTCTTCTGGATGAGTTTATGATTGCCTGCAGGGATTAGTAAGGAATTTGCCTGGAGTTTCTTTCTCTTTTTCTCTGAAAAACCTGTGCAGCTGACAAGTGGCAAGGAAGCAATTATGCTTGTACGTTGCATCCTGCTGGAATGAAACAGGCTGAATGGATCATCTTGTCTTTTCTCATCCTTTATACACTCATAAGCAATGAGCCAATTGCATGCTTCATACCATGTGTATGTGATCGACCACATGCACGTGCTTTATAATTGAGATTAACTGCACATTTAGGGATTGAATTTTGTAATCCTCTTTGTAAGACATCTAATAAATCATTTTCTTAGTCAGCAAACATGGGGTAGATTATACTCAGTGCATCAAAATACTTACTGAAGTACTGGCAGTTTGGCCACTGTACATTCACAGTATAGGTCAAAGGAATTCAGCCAAGCCAGATGATTGAGGATTTTTTTTTGATGCACGTCTGTTGAAAAAAAGTTGACTACATAAAAAGATATAGATGTTGACCAGAATAACCAATGAGTGAACAAGCCCTTCACTGCTGAGGATTAGCTTTGTGAATAAATAGGCATCAAATCAGCATTGCAAGAAACATAATTATCACTTAATATGTCATATCATTTATAACTAGCACAACATGAAAGACACACTGAACAGGCCTTTAGCCTTGCTAAGGGAACCTTCACGTTGAGTCAATAATAAATTCAAAATGGTTAAACTGAGTTTATGAAGGGTGATTAAAACTGCTGAGTTTACAAAGGCCAAATTGAGTTAATTCTGTGCTCCGCTATAGCTCTGGGCCTTGTATAGGTTACCTGATCCTTGCAGAGCCTCAGCTCTCATTGAACCTACTTCATTCAAGGTTGTTTCTTTAAATCTGTTGCCTTTGTGGAAAAGCATGGTAAATAAAAATGAGCTTAAGCTTGGCAAAATCCTGTGAAATCAACTTTCATCAGTTGACATTCCAGGCTTGTTAATCTAGTTGCAATGCTCTGTACTATAGTGTCTTCATGGAGCTGGCCTAAGTTGGACTACAACTGTTTCCTTTAAATGGGATTTGCTCACTGAACCACCAGTCTCCAGTGCACAGCTAAAGCTCTCTGTTCTCCAGAGTGTCACACACACAAACACATCCTCAGACCAGTGGTTTTCAATCTGCCCCCCCAAACTCACATTCCACCTTAAGCGATCCCTATACCATAAGTGCTCTGTGATTAGTAAGAGATTGCTTAAGATGGTATGTGAGTGGGAAGGGAAGGGAACCACTATTTTAGACTCAATTGTTACGGAAATATTTTGCTTGAGAAAATTGTCATTGGTCCATTTCCTTTGGAGTTATGAAACTGTGCACATAACGCATCAATTAGATACGATTAAAACGGTGGTTTTCAAATCTTTTACTTTCCACTCACATGCCACCTTAAGCAATCCTTTACTAATTACTGAAAACTTATGGCAACGGGATCACTTAAGGTGGCATGTGAGTTTAGGGGGTGTAGCATGAATAAAAGCTCTCACGACTAGAGGGAGAACATATGCTTTTATTAGCTTATAAATGAGGGTAGGATCTTACAGTGGTCTTCAGAGGGGCTCTGGGTTTAGCCGGAAAACCAGGGTTATACAAGGATAGATGGAGGTGGATCCAACCATTAGTAGAACACACCACCAGTGAATCTCAGTTTGAAAACCACTGCATCAGACTTTGTTAGATTAGTGATAGAACAAAAATGTCATGGTTAGATAATAGGTTAAGGCTATTTTGGTGTAAAATTACATCAATAGGTAGCTTAAGACATTAACTATTCTTATCTGATGTTCTTTTACTTTGGAAAGTATGATACAATGAAAGTCACACACATTTCTTTCATGGTTGTCTCTGCTGTATCCTCCCTTGTGTGTGGACCAGAAAGCTAAACAGAACACGAGGAATATCAATAAAATAATGAAGTTGTCATCTATTGCCATTGCATACAAATTAAACAAGACTTACTGTGAGTAGATTAAATAAGAAGACTGTCAATCTGCAATGAGAAGCATAAATGTGTCCAACAGATTTTCAAACATTAACGTTAGCAAATCCAATTACTAAAACAAATGACATTGAGGATAAGATTTCTGTTTATTCAGGAAAATGTTCATCAACGAATGGCAGCTTGCCATCGAGGGCTGGAGACAGAAAATTCAGCAACACCAACTGCACAGTCAAGCAGGTTCAAACTGCCAGCCCGAAGGCAGAAGTTCAGACTTGCTGATATTATACTTCAAGAGTGTGTGTTATAGCAGATCTCAGGAGTAGTTTTAGTTCAAAAGGCCAACCTGTTTTCTGTAATAGTACAAAATGGAACAAAATAAATGAAAGAGGATTATTTCTTGGAGGACCCATCAATCACCTGCATCTGAATACTTTCTATTAAACTCTAAACTCATGAGAAAAAAAACATTAATCCAAATTACTTTTTTATATCCAAAAGGAAGCTATTTTTTTTCTTTGATCATCGGGGCAAACAAATGCAACTTGCTTATATCAGGACTTATTTTTACCCTGGCCCCTCTCAAGGAAAGATTGAGGGGGGCAAGGCTACAGGCCACCATCTCAATAATATTCTACAGGAACACATTACAGAGTGTCCTGGCTGGCTTCATGATTGTGCGATATGGTAGCTGCAAAACATCAAATCAGATGTTAGTACGAAGGGTGATTAAAACTGCTGAGAAGATCACTTGGGCCTCCCTTTCCTCTATCGATGATATCTACAAGGAGCGGTGCTTCAAGAGGGCTCAGAGAATTGTTGAGGACCCTTACCATGCAGCCTGCAGTATCGTTGAGACATTACCACCAAGGAATAGGTACATGAGCATAAAAAACACAATTGCCAGGCTGAGAAACAGCTTCTTCCTGCAGGCAGTGAGACTGTTGAACAATCCTAGAAACCTGCAAATTATTTTTCAAAATATTTATTTTGGATCATGATGTAAATATGTTATTTGTCTGCAGGGTGTACTGTGTGTCTGTTTGTGTGCACTGTGATCTAGATAGATGCTATTTCATCTTGTTATATTTTATATGAACAATCAGATGACAATAAACTTTAACTAACTTGAACTTGAACACTACTTTCCTCAACACAATCATCTATTACAAGAATCCCCTCAATTCATTTGCATTTGCCTGTTTTGAACATGAGGCCAAGACAGAAACAATTGTTTGCAGAATCAAATGCACCCATTGTGAACATAGCAGTTTTTAAAAGAGGTAGGTCTTGCCAAAGCTGGATAGGTTCCAGAACCAACATCACCATGGCTCCAGGGTGGGCAAGACACCAGGGGGAGTTGTCAGCTCAGTCTATGGCCAGCCTCCACAGAGATCCTCCAGGTTGCCAGGAATCATTACACAAAGTAGAGACGTCACCAGACATTACTTTTAAAGAATTATGTCTGCAGTGGGAATTTGCGGCCCAGGCTTACGGCCTCTTTTTGGTTTCATGAGAAAACTAGCATACTCCATCATTGTCAAATGAAACAAAGAATTACTCTTTCAGGTACAGGTATGCTTGAAAAATGTGATTGTTGGCTCCATGGTAAGTAACTAGGAGATTTTTTTTAGATATTTACAAATTAGACATTTTGTTCAATCTAAGCTTTCTGATTTTGCTCAAATTTTGGACACTAACATTAGTTTTTTAACTTACAATTTTTTTCAATGAATTATTGGATTTAAGATCAGCCACAATGGCTGGAATTAAGAATGACTGGGGATGAGATTTAAATATAACATTTTCAGATGAGGACTTGTACTCTACTCTTAGCTTGATTAATGATTCTTCATTTTGTGCAAGGCATTGCCTTTTGCAATTCAAGGTAGTACATAGAATACACATGTCTGAACTTGAACTACTTATTTTTATACAGATATTGATTCACTAAGTGTAAAATGCAAACTTTTTGAAGCATCATTAATCCACATGTTTTGGAAATTCCCAAATTTAGAGAGATTTTGGAAACACAGTTTCCAAACTTTATCCATGAATTTTTACATCAAAATAGAGCCTTGTTCTTTAATTGCTCTGTTTGGTTTTGCACATGAGTTAAATATAGCAACTGTCTGCAACTCAGGAAAATATTTTAGCTTTTACTACGCCAATGACCAGATGAGCAATTTTACTGAAATGGAAGGATGATTCTTCACCTACCCTTGCAGAGTGGTTACATGATGCAATGTCTTACTTAAGCTTGGAGAAAATTAGATACAATATTAAAGACAGAAAATTTCAATTTGTAAAGATGTGGGGCCCCTTCTTGGAAGGGTACCTATTATGATTGGAAGAATTAAGAACTCTGAAGAATCCAGAAATTTGCCATCTGATGCCTGGAGGTTGCTGTCTGATTTCAAACTTCCTTTTGTATAACTAACGGTAACCTTGATTATAGGGAGGGGGTTAGATTAGTTTTAGTTTTATAGGTTTTATTTTATTCTCTTTCTTCCTTTTTATTACTCAAATAATTTGGTAAATAGGCTTAATTATGTGAATTAAGAATATGTTAATTGCTTTGTTTTGAATAGGCAACTGGCTAATGGTGTTATATTATTGTTTCTGATTTTCTTTACATGTATATGAAATGACTGGTTATATATCTCATTGATTTTTGTATACAAGTTTATATATTAAACTCAATAAATATTTTAAAAGGTCAGTAACTAGGAATATATTTTAGCTTGTTAAATAATGCTGCCCTGTTAAAACACACATATAAGAAAGCTTACTCAGCCATTTACAGCAAACACCTTAAATATTTACTTGGTCAATCACATTCTTGTGGTGGCCTCTAACATTCTTCTACATGAAACATTCTTCTCATGTAGTTCATGCAACCCCAACATGTATATAATTTTGAGGTTTCTGCCCATTTCCTGCAGGGTTTTCAGACTATTGTTTTCTAGGTAGAGACCAAACACTGCCAATTTTTTTCGTTTCAGATCCAAAGGTAGACCAGATTTGGTCTCTTGCAAGCAGTGAGACAAAACTCAACTTGCATACCACGTGGTATTTCAAAATGTTATACAGCCAATGAAGTAGTTTTAAATAGGAGTCACTTTTGTGAGGAAGGCATCATGGTACCTAATTTGCATACATCGCAGTCCCACAAACTGTAGAAAGATAAATGAACAGGGAATTTATTTTATTGATGGTAAAGGCCTTGATTACAAACTCATGTAATATTCTGATTGCTCTTTTGTCAACGTGTATCAATTGATGTACATTTGCAAAATCATAGGAATGCAAAAGCAAAACAGCATAGAAAACACATTTTTCAAGACATTCAGAACAAATATGTTGTCTTCTTATTGCTTAAATATAAACCACTAATTAAGCTATTTCATGACAGTAATAGATTCTTGGAAGAATAGTATTATTTTAGAGTTAGTACAATTTCCATAAAATAATTCCATGGCATTTACAGTGAAACACCAAATTTACGCGCTCTGATTTAACGCAAATTCAGATATAATGCAATGAATCATTAGTCCGTTTTTTTTTGCTCTTTCCAGAACTGAAAGCTTTTTTGGTGAGTTAGATCAAAATGGAACAAACTGCTAGAAAAAGGAAATCTTTTTTCTGTGAAAGGTCAGCTTCAAGCACTTGATGCAATCAAGATTAAAAGTGAAACTCAAGTTTCACAAGACCTCAGGATACCAGAATCAACACTTCATGGCTGGAAATCTCAAGAAGATAAGTTACACCCGTTGCTTTGGAAAGTTGAAGAAGAAGCAGGACTAAAACCCAAACGGCTGAAGGAAGCCAAAAATGTCAGCCTTGATGGCTCCGTATGTGAGTGGTTTATTCGAGTTCGCTCAGAAGGCCTTCCAATTTCCAGTCCTATTCTCAAAGCTCAAGCCGAGAAGTTTGACAAGCAGATCAATGGAGAAACCTCACAGTTCAAAGCTCGACCGGTTTAAGTGCTGTTACGGGATTTCTCAAGTGTTAGTGTCAGGAGAAATTCGCTCAGCTGACAGTGCTACTTATCAAGCAAGGAACACTCGATCACTTCTTTTAAGAAATAAACTTTACATGATGATTGCTAATATTCTTGAATGTTCTTATTTGCTGTTTTGTTTATTAATTTGTGTTTTAATTTCAACTGAAACAATGATTTATTTGCAGAATTCTTTAATGCATAGGTAATTTACTTGCCAGAAGGTAAACATACAAAAAACAGTCAGATTGGGGAAAATATGTTTTTTTTAAGGATGTTAGGTCAGCAATGGGTTAGTTTGAAAGCTGATTTTTCTTGAGCCCTGATTTAGTGTTACCCCACTACTTTTCTCAATGACATTTTATGGACCCCAACAATTAAGTTGTAACAGGGCAGCCCTGTATCAATTTCTCTGGAAAAATATGCTTTATTAACAAACTTTTGGCATGATGACCCTAAGATATTATACTTCAAGTAACATACCTCAAAGTGCTCCAATGTATAAAAGTGAGAAAAGAACAAAACATAGAACATCGCTCTTGGAATAGCAGAGAATATGCCCTTCAGTCCACAATGCAGTGTCAACTTGCGTAAAACTTCTCAACAACAATCTAAACCTTCTTAACCTTACAGCCACAACCCTCTATTTTTCTTACATCGATGTACCTATCTGGGAGTCTTTTAAATGTCCCTATTGTACCAGCTTCCACCACCACCCCCAGCAATGCATTCCAAGCACCCACCTCTGTGTAAAATACTTACTTCTGATATGTCTCCAAAACTTTCCTCCACTCACCTTAAAAGGAAGACCTCTCATATTTACCCTGGGATAAAGTGCCGGCTGTTCACCCTGTCTTAGCCTCACATAATCTCATATACCTCTATTAAGTCACCTCCTTTCCTTTGATTCTTCAAAGCAGTCATTTCTTTAATTTAGATCTGTAGTTAGAAATGTGCAAATATATGATGTCTGTATAGTGACAGGCCATTCAGTTCAAACCTTTATCTCCTCTCAACACTCTTCCTATCCTTCATCCAACCTATGAGTGTGACTCTTTACCTTCTTCTGTCTCACATGTCTTTTCTTAAACATTTATACATTTCACTTGAGCGGAAGGCTCCAATTTCTGCCATATTTTGGGTAAAAAAAAATTATGAATGGTCTGCAGGGTTTCTTCGTGACCATCTGACATTGAGAGCCTCTAGATATGGTCTTCCACAAAATTGGAAGCATTCTGTCTGAATCCACACTTTCAAATGTGATATGTTATGTTGTGTAATTCAGTGGTATAAAATATTGTAAGATTTAGCTTACCATGTCAGTGTTAATACCTTCAAGCTTTTGAGAGTCCATATATCAGAAGATCTCTCCTGGAACCAGCCCACTGAGGCAACCATGAATCAGATACACCAACATTTCCATTTTCTAGGAGCCCTGAAGAGATTTGGAATAATAATGTATCAAACTTCTACAGATGTATTGTGGAACATTGACTGCTTGCATTACAGACGAGTTTGATATTCAAGGGTCAAGGACCACAGAAGGTGGCAGACATAGCAAAGTTCTTCACGGGTTCCAACTCCCCATCCAAATGAAGTAAAACATGAAAGTCTGCAGACACCATGTTGGAGGTAAAAACACAATGCTGGAAGAATGCAGCTGGTTAAACATTACGTTGCAAAGATAAAGATACATAACCAACATTTTAGGCTTCTGCCCTTCATCAAGGTAAGATACCTTCATTTTACCTTGATGAAGGGCTCAAGCCTGAAACATTGGTTATGTATCTTTATCTTTGCAACATAAAGTACATTGTTTGACCAGCTGAGTTTCTCCAGCTTTGTGTTTCTATCCCATCTATTGAAGACATGTATCTGAGACACTCCCAGTGAAATAAATAACCCCATCAATTCTTCTCACTGCGACCTTTGGGAAGAAGGTGCAGAAGCTTGGAGACCAGTTTCTTTCCATCAGTCTGACTCCCCTTACTACACTAATCATAAACTACTCTGACATCACAAAAAGGCCTGTCTTTACCACTGTAACACTTTTTATTTTGCACTCTGGTAACTGTGAATATTTATGATCTATTTTTTGTTTTTATTATCACTTATTCAATTTTAATGTATGCTATTGTCATTTTTTTTACTAATTACCTGTTCAACTGCAGCAAGTAAGAATTTCAATGCAAATGAAAATTACAATAAATTTATTATCATCAGAATGGCTTCAAGAAACATCAAGCTCCAAAGCCTATTCAGGGATACCTTGTATAACACAGTTAATACAGGCAGTCCCCAGGTTATGAACAAGATCCATTCCTCAGTCTGTCTTTAAGTTAAATTTGTAGGTAGGTTGGAACAGGTACATACGGTTCTTATTTAGCGTCAGTCAAATTTCTTGAAGTAGGCATCTAGGTAGGTTTGTACAGTGCTTTTTTTTGCATCAGATTTATGCTTTGGAGGCATAGTAACAAGTGTAAATAACCACGATCTGACTTAAAATGGCGGATGGTATTCTCCTTCCTCGAGCTGATGAACCGCTGAAGCTGTGCTTAGTTCTAGTTGTCCATAAGTCGACATTCGTAACCGGGAGACTCCCTGTACGTTCCAAAGTTCAGTGTTATGGAAAACTGAACTGTTAAAGCATTATTACAGTATACTTTAATATAATATGATCCAATCCTATAATTATTTATTCTTTTACCTAGAACTCTTATGCAAGCATGTGCATGAAATATTTAAAAGGAATGTATAATGGACTTAAGAGATGGGGGAGAAAATAAAAATATAATATTCAAGATAAAATTATAAGATGCTCTGTTACTTTATAGATGTACTCTGTAGATTAGACAACTTTGTTGATTTCTTTATATTTGACATCTCTGTTGGGTATTTTATACATTTTCTTGATATATCTGTTTACTTATGTAAAACTTAATTAAAAAATATTTAGAAAGAAAAAAGGGATATATAAAAATGACAAAGATGGCAATAAGTGAACATTGTTTATTTTAAAAAATATTTGTCTAATTTGCACTTCTTTAGTTCCAGCTCCCTATGCCTGTCTCTGGCAAACTCAACCCACAGGCTAATCGTGCATGATCCGTCAGGTGAGGAGGGGGAGGGGGTGGAGGTGAGAGCAGTCTCACGGCTACACAGATGACAGAGCCAGGTGATCATGGCAGTGACTGTCTGGGATGTTGACGGCCAGGGATGGTGACTGGCCGGGACGGGACCACTCAGGAGGGTGACTGCCCGCTCGGGACAGTAACTGCCTGGGACGGGACCTGTGGGATGGTGAGCGACCACTCAGGATGGGGACCGACTGCGTTATATCAAAACTCGCGTTGTGTGTATTTAAATCTGCCTCAGATGCATTTCGCGTTATCACAGGTATGGGAAGATAATGTTCAAATTCAAATTGAGAGAGCCTTATTTGTCTGAAATGAAGTCTTTTCTGAAGGGATTAAAAATGTAAAATGCAAATACATCAAAATTATGATTAGAAGCAATTGTGACAACAATAATTAATATAATATTCCAAACTTTAGGAGTATTAACTAAGTATTCATTCTCAGAACTCTGCTGTAGTAATATATTGTTGTGTTTTTTATTTTTATATATATATATATATATATACATATATGATTGTTAGAGGTCTGTAAAATTAACATTATTTTACAAAACCTTCTTCCTGTCCATGTAATCTTGATTGAAAGCAAGCATTTGTTAAATTGCCTCTTCCTGCCTATTATGTTCTCCAGCACACAAAGTTAATGCTCTCCAGAATGAATCTGGAGACTCTATTATAGTCAAAAACAGTAGAATAAAGGTACACAAGCTGAAGTTTTCCAAACATTTATTGAATTCGGAGTAATGGCACACAATATTAATAGTCCTTTGGATGGCCTTTGCTTTGAATTATACCTATCAAAATAATCTTCCTCTGGGAAATTATTCCGTGGGGAAAGGAAAGAGTCTTTCCACCTTAGAACTAACCTTTCTAGCTTAATCAAGATTTTCCAGCCTCTTCATTTGATCTTTAGCTCAATTCCATCCAAGAGTAATTAATGTTAACATAAACTGAAATATTATGTGTTGAAATTTAGCATACAATGGAACAAAACATCTGTTTAAGATTCACTCTCTGCTTTATCCAAATTCTGCTTCCAAGCAAATAACTTGGAAAATATTATGTTTTAAAATAACTAATTGCATTTCCTGTATTTCTCTGTAATTAGTCAGAGCCTGGCAAGATGTCCCTTCAGTGACTAACCCTACTTTTCAAGGTACTAGGATGACTTATTTGATTCCCTAAATAATTATTTTTGTTTATGCATAATGGCCACATACTCTCATTCTCATTTTGAATTCATAAATACACAAAACAACTAAGTTAATTGAAATGGTGAAATCCAGGAAAACTCTTTCTGTATTTGAATGTAAAATATGATTATTTTCAATCCCAATTTGGATGCAAAAATATTATTATTTGGTTAATACGCATGAACATTCTGTTAGTTGCAAGATTAGCCAATTCCATGTAAATGGAGAGAAAATCCTGTGTTGTTTATTGCTTACTTTGAGGGATGAGTAGAATACCACATGTGATCATTTATCATCACTTTCTTGTGTGCTCTCCATAATTCTAATGCTTTGAAATAGCTTTGAATTGGATGATGATCAAAAGTGTTTGATAAAGCATCTACCGAATGCTGTAATTTTTAACAGCTTGAATTCCAACAGCTGTTAAAATAGGTGACTGCCGCAGCCTGAATAAAATGCATGAATGAAATGTTGCAGGCATTAAGTAATCCTTCTGCTTCCTTAATATTTTATTCAACTCATTGAAGCCTCGGGGTACAACTTAAATTTGCTCTTCTAGCAAACAGCATATCCAGGTGTACAGGAAAAAAAAATTCAACATTTTTAGAATATGCAGATCAGGCTTTGCCAGGAGAGTGCATTGAACATCGCCAAGCAGAAAAAGAGCAACATGTATCTTCTCAGATCAGCTGAAGTTACGGACTCAAACAAAAACATTAAAAACTAAAGGAGTCATATGTGTTTCAAAACAGTGAGAGCCTCTCCAAAATCAGACAAGTTTCAATTCCTGAGACTTTCTATTCCATCTGCTGCTTCGATGCAAAGGTCACATAGGCAGGAGATCCAACTTTTCGCATTTTGACTTTCCTTATGGGATATTCTAACACCAGGTTTTTTTCTTGCACTAATCCAAAATGAAATAAAGGAGCCTTGCACTGCATTTATAACCTGCGCCAGGTAATTACCATTTTTATTTGTCTTCAGACATTCAAACACATTTTTTTTTACTAAAGGATTATTCCATGGATCCCAACAGTGACTTAATTCCTGAATCCCTACCCACCTACCCCTCAATCATTATTTTGATTGTAGCCTGTTGACAATTATTTCATTCCTTCACAATGCATTCAGTTAATGTCTTCAAGATCTGGACAGATTGCAGTATCTAGCTAACTGTCCAGGTTGAAGAATAAGGTAGATATAATTTCTGGAATTAATTGACCATTTGAATAATAAACAAAATTTAAGGACTGATAACCTTCCACATTTTTAATTATCTCATGACATTGTGAACTCCAGTTGGCCATGTCAGTGGATGCCTTGGTATTTCAAGGACAAATCCAGTCAAAACCATGGAGTCTACCAAATTTATTTCACAACAAGGGAAGAAGATATTCATCTCCACATTCTGGAATGAATTTGCAGATAAATGTAATGCACTTTCACCATTCATGTGACCTAATTACTACATTTCATATGTCTTACGTGGGGCATTTTGAGATGATTTCTTCATGTGGAACATAAACAAAAGAGGACAAGCAGTTTCTGGATTTAGTTTCAAGTTCTGTAAAATATGTTGATGGTCATTACTGTATAGCTTTACCTTTGAAGAAAAGGGAAATTTGTCTGCCAGACAATAAAATAATTGCAGAACAGTGTATGCTGAATTTGAAGAGAAATTTCAAAAGAAATTCTTCCTTTCATTTGGAATATGCCAATGTCATGTTGGATATGATAACCATGGTTTATGTGAAAAAGGTATCAGAAGATATCTTGGAATGTAAAGATGGTAGAAAATGGTATTTACCGCATTATGGAGTTATACATCCACAAAAGGAGAAACTACATGTAGTATTTGATTGTGGAGTATCATTTCAAGGAGTTTCATTGAATTCTCAAATTTTACAAGGTCCAGACATAACTAGTACTTTAATAGGCATTCTGATAAGATTTTGTAAAGAGCTTATTATAATTGCAGATACTGAAGCGATGTTTCATCAAGTGAAAGTACCATCAGAAGATCATGATTTTCTACGATTGTTATGGTGGCCTAATGGCGATTACAGTAAAGTTATGATGAATACAGAATGACAGTTCATTTATTTGGAGCAACTTTGTCACCAAGTTGTGCAAATTTTGCTCTCAAGAAATGTGCTAAAGATAATGAAAAGCAATTTAGTTCTCAAACTATAAGCATCATCAGAAATCATTGATATGTTGATGATTGTCTTCAGTGGTTTCAGAAAAAGAGTTATAAACGATCTGTAATAAAGGAAGTTTCTTCCTTATGAAATGGATTTGCAACAGTCGAGTTGTGTTGGTTGTTATTCCTGAGGCAGAAAGAGCAAAGGAGATAAAACATCTTGATTGGATTGTGATGTTCTACCTGTCGAAAGAATTCTAGGAGTGCAATAGTGTGTTCAATCTGATGTTTTCAAATTCAAAATTGTTTCGAAAAAATGACCTTTATCAAGAAGAGGTATTCTTTTGATTGTAAGCTCAATATACAATCTTTTGGAAATATTGGCATCAATAGTATTAATAGCCAAGAAAATTCTGCAAAAGAAAATTTGGATGGGATGAAACTATACCAGATTCCATCACACAAGATTGGATTGAGAGTGTTGAAATGTTGGAAAGTTTTGAAGTCAACAGATGTTTTAAACCAACAGACTTTGGAATTGCCACATTTGCTTAGTTACTCCATTTTGCTGACATAAGCGAAGGTGGTTATTGTACTGTCAGTTATTTAGTACTGCGAAATAACCAGAGCAAGTACATTGTGGATTTGTAATGGGAAAACCCAGAGTGGCTCCATTAAAGCCAGTCACCATACCTCAAATGGAATTGACTGCCGCTACTATGGCGAGCAAAATTGACACCGTGTTAAGAAGAGAATTATAGATGGAGTTAGCAGATTCTATGTTATGGTCTGATAGTAAGTCAGTGCTTAAATATATTAATAACAAAACCATGAGGTTTTGTACCTTTGTGACTATTAATGAGATCAAAAAGGTTTTGCATGCTAATCAATGGTGATATGTTAAAACAGTGGATAATCCAGCTGATATGGCTTCATGAGGATCAAAAGTTCAATCATTTCTGAAAAGAGCCAACACTTGGGTGTCTCTTTTCCAATCTCAAGAAGAACAGCCTGAAAACCCAGAAGACTTGAAAGAATTTCAATGGAGGATCCAGAAATCCAAAACACTAATGTGAATACCATTCAAATATCTAATGAGAATGATCCGATTATTCAATTAATTTGCTATTATTCTTTATGGTTTTGTTTGAAAAAGGCAGTATCATGGATTCTTAGGTTAAAAACTATATTTCACATCATATCCAAAAAGAGAATCTCAAGCTGTTACTTAACAGCTGATGAACTGGTGAATGCTGAATTGGAGATTATTCATTTTTGTCAGAAAAAGCTTTTGATAATGAGATATCAAAATTGAAGAAGGATTTGAATGTTACAAAGGCAAGTTGTGTTTACAAGCTAAATCCTATTCTTGTAAATGATGTATTGAGAGAAGGAGGAAGATTGGAGAAAGCAATAATGCCTGAAGAAATGAAGCATCCAATTATATTGGCTAAGGAATTTCATATTTCTGAATTGATTAACATATACATGAAAAAACAGGTCACAGTGGTTGTAATCATGTGTTGTCAGAATTATGCCAGAAATATTGGATATTTGGTGCTTCAACATTAATCAAAATAATTATATCAAAATGTGTTAATTGTCGATGTGCAAATGCTAGATCTTTGGCAGATTTACCACAAGATAGAGTTCTACCTGATGAATCCCCATTTACTTACGTGTGAGTTGGTTATTTTGGTCCTTTAGAAGTAAGATGAGGAAGAAGTGTTGAAAATCGATGCGGATCTATTTTTTACTTGTTTTACTATGAGAGAAATTTGTATTGAAGTAGCGTCATCACTTGATACAGACTCTTTTATCAATGTTCTTCATTGTTTTATCACCAGACATGAAATTATGTTCTGATAATGGATCTAACTTTACAGGAGCTCAACTAGAATTACAAAAAGCAATTCAAAATTGAAATCAACATCAAATTCATGATGCATTACTTCAAAAAGAAATTAGATGGATATTTAACCCACCCACTGGATCACATCATTTGGGAAAGAATGATTAGATCAATCAAGAAAATTCTTAATTCCATTTTGAATGGTCAAATACTCAATGATGACCATCTTCACACGGTATTGTGTGAAATCAAAGCTATTTTAAATAGTCATCCAATAACAAAAATGTCTGTTGATTCAAATGATATTGAGGCACTTACATCAAATCATCTCTTACTTCTTAAATCTAAACCTTTAATGCCTCTTGGTCAGTTACAGAAAGAAGATATTTATGCAAGACGCAGATGAAGACAAGTGCAGTTTATTGTGAATTTATTTTGGAAAAGATGGGTTAAAGAATATCTTTCATTATTACAAGAAAGACAAAAATGGTCTAAAGCAAAGCACAATTTTGTATGCGGAGACATTTTAATTATCATGGATGATTCTGCAGCAAGAAAATTTTGGTTGCTATGGAAAATCGTGGAAACAGTTCCAGACAAAAATGGCTTCATTTGGCAATTGCGGATTAAAACCAAGACTGGTTACTTAAATCGACCTATTACTAAAATCTGTCTTTTACAAGAAGCAGTAAGCTTTAATTTCTAATCTTATACTTAGCATATTAACTTTTGTATCTGTAATGATAATTATTACATATTGGTCATTAATGTCTATTATAATAATTAGGGTCCAGGATGTAAAGGTTAAAACCTTGTGTTTTTGATTTTTGTTAACTTTTTGCCTATTCCTTTAAGAAAAATTGTTGTTTGTAATGTTACCATAGTTACAATGATGTCATGTGTCATATTATCTGAGCGGAGTGAGAGTTTGCATCTCATTCCTCGAACAATCACGACAGAGAATGGAAGATCGAAATACTTTTCTTTGAATTCACCTTAATATCATCTTAATTCATCTCATTTTGTTTATTTCTTTTATATTTGTTTAAAGTTAAATATCGTGATCATTATACAATATGCTTTGTTTACTCATCATTATGAAAATCTCAATGTGAAGTTATGCAAACTCTTTATTCATTTTATCAACAAATTAAAGCTATTTACAGCTGCAACTATGATGCTTGATTTATTGAATTAATAAGATAATAATTCAGAATATTGTCCCTCACATTTCTTTGAAAGTGACACATTTTGAAATTGGGAAATACTAGAACTTGGAAAGTCTCATCTATACTTGACACCCAGGAGTTTGAAGTTCTTGACCCTCTTCACTGCTGCCCTCTGGATGAGGATCATTTATGTTCTCCAGACTGCCTCCTGAAGTCTACAGTCATCTCCTTGGTTTCCTAACATTGAGTGCAAGGTTGTTGGTGTGACACCACTCAACCAGCTGATCTATCCCCTTCTGTATGGTTCCTCTTTGCCATCTGTGATTCTGCTGACATATTATGTGAACATATTTCTGGCTATTATTTTCTATATTGATTATTATTTGGTGCTTATAGGAATTTTTAAAAACATGATCTGATGTGTTTCTCATGCCATTCCAAAATGTAAAAGATTACCATTTCAGACATGCAGATTATTGGCCATATCTCGTAAAGGATGTGAACAATTTCACTGCCACTGACAGTACATCAGTATCAGAAGTACATTACAAATATACTGAAATATATAATACAAGATTATCATATTCAGAGAAAATTAGCAACTTAAATTAATGATGAAAACAATAAATATCAATTTACCTATCAAGCAAGCATTACCTACGACTTCAAGCAAAAATCAAATTCATATTGGAACATGCCAGTGAGAAGAGCGCTTCTATTGATTGAAATTGACATATTCACCTGTACTTTATGTATAACTGTAAAAATGCACACCATACAAAATACACCACAAATAGAATGTATCCATTGGCTTTGTAAACTTCTTGAACTTACCTCAAGGAACTGATCCTATTTTGGCTTATACTGAGCACTTAGAAGAATTTTCAGTCTGTTTTCAAAATTATTGTCAATAAATGCTAATTCCCAATTCAGACATTTTAAAAATAATTATAGGCCTATCGAAACATTAGTAAAACTGCCAGATTAACAAAAGCATAGCAAAAAAATTAAAAGATTAGAGCTTTATCAAACCAAAATTGAACATTAATTAACATGCAACCCATGACTTGATCAGGATGTTATGGAGTATTGAAAGAATGGAAATGAGTGTATCTATTTTGAAGGGAATTCTAAGTGGATGGCGTTGAAAGTTATGGGGTGGAAGAGATTACAGAGAAAGAGAGATGCTGCTTATCCAGAAGCCATTATAAATCAGCAAGCTACCAAATAATGGAATTTGCTGAGAGTTAAACCACAGGCATCAGATATTTGGATAATCTGAAATTTATGGTGTCAGGTTAGAGGGGTCTGCCTGGAATGCACTGGAATAGTAAAGATTAGAGTTAAGAATTATAATTTTTACTGACATAACCAAATAAATCCAGCAAGGTCAGAGCTTCAGTGCATATGTATTCAAATGTGAAAATCCTAAACCTGCACACTGAGTGCTGATAGCATATCAATCACTGGACTCCTCAGAGATTTCCCAGCACTTGGGATGGGTTTCTTGCTGGATGAAACATCCATGAAATCATTCAATTGAAATGAATTGTGTGGCTCCAAGAAAAAAAAGTCAAGAATAATATGAAATACTGTAGTTGTTTTGTATTTGCTATGATGCAAGTCATTTTATAAAATGTATGTTTTTAGAGACTTGACAGTTTTAACAGATGGCAAAGCTGAGTCAAAGCTTTTCTCATCTGCTTTATGGAAGATTTGTTATATTTGCTCATGGCTATAAAACACAAGAGCAATTCTTTCACATTCTGGATCTTTTTGTAAAATAAAAAAAAAAGAAATTACACTATTCTAAGTTCCTTTTTGATTCCCAGTATTTTCATATTTTCTTCTGACATTGAAGGAATTCATTTAGCTCACTGAGACCATGCCAGCTCTCACTTTCATCATTCCCTTTTCCGCACTCATCTCCCTGGGACCTCTTCTCTCTCACATGCTCGTCTGATTCCCCCACATGAGAGCAAGTTGAAGTAAACCATTCATCTCAAAACTGAAATGTGTGAAGAAACCAGACCACCTCACAAGTATATGATCTTTTCAATCCATAAATCTTCGTCCGCGAAGCCAAGCCAAAGAAGAAGAAAGAATAGATAGCCATGGAGGGCAATAAAAGGGATCTGTGTCTATTTATCCTTTTGGATTTTGACATATTACTCTTCACTGGCTTACATATAGACAGCTTTTATTACTAAATCAATGAACTATTGATGCTAAAACTAATTCTTTAATCAAACCATGTATGGAGTCATGGACCAAATGAATGGATCTATAGTACTGTATAGATCAATGGTTCTCAACCTTTTTCACATACCACTTAGGTATTCCTTATGTCATTGGTACTCGGTGATTAGTAAGGGATTGCTTAAGGTGGTATGTGAGTGGAAAGAAAAAGTTTGAAAACCACTGTTTTAATCGTACCTAATTGACTCATTATGTGCACGGTTTCATAACTCCAAAGGAAATGGGAAATTTTTCTCAACCAAAATATTTCCATACCAATTGGGTCTAGACCAGTGATTCTCAGCCTTCCCTTCCCACTCATACACCACCTTAAGTAATCCCTTACTAATCACAGAGCACCGATGGCATAGGGATTACTTAAAGTGGTATGTGAGTGGGGAAGAAAAAGGTTGAGAACTACTGGTATAGATAAATACTGGATAGTCAGCATGGCGATGCTGGACCCAAGGTCTGTTTCTATACTGTATGACTTTATGAATCTATTGTTGTTCATTGTGTTTATCAAAACAAAACATATCCAATTCTCGACCTTAACTTCATGAGCAATGTCTCTGACATCATAAGGAATGCCACTTTGTAATTAGTTGAACACAACAGATCTAACAAAACAGTTCTTTTTTTCATCTGAAAGCAGCTGGTACAAAGAACTGAGGACGAAATCCGAATTCTAATTGTAATTTAATCATGTGGTGATCATTAAGGATGTTACATGAATCATGCATTGACCGCTCACCCAGCTGCAATGAAAGAACAGTGAACCAGTCTCTCGTACTGGGATCCACCCTTCAAATGTTGCCTGGTTGCAGGTTTATAATATGATCAAGGCTGGTTCAGCACCACCATTAGTTCTTGCGTGCAAGCACTAAATAGCTGCAGAATACTGGCAAACTTTGATCATCCTTTCTCCTGCATGTGGAATTTTCTTCCCACATTATTGCATCACTAGTATGGTTTGCAGATATAAAAAATTAATTGTTACCAGCTGACATGTGTGCTGGAACATATTTCAAGCAGAAGAGAAATTCTGGATTCAACTGCCCACCCACTCAATGCTGAAGTAAGGTAAGTGTGGTTTTAAATCTCTTCCAGGACTTGAATCCAGACCATCAATCCAGTCCAATTGTGATGGGGTGTTAAATTGTCTGAAGTGCCATAATTTGGAGTAAACTATTAAACTATTGTTCTGTCTGTATATGTGTATAAGATTGCATTTGATGAAAATCAGAAAATATGCGTCTTCGTCAACATTCCTCCTTCATTGTAAAAAAGAGATTGACTAATTGGATATAACATTCAATTGGTGATTATTGGAATGTTTCCATCTGGAAATAGGCACAGTATCACCCGACAAAACAATGGGATCATAATTAAACCATTTAATAAAAAGTGAAATATTTTGGCATGTCTTTGAAATAATCCTTATTTCTATGCTATTTCCTCTTGGAAAATTATGATTATTTTTCTCTCAAAATCTCTATGGAGTCATAGAGTTAAACAGCACAGAAACAGGCCCAAAATCATTAGTGGTGATCAAGATTACTCTCTGAGCTTGCTCCATTTGCATGTCTTTGACCCATAACCTTCCCTATCCACGTACCTGTCCAAATATACTTTAAATGTAGCCACCTCTAGTAATTCCTCCGGAAGCTTGTGCCACATACTGTAGATATCATCCTCAATGTGAAAAAAATAGCTCCTCAAATCCCTCTTAAATCTTTTACCTCTCATCTTAATCCTAGGGCTCTAGTTTTAGACTCAAATACCTTGGGGAAAAGACTATGATTATACACACCTTATACTTTTCAAGATTTTATATACCCCGGCAAGGTCACCCTCAGTCTCCTACACTCAAGGAAAAAAGATCTCTACTCTATCCAATCTCTCTTCTAACTAAATCCCCCAGTCCCAGTAATGTCTTTGTAAATCTATTTTTTAAACTTAATGACATTCTCCCAATAACAGCGTGATCAGTTGATATTTTCAGCGACCTAATCTCTATTCTGCTGTGTCTTCTGATGTACAACTGGTAATTCCAATATCATTTATTTAATTGGGCAGAAAAGTATTTGTTGTACTGGTGTTATTTAATTCTAGGGCATTAAAACAGTTGCAGAAGAAGTTGGACCAGTGGCGGATTAACAATCACCCGGGCCCATCGGCTCCCCTGACCTTGCCCCCCTCAGCCCACCCTTCATTGAATGGAATAAAGTGATGTTAAGTTACATTAAATAACTTGTATCATTGTGGTAGGTATAATGTGCTACATATATAAGCAAGAAATTTAATTGTAGCAAGAACCGTTTCCATAAGTGCTTTCACATAATCACATTCAACTGGTATTGTCAAGTAATCAAGAATGGCCTTCACTTGAAAATAGTTTGTAGTTAAAACAGAACACCTTATCTTACCTGTGCTTGGAGAACAGCACACTCAATTTCTCCTGATTTATAAGGGAGCAGTAAAACATGGACATACCAAAGTAACGTTTCTGTTTATTGTCATATTTTATAGATTTCACAATACTGGCATTCATGATCCAACAGGCTTCATTCCCTGTCTTTAACCAGTATACATGTATGTTGGTGGAGTCATATGATGGAGTAGTGGCCAGTCAGGAAAACCAGCCCCTCCAGGAAAATAGGAAAAAAGTTAGGAAAAAGCAAAGCATAACAAAAATAAAATATAAGAAATAGAAGATAAAGATACAGAGAAGAGAAAGAAGATGGCTTTCAAGAAGGAGAAAGTAAAAACAACTGGAAAAAAAGTAGAAAAGTCACCGGTGAAGAAAGAAGAAGGTCTTACCTGCAAGAAGGAACAGGATGCTGTGGTGGTGAGGAGCGCCCGACCCTTGAGTCAGTGCCTGCCCTGCCGAGTCACGACATACCAGCCGGTGGACTGCAAAAATAGCTCTCGGAGCCAAACAAAAGTGCGCAACTGCTCATAGGTGAGGAGAAAGAGGACACTGGCAGGAGGGGGGCTCAGCAGAGGAGCAGGCTGCCACAGCGCAAACAGCTGAGGGTCGCCCGACACCAGGGCGCTCAGCTGGAGGATGAAGAAGGCAGCAGAAGAGGGAGCGATGAAACAGAAGTGGGAGATAGACAGAGGGATGACTGACAAGATCATCAATGTCAGGAAGCACAACAGATGAGCAGCCCAGGAGGGGAGAACCAGCAACAAGAGGCCCAGCAAGAAGAGTCCCGACAAAGAGATTCAAGCAGCTCATCAGGAAAAACAGAAGAGAAACAGACACAAAAAAGAGAAGAAGACACAAACACAGGTACAGACACGGAAGAAGAGGAAGAAGAAGACCAAGATCTTCGCAGAGAAATAGAAGGTAAAACTGATGGACAGAATATAGATAAAGTCTTTTTTGAAGAACAAATGAGATCACTAAAAGAATGGTTATTAGAGTTTAATGCAATTAAAAGGAAAATGAAAAGAACAGAAGATAAAATGCAAAGGTTAGAACTGGTAATGACAGAAATATGGGAAAGAATAGAGAGAATGTGGAAGAGTGGGAAACGGCTGTAGAAATGGAAGTAAATGACTTAAGAGATAAATTGGAAGAAAGTGACAAAAAAAAAGAGACACAAGAGTTGTTATCTCAGAAAATTGATATGTTGGAAAATCATAATAGGTGAAACAACATAAAAATAGTGGGCCTGAAGAAGGGTGAAGAAGGCACAGTCATGAAGGAATTTATAAAAGGATGTCCTTTTATAAAGAATTTATAAAAGGAAGGTCCTGGGAATGACAGAAATGCAGAAAGAAATGGAAATAGAAAGGGCCCACAGAGCATTAGCTCCAAAACCATAGGCACATCAAAAACCAAGATCCATCTTAGTAAAATTTTTGAGATACACGACAAGAGAAAATATACTGAAATGGGCAAGGAATAAAGTTAGAGAAGATAATAAGCCATTGGAATACAAGCATCAATTTTTTTTTTATCCAGACATAAGTTTTGAACTCTTAAAGAGGAGGAAGGAGTTTAATATAGCGAAATTGTTTTTATGGAAAAAAGGTTACAAATTCATGTTAAGACGTCCAGCCATGCTTAAAATATTTATACTCGGGGAGCAAAACAGACTGTTCTCAGATCCAGAGAAAGCACAAGAATTCACAGAACGTTTGCAGGACAGGAGAAGTGATGAAGAGATGTAACAAGAATGAAGAATGGCGATAAAGAATATATAAAGATGTAAAAACAATGTACATGTAAAGAACTAAAGAGGGAAAAGAGAAGGGAAGGAAGGGAGTTAGGGGGAAAAGAAGAGAGAGAGCTTTGTTATATGTGTTAAAAAAGTGTTTTCTGGAGTGAGCTGGGTAGAGGGGGAATAACCGTCACTGCAAAATCAGTTGACGCTGCGAACAAGATCGCAATCCAAATTAAAAGGGGAGTTGTGGTTGCCCGGCAAGGGATGTGGGGTAACTCAGGGGGGGGGGGGAACTTTTGGGGTTAAGGTATTAGTGGATGTGGGAACTGCGGGGGTACTTTATGTCTTAAATGTGTTGTCGTGAGGTTTTTCAGTTGGTTGTTTTTCCAGACTCTTTTGTGTAGTCTTCCAAAGGCGCTATTTGCCTTGGCGAGTCTGTTGTCTATCTCATTGTCGATCCTTGCATCTGATGAAATGGTGCAGCCGAGATAGGTAAACTGGTTGACCGTTTTGAGTTTTGTGTGCCCGATGGAGATGTGGGGGGGCTGGTAGTCATGGTGGGGAGCTGGCTGATGGAGGACCTCAGTTTTCTTCAGGCTGACTTCCAGGCCAAACATTTTGGCAGTTTCCGCAAAGCAGGACGTCAAGCGCTGAAGAGCTGGCTCTGAATGGGCAACTAAAGCGGCATCATCTGCAAAGAGTAGTTCACGGACAAGTTTCTCTTGTGTCTTGGTGTGAGCTTGCAGGCGCCTCAGATTGAAGAGACTGCCATCCGTGCGGTACCGGATGTAAACAGCGTCTTCATTGTTGCGTATACAGAGCCGTTGTCATACCCACACTCCTGTTCGGGTCCGAATCATGGGTCCTCTACCGGCACCACCTACGGCTCCTAGAACGCTTCCACCAGCGTTGTCTCCGCTCCATCCTCAACATCCATTGGAGCGCTCACACCCCTAACGTCGAGGTACTCGAGATGGCAGAGGTCGACAGCATCGAGTCCACGCTGCTGAAGATCCAGCTGCGCTGGATGGGTCACGTCTCCAGAATGGAGGACCATCGCCTTCCCAAGATCGTATTATATGGCGAGCTCTCCACTGGCCACCGTGACAGAGGTGCACCAAAGAAAAGGTACAAGGACTGCCTAAAGAAATCTCTTGGTGCCTGCCACATTGACCACCGCCAGTGGGCTGATAACGCCTCAAACCGTGCATCTTGGCGCCTCACAGTTTGGCGGGCAGCAGCCTCCTTTGAAGAAGACCGCAGAGCCCACCTCACTGACAAAAGGCAAAGGAGGAAAAACCCAACACCCAACCCCAACCAACCAATTTTCCCTTGCAACCGCTGCAATCGTGTCTGCCTGTCCCGCATCGGACTGGTCAGCCACAAACGAGCCTGCAGCTGACGTGGACTTTTTACCCCCTCCATAAATCTTCGTCCGCGAAGCCAAGCCAAAGAAAGAAATGTGTTGTCGTACATTAAGTGTAATAAGAGAAAACTAAGAGATGAAAATGGGGAAAAGGGGGATGGAGGTGGTGAAGAGGTGGAAAAGAGGTGTAAGCAAGATACAAGATGGCCATGTTGAACTATATGACTATAAACATTAATGGAATACATAACCAAATTAAAAGGAAGAGGCTACTAAATTTATTGAAGAAGGAAAAAATAGATACATCATTTGTGCAGGAAACACATCTAACTGAAGCGGAACATAACAAGCTAAATGGCAGCATCATATAATTTAAAAACTAGAGGTGTAGCCATACCAGTTAACAAAAATGTACCAATCAAAATAGAGGATAATAATAGATCCGGCAGGGAGGTATGCAATGATAAAGTGTCAGATATACTCAGAATTTTGGAATTTGCTCAATATATATGCACCTAATGAGCAGGATCAAAAGTTTATGCAGGATATTTTTTTGAAGATTGCAGACACACAAGGAAATATATTGATAGAAGGGGATTTTAACCTTAATTTGGACCCAATGTTGGATAAAACTGGACAAAAGACAAGTAAAAAGTATAAAGTAGCCAAATTTATGGTTAAATCAATGCAGGAAATAAAACTTATGGATATATGGATGAGGCAACATGCAAGAGAGACGGAATTTTCATATTATTTTGTAGGCACAAAACTTACTCAAGGATTGATATGTTTTTGTTGTCAGCCCATATTCAAGGGAGAGTTAGCAAAACTGAGTATAAAGCTAGACTACTATCAGATCATTCACCCCTAATATTAGCAATAGAACTGGAGGACATCCCACCAAGAACATATAGATGGAGGTTAAACTCTATGCTACTTAAAAGACAGGAATTTAGGGAGTTTATTGAATGCTAAATTAAAACATATTTTGAAATGAACATAGGATCAGAGAAAGACAAATTTATATTATGGGATGCAATGAAAGCCTTCATTAGAGGGCAGATAATAAGTTATCTGACTAAGATGAAAAAGGATTACAATCGGGAAATAGAGCAGTTGGAAAGGGAGATAGTAAGTACAGAAAAGGAATTAGTAAAAAGGAATGATATAATGAAAAGGAGAGAATTGGCAGACAAAAAAATGAAATATGAAACATTACAAACATATAAGGTGGAGAAGAACATAATGAAAACAAAACAAAAGTATTACGAACTGGGAGAAAAAAAAACCACGTAAAATATTAGCCTGGCAACTTAAAACAGAACAAGCTAAAAGAATCATACTGGCATCAAGGACAAAAGACAAACAAATTACATATAATCCAACAGAGATTAATGAAAATTTTAAGGAATTTTATGAACAATTGTATCAAACTGAGAATGAGGGGAATTTTTAGCTAAAATTGAACTGCCAAAATTGCAAGAAGAGGAACAAAACAAACTAATAAAACAATTTGAAATAGAGTAAGTACAGGATATATTAAAAAAGCTGCCGAACAATAAAACACCAGGAGAAGATGGATTTCCAAAAGAATTTTATAAAACATTTAAAGAGTTATTAGTTCCTTCTCTCCTGGAAGTAATGAACCAGGTAGAATAAACACAAAACTTGCCAGATTCTTGTAAGATAACAATAATTACAGTAATACCAAAGACAGGGAAGGATCTATTAACACCAGCATCATATAGACCAATATCTCTACTTAACTCAGACTATATGATAATAGCAAAATTATGAACAGATTGGCCAATTTTGTACCTAAAATAGTAAAACAAGATCAAACTGGATTTATTAAGAAAAGATGAACAGCAGACAATGTCTGCAAACTTATTAATCCACATTCAAGGAAATTAGAAACCAACAGTGGCTGTTGCTCTGGATGCAGAAAAAGCCTTTGACAGAGTAGAATGGAATTATCTATTCAAAGTATTACAGAGGTTCAATCCACCAGAAAAATATATAAATTGGATTAAAGCATTGCATAATGGACCATTGGCAAAGGTAACAGTAAATGGATATGTATCGAGTCACTTTAAATTAAGTAGGTCATCTAGACAAGGATGTCCATTATCCCCCTCATTGTTCGCCTTAGCAATAGAACCTTTGGCAGAACTGATAAGAATAGAAAATAAAATAAAAGGGATAAAAATAAAGGAGGAGTATAAAATCAGCTTATTTGCAGATGACATCATCATATTCTTAACAGAACAAGAGGTATCAGTAAAAGAATTACATAAGAAATTGAAGGAATATGGAGAAATATTGGGGTACAAGATCAACGCAAATAAAAGCGAAGCATTGCCAATGAGTAACGCAGACTAAACAGAATTTTAAAAAGAATTACCATTTAAATGGCAAGCACAAGCAATGCAATACCTAGGGATCAGGTTAGATAATAACTTAAGCCACTTGTACAAACTAAATAATCAACCACTAATAAAGAAATTGCAGGAAGACTTAGAACATTGGAAAGAATTACCGCTAATGTTGATAGGGAGGGTAAAGTGCATTGAAATGAACGTGTTCCCAAGGATACAATACTTATTTCAAATGTTATCAATTCCTTTAACAGAATTTTTTTTTAAATGAACTAAAGAGAATAATAAGGAAATTCTTGTGGAAAGGGAGGAAACCAAGGGTAGCGTTAGATAAATTAGCAGAGAGGTATTATCAAGGTGGTTTACAGTTACCAAATTTTAGAAATTATTATAGAGCTGCACAATTAAGGTATTTATCAGATTTTTATCAGACAAGGGAAAAACCAGACTGGACTAAGATAGAACTAGATAAAATAGGGGAGAAGGTACCGGAACATATACTTTATAAGAGGGATGAAAAACTGGTGCAATATAAAAATTCACCAGTACTGCATCATTTACTTAATACATGGAAGAAGATCCACTTAGAAAGGAAAAAAATGAATGACCAAATACCAAAATTATTATTGATGCAAAATCCACTAATCCCTTTTACAATAGACAACCTTTCCTTTAGAGAGTGGGAGAGAAAAGGAATCAAAAGAATAGAAAATTATTATTTGGGAAATATTAACATTTGAAGAGTTGAAGTAAAAATATGGAATAACTCATGGTACAATGTTTGCATATCATCAACTGAAAGCTTATTTAAAGGATAAATTGGGAAACAGCTTGAGATTACCTGAAGGAAGCAGCTTTGAATATGTGATTACAGACACAATGATAATTAAAAGATTTATAACCAACACGTACATTAAGCTGCAAGATAAGGAAAATGAAATAAACTCTAAACCTAAGCAGAATTGGGAAAAGGATCTAAACATAAAGATAAAAAATGAAGTATGGGAAAAGTTATGTTCTGGAACTATGAAGAATACAATAAACACAAGGTTATCCATGATACAGTATAATTGGTTACACAGGGTATATATTACTCCTCAAAAATTAAAAAAATGGGATTCAACACAAGAAAGAAATGGGAACAACATTACATGCAACTTGGGTATGTACGAAGGTGAATACATTTGGGAAGAACTAAATCGATACTAAATAAAGTTACAAAAAATAACTTACCAAAAAACCAGAGATATTTCTTTTAAGTAATATTAGGCTTCAAATTGGATAAAGTGCAAAAAAAATTCATTATGATAGCCTTAGCGATAGCAAAAAAATGTATAATGTCATCTTGGAAAATGGAAGAGAGCCTGAGTAAACAGCAATGGAAATGAATAAATGTATTCCATTGGAAAAAAAAACATACAATTTAAAAAAATAAAGTCACAATGTTTGAACAAATTTGGGAACCGTAAATGGAACACATCAAAGAGAGCTTGCGTTTGACTTCCATTCCCTAAAATGAGAATGAAAATGATAAGAAGACAAAATGACTAGATTCAGTGTGTAATAAATAGATGACACATTTTTCTTGTTTATTTTCCTTTATACGAAGATATTGTTTTATGGTTTTATTGTATTGTATATGTTGAATATTTTTGGGTTTTGGAGGGGGGGAAAGGGGAAAAAAGGGGAGAAAAGACCACTGTGTAAATTTAATGAGAAACGTTTGTACATATTTTGGTTGATATGGTTCATAGTGTGAAAAATTTTTTAAAAATTAAAAAACCCACTATACGTGTTAGTTAACACCAACTCGTGACGTAATAACGTCGTCAAGGTAAACACAATCTCATGGCTGCAGTATGAAGTCCTAAAAGGATTACTTCTAAATGTTTATATGTTTGGAGCCTAATTTAGAAAACAAAATATTTGTAATAATCCAGATGTGAAAACATATATGCAAAAGGACTGAAATGTCATCCAAAATACTCACCTGTACACTCAATTATACCTTTTTTTTCTTCCTCTCAGGCCCCCCTCCCGTGTGACTGGGAACCAAATGACTAATTGTATTGTAGGATAACATTTTCTAATACTAGATTTCATCATGAGGTTTAAACTTAGTGTGACAGCCTCCTGGCATGACAAATGTTTAAAGTTACACCAATTGTGATAAGTTAATGGAGCATACATGAGTTGTATCAAAAGGGGAGCATTTTCAGAACAGCAAATTTCAGGATATTTTGGTCAAAACATTGGCTGTGGTAAAATTCACGCAGGAGCCTTGGAGTAATAGGTAAGAGGATTCAGATATCAGATTTATTATCAGAGTACATACATGACATCAAATTCAACCCTGAGATTTATTTTTCCCATGGCCATGGCAGAATCATCATTAATTGGCATAACAAAAAATAATCTGTACACAGTGTAAACATGTAATCAAAACTGTAAACAGATAATGAATGTAAACAAACTGACTGTGCAATACAGAGTGATAGAAAAATATCAGTAAAGTGCAAAAGTAAAAGTCCTTAAATAAGTTCCTGATTGGGTTGTTATTAAGGAATCTGATGATGGAAGGGTAGCAACTGTTCCTGGTGCTGCCAGTCTCGAGGCACGTATAAGTCTTTCCAGATGGTAGCAGTAGAACAGAGTGTGTACTGGGTGATGATTGCTGCTGCTCTCCTCTGGTAGTGTTCACTGTAAATATTCTCAGTGATGGGGTAACAGTGCAACTAATTCAACAATAGAGAAGGCTGGGAGAGGAGAGGAAAAAGAGAAAACCGTAACCACCTGTGCACTTTTTCATTGTTGAGCCAACAGAAACATCTTTGGTTTCTTGCCTCTATGATCAGGGAGGTACTTTTTTTTTAAAGCATACCCCTTCGATGTATGTCTTCAGTACCTCTTCAGGACCCATTGATTTACCATAAGGCTCTGAAATCTGTGTAGATATCACCCATCTTGTTGCACTCTTCAGCTTCCATTTATTACGAAAAGGACAGGTGCTAGAAGGTTTGATCTTAAAAGGATGCCAGCATAAACAATGCTTCGTGGACTCACTTCTTAATGTAGAAGACCCGTTATTTCCACAAAATAAATGAAGTTAACAGTGCAGCTGGAGTAGCTGAGGGTGGAATTTAACAATGAATACTTCAAACATTTGTAAGTTAGAATCCCAGAATAATTTCAACGCCTTGGTGCAAGAATAACATGGCACAAGAATAACATGGCACTGACAGATGTCCTTTGATTCTAATGTGCAGAACAGATTGGAAGTCCCTTTAATTCATATATCTGGTCACATCAAACTATAAATTTCATCCAAACTTCAAGAACAACTCATCTCTCCTACAAAATCTAATTTGCAGCAATCTGTTGAACCTCGAAAACAAAGTCAATAATTTTCTGGAGCCAAGTCTTTATTTTTCCCATTTTTATTTGTATGGTTATATCTGTCAAACTTCTCTCTGCACTATTATTTTAGGTATCCTCATTTTAAGCCCCCACTCACAAGAAATTAGGCCAGTTCCTTATTACCTTAAGGTCAAAACCAATGCCCCAGGCCCCTATAAACCTTCACACCTGCATTATTGCTAAACACCGTCAGCATCTCTTTTCTTTACATATTGGCAGCCTGGCTTCAGACTGCAGGATTGATTCTGACAGTTTGGAAAAGCCAAATTGTCTTTTTTTTAAGAAGATGGGTTTGGAGCATACAAACAGGGCTCATTGTTCTGAACACAGGTGTGACTTCTTCTGTACAGTTCAATAATTCTTATTTCTATTTACAGGGTCAATTGTAGTCAATACAAGGGCAAGGTAGCTTTGAATTTACATTGCAAGAATTTTTTCCCCCTGGTTTTGGTGGCTTTATTCTATTGCTGAGTCAAAATTCAATTTCCACCCAGTTTCACTGCCAGAACTGCTGTAATGGCAGTACTGCCACGGGAAAGTAGGGAGTGGAGACACATCGTTGCTTCGCAGGATCCGGCCATCTGGTCATAATTCCAACAGCCCCATATAGTCTTTAGATGATCTTTGAAAGGACACAACGGTATTTTTTGAAAAAAATCTCCTGCAACGTCTGTGTCTAAGATGATGGCACCTGTGTAATAGCTCCAGGGGAGCAGACAGTGCATTTCTAAATAGTGCTGGCTGGCGCATGCCCAGTGAGTGGGAAGCACCTACACTGAAATTATTATGCCTACACTGATTACTCCCCTCGACAGGGGATGGGGACCTCTCCTTGCCCAGCGGGAGTGGGGACTGAACCAGGAGATGCGACCTCTCCCTGTTAAAACAAAACTTGTGGTGGTGGCTGGTGGCATGCGAGATCAATGGCTATCTTGGTTACCCATAATTCCCCACACAGCTGGAACCACTCTGCATTTCCCTGGCGCTGACACTGGAAGAGCAGTTCCAGCTGTGTGGGGGATTATGGGTAACCAGGATGTCCATTGCTCCCGCATTGAGCTGTCGCGTGAGCTGCCAGGGATAGTCTGTTAATAACCCCGATTAAATTTAAGGTTAGCAATTTTAGCCAATTATCACCTTTAATTAGGGTTATTAACACAGACTATCATTAGACACTTTCAGGTGGCCAATTGCCCCGCATGCAAAGCCGCATGTTTAGGCAAATGCGGCTGTTTTGAGGCCGGCTGAATGTGCAGGAGGCACTCTTGAGGCGAGCTATGTAACCCTCCTCCGAGAGGGATAATCAGCTCAGCTCAGTGGCTCCCCCAGCCACCTGAATGCAGCTGGCTGAAAGCGGATGTTAAAGGGTCAGGCTGCTGATCACAGATGACACCGGGCAGGAGCCGGAGTGTGCTCAGAGCCGCATCCTGTGCAGCTGTGTCCTTCAGGAGGCCAGCGTTGTGTTTTAAATGCTACCACCTGAATGGCAATTTAAAGGACCATTTCTGCATCTTCAGGCGCATTATTAGCGTAGAATGGACCTGAAAAAGCCGAGTGTGGTTTCTCAAAGTTGCTGGCACTGAAAAAAATTACAATACACTGTGTTAATAAAACCCCCTTTAAAGGTGATAAAGGTTAGTGGCCTTAGCCAATTATCACCTTTAATCAGAGTTGCTACCACAGACTATTAGTGGAATCTGATAGCCACTGCAGAAAGATGAAAATGAAAAGGTTTTTCATAATTCATAATACATAAGTATGGGGGGCCCTTGAAATTACAGGGCCAGTAGCATTTGCTACTCTCACTACTATGTTAATCCGGCGCTGGGTGTAGAGCACGAGAAACAGGGAGAACACCTCCTGTTGAGAAGGAGAAGCATAGGTGACGGCCTTACAGGATCGTGGCCATGGCAGCGGACCAGCCAGGGCCTCAGTGGCCGAAGAACCCTCGTGAGATGAGAGCAGCTGGAGACCAGCTCATGGGATTCGAGTGGGTGCTGCCAGCATGAAGGGCTCCTGAAGGGCCTCAGGCATTGAAGGCTTCCTGATTGGATCAGAGGTTTGGTTCTTGTTTAGGCTGCTGATGGTTTGAACTGGAGTCTCCAAGGAGGAGTGGAGTAAAGGGACGTTCTTTTGCTTCACTTTCTCCTATTGTTAGGGGCACAAGACAATGTTCGTAGTGACTCTGTGTTTGCCTTATGGCAGTCAAAAGCTGAGGAGTATCACATATTTTATATATTTTTTTTAATGTAGGTGACAATAAAATGAACCTTTAAACTTTTGAAATCACATCAGATTTATTAATGAAATGTGATCTGATGGCTCTAATTTAAAAACATCTCAGAAATGTCAAAATTAGCCTCTTCAAAAGCCATATCCATCTGTCCCCCTTTGTCATCAAGTGAGTTCACTTGGACAGAATTACTGTCCACCACTGGTGTTTTCTGGAAATGGGTGTTGGCAGATTGTGGGGAGATGATAGAAATACTCAGCTGGTACTTTTCAAAACGAGAATTCTTTTGAATGTACAATCACCTTCACAGTGAAATGGTTGACAGCAGTAATATTGGAAGAGCTTCTTATTTTACAGGTTCACTATGGGAAGAACATGATGAAGGGCATCAGCACAAGTAAAGAAATAATCATGGCAATAGTGTATCCTGGTAACAAGAGGCACAAAATGGCAAACCAGGTTAAGACCCGAAGCTTTATCAAGGGCCTTGCTGTAACGCAGACAACGTTCACCAACTTAACCTTCACTTGTAAGACATCACATGTGCCGTTCTTTCCATTATTACTTCCCCTACATCCTCCTTTTATGCACTAACTATTTTCTTCTGGAATACACATCTTCAAATCCTTTTCATTCAATAAATATTAACGTATGACTAGTTTATCTCATAGTCATAGAGGATTGGACAGATAAACGAGATAGATTGACATCCATGAACTTCAAATGTCCTCTGGAAGAAGCGGTCAAGGACACAGGGAAGAGTTAAGTTAGTACCATTGCTTCTAAAGAAATCAATCCTCTTGAAATATTGTGATCATGCACTTTTCATGATGGAGGGTTGTTTTTTTTTCTGCATTCACCTGCTTCTGCTTTTGCATACCACTATGAATCTTTCCCTCTCTCTTTCCATCTAGATCCTGAACCTACCGTATAATGATGCTCTAGAGGTTTCACCATCACTCAACTTTCCCCAGTATACAGCAGCTCAGATTCCGTACAGCATGTAGTTCATAATTGAAATTTTACAAGTACAAGTGCCTCAGTATGGCAGGTGAATAGAATGAAGGCGAGTCGTGCATTCTGAGGCAGACAATGAAATGTCTGACCAGGGATCCCAGGCAAACATTGTCAACTTTGAATTGCCTAAAGAAATTGGCCAGAAAGCTTTTGAGTTCCTTCAAACCATGCAAATTGTCCTTCGAAAATTAAGAGACTAAACTTTAAACAAATTAAGGAAAATTATAATTTTCTCATTAATTGCGAAGGATTTTAATTTTGGTAACAGTAAATCAATTAATAAAAATGGAAGTGGTTTTACCTCTACTAATTATGTCTTGCAGTCAAACGGAAAGAATTTGTAATTGCAGAACCGTTAATTGTAATCAATGACACAGTAAATTACACCTCTCTCTGAGGTCAAGAAACTGACAATTACCAGGGGCACATGCCAGGATTGAAATAATACTTTTTCATTTTCAGCAAATGACACATCCTGCATGAGAAAAGCACAACCCAAGGTGATGTGTTTAAGATGAAAGATTCACTCAAATTTAAAACACGGTCAGACAAATCCTCTTATATGGTCAAGGTCAGGAGATAAATGTATTGCCAATGCACTCATTACTGATATAGACTTGGTGATAATTAACACCTTTTAAGTCCATTTTTAAAAATCTGCCTCTGAATGAGCTGAAATTCTCCAATAGTGCCTGATGACCCATCCTCCGCCAACCTTTGACCTCAGCTCAAAGATCTTCAAATGGATCTTTCCTCTGTAATTTACTCAAACATCTCCATTTATTCATGAACAAGGCATTTATCCTTTACGACATGAAGTGATGAGATTGGCATTCCAGCTTGGACCAAAATATAACTGTGGCAAATCTATTTATTTTACTGCAGCATCCTAATTGGCTGTAACATTGCTTACAAATGCAAACACTGGCAGCAATAACCTTTTTATTGCTTAGTCACTTGGCCAATATTTTAGCCCATTATTTTAAATGACATTTGCCCTCCTTTGGATTCCCCCACGTCCAAAGGGTAGAATTTCAAATACTCATCGTTAACTATTCACTTTTGCTGCCAATGCATTATCCCAACCTTTTTTTTTACTCACTCATCACACTTTTCTTGCTTGAATTTGTAGCCCTGAAAGTTTTGAATTCACAATTCTCATATCTGCCTTTTTTTTTCTCTACTTGCCCTTATCTCTTAGCCCTGAACATCCCTGCTTTTTCTTTTGATACCAATCACAAATGTATCATCCCTGCTCTGTTCCATTATTCATAGCACTGCCTTTAACTTTTAGATCTGATGTTTAGGAATGCTCTATAAAACCCCACCCTATTTAGCTTTCCTCTCTTCTTTGATAATTCTCTCTTACCTATCCTTGGTAATATATTATTTAGTTCAACATCCATATTTTTCCCATATGCCAGTGACATACCTCGGGATATACTTTCTATATTGAAAGCACGATTTAAATGCAATTTACTATTGAAGAGTAACCTTCAGGAACCCTTCACAAAACATTTGGAATAAGAAATATTGGAGTAAACCGTGAGAACAAGCTTCAATTAAATATTTTAGCATTTAAGAAGAAGCACATAAAGGGGGTCACAATTAATGTCAATAAAACACAACAGCAACATTTTAAGCATAATATTTTAAAACAAATAATGTTCTGCCTTTCAGACCTACATTGCAGAAAAATACTCTTTGAAAGTGAAAAAATAAAATGCTACCATTTAAAACAATGCTTCTTTCACATAACGCCTAAATTGCCTATGTCATGGCGTGTACAATTTGACCTTGATTTAGCAGACTAATGGGAAAAGGACACAACATTTATTCTCCTTCAAAACAGTGACAAGATTGAATAAGGGGGAAGTGGAAAACAATGGATATTCTTCACTGCCTGAAGCCTATCAGATTTCTATTGGGTTGAGAGAATTCCTCTATTTGTCACCTTATCTCTCACTATGAAGGCTTCCTTCTATCCTTCCTGGCTGTCCTTTTGACCTCTCAGTGATTTGATAAATAACTTCAGGGTACAATGACCATGTTAGAGAAAAATAAGGCATTGATTATTGGACACTTTAATCTTCCCTCATTCAGTTAAACGCAAGCAACTATCCTAGATTGTGGAAAAAAATTATCACCATCACCAGATTGTTGGGATATTCCAAATTTAATGAAATATCATATTTGGCCTGATCAGTGTAGATCTTTTATTGATTATTTTATACACTCTATCAAGTTGAGAAGTGTCAGTACTATCCATTGTAATTCCAAACAAATATTTTAAAGTGGAAATTGTTATAATAATTGAGCTACATTAAGATGTAAATCAGCAGAGAAGCAAAGACTGAACTTCATTTGACCATCCCTTTTTTGCAAGGAGCCCCTAACAAGTATGTTTTTAAGGATGCAAATTGAAACATTTGATTTTATTGTAGAAAAGGAATATTCAATGTCCTTGTGTATATATGGGACCCCTCACTGCTTTTGGATCCTGCACTTCTTGATTGAAAGACCAGAGTCTGTCCAGGTTGGCAGCAAAACCTCAAGCTCCATCACATTGAGCACTGGCGCACCTCACGGCTGGGTGCTCAGCCCACTACTGTCAATGCTGCTATCTCACAGCATTACTGCAAGGTTCAGCTCCAGCAGCATCATCATTTGTAGATGACACAACAGCAGTTGGCCTTCTCGCCTTCCGGAGAGAAGGTTGAAAGGCGAGTAGAGTGGTGCAAGACTAACAACCTGAGACTCAATGAGGACAAGACAAAGGAGATGATTGCAGACTTCAGGAGCTTCAAGGGCCACTCTCCACAACACATCAGTGGCTCTGTTGTAGAGACTGAGAGCACAAAGTTCCTTGGTGTCCATTTAAAGGACAATCTATCCTAGACCCACAGCACCTCCTTATTAGTCAGGAAGGTGTAGCAGTGCCCAAGGTCCCTGAGGAGGTTGTGGATGGTAAGTCTACTGCCCACCATCCTAATAATATCCTATGGATGCACAATAGAGAGTATACTGAATGGCTGCATCAGTATGGTAGCTGTAAAGTGTCAGATTGGAGGTCAGTATGAAGGGTGATTAAAAGCACTGAGAAGATCACTAGTGTTTCCCATTCCTCTATTGACAATATCTACCGGGAGAGGTGCTTAAAGAGGGCTCAGAGAATCATTGATTATCCTTAACATCCAACCCACAGTATCTTAGAGACACTATCTTCCAGGAAGAGACACAGGAGTATAAAAAGCAGGACTGCCAGGTTGGTAAACAGCTTCTTCCTGCAGGCTGGGGCTCTGCTGATCAATTCAAGAAACTTATAAATTATTTTTAAATATATTTATTTTAGATATTTTGAGTTGCTATGTATTTATGTCATTTGTGTGTCGTGTGATACACTGTTTCGTGGGTTATATATGCACAGTATGCATGTACAATCAGATGACAATAAACTTGAACTTCTTTTGGAATTTCTGAATAATTTGACATCTTAAATATGTCATTAATTGAATGAAAATTTTCTATATCAAATACAAATATGTTGTGTTTTTGTCCTTCATTTATGCTATATACTGTATAAATTCTTGGTGTTGGCAACTCCAATAAGTGGAATCTCTCTTCAGATAATAACTTCTCTTTGTGAAATGAACAGAATATTACAACTTTATTCCATACAAGAGAATAGGTTCGACAGGTTCAAAGAGTAACAAATTCTGGATACAACTTTAGAGAAAAGTATGATCTTTATTTAAACGCAGGGGAATTTACAACAGGGAACACACTTACACACACATACACAACAGCAACATACAATTCATATGCATCAGATGCTAGTCAAAGATACTCATAATTCCTGATAATACGCAAGTGTTATGCTACAATATTTGCCATTACTCTACAATATGCAAGCATGATGCACAAATGGATAGAGAAACAGGTCTAATTACAAACCATGCTACTAAAGCCCCCACCCAGTACAGGCACACATGATCTCCAACATCACCCAGGATTGGACCCTTCATAGTCAGTCTTCTAGCATTGCCCGCCCCCCGTCACCTGGAGTAGAGCTCAGGGATCATTTTGAGGGAACAAGAGAGTGAGCTGCTCAATGTGATAAGCTTTATACTGCAGCCAGCTTGAGGGCCAGCCCAAGTGCACCAAAATGATTTGTGAGGACCAATTGAGTCTGGAGGAGCCAGTCTAGGTATGCCCACATGTCCTTGGAGAACCAATTGCATGGTGGTCTTACTTATGGGTGGATCTAATCCATGATTGCCAGGTGAGGTGACTTCCAACCCATTTCCTGTTCGAGAGTTCAGGTGACCCTCCGTATAACAATGTTATTCCAATACATTGGAATACAATGGAGAAAAGATTTCATAAAAAAGAACCTAAAAAAACAATCTTTCATTCTCTGTAAACCAAATACCCCAAAAAAAGGTTTATTCAAAGTAAAAGAAATAAACTGAATTTGTTTTAACATCTTTCCATCGATAACAAACAAAAACTGGATTGATTTCTCCTGTTTTATTAATTTCAATGTCAACTCACAATGTTTTTTTTTAAATTTGATAACAGGAGGATAAGAATCTTAAATGAGCTTCTTCATAATAATTTTTAAAATTCGTTAATCTTAATCCTCCTTGTTCAAATTTCCAAGTCAGTCTTTCCAGAGCTACTATTGGCATTTTATCTCTCCAAATCAATTTTATTTAGCTCTTGGAAAAACTTCTCTGGATGTGTAATGATTGAAATAAATACTCTATTCTTGGAAAAATGTTCATCTCTACACAATTTACCCATCCTATTAAAATTATTGACAAATCTTTCCATTTTTAAAAAAATTCCTCATTTTTATTCCTAAATATTTAATTGCTTCTTTTTGCCATTTAAATTTTGTCATTTTTTAAAATTTTGTGTATAATCCATATCAACAATAGTCATCACTTCACTTTTATCAACATTTACTTTATAACCTGACACTAAATCATTTTCTACTTATCTCCTTTATCTCATTAGTTAGTGTCAATGGGTAAATATTAAATATTCTAGTCTCGACCAGCCATTCTCAATCTTTTTTCAGTCACGGACTCCCCTGGACTCTGCTCATAGTTTATGGGCCCTCTTCTGTATGAAGCAGTTGAGTTTTGGATTCTTCTGTACTTCTCTCCTACTGACTACATAAAAAATATTTATGTTATGTGAAATGAAAAGAAAACAAGGTTTTTACTTAAAAATTAAAAATGCTGTTCCCCCAGGGGAGCTATAGGGCCCTCATTAAGAATGGCTGCTCTAGATATTTGATTCAATCAGTGGGCAGCATGGTTAATGTAGTGGTTAGTGCAATGCTGTTACAGCGCTAGTGACATGCCTTGGCATGTTCAAATCCCATGCTGTTTGTATGTTCTCCCTGTGTTTGCATGGGTTTCCTCCCACCGTTTGTAGGTTAATTGGGTGAAATTGGGTAGCTCAGGCTTATGGGCCAAAATGAACTGTTACCATGCTGTATGTCTAAGATTTTTTTTTATTTAAATTTAATAGCCACTTCATTAAGTAATTAAAAATTGAAGCCTATGGTATATGTGCTCTTATTTTTTTTCATTTGTGAATAATAGCATGAATATGCAAAAAGAGAGGAAACAAGAGAACAGTAAATGTTGAAAAGATGGAGGTGGATGACACTGTTACTCCAAGAAATAATTTTGTGTTGGGATTAGAATTTCTTCATGAGACACCTGAATTGGAATGTCAACTATATTTTGTTAATATTTCTACAAAACCACAAATCAATACAGTTTTGTCACAACAGGTATCATCCAAAATATGAAATAAGCATCTACTTGTCACTAACAATTCCTTTGAGAAATCAGGATGAGACTTCATACATTCAATTACCTCAATGATAACATAATTGTCAACAATTATGTAATTAATTATTCTAATTCCATATTAAGAGCCACATCTTGATGTAATACAGTTTAAGTATAATGTGTCAAATCAGCTTGCTTTGAAAATCTAATGAGGTGAATTGAAAGTAGTTCTGAAACAAGTTTCAGAACATGAACATCTTCCATGTTCATGAGAAACACTTGATTTTTTTCCTCATTTTTCTTCTGAAGGGTATCTATTCTTTCAAAACAATTTCTCTACCTCTGCATAGCCAAGGGCAAAGTAGGTGTGCTTGTGCTCTGTCCAGATGATAATTTCAAGCTTCTACTCCATATCATATTAGCTCTCCTTCCTGCCTCCAACACTGATCTATCTGTCCACAGCCTTCATTATTGCTGCAGAGATACCAAACACAAAACATAAGAACATCTCATATTCCATTCAGCTAGCTTACGACCCAATGGTATGAACATTGAATGTTCCAGTTTCATGTAACTGATTGCACTGGTGTTCTCCTTCCATGCAATGTCTCCATGTATATTCTTTGTCTGTATGTATGTCTAGTTGTGTATTTGCATGTTTTGAAGTGAGGACTAGAAAATGCTGTTCCGTCAGGTTTTACTTGTACAATCGGATGACAATAAACTTGTCTTGACTCGCCTCTCCACCGAGTTTTCATTTGCCTTTGTTTACCCTTTGTTCATCTCTCCTATCTCCTCACTCACCCAGGTTCCATGTGCTCAACATCCCCTGCCTGCCTGGTTTATGTATCAATTAAACATCTTCCATTTCACCATCACATTCCTGACCCCTTACCTCTGGCACCAACACCCCCCGCCCCATCCCCCCCCCATCCCCCTCTAGCTTGTACTACAATGTACTGGAAATCTTCCCTCATTCCTTTCAATATTGATGCAGGGTCTTAACCCAAAACATCATCTTTGACCCTTTGACTCCACTGATGTCCCTTGAGCACTTTCTGCTTTCAGTGTTTCTGCAGATTGCAGAATTTGCAAACCCTTTTTTCTTCTTCTTCTGTACCTCTGGTCTTACTGGACCAGTTTTACATCCTGCAGCTGGTGATAGGTTTGGTTTGTCCCTGTCTCCAGATTAACTGTGGACTTCTATCTTGTGACAAATGCCGGATGCAGTTCATGAAAATAGAAAAAGTGAGTTAAGAAACAGAGAATAAATGGAGAGTGAGGGAGATACCAAAATGGAAAACCACAGAAAAAAAAGATGAAGAGGACATAATATCTAAATTGCAGGAAAAGTTCTTGGGAATTTAGAAATTGCTTTGAGCTGAAGTCTGGGTATCAGCAAAACCATAATGCATTTGTTGCTTTAGATTACTTTTTGGTACTGGTCCAGACTGAAAAATGTCAAATGTTCATTTGTTCCATTGCAGATTCTCTCATTTCTTTGTGCCACCTTATTTAATAGTTATTCTTTTGAAAGACCATTAAAATAATAAGCAATAACTTTTTCTCACAAAATCTTTACTGTTTTGTTTCCAATTTTAAAAAGGTCCATTATAAAAATGCAGATGCTCAAGCACTTTAATGTAAAATCTCAAGAAGTACAATAAATTTTGTACATAATATACTCTACTGGATTTCTACTGTGATCCAGTAATGCCTATTGGATTTACAAGTTGGTGAGTTAAAGCCAATGTAAACAGGTGCTTGTCAACCTTAGTATTTTCTAATGCCTCATTTATTAACATGTTTCTATTTAGTACTCAATTTATCAATGGTAAGTCGAACACAAACTTTAAAAATGGCAAATCTTTTCTTCAGCATTTATATAAATGTCAAATTTCACCAAATAGCACACACAATAATTATCAAATGTCAGCATTATCTGGAACATAGATTAAGCAGGTAACAAAATATCCAAGCAAAAAAAAAGGTTATGGAGTATTCAACAAATTGTGGTGACTTTAAAATTACAAAATATAATCAGAATCAAAAGGAATGACCTAACCCTCAGCATTCAACAATATTGCTCTGTGTTGCCTTGGAGGAGGTGAAAGAGAGAAATGATGAGTTGGCCATCGATTTTTCACTTTAAGTATTTTCCATCCTCTAATGAATCAGTTGAGAAACATTGATAAAGAGGCAATAGGTCTAAATCCATACATGACTAATTTTAAGTGAATTGGATACATTCCAATTTTTTGGGATGTATCATTAAGTATGTAGCTACCTCAATCCACCTTTAAACTGCATTTTAAGGCTACCTCATTTTTAATATTGATGGTCAGGAATTACACAGGTAACAGAAATTGATAAAGTTACTCCAAATGATTAACTTCCAGCTTATGAAATCTTTTTAGGTAATTCAGATATATGGTAAACCCCTGGTATCTGGCACCTATGGGAATTAACAGATGCCGGATAAGTGAAATTTCCAGTTGCTTGAGATTATATGTTGTATTCTTTGCCTTGGCTTCGCGGACAAAGATTAATGGAGGGGTAACGTCCACATCAGCTGCAGGCTCGTTTGTAGCTGACAAGTCTGATACGGGACAGGCAGACACGGTTGCAGTGGTTGCGAGGGAAAATTGGTTGGTTGGGGTTGGGTGTTGAGTTTTTCCTCCTTTGTCTTTTGTCAGTGAGGTGGGATCTGTGGTCTTCTTCAAAGGAGGTTGCTGCACGCTGAACTGTGAGGCGTCAAGATGCACGGTTTGAGGCGATATCAACCCACTGGCGGTGGTCAATGTGGCAGGCACCAAAAGATTTCTTTAGGCAGTCCTTGTACCTCTTCTTTGGTGCACCTCTGTCTCGGTGGCCAATGGAGAGCCCGCCATATAACACAATCTTGGGAAGGTGATGGTCCTCCATTCTGGAGACATGACCTACCCAGCGCAGCTGGATCTTCAGCAGCGTGAATTCGATGCTGTCGGCCTCTGCCATCTCGAGTACTTCGATGTTGGTGATGAAGTCACTCGAATGAATGTTGAGGATGAAGCGGAGACAACGCTGGTGGAAGCGTTCTAGGAGCTGTAGGTGATGCCAGTAGATGACCCATGATTCGGAGCCGAACAGGAGTGTGGGTATGACAACGGCTCTGTATACGCTAATCTTTGTGAGGTTTTTCAGTTGGTTGTTTTTCCAGACTCTTTTGTGTAGTCTTCCAAAGACGCTATTTGCCTTGGCGAGTCTGTTGTCTATCTCGTTGTTGATCCTTGCATCTAATGAAATGGTGCAGCTGAGATAGGTAAACTGGTTGACCGTTTTGAGTTTTGTGTGCCCGATGGAGATGTGGGGGGGCTGGTAGTCATGGTGGGGAGCTGGCTGATGGAGGACCTCAGTTTTCTTCAGGCTGACTTCCAGGCCAAACATTTTGGCAGTTTCCGCAAAACAGGACGCCAAGCGCTGAAGAGCTGGCTCTGAATGGGCAACTAAAGCGGCATTGTCTGCAAAGAGTAGTTCACGGACAAATTGCTCTTGTGTCTTGGAGTGAGCTTGTAGGCACCTCAGATTGAAGAGACTGCCATCCGCGCGGTACCGGATGTAAACAGCGTCTTCATTGTTCAGGTCTTTCATGGCTTGTTTCAGCATCATGCTGAAGAAGATTGAAAAGAGGATTGGTGCAAGAACGCAGCCTTGCTTCACGCCATTGTTAATGGAGAAGGGTTCAGAGAGCTCATTGCTGTATCTGACCCGACCTTGTTGGTTTTCGATAACCATGTTGAGGAACTTTGGGGGGCATCCGAGGCGCTCTAGTATTTGCCAAAGCCCTTTCCTACTCACGTGGTCGAAGGCTTTGGTGAGGTCAACAAATGTGATGTAACTGCGCAGCTCAGACGGCCAAGTCCTCCTCAGCGACAAGATCTCCATCCTCAACTGATGGTCAGAACACTTCCAATCTCTTTTCAGTGCCAACCACTCAGTCCAAGAATCCGCCCTGCTCCAGCTCCCTCAACAGCCCTTAAGGCTAGAGCTGGATGAGGTCCTCACCCGGGAAGAGACATATCAGGCAATTGAACAACTGAAAATTGGCAAAGCAGCAGGTATGGATGGAATCCCAGAGGTCCCAGAGGTCTGGAAGGCTGGCGGCAAAACTCTGCATGCCAAACTGAATGAGTTTTTCAAGCTCTGCTGGGACCAAGGAAAGCTGCCTCAGGACCTTTGTGATGCCATCATCATCACCCTGTACAAAAACAAAGGCGAGAAATCAGACTGCTCAAACTACAGGGGAATCACGCTGCTCTCCGTTGCAGGCAAAATCTTCACTAGGATTCTCCTAAATAGAATAATACCTAGTGTCGTCGAAAATATTCTCCCAGAATCACAGTGCGGCTTTCGCGCAAACAGAGGAACTACTGACATGGTCTTTGCCCTCAGACAGCTCCAAGTGCAGAGAACAAAACAAAGGACTCGACATCACCTTTGTGTTGTATGATTAGTGAACTAACAGCGAGGCACACCATTTTTAAATGTTCATATTTTTTTACCAATTTATGCCAGTTGCTTGAATTCTGGATAACAAGGGCTTTACTCTACACATATTAAAGAGAACAAGTCTGCAAATCTGTAATCATACTTCAAAATTTTAATTCTGATTGACAAATTTGCCAAGAAATAAGCATGCCTGTACTTTGCTACAACCTACAGATGCATGTGTGATGGGTATCCATGACAGTTTTGTTGACTGTGCCTTTAAAAATTAGCAAGGCATGAGCAGGAAAGATTGGTGAAGAAAAAATAATATTGGATGATAACAAAAATTGATGAAGTTGTGGTCAGTGTAAAAGGCTGTCAAAAAATACAGATCAGGTACAGATATGGGCAGAGGAATGGGAGATGGAGTTCAACATGGAAAAGTAAGAGGTGTTGTATTATGGAAGATCAAATGTAGAGGGAAATTATGCAGTTAATGGCAGGAGCATTAACACCAGTAAAGATCTGCAAGTCTAAATCTATAGCTCCTGAATGTAACCATGTACATAATCAGGGCAGTAAAGCGGCATACTGCATGCTTGTCTTCATTGGGCAGAGCTTTGAGTGAAAGAGTGAAGAAGTTACTTGGCAGCAATGTAAAGCTTGGGTTAGGCCACACTCAGATTATTGTGTGCAGCTCTGATCACCGCATGAGAGGAAGGATGTGAATGATTTGGAAAGAATACAGAAGAGGCACCTGGATGCTGCCTGGATTAAACAGCATGAACTATAAAGAGAGGTTGGACAAACTTGGGTTATTTTGTCTGGAGCACAGGGTTGGGGAAGGTCTGATAGAAATATATAAAATTATGAGAGGCATGGATAATCATAATCTTCTTCCAAGAGTAAAAATGTCATATGCTAGTTGGTCTTTAAGGTGAAAGTTTAAAGGAAATTGTGAAGGGGCAATTTTATTTTTACGCAGTGTTGTAGGTGCTGAAATGGGCTGTCAGGAGTAATGATGGAAGCTGATACAACAGCAGAGGCTATTAGAGAGATACAAGTTTATGCAACGAATGGAGGGGTTTAAATCATGTGCTGGCAGAAGCTATCTGGAATGCAAAGTGAGGGGTACGTACAGAATATCCACAGACAGCTGTGTGACACGAGTCACATGTGGCAAGGGATCAAGACTATAATGAATCACAAGTCAACTTTGCGAGCTAAGGACAATGACACATTTCTTTCTGGCAGACTGAACATCTTCAATGCGGTTTGATGAGAAGAACAGCATGACGTCAAAGAAAGCTCTGTGTTCCCCTGATGAATAGGCTTCCTGCATATCCACAGCTGAGTAAAAGAGAACCCTATCCAAGGTGAACCCACACAAAGCAGTGGGACCAGATACCATATCTGTTTGGGTACATGTTAGGCAACATATTGGATTGCGCAGACTAATTAATGGAGGTCTTCATGGAAATCTTCAACACCTCACTGCAACAGTCCATCCTTCCCGTAGGGTTCAAGACAGCCATCAACATCCCAGTACCCAAGAGGGTGACAAGGACAGGCCTCAATGACTACTGACCTATGACACTGACCTCCACCGTTAGATTTCAAATTTCAGATTCAGATTTCAGATTTATTGTCAGAGTATATTCATGACATCAAATACAACCCTGAAATTCTTTTTTTCCTGCAGGCGTAGCAGAATCACCACTTATTGGCAGTGCAAAAAAACTGTACACAGCAAATACATGTAAACAAATAATGACTTGTAAACAATTTGACTGTGCAATATAGAAAGAAAAGAAAATCAATAAAGTGCACAAGTAAGAGTCCTTAAACGAGTCCCTAATTGAGTTTGTTGTTGAGGAGTCTGATGGTGGAGGGGTAGCAGCTGTTCTTGAACCTGGTGGTTTGAGTCATGTGACAGCTATACCTCTTTCCTGGTGGTAGTAGTGAGAATAGAGTGTGTGTTGGGTGGTGTGGATCCTTAAGGATTGCTTCTGCTCACTGATGGCAGTGTTCCCTGTAGATGTTTAGATGTTCTCAATAGTGGGGAGGGTTTTGCTTGTGATATCCTGGGCTGCTTCCATTACCTTTTGGAGAGCTTTACGCTCAGGGGTAATAGTGTCCCCATACCAGACCGTGATGCAACCAGTCAGCACACTTTCCACCACACATATGTAGAAATTTTCCAGGGTTTCTGGTTTCGTACCAAACCCAGTTTATTTCTTTACATATAAATAAATAAATATTGTTTCGTAACTATGAGATTCTTGGATGGTTGGTGTACCCAGTTCCTTTGGTTGTTCAGCATTCTCACTGGCCGTAGGAAGAAGTTGTTGCTTAGTATGGTGGTGATACTCCTATATCTCTTTCCTGACATATACAACCCAACAAAACAGCACATCTTTGGACCAAAGTGTACATGCACACAGACACACAAATGACATATATACATAGCAACCAAGATAAATTTATATGAAAATAATTTACAGGCTTCTAGAATTGCTCAACAGTCTCATTGGCTGTGGGAAGAATCTATAACGCAGCCTGGCAGTCCTAATGTTTATGTTCCTGTACCTCTTCCTTGAAGTTAGTGTCTCAAAGGTACTGTGGGCTGGATGGTAAGGGTCCTTGATGGTACTCCGAGCCTTCTTTAAGCACCACTCCCTGTGGATATTGTCGATAGAAGAAAGGGAGACCCCAGTGATCCTCTCAGCACTTATAATCACATATCCATACTGACCTCACTGCAACAGTCCATCCTTCCCGTAGGGTTCAAGACAGCCATCAACATCCCAGTACCCAAGAGGGCGACAAGGACAGGCCTCAATGACTACTGACCTATGACACTGACCTCCACCGTTAGATTTCAAATTTCAGATTCAGATTTCAGATTTATTGTCAGAGTATATTCATGACATCAAATACAACCCTGAAATTCTTTTTTTCCTGCAGGCACAGCAGAATTACCACTTATTGGCAGTGCAAAAAAACTGTACACAGCAAATACATGTAAACAAATAATGACTTGTAAACAATTTGACTGTGCAATATAGAAAGAAAAGAAAATCAATAAAGTGCAGCTACCACATGATTCAGGCAGCCAGGATACTCTCTATTGTGCTTCTGTAGAACATTGTTAGGATGATGACCAGTAGCCTTGTTCTCTTCAACCTTCTTAGGAAGTGAGGTTCCTCATGACTAATGAGGATCTGTGGTTGGTCCAGAATAGGTCCTTTTTTTTTAAATGGACACCAAAAAGATTTGTGCTTCCCACTCTCTCTACAACAGAGCCAGTGATACATAGTAAGGAATGGCCTTTTGCCATCTGAAGTCCACAATCATCTCCTTTTCTTTGTCCATATTGAGAATCTGGTTGGTGCTCTTGCACCTCTGTGCAACTTTTCAACCTCCTCTCTGTCAGATGACATGTCATTGTTGGCGATGAGGCCAATCATCATTGGGTCATCCACAAACTTGATGATTCCGTTGGACTTGAACCTGGTAGAACTGTGGTGAGTTAGCAACAAGAACAGTAGCGGGCTGAGCATGCAGCCCTGAGGTGCACCAGTGCTCAGTGTGATGGGATTGATGTTATGCTACCAACCCAGAGAGACTGTGGTCTTTCAATCAAGGAGTGCAGGATCCAGTTGCAGAGAGGGCTACTGAGTCCCAGTGAGGACAGTTCATCCACCAGTCTCTGAGTTATATTTATGATTTAGATGAGGAAATAGAAAACAGCATGTCCAAGTTTGCTGGGTGGGATTGTAAGCTGTGTAGAGGCTGTTAAGAGTGTGCAGGGTGACTTGGACAGGTTGGGTGAGTGGGCAAATGCATGGCAGGTGCAATATAATGTGGATAAGTGTGTGGTTATCCACTTTAGAGGAAAGAATGGGAGGGCTGAGTACTATCTTAATGGTATCCAATTTGGAAAAGCAGAGATGCAAAGAGACCTCGGTGTCACTGTGCATCAGTCATTAAAAATGGGCAAGCAGGTGCAGCAAGCAGAAAAAAAGGCGAATGGTATGTTGGCATTCATATCAAGAGGATTCGAGTACAGGAGCAGAGAGGTATTGATGCAGATGCATAGGGCCTTGGTGAGACCTCACCTGGAGTATTGTGTTCAATTTTGGTCTCCTTATCTGAGGAAAGACATCATTGCCATAGAGAGAGTGCAGAAAAAGTTGACCAGATTGATACCAGGGATGGTGGGACTTGCATCTGAAGAAAGGCTAGAATGACTAGGCTTGTACTCGTTGGAGTTTAGACCATTAAGAGGAGATTTAATAGAAATGTTCAAAATTCTTAAGGGATTTGACAGGCTAGATGCAGGAAGATTTTTCCCCATGTTGAGCAAGTCTAGAACCAGGGGTCACATTTTAAGGATAAAGGGCAAGTCCTTTAGGACTGAGATGAGGAAGAATTTTTTCACTCAGAGGATGGTGAATTTATGGAATTCTCTGCCACAGGAAGTGATTGAGGCCGGTTCCATAGCTATATTTAAGAGAGAGTTAGATTTAGTACTTGTGATTAAGGGGATCAGGGGGTATGGAGAGAGAGCTGGAACAGGGTACTGAGTGGATGATCAGCCATGATCAAAATGAATGGCGGTGTAGGCTTGAAGGACCAAATGGCCTACTCCTACACCTATTTTCTATGTTTCTATGACTGTTGAAAGCCGAGCTTAAGTCAACGTATAACAGATTTTCGAAGGAGGCATTGTTCTCTAGGTGGGTCAAGCTGGAATGTATATTGCATCCCTTCAATATTGGAAGAAAATTGGATTCACTACCTGTTATATTTCCATTTAAGATTAAATGCTCATCTCTGCATCCTGTTTCCTATGAATTCATTTTGTTTAGGAATTCCTGTATCCTTTAAAATTTTCTCTGTATCTGTTATTCATCCTGATGCAATTACATCAAAGAACATTTAAATCCTTAAAAGCTCAGTACTCTACGCTCAACTTAATGTAGGGTTGAGAAGCACACTTCATGACCTTCTGATTATTAACTGAAATTCAAAGAATGCTTGACATTCTAATCTGTCATTCATTCTTGTGTTACATTCTCCAAATCTGACCTAGGTAACTGAGAAAGATAGTCATGAAGCAAAGGAGCAGACAAAGACTGCACATATAAATACTGTTTGTGTACCCATAATCAATTCAAATGCAGATTGAAATATTGAGAACAGAATAATTCATGAGGAAACAGCTTTCTGAAAACTGAAAATAGATAAGATGTGGAGAGGTTACCCAATGTTGAGTAAGTTGACTGGCACATCAAACAGTTTTGCCTAAAATTTCTCTCGACATTGCACCAAGTTGCCCTGAACTCAATCTGCCAGTGAGAATTAGCAGCCACAGTTTCTGTCCATCCATGCTTAACCTGGGCCAGATGCAGAGAACTGATCTTGTGAATTCTCTGCATTCAGGAGTGGGGCAGCAAAAATTAGCAAATCCCCAGAGCTGAATAGACACCTGGTGGTGACAGCTTCAACTCTACCACCACAATATTCTGACAATCATTATTCATTGCACATTGAGGGTCCTTTTATTTAAACAGCCTTTAAACTTCTCTGATTTTTGAAGAAATATAGAAATGATTTAATGTGATCTAAATAATTAAAATATATTTAAAACAATAAATATAGTTAACTTAAACATATTAAAACACTAAACATTCAAGATAACCATTACACTAAGGGATCATGTTAATGAGAATAATAACCTGGCTGCCCAATCTCAGTGCTGAGAATCTGCATTCATTGAATGGGTTCTCTGATACTGTGAGGTTTAACCTGGCACAGGATCAGACAAGCAATTCCACAGCATAAATGCTGTTATTTCATGACTAGAACCACTGGATTCCACAGCTGCATATGTCACTCAGTAAAGCTCAGACTAAGAGAGGGTCCATGAAAGTTGGCAATGTCTTTGTGTGGAATTTGCCACAACCTGCATAATTTAACCCATTGGTTTTGATGACATCGGAGGATACAAAGAATTGGCCTCAGCTTAGTATGAGTATAGTGAAAATAAAAACCAAAAAATGCTGGAAATAGTCCGATGAACAAAATTAATAGCCCAGAAAAATTATCTTTAACAAAAGCCATTTGTTATTTGAACATCACTGCTATTAACTAATTTTCAAAAATAAGATCTTCAACCCAAACCAGCTCACGCCAGTTCATGGGCCATTCAAGCTTTCTATTTGCATAGTTCATTTAACTCAGTGCTTTTCAAACTGCCCCCCCCCCCACCCAAACTCATATTCCACCTTAAGCAATCCCCATGCCATAAATGCTCTGTGATTAATAATGGATTCTTAAGGTGATATGTGAGTGGAAAGAAAACTCTTTTAATTGTAACTACTTGACTCGTTATGTGCATAGTTTCAAAACTTCAAGAAATGGGCAAATGACAATTTTTATCAAGCAAAATATTTCAGTAACAATTGAGTCTACAGTAGCGATTCTCAACCTACCCTTCCCACTCACATACCCCCTTAAGCAATCCCTTACTAATTTCAGAGCACTTATGGCATAGGGATTGCTTAAGGTGAAATGTATGTTGGATGGAGGGGGGGGGTGGGGGGGTTGAAAACCATTGATGTAACTGATTCAGTACTACCTTCTATTCTTCAGCTTCTTTCTTCTTCTACCTTTTATGCAACATCCAATTGTTTTATTATGCTATTTCCTGCAATTAGTTCATAAAAATAGCAAGTGTTACATTCCAATTATTCCCTCAGTAAAGATGCATCCACCAAGCATTTTACTTAGATTTATCGGTTGCTGCCTTATATTGATGAACTTACAAGGAGAGCAGGAAATGGTGCTAATATGGTGGAACAGAGGAAACCAGGATGAAAATCATGCTTCTCCTTCCATCAGAATTCATCTTTGCAGCTGTCTGAGGAAGAGACATAGCAGAGAAGGATTATATATTAATTTTCAAACCATCTGCTGTCATAATGTTGGGATTCTACCCAAGAGAAGAAAGAAATTCCTGAGAATTTCAGCTTATTGAAGTGTCAGCTGTGGCTCAGTGGGTAGCAATCTTGCCTCTGAGTCAGAAGGTTACAGGTTTAAGACTCAATCCAAAGGCTTGAGTGCAACAATCTAGTTCTATATTGAGGAGAGTGTGAGCTGCTGCCGTTCAAATGAAATGTTAAACAAAGGGGCCATCGTTCAAATATTTAATACCTCATTCAAAAATTTAACCTCATCCTATCTTGAAAAGCAGATTATTTTTTCCTTATTAAATTGCTGTGTCTGGGAAATTTATGTGTAGATTTTTGCAGATCCAACATTTCTACAGTGAATTTTTTTTTAATTTTAGAGATGCAGAATGGAAACAGGTCCTTAAAACCATAGAAATCTACAGCACAGAAAACAGGCTAGTCTGTGCTCTTCTAGTCTGTGCCGAAACATCATTCTACTTGTCTCACTAACCTGCAAGCATTCCATAACCCTCCAGACCTCTCCCATCCATGTATCTATCCAATTTATTCTTTAAACTTAAGAGTGAGCCCTCATTTACCATGTCAGATGACAGCTTGTTCCACATTCCCACCACTCTCAGTGAAGAAGTTTCCCCTAAACTTTTTCCCTTTCACCCTAAAGCCATGTGGTCTCATATTTATCTCTCCTAATCTAATTGGAAAGAGCCTACTCAAACATATTCTGTTTACAACACTCATAATTTTGTAAACTTCTATCAAATCTCCCCTCATTCTTCTACACTCCAAGGAATAAAGTCCTAACCTGTTTAAATCTTTCTCCTGAAGATCTGGAAACATCCAAGTAAATCTTCTCTGCATTATTTCAATCTTACTGATCTCCTTCCTGTAGTTTGTTGACCAGAACTGCACACAATATTCCAAATTTGGACTCACCACAATATCCCAACTCCTGTACTCAATACTTTAACTTATGAAGGCCTAGATACCAAAACCTTTCTTTTCAACCCTATCTACCTGTGACACCACTTTCAGGGAATTATATATCTATATACCCAAATTCCTTTGCTCCTCCACACTCCTCAGTGACCTACCATTTACTGTTTTTGTCCTACCTTGGTTTTTCCTTCCAAAATGCCACATCTCACACTTGTCTGCATTAAATTCCATCTGCTATTTTCTAGCCCATTTTTCCAGTTGGTCCAGATCCCTTTGCAATCCTTGAAAACCTTCCTTGCTGTCCACAACACCTCCCATCTTAGTGTCATCAACAAACTTGCTGATCCAATTTCCAACATTATCATCCAGATCATTGATATAGTCAACAATGGTCCCAGGACCAATCCCTGAGGCACAACATTAATCCAGACCTCCAGTCTGAGAAGCAATCATCCACTACCACTCTCTGTCTTCTCCTATTCAGACAATTTCAAATCCATTTTACAACCTCTCCATGGATACTTAGTGTCTGAACCTTCTAAACTAACTTCCCATGTGGGACCTTGTCAAAGGTCTTACTATAGTCCATGTAGACAACATCCAGAGCATTTCCTTTATCTAATTTCTTGGTTACCTCCTCAAAAAACCCTATAAGATTTGTTAAACACAACCTACCATCCTCAAAGCCATGCCCTTGGCTTGTATATCCTCTCTCTCATATTACACCCTCCAATAATTTACCTACTACTGATGTCAGGCTCACCAGCCTGTAATTTCCCAGTTTACTGGCAACTCACCCTTGGCTAAGGACATTTTAAATACATCTGCCAGGGCCCTTGCAATATCTACACTAGTCTCCCTCAAGGTCCAAGGGAATATCATGTCAGGCCCGAGGAATTTATGTACCTTTATTCACTGTAAGGCACCAAGCACCTCCTCCTCCTCCTCTTTAATAATCTCCATATGTTCTATGCCACTACTGCTTGTTCCCCTTCCTTCCTTACACACTATGCCAGTTTCATGGGTAAATACTGATCCAAATAAACAGTTTAAGATCTCGCCCATCTCTTGAAGTTCCACACATAGATGATCACTCTGATCTTCTAGGGGACAAATTTTCTCCTTTACTATCCATTTACCTTTAACATACTTGCAGAAAGCCTTTATCTCTTCACATTATCTGTCAACACAACCTCACGTCCTCTTTTTGCCTTCCTGATTTCCTGAAGTATTTACTTACATTTTCTATACTCTACTAGATCCTCATTAGCTACTTGTTGCCTATACCCTCTATACACCTCCCTCTTCCTCTTAACCAGATTGCTAACATCCATTCAAAACTAAGGTTCCCGATGACAGTTAACTTTCCCTTTAATCCTGACAGGAACCAAACTCTGCACTCTCAAAATTTTGCCTTGAAAGCCTTCCACTTCTTGAATACATCCTTGCCAGAAAACAACTTATCGCAATCCTAGGTCCTTTCTTATTTCCACAAAATTGACCTTTCTCCAGTTTAGAATCTCAACTTGAGGACCAGGCCTATCCTTATCCATAATTAACTTTAGACTAATGACATAATGATCAATGGACCCAAAATATTCCCCTTCACATACTTCTGTCACCTGAGCTGTCTGGTTCCCTAACAGGAGATCAAGTACTGCATCATGTCTCGTTGGTCTATAATACAACCCTATCAGTGTGGTCACACCTTTCCCCGTTCCTCTGTTTGTTGTTATTCTTTTTTTTTTGACACAGAGAGTTGTGGGTGCCTGGAATTCCTTACCAGAAACTTTCGGGGGCATTTAATAAACTCTTAAGACAGGCACCTGGATGAAAAATAGAGGATTATGTGTAGAGAGGGTTTAGTACTTTTTTTAAAGGAACATATGGGTCAGCACAACATCAAGGGCCAAAGGGCCTGTGCTGTGCTGTAGTGTTCTATGGTCTATTTTCTTTGTCCTAAACCAGACTGGATGGAATGAAACACTATTGCAACCCTCAATTTCCTATAGTCATGGAAATACTTCTGGAGGTATAAATTGATTCCCAAGTAATATTGGCTTATGGTGTTAATTATTGCTCTGAATCATGCGATACAGAATGCACAATGATCCCATGCAATGAGGCTATTGGGCATACAGAAGAAATGTCAATTGTCAAATGATGCATCACTGCTACAATGAGGCTATTGGGCTACAATGAGGCTATTGGGCTACAATGAGGCTATTGGGCTACAATGAGGCTATTGGGCTACAATGAGGCTATTGGGCTACAATGAGGCTATTGGGCTACAATGAGGCTATTGGGCTACAATGAGGCTATTGGGCTACAATGAGGCTATTGGGCTACAATGAGGCTATTGGGCTACAATGAGGCTATTGGGCTACAATGAGGCTATTGGGCTACAATGAGGCTATTGAGCTACAATGAGGCTATTGGGCTACAATGAGGCTATTGGGCTACAATGAGGCTATTGGGCTACAATGAGGCTATTGGGCTACAATGAGGCTATTGGGCTACAATGAGGCTATTGGGCTACAATGAGGCTATTGGGCTACAATGAGGCTATTGGGCATACAGAAGAAATGTCAATTGTTAAATGATGCATCACTGCTACAAAGCCTAAGTACAGTACAATGAATCTGAACAACATAATGACTAGCATGACCAGCAAATCAGGCCTGAATGGAAGCTGCTAGGTTTCCTTAAATAAACTGTTCTCATCTGTGAATATGAAGTAACATTTACTGTGAATAAGAAGAGATTAGTGGATGTACTATAGCTAGTTTTCCAGCGGGCTTTTTAATAAAGTTCAACATCAAAGGTTATTGCACAATATTCAAGCTGATGTCGGAAACATACAGCATGAACAGAAGATGGGCAGTCGAACAAGCAGATGAATATAGAAATACATGTGTCTTTTTCTCCTTGGCATGACATAATGAGTGCTGTGCCACAGGGATTCATGCTACTGCCTGTAGTTTCTTCAATTTTAGAAATAACTCAGATGAAGGAATCAAGCCACAGTTGCAAATTTTGCTTATCATACAAAAGGCTACAATAAATGGTGGTCTAGAAAGGGATCTCTCTCTTTGGCTTGGCTTCGCGGACGAAGATTTATGGAGGGGGTAAATGTCCACGTCAGCTGCAGGCTCGTTTGTGGCTGACAAGTCCGATGCGGGACAGGCAGACACGGTTGCAGCGGTTGCAAGGGAAAATTGGTTGGTTGGGGTTGGGTGTTGGGTTTTTCCTCCTTTGTCTTTTGTCAGTGAGGTGGAATATAGATAGGTTAAGTGCATGGGAAAAGGTCTGCTGATGGAGTATAATGTGAGAAAATGAAAAATTATCGACAGTGGCAACAAAACTAAAATAAATAAACATGTTAATTAAATAGTGAGAGATTGCAGAGGTTTAAGATGTTAGATCTGAGGGTCCTTGTGCAGGATTCACAACAGTCTAGAATACAGACACAGCAAGTGAGAAAAACTTACAAAATGTCATTGCTTTATGTTTGGTGATTGAATATGTAAGAAAAGCAAATCAAGAGTGCTCCATACAGTGTTTGTCTGCTTAATTAAGGAAAGATTTAATGCATGGCATGTCTAATGGCTCTTGTCCTTGACCAACCTCTTCATGTCTCCATTCATAATGTCCAGTTCAGTTGTAAAGAAACATGACACCTATGACTTGTTCATTGAAAACTGCTTCCTTAATAGCAGCAGATATGGCAGCACATCACATGACTACTGAAACTGTACATGCATACTATATGGTTGCAGTAAACAACCAGAAAATATGCTTATCTCCCATCAATGTCTTGAATGTCATTTGTACTTTGAAATTCATTCAAATCTTTTTTTTTGGAAATGCAGCAAAGGTAACAGGACTTGGCGACCCATGAGCCCACACCGCCCAATTACACCCAATGATTATCCCTGTACATTTTGAAGGGTGGGAGGAAACCAGAGGGTCCAAAAGAAACTCAGGCAGTCATGGGTAGAACATACAAACTCCTTACAGACTTTGAACCTGGGTTGCTGAAGCTGTAACAGCGTAGCGCTAACCACAACACTAACCGTGTTCCCTCGCTACTCTAACCTTGCCTCCCTGCGGTTCTCCAAGTCCTCTTGATTAAATGATATATGATTCACCTACATAAAACCGCTTTAGTGCAGAATTCCATGTGCAGTCTATGTCTAAGGCATCAACATCTGGAAAGGGGTCTCAGCAATCCAACGTTACAAGGAAAAGATTTTTTGCATTCCTTTGGTTAGATGAATTAATGGTGGTCTGTGAGGTTTTCTTTCTGTGATAACCTGAACTCCACACAATATAGGTCATTGTCCTTTCAATGGAAATCTGACAATTTCCCCAAACTCTTGCTACATTTCCAAATTCAACCATTGGCTCACAAGTCTCTTGGACAAATGTTTTCACAGAATTAGGAATCTGACTGACTTCACAGTCTCGTAGCATGAACATATGTTACCTAATAGAAAAGAATGCTAAGCATTTGTCCTTTATGAATGCCAATTTACACAGTTCCATGCTCAGGAAGAAAAGACAGAAAAACAACATTTTACTTAGATTTTTGTCTTTTTCTTACTTGAGTTGACAAGATGGAAAGTTATGTCCATTTGCAGTATCATATTGATTACACAGGAAGCGGATTCAGACTTGTGTCTCAGTACTGTGTCAAAATTAATTGGCGCACAGAAAAAGTTATATTGTGATCTTCTTCTTATGCAGTCCTATGGGATCTAGGCTGGTTTGCTTCCATTCTCCTTCACTGGGTACTGAAATGCTCATGTAGACCTCAGATACCGATATCAGGTTCTAGATTGGTGTGTATGACTTGGGTTCAGTCATTTCATCTTGAGGTGTTAACTTTAATGAAACTGCAATGATCAGTCAAAAGTGACAATGGGTTTTCCAGCTCAATTTCTCTCTGATTCTCAGCATCACAGAAATTAGTCTCAAGATATTCAATACAGTATATTTCTAGTCAAGATCTGGCATGGGCAATCTGGGTATAGTGCAAAAATCCAGTTTCCTTTTAAAGAAGAGTTCAAGTCTGATCCAACTAATTACCTCTCATTCAACTTTCCATTGATTGTTCAAGGCAATGATACTGCTGTCAGGTTATCAAGTGACTCCAGCTCACTGGTAACTTACTCACTGTGCAGTTTTGATTGGGTTGCTCTGCTCTAGGCCTTATCAAATATTTGGTCAAGACATGGAGTTAAAGGGACAAAGAGTTAAATTCCATAGATCCAGTGAGCATGATTGCCCATGACATTAAGGTAACATTAAATGAACCATGGTAATAACGCATCCTGATTACACTGAATTAAATTGGTATCAAGTTGTTGTTAGGTGGTCATCATTGCAGACCCAGTACATCTCTGCAGGAGTTCTTCAGGACGGTATCCTTGGCTAACCATCTCCACCTGCTTCAACAATAATATCGGGATGTTCACTAAAGATGGCATAATATGCAGTTTCTCAGCCATGAAGAAGGCATGCATGAACCACAAAATTAGTGGCAAATAATCTTCATGCCACAAAACTGCAATATTTTGAGAAGAGTCAAACTAACTACCATCATGAGATCCCCAGTCTTCAATGTCCTGTGGGTCACTATAGATACTTAACTGGATTAGCTGTATGAACAGTATGACTACAAGATCCATTTGAAGACTGAGTAGAGTGCAGTAAATAATTCAGCTCCTGACACCCAAGACTTTTCCATCCTCTGGAAGTCATAAGTAGGGAATATAATTAAAGGTGCCTGGATAAGTGCAGCATGAAAAGCTCCCAAAAAGCTCAATACAATTTTCAAAGTTCAGATTTTTTTTGTCAGACTACTAACATGATATTGCATACAACCCTGAGATTCTTTTTCCTGCGAATGAGACAGAATTATCCCTTATTAATAGTGCAGAACAATTGTACTATGCAAATAAACAAAACTAAGAAATGTAACCAAAATGACTGTGCAATAGAGCGAGGGATAGAAAAAAAAGCAATAAAGTGCAAAAATAAGAATTCTTATGTCAGTCTCTGATTATTGTTGAGGAGTCTGATGGAGGAGGGGTAGCAGCAGTTCTGAACCTGGTGTTGTGATTCCTGTGGCACTTGTATCTCTTTCCTGGTGGTAGCAGTGAGAATAGAGTGTGTGCTGGGTGAAGTAGATATTTGACGATTGCTGCTGCTTTCTGTCACGTAGATGTTCTCGATTGTGGGAAGGGCTTTTCCTGGGCTGTGTCCACTACCTATTGCTGGGCTTTCCATTCAGGGGTATTGGTGTCCCCATAGCAGACCGTAATGCAGCCAAGCAGCATACTCTCCACCACACATCTGTAGAAATTTGCCAGGATTTCCAATGTCATGAATGAAATGAATACATTACAGAAATATAATGGATGAACATCTACCTTAAACTTTCATTCTTTCCATTACTGGTGCAAAATGACTATAGTATACATCATTACAAAAATACATTGGAATTATTCATTCAGGCTACTCCATGCATCTTCTACCATCAAGGCAAGGCACCGGGTGCTCGGAAATCCCACCGCCTTCAGGTCATAGATTGCCCTGATTTGATTTATATTGCCTCTAGATCAGAATCATGGATCTTCTTACGATGGGAGCACCTTCTGGACTGCCGTGTTCAGGAAGTTGGCTCACTTCCATCTTTAGAGGTGTGCAGTAAAATATTGGCCCTGCCAGTCAGTGATGGCCAGATCACCAAAATAAATTTAAAACGTCATACAAACTGGGGCTCTCGAGGATGGGAGTGTTGGTACCCCTTTCTAACTGTAAAGAAACCCTCCCACTACTACACTTACCCTTCAAATATAATTATTAGACATTGATGAAACATATACATGTTTATTGTTGCTTGGCACTTGCAAAAAAAATGTCAAATGTAAATCCTGCACAGATATTTGCTCTCTAGAATGGGATAGGAAAGAAAAAGAGGAACAGAATGCTTTACAAATCCATGGTCTATTTTCATATTATCTAAGGGAGAGGATCATGGAATTCAACAGCCATGTTCCATGCGAAAGGCAGGCTGTATGATTCCACAGAGGTGAGCTAATTCATAGTAATTATATGAACATTCTGTGTTGCTCCTGACCTTATTTCCTCTGTGCAAAAATATTTCTTCATTCGGGTAAATTAAATTGAACATGATGAGAGTATTTTGTGCTGTCAGCTGGTTTTTGTGCAATGTTCCTTGAGAGTTAGAATTGGTATGTCAATTTGAATGAGCCTTCATGGGCCTGATTGCAAGTCTGGGTGCAAGACTCTTGGTGCTTGTGCATTGTGAGTGAAAGCAAAAATATATGTGCAATCCTAAAAAAAGAGCCCCTCTGGCTGCATTATAAACGTTTCATAAATCTGCACCATCTCTCCGAACATCTACATTCTCCTCCTTTCTGTTACATTAAATATTAATCCTGCTCAGCTCAGGCAGCTGGTCAGCACACTTTCTGAGGGCTTCAACACAAAAATTGATTTTCAATTTGATTCTGGTCTCAATGAGACACAGCCAGAGTTCCTAGGCAACCGAAAGCCCCCCAATTGGAATTGGAACGGTTTACCTTTTTAGTTCAGGATACCAATTTATTGCAATCATTTTTTTTTGTGGCATAACTTCACATTGATGATCCAATTGTGAAGATAATATTTAAGCATTTTGACTTTCTGATTACAGAACATAATCTATAATGCACAAAAAGCAATGTCAACCATTTGATAGTTTGTAAATTACCTTCTAACATTTTGTGGAAAAATCTTCTTTGATCCTAAATTACACAGTGGAATTTCAAAAAGAAAAAGCTTAACACATTTTTTCATTTTTTTCCTCTCTTTATTTTTAGTGGAACTGATAGACATTTATTTTAAGTGTCCCTCCTATCATCTCAAAACCATTAAAACTGGAGTCTCTACAAGTCACCTTTGATCCTGAGGGACTGTCAAAGATGAGGTTCTACACTGTCCAAAATGAGCAGAAGACCTGAAGAATGTAGAAGATAAAGGTTACATGATTTGAATACAGGTGCCTAACCTTTTATCTGGGATTCCGAAAACCGGCAACCTCCAAAAACCGGTACTTTTTTTTGCACTAGATGACATCTGGGATGGAGTTGGGCACCAAACGAGAACTGATGCGACCTTTGCTCAACTCCTGTATATCAATTCCACATTGCTAATTAGTGGCATCATTACTTTATAAGTACCCTACCTGTTGAACATGACCCTCGCTCAACTCACGTTGGAATATTCTTTGTTGTTCTGTTACTTTATAAACGCCACTGAATTGCCATATACTAGTGCCCATCCAGCATCTCGGCACTTTCAGTCAGGCCAGTGGTGGCTCAATGTGGGATGAATAGCTGTTGTCGCTATGCATAATCCCCTACACAACTGAAACCATTGTCCCAGCGTCAGCGTGGGGAACCGAGAAAGAGGCTGTTCCCCTGGTGCTGGTACAGTGGTGGGGAGGAGAGAGAGAGAGAGAAAAGGAGAGAGAGAGAGAAAAAGAGAGAGAGAGAGAGAGATATGGCAGCACAACTCAGGGGAGAGGAAGGAGATGAGATATGGCAGCGCGACTCAGGTGAGGGTTGGGGAGAGACGGCATCGCAACTCGGGGGAGAGGAAGGAGATGAGAAGAGAGCGATGTATGGCAGCATGACTCAGGTGAGGGTTGGGGGAGAGATGGCAGTGCTACTCGAGGGGTGGGGGAGAGAGACAGAAGAGTGACTTAGGTGAGGGGTGGGGGAAAGAGATGGCAGCACTACTCAGGCGAGGGTTGAGGGAGAGGAGAGAGACTTGGGCAAGGGGAGGACTGGAGAAATGGCAGCACGATGCAGGTGAGGAGTAGAGACAGAAGCATGATGTGGGTGAGGGAAGAAAGATGGCAGCACAACGTGGTAGATGGGAGAGAGACGGCAGCATGACGCAGGTGAGGGGAGAGAGATGGAAGTGTGACACGGAGAGGAAGAGATGGCAACTCGCTACATTATGTCCATTTGAGTAAGTTATCTTTGCCATCAATGTTGAAAAGGCTACTACCTTTGGGTTGAAGCAGGTGCAAAGCCTGATCCCAATACTGTAACCCAAAAAATAGCTATGAGTAAGTTTGGCTGTAAATCTAGGTCCAACACTTTAGCTAATATTTCAAAAATACCTTGCCAAAACATATGAAGCAAAGTGGCCTCTTCAGATTTACACCTATCATAAATAGGACTCATATTAGGAAAAATACAGGCCAATATGTCTTTAGACTTATGTGACCTATGCAATACCTTGAACTGAATCAACGAGTGATGGATACAAATTGAAAAAGCATTGACAAGTCAAAAAAATCTTTCCCCTAAATCACCAGAAAGTAGCTGCTCAAATTCCAGTTCCCAAGCACCTTTAATTTTATCATTGGATATAGGACATAAATTACTTAACCAGTTATAAATATTAGCTATAAATCCTTTATGGGAAGGATTTAATTAGAGAAGAGTATCAGTCAAATTAGTTGAAAGGGAAAATGGAAAATTTGGCAGAAAAGAGTGTAGGAAACTCCTATTTTGAAAATATCTAAGATGAAACTTTTCAGCTAACTGATCAAATAACATTAAACAATTTCCTTCAAACATATTAAGAAAGGATATTATTCCTTTATCTTTCCATCGAGTGAAAACTTAGTCAGGTGAGGTCTTCAAAAATAATTGGAATAAATTTTACTGGACCGAACAAAGTTATTTAAATCAAAAATACTTACAAAATTGAAACCAAATCCTTAATGTATGCCTGAGAATTGGATTAAAATCTTGATAATGCAGAGGGAAGAGAAGTACCTAATAGAGAAGTTAAAGGGTATCCTCTAACTGAATTCTTCTCCAGTTCCATAGCTTCACATTGATGATAAAATTGTGAAGATAATATTTAAGCATTTTGACTTTCTGATGCAGAACATAATCTCTAATGCACAAAAAGCAATGTCAACCATTTGGTAGTTTGTAAATTACCTTCTAACATTCTGTGGAAAAATCTTTTTTGACCTGAAATTACATAGTGGAATTTCAAAAAGAAAAAGCTTAACACATTTCCTCATTTTTTTCCTCTCTTTATTTTTAATGGAACTGTTAGACATTTATTTTAAGTGTTTATAAGAACTTCAGTAACATCATCTTTGCTTACTGAATTTGGTATTTTTCAGGGTATAAACTTAATTTAAATAAAAGTGAAATTTTTCCTATTTTAATCATTTACATTTTATATGATCAGTTACCTTTTAAAGTTGTTAAAAATCTATTTCCATAACTCAGTATAAAAATTATTAAAATCTTTTAAGGATTTATACCAATATAATGATCTTTTGATTGATTATGCTAAACAAATGTTATCAAAATGGTCACCATTGATGTTGTAAGCCCATCCCATCCATAGATTTGTACAAATCTCTTTTAAATGTCAAACCTGTGCCCGCACGACAATTTCCTCTGACAACTAATTCCAAATAAGGTCCACACACTGAGTCAAAAAATTGTCTCTTCAATCTTTCCTTTCTCACAGAATACCTGTGCCTTTTAGTGAAGATTTGGGCATGCCAAATGCCTTCTTCACCACCTTATCCACTGTGTTACTCCAATCAGGGAACTATGCAGTTGAATGCCCAGATCTCAGTTCTGCAATACTTACCAGAATCTAACCATTCACTGTGCAAGTCCTGCCCTGTTTTGACTAAATAAAGTGCAACACTTCACACTTGTCAGCATTAAATTCCATTTCCCATTCCTTAGCCCACTTTCCTAACTATAGAGATTCTATTAGAAACTTAGACATCCTTCCTCACTGTCCACTACATCATCAGTTCTAGAGTCATGCATTTGGTTTAAACAAAGGTAAAGGATGAACAAATTCTTTCAGGCTACATAAAGCAATAAATGATCAAAATCAAAATCATATTTTAAGCACAATTCTGAGAGCCATATTGATAAATTAAGTCATAGATTCACAGAAACAGGCCCTTCAGACCCTTATGTTTGTACCTACTATTTGATTCCCATCTGCACAGCTCTCATTTTCCAGCACTCAGACTGGAGTCTTTTATGCAATGACATATCTAGTCCTCATCTATATACATACATGTAATGAGTGTGCCTGCCTCCATCACCCCTCAGGCAGTGTGTTTCAGATTCCAACCACCTTCTGGGTGAAAAACATTCTTCCACAGTTCCCCTCTAAATCTTCAGCCTTAGAACTTAAATGTATGCCTTCTGGTTTTACATCCCCTCTGGAATGGGTTCTCCTCTCTCTATGGCATCATGATTTATATCCTTCAGCGAAGTTACTCATCAGCCTCCTATGCTCTGAGGAAAGCAATCCAGCCTCACAACTAATACATGCCACCACCAGCAACATTCTGCTGAATGTTCTCTGTACCCTTGCTTTCCAATCGTGCAGTAATTGGAATTACTATTTTACCAACTATGGCAAACCAAAGCTTAAAATGGATGTTCCATAACTTCTTTATGCTTATACTCTATGACTACAACCCTATATGAAATAGAGTTAAAACAAGGGACAAATAAACTGCTAGAAGGGCTAAATTAATCAAGCAGCAGCTATAAAGGCCCAGAGATGGTCAACATTTTTGAATGAGATGTTGCGTCAGAGCAAGGTTCCTCTGACTTGTGCAGTAGTTGAGAACACCAGAATACCTGGCCTGTTCTGCACATCCATCCTTTAATTTGAGAGAAGGATAAATTTGTAGGGAAATAGAAATAGTGATAATGGGGAACTTCAACCATCGTTGAATATTTAATAACAGATCGTTATTAACAGTAATATTGGAAGCAAAAAGGAGGAGCTTCTGAAAGTTTTCAGTGCAATTTCATCATCTTGATGTTACTAGCCAACAAGGAAGTTTGTCTTGCTAGATTGAGTTCTGGGAAATGAGATGGAACAAATGAAGTATCAGTTAAGGATCATCTAGAAACAGCAATCATGATTACAATACCATAAACTTTAGCATTGCTCTGAAGATAGATGTGGACATCTCCCAATAAAAGCTATCGATTGGAGAAGGGACAATCTAAATGTAGCTAATCCTTATAAATTTGGATCTAAGCTTGGTAGGCAAAACTGTAATCGGATATTTAAAGGTGAAGGTTTCTCAGCTACAAACTAGCTGTGTTCTCATAAGGGAAAAGTACAGGGAAGTTAAATCTACAGCTCCTTAGGGAAAGAATGAGATAGAGTAGAAAGAAAATGTAAAATGAACCAATATTACAGGAAGAAAAAAGCAAACAGCTGGAGGAATTCAGCAGGTTGAACAATATTTCTGAGGAGAAAGGAATTGTCAGCATTTCATGTCGAGACCTTGCATCAGGACTGATGCCAAGGGGAAGTGAGAAAGGAAATAAGACAGACAGAAAAAAAAATTGGTGGCAAACATAAAAGGAATTCAAAACAAATTCATAGGCACATGAATAAGAAAGGAATCTACAGCAAGTAACTCAGGTCCTAACTCCCCAAAGTCTGTCCATCATCTACAAGGCTCAAGTCAGGAGTGTAATGGAATACCTCCCACTTTCCTGAGTGAATACAGCAATAAGAAGATCTTCACCATACAGGACATATCAGCCCATTTTATAGGCACCCCATCCACAGAGGTTCACCGATAAACTGCAGAAGCAATTTGTACTGTCCACAGGATGTAACGTGGCAACACAACAAGAGCCCTCAGAGCACCTTCCAACCTATGACCCATCCAGGTCAAAGGAAAAGGGCAGTAAAACCATGGGCGCACCACCACCTGGAAGTTGGTCTCCTAGCCACACACCATCCTGACATGGAACTCTGTTACGTTTGCTGGGCTAAACATCCTGGAAACCCCCCCCCCCCCCACCCCAACCAACCTCATTTTAGGTATATTCACACCTCAAGAGTTGCAGTCGTTCAAGAAGGCTGATTACTCCAACCTTCTCAATAGCAATTAATGCTAGACAATTAAATGCTGGTTTAGCCTATGAAATCCACATACCTTGAATGGCATCATCAGAGGGGAAGTGGACCAATCAGAGACAAAAAAAAAGACTTTTACTCATGGAAACAGAGAGCATGGCAAACATGCATTCCCACTTTCCACATAACAATCAGAAAGGTCTACCAGACGATATGGTAGTCCTGAAGGCAGATCTCCAGCACTAGCTGTGCACTAACCCATCTGCTCCAGTACAGTTACAACATTGGCATCCACTTAGCAATGTGGAAAAGTGCCCAGAGATATTCTGATCTCAAAAAGCGGACAAACATCCAAATTGACTCATTATCACCAAATCAATCCACTTTCAATTATTGACAGAGTGAGGGAAGTTGTGGCAGCACTCAAATATAACCTCCTTACTGAAGCTCAGTTTGGAATTTTCCTGGACAACTCTGCTCCGTACCTCATCACAGCCTTGATCCAACCACATGTAGAATTCAGGTTAGGGTGATGGCCTTGAGATTAAAGCGTTATTTAAACAACTCTGGCACCCTTGCAAAACTGAAATCAATGACCATCGAAGGAAAAATAATGTTTGGAATTGTACCTTCCACAAAGGAAGTTGGTTGTGGTTGTTGAAGGCCAATAATCTCAACTGCAGGTCAGCATTGCTAGAGAATACTTTAGATCCAACCATCTTTAGCTGACTATACTTCTGTTACAAGGTGAGAATTGGGGATGTCTGTTAATGATTGCTCAAAGTTGAATTACATTTTCAACAAATAAAGCAGCCCCCTGATTACATGTAACAAGACTATGACTTGAGTTACTAAATGGCAAGTAACATTTTTGCCACAAATAGGCCAGGAAATGACCATCTCCACAAGGAGAATTTATCTACCTTGAACTTGGTTTTCCAATTTCATTATCTCAATTGGTTTTGCAACCTTTAACATCTTAGTGACAGTCCTCAATGCACATTTCCACCACCCCCAGAGTGTAGTGGCTACAGTGTGCAGCATCTTGCAGTACCTGACCTACTATCCACCAGTGCTTCTCAAACTCAAGTTCTACCATCAAAAAGAACAAGCGCAACAGTTCATGAAAACACCACAAGCTGTTTCACCTCCTTGTTCTACACCACACTGATTCAGAAATATATTGCCAATTATTCATTTTTATTGGGTCCAAATCCAGGAATTCTCCAGAAGATTGTGAGAGTATTTCCACAAGAAGAATTGCAGCATTTCAAGATGGCAGCTCACTACCACCTTCTCAAAAGCAAATAGGGATGTGCGATAGACACTGGCCTTGCCGGTAAAACACAGCTTTCAAAAAAAATAAAATCAAATAAAAAGAAAGTAGGAAAGTAGGGAACACAGGTTGAAAAGAAGAATGTCAAGAAAAAGAACAAGTCCAGATTCAGATTTCAGATTGATTGCATGACATCACATGTAACCCTGAGATTCGTTTTCCTGCAGGTGAGGCAGAATTTCTAATTATCAGTAGTGCAAAAAAAAGACTGTACACATAAACAAATGAAGAAATGTAAACAAACTGACTGTGCAATAGAGAGAGGAAAATAAATAATAGTCCAAAGGAAAAACCCTTAAATGATTATGTTTATTGTTGAGGAGTCTGATGGTGGAAAGGTAACAGCTGTTCATGAATCTAGTGGTGCAAGTCTTCTGGTGCCTGTACTTCTTTCCTGATGGTAGCAGCAAGCAGAGTATGTGCTGAGTGGTGTGGGAATGCTGCTGTTCTCTGGTAGAAGTGTTCCCTGTTGATGCTCTCAATGGTGGGGAGGGTTTTGTCTGTGAAATCCTGGGCTGTGTACATTACCTTTTGCTCAGAGATATTGGTGTCCCTGTACCAGACTGTGATGTAGCCGATCAGCCCACTTTCCACCACACATCTGTAAAAATTTGTTGGGATTGCCAATGTCATACTCCTGAAGCTGATGTGCTTTCTTCATGATGCATGAGTGTGTTGGGTCCAGGAAAGATCCTCCAAGATAGTGACTCATAAGAACTTAAATTTGCTCAACCTCTCCAACTCTGATCTCCCAATGATCACTGAATTGTACACCTCTGGTTTTCCCTTCCTGAAGTCAACTATCAGCTCTTTGGTTTTGATGAAATTGGGTGTGAGGTTGTTGTTGGTGCACTATTCAGCCAAGTTTTCAATCTCCTTCTGTAAAGCTCGTCGAAAGAACCAAAGACTTGTTGATCCAAACCAAGGCTTTTATTAGCAAAAGACAGGAGCTCTTCACAGGTGGCCGACCAGTCCGGAATGATCCGACCTGGCTAGGGACACAACCCTTTAAGGCCCAGACAATAGGTGTGGCTTAGCTCTCAGCCAATCGCTGTAAGCACAGTCTAGATACAGTAACTATATACACTATGTACATTGGTGATAGATCTGTACTATCACACCTTCCTGTATGCTGACTCATTGCCCCTTTATATACAGCCCACTACCACTAGATACCCAATGGTGGTGTTATTATTTTTGTTGAGACAATGGTGAAATAATGTGACTGGAATTCTGGGATTTATAATTGGAATAAAATCATAGTTATTTGAAGAAGCAAAGTCAAACTTTATAAAAGATTGGCTTGACCATAACTTTAATATTACATCCAGTTCTGGGTAAGATTTGATGGCTTTGAATATGATGCAGATTTGTCAGATGAGTCCATAAATAACAGATTTCAGTTTGACTGAAAAAGAGATATTTATTTATTGAATTCAAGAAGTTGTGAGCAAATCTGATTGAAGTGTTTAAAATCAAGTAGGATATAGATGAGCAATCTGCACGATTAAGGCAAATATTAATATTCAAGCAACATAGTATGAAGGAGATTGGTGACAGGACCAGCCTTGACGTGAGAACTTTTTCAGCAGATCAGGTGTTTTAGGCCAAGAAAACCAGGTGAAACAAGAGGCAGATTCAATTTTAGAGAGATGAATAAATATAAAATAGAAGAGTTAGCATGCCATAATTGACCAGGAGAGTGGAACTAACAGGGCTTCTTTTACATTTTGGTGGATCAAACATACTGAGCTAAGTGGCCACAGTTTATCATATGAATATGAAGAGATGCACTGCACACCCTGGCACAAAATGCTCCCAAATTAGTTCAGACTTATCCTCCTGTCCCTCTTTATGCATCATGCCAACCTGCTCAGACCCACCATGTGGTTCATGCCAACCTGCTCAGACCCACCATGTGGTTCATGCCAACCTGCTCAGACCCACCATGTGGTTCATGCACACCTGCTCAGACCCACCATGTGGTTCATGCCAACCTGCTCAGACCCACCATGTGGTTCATGCCAACCTGCTCAGACCCACCATGTGGTTCATGCCAACCTGCTCAGACCCACCATGTGGTTCATGCCAACCTGCTCAGACCCACCATGTGGTTCATGCCAACCTGCTCAGACCCACCATGTGGTTCATGCCAACCTGCTCAGACCCACCATGTGGTTCATGCCAACCTGCTCAGACCCACCATGTGGTTCATGCCAACCTGATCAGACCCACCATGTGGTTCATGCCAACCTGCTCAGACCCACCATGTGGTTCATGGCATACTTGCTTAGCCTAACTTACACAGACTTTCCTAACTATTATATAGAACTGGAATCCTGACCACATAATGGACCAAGGGAGCCCACATCAGTTGCGACTGTCCTTCATTACTTTCAGTATACATCTTGATGCAAGAGGGTGTCAGGAAGACAGCTGGATCGACATATGTAAGTGAATAACCTTTATGATATCCACCCCACCCCTTTATTTGCTTCACACTTCCCCAATCCCCAGTGATCAACATGGCAAGCTTGCTGCCAAGATTTATGAACCTACAAAAAAATACAAGAATGCACTTTTAGAGATGAATTCATTTGGTTTTACAACACTTCTCTTGGCTCCTGACCTGCCATTACCATTACTTGAAACACTGTTTTTGAAAACCAAGAAGCTGCAATCCAATTTCAAAATAACAGACCTTTCACCCTGCTCTGGGAATGTCCGAATGTTAAAGTAATGTTTATTATTGTGGTTTATTAACAGAAATGGGAAAGCTAGGAAATTAAATTTAAATTTAGACATACAGCATGGTAACAGGCTGTATTTGTCCACAAGTCCCTGCCACCCAGTTTACACCCAATTAACCTAGGCCCTGGTATATTTTGAACAGTGTGAGGAAACCGGAGCTCCTGGTGAGAATGTACAAACTCCTTAGAGTCGCAGGATTCTAACCCCAGTCCTGATCACTGATGCTGTAGAGGCATTGGGCTAACTGCTACATCAACCGTGCCACCCTAATTAGAAAGAACCTCCGCTGTCTCTAGAAGTGTTTTGAATCCTGAGTTCAGCACCCTCCTTTGAGGAGGGATTCAAACAGAAAATAGAAAGATTAAATCAAACAAAGATATGATCAAGAAGTTAAACAATAGAGGAGAATTTTTTGGACTGCATTCATGATGAAGATTAATGAACTTCTGTGAGGACCCACTTGAAATACAGTGAAGATTTTACATATGGAAATATTGATATATTTTGTGTCTGATTTTTGGCATACAATCTGATAAATAATCATGCAAAGTGTCACTGCATTGTGAAAATGTAATTGCACTCATTGGAAATGACAACTAACTTTCCTGGTTTCTCTCTATTCCAAGTGAAAAAGACAGGCTTCTTTCATGAATAATGGTTATGCTCCTGCTTCTAAGAGATGCTTAATGATAGGATGGCAGCAGCGGGGTGAACGAAACATGGCATGGGCCTCAGGCTCACAGCACCATTCATCGCTCATACCACGTGTCTATCTGGAAGGCCACGGTGAGATAAGGGGATGTTAAGTTGGGATCAGTTTTGAAGCTAATAGAGGCCAAGGCCTCTAAGACAATGGGAGCCAAGGTGACTGTGGGAAGGAATTGTGATGGAGTTTGAAGCATTAAAGTCTACCTGAGGACAACACCTAGAAAATAATTGGACCTTTTATCCTTTATATTTATTTTGCAAAATCGCACAGGATGGCCACTGTACATTAGCATTTTCACTGTATCTCAACACACATGACAATAATATAAATCTAAATCTGAATTCTTTGACTATTATGGTATTAATTACAGGAAAGGCTCAGAGATAAGAATTGACGACAAACTCAGAGACTCGTTTAAGAACTCTCTCTTTGCACACTATTTTTTTTTAAATTGTGTAATCAGTTTGTGCTTCCTTTTATACTTTTACCTTTTGATTCTGTATCTTTCTTGAGTACTTTTTTTTTCATATACAACTGATAGGTAGAAATTCTGCCTGACCCGCAGGATAAAGAATCTCTGACAATAAATCTGAACTTTGAACTTCTGTTCCCAAGAAAACAGGGAGGCGATAGCATATCCAGTCTTCCTTTGTAGCTTCAAATTTCTAATGCTGGCAACATCGTCATAAATTGTCCTTGAACTCTCTCCAGTGTATTCACATTGTCCATGTAAAGTGTTGACCAGAACTATCTGGAGTCTTAAAGCGTGCCTGACTTCAGTTTGAGGAAGCTCTACACCAATAATCTATTAATAGCAAGGAGAGCAGTTGGTCACGTTACAATTCTTAAGGAAGTTCACCCCCAATGTTGCAGTAATTAAACACTCTAATCTGCTGGTTAATTTCAATTTAATGAATTTGTACAAGTTCAAGAGAAAATTTATCAGAGACAAGGTAATTAAGTGCTGAAGCTTTCCCTCTTTCAGCTCTGCTGAAGGGGATAGAAAATGAGGACAGTGGGAAATAATTAATCCCTGTGCGTCACCTTCAATGGGAACTTAATTTGCAGGCCCACTTTAAGATGCGGGCCCACTTTAACATGTCATTTACAGATACATTGCTTCAAGCATAACAAAATATTGCTCGAAGATTATCCATGTGCACTTGAGACCACTGGTATTTAGATTGCAGGCACAGTGAAAGATTTGAATAAATCAATCTTAGAGTGGTGGCTGAGCCATCCCTATGGATTCATGATGACACTGGAATAATTCTAGCATGATACAATGAAATGAGGATCCTTTAATCAACATTGAACTATATGGCAGGGAACCAATTACTGATATTTCCTATTTTCACAGGGAATTGAGACACATGTACTCCATTGGTTAAGTGGGAGGCAGTGTGGCCATGTTACATAATTGTCTTTGATGACAATCCAAGTGACTTTTAGCATCAGATCTCTTCTTCCTGATCAGCAATTTGGTGATGTATAGTTTGCCCAGTGCGTGTGGTGAGGGTGGCAGAGCTAATCAAGCAAGAGACATAACAGCATGTTCAATAGGTTTTCCCAACACCTTCACTCCATTTATGATCCTGAACTTGAACTTCCTGGAGCAAACCATTTTACTTCTCCAGCCATTCCTACACAGGTACATCTCTGCTCACCTCATCTGTTGTCAGGATGAAGCCAAACATAAACTTGAAGAACAACATATCATTTTCCTCCTGAACAATCTTGAACCTATTGGAGTTTTCTAATTTGATACCCGCCACTCCCATCTTTTCAACTTTTCCACCTACTCCTATACTTACTTCTTTTCCTTCCATCTGTTCTTCCCCCCTTCCTAGTAGTCTCTCCCATTCCCTGCCTCGCCATCTCTCTCACCTTCTTTCCCATTTCTATAACCTCTCAGCGCCTCCACCAGCTTCCTTCCCCTTCATATATGTAATTTCACCTTCTTTACTTCAGTCCTGAGCCAAAATATTAGCTAACCCTATCTATTCATGGATGTTGCCTGACCTGCTGTGTTCCTCTTCATTTGTTCATCTTTTATCCCTGGCAAAGTCTGTGGGATTCAACCTTGCTACTCAAATCCAAAAACTTGATGCAGATGTACATATATCACAGGACCTTAATAAAACTGGTGGGCCAAGTTTGCTTTTGGAGTAAATCTAATGGCACAATTTAAATCTGCTGTTAACAGTTTAGTTTTACATTTTTGCCTTTTATGTTAAAAATATAAGGTTATGTGAGTCGGATCTGAGTGAACAGGCAAGCAACGCAGCATTGCATAACCAATCAATTAAAGGTTTGCGTAATGAAAAGCACATTCAGGTCTCAAAAGGAAACACAATTTGAACTTGTGATTTTAATGGAAAAGTAGAAAGAGAAATCCAGGCCTTAGTAAATACCACTTGGTCGCACTGACCTCCACCATTATGAAATCCTTTGAGTGTTTGGTGATGGAACATATCAAAGCCCTCCTCCCAAAAATATTGGATCCATTTCAATTTGCGTACAGATGGAAACATTCCACCAACAATGCTATAGCTTTGACCCTACACTCCATCCTGACCTACCTGGAGAATGGCGCTTCATATGCCAGGGTGCTAATTATTGACCAGCTTGCCATTTAGTACAATCATACCCCAGAGACTAGTGGAGAAGCAGTTCTCACTTGGACTCAACACCCATCTCTGTATCTGAATTCTGGAGTTACTAATGGGAAGTCCATAGTTGTTTGGGTTGGCAGCAGAATATCGAGCACCGTCACTCTGAACACTGGTGCACCTCAGGACTGCTTGCTCAGTCCGCTCCTCTTCATGCTACTGACCAATGGCTGCACCACGAGAACCAGCTCCAAGAGTCCTCAAGTTTGCAGAGTTCATGACAGTAGTTGGCCTTATCAGCAACAACATTGAGTCAAAATACAGAGAAGAGGTGGAAAATCTTGTGAAAAGGTGCAAGAATAACAACCGAAGTCTCACTGTGGACAAGGCAAATAAGATAATTGTAGGCTTTAGGAGGACCAGGGTCAACCACCCTCCACTGCACATTAATAACTCAGTGGTGGAGAAAGTAGAGAGCACCTAGTTCCTTGTAGTCCACTTAAGAAGTGACCTATTCTGGACACATACTGCCTTAGAAGGCTGAGACAGGCAAGGCTATTGGTCAGCATTCTATCAGCTCTTTACATGAGCTCTATTGAGAGTATATGGCCAGCTACATGTATGATCTCTGTAGAGCATTAGATCAGAGGTCAATCCATAGGACCGTAAAAGTAGCAGACAAGATCACTGGAGTTTCCCCCTCCCCCTCCACACCACCCCTATCTCTGGGATATCCCAGGATTGTTGTTTAAAGAGGGCTGTCAAAATCAGTGAGAACCCCTACCATCCCGAACACAGCATCTTTCAATTATTCATGGTGGGGGAAAAAGCATAGAATCATCAGAACCAGAACCACCCAATAAGGAACTGCTCCTTCCCACTATTTATCAAGAACATTTATTTTACTATCCAGGTATGTACACATTTACTGTATGTTTGCATTGTTTGTCTGTTGTGCTATGTCTGTATGTGTTTTGCATTCTTCTACACTGTGGACCAGAGAAACTTGTTTCGTTGGGTTGTACTGGTTAAAAATCGGTTGACAAACTTGAAATTGAACTTGAAACTCCTTAAATCTTTATTTAGAGATATAACATTCAATATTCATCATTTTAATTTCATATTCTTCTGAATAAAGTTTAAAATTATTTAATCTTTTCAAAGAGAATGATTATAATTATATGTAACTAAATCTTTCGGTCATGACACAGGTTACAAGAATGTTACACTGCCAGTATTACATGAATAACAAAGACTTGAGAAGTTCAATTTTTAATGTTATTCAAATTAGGTGTTATTTTATTAGGCAGAGCCTTTAGATGTAATCGTAATTGGCAAAATCCAATGAACTGATATTTAAAACAATAGAACCTCAACCCAGCTTTAGGATTCAATAAATTACTCTTCACAGTTACTCTTCTCTGAGTGGAGAGAGGAGGTGTGGGTGAAATTGAGTAGAAGTGAGAATGACTTATGACAAATTTAATTTATCTTTAGATTAACACTGGCACTCAAAATGTTACTAGTGAAAAGGAAATGTAGTTGTACATGCAGCTGGTAACTTCTGATTACCTAGCCTTAAAAATCTTGGTTCTAATTGTAACTTTGTTATCGGTCCTGAAGAACTCCAACCAGAGCAGCAAGTAAAGAAGAAAATAATATTCTTAAATATGAGTGTACAAATGGATATTGGTCCATTGCATCTCAGATAAGCAAAATATATATTGGTCATTAATGTAAAATAATTGGAGATTATGAGATTTCCCTTGGGGATGCATGGTATGATGTTTTGGAGCTGTTATGACTGACTTCACTTGACCATAACCAGCTTCCTTTGAACAAGGCAGAAGTCCAACCAATGGATTAGATATGATAATGCTAAATAATGAAATGATGCAAGGAATGCCCTCACTCCTGTGCTAATATCTGTTTTAACACCAGAATATCTTTCTTGTGTTATTAGTTTTATAATTTTCATTTTTGATTTAATTATAATTTGGTTTTGAAAGGTAATTGTCAAGATAATGGAGGTTTGTTGCATCTTAAATAACATTGCACATATACAGTATATGTATTGAATTTTATATTTATATACACACACACACACACACACACACACACACACGTATGTGCCACTTAATGTTCATCTGTGCAAGCCCACAGCAATTTAGAAATACTGATCGCTAGCTATAGAAAATAGTATACATATAGACTTGTGCATCCACACAGTAATCAAGATGGCTGCACCCAGCCCCAGGACCTCAGAATGATGACTAACAAGGTAAAGTACGTACATTTTGGCTCTTACATGCTCTGTATCCCTGTTATAGATTGTCAAATACAACATGAACCACGTAAATTTTATATATTTTTATATATATTTTTAATTTTGATGTTTTGACCTATGGCATAGGTCACATAAGTCGCAAGTTAAAACTACCTGTACTGTATACCCAAACTGATCCAACTGCCCCACGCTGTCCCCACTACCCTGCATCGGTCCCCACGCTCTCCACACATCCCCGTGTCAGTCCCCACACTGATTCCACTTTCCTGCTCTCTCCCCACAGCCCCTTGGCTGTTCCCACACAGATTCCTACTTACAAATGAAAAGTTCAAAGTACCTTAGAGTTTCTCATATATAACATGGTGTTCGCCCAACGTCCATATCACATAACACTCAATTTCACAGAATGTATTATGGACACTAAGCAGTGTATACATATATATATATATACACACACACACACACACACACACACACACACACACACACACACATATATATATATATATATATATATAAATACACCTATATATATATATATCTTTACACATATATATTGTTTTCCTTTTTTTAAAATAAATATCTTATACATTACTCATATATAGGTTAATTAAACTCATGTCAATATGGCATGTTTTGTTTCTACCAATCACATCACATAGCAGCATGAGTGCACGTGCTTTTATAGCTTTAACAATAAGTTACTGCAAGTGTATCAAATAATGAGACAATTAACCCATTGTGAGAATGTGATACAAGGAAATAGAACATCAAAAGCTTTGACTTCAAGAGTGAAACTTGTGCAGTTTATCAATGTCACCTGAACCTTGAGCTCAGTGAAAACCTTGAAAAGTATTCAAGCTTGTCTTGTTTTATGCAGAGAGGTGGTTCACTTTATGCTTTGCTTTAGGCTAGTGGCAAATGTCGTACCTAGGAACAATAAATATCAATCTCCTGCCACTGAAACATACAAATTGATTTGAAGTGCTATTATAGCAGGTAATTGAAATGAAATGCTTCTGGGCAATATATTTTCTCTTGCATTAATACTTAGTTTTGCCTGCAAGATGAACTAAGTAAAAATATTCACACACACATATGCATGTACTCACATTTTGTTTTCCCTGCAACATGCAGTGGAGTAAATTAAAAATCAAGTATGAGGTCATTGATTTAGTTTTGTATGAAAAAAATAGATAGCATGAGGTGAATGCTAACCAAATAAACCAGATGGGGAGCTGATGGGATAAAGCCTGACATCTATCTAAAACTTTTTAAATTCCATGAACCTTCTAACAGTAATGTTATGTAATTAACATATGAAACAAATGAAAACAACTCATAGAAACATTGTTACATAAGATGCACTGGAAATGGTCAGAATTGCCAAATTAATTTCCTTTCACATCAGATCCATGGATTCTCACCTTGTCGTGGAGGAAAAGCTTGTGTGGTCCTGAGATCCCAAGACTAATGTCGTCTGGAGCTATGCTCCTGGTAGGGCTAACCATGGCAGTAAGGTCAAGGGTGAGGTCCCTGACCGAGGACAACCCATCCAAGACTTCAATGGTGGAACAGAGGGACCAAGTTGGTTCAAACTCAATGGCTGTGAAGGCGGAGGAAGACTGAAACAAATCCATCATCTCCAATTGTCGTGGTTTCCATGCCACTGGAATTAGTGGATTAATTTGTGAAGTATCATGTGATTCTTGGAGTGCAACATTAAGTACATGTGAAACAAATACATGGATAAGCATCTTCACTCTGTGGAAAAAAAGAACAAAGTCCATCATCCTTGACCTCGAGGGATAGCCACGAACATCAGAAAAATGTAATATAAAATAAGCTTTCTCTGATCCAAAGTTGTAAATAATATTGAAAAAGGACTTCATCAGATTTAATATTTAAAGCATTCTTTCAGATTTCCCTCAATTAAATGTTAAGAATCACATTGCTAACAATTTGGCCAAATGATACTTGGAACAGATGTGTTGGAGAAAAATTTGGAGGGTGCAGAGAAAGTGCTCTGGGGTGTAATGAGCAAGCAAATTACCAAAGCCTACTTTGGTGTTTTAAGCATTGATGGAGCGATAGATATTTCCAAATAAGTATACCTCTGCTCTCTGATTAATCTGCTAAATCCAATGGAATTGTTTTTTATTCATTCATAGGAGATGGACAATGCTGGCAATTTATTGCCCCTCTCTAATTACACCAGAATTGAGAACAACAATAAGAATCAGCTACATTGATTGATCTGGAATCATGTAGGGTTGACTTAAGGATAACTACCTTCCTTCACTGAAGAACACAAGTGAACCATTGGATTTTTATGGCAAACCAGCAGTTTCATGCTTATAATTTCTGAGACTAGCTTGTGCTTCAATACAAAATTTATTTAATTGCCTGAATTTAAATTCCCCAGCTGCTGTCATGAGATTCCAACTGTGCCCCCGGATCAATCATCCAGTTGTTTATCTCATTCTCTCCACAACAAACAAAAATGTCCACATATTCTGTGGATAATTCTTGGTTTTATTGATGATTTAGTTTTCAGATCAAGACTAATAGAGGAAGTGTGACAGATTATGATATATTTTATATAAATATGTTTTAAAGGAGATAAATTGTGTTAATTTAAAGTTAGGTCACAAAACGATACAAACACTTCACAACACAGATCTCATTTAAAATGCCAGAGCTCTGCTCAAGCCAGACAGTCCAGGCTCCAAGTGCTTTTGCAAAAACTTTGAAGAATGCCTATAAGGACTTCACAAGTAGGTGTTAATTGGACATGCTGTGGGGTAATGGAAAGCAACAGATAAACAGACTCGTGAGATTAGGTCTGGTGCCGCAGTCTGTCTGAATGCAATTTGCTGTTCTAGGAAAGTCAAGTGGTTTTGCAAGCAGAGAGATCAAACAGGTTTTCATTGTGTGTGTGTGAGAGAGAGAGAGAGAGAGAGAGAGAGAGAGAGAGAGAGAGAGAGAGAGAGAGAGAGAGAGAGAGAGAGAGAGAGAGAGAGAGAGAGAGAGAGAATGAATTCAGTTCTACAGTTCAGCGTCAGCAGCAGGGACTGGAAGATGACAAGCTGGCAAGCTTGTGGAAAAAAAAATTCCATTTTGAAGATGGGTTGTGAGTTCTTAGTTCAGCCTGTTCAAAGCCCTTGTGGTCTATATAAGAGGAGATGACTGGCTGTATAATGTTTCATTGAACTAAGGGAAACCAAAAGGAATTCTGTGGTGACCTGAAAGAAAGAAGTTATCATCTGGAAAACCCTGATGGGGCAAGTTTCTTTGGCAAGATACTGAAATGGCTGAACGGAAGGAACGACAAATCTCTCTCTGAAAACCAACAAGAATCTTCTATATATATGCATTACATACGCGTGTGCTTAGAATTAGAAGGGGGATAAGTTAATAGTAATGTTAGATATTGATCCTGTTTTCACGTTTAAAGATCATTAAAAGCAACTTTTGTTTAAGTAACAATTTTTTGGTGAATTTCTATTGCTGCTGGGTTTTGGGGTCCTTTGGACCGATAACAAAAGAAGTAAAAGAACAGATCCCAGCTTATACAAGTTCACTGGCAATGATTTGATTTTAAAATTCTCATCCTTGTTTGCAAATCACTCCATTGCCTTATCCCCATCCTCTCTCAACAGCTTCCTGTTAACTTGCCACCACCTCATTCATCAACTTTTCTCCAATTGTGGCTTGTTGAACATCCTGGATTTTAATTGCTTAAATACTGGCAACTGCCCATGGCTGCCAAAGACTGAACTTTCCAGCTTTAAAACCTATCTTTCAGCCAAACTTTGCCCTTTATTCTCTCATTTCCTTGGATGGTCTGGTTGCAAATCTTGTTGGATGACATTGCCTTGTTTTATTACCTTAATGATGCTGTGGTGAGTATCTTCTCTTTTCTCTCTTTGGCTTGGCTTCGCAGACGAAGATTTATGGAGGGATAAAATGTCCACGTCAGCTGCAGGCTCGTTTGTGGCTGACAAGTCCGATGCGGGACAGGCAGACATGGTTGCAGGGGAAAATTTGTTGGTTGGGGTTGGGTGTTGGGTTTTTCCTCCTTTGTCTTTTGTCAGTGAGGTTGGCTCTGTGGTCTTCTTCAAAGGAGGTTGCTGCCCGGCGAACTGTGAGGTGCCAAGATGCATGATTTGAGGCGATATCAGCCCACTGGCGGTGGTCAATGTGGCAGGCACCAAGAGATTTCTTTAGGCAGTCCTTGTAACTCTTCTTTGGTGCACCTCTGACACGATGGCCAGTGGAGAGCTCGCCATATAACACGATCTTGGGAAGGCGAAGGTCCTCCATTCTGGAGACGTGACCTACCCAGCGCAGTTGGATCTTCAACAGCGTGGATTCGATGCTGTTGGCCTCTGCCATCTCGAGTACTTCGATGTTGGTGATGAAGTCGCTCCAATGAATGTGGTGAGTATAAATTCAGCTTATTGCTCAGGGAAACCCCAAAACACTGCAGAATTTTTTCTGCTAAAAGTCCACCCTATTTGGAACAGACTTTAAACTAGTTTAGAGTAATTGATTGGATATTCTGTCAGAGTTCACATCTTGCAAGAAAGATAAACATGATGTGAATTTTTGTAGCACATTATTTCCACAGCCAAGCTGCCATGGATTCCATGCCTAATGACTTTCTGAACAAGGTTCTAAAGCTTTTTACAGCACTGCATTGTAGGATATAATAGAAGTAAAGGTTTAGATGACAGTGAGATACTGATCCCATCATTTGTTTGAAAATGTTGATTAATAAATAAGGGCCAAGAAGATGAGATTAATAGCTGTGGTCTTCATGTCCAACCCTTCAGCTACTCATTCATCCACTTTCATGTCCATCTAAGACCATACTAATATCTCATCCAAAAGATGTTGACCCCAACATTGAAGTCCTCCCACAGTAGTATTTAAATAACAACATTATTTTTTGATCTCAAGTTGCTGAAGGGGAATATACCAAGAATGATCCGAATGGGTTCAAAGACCTGTCTCAACTGAGCCATGGTGGTGATGTGGAACATGCTTGTGTGGAGAGGATGAGCAGGTGGTGGGAGATAAGTGGCAGTAAAACAGCACCAGGGAATCAATAGCATTCCTCTCTGTCCTTTAAATGGCCTGAGTGGAACTTAGCTTCATTGAGACCTTCTCGAGGCCTCAAGCATTTAGTTGAGTAGCAGCCTCAAATCATGGGCAGGTTGATTGCATTCAGCAGTGTCGAAGTGACTGCAGAGGACATTTTATTTGTCCTCTTGCCAATAGAAAGAACTTATTTTCCTATGCTCCACCATATCCCTCTTTATTTTGAAAATCTCATTTAGTTGATCCAGCTACATTGTAGATTTGGGACTGTCACTGTATGAGGAGCAGCAAGGGATTCATTGGAACAGTGAGTGTGGGTAACCAGCTTTTGTTAAGTGCATTTAAAAAGGGATCAGAGGTTAATTTAAGAGTTAAACAGAACAGGGATTAGTGGGAGTGAGTATTACAGATGCAGGACAGTGACAAATAAAAAGAGGGACATCTCAAGCAGAGTGGCCAGTGTGTGAGTAGCTCAGGATAAGAGTAAGACTTTAAGAATTTGGCTCGAAAGACTTTGGTGAGAAAAGGCTGAGGACAAGCTTGTTTCTAGCAAGATAAGACCAGGTAAGAATAATTAATGGAGACTGCAGCCAGGGCAGTCAAATGCACCATTCGCATCATGTGGGAAATCTGGGACAGCATAATTGACCCTGATGGCTACACCTGCAAGAGGTACATCCAGCTGCAGCTCCTGGGAGACCGAGTTACAGAACAGGAGCTGGAGCTGGATGAACTCTGGATTATTCGAAAGGCAGAGGTACAGATCGAGAGGAGCTCCAGGGAGACAGTCACCTCCAAAAGTCAAGAGCAAGTAGCTGCGTGACGGTTAGGAGAGGAAAGGGGAATAGGCAGACAATGTAGAGCACCCATGTGGCCATTCCCCTCAACAATAAGGATACAGCTGGGGGGGACAAGTAGTAGTGGCCATGTCTCTGGCAGAGTCTGGCCCTTTGGCTTAGAAGGGAAAGAGGATGAAGAGGAGAGCTATGGTGATTGGGATTCATTGATTAGGCGAACAGATAGGAGGTTCTGTAAATGAAATCAAGGGTCCTGAATGGTATGTGTTCTACCAGGTGACAGAGTCAGGGACATCTCTAATTGCATTCTCAAATTCTGAAGGGGGAGGGTGAACAGCCAGATGTTGTGGTCCACATGGGGACCAATCCCATAGATTTGGACAAGGTCCTGAAGAGGGAAAATAGGAAGTTAGGAAAGAAATTGAAAAGCACGACCTCAAAGTCAGTAATCTTGAGATTGCTGCCTGTGCCACATGTCAGAGAGGGTAGGAATAGGAAGTTGTGGCAGATGAATGAGTAGCTGAAGGGTTGGTCCAGGAGGCAGGGGTTCAGATTTGTTGACCATTGGGATCTCTTCTTGGGAAAGTCTGACCTGTACAAAAAGCATTTGAACTGGAAAAGGGCCAAGGGTAATATCCTGGGGGCATTTATTAGAGCTGTTAGGGAGGGTTGAAGCTAGTTTGGTGGGGGGGGTGGGGTGAGGAGTGGGAATAGAATGTGAGTGCAGAGAATAGGGCAGAATTTCAAAACCATGATGCAATGTGTTCTGAGTTTGTGAGGAAGGACAGGGAGGGAACAAAGGGGCAGAGGATTTGAAATGTGTCTATTTCAATGCTAGGTGTATTAGGAACAAAGGAGAGGAACTTATAGCATGAATCACTATGTGAAACTACAATGTTGTAGCCGTTATAGTGACTTGGCTGTGGAGATGGTGGGGGGGGGGGGGGGGGGGGGCGGGGAGAAGGGTAGGATCAGTTGATGCACGAACCGGGGTTTAGGTGTTTTGTGACAGAGTATTGAGAGATGGTTTGGGAGGAATTGTTAGAGGAGCTTGGACGCACACATTTTAAAAACACAGAATATTTGCAGGACTTTTGCAGAATGCTTTTTACAGGAGGCAACAAAGTATCGACAGCAGCTTGCCTGGGAGAGCATGTGATCTTTGCAGGCAGAGGAGAAGAATTTTGACCTCAGAGAGGGGGGTGTGAAATAGAGAGGGGAGTCACGGAAATTATTTCCAGAAGGACAAAGCTGACAAACTTTGGAAAGCTGCCTTGTCAAAGGAGAAGACTGGCAGTGTGAAAGGTGACTTGAAAGAAAGATGATCATATGGAGAACCCTGAAGGGGGAAAGTTTCGTCAGCAAGACTGATTGAGAAGGATTCAGTTGCAGATGTCCTGGAAAATCTTCTTAAAAACAGTAATATTGATAAGTCCCTGGGGCCGGATACAATATACCCCAGGAAGCAATATACCCCAGGTGAGGGAAGAAATAGCTGGGGCAGTGTATGATCTTTGAGCCCTCTTCAGCCACAAAAATTGGGGAATGGCAAATGTGGTCCCCTTGTTTATAAAAAGTTAATAGGGAGAATCCAGGGAATTATCGATTAGTGAATCTTATGTCATTCGTGTGAAAACTATTGGACAGGATTCTTAAGGATAGGATCTATGAGCATTTGGAGAAGTCCAGTCTACTCAAGGATAGTCAGCATGCCTCATAAGACTAATTGATATTTTTGAGGAGATACCAAAGAAATTGGAGGGTAGGGTGGTAGATATGGTCTATGTGGATATCAGTAAGGCATTTAACAAGATCCCCCTAATGAAACTCGTCCAGAAAGTTATGAGGCATGGGATCCATGGCACCTTGGCTGTTTGGATAAAAAAATGGGCTTGCATACAGAAAGCAGAGATTTGAGGTGGACAGAAAATATTCTGCATGGAGTTCAGATCTGTCCTGGGACTCCTGCTGTTTGTAATTTTTGTAAATAACCTAGATTACAAGGTGGAAGAATGCGTCAGTAAATTTGTGGATGAAAAAAGGTTGGAGGAGTTGTGGATGGTGCTGAAGGTTGTCATAGGTTACAAAAGGAGATAGACAGGGTGCAGAGTTGGATGGAAAAGTGACAAATGGGATTCAATCCAGATTAAGTGTGAAGTGATACATTTTGGAAGGTCAAACTAGAAGGCTCAGTACAGAATTAATCGTTGATTACTTAAGAGCATGGATGAATAAGGGACTTTGGAGTTCAAATCCATACATCTCTCAAGGTCACCACACAGGTTGATAGGATAGTTATAAAGGCCAATGGTGGGCCTCATTAATAGGGGAATTGAGTTCAAGAGCCAAGAGGCCATGTTGCAACTCTACCAATCTGTATTGTGTTCAATTCTGATCACTTTAGTATAGGAAGGATGTGGAAACTATGGAGAGGGTGTAGAGAAAATTTACCAGGGTGTTACTTGGATTGGAAAATAAGAATTATAAGGCAAGGTTAGCAGAGCTGGAACTTTTCTCCTTAGAGTGACGAAAGATGAAAGGAAACTGAAGAGAGGTCTACAAGATTCTGAGAGGCATAGATAGGGTAGAAAGCCATCACCTTTTTCCCAGGGCAAGAATTACAAACACCAGTGGATATATGTGCCGTGAAGGGAAGAAAGTTTAAGGGAGAGATTAGAGGTACATTTATTTTTTATATACACACAGAGGATTTGTGGGTGCCTGGAATGCCTTGCCAAGGGTGATGGTGGAGGCTGAAACATTAGGGGTATTTAAGAGACTCTTAGCCAGGCACATAGATAGGAAAAAAATAGAGGGTTACTAGGTAGGGAGGGTTTAGTACATTTTCTTTAAGGAATATATGGGCCGGCACAACATAGAACAGAACAGGGCCTTCAGCACTCTATGTTCTACTGTTCATGGATGCCACAAACACGTGTACCTCCTCTCCCTCTGACTTAAGAAGATGGTGAATACTTTGGATGGTCTCCAAAAGCAGGGATACCATTATGAAGAAGTTTGTTGTTTGAAAATAACAAAATAAGTTAATGGACAGACTCTGGATCTTCTGAACTATTAGTGCACTAAACAAAAGGAAACACAATCAATCAACATCTGAGGACAGAATTTTTATTGTGATTAGTTGCAGGTTCAAGAACATAGCACTTGACGAAACACCATTGGGTGAAATTTGAATTTTAAAATGCACAAGTTTGAATACCCTTCAAGAAAGCATACATCTGATCCAGAGATATCCATAGACTTTCCCAGAAGGAACATGCTGCATTTGGATGCACCCTCAAATCAAACTACCCTCAAGAAATTCATTAAAAGTTGATAATGATGGAAATAAGAGGAGTTCATTCAAATAAATAGAATGCCGAATACCTTTTCTGTGGTGGATGCATGACAGTGTCATTCAGTATTAATGCAAATGTTAGTGAAGAATAAATTGAAAAATTTGCACATGATAATAGAAATATGGTGCATTAGTTATCAAAATAAAGTACTTTATTATTGCCTCTAGCAACCAAGATTATTTAAGCACAACTGTGTCAATTTTTTTCCCCAGCATCAGTGTTTTCCCCAATCCCTTTTTCACAGCTACAAAATGTGTTAACATTTCCCAAGAGGATGCAGTTTCAGTTTATCCTGACAATGGAAGATTCAGCATCAACATTACAGCATGTCTTGAACCCCTGAAATCTACTAATTAGAAGGACACAGGCAGCAAGTATATGGGACACCACTACTGTTGATGGAAAAAATAGGTGAAGAGGATACAGAGAATCAGGATGATAGATAGACTGGCTGAAGATGAGGGCATCAGAGATTGAATAAAATATGAAGAAATGCAAGTTAATCAATTCTTCTAAATGGCGTTGATGCACTGAGGAATCTTTAAGTCCTTGTTAGCAAATCACTAGTCAATATGTTTATCCATCCTGTTACAGGATTGAGTTGAAGAGGAGATGCATCTTGCTTCAATCATATCAGGTTGGAGGAAAGGGGGAAAGAGAAACTGTAGTTCATCTTGAATGGCATGTACAATTCTGATGTCCCTACCAAGGCAGTGTTCAGTGAAGGTTCACCTAACTGATTGTGCAGTGAGGGATATACCCTTTGAAAAGAAATTAGGCATACGGGGTCTCCAATTCCCTATTCAAGATTATTTTGGGAGTACCTTCACTAAAAAGATTGTAGAAGTTGAGAAAATAGCTCACTGTCTTGGTGAAGACACCATCTTGCCTGCTTTGCTCATATCCTTTCCAAAAGAGGAAAGGATAAAGCACGTAACTGCCTGATAGATTTAGCTGTTGTAGGTGCAAAACAATTGATTTTCTCATTAACACCCAAGCCTAACCTATTAATTTTATGTAGATGTGTGGTTGGCATACATTTGGGAAGTCAGAGCAAAAGAAAAAGGAACAGGGATTAAAATATATTCCTATCAAAAAGATTTGAGAAGGATTGATGGTCTCAATTCCTATTAATATTATTTCTTGGAGATATTCCACTGGTACTTTACAAATACAAGTATGATATTGGAACTCAAAACATTAATGTTACATGGGGACTCTTCTACATTTCATGCAGAATTATTTTTTGTCTTCACATGAGATCCTTTAGATATAAAGGGATAAGAATTTCAAGTTCCTGGGTGTCAACATGTCTGAGGATCTGTGCTGGGGTGTCCAGGTTGATGCAATCACGAGGAAGGCTTGTCAGTGGTGATACTTTGTGAGGAGTTTAGGGAGATTTGGTATGCCACCAAAGATTCTTGCAAACTTCTATAGGTGTACTTGGAGGGTATTCTGATTGGTTGCATCAGCCTCTGGCATTGAGGTGCCAATGCAGAGGACAGGAAAAAGCTGCAGAAAGTTATGACTTTGGCTAGTGCCAACATGGGCATTAGTCTTCACTCCATTAAGGATATCTACAAGAAACTGTGTCTCAAGAACCCTCACCACCTAGGACATGCACTCTTCATACTGCTACCATCAGGAAGGAGGTACAGGAACCTGAAAATGAGCATCCATTGGCACAAGGACAGCTTCTTCCCGTCCACTATCAGATGTGTGAATGGACAATGTGCTATGGATACTACTTCATTTTTCTCTTCTTTTGCACTGATATATTTATTTTTACCTTCTATTTAAATTTTTTTGAATTTAACACAAACACTTTACACAAATCAAATTATTAAGCATAAATCATAAAAATATCACATATCAATTGTAAATTAGAACAAATTATTTCATTCAGTACATCAAATTCTATAATTATAATAATTAAACAATTAAATCATAAACTGTACTATGTCCAAAAATAATATTGAATACAAAATTGTACAAATAATGCACATAAAATTCCCTTATACAAGATATTTTATAGTTCTCTGATGTGATCGTGTTGTTCTTTGATAATGATCTGTAGTTTAAACCATTCTTTATTTATTTGTCTTAATTGCTACTCTTATTATAACATACATCAATTAGTGAATATTTTATATTTACCTTCCACTCCAGCGACTGAATATATTTTTCATTCGATGCTGAGAAGGTATTTGATCAGGTGGAATGGGAATATTTGTATACTATTTTAAGAAAATTTAATTTCAGTCCAGATTTCATTAAATGGATTAAACTATTATACCTATATCCTATGGCCTCTATTCACATGAATTCACAGAAATCAAAGTATTTTAAGCTTTATAGAGGAACTCGGCAAGGATGCCTCTTGTCCTTTGCTCTTCGACCTGGTTTTAGAACTTTAGCAATTGCTTTTCGTGAGAATAGAGATTTTACAGGGTTGAAAGTTTCCCTATATGCAGATGACATTTTACTCTTTATTTCCAATCCTGACGTTTCTATACCAAATATATTAATGTCATTTGCTCAATTTTGTCAGTTCTCTGGTTATAATTTAAATTTGCATACGAGTGAACTATTACCCCTAAAGAGGTCATTTTCAAGATACTCTAACATTCCTTTCAAGATAGTGAAAGGCCACTTTAGATATTTGGGGATTATAATTACTAGGAGTTACAAAATTTTATTAAAGTTTTTGGTATTACTTAATTATATCAAAATATTATTATCCGGATGGTCACCTTTATCCATTACAATCATTACATGCATTAATTCAGTTAAAATGAATATTTAACCTAAATCTTTTGCATCTTTTTCAATCTTTATTATTTTTTTATTCCTAAATCCTGATTTGATTCACTGGGTTTGATTATCTCATCATATATATGGCAAGGAAAACAACCTCATATTAATAAAGCTCATCTCCAAAAGACTAAGAGGAATTTGGGATTATCATACCAAACTTTAGATACTATCATTGGGCATAATTCACTCTTATTGTTACATTTTGATAAGTTAGCTGACTACCCTCCATGGGTAGAAATTGAATTGAATTTTTCTAAAAATGTTATCTATGCTGGCTATTTTAGGTTTATTTTTACCTTTTGTTTTTTTTTCTAAATTGACTAAGAACCCTATAAAGAGGCATAGATTGAGGATATGGATATAACTTAGGAATTTCTTTAGTTATCATAGTTTTTCCTCTCGGCATTCCTATTGTACCTAATCATCTTTTCCAACCCTCTTTGTTAGGTACAGGTTTTAAGGAATGGTACAGATTAGGCATTAAAAGTTTTAAAGATTTTTTTTTTATTAGAGGTAATTTTGCTTCTTTTGAACAACTATCAATAAAATTTAATCTTCTAATAAACACTTTTTTTAAAAAATTTTAAAATTAGGCATTTTGTTCAGTCAAAACTTTCTGATTTTCCTCAAATTTCTGAAGTAAATATTCTTAATGTATATTTTGATTTGTAATTTTCCCATGAAGGATTAATATCAAATTTTTTGTAATAATTTAATGGATTTAAAAATGGCCTCAATGTCCAGGATTAAGAATGATTTTGAGTGTGATTTGAATGGAGCATTCTTGGATGAGGATTGGGGCACAACATTTAATTTAATTAATTTAAGGTGGTGCACAGAAATATATATGTCTAAAGCTAAATGATCTTGTTTTTGCTGATGTAGAGCGATTATGTGATAAGTGTAAAATTTTTGAAGCTTCATTGATTCCTATGCTCCAAACTTTATAAATGAATCATAAGACTAAGAGCTATGCTCTTTAATTGCTTTATTTTGTTTTTCTCCAGAAGAGGATAGATCTCTGTCCTCAACCCAGAATACTTGTTTTTGCTTCATTGATAGCTAGATGAGCAATGTCGATGAAGTGGAAAGATAATGTTTCACCCATTCACATTCAAAGGTTACATGATTTCATGTCTTATTTAAGTTTGGAAAAAAAATTAGATATATTAAAGGTGCAAAGTCAGAATTTGTTAAGATGTTGGGCCCCTTCATGGATTATTATCATAATCTGAGGATGTAGTGGTGTTGATGCTCTGGGGATTCCCTGACTAGTATCTGGGGGACCGTTATTCAATTCATATTTACAATATATATACCGATACCCTTGTTTTGAGGGAGAGGTAGATTAGTAAATTTTTTTTTCCTTTTTATTATTTAGAAAGATTTATTTTAAAATGTAAATTTTACAGCAATATTTGCACTGTAATGCTGACACAAAACAACAAATTTTGTGACATGTTCATGACAATAAATTTTGTTTCTGACTCAGTTATTTTAATTATTCTCTTGGGTCCCCTGGAGCTCCACACTGTTGTGATAAGCTAAATTACTGGCTTAGCAAAAGATGGGGGCAGATCTTGATGGCTACCGACAGGAGAATATCCAAATTGAACTCCCTATTTAAATTCACTTATAAACATCAGAAAATGGCAGTGTCTATAAAATAGCACATTATAAAATGTCACAGTCAAAAAAAAAAAGAAACTGGTGAATGCAAATGGATTCTGTAAATTGAATGAATGGTGGAAACATTCAACTCAAAAGAGGATTCTTTGAGGACAGTGTGAATAAAACTTGATATCAAGTGAGCTAGCCATCACAGAGAGTAAGCAAACCAAATATGAAACAAATCACTCTGATCATTATCTGCAGCCGAACAGTTTTATAATTTCAAATAATGATCTGTTGGGTGTAAAATGTCATTCCAGTTATTCTTAATTTAGGCCATTATGTGAAGATTATTTCAACATTCACCCAACTCTATGTTCAAATTAAAATGGCCTTCATGGATGAAGTTTGCTTAGGTTAACAAACAATTTAAACTCCAGTGTTCACATCAAAAATATATAACTAATAACTAGTCCAGGAGTTTGAAGACACACAAGACTTGTTAGCTTTTGAAAGCCAGAAGTTTGCACCACAAGGTTCCTTATCAGAGTTAAAAACACACCAAAATGATGGAGGAACTCAGCTAGTCTTTGAGTGTCCAAAGGAGACAAAGATATATTGCTGATGTTTCAGGCCTGAGCCCTTTTTCAAAGAATGATTTTGTACAATCACAGCATCTGCAGACTTTCATGTTTCATTCCTTATCAGAGCTATGCACAAAGTAATGGAGGAACTCACCAGGTCAGATAGCATCCATGGAAAGCACCAGACAGCTGACATTTTGGGCCCAAAAACCCCTCATCAGGGAAAACATTATTCAACACCTTAAATTCAGTGTTATTGGTTTTTGTTGCACATTTTGTTCCTCTTTGTACAATAGCATTGTTTCTACATTTCTTCAAAGCAATAGTTATTCCAGTGTTTTCAAATGCAGGAGCTGTGAGTGAAGTGGAACTGCAGGTGTTGAGTGGATAATGATTGAATGATGATGATAAGCTGTTAATTGAAAATGGTGGCTTGTACTTCAATAGTAAATGAAGAGAGGAAAAATCTGATGGTTTTGATTGTAGGGTAGCATAGCAACGGACTGCAGCTGGAAATAACTGTAATGAGGAGAGTTATCCAGCACAATAGCTTTTTAATGAGAACTCAAGTAGCTATTGAGCTGGGAAGAAAGGGGCAAATACAAGCATTTCCCATTGTTCATTTCTTGCTTCCATCTACTTTTGGCTCATTTTTTCTCCTCTCAGGAATAGAGGCTCACGTGCTGATGATCTTTTGAAAAAGAGTTCCACAGATGGAGGAAGTGATACCAGAAGCTTCACTGCTGGTGTTGGATTTGGAGATTTTCCAGCTGGCCTTAATCCAAGTAATCAATTCATGTCTGGTTACTTCCAGATTTCAAGCTGAGCATCAAGAGAAGCAGTTTCTCCTGGACCATGTGGCTGATTGAAGAATATGTTCTAACTATCTTTTAAGCCAAGTTATGATGAAGAAAGCAAAATAATTTCTCATTCATTAGAGTTTATGCAAAATTCATATGAAGTTGACTGCTGTGGAATGTGATGTTTATCTTTTTCTTGGGGGTTCTTTTGCAATTTTCAGAACTCTCAATAGATAGACTAAAACTAGTGATCAAATATATTGCATTTGCTTTTATAAATCTGATTTGCAGGAATGGTTGCAAATGTCCATTTGTTTTTTTTACTAAAAGAAATCCAAATACTCCAGTTCTAAGGAATTTGTAGGTTCTTTCTGTGTCTGCATGGGGTTTCTCTAGGTGTTCTGGGTTCCTCCCACCCTTCAAAATGTATGGGGGTTGTAGTTTAATTGAAGTATTTGGGTGGCACAGGCTCCTGGGCTGGTAGGACCTATCATCACCCACAATGTCTAAATTTAAAAAAAAACATGACGTCCAAAAATTCCCATCATGTTGCACTCTCTTTTCCCTCGCAGTTCACCCGAAATTCCCCATGAAAAGGAGCATAGAATTTTAACAGCAAGTTACTCAGCATAACTTGAGTTAGTTCAAAAATTTTGGTTGAAATCTAACTTCCCTTTAAAACTCAAATTGAAATCATCGCCATTCTGAGCTCCTGCTAATTGTATATGCAGACCTTTAAGAAACATCAAGATTTAAAGCTTCAGTTTTAGGCAGATTTCACAGTTAACCAGCAAATGGTTACTTGTTGTAACCAATTGTAGTTACTTCAAAATCAAGTTGCTCACAGGCAGTGAAGACATGATTATTAATTTGCTGATAAATTCCACTAATAAAATTGTATCATTACCATTCTTGGATATATTAAAACATATTTGCTAGCATCTTCTTCAAAGAGACCTCATGTTCTTAAAAAGCTGCTGTGCTTGCACTTTTTTCTGTAAGATTTTGCATTGACGATTTACAAATTACAAGATGGAAACATGAGCAGAAAAAGCCTTAAAGTCAACACCAGTTTGGATGCAATTTGTGTCTGTTCCCTAGCTCCAAAAAAATAGAAATTCATGGGTATGTGGGGTATAATTTCAAAGTTTACAAATGATATGAGACTCAATTAGTGGTGAATAGCAACAGATATCAGGGGACTGTAGACTGAGGAAATGAACAGACATGTTCCAGATGAAATTTATTGCAGGGTAATGTAAAGTGATTTATTTTGCTGGAATTAAATGTGCCCTGCGATATATATTAAATGGTACAATTTCAAAGTCTGTCCTGAAACAGGAAGAACTGGAGCTGAATGGTCTCAATTCCTTGAAGGTAGCTGTAGAGGTTGACAAGTCATATGGGGATATCAGTTATGTTAATGGAGAACAAGAGCACTCAAATGAGAAAGCTATTCTAAATCATTATCAAATTCAGATCAGGTTGCAGCTGAAGCTGTGTGTTCAATTGTCGGCAGTACATTTATGGGAGGGATGTCAACAACTTATTAGATTGCTACAAGTTGTATGAAAAACCAAAGCTGTCCTCTTGGAGCACAGGAGTAAGATTACATTTATGTGTTCAAATTCATCATTCAATATAAGAAACTAAAGTAAATGAAAAATCATGATTTTCATTTTGCACAAGCCATCAGTTAAGAAATGTTTTACAAGTATCATTTGTTATTTTTGCTTATTTTTTCTTTGGCTTTAGAAAAAGCCAAGAGCAGTATTTATTTCCTATCTCAACTTGGCTTTGAGGAAATAGCGGAAGACAGTGAGATTACAGATGCTCCCATAATTAGAGAGGGATTTCTAGTATTTTGAAATGTATTTCCAAACTGGAGCTGCTTTGAGGCTTTGAACCGTTTTCCTTTGTGAGTGCTTTTAAATGTCCATCAAATTAGAGATGAAGATTTTTGGATCCTTGGCAAATTTATGCCACCTATCTTGAAGATGAGATCCATATTGAGCTTGGATTGAAGGGGAATGAATGTTTCAGGTCTTTTCCTGTCATTCTGAACCACACAAGGGAAGAAAGTATATCTCAGCAGGCACAATCTGCACATTCTCCTTCAAGTCAAACAGGATCTTAGAAATACCTAAACTAAATAATCACTCAGCCAAATTTTAGAACACTTTGCACTTTTCACCAGAAGGACTGCTGTGTTTTCATGATAAAATAAAAATTGAAGGAGACAGGTGATTGGAAACCAGTCACTAAAGAGAATACAGATCTTGCCAGAAAAGAAAAAAATGTTCACATTTTTATCTTCAATGTAAATTAATTTTAAACATGTAATTCATTGAAATTTTAACTCCAGTAAACAGCACCCACATTTCTTTATTAAAAAATTCTCATTACTTGCTTTCTCATTAATAAAGTTAATTTTATGCTATGGATTTAAGTAAGATTGCATCTCCAGAAATTCACAGATTTCATGTTCTTAGAGAAAATTATGTCTCCAATTTTAAATATTTGAGCTTTTTCCTGTTGTTTGTTTTATTTATTTTTCTCTAATTAATGGGCTTATAGCTCAGACCCTCAGCTCATCCTGATCAGTTGTACTTAGAGCAAGCAAAGCTTCACTGGGTGTTCAAAACCTTGAGGGAGACTGGGATTAGTAATCACTTTCTGCTGTTAGTCAGTCAGATGGAACAGAAGAATTTATCAGCCCTACAAATTTAGATAATACCTTTTTAATTCTGAACCCTCAGATTTGTATCTTTGGATTAATTGATGGCAGAATATACGACAGTGCACATTTGTGGTTTTCCATTCAACATTTAATGCCTGATTCCATTTTGATGTTTACTTCCAGTTTTTGCATTCTTCCCAGTGTTACTGAATTATAGTGTGAGATGAAAAATGAATCATAGTTGTTGACTGGTCCTTAATGAAGTCAGCTTCTGTTTCTACCATTTTACAGGTACCAATTGAAGTGGAACACAGAAGGATTACAAGACAACACATTCAAATCTCTTAAATGCAAAACTTCTCAAAGCATTCTGCAGCATTTTTTTTTGAGTTAAGCTTTTTTCTAATTTTGTTTTAATATTTAGTTGCTTTTTCTCCTTCCTATTCCAACTCTCACCTTTAACAAATGCTGCAACACAGTTGAAATGAACACATTTTTCTTGGTTTTGGTAAAAAGGACAGAGAAACAGGTGGATTATATTAAAGTTCCAGACTTCTATGTCGCTTATATTTGAAGTGGCACACATTCCTTTAAACATATTTGCATATTTTATCTTCATTAACTATCTTTCTTCAAACATTTAAAATCAATTTTAATTCTGGTTTTGTGCACGTGAATTGTTTGGTCATTCACAAATAGATGACAAAGTTTTACCTCCCTGGTTTGAAAGCTCCAATCTGTGAATCTTTTGTAGCTTTTGCTTTTTGCACCTAATTTGTTGCTTGTGAGACTTTCAGTCAATACATGTAGATCCTTGAGTGTTTCACATTCAGTACACATCTGATAACTGTTGATAATCGATTACCCCATTATTAAAGACTTCACCTGACATCTTCTTTTCCATTGATCACAATGGAGGTTAAAATCTACTCCCAGAATTAGTAACAGTCCCAAAGTATCCTTTTTAGGTTAGGTTGAAAGTCTTAAACACCAAATCCTTCAGATGAGAGGGGAGAAATTTAGTTATTTTTTTTCACAAAAAAAATTATCTCGACCAAATTCAGAGAAAGTGGTAGAGGCAGATTCATTTTCAATATTTAAAAGGCTTTTTTTGAATATTTTATTAATTGCACATTTGGCTTGAAAAATAAACAAAAACAAGAAAATTAATACAGAGTAAAAATAATCATCTATGATACATGTTGGCTAGAATTCCCCACTCACCCACTACCCTCCCATGAAAGGTTAATAAAGAAAGCCCTAAAGAAAAGTGAAGAGAAAAAGAAAGAAAATAAAAGGAAAGGAATGAGAAATGGGGATTGTTGAGGATCCATTGTCTACCCCACAAGTTTCACATTTTCATGATTCCCCTGGATCTCGAGGGGATGGTAGCTTGGGTCTCGTGGGTGAAATGGACACAATTAAAAATATGCACCTACATTTTGTTGGTATGGCTCGATACTTATTTCTTGGGTTGTAGGTAATCTTCTCAAGGGAAACACAACTATGCATTTTTGCATTCCAGCGGGCTATACCTAGATGTGAATCAGACTTCACACTGCAATCTTGACAAATATTGTTTGATGTTGGGACAACTTCATTTTAGGTTTTACACCAGCAATCTTCCCCAGTAAGAATAGTTCTGGGTTCTGTGGAAATTGAATTCCAGTAATTTGCTCTAGGAATTTCCCCAGATCAACCGTGAAGGGTCTGACCTTGGAACATGCCCAATTTAAATGGAAAAAAACGTTCCTATCTCATCACCGCACCTAAGCATTGATCCAAAATGTCTGATTTTAATTTCTCTAATTTTTTGCGGTGTGAGATATAGCTGGTGCAAAAAATTATATGACACCAATCTGTATCTTAGATTTATTGTGTTTGTCATAAAGTCCCTGCGTAATTTACAACAGCTTTGATCATCAATACTTATATTTAAATCTGATTCCCAACTCTGTCTAGATCTGTGTGCCCCCTGATTAGGGGGGATCCCATTTAAAGTAATAAATACATTGCTGAAGTAAACTTCTTTGTGTTTCCCTGTCAAATCCAAGGCTCCACATCATTACACTTTAATAGAGTAATTGTCGGGCCCAGCTTATCCCTTAAATATGCACTTAACTGTAAATGGCAGAATGTTGTATTGTTAGCAATACCATACTTGTTTTTTTAATTGTTCAAATTACATTAGTTGCCTCTGTTCATAACAATCCTCGATGAATCTAATCCTATCTAAAATGTTATTGCCCATTTTTAAGGGTATGAGTCTATTCTGAGTCAGGGGTGTTTTTTGAGATAGTAATTTATTTTGCTGCAAATATTAATTATATGTTTTAACCAGGGGGCTTCTATCTCACCAAATACAAATTTTTGAGTACCATTTATATATAAAATCTTCTGCTATCTTCTTACCCAATGCAGTTCTATTTTTACCCATGAAGGCTTATCTCCTCCCTCGAATAGGGAGGTAAGAAATTTTGTCTGGACTGCTCAAAAATTTTTTTTATAATTTGGGAGTTATAAACCTCCCAGCTCATATTTCCATGTTTTTTTTTTTCTATGGAGACTCTTGTCATCTTACCTTTCCAAAGAAATTTTCTGACATGTTTATTTAGTTCCTAAAAAAGTCTCTGAGGCAATGGTATGAGCTGGGTCTGAAAGAGATATTGTATAATTAATTTGACCCAAATGAATGGTGATTTGAGTGTAGATGTGGGCCTGGATGCAGAAAAAATATTTGATAGACTGGAATGGAATTTTTTTTATTTAAAGTACTGGAAATATTTGGATTAGGGCATTATATTATGAATCTAAAGCCAAAGTTGTAACTAATGGACAAATTTCTCCAGCATTTCTGTTAACTATATCGAATAGACAAGGATATCCACTATCTCCAATTCTCTTTATCTTGGCCATAGAATTGTTAGCCGAAGCAATTCGACAAGATCCAGACATTAAGGGATTCAGGGTTAGCCAGGAGGAATATAAGGTTAATTTATTTGCAGATGATGTATTGATATTTGACAGAACCTGTAACTTCATTACAGAAATTGTATTCAAAGCTGGAAGAGTATGGGAAAGTCTCTGGTATAAAAATAAATTGGGGATAAAAGTGTAATTATGCTGCTTACGGGCAGGAACTATAGTCAATGTCAAAGAAATACTGAATTTAAATGGATGCTAAATGGGATAAAATATTTAGGAATTAAAAAAAATAATAATTTACAGAATTTATACAAATTAAATTATCCCTCCTTCTTTAACAATGTTGAAGAAGATTTGAACAGGTGGCTGGCTCTTCTAATAATGCTAGTTGGTAGAGTCAATAGTGTAAAAATGAATATATTTCCAAGAGTATAATATCTCTTTCAGACACTGCTTGTCCCACTGTCACAGATGGGTTTTTTCTTCATGAATTTAAAAGACTTTTGAAGAAGTACTTAAATAAGAGATGTGTAGAGGGATACAGGCCTCATACAGACACATGAGATGAGTATAGATAAGCATCATTGATGGCAGAGACAAGATGGGTTGAAAGGCATATTTCTGTGTTGCATATTTCTATGATTCTTTGAATATTTGTGACATTAATTTTGGATATATGTAATTAATAATAATGACAGATTTCTGGGAATCAGATGAGCATGGCTTCAAATTGACTGAAGTGGTCGCTGTTTAACCCATGCTTTATAACACAAACACGAACAACGTTAATTGTTGTGGTAAGGATATGATGATATTAAGAGGATGAGGAAATACAGGCTCAGCCTGCTGACTCCCACCACATCCAGTTCAAACAGAATAATCAAGTTTGCAGATGATACAACAGTCGTTAGCCATCAGCAGCAATGATAATCTAACCTAGACTCTTTAGTCTGGAAGCCACAGCAGCAACTTCATTTTCAAAGGAGGTTGAGGAGGACAAGGCTACCAGCCTCCATCTTGACAACATTTTATAGGAGCACAATGGAGAGTGTTCTGTCTGGCTGTATCATTGAATGGTATGGTAACAACAAAACATTGGACTGGAAGACGATATAGAGGATCATCAAAATAGCTGAGAAAGGGTCTCACTTTCCTTCATTGTTGACATTTAGTGGGACTGTTGCTTAAGTAGGAATTAAAGAATTGTAGACAATTTCTATCCAGCACAAAGTATCTTTGATCCACTATCATAAAAAGGAGGTACAGGAATATCAAAATCAGAAATGCTAGGCTGGAAAACACAGGCAATCACTGGGTTAGAAATGAGTTCTATTACCTAGGTTTGTCTTTAACTCAAATTTGTATTTAAGTCAGAACAAGACACCCAATATTTTGGGGGAATTACCGCTTTGGGCGGTTTAAACAGGAGGAGGTAGTCGTGACCTCCGACCTGTTTTTTTTTCTTTTTAATTTTCGGGTTAAGAAGTGAAGGTTTTTTTTATTTTTTTTTAATAAATAATTTTTTAAAACTCTTTGTTTTCTGATTGTAATTGAGAGGGAATTAGGAGGTTTTTTTCTCTTCTTTTTTTTCTCTCTTTTTTTGGGTTTTTTTTCCTCTTTTTTCTCTCTTTTTTAAGAAGATGATGTCACAGAAGATAATAAGTCAAAAATTGAGGATGTTGAATTAGATGAAGAGGAAGATGAGGGGAAAGGTGATAAGAAGAAAAAGAAGAAAACTAAGTACAAATACATTGAGGGAGAAGAGTTTAATAAAATTAAGTTAATTTCGATAGAGAATTTTGAAGATGTTATAAACGAAGAATATGGAGAATTTTATGAGTTTGAACTTTTTTTTTCTTTTTTATATAAGGGGAGGGGAAGGGAATAAAAAGTTTATCTGATTGTTTTTCTAAGGGATGTTTTTGTTCTCTCAATGAATTATAAAGGAAACTTGGTATTAATGGAAATTCTTTATTTATGTATTATTAATTATGATTTTTTGTATAACAGATATGTGGTTGATATATGATTTTAATATTTGAACTTAGTTTTAAAGTGGATTTCATTTGTTAAATACATGTATTATGTTTGATTTAAATATATGTTTAAGGGTATTATTTTAGAATTGATATTTTTTGTTGTTAGTAATTTTTGTTGTTGTTAAGTTTTATCCTTTTTTTGTAAGTGGGGTTTTTTCTATTTTATTTACAACATTGTTAATTAATTCTTCACTCTTTATTTGGGGGGGGGGTTGGGCTAATTTTAAATTAGACGATTAATGTTGTGTTATAATTATTGGGGGGGTTCATTTGTGTAGTTTAATGATGTAGTATTCTAATTTTTATTATCTTTTTTTTTATTATTTCTTTAAATGTAATTTTTATTTTATTCATGTTATAAAATTTTAAATAAAGTTAAAAAAAGTCAGAACAAGTACATATGGTCCTTATTTAGCATCAGTTAGCCAAATGTTCATCTTGACATACAAGTATATATTTTACCTTTCTATACATGTGAAACATTTCCGAATACACATTGTAAACATAATATACAGTGGATAATTGGGATGATGTAGGAAAAGATGATGGAGATGGCTACAGTTGGAGAGAATGGACCTGATGCTGGAGAGCCAGGGTTTGATTCTGCAGCACTTGCATCAGATTTACACTTTCAAGACATGGTTACTCTGTATGTCTGTACACTAGTTTCAGAGCCTTTCCCTTGTAGATTTGGTACAGTACAAATACAGTACAGCTGTATTGGGATTTTTGCCACAGGAAATTTGGAGGTGGAATTGGCTGCAAAGAAGCATCAGTTCATTTCTAGCTGCCTTTAACCCAAGGAGGCAGTAAAGGGTCACCAAATTATTGGTTCATGAGTCACTTGTAAACCAGACCAAATAAGAGTATACAGTATGTACAGGTGCGATGGTTGAATCCGTACTTTGCAATTTCAAATCTGTTCCCATGCTTGCGATAATGCGGTGCGCTACTCTTGCATGATGCTGGGCGATAGCAGCATTGTGCATGAGTATCTCTCACGATGCTGACTCAACCACGCTTGAACCAGAATTTGACGGCATTCTACTTCTGGCTAACTTGTCAGTTCGAATCTATGAATTCTTTGTAAATTTTAACTTTTTTAACCCAGGGACAACCTGTAATTTTTTTCCTGGCAGTTCATGAGATTGGGTTAGGGTTTGCTATTGGATTGGGTTAGTTATCCTGTAACTGTATAAATTTTCCCAAAGTATTGAAATATCTTTATTTAAAACTATATCTTTGTGTATACATGTGATCATTATCTACAGTGCATTGTAATCTGGAAAAATGCTGACTAGTCAGTATAGTCAGATGAAAAGCTACAGAATTTTGCGTTTTTTGCTACGCAGTATGAACATTTAACTCCAACACAAATTACATGATGGTTTTGTCTGTGGGTCAAAGCTAGAATTCCCAGTGGACAAACATTTTAGTTCCCCCCTCCTTTCCCACAAAATCAAGTCTGCACTTGGCCTCACTCATTGCCAAGGTGAGGCCAGATATCATCTTGAGGAACAATACATCATATTCCTTCTGAGCTGCCTTAAACTTCATGGCATGAACAGTAATTTTTTTTCTTATTTTGGGTAAACTGCACTACTTTCAGGTCCCACTATTTCCACCTTTTCACCTATTGGTATTCTTACTTTTCACTTTGACAATTACCCCCTCCCAGTAGTCTCTCCCTCTACCTGCTCTCCCACATTCTGTCCAATCCCTGTCACCTCTTCACCCCAGCTTCTTTCAGTCATCTTTTTATTTCCCCTTTATCACCCCATCCCTATTTAGTCTTGACAAAGAGTCCCAACCCAAAACATTGACTGACATTTTTATCTAGAGATGCTGCCTGACCTGTTGAGTTCACCCAGTTTCTCATTGTTCTACATCTAAGTTCACAGCACCACCATTTCTTCTGCAATGGGAAGGTTGAGTACTCAGTCCCTCTGTATGGATCAATGTCAGGGTTTTATTACATGAGCAAGAGATGGCCATTGAAAATAAAAGATGCAAGACTTTGGAGTCTTAATGTTCTCACCATATGCTGAACTCAAACCTTTGACTCATTGAAGAGGTTATATTTATTTTTAAAAAGCACAGAGAAGCTGATGTTCTTCAGATGCCAGATTCCTCATGTAATTCTAGCATTGGGGAGGGTAAAGATAAATAAGAAACCACTTGGCCAATTTAACAACACCCACTGGTGTTAGAATTCCCAAAAGAATTGTTGGCCACCACCCAATATTCATATCCAAAAAGTGAATGAAAGCAAGACTTGCACTTGAATCGCATCTTTTGTAACAGCTGGGGAAAAGGCATCAACTCGGAATGTTAACTCCTTTTCCTTCCACATGGAGGTTGCGTGAGTTGCTGAATATTTACAGCATGGCTCATTTGATCTGCTTCAGCTCACAAATCACCAAATGCTAATGCACTGGAGCCAACAAAATGAATGACCTTCCACTTCCAAGGGACTGATTTTATTGCCAGCTATTTTCACACCCTATTTAAATTACTGCATTCACTTTTATTTGGGAATATAGTGACAGGGCTCAAATATTTAATCTATTGTTTTTGGAACTTGTTTCTGTGCTCTGAGGGCTGCTGGCAAGATCAGAATGTACCGACTGAATCTAATTGTCCTTGCAAGGCCTTCTTAAACTGACACAGGCCTTCAAGTGTTGGTGCTCTCAGTGATGCTGGGAGGGTAGTTCTAAGGTGTTAATAAAATCCGGATGTTATGCAGTTTGCAAGGGTAGTATCCCCATGCACTGCACTGGAAAACTTTTGGTTTTTGTGGTATTGGAAGTTAAGAGCTTAAGAGGAATTACCAGGGCGGGGTTAAGTGAGCAATTGCAGTTCATTCAATAGATGGCAGATGCTGCAACATGACTGAGAAAGACATTGATGTTTTCAATGGTGGACTGGGTTGTTTCATGCTGGATGCTCCAGACATCTAGATAAGAGAAAATATTGCATCATAATCATGACTTGTAATTTTTATATGGATGGAAAGTTATAATTTACTCACTGAAAAATACACTACCTCAGATCTGCCGTGATAACTACAGTAATTAGGTGGATGGTCCCGTTGAATTTCTGGTCTATGGTGATCCCCTGGGATGCTGAGTGTAGAGGACATGGAAATTGTAATATTATTGAATGTCAAAGGTAAATGCTTATCTTGTTTCTTCTTGGAGATGGCCATTGCCCAACACTTTAATGTTGCAAAGGTTCCATTGTTTTGCTATTCCACTGCACGGTGACCTCTCTTTATTCTATACCAAGACTCCCAGGGTTACAAATGACCTAACTTCATTTTTAAAAAAAATATTTTTCAAGTTAGTAACAATAAAATGTTCATTATTATACATTAATGACCTTATGTAGGGTTTAGTTTGAATAATCACCCAAGACTTACCGTAATTTAAAAAATGAAAGAATTATAGCAAGTAATGTAATATGAATAGATGTATGTAATAGATATAACCATATGACAATTACAGTACGAAGCAGGCCAGCTTGGCCCCTCTAGTCTGTACTGATTTAAGTGATCTCCTCCAGTCCCACTTGCCTGCACCCTGCCCATAACCCTCCAATCCCCTCACATCCATGCATCTATCCAACTTTTTCTTTAATAACAAAATTGACTTTGCTGCAACCACCTCCATTCAGCCACCACTCTCTGAGTGAAGAAGCTCCCTCTCATGTTACTTCTAAACTTTTGCCTCCTAACCCTTAACTCATTCCATTCTCACCTACCCGCAAGGGGAAGAACCTATTCACATCTACTCTATCAATCCCCTGCATAATTTTAAATTCCTCTATCAAATCCCCCCTGAACCTTCTACACTCCAATGAATAAAGACCCAATCTAATCAATCTTTCTTTGTATTCTAGATACCTCCAATCCAGGCAACATTTTAGTAAATCTTCTCTGCACCCACTCTACCTTATTGATAGCCTTTCTGTAATTTGGACACCAGAACTGCACACAGAATTCCACATTTGGTCTCACCAATGCCTTGAATAGTCTCAACATCACTTCCCAACTCCTATATTCTATGCTTTGATTTATAAAGGCCCGCATACCAGAAGCTTTCTTTACCATTCTATCCACATGAGATACAATTTTCAAAGAATGATGAAACGTTATTCCAAGATCTCTCTGTTCCCTCTGCATTCCCCAATGCCCTCCCCTGCAATGCATATGTACTGTTTTGATTATTCTTCCCAAAATGACTTTGTGGAAATCAGCTGACAGTTCTCAATAAACCAAACCCTATCCAACTTAGGAAGTGGTTTTACTTTTAAACATGTTCAGTTAACAGTAATCTATCAATCTTAGATTTAAAATGATCATCTGACCAGATTCAATTGACCATTGCATTAGAAAATTCCAAACCTCCATCAGCCTTAGCTTGCAGAAATGTTTTAAATGTCACATTTTAAAGCACTGGATGTCAGGAAATGCATGCTTCCCAAGAAGTTATTTTGCAAATTATTTTGGTCTGTAAGTTAGTGCTAACATTAATCCTGTTGCCAAGGCAAAAAATCACCAAGAAAGATTTTAAATTGGGTTACACTAAGAAAGTCAAATTGTGACGTATTTCAGTTTTGACTTCAACTCCATCACAGCATCAGAAGTGAAGGGGATTGTATAAAAAAAGCATTGGGATAAAATTGGAAGTGAACACCCCAGAAAATGTGTGCAAATATAGCCAAACTTGACCAAATCTTGTTTGATTTTCCATTTGCACGTAATGTGACTGTTGATTATCCTTTATTCTGGACCAATTTGTAAGTAATTGAAGGTCTGTGTATAATCTGAAGAATTAAGTGAAGAGTACATCATAAGATCTTCTCCATTGCTTTGCCGTATCATTAGGAACCTTTACACAGCCACTGAGAAGCAGAACATTTAGCAAATTTTCTGCTCTGCTGGCAGTCTAAAAATGTAAAGATGGAATTTATTACGTTAATTCTGTACTGTAATTTTTCCACCAGGACTCCTACACATTTTTACAGAATGGTCGCAGTCTAAGTTGACCACAGCAACTCTGCAAAAATGGGCTCCTAGCCCTGGTCACCTTGCTCCTAGCCCCAGCTGTCCATTGCCCCCTGCCCCCATCTAACTCCAGATGCAGCAGCAAGGGTAATATGCTGCCAAGCCCAGAGTTCACCTGAGAGCTGCATTGGTTTGTGGCAAGAAGCAGGCGGCGACAGCTCAATGTGGGAGCAATGTCTGTCTTCCTTACCCATAATCCCCCTCACAGATGGAACCATTCTGCCAGAGTCAGGGTTATGCAGAGAAGTTCCAGCTGCATGGGGGATCATGGATAAGAAAGACAGCCATTGCTCTCGCATTGAGCCAGCCGCCGCCTGCTTCTCTCCCACCAGGTGCTGGGGACTGAGTCGCCTTTCTACCGAAGGTAAGAGAAGGCACCCACAGGGGACGACCTACCCCCATTTCAAACATCCAGCTTCTAAAAACACTGAAACTCCAAAATCACAGCAACTGCAGTGTAAACACCGTGCCTCTGTGAACGATCACTCCAGTGGTAAATATGCTGATTTTCTTTCAGTATTTCTCCTATGTGTGTAGTTTTAAAAAAAGCTAATTATCTGTGGAAAGTTGATAATATCTGACTAAGGTCTTCTGAAGATGATGATAATTTTTATTTCATAAATAATGTATTCCAAATTCATTTAGTGCTACATTACCAATGCAAAAGAACTACATTTGATAATATCACTCAACCTGGTGTATTAATACATAAATGCAATCCATTTAACTGATATTGCAAGTAGCACTAATGGTCAGAATGTGAATGTATGACAAGGGTCAAGGACGAGCAAAAAGAAGAAATGATGGAACCAGTGTTAAGCCAAGATTCATTTTGGCCCACATCATTATCTCATTCAATTCCAAAATCAGAATCGTAAGAAATCTGGTGGAAGGGAAATGAGCCTTGTACAGCCAGGACCTGCTGCCAAACATTATTGGCCAGCTCCTCAATCTAAAGAGATGTGGTTTGAGATGGCCAAAGACATTCACAGGAATTGGGGCTGATAGAGTCCACAATGTTAATCTGGGTTTAGATTGGCTTAAAAGAGAATGTTTAAAATAGCAGGGATCTTCTGGCCATGACACTCCTGTTTTAAACATGGGCTTATCATTTCTTGGAACTGAATCATATCGAGACTTTAACCTTAATGAGGCTTCCAAATACCTATTATTACTGAAATAAAACTATGGAGCCAACTTCTGATGGCGATAAAAATGCATATGTATCCATTTTCTCCATAGTTGATTTGTTGTACATGTTCTGTTTTTAAAACTATCTAATGTTCCACAATGTAATATTGCTGGCAACCAGTAACTATATGTAAACTTGGAAAATTTCTCTGATGCTCCCTTTTTTGACTTGGACAGAAATACAAACATTTAAGTGGATTATATTTTTTTTCTGTTAACTGTCAAGAGCAATTTTCCCTTTTATAAAGTAGCACAATATTCTATGCGATTTTTTTCAAAAGAAAATCATGCATCAAGTTTGCTAGAATGCGCAGAGAGGAACTGAAGTTGCTCTCCTCCTTTGTCTGAGGACGTTGCATTCTTTGGTTTAACACCATGCCCACTACCTCAGGAAAACAAAGTGCAAATGCTGTTTTGGACAATAGCAGGAGGTCAGATTCACACATGGGTAGAAGAATCATCCATGATGTGGAATAAAATGCCAAGCTGTAAAATGCTAAATATGGTGGGTGTCAAGTTAATTAAATTGCTTAAGATTGAACAGTATTGCAGTCAAAATCTATTTTATTTTCACTCAACCAGTTTCATGAGAGGAAATTTTGTCATCTGTTGAATCAGTTTGTATGGCTTTAATAAACCTGACCTGACTTTCAGGTCAGTCGACATGTCCAGCTTCCCCACCAAATTCACTCAGATGGTATGCCAGTTTCATAATGGCCAGAGTGCTGAATGGCAGAGAGTCCTCTAAGGCATTCCCAGTCACCAATGGCGTCAAGCAGTGCTGTGTGTTTGCACCCACACTGTTCAGCATGACGTTTACTGCCATGCTGAATTATGCCTTCCAGGACAGTGATCAGCCTCAAGTAAAGAATGGATGGGAAGATCTTCAACCTGAGGAGACTTCAAGCTATTGCCAATTTGAAAGAGACTGTCCTGAGACACTTTCTCTTTGCTCTTGCCCAGAGATGCATGTCAGTATGTACAAATTCTCAATGTCAACATTTAAAAAGACTGAAGTCGTGTTCCAGCCTGCTCCTCATGCTCCAATCACAGATCCCAAAATCACAGGGCAGAAACTATTTACTTGGCAGCACCCTCTCTTGAGCATTGACTAATGATACAGAAGTTAACTGCAGAATAACAAAGGCAAGTTCTGCTTTCAGAAGCTTGTGTTCCACTGCATGGGAACATCAGGGAATCGGTCCAGCAACAAAACTGAAGGTCCACAGACCTGTGATACTCATAACCCTCCTGTATGCCTGTGAAATGTGGACTGTGCATCGAAGGCATGAAAGATGGCTCAACCATTTTCACATCTCTTGTCTTTGTAGAATATTAGGCATCAGATGACAAGAAAAAGTACTAGACACTGAAGTTCTCTCTAGAGCAAGTCTACCACCAGTCCACACACTGCTGATGAGAGCACGGACCCAATGGGCAGGTCATATCATCCGTATGCCAGATGAGCTCCTCTGCTGATAGATGCTCACATGGAGGGCAGAAGAAATGTTACAAAGGCACACTAAAGGCTCCCAGAAGTCACTCGACATAGTCAGGACCACCTGGGAAATGCCTGCACAAAACCGCCCTACTTGGTGTGGCCTTATCCACCCGGGCTGTCAAGCTTACGAAGCAAGGTGCACTGCCGAAGCCCAATGTAAGCACAAGCTGTGCAAGACCAGAGCCATCAGTACAACAAATGTCGAGCCGACACGTCTACCCAACATATGCCAGGACATTCCATGCCCAAAGTAACTTGTTCAGTCATCTTCGGACACAGCATTCAATTATAAAGTGACTAATGGTGTTGAGGTCTTCATCGATGGACAAATGACATTTTATTTTCACTCAACCAGTTTCATGGGAGGAAATTTTGTCATCACTGTCTGGTTGGCAATCTGTTGAATCAGTTTGTGTGACGTTTAATAGACCTGACCTGACTTTCAGGTCAGTAAAATCAATGGATTAAATCAGACGAGTGCTGCATCTGGAGTATGATCCATTCCATCTGCTTTCTGTTCAGTTAGTCTTAACCACATTTGACACCAATATTTCAAGATAAATACTGAATAATTCTTTGTAAATTCAAACAAATGGAGGAAAGAATATCTACACCTACACTTAAGGTTTGGAACACGCCAGTTTTTATAAGATGAATTTTACCAGCTGACTCCTTGTTTAAAACTCTGTGCAGTCAAACAGAAAATGAATATACCTGTAATGTTGATTTTTTGCAGCATCCCATTCATTTGAAGCTACTTCTTCAGGTGTATGCGCAACCAAACAATGAAAGAGTAATATATGATTGATTGGTTCTGACAAGGACCAGTCCTCCAGTGCACAAATATGATTGATTCTGACAGTCTCAAATGATTTTCCTTTGAATTTGCTCTTTAGATGTGGATAATGCTGACAAGCCATGTTTATTACCCTTCCCTTTTCACCCTGACAAACTGAATGATTTGTTGGGCAACTTCAGACTGTATGCCCAGACTGAATGATTTGCATGCCCAAATTTGTTGGATATACGTTAAGGCTCTACCATGGAGTATAGGAATGGAACACTTTATGTTTGGAGTAGTAGAATCCCCTCTTTGGACAAATACATGAGTGAATCATTTTGAATTTGAAAGTTCCTTTCATGGTTATTTTTGTTTCTCTGTTGTACTGTGGATTGTGGAGGGTCATATGACCTCTGTCTGGAACCTAGTCAGAAGTTGCATCACCTGCTAATCAAGGTTCAACTCTGCCCATCCTTTAGTGCACACTGACCATTGGCCCCTTTAAATCACTTGGGCTGGACTCCCCAGCTTACCGTACTTTAAAAGCTCACCAGGTGCAGCAGCTGCTGATCTTCTTTGCTCTCTGGTCCTGACTACAAATGCTGCTCTATGCCAGGTCGCAAACTGTAGACTTCACTGGAGGAGTCGTTGGTATGGTGTGCACCACACCTAGAGCCAGACTAGTATTAGGCGATAATACTTAGCATTGAGCCACATCCTATTGGTACAGGGAATCAGGATTGTGCATTGAACTCCCTGTCTTGAAAGAATGTGCTAGTTACCAAATATTACACCACTTGTGTATTAAAAAGAGAGAGGGAGAACTGGTATTGGAGATCGCTGTATCCAATGTGTGCGCCTATGTAGATTTAATATCAAGAGTTGTTTTGAATCTTCCCCATTATGATTTCACTGTGCATGCAATACAAAATCATCCCTTGTTTGTTAGATTGTGTCTGAACTTGCTTCTCTCTGAACCCACCGAACCTGACTTAATCTCATGTAACACTCGTTGACCCAGATATTGCTAGGTGATTCACTTCAATTTTACAGCTTGTCTTAATGAGATTTAAACCTGCAGATTTGGGTTTCTCCACTGTACTTGTACTATCATTTTTATACCACTATATCTACAATGCCTGGTGCATGGGCTCAGGCCAAGCACTGGAACGGTTCTCCTGACAGCAATAGAGTGTAATAAGATCAACTTCATTGCAGTTTATAATAATGGAACCTGGCTTTCCTTCACAAAGATAGTCCTTTCTCATATCCATTAACCGTCCACCCTTTCTACAGCTTAAATCTAAAAAGTTTTCTCTCTTGCCTAATTCTGATGTTAGTTCTCAGACCAAAAAGATTGACAATGTTGCCACAAATAGGGCCCAACCAGCTCAGTGTTTCCAGCAGTTAATGATTTTTGTGACTAGAACTAGGCAGAATACCCAGTGAAAATGTGAGCTTTGAATTTAGGAATAACCAACCCTCAGATCCTTTCACATCAGCCACTGGGGATATGAACAAAACAAAGGATGTACCCTGCAGCCCAATGGCGGTTCTTATGGAGAAAAATAAAATCAGCCTTAGTGCTATACTCCCTCATAACCATACTAGTTTCACTGACCAAAGGTATGCAGAAGGATTGGTGGAGTTCTCAGTGCTGTTACTGAAATTGATGAGGCTTTATAACATGTGATCAAAAGTAATGAAGGGAACTTCTTTAGTCGCCAACTTTCACTTCTCCCAAATAATGAAGCAGTACTCCTCCATGCTGGAAGAGACATTGAATGCAGCAAGGCCATAGAATACACTTTGAGTGTGGGATAACATCCATCATCAGAAGTGGCTCACTCTATATCTAGCTGACTGAATCCCCCACATATAACTGTTGAAGCATGTCTTTGGAAAACGATGAACATGTCAGCATGAAGGTGAAATCTACTTCATTTGATCCCCTACAATCCCTCTGACCCAGTTGCCACTGTGACCATCTTCATCAAATGACAGCATTGCAAAATCAACATCATGGGATATCAACTGCACCAAATCTACACTCTATTAAAATCAATTAATGCATAGGTTCGTTTATACCTCAATTTATCATGAAACCAGGAAGCTCATCCTATTTCTTTGAGAAGCAAAGTTTTCCAGAAACATTGCTCAGCAATATTTAAATAAAATGCAAATGGAGTGAAGCTATAATTCAAAATCATACTCCTGCTACAGAGCAGAACCAGCATGTTGATTAAACGTAGCTGGTAACTAGAACACTGTGTTCTTTCTAATCATAGTGTAATTTGTCTTCAATGCAAAACAATATAAATGCAATTCAACAATTTTAAGTATGCAGCTTCAACATACTCCAAAAACCTGCAACCTCCATCATCCAAAGGACAGGGCAGTATGTTCCTTGCTCCTTATGATTACAGGAGGGAATGAAACTAATTGCCTAATTGAGTCCATTCCAGACTTAGACAAACCTATCTTTGAAACATTGTAATTCTCTCTTCCTTTCCAGAAGAAATTTTAAGGCCCCTCTCACAAGGGCTGCATACATATTGTTGGACTATCATCTTCTAAGGACCATGAAAATGGACATTAAATGCTAGCCTTCCCATCAATGAACCTATTCAATAAAAAGTACAAGGGGTAAACATATTAACATAAAATCAAAGAGAGCAGAAGCTTCCAGCGTTTAGCACCAAGTCTTTGCTGACTTGAAAAGCCTCGATTGGGGCACTATTTCAATGCTATATTTGGCCTCAGAATTCTAAACTAGAAAGGAGTGATATTGGTTGGGATGTCTGCGCCTAATCAAGCTTTGCTGGAAAATGCATGTGTGTGGATGTGGTTGGGGATGAGATCAGGCTTGGCACTGATGCATCACAGCCAAACAGCTGGGTAGCATTTGCAGTGTGAATGTGCACATAAATCAGGAGCATGAAGAAAAGGTTTGATCAAAATTAGCCTGAATCAAGAGATTCACAAACAAAAAATAGTTGAAAATAATCATGGAGCTTTACAGCAGAGAAAGAAGCCCCATGGTCTGATTTGTCCATGTTGACCACGTAGGTCCAATTTGCCTGCATTCAGCATGTAACTCTCGAAACCTTTTTTTATCCATCTATCTGTCTAAATGACTTTTAAATACTAAAATTCTCCCTGAATCTACCACATTCTCTGACAGCTTGTTCCATATACGCACCACCTTTTGTATAATAAGCTTGCTGCCCCCAGGTCCCTTTTAAATCTTTCCCCTGTTAAGGACCCTGGACAATTTTATTTTAGGACCAGGGACAGGACTGAACCTATGGGAGAAAGAAAGGATCGTGCATTGCTGTGAAGCATTGAAGTGACACTGGCAAAAACTGACAGCTGTGTGTGAAGTGCTGAGCAGCGCTGGGAGAGATGACAGTTGTCAGAAGCACAAGAGCCATGCACTGGAAGCCAATGGGCTCACGAAGAGTGGGGCCGCTGTAGTCAACCTTTCTCCACCACTCGGGAGAGCTGAAGGCATGTGCTGGTGCAGTTGAAGAGCCCAGCGCACTGAGTTTTGAACGGGTTGTTCGGTTGGTTGGAGGGCAGTCAGTCAGACTATCAGTGTGCTCACCCAGTAATTTCAGTGGGAGAAAGAAGACTAAGCTATTTTGTCTACGGGTGCCAGCATTGTTGTCCTGACAGCAGTTTGGACCATTCTGATATCCAGAGTATGTGACCGACCTGGGCTTCCCCAGTCCCCTTTCCAAAAGGAGGACTTTTTGTGACAGAAGTCACTTGACAACCCAAGACAGGTTGTTTAGAGGGGAAGAGTTGTGTGATAGAAGGTCACTTGTTAACCCTAAAGTGGGTTTCAGAGACATGAACCTTGTGTAGTGACTGGGTCACTGGATGAAAATTCCCATGTGAAGAAATCAAAGGTGGTTGTTGCCACATTTGAAACTCAGAAAAGTTGTAAGTCTACAGTGATTACTGCCATCTGTCTCCAAGCCTAACTAAAACACCAGCGTGCAACCAAACTAAGACTCTGCGATCTGTTACCTTTTGACTGACAGACTTGATGTGACTGACTTGAGATTTTGTTTTGGGAGTTTTCTTTTGGGCATTTTGAGCTTGGATTGTAATGGTCTGGGGGTTTTTTTCCCCCCACAAACACCTTGCAAATATCTATTGTTAATGTAGAGTTACCAGAAAGGCTTATGTTTGGGGTTTCAGTTTATTGAGGTAATTATATTGTTAATTTGTTAATAAATTTTATGTTAAACTTAACCCTCTGTTTATGCATCTCTCAAGTGCTGCTGGAGCATAACACCCCTCTCACCTTAACTCTATGTTCTCAGTTTTAGATTCCTCTGCCCTGGGGAAAAAAAGACTGATTTTTATTTTACTTATGCCCTTCACAATTTTCTCAACCTCTGTAAGATTTCCCTTTAGCCTTCTATGCTCATAGGTGAAAAGTCCCAATCTAACCTTTCCTTATAACTCAGACCTATCAGACTCAGTAACATTCTCATGAACCTTCAACAAGAATGGTTGCAATGGCACTTTCAGACTTCTAATTTTTTTCTCTAATCGTTGGAGTAGATATGATGATGGTAAATTAGATGAAGAGATTTGTTGAAAAGTAATGGCAGACAATCAGAAGGATCCTTCAAAATACACAAGAGAAAGGACTATTGAAAGAGAATTCCCCCATATCCATGGATGTCTAAAACATAAAAGCTGGTATCAAACTATAGCAAAACAAATTGCATAAATGTGAATATGACGACCCAAAATACCTAAAAACAACAATAAGTGCCAAAGTGTAATGCAGAGTGTAATGAGTGCGAGGTTGTTGTTGGTGCACCATTCAGCCAAGTTTTCAATCTCCCTCCTATTTGCTGACTCATCACCTCTTTTTATACAACCCACTACCGTGGTATCACGAGCAAAGATGGTGTTTTTGTTGTACTGAGCCACACAGTCATAGGTGTAAAGGAAGTAGAGCAGAGGACTAACTACGCAGCCCATTGGTGCTCTGATGCTGATGGAGAGTTGGAAGGGGATGGTCTTGCCAATCTGCATTGATTATTGTCTGGAGCTGTAGAAATCCAGGATCCAATTACACAGTGAGGACCAGGTCTTGGAGTTTTCTGATCAATATTGAGGGGAGGGTGGTGTTGAATACCAAATTATAGTTGATTAAAAAGCATCCTGATGTATGAATATATGCTGTCCAGGTGTTCCAGGGTTTTGTGTAAAACCAGTGAGATGACATCTGCTGTAAGAACTGTTGCTGTGGCAGACAAATTGGAATGCATCCATGACATCACTCAGATTGGAGCTGATATGCTTCAACACCACCCTTTCAAAATTCTTCAGCACTGTGGATGTGAGTGCCACTGATCAGTAGTTATTTAGGCAGATTACCAAAGTTGTCTTAAGCACCAGTATGAATTTGGACTGTTTGAAACAGGTGGAAACCATGCCCTATGAGAATGAGGTGTTGAATGCATCCTTGAATACATTGCCCAGTTTGTCAGCACAAATTTTCAGTTGTCAGCCAGGCATTCCATCCGAACTGGATGCTTTCCTTCAATTCACCCTCCTGAAGGCAAGATGCATATCTTCTTTAACACTGACAGTAGAGACTCATCAGGAGACATAGGGATGCATGGTGGGTTCTACCTTTTCCTGATGGTCATATCAGGAGTCGAAGACATTGTGTTCAATTGGGAGTGAAGCTTCCTCCATTATTGTCTAACCTTATGAATTTGAAAGTCTCAAAAAATCTTTTGCTATCTGGTTAAAAAGAGTATGTAAGTGGGGTGGAAAATATTTTGAGTTATCATCAAATTTAACCTGAAATTGAGATTTGCAATCAATGTGGGATTTTTTGCAATTCAGTGGACTTAATAAATCAGAATTACAGCAAGTTGTTAATACTGGAAAAATATTTTCCTATCAGGAAACTGTTATGTTTGTTCCTTGAAGAAGAACAACCCTATGTGGGTTTAATGCTTAAACAAGTTTATTTTTTGAACTGTTTGAACCAAGAGAGCACTCAACTTCTGTCGTAGTCTACTTTTTATTCTTGGGCAAGCCGCATGCATTTTGTACTGGGAAATGTAGCTCTTTATTACACATGAATAATAACACATCTTTCCCTTTTTTTAAGTTAAAAAAAAAACACAAATGCAATATGTAGAATATTAGCTGTAGAATATCTAGTTATAGGAATTATGAAGAAACCATCACACAGACTTTGCCAGTAAGATGGAGGAAGGAGAGAGGGAGAGGGAGAAGAACCAAGAACATTCCAGAGACGAATCAATTCTCACCTCTTCTACTGTGCCATATCTTAATGCCTGCCTGATCTCTTTAACACAATAGTGCTAACTGGCTAAGGGGATGACAGCCCAAAAGGACAGGAGCCAGAGTGTGCTCCGAGGCACCTCCCGTGCAGCTGTCCCTTTCAGGTGGTCAGCACTGCGATTTTAGTGCTGTCACATGAACAACCATTCCACAGGTCCGATTCCGCTTCTGCAAGCACATTCTTGACAGAGAATGTACCTGAAAGTACCTACTACTACCTGTTAGACACGATCTCTTTGGCTTGGCTTCGCGGACGAAGATTTATGGAGGGGTAATGTCCACGTCAGCTGCAGGCTCGTTGTGGCTGACAAGTCCGAAGCGGGACAGGCAGACACGGTTGCAGCGGTTGCAAGGGACAAGATGTCCTTCATGTATCTTCTGGAGCATTTCCTTGTATAGCATCTCTGGAATCACAAACCTGTTTCCTTTGAAGACCACATCTTTCGCTATGGACAGTTCATCTCTGCATGCCCAATAATCCCAAATACCCATTGGACAGTCATTCGTAGCTGCTGGCCATCCTTTCTGTACTGTTTCTTTGAACTCTTTCATTATTTCATCTGTCTCTGTTGCTTTCCTGATCTGCTCTGTGTTCTATCACAGGATGATAGAAATGAGGTGATAATCATGTCAACATAGGCCTGTATCTCCGCATTAAGCTCTTGGTTGCTCTCTTCTTTCTTGTCAACTGCTCGAGACAGTTCATCAGTTGAAAACATGCATTTTCCTGACATGTAGATCATTTTCACATCGTATTTCTGCAGCCTTATCAACATGCGCTGCACTCTCAAGGGACCGTCATTCAGTGGTTTGAATATAACTGAGACCAGTGGTTTATGGACTGTCTCCACTTCAAAACATTTTCCTTAAATGTATTGAGAGAAACCTTCGCATCCAGAAGTGCTGGCAAAAAGCTTTTTCTCTATCTGTGCACAGTTGGGTTCTGCACTTGTTAAAGCCCTTGATGCATCGGCCACAGGTTGCCATGTGTCCTCTTACTGCTGCAGTAGTACTGCTCCAAGGCCACGTCAGGATGCATCAGCTGAGATCCTGGTGCGGCTATCTGGATCATAAAATTTTAGTATAAGTTCTTCTGTTAGGATTTTTTTTGAGTCCCTGGAAGCACTCTTCTTACTCGTGCGACCAGATCCACTCAGTTTTTTTCTACTCAAGGAGTGACCCAAATGGTGCTGACACAGTCGACAGACGAGGATGAAATTAGCCAGGTGAGTCATCATCCCCAAGAAATGTCTCACTTCACAAAATTCTCAATGGCTGTCTGTCTTGGATCAGGCTTCACTCTCTGTTCAGATATGACACCTCCTGTGAAGGTCAGTATCTTTATGTCAAAGTCACATTTCTTTATTTAATTTCCAATTGACATTCTATGTCATGTCAAGCACTTGCCTTAGTCGCGTATCATGTTCATTCTTGGTGGACCCCCATACAATGATGTCCTCGATCATGGTCTCAATTCCAGGTATACTTTCAAAATCATATGGATGGTTTTATGGTAAACTTCTGGTGCAGTCAAGATACCATATGGTAGCCAAAGTAAGTGATATCTACCTTGTGGAGTATTGAAAGTGCATAGTCTCAAAATTGCCTCAGAACTTCAGCTGCCAAAACCCTGATGATGCATTGAGCTTGCTAAACCAATTGGTACCTGCAAACTGAGACATGAGTTCTTCCCATCAGCAATTTCAAATACTCTCTCTTGATGGCTTTATTGAGATCTCTTGTGTCCAGACATGTACACAATGCTCCATTTTTCTTTTGCACGATGATCAGTGAGCTGACCCAATCTGTAGGTTCTTCAATTTTCCATATGATGTTCATCCATTCTGAGTCTGCTAGTTCTTGTTTAAGTTTGTCTCTAAGTGGAAACAGAACTTCCCTCCATGCATGGACAACAGGAGCCATTATCTCATCGACATGGATCTTGTGTACACCAGGTAAATCTCAAAGCCCCTCAAAGACATCTGCATACTCTTCTATGAGTATTGTATGTTCATCTATGAAAATGCCTTTCACCAGGTTGAGCTCTTCACCTGCACTCAGACCTAATATTGGCTGTACTCTCTTTTCTACAATCAGTAACTGTGATATTAGATGCTGCCCTTTGGCCCTTTTAATTTCACTGAATAAATCTTGTTCTTTATGCTGAGGGTCTTGTAATTGTCCTTTGCAGAACTTTGCAAAATGATTCTTATTCCCACATTTATTGCAGGACTTTCCATAGTCAGGTCACATCTTTGGAATATGTCTACCTCTGCACCTGCAGCATTTGCTGTTTGAGCTTGCATCTTTTCTTTGCTGTAGCTTTGGGAAACTCCTGGTGCTCTGCTTTTCTGTTTTATACCACATGGACTTTTGTATCTATCCTGTGCAGCTCCTTAGCTTGTTCTTGTGTGGCTTCTGCTGCCCTACACATGTTCACAGCCTTTTCCAGTCTCAAAACTTTTTGACGCAATGTTTTCTGGGATTCCACAAACTATTCTGTCTCTAATGAGTAAATTTTTCCAAATCTTCAAATTCACAGGACTTAATGCAGCGTGCAAAACTCAGCTAAGTATTGGTTGAAGCCCATACTTTGTTTCTATCCACAGAAGAAAAACTTGAATTTCTCAAACATGATGTTTTCACTTGGAACAAAATGTTTGGGCCTGCCCTTCCCTGAAAAAAATTGGATAGATATTTTTTATATTATTTCAGCAGTTTTGCTCATTGACCTACAACCTCATCCTATTACTGCACTTCTTGGGCTACCAGATTTGGATTCTGGCCACTGATCATTGTTTTCAAAGAATGTGAGTGAAAATGAAATAAAAAGCTTTAAGGTTTATATATTCATGCATGAAATTGTGCTCAGTACAAGTACTGTACAGTATTTTTGTCTTTTAAACTATTTATTCTTAAAGCAGGTGTACTAGTTGGGCATTTTTAGAGTAAGTCTCAAACAACCGGAAAAATACACTTATCTACCAATTCCCATATGTGCTGGATACCAGGGGTTTTACTGTATAAGAATTGTTGTACACACCTAACCACAGTGCAGTAGCTGTGAATATATTGCTAGTTCTGCAGCTGTTGCAGTTGTGCAAATGATGAACTAAAAATGTTACCCACCCCATCCCTTTCAGTTCCTTTGTTTGAACATGGACTCCTGGATACCTGACCAAACCAGCTCTATTTTTCCTTCCTCAATAATCTTGTTTCAGCATTTCAGTTGATATTTATAGATAAGGTTGTTTTGGAATAGAATAAGCGCATCTTTATCTTGACAAAGATAGGTTTCACCTAGCTTCTACATTAATCGTATAAATTGACTGATAATTTCAGAATAGTGTCCTGATTAATTTTGTGGAGAGTCTAAGGTCAGAACCAAAACAGGCAAAGTCAAGGATGCAAAAGTCTTGTTAAATTTGAAGAATGGGACTATATTATCATTTATTTAATGTTAATTTTAAATTGGCAATTTGACCATCTCAGAACCATTGGCAGGAAACTAGAAGGAGGACACTGATGGTGGTGCTTGGGAGAAATTGAATTATAAATATGTAAACATGGAAATAGAACAAATGAAATAAGTAACAAAGCAGATGAAATAACATTTGTATCCGTGCATAAACTGAATGTTGATGGTAAATTAGCTGAAGCGATTGGCTGAAATGCAATGGCAGATGTTCAGAGGGATCTCTCAACGTACATGGAGTAGGTACACAAGAGAAAGAAAAGTTGTAAGAGAAGTCCCCACAATCATCCCCCACCTCCATCCATTGTTAACTAAACAACAAGATGCTATCAAACTAGAGGAACAAAAAAAAGCATAAATATAGATGTCAGAACCCAGAATATAAAAAAAGCAACAATGAATGCTTGAATGCCAGTGTAATGCAAAGCGTAATAGAATGTGAGGTAGTTGTTAATATACTATTTAGCAAGGTTTACTACCTCCTTCCTGTATGCTGGCTCATTGCCACTTGCTGTGCAGCTCCCTGACTGTCTTACATCAAAAATAAATAATTTTTTGATTTATTTGTGATTCCCGATGCTCACTCTTAATCTCATTAGTCTGAACTTATCTTTATTTTGTTTCTTGTGTATGGTTTAAATCCAATTTGTACATAGAACATAGAACATTCCAGTGTAGAACAGGCCCTCAAGCCCTTCACATTGGTGCCAACCAAGATGCCAATCTAAATGAATCGCACCAACCTGTTGCCTCCTTCAATTTCCTGGCTGTTCATGTCTCTCTCTCTAAATATTTCTTGCCTCATACATTTCCTCTAAACTTTCTTCTGCTCGCCTTGTAGTATTTAACATTTCCATCCTGGGAAAAAAGATGGCTCATAATTTCATATATTCTTATATCAGGTGGATTATATTTGTTAATTTACATTTTTGTGTGACTGAGTGAAGATTCTTCAATCTGATTGTTTGAGGAAGTGCAATGACCAGTAGTTTAGATCATCGGCATGATACTATCAGGTTTCCATCTGGGTCAGGATTCTTTCTGAGCATCTAAGGGTGAACGTTTCTTGCTACTTACCACAAATTCTGATTCAATATTTTAAAGGACCAAAACATCTATTGATTACCCAAAGACTCATAAAACTCAATACTTTCAAGACTAAATGTAAGTGATGAGTTTTATGAGTCTTTGGGTAATTGGTTTTATGTATGATTTTTGAAAATGTGCATTTGTTTATAGATTAAGGAAGAAACTTCCTGCTTTATCTAGCAGCTTAACTGGCCACAGTTGATCAATTCCAGCCTCCCTCCGCAAAAGATCACAAGTATACTTACAAAAAAAAATTAACTTTCTGAAATGAAAGAGGATTGCTTCTTAGATCAATGATTACCTTCAACCAGAAAATTATTAACATATCAAAAGTCATAGCAGTTTAAAGAGGATCTTATAATTAGAAACAAGAATCTTATAATTAGAACAATGTTTCAGAATTTCAAATAATTTTCTAATTATAAAGAATCCACATGAAGATCTAATTGGAACATTTTGTTTTGCTGAGCACACAGGAAACACTACTGCAATTGGACACATGAGATTGCCATCTTTATCATCAGTTCAGTGAGTATTTACTGAAGGTGACCATTTGGCCCATTTTAGAAAGGATAGAAACACCTTCATAAACTCAAAACATTTGTGCTAACTTTTGCAGCATTGAAATGAAATTTACAAGAGCCAAAAAGAAGAACTTAAGCAATATTATTGATTTTTTTTTAATCCATTTACAGGTTTTGACATCAGTCTACAAACGCCTCGAACTAAATGGCCATTGTAGAGAGAAATCTGGAGTCACATATTTGTATAGGCCAGGTGAGAAAGGCGGGGGGGGGGGGGGGGGGGGGGGATTTCTTATCCTTAATGATGCAAAAAGCATTCTTACAACAATCTGGTTGGTTTTTTTAGCTACCATTACTGATACCAGATTTATATTCCAGATGTATTTAGTTAACTGAAATTTATATTCCCAATTTACGATTGGATTTGAACTCAGGAAAAATAACCCAAGAATCTAGACAATAGCTTCATGATACATCTATTTATGTTAAAGATACATGTACAAGGGGGTTACAAACCTTTGATCTCATGTAATGAGTACACATTCTTGCTTTTAATTTTCAGGACAAATTGAAATGTACTCCAGGTGGCTCTCTAGCCTAAATATGTCCTCACACAGAGGAAGCTGAAACCAACAAGGACATAACATATTGAAGATCAGGCCATTGGGCCCCTGATGCAATTTCTACCATTCATTTGGATTTATCCATCAGCACCACTTTCTGCACTAGTCACACATTTAAAAATCTACCAATTCTTGTCTTCTGGATTATAAATGTTTTCTTTAGGTTTTAATCAGATGGAAAAACCCACAGTCATCCCTCATCTTTGCTCCCAACACAATTCTAATTAATTTCCCAGTAGTTAGAGATATACTTCAGTCAACCAAGTCAACATTTGAAGGTTGGGAGTTTACTCTGCGAATAAATGATTAAGACATGGAGTGTTCATTCCCAGAAGGTGTTCATGTATTTATGGTAAAAAAACAATACATTGCTGCCTGCCTTTGAAATTCAGTTTGCATTTAGTACTATTGTCTGGGGATGAACCTCAGTGCAACTGTTTTGAAAGCAAAGTTCAATCAATTGAATATGACTTTGATAAACAAAAACTCAAACTAAATACAGTAAAACCCCTGTTATTCAGAATTCAGGCAATTTCCAATCTCAAGCAAAACAAAAAAAAAAATCAAGAAAAATAAATAAAATGTTTAAAATTAAAATCAATAAGAAAAAAATAAAAACGTAAATAAAAGTTTAAAATTGTAAAAGTAAACATTCTTCGAAGTAACACAAAATTCTTTGTTGAAGATGGGAGCAAATATTCAGCCAGAAAAGAGCTTTGGTCGTGCTTTGCTCTTGGCAGTTGTTTGAATAAAGTTGTGTTTGAAGAAAATGGCATCACCCAGGATGAAGAGTTGGTTGATGCCACTCACCAGTGGGGTGGCACTCATAAAGGATCTCCATATCCTTGCTTAGTAAGAGTCTTTACCTTGATTAGTGCATCATTGTAAACTTGGGAAGGGAGGGGTGGTTAATTATCTATAATGTCATTATTCATCTTTTGGGCTGCTCTGTGGAGGGGGATCAACCTGTGACGGTTAACTGGGTCGGCGACGGTGAGCCTTCATCTATACAAGATGGCCTTCGACCTGTCGGCGGAAGTGGTGGTGAGGCTTCAGCGAGGCAGCCTTCAACAGGTCGGAGGTGGTGGCTGAGAGCCCGACCCGGACACGGCAAGGCCCAGCAAAGTCCAATGGGAGCAGAGGTGAAGGGAAGTTCAATTTTTAATTTTTGATATTTTAGCAATTAGAATAAGAAGTAGAATTGCTGGTAATATATCACAAATTTCAATGATGTCCTGGAGCTCTGCTTGATTGCCATTAGGAAGTTGGGAAGGAAATTCCCAAAGTTTTCCTGAAATTGGCCAAAACAGGTTTTTTCTTTGGTTTTTCATCTTCCCTGGAGCCATATTACCAGCATATTAGCGGACAGAGTCATGATAAATCTGAAAGGAGCAGTGGCATTAGATAGAGAGAAATAGAGATAAAGAGTTAGAAAGAAGAAGTTTCAGAGTGTGGATATGTGATTAGGTTTAGCCAAGAGGGGGAAGGATGAAAGGGGATATAGCAGCATTGCTAGTCAGGGAAAATATCACAGCTGTGCTTGGAATGCATAGCCCAGAGGGCTCTTCTATGAAGGCCATATGGGTGGAGCTGAGGAACGGGAAAGGTGTGACTACACTGATAGGGTTGTCCAATAGAGAGAATTGATGGAGCAAATCTCGAGAGATAGCAGACCAATGTAAGAAACAGATAGTTGTGATGGTAAGAGATTTTAACTTTCTGCATATTGACTGCAACTCCCATACTGTAAAATGGCAGGATGGCACGGTGTTTGTCAAATGTAGTCAGGAAAGTTTCCTAAATAAATATAGAGGTACCAACTAGAGAGAATGCAATACTGGATCTCCTTTTAGGGAATGACAAAAGTATATAACTAAATTATGTGTAGGAGGAAAATTTGGGTCCAGTGATCATAATGCCATTAGCCAAGTTAATTACAGAGAAGGATATATCTGGGCTTCGGGCTGAGATACTACTTTGGAGAAAGGCTAATTTTGAGGAAATGGGAAAAGATTTAGAATGCGTGGAATGGGATAAATTGTTTTCTGGCAAGGATGTGTTCAGTGAGTGGAAGGACATCAAAGAGAGTGTAGAGTTTGCACGTACCTGTCAGGATTAAAGCCAAAGTTAATGGGCATAGGGAACCTTAGTTTTTGATGGATATTGGCAACCTGGTTAAGAAGAAGGGGCTGGTGTATACCAGGTATAGGCAACAAGGAGCAAATGAGGATTTTGTAGAGTATAGAAAATGTGAGAAAATACTTCATAAAGAAATCAGGAAGGAAAAAAGTACATGAGGTTGCTTCAGCAGATAATGTGAAGGTTAAACCTGAAGGGTTCTACAGGTACGTTAAGAGTATAAGGATAGTAAAGGTCAAAATTGGTCTCCTAGAAGATCAGAGTGATTGTCTATGTGTGGAAGCTCAAGAGATGGGGAGAACTTAAACAGTTTCTTTGCATCAGTATTTACTCAGGAAACTGGCATAGTGTATGAAGGAAGGAAGGGAAACAAGAAGTAATGGCATGGAACATAAGGAGATTAAAGAGGAGGAGGTGCTTGCAGCCTTACAGTGAATAAAGGTAGATAAATCCCTTTGATGTGATATTCCCTCAGCCCTTCAGGGAGACAAGAATAGGAATTGCAGAAATATTTAAAATGTCCTTAGCCAAGGGTGAGGTGCCAGAGGATTGGAGGGTAGCTTATATTGTTCCATTGTTTAAAAAAAGGCTCCAAAAACAAGGAAATTACAGGCAGGTGAGCCTGACATCAGTAGTAGTCAACTTATTAGAGGGTGCTCTGAGAGATCGGATATACCAGTATTTGGACAGCCAATGACTGATTAAGGATAGTCAACATGGCTTTGTGCATGGTAGGTCACGTTTAAAGAATCTTAGAATTTTTCAAAGAGTTTACCAAGAAAGTTGATGAAAGGTTGTGGATGTTGTCTACATGGACATTAGTAAGGCCTTTGATAAGGTACCTCATGGGAGGTTAGTTCAAAAGGTTCAGACACTACGTTTCCATGGAGGAGTTGTAAACTGGTTTCAAAATTGGCTGAATGAGAGAAGACAGAGTGGTAGTGAATGGTTGCTTCTAAGACTGGAGGTCTGTGACTGGTGATGTGCCTCAGGGATTGGTGTTGGGACCATTGTTGTTTGTTGTCTATATCAATGATCTGGATGATAATGTGGGAAATTGGATCAGCAAGTTTGCTGAATGCACTAAGATTGGAGGTGTTGCGGACAGTGTGGAAGGCTTTCAAAGATCGCAGAGGGATATGGACCAATTGAAAAAAGTGGGCCAGGAAATGGCAGATGGAATTTAATGCAGACAAGTGTGAGGTGTGGCATTTTGCAAGGACAAACCAAGATAGGACATACACAGTAAATGGAGGGTACTGAGGTGTGCAGAGGGACAAAGGGATCTGGGAATACAGATACATTGATCCCAGAAAATGATGTCACAGGTAGACAGGGTTGTGAAGAAAGCTTTTGGCATCTTGGCCTTCATAAATCAAAGTATTGAGTACAGGAGTTGGGATGTTGTGGTGAGGTTGTATAAGATATGGGTGAGGCCAAATTTGGAATATTGTGTGCAATTCTGGTTGCCAAACTACAGGAAGGTTATCAGTAAGATTGAAAGAGTGCAGAGAAGATTTACTAGGATGTTGCCATGTCTTCAGGAGTTGAGTTATAAGGAAAGATTAAATAGTTTTGGTCTTTATTTCTTGGAGCATAGAAGAATGAGGGGAGATTTGATAGGGATTTACAAAATTATAGACAGTAAATACGAGTAGATAGGAGAGATAAATATGAGAGGACATGGCTTTAGGATGAAAGGGGAAATATTTAGGTGGAATATTAAGGGGAACTTCTTCACAGAGAGTGATGGAGTATGGAATGAGCTGCCATCTGAATTGGTAAATGTGGGCTCACTTTTGTTTTAAGAATAAGTTGGATAGATACATGGATGGGAGAGGTCTGGAGGGTTATGGAATGGGTGCAGGTTAGTGAGACTAGCAGAATGATGTTTTGGCACAGATTAGAAGGGCTGAATGGCCTGTTACCTGTGCTTTTATGCTATATGGTTCTATGGCAAGTAAGCAGTTCAATAGGATTATGCAGAAATTGTGAATCATAAACGTAAAGGAGAAAGGGAATGGGAAAATAATGATGCTGGCAGAAACATTAGAAAACAACATTTTGTATTTCTACATTGAAAGGAGGGGGAGGGATATGGGGAAGAGTGTATTCCGGTGGCTGGTAGCCCTGCATTGGAAAATAGGAAAAATGGGGAGAAGAAAGAAGATCATGGAAGACTTCTGACAAGATAATGATCAAACCATTTTTTTTGCCCACATAATTATCATAATTTGGGCCAGAAAAGGTGCTTTTGAAATGGAATAAATGTGGCTTGAGTATTGATAAAGTATTAATAAAGCCCCTCGAGTCTCCTTTTTATAAAAAAATAGCAAGTGAAAAATGAATTGTAAGGCCCTTTCAAGCTGACATGTCAAACTAGGTTAACCAGGCAATTTGCTCAGTTAGCGGCCCACTCACGCAACAGTTAGAAAGAGTCCAACCCGGTCAACATGGTCCAAATCCAACTGGGTCCATGACCTACCTCAGAGGTAGTCAGGGAACCCAGATAAACTTAACTAGGTCACATCCACTGGCAACTTAAACAAGAAAATATCCAACACGGTTACTCTGGGCAACCCCTGGCTGATGTGACTGGCGCTCTTGGGGGAGAGAGGGGTTGCTGCCACAGGGCAGAGATCACTGCCGTGGTGGGGGGGCCCCACAATCGGGGGGAGAGGGGTCGCTGTCATGAGGGGAAATGTCACTGCTGAGGAGGGGTACCACGATTGGCGTGAGAGAGGACGCTGCTGTGGGTGGAAGGGGAGAGTAAAGGTGTTGCGAACTGCCGCTGCTGTGAATGCCACTCCGATTTGCAGTGACAGTGGGACGTTGACAGGGTGGATGTTGATTGACGGTGGGAGTGGCAACTGACGGGGGAGAGTAACTGATTGGAGGGTGGTGACTAATGGAGGAGGGTGACTGATGGGAGTGACGGTGGGGCACTGACTACCAATAGTTCCCGTGAGTGTGTGGGGCATCGTTTACCGCGTCATTGCAGGGGTGGGATCCCCCCTTAAATCATCTGGTTGCCGATTTAATGGGTCAATCCCCCTGCAGTTTAAAAGGTACTTCTAGCAGCGCAGCTTTTCCCCAGTAAATCACACCTGGGTCCTAGGAGGGCTGCCCTGGCGCTACAGTGTAAAAGAGCCTATTGACTCCGCAACACTTTGTTCATTCTCAAACAACAGATCAGTGGTTGTAACAGATCTTAGCACATTGCTTTGGCATTAAACTGTATACATCCTCTTTAATGGGTTTGAAAAGTACTTTAGATGACAATCAGCCTCTTTACAAGCCTTGAGACGTTGCAAGCAAAAACTCCAAAGCCCTTAACCAAGAAGATGCTTTGAACTGAACAGTTTAGCACAAGCCTTCGGCTTGCCCACTTCAATAGATATTTAGCTACTTCCTTTGCTGCACTAAGTCTAAACCATGGAATGTTAGTTAGTATATTTTATTAATTGTAACTTAGGTAGAAATTGCAAAATGAAAGGAAAGATGGAATTTAGAGCCAGTGATTAAAGGATGAAAAGGAAAAGATCATTTTAGTTTCTTTTTTGAAATCCCCAGCATTGATTAAAATCCAAGTAGGAGACTACATTTTATTTTAAAATAAAGGTTCAGTGAGATAGAGATTGTTTGACAGTTATTAAAGCATCAACCTTGCAACCGCTACAACCGTGTCTGCCTGTCCCGCATCGGAGTTGTCAGCCACAAATGAGCCTGCAGCTGACGTGGACATTACCACTCCATAAATCTTCGTCCGCGAAGCCAAGCCAAAGATATCATTAAGTAGCCATATACTGTATTTGAAAAGAAGCCTATTTTCTTGCATTTTCTGGGTATCTTTAAGATCATATCCTTCTATAAACTTAAGTGCAAAGTCCCGTGATGAGCTACAGTTGGGTTTTTTTTTTTAAAGAGGAGCAGGGAAGCTCACAATGGAATTCTCTGATTTTTCACGTTAAATTGAATAGTTGCAGATGTTGGAGGTTGATCAACCAACAAAAAGCATTGGGCTATTGACTGTGTGGCTCGGTACAACAACAACCCCATCTACAAATTTGCTTGTGCTTACTACAGTAGTGGGCTGTATAGAGGAGCGATGAGTCAGCATACAGGAAACTTGGCCGAATGGTGAGCCAACAACAACCTGGCACTCAATGTCGCCAAACCAAGGAGATCATTGTGAATTTTAGGAAGGGAGAACCAGAGGGGTATGTTCCAATTCAAATCAAGACACCTTTATTTATCGTTCATACTATGCTCCCACAGTAAAGACAAGATAATGTTTATCCAGGACCAAGGAGCATATTTACATAAATATAAATTAGAATAGATGTTAAAATGTGATCATTGAGGTTGAAAGGTTGAGCCTCTACTTCCTCAGAAGTTTGTGGAGGTTCAGTATGACATTAGAAACCTTGGCAAACTTCAACAGATGTGTGGTGAAACATGTGGTGACTGGGTGCATCACAGCCTGGTATGGATGTACCAATACCTCTGAACAGAAAGCACTGCAAATGGTAGTGGACACAGTACAGGCAAAACTCTCCCCGCCACCAAGAAAAACTACAGGGGACGCTGCGGTCAGATAATGGCAGCAATCATTAAGAATCCACACCACGCAGGAAAGGCTCAGTTCAGCTGCTGCATCAGGAAAAAGGTATAGGTGCCACAAGACTTCTACCCACCAAGTTTAGGAACAGTTGCTACCCCTCCACCATCAGGTTCCCAGACAACAAACTCAATCAGAGACACATTGAAGGAATCTTACTTTGTTTTTATTGAATATTTATCTTCTCTGTATTGCACAGTGTTTTTACATTTCTTTCTTTGTTTACATTTCTCTCTTCTGCAAATATATATTTTTTTCTTGAGTACAGTTTACAGTTACTTATAAGTAGAAATTCTGCCTCGCCTGCAGGAAAAAGAATCTCAGGATTGTATGTGATGTCATGTATGTACTCTGACAATAAATTTTAACTTTGATCTTTAAAAAAGGGCAAATAGTGGGCATCTGAAAAGAAAACATAAAATGTAAAACACTTAGAACTAAGCAGCATATGTGCAGAGTTCTGATCAAGTGTCAACAACTGGAAACATGAGATCATTTCTGCCTTTATAGATGCATCCTGACCTGAGATTTTCCAACATTTTATGTTTGTCTTGCCACAAATTGATTATTAATTTACTCCATCAATATAGATAGAATTAGTACAGGCTATTAATTCAAACACTAAGACCAGGCCATTGTTTTTTTTTAAATAGTTGATCTTTTCAGTGGGGTTAGGCTAATGCCAGGTTATTTATTCCCTCTGTTGGACCATGCCTCACTGTAAAAGAAAGCCCAGGTCAAAAACTACATTGCTTGGATAAACAACAAACATTTTGGTTTACTCAGATTCATACAGCAGAAAATAAAGATCCCTCACCACAATCCAATTTTTATTCTCCCACATTTGCAATCCAGTACTATTTTTATGCTACAAAAGTTTGTAAACAAATTAATCAATTGGACAAAATTGTAAAGCCATTTAAGGATTTATTTTGAATGAAATTCATAACCATACACATGTACTGAGGGTTTCAATCCCCAATGATTAGCTTTTGCAGGTAATTGTTCAATCCTGGTTACACATCTTTCAATATAGTATATTACTGAGAGCACGATAATGCAAACATCCAATCTGGTACCGTCATATGGACAAATGTCTCAGAGTACTTTAAAGATGGATGAGAAAGCCCAATAAAAGTATGAAAACAAAATCTGTACAAATACTTCACCTGGACACCAAATTATACTTTGCAAAACAAATTGTGAACTTCCAGTGAGAAACCTGTATATCGCGGCATTATTTGCTTTAACTTTCTCATGCAATAGAGCCACAGGACTTTATGTCGCTGTGATGAGATATGGTACAAAGTCCTCTAATGAACCCTTTATAAATAGCTAATAAAAGAGCCATTTATCACCAATACTTAAGCACTGGTTTTGCTTGGACAGATTTCCACACAGAAGTAATTAAGAAACCCTGATTAGTTCTAGTCATCAAGGACAATGCAAAATATCCTGTTGGTGAAAACAGATGTTTATCAAACTAGAGTCTTCTGTCACTATAGTTTATTACAATAAAGGACAAGTGGCCTACTGATTCTGGGAAATCATAAATTGTGCGACTAATGTCAGACATAAACACTTCATACTTATTTGCCAGCATATTAGTGTCTCAATGCTTATTGAAGGTGAACTGAAATGTTTAGCATTTACAACCTTAATGTATTCTGCTAGAAGGGAAAACATTCAACTGATAATGAGAAGAGGTATTATGAAGTTTGCACGAATGAACAGCTGCAAACAAAAAGCCAACTGAAGCGTCCTCTAAATGTGCATGTAAAAGCAATATGTTATTTTTGAAAGCTTTTTATAATTACACCATCAAATGTTCACATGGATATGACAAAACATTTGTCATAGTTGTGGCAAACAATGAATCTGGGCAATCTCCATCAGCTCATAAAAAGGCACACACAGCATAAATCTGTCCTTTTAATTCATTTCAAGAATAAATGATAGCAACAATGTTAATGAATCATTTGTAAACAAAACATGGAAAGTGTGGCTTTGTTTAATTCCATTGTTTTCAATAGCGTGTAGCATAATCGTAACTTGAGTGGGGATAGGGGTCAGTAGTTGTGCAGCCAAATGGACTCCTTCTGTGCCACATAAATCAATAATTCATAATTCTGTCCTCAAATGATCTCCCATCATGCATTGCCTATTTGAAAATGCCACTTGCTGATAGAAATCTGTGCATATTATACTTAATCCAATAACCAAATGAGAGCATGTTGTTTACATAGCTGTGAGATACTTTGTTTTAAATTTGCTGAGTACAATCTCATTAGAACATTTGAAAGCCCTTAGCTTAAGGCATGTGGATTGACACCAAGTCAATCTTGATTCTCTTATATGTACGTTTGCTGGATAACAATAGGTGACAAATCATTTGCAACATTTTTTGCCGATAACTGTTGAAAATATTTCGCTCGTGATTCTTCAATATTCTCCCCAATCATAATGTAAATGGATGAAAAGTATTTATGAAAATACTCTTTTTGAGTAGCAGGAATGTGTTTTGCCCTGAAATGGAATGACTACACACTCACTACCCTTTATCAGGAATGGTAAAGCTCCAACGTCGGGAGAGTAAAATGGAATTAATGTAAAGCAAGGGTAAATGGATACTTGACTATTGGTATAGACTCGGTGGGCCAATGGTCCTCTTTCTACACCAAATTATTCTATGGTTCTTGGTTTTCTTCTGGTGAAAGGCCATTGATCTGAAATTTGATCATTTTCTCTACAGAAGTTGCCTAATCTCCCATTAATGTTTTAAGCATTTTATGAAGTTCAGCTTTCCAGCATTGATGATATTTTGGTCTTGTCTGAGTTTTTCTTTTGCCAAGTTAGGATTGTGCAAGGTGATGTATTGAGTGGTAAAGGGATTAGCCTTCCAAGCAGCTTTTGCAAAAGGAGAGCAATGCTGCAGCAGTATCCAGTTATCTGCTATTAGCCTCACTAGTATTTTTGGAACCTACGCAATGAACAAAAATGATGGAGTAACCTTTCCTGACGAAAGGCTCCAGCCTGAAACTATGGTAACCTCCTGCTTCCTGTGAAAAATCTGCAGATTTTCTTGTTTTACTCCCTTATTAGAACCTAATCCTGTCTGCTCGGTGTCACTTTATTTTCCGTGTGTTTGTGGGCACCACTGAGGATCACATGTTATGCAAAAAAGAGAAAAGTCATCTCTTTTATTTGGCTTTGATCAATTTTCAACCTTCAGCTAGGAGTCTACAGTGTGTGTAGATAAGAGCTGACTGAACAGTGTGCAGTTGGATTTAAGATAATCTGCTAAAAAAGTCCTCTCCCTGTTGGAACAAGTATTGAGCAGAAAAATGTGGGCCCCAGCTTTCTATTTTATTGAGATTTTCAAACTAAAATGCAGCACTGCTCTTATTTAGTTGTACACACATTTTGAGGTGAAAATGCGTGCAAATCAAAGTCTGCTTTAATGTCAAAAGTAGTTAAGACACCAATTCATCCATAAGGGTGTGGATATGTTATTGGAATGTTAATGTAATGGCCAGTACACCAGCTGCAGGAATAATGCATGGCAATGTGCCACAAACTTAAGCAGAGAATCTGTTTTTATCAGTGCTTTGCAAAAAAAAAGATCAAAAATTGTATTATCTGTTTTTACTTTGGACTGCAAGTCAGCTGGTTAAAGAAATGTGGCTGTGCTGTTTGATTTTTGTCAGAAAATATTTGGCTGAGAAAACTTAGAAGTAGAGCAACCATTGAACTCTACCTCCTGTTTCTGTGAAAGGTATTTTTCTTTTCTCTTTTTCTTTGGCTTGGCTTCGCAGACGAAGATTTATGGAGGGGGTAAAAAGTCCACGTCAGCTGCAGGCTCGTTTGTGGCTGACAAGTCCGATGCGGGACAGGCAGACACGGTTGCAGCGGTTGCAGGGGAAAATTGGTTGGTTGGGTGTTGGGTTTTTCCTCCTTTGCCTTTTGTCAGTGAGGTGGGCTCTGCGGTCTTCTTCAAAGGAGGTTGCTGCCTGCCAAACTGTGAGGCGCCAAGATGCACGGTTTGAGGCGTTATCAGCCCACTGGCGGTGGTCAATGTGGTATTAGATCCTCAAATCAATATGAAACCTCAACTTGAAAACAACTTGCACCCACACAGAAAATACTGCAACTTTTATGATTTCATAAGAAATCACTGCCGTTTAACCCTTTTTTCTTGGCAGAAATTTAAATGATGCAAAATTTATTTTAAAAGGTTTATAAACCTTAGTGTTGGTTCACTTAGAATTTTTGCCATGCTTATAAATTGTCAAGGATGGGGGAAAAAAATAACCCCAATGGATTTTGTAAATAAAAAAAGCACGGTATCATTAGGATGGGAGGAAAACTGATGCAAAAATAAAATTAAAAACTGTTCAGTGTCCACAGAATAAATGATGGATAACTAGGGAAGAGGAAGAGAGAATAATCACAAATTTATCTCCTTCCTTATGAAGACTGTATAAAGTGTCTTTTTAAATAGATAAGCTGCGAACGGACATCTGTCGATAATTATTTTGTGAATTCTCATTTGTTTAATTTTAGTGTTTCCTTCCATCTAAATTAGTAGAGAATTCAGGACAACATTTTATAGGATAAATGCACTAAAATTATGCAATGATCAAAATTTAAATTGCTCCTCCTTTCGTTCACAATATTCGAATCACAACTTATTTCTTGATTACTTACATTAATATTCTATTCTTGATTTTCTGTCAAGCAATTTTCGTCACTTATTACCATTTTATTCAAAATATTATACACAATATTTTAATCATATACCAAAAGTATAAATCTGCTATCTTGCAAAAATCAGCTTTGATATTTTGAGCAAACTACCCTGAAACTATTCCTAAAGTATGTGGCTTTTATTGCTTTGTATTTCGTACACATCATAATGCATTGTAACCAGTGCCAATTTTACATTACAGTAATTGCCACAAAATGCTTTCTTTTTATTTATAAATAAGCTGCATTGAAGCACATGGTTTAAAGATTAAAAATTAAAATTAAATATTCTGGATCAGCTAAAGCAATTCATGGCATAAGATTGATTTGAAGTTACACTTGCATTGTATAGTCCAAGCCAAAGCAGAGAAAAATATGTTTTTCAATCAACTGTGCTTGTTGGTCTTAAATTCTTGTTAATGGAGTTTCTTATCCAAAATTTAAAAGTGAAAATGCTTGTAGATCAGATGTTCCACCAAAACAATTTGCTTTGCTTTGGTTAAATTCTCATTGCATTCATTGGTTTTTAATTCACCAAATGTGTGTTGCCTGCTTCCCTTGCTCGACTTGTGTGTTTCATTCATTTTCTAACTTTGTTTCAGATTTCCAGCATTTGCAGTTTTTTTTTTCTTTTTGATTTTCATTGACCTTCCAGAACATACTTGATGAGTCTCTTTGGCCAAGCTGTGTAATATTTACCTTGAAATTTATTCTGAGTTGTTAATGCTAAAAATCATAGAGGAATCTGGAAATACAGGTACACAATTCCCAAAAAGTGGTGTCACAGGTAGAATCGGAATTTATTTGGTGTTTTGTGGCAGCATCATATAGTGCAAACGTACGTATTATAACCATCTTATGATATTATTTATAAAAAATAATAGTGGATGAAAAGTAAGACAGTGTCTTTGGTTCACTGATTATTCAGGAATCTGATGGCAGTGGGGAAGAAGTTGTTCTTGTGCCACTGAGTGTTGATCTTTTGGCTTCTTCCCCCCCCCCCCCCCCCCCCATGGTTGCAGAGTGAAGAGGTGGTGGGGGAGTTTGATGATAGTGTGTGGTTTTTAAAGACACTGCCTCATGTAGATGTCCTTGATGGAGTTAAGTCTTGTGCCTGTGACGTCACTGGCCGAGTTAACCACCCTCTGGAGTTTATTCTCGTCTTGAGAGTTGGTGCCTCCATATCAGGCAGCAATGCAACTAGCCAGAATGCTCTCTTTGGTACACTTGTAGAATTTTACGAGCGTCTTCAGTGACATACTGAATTGCCTCAGGCACCTCACAAAGTATAGCCGCTGGTGAACTTTCTTTGTGATTACATCAATGTGGAGGCTCCAGGAGGGATCCTTGGAGATGTTGACTGGGTTCTGTTCCCCAGACTTCCTCCTGATGTCCACAATCATCTTTTCTTTCTGACATTCAGCACAAGGTTGTTGTCATTACACCATTCAACGAGCTGATCTATCTCCATCCTGTATGCTTCCTCATTGCCATTTGTGATTCTTCCGCCACCTGTAGTGTCATTGGAAAACTGTAAATGGCATTAGAATTGTGCCTAGCCACATAGTTGTAGGTGCATAACAAGTGGAGCATCCTTGGAGTGCACCTGCATTGATGATCAGTGAGGAGATGTTGTTTCCAATTTGTACTGTGGTTATAAAGAAAGCTTTTGACATTTTGGCCTTCAGAAATCAAAGTAATGAGTATAGGTATTCCCCGACTTACAACCGTAATTGGGACTGAAGGATTGGTCATATCTTGAAATGGACACGTTTTGCCTGCATGCGTGGTGTACCAAAGTCTTAAAGCAAACTTTAAAGCAAACTTTTTAAAATAAAATATTTTTTTCCATCATAGATTTTATTATAACAACTTAGAGTTTCCTGAATTTGTCAATCAACCTTGGCGAATCTTTCCACATTCTTGTCCATGCTAACCTTGTTAGTCGGCATCCCAGGGTCTGTAGGCTGGGAGCAGGAATCAATATGGCCACATCCAGCGACTAACAAGGTAAGTACACACATTTTGGCTTTTACATGCTCTGTATCCCTATTATACTTTGTCAAATTCTATTTATAGCATAATCTATGTACATTTTATATTTTTTCTTTATAGTTTTTTTATTTCAGTCATACGTGTGGATGACCACAAGTTGCACAAGTCACAAGTACCTGTATTGGAGTTGGGATTTTCTGGTAACATTGTACAAGACATTGTTGAGGCCAAATTTGGAGTATTGTGTGCAGTTTTTGTTACCTAACGACAGGAAAGTTATCAACAAGAACTATAGAACCATGCATACGGAAACAGGCTCTTCGGTCCTTCTAGTCCATGACAAACTATTATTCTGCCAATCCCACTGACATACACCCCCATAGCCATCTATATCCCTCCAATCTAAGAAGCTGACCAAATACTTCATTTTATTAAATTTTAGCCTGAATTCACCACTTCAGTTGGCAGCTTGTTCCTCTGTGTGAAGAAGTTCCTCCTAATTTTCCCCTTTCACCCTTAACAGATGTCCTCTGATTTGTATCTCACCTACCCTCAGTGGGAAAAGCCTGCCCACTTTTACTCTGTTTAGACCACTCATAATTTTAAATACTCTATCAAATCTCTCCTCATTCTTCTATGCTCCAGGGAATAAAGTCAAAACCTCTAACCTTTCCCTGCAGCTCAGTTCCTGAAGTCCAGGCAACATTCCAATAATTCTTCTCTGCACTCTTTCAATCTTATTGATGACATCCCTGTAGTTCGGTGACCACAACTGCACACACACAATACAGTAATCCAAATTTGGCCTCACCAATGCCTATACAATTTTACCATAACATTCCAGCTCCTACATTCAGAATTTGATTTATGAAGGCTAATATGCCAAAAGCTCTCTTTACAACCCTATTTATTTGTGACACCACATTCAGGGAATTATGCATCTATATTCCCAGATCCCTCTGTTCAACCACACTCTTTAGTGCCAAACCATTTACTGTGTATGTCCTTTCTTGGTTTGTCCTTCTAAACTGCAACACTTCACACTTGTCTGCAATAAATTCCATCAACCATTTTTCAGCCCATTTTTACAGATGGTCTATATTCCTCTGCAAGCTTTGAAAGCCTTCCTTGGGGTCCACAACACCTCCAATCTTTAGGCCTTTTCATAGTCGGCCTCCGCATACACACCAAGCAATGGCCGACTTCCTTACCCATAATCCCTCACGCAGCTGGAACTGCTCTGTCAACCAATGTTTTCAGCTGCATGGGAGATTATGCGTAACAAAGTCAGCCATTTCTTGGCAAAGTGTCAAAGAGTCCCAAAACATCAAGGTTGTTCAAAACGAAAGATGTCTCAACATCAGCAAAGAGAAATTTAAACTTTCACATGTCTGCTATTAAAGCAGGCTGCCGAGAGGCCGTGCATGACAGCTCTGTTGTTTGGGCAAGGGTGGGGGGTCATGCTGAGCAGTGGCAATGGGGAGGGCTGTGCAGGGCAGAGGTGTTCAGAGGCGAGGAGGACTGAGTGGTTGGGGATGGGGATGCTGAATGGGATACTACTGCCACCGGCTGCCTGTGCCCAGCAGCAGTTAGGCGGTGGCTCCTGGGTCTCGGGCTGACAATGTCATCAGCCCACCCCTTTAGAGATGCACCAAACTGTTCCCCATTCATAGATCCAAAGTAGGGCCTTCACCTTGGCTCTGACACTAGGGTCGGGTAGAATCAGTCGAGGCACATTGAATGTGGATGAACCGCATTCATGGAAGTAATTGGAGTAAGATAGAGGTGGCTAATATCCGCCTTTACACTCATTCTTTTCTCCACCATGAAAAGGCCTTTTGTGACATCTGCAAACTTGCTGATCCAATTTACAACATTATCATCCAAATAGATGACAAACAATAATGGCCACAGGACCATTCTGAGGCACAGGCATTCATTCTGATAAGAAATCATCCACCACTACTCTCTGGCTTCTCCTGACTAGCCTATGTGAATCCAATTGACAACCTCCCCATATATAACTAATGTCTGAATGTTTTTGACTAACCTCCATTGTCAAAGACCTTACTTTAAGTCCATGTAATCAACATCCACAGCCTTTCCTTCATCAACTTTCATGGCAACCTCAAGAAACTCTACAAGATTTGTTAAATGTGACCTATAATGCACAAATTCATGTTGACTATCCCTAGTCAGTCTCTGACTATCTAAATATCTGTATCCTTGATCCACAAGAGCATCTTCCAACAACTTGCCTACTACTGATGACAAGCTCACCAGTCTATCATTTCCAGGGTTACTTTGAGCCATTTTTAAACAACATTAGCTACCCTCTAATCTTCTGGTACCTCACTGGTGGCTAAGGACATTTTAAATATTTCTGCCATAACCCCTGCAATTTCTACACCAGTCTCCCTCAAGGTCAGAGGAATATCTTGTCAGACCCTAGGGATTCATCCACCATTATTTGCTTTAAGACGGCAAACACATCCTCCTCTTTAATCTGTATAGGTTCCATGACCTCACTGCTTGTTTTCCTTACTTCCTTAAACTCTATGCCAGTTTCCTGAAATAATACTGATGCAACAAAAAAACATTTAAAATCTTGCTCTAGCTCAATACATAGCCAACCACTCTGACCTTCAATGGGACTTATTTTGTCCTTTACTATCATTTTCCTATTAATATACCTTTGGATTTTCCTTCATATTGTCTGTCAAAGCAACCTCATGTTTTCTTTTAGCCTTCCTGATTTCTTTCTTGTTTAGTCTTTTTTTTAAATATATACTCGAGTACCTCATTTGATCCATGTTGCTTATACCTGCTATACACCTCTTCTTCTGAACCAGATCACCAATATCCCTCAAAAACCAAGGCTCCCCATGTCTGTTTACTTTGCTTTTAATCCTAATCGGGACATACTCCTTCTGTAGTCTCAAATTTTCACCTTTGAATATCTTCCACTTACCTAGCTCATTCTTTCCAGAAAACAACTCCCCACAATCAATACATTCTAGATCCTTTGTCATTTCCTCATAATTGGCCTTTCTCCAATTTAGAATCTCAACCCAAGGCGAAGACCTGTCCTTCTCCATAATTAACTTGAAACTAATGGCATTATGATCACTGAACACAAAATTTTCCTTCACATATTTCTGTCACCTGTCTTGGCAACTCCCTAATAGGAGATCCAATAATGCACTGTCTCTAGTTGGTACCTCTATATATTGATATAGAAAAATTTCCTGAACACATTGACAAGTTCCAAGCCTTTCAGCCCTTTTATGATATGGAAGTCCCAGTCAATATGTAGAAAGTAAAAATATCCTACTATCACAACTTTGTTTCCTGGAACTGTCTGCTATCTCACAACAGATTTGTTCCTCCAATTCTCACTAACTATTGGGCATGAGTGTGACCCTGAGCGTTAACATATCTTTCCTGTTCCTCAGTTCCACCCATATAGCCTCAATAAGATTGAAAGAGTGCAGAGAAGATTTAATAAGGTTTCCCGGACTTCAGGAACTGAGTTACAGGGAGAGGTTAAATGGTTTAGGACTTTATTCCCTGGAGCATAGAAGAATGAAGAGATTTGATAGAGGTGTTGTGTTTGGAAAAGTATCAGGTTTGGTGGGTTCACAGAGAGATGAATCTGGGCACAATTGTTACAATCACAGGTAACTTCAATGAACACAGGACACAAACAGCAGAGAACTTCAAATGATAATCAATTACTATTTTATGAAACAACTATATAGACATCCGCATCAGACTCAAGTTGGACTCAAATTCCAGTGGCTGCTTATACTCTATACACAGTCAAAGACAGGGATGTCTTCAGCAGACACTCCCATTCCCTATACCTCAGGGTGTGGCTCAGTGTTTAGTAATGTACAGTTACTAACACACTCTCAAAAGGCAGGGACTTAAATGCACTCCTGGTTCCCTGTACCAATGGGGGTGGGGGAAAGCAGCTCTCTGCAAGCATTGATCTACTGAAGTACTGCAGCTCAGCTTAAGTGTAGTGTACACCTTACCTGCATACTTCCAGCAACGTCCACAGTAGCAACCTGGTGTCACAAGTCAGAGAGAGAATCTGCTATGTATTGATCTTGTATGGAGTTCTGATCAGGGCACCTAGCCAATAATGACCCTAGGTAATCTAAAGGAGCCATAAGCAAGCTGTGCACTAATGGGTGGCTGGAGTCCAACCTTAATTGACAGGTGATGTTACTTCCGAATAAGTTTCAGACAGGGAGGACACATGAGCACTCGCAATCCACAATATTCCAGACAGGCAGAGAGGCCACGTGTTTCTCCACAATTCACATGTAACAAGAGGTATATAAAATTATGAGGGGAATAGACAGAATAAATGCAGATAGGCTTTTTCCACTGAGGGTAGGTGAGGTACACCATGTCCTCTGGTTTGTAAGTGGAAAGGTTTAGGGGGAACTTCTTCACACAGAGAGTGGTGGGAGTGTGAATGAGCTGCCAGCTGATGTGGTGACTATGGGTTCAATTTTATCATTTAAGAAAAATTTGGAAAGGTATATAGATTAGAGAGGTATGGAGGGCTAAAGACTGGGTGCAGGTTAGTGAGATGAGGCAGAAAAATGGATCATCACAGGGCTGAAGGGCTCATTTCTCTGCTGTAATGTTCTATGGCTTTAAACATGCTAAATGGGCATGCAGTATCCTGCTTCCAAAAAACATACATTTGCCTCAGTAGAACTAAATTTGGAGGCAGATCTAATGCATTGACATGATTACACATCATTTATCACAATTCAGAGAAGCCTTTCTATGCAGATGATTTGGCTGACAATAATCATACAAAATAGTTTAATAGACTCCTACAAGGAACACTGCCCAATCTGCAATATTTGTTCGAAAGGAAGATTCAACAAAAAATTGCCTATCTTACCAAGAAGTTTTAAGTAGAAAACTCCATTTATTGTCTTAAATTTAACTGGTAACCCAGGCATATTTAAATTTTTAGACATATAGGTCATTTCAGCCCACGAGTCCGTGCCGCCCAATTTATACCCCATTAACCTACACATCCGGTAGGTTTTGAACAGTGGGAGGAAGCCAGAGCCCCCAGAGAAACCCCATGCAGACAGGGGGAGAATGTACAAACTCCTCTCACACAGCATGGGATATGAACCATGGTCCGGTCTGGATTGCCGGTGCTGTAAAGGCACTGTGCTAACCACTTGGCCAACTGCACCATCCTTAATTCAGCTATTTACAGGAACCCAAAATTAAAGAAATCAAAATGTTTCTGCAGCAGTTTCAATAAAGATTTAAATTCAAAATTCAGTGATGCTCTAATAGTTTATCACCAAATTAATTCCCCTATGCTCATTGTAAGAGAAATAAAATAAATTCAATGCAAAGAGGCTCCTGTAAAGGTGTATTAAACAGGCAGTCCAATGTTTAAGAAATTGATTCTGAAAAATCCTATTGAGCATATGACCCTAAGAGGGAGGGTTGAAGGGAAGAGAGCATCTATCGGTGAAGTGAAGAGAGTGGGAAGAGAGTGTCATCAAGTGAGCAAGGAGATATCAGAACCAGATTACAGTAATACATATGAGGGATAGTGGCGGCGCTGGGGGGCTAGTGGCGGCGCTGGGGGGCTAGTGGCGGCGCTGGGGGGCTAGTGGCGGCGCTGGGGGGCTAGTGGCGGCGCTGGGGGGCTAGTGGCGGCGCTGGGGGGCTAGTGGCGGCGCTGGGGGGCTAGTGGCGGCGCTGGGGGGCTAGTGGCGGCGCTGGGGGGCTAGTGGCGGCGCTGGGGGGCTAGTGGCGGCGCTGGGGGGCTAGTGGCGGCGCTGGGGGGCTAGTGGCGGCGCTGGGGGGCTAGTGGCGGCGCTGGGGGGCTAGTGGCGGCGCTGGGGGGCTAGTGGCGGCGCTGGGGGGCTAGTGGCGGCGCTGGGGGGCTAGTGGCGGCGCTGGGGGGCTAGTGGCGGCGCTGGGGGGCTAGTGGCGGCGCTGGGGGGCTAGTGGCGGCGCTGGGGGGCTAGTGGCGGCGCTGGGGGGCTAGTGGCGGCGCTGGGGGGCTAGTGGCGGCGCTGGGGGGCTAGTGGCGGCGCTGGGGGGCTAGTGGCGGCGCTGGGGGGCTAGTGGCGGCGCTGGGGGGCTAGTGGCGGCGCTGGGGGGCTAGTGGCGGCGCTGGGGGGCTAGTGGCGGCGCTGGGGGGCTAGTGGCGGCGCTGGGGGGCTAGTGGCGGCGCTGGGGGGCTAGTGGCGGCGCTGGGGGGCTAGTGGCGGCGCTGGGGGGCTAGTGGCGGCGCTGGGGGGCTAGTGGCGGCGCTGGGGGGCTAGTGGCGGCGCTGGGGGGCTAGTGGCGGCGCTGGGGGGCTAGTGGCGGCGCTGGGGGGCTAGTGGCGGCGCTGGGGGGCTAGTGGCGGCGCTGGGGGGCTAGTGGCGGCGCTGGGGGGCTAGTGGCGGCGCTGGGGGGCTAGTGGCGGCGCTGGGGGGCTAGTGGCGGCGCTGGGGGGCTAGTGGCGGCGCTGGGGGGCTAGTGGCGGCGCTGGGGGGCTAGTGGCGGCGCTGGGGGGCTAGTGGCGGCGCTGGGGGGCTAGTGGCGGCGCTGGGGGGCTAGTGGCGGCGCTGGGGGGCTAGTGGCGGCGCTGGGGGGCTAGTGGCGGCGCTGGGGGGCTAGTGGCGGCGCTGGGGGGCTAGTGGCGGCGCTGGGGGGCTAGTGGCGGCGCTGGGGGGCTAGTGGCGGCGCTGGGGGGCTAGTGGCGGCGCTGGGGGGCTAGTGGCGGCGCTGGGGGGCTAGTGGCGGCGCTGGGGGGCTAGTGGCGGCGCTGGGGGGCTAGTGGCGGCGCTGGGGGGCTAGTGGCGGCGCTGGGGGGCTAGTGGCGGCGCTGGGGGGCTAGTGGCGGCGCTGGGGGGCTAGTGGCGGCGCTGGGGGGCTAGTGGCGGCGCTGGGGGGCTAGTGGCGGCGCTGGGGGGCTAGTGGCGGCGCTGGGGGGCTAGTGGCGGCGCTGGGGGGCTAGTGGCGGCGCTGGGGGGCTAGTGGCGGCGCTGGGGGGCTAGTGGCGGCGCTGGGGGGCTAGTGGCGGCGCTGGGGGGCTAGTGGCGGCGCTGGGGGGCTAGTGGCGGCGCTGGGGGGCTAGTGGCGGCGCTGGGGGGCTAGTGGCGGCGCTGGGGGGCTAGTGGCGGCGCTGGGGGGCTAGTGGCGGCGCTGGGGGGCTAGTGGCGGCGCTGGGGGGCTAGTGGCGGCGCTGGGGGGCTAGTGGCGGCGCTGGGGGGCTAGTGGCGGCGCTGGGGGGCTAGTGGCGGCGCTGGGGGGCTAGTGGCGGCGCTGGGGGGCTAGTGGCGGCGCTGGGGGGCTAGTGGCGGCGCTGGGGGGCTAGTGGCGGCGCTGGGGGGCTAGTGGCGGCGCTGGGGGGCTAGTGGCGGCGCTGGGGGGCTAGTGGCGGCGCTGGGGGGCTAGTGGCGGCGCTGGGGGGCTAGTGGCGGCGCTGGGGGGCTAGTGGCGGCGCTGGGGGGCTAGTGGCGGCGCTGGGGGGCTAGTGGCGGCGCTGGGGGGCTAGTGGCGGCGCTGGGGGGCTAGTGGCGGCGCTGGGGGGCTAGTGGCGGCGCTGGGGGGCTAGTGGCGGCGCTGGGGGGCTAGTGGCGGCGCTGGGGGGCTAGTGGCGGCGCTGGGGGGCTAGTGGCGGCGCTGGGGGGCTAGTGGCGGCGCTGGGGGGCTAGTGGCGGCGCTGGGGGGCTAGTGGCGGCGCTGGGGGGCTAGTGGCGGCGCTGGGGGGCTAGTGGCGGCGCTGGGGGGCTAGTGGCGGCGCTGGGGGGCTAGTGGCGGCGCTGGGGGGCTAGTGGCGGCGCTGGGGGGCTAGTGGCGGCGCTGGGGGGCTAGTGGCGGCGCTGGGGGGCTAGTGGCGGCGCTGGGGGGCTAGTGGCGGCGCTGGGGGGCTAGTGGCGGCGCTGGGGGGCTAGTGGCGGCGCTGGGGGGCTAGTGGCGGCGCTGGGGGGCTAGTGGCGGCGCTGGGGGGCTAGTGGCGGCGCTGGGGGGCTAGTGGCGGCGCTGGGGGGCTAGTGGCGGCGCTGGGCGGGGTGGGGGGGCTACTGGCGGCGCTGGGCGGGGTGGGGGGGCTACTGGCGGCGCTGGGCGGGGAGGCTACTGGCGGCGCTGGGCGGGGAGGCTACTGGCGGCGCTGGGCGGGGTGGGGAGGCTACTGGCGGCGCTGGGCGGGGTGGGGGGCTACTGGCGGCGCTGGGCGGGGTGGGGGGGCTACTGGCGGCGCTGGGCGGGGTGGGGGGCTACTGGCGGCACTGGGCGGGGTGGGTGGGCTAGTGGCGGTGCTGGGTGGGGTGGGGGGGCTAGTGGCGGCGCTGGGCGGGGTGGGGGGGATACTGGCGGTGCTGGGCGGGGTGGGGGGCTAGTGGCGGTGCTGGGCGGGGTGGGGGGGCTAGTGGCGGCGCTGGGCGGGGTGGGGGGGCTAGTGGCGGCGCTGGGCGGGGTGAGGGGCTAGTGGCGGCGCTGAGATGGAGTAGTGGCAGTGCTGAGGGGGCTAGTAGCTGTGGCACTGAGCAGAGTATTGGTGGCAGTGCTGAGCAGGGGATTGGTAGTGGCGGCACTGAGGGGGGGATAGCGATGCCAGTACAATGTGACTACCACCAAGACCAACTCTCATGAGAACACCTTGTAGCCGTTATTGCTACCCCAAGTCTGGCCAGAAAATTACTGCACTGACATCTTCATTACACTTTGCAACAGACTGAATGATAGCAAGTTTGAATGTTCGAAACACCCCCTTTTCCCTCACTGCCCCCTTGGATCTTTCCACTGTCCACAAGGGGGAGGCAGTGACCACTTTTGGAATCACTACACTAACTGCTACACCAACCATGCCACCATGTCATGTAATAGTACAGAACATGTAATATTACACAAAAATATCTTCTGTAAACAGGCAAAAAGATGCCATTGGCACTTTACACTATGAGTGATAGTATCTCTGAAGGGACTCACTTTTGTTCTCTAAGTGTCTGCTGATTCACCTCCAGCACTCCTGAAGCCACTCGATCCATCGGCAACCCAAGCTGCAGAACCAAATCTCCATTATTGAGTACCGCAGACCCTTCTTGCCCTCAGCAACAATAGTTCTGGTCACCCAGCTATAAGTGTAGTGTGGATTGTGGAGGGTCATGTGACCCCTCCTGTGAGTCTCAATCAGAAGTGACCTCCTCTGCCAATCAAAGGTTAGACCTGCCCAATTGGGAGGCTGATGTGTTATTGTTCTTCTGGAGTGTCACTCATTTGTTAGATCTCTCCACAGGTGAGGCTGACCCACAATTGGTCCGAGCAGGTCACATGAACAGGCTCTGCATTGAAAAGCCATGCATGGAGCCCGTTTGGTTCCTTTTTTGCTGCTGTCCCAAGCCCAAGTCTGAAGTCTAAGTTACCAGCCACAGGCAAGCATTGGAGGGCCAACAGCAAAGGGCCCGTTCCAGATCCTGTGCCATGGTTGATGCTGAGACCAGGTTCATTTGACATACTTGTTAGTTCTAATTAGTTTACTGTTCATTGGTATGCTGTGCCTGTGGATGGATGAGCATTGTGTTTAACCCTTGCATTCCCATTCTTTTCTTTTTCAATCTCTCTCATTGGAGGACAATCTAATTTGTCAGAATTTTAAAAGTCCAAAAATATTAGATAACAAATATCAACAGCCCAGTAATAAAAGGACTATACCTTTTCTTCAATTTTTGTAAATAAAATTTACTAATTCTAGAGTTTTGTTCTTCCAAATATTATCAAAAAAAGACTTTGGGATGAAATCTGGAATATTTGAAATAGATAATATTATTAATTAGGTAATATTAATTAGGTAACAATTCAGTATAATAATATTAATTAGGTAATATTATCATTTTAACTTCATTAATACGACCTATTAAAGATAATGAGACCATGAAATACTTAAATAGTGGAGAAAAATTGAGTTTATAGAAATCTTTAAATCCTTTAGTAATTTTAACCCAAAGTATGTGAAGTTATCTCTGACAATCTTTAATGGAACTTGCACGTAGATGGGGACCTACATGTTAGTCGGAAAAAGTTCACTTTTATAAAGATTTATTTTTTATCCAGAGAAAGAGTTGAATTGAGAAAGCAGATAACATAGCTGGGATAGATCTTTCAGGATCTGAAATATAAACTAATAGGTCATCTACATACAAAGAAACCTTATGAGTTACTCTATTTCTGACAATCCCTTGAACCTCATGAGTGTCTCTAAAGGGTATTGACAGAAGTTCTAAAGCTAGATTTAGTTGTAATTAATTTACTATTCATTGGTGTGCTCTGCCTGTGGGTGGGTTTTGTGTTTTTAACCCTTGCATTCCCATTTGGGAGTTCAGAATGTTTAGCAGTGATTTACTTTCACCTGATGTGTGGTTATTTATGTATTTTTCCAGGTTAGCCTGTGAGTGTATGCACTTTTGTGAGTCCACGCTGCTGAAGATCCAGCTGCGCTGGATGGGTCACGTCTCCAGAATGGAGGACCATCGCCTTCCCAAGATCGTATTATATGGCGAGCTCTCCACTGGCCACCGTGACAGAGGTGCACCAAAGAAAAGGTACAAGGACTGCCTAAAGAAATCTCTTGGTGCCTGCCACATTGACCACCGCCAGTGGGCTGATAACGCCTCAAACCGTGCATCTTGGCGCCTCACAGTTTGGCGGGCAGCAGCCTCCTTTGAAGAAGACCGCAGAGCCCACCTCACTGACAAAAGGCAAAGGAGGAAAAACCCAACACCCAACCCCAACCAACCAATTTTCCCTTGCAACCGCTGCAATCGTGTCTGCCTGTCCCGCATCGGACTGGTCAGCCACAAACGAGCCTGCAGCTGACGTGGACTTTTTACCCCCTCCATAAATCTTCGTCCGCGAAGCCAAGCCAAAGAAGAAAAGAAAAGAAATAGAACCACTGCTTTATGTTAACATGTGTCCAGCCTTGATTCTCTTTGAACCAGTGGAACCTATTCTGAACACAAGAAGAGGAAGACATCAATAAGCTGCAAAGTGTCCAAAGAAGAATCATAGAATGTTACCAGGCCTGGCAGGCATTCCTGATAAGGAGAGACTGGATAGGCTTTTCTCCCTGGAGCATAAAAGGTTGAGAAGGACCTTTAAAGACGTTCATAAAATCATGAGGGAATGGATAAGGTAAATATTAATAGTGTTTGTTCCCCATTATAAGAGAGTCAAAAACAGGGCATAGATTTCAGGAGAGAGGAGAAATATTAAAATTAACCTGAAGGGTATTTTTCTCACAAAGACCATGGTTGATACATGAAACAAGCTGCCAGAGGAAGTGGTAGAGGAGGCAGCAAATCCAATGTTTGAAAGATGTTTCAACAGAGAGATATACGGATAGGAAAGGCAAGCAACTGGGACTAGCTTGGTCAGCATAGAAAAGTTGGACCAAAGAGCCTGTTTCCATACTTTCAAGCTCCATGACTCTTGCACTTAACTGTAGTCAGTGACATATCTAAAATGTCTAAGTTTATGCCTACTAATGCCAAATCCCAAAGCGGTAACTATTTTAAGGTGAACTTAAATTTATATTACATGGTAGAAATTGACCAGGTTAAGGTGTTGTTTTTTGAGGCTCTTTGCAGGATTAAAGACTCTATAGGCAGTGGCATTCCATGATGCCTGAGCTCAAGACAATAGAAAAGGCCTTCTCTGAGACAACACAAGTAACAGGCTTTCCTTGCAATCTCCTGCCATTGTGGAGAATGGAAATGATCAAGATTGTGATTTTAATCATGGGAAGGGGCTACGGATGGAAGAGGATTGTAAGACTTGTAGGATCAGACAAGGGATTTGGGAAGAAAGAGGACCCCAGCATCCCCAGAGGGAAATTATCTCATTGTGGTTCAGTGGAGATCAGTTGAGGAGTTGTGATCAGGTGATGTCAGGGAGCTGATTGGGAATGGGCCTGTGATCAAGATAGTAAGGGTTGGGGGTAGGGAGCTGGAACAAAAGTTAACAATAAACACACCAGGCGGAAGATGGATAACTCAGACTCTTTGTTTGTGGCTTGGGTATAATCAGACGCTTTAATTAAAGCCCCAAGAGATCTCATTCTACCAGTCAAGAGAGACCAGTTTCAGTATTCAGGTCCCACACCAAAGAATTTCACACAGATTATATCAAAGGAGCATTGTACATTTGCCATTATTATTTTCTCCCTGCAGCCTCTGTGCTCAACTGCATCACTTGCACAGAAGTGCTTGTACAAAGTGTGATACTGAACTGATTGTGCTTGATATTTGTGCAAATAGTTAGATTTCAAGTCACAATTGATTTAAGAATCAAGGACCAATCAGATTTAAAGGCAAAAGCTGTTAAACACTTTAAAGAAATCACATGACATTTTGCAGTGGTATAGGAGATTTTGCCAAGCCAAAATTAACAGATCTAAAGTCTGATAAAGGAGCTAGGTTTTAAATAGAACCTTGAATAGAAATGGGGTGGGTTTACAGGGAACAAAGTGGATGTGATTTGCTTTAAGCATTCATTCAACAGACAAGGCCATGGTGAATCATACTGTTTATATACCACATGAAGGCTTTTTTTTTTAAAAAACATATCTTTTCTCCTCTTCTTCTTCTCCCCCCCCTCCCCTCCCCCCCCTCCCTCCCTCCTCCCTCTGCTAAGAGAAAGCAGTCCTAGTGCCAAAGCAACAGATAAATCTCATTCCCACATGTGACCATTTCAGTATCAGCATTTGGGACCAGTGACTGAGGAGAGTAATATCATTTGAGGCTAATGAAAAAGGAGTGGCAAGTTGATGGAGAGACTGAAACATGGAATCAATTTGCATATGTGACAAATAAGTGGGACCAAAGAGAGGTCATGGAGAATAGGATTAATGATGATCAGGAATAATTAAGGGAAGCAACACTGATTTATCTAAAATTTATCAAGGTTAAAAAAAATGACAGCTTGACCCATGGAGCATTGAGTTGTCAAGTCTTGAATGAATGCTTTGGAAACAATGGCAAGCTAATTTAGCAATGAACACTTGCTCAAATGTCTTGTACAAAATCCTTTTTTGCAGCTACAATATTTGATTGTGCACAATGACATTAAGTTGGCAGAGGACAGAACAGTAGATGGCCTCATCAACAATGATGAGTTGCACTACAGAGAAGTGATGGAAAACCTCATGAAATGGTGCAAAAATAACAACCAGAGTCTCAATGTGGACAAGACAAAGGAGATGATTGTGGACTTCAAGAGGACCAGGAACAACCCTCCACTATACATTAATAGCTCTGTAGTGGAGAAAGTAGACAGCCAAGTTCCTTGGCATCCACTTCAGAAGTGACTTATCCTGGATACACAGCATCTCCTCACTGGTCAGGAAGGTGCAACAGCGACTGCACTTCTTGGGAGGACTGAGGTGAGAAAAGCTACTGGTCACCATCCTTTCAACTTTCTACAGGAGCTCCATCAAGAATGTCCCAGCCAGTTGCATCATTGTGTGCTACGGTTGTTGTAGAGCATTGGATTGGCAGTCAATCCACAAGACCAGAAGGGCAGCAAAGAGGATCCCTGGGGTTCCCCTCTCCCCATCAACCCAATTTACTTGTATCATTGTCTAAAGAGAGCTTGCAAAAATCAGGGAGAACCCCTACCATCCTGCACATAGCATCCTTAAGCTGCTCCTGTTGGGAAAGAGATACAGGAGCATCAGAGCCAGAACCTAGGCAAGAAACTGCTTCTTCCCATGGGCAGTGAGATGGCTGGATGACTGATGAACAGCTCATACAAACCCTCCATGACTAACAATATTGATGTTTTAATATTTAATTTACTTGATATTCAATATTTACTGTGCATATGTAGCATTGGTTTGATAAGCATTTGCAGGGTTTTGCACAGAGGACCAGAAAACACCATTTCGTCAGGAGGTACTTGGACAATTGGATGATAAATAAATTTGAACTCTGTGGTGCCAACTGCCTATCAGCACGGTGATTCTAGCAGAGGACTGGCAGGGATACGAGCAGAATTTTAGCCAGTAATATTAGGGGAAATTGGGAATTCAAGAGTCAGATCCACCAACCTTTTTCTTTGCAGAGGAGGTCAAAACTGTGACCAACTGAGGAGTGAGGAGTGTGAGGGTTGTGGTCAGGCAGAGATTAGTTAATGGGATTGTAGAGAGGGCACTTGGATTTTGTGTTTAAATTGCCTCATGTCATGCACAAATTAAAAAACTGCAAAACAAATTTCTCGCCCTGGCAGTATGATGAACCTTGCTTTAAGGTTGTGGTGCAGCTAACACAAAATTTGAATATCTTCTGCCAAGTGAATGAATTGTGCAGTGAAAAAAAAAACACACACAAATGCTGGAGAAACTCAGCAGGTCAAACAGTCCCCTTATGTAGCAAAGGTGAAGATACATCACCAACGTTTCGGGCTTGAGCCCTTCATCAAGGTGTGGGGGAACATGAGAGATGTCCGAACAAAAAGGGGGAAGGGGGGTGGTGAGGGTGGGGAATGATAGGTGGAGGGGACAACAATTTGTGTGAATGACTGCAGAACAAGGCCGACAGCATTTGCTACAAGTTCAGTGAAGTCTTCTCACAGAGGACTTATTATTTTGAAGTGAACTATTATTCAGATTTACCTGCACCTCATTGCTAACCATATCACTATATATGAGGAGGAGTGGTGGAAGGAGATATAATAGCAGCATTTGAGAGGCCTCTAGATATATTCACGTGTCTATCTATCAAATGCAAGCAGCAGACACCTGGGCCAAAAGGCCTGTTTCTGAGCTGTATCAGAATACCAGAATTTATGCACCAATTAGGTGATAACTCTTCTTCACGCTGATTCTTTCTTGTTGGAATCACAAACCAGAGCAGCAGGTATCAGTCCCAGTATGACCACCTCAGTACGTTGCTCTGTAACTGATATCAATCACTGAAAATATGCTGATTTGAGAATCAGGAGCAAAATCAAAACAAACTACCAAAGTAGTAAGTGGATCTGTGGAAGTAAAGCGATGCTTCAATGTTTTGGGTCAGGATCCTGCATCAGAAATTGTTTCTTGGCCTTTCTTTGACTAAATTAACCAGAAAACAGAACCAAATACGAAAACAGAAATAGATGATGTCATTTCTACAGATTTGCAGTAAATCTTAATTTGGTGATTGCCTGTAGGCTTCAATGCAGACTAATTTTTTCCAGAATTCTTATTTTTGTATATTCTTTTATTCATACCTGATCTGTATAAGTAGTGACAATTATCTAACCAGTGTAGATTAGTTAAAACTTGCATTAAAAATTCAAAATGTCACAGAATTTCCAAATTGTTTTCAACTCTAATAGGAGGGATTATGTGATTAGATATTCATGTAATATTTATGTACCATAGTCAAACATCAATTCAGTTTGATGCGGGAACTTAAAACTGGTTTACCTTCAAAAACTTCAAGATGAATTGCCATTATTGCAGATTTACTGATCATAAACATTCATTTTCCCCACTCTTTATATTGAACAACATTGAACTGCTCCAGTAATTTACAGATTATTTTCGATAGTCAACATCCTGAAACAAAAGCTTGCGACCTTGGTTGCTTATTTAACAAGGCCTGTTTGCTCTTGAACAATGGGTGGATCAATCTTTTAGTACAAACTAATAGTTAGCAATCAAATAAAGCATCAGAACAGGATGCAGAGAACTGATGGAGAACATATTTAAACCTTCAGTAGATTCTCTCAATGGGTTCTGAAAGCTAAAGAACAAAAGTAACATTTGTTGAGTGCTTCATCTATTTTGAATGGTTCCCCTCCCCCATCCTGAGATGTGAATTTTTGGTCTCTGTAACAAAGAGCTCTCTTTACAACCAATCAAATTGATCGCCCTTGGAAACACAAGGCAAGAGCTTAATCCAATGTTTGTGATTATTACTGCTGAACAAAAGTTGTCCCCCACTGACCAAACAATCCAGTTTACTGCCAAAAAAAGGATGTGATCCTTTTTTTTCCCCCCCCCAAACAGTATTCCAGAGGCATAGATGCTTATATGGGCCTTGTCTGACTGTGAATGCGAACAATTCAGTGCTAATGAAAGAGCTCTGTTGATACTTGCCTCAGCCAATTTACATGATATTTTTCTCTAGCCGTTAGAGGCCCGGGAAGTGATGTGGGCACTGCCACAGATGGATTCAAAGCCTTGCATTTCAAAGAGTTATTATTTGCTGACCTGGCAGAATCTGGAATTTAAATCAGAGTTGGCCTGGCACTGAACATTTGGCTTTGTGCAGATAATCTGTTCTGACATATTCTGACATATTAAAGAAGCACACCTGTTAACCAAGGCCCTTTCACACATGAAGCAAAGCCCATTTTAATTACAGGGCAGTATTACAAGCATTAGCAATTTAACTGTTCCAAACTAGTCTTTGTTTCAATTTTTAGTGATCAAACATTACTTGCCACAGAGATTGAATTGACGTATCTAGTCAAATTGTTCCATATTTCCAACTCAGAGTAGGTTTTTGGAGAGCTGTAAAAGTAGGTTTGACAGCCTAATAATTCAAATGTTGGACTTCTGGTTTCAATAGACATTCAGACTTCACCACTGAGCTCAATCAGAGAATACAACATTACTTCATAATGGCTGATCATCCATCAAAGCACGAGAAACAAAAACTGCCAGAAACTCTTCACATCACAGACCTAAATTTTTGTCTATTTGAAGTATTGCCAATGGTTTTAATCAGTCTCATCTTCTTGAATAAAAGGGAGCCCTTGGCATGAGATGGCAGCAGTGGGAAGATGAAGTAATTGTCCTGAAATCCATTGCAGGGTGGATTTATAGAGTGGCATTAGTGTGTTGCACTTTGGGTCTGATATTCATTCTGTTAACCTCAGAACTATCCCTGGACATCATCCCAGGGATCTACCTGACAAGCATCCTTGACCCAATATTTTAAGCTTCTCCTGCATATCCTTATTTCTGTCATCTTATTTGCCAAGAAAACAATGATAAATGTTGTCACTTTTACATTAAGTTTGTGAAAATTATTGAACTTTGCAAGACCATGACAAATATAGCAGTTAAAAATGCTAAAAATACAAATTTGCTCCTGTTTTTTTAAAATTGTGTATTATAATGTGTAGCAATCATTGATCATGAGTTCATGCATTTTCAGCAAATTTGACGAATTAATAATTGTCAGAAAATACAAGGATCATTTCAGCAAATTTGATGAATTAATAATTGTCAGAAAATACAAGGATCATTGATCCAGATTGTCCATGATTTCATATTCTAATTTTTGTTACAAGTCATGCATGCTTTTTGCTTGGATATAGATTTCTATTTGAACATGTGCAGCATGTATTCTTTCAAGATATGCCCCTGAGAGATAGTTCAATGGTTTAGTTAATACGTGAATTTCCAACTCTATGTATTTGCAGTTCTGAAAAAGGCAGCTTTGTTTCTACTCCAAAGATCTGGTTCAGCTGCTGATCCAGAGCCATTTTGAGTTACACTTTTTCCAAGAGTGGTTGTCCTGTCTTATGTCAAGCTCTGCCAGTACAGTAGAAGGTTCTAGTGGGAAAGTGGTTTATAAATGAGATGTGTAACAATGGATTGATAGGAATGAGGTATGGAATAAAAGTAAGATTTGGCAAAAAATCTAATGGCATTTGGCATTGAAGTACTTTCAGCAGAACGTGGTTCTTCCAAGATTTAACCTTAATCCAAACATGATCTTTCTGTGACCTGTATAAACTATGGGTGAGGAAATTCCACCTTTGTGCATTGCATGTAGTGATTAAATTTAAATAGGTAATGAGTTCAAACTTCTCAAAATCAACAAAAATTATTATTAAACTTCTAGAAATTAAAACAATGACAGAGGAAAAAAAATCCATTTGTACAATTGATTCCATTGTGAATCTGGCTATGATTGGGACATTATTTGCTTCTGATGTGATTGATCTGTGTTTGTAAACCGAAGATCCCACAGATCTTCAGATCTGTAATTATTAGACCAAGTTTCCACTTACTTCTACATGTTGTGAATTGTTCCTTATTCCAGGTTAGGAAATTCATTAATGGAAAATGATGACATTTTCCAGACATTCTCAGTTGCCACACAGATGCTGTGAAGTTTCTTCATTTGAAGTCTGAAGTCATAAAAATGCATAAGAAATTGGTACTTGCTTGCTCAAAGAAATAGATGATAGAACATTATAGCAGAAAAAGGCTCTTTGGCCCTAGTTGCAAACATGATGCCCAAATTAAACTAAAAGTTCCTCCATCCCTTTCATATCCATGTGTCTATCTATAATCCTTTTAAATGCTGCAATTCTAGCTATGGCAGCCCAGTCCAGACACCTGGCTCTCTCGGCATTTTCCTTAAATGTGTCTTCCTCCTTACCTTTCACACTTTTCTTCTTGTGTGTGAGATGCTTTTACCCTGGGGTAAAGATTCTAATTGTCCACCCCATCTATGCTTCACATGAATTTATTGAACTATCAGGTCTTCCCTCAGCCTCCTACAATTGGGTCTAGAGCAGTGGTTCTCAACTTTTCCCCCCCCCCCCCACTCACACACCACTCTAAGTAATCCCTATGCCATCAATGCTCTGTGATTAGTAAGAAATTGCTTAAGGTGGTATGTGACTGGGAAGGGAAAGTTGAGAATCACTGCTCTAGACCCAATTGTTACTGAAATATTTTGCTTGAGGAAAATGGTCATTGGCCCATTTCCTTTGGAGTTATGAAACCGTGCACATAACAAGTCAATTGTGGTTTTCAAATGTTTTCTTTCCACCCACATACCACCTTAAGCAATCCCTTATTAATCATAGAACACTGATGGCATAGGGAATATTTAGTGGTATGTGAGTGGAAAGGTTGAGAACCACTGCTCTAGAGTAAATAACCCAAGTTTGCCCAATCACTCGCTATAACTCACACCCAATAAACTCGGCAAAATCTGGGTAAACCTCTTCCAAATTTCCATATCCTTGCTGTCATGGAGCAACCAGATCATTTTTTAAAAATCTACTCCTCTTTTACAATATTAAAATAGGACCTGTACAATTCACAAACCATACTCACTGCTGCATTTAAGACAGGCAGTTACATAACATTCACATGGTGACCCATGGAAAGTAGATTAAAGAGATGGTTTTTTAGAATGCAATATTGGGAAAAAAAATCTCAGAAAAAAATAAATTATTAGTGGCCATGTGATTGCTCACACTGGGTGCCTTTTTAGTCTGCAAGTAACTGAGTACAACAGTCCTGGTGGTTGGACATCCAGTAGAGTGGATGACCATCAGTGAATTTTTTTCTGGTATGTAAATCATACAGGCTTCCTCCAAAAAGTTGTTAGGGGTCCTGAAGGATAAATCGTGGTGCAGGAATGGCCTCAAAATTCCTGCACTTTCCTTTTTAGACTGCCCACATAGCAGCACAATTCCTTGATTGTGCCGCTACATGCCTGTAGTCTAAAATCCATAAGAGACAGCTGGAATTTTGGGTAGTGAGTGTTGGAATGGACAGGAATAAGGGAACATGAAGGTAGGGGAAAAAGCATGGAGAAGAATACCTCAGCACATGCACCTCCTGACTATGATACGAGGTAATCAAATTCTCTACCATCAGGTGTTTCCGAGCCCTAATGATCAGCAGCATTATTGGCCTCATGGACTAAATTGTTTGTGGACAACACATACCAGTTCATAAAACATTGGTCATGGCAAAGGGCCGTTAACACTGATACTCTTTTTTTTAAATAAAATTACAGAAATTATATCTTAAAAACAATGACCAGGTGGTCATTTTAAACATGGTGTGTTTTTTAATTTGCAAAGGTCATGCTATTACCTTTTGATTTAATTTGTTGTCAAATAAATAAAACAAGTAGCAAGTGCACTGATGATGTCATCATAAGTTGGATTATACATTGGATCCATTTCCTGGTGGATATGATTCAACAGGAAATGGGTGCCAATGTGTCCAATTTCTGGACAGTTATCTGGTATTAATTACAAACTTCTGACAGACTTTTTTTGTCAACAGTTGAAGTTTCTTGCAATGAAAGGATTTCGATAGAACCATATAACCATTTACGGAGCGGAAACAGGCCATGTTGGCCTTTCGAGTCCGCACCGGTTCACTGATTTTGTGCGCCCTCTTCAGGCATTGGTCCCGGTAGATCTTCATTCAATAATGATGGACGAATTCAATGCAGGTGGAATCAGTCGTAGAAATGTTTGTTAACAGGTCCAATCTTGACTTGGGCCTTGTTAGGTAAAAACATCATGAGCTGGGAATGAAGAAGGAGTCACCCAGTGCTGGGCCGTAACAAGATGCAGTTGTGACCTTGTACTCTCAAGATAAGAGTGGTAATGACAAAGTGATGTGCAGCAAGCTAGCAGAGAAGGATAGCAACAGTTTATTCATTGGACAATGTAATGGTATGATAATTTACTAAGTACGTATCCTGAGGTATAAAAAAGACACCACTTGCTGATAATGGCAGAATGCGCCTTCTCCAACTAACACTGTTAGTTGCAAGTGTTACAATCCGGTAATAAAGACAAAGAACCTTGATTTCGACTCAGTCTGGTGTCTGACTCACTCATTCATGAACAAAGCAGACCTAACAATTTGGTGACCCCGACGTGATGGGTGAGTGGACACTAGACGACGGTTTCTGTTTTTCTTGACAATCATCTCAGCCGGCTGATAAAAAGGTCCAGAGAAGCCTGTTTTAACAAAATTCTCTCTTTTAAAATCTTTATGATTGTCAGTAAGAACTGGAGATCGGACAAATTAGACGACCATAATTGAAGGTCGTCACCTGCCAGGATTGTAACACATAAGTGGTTACAGATAAAAGAAAAGTCCTTAAGGTCCATTTGATAAGTGCTTCGCCAACAAACTACTAAAGTTTAAAAAGTCTTTATTGTGACGTTGCAAAGTCCAATAGAGTGAGAAGGTGGTCTATGAACAATTGGGGACCTGAGTTTTCTGCCCTAAACTGGTTATTAAGAGGAGAAATCTCCCACATGAAGGTTGGGCTTTGAAAGAAAACAAAGGTTCAGGCTTATTGGCCTCAATTGTATAAGACTCACTTATAAATGTCCGGTAGGTATGATAATGTCTGTACCCTTGAAAACTTAAGAATTTATTTCCCCAATTCGCCATGGTGGAATACCACAGCGGACATTAGAGACTTTGAGACGACAAAAAGAGTACTCAAGGACGCCTGCCTGGTGAACAAGGATGACGACAAAAGGCTGCAAAAGCTGTGTCCGGATCAGTCTCACAACAGGTGGCGAATGCAAATAAGGAGAACCCGGACACTGAAGGAGTTCCAGTGAAGGAGGGAGACCTGATGTATATCCGTAAACCAGGGAAAGTACATTGGACTGAAATTAGGTGGTCTGGACCATACACTGTTACCGCCGTAACAGATAGGTCGGTAAGAATTGACAAACCAGGGGATAATAATTGGCATCATTTTGCCTTTTGTTCCAAGGCAAAACAGCAAGTAGCCAGTCTTGGAAAAATTGATGAGACTCATGTGGACAATGCCGAGGGCCCTATGGGCATTCCTACTGATGGGATGCCAAATAAGTCAACAGAGTAGCTCGGATCCCTGCGGGGCCAAAGTTATTCTGAAGATAGACAAAGACAGGGATAGCACCTTCCAGTTCGATCTATGCAGTGTAATAGCGTGTGGTAGGAATGAGGCATCCTGGAGAGGATATGATGTTTACATGTGTAACTTTCGGAGAGGATATCCTAAGTGGGGCCTAAATGTATGTCCATCTTGGGGTGAGGTTTGGTGGTGGACAGGACCAGACACTAGATGGATAAGAAAACCCCTTAACAAAGGGTCCAGCAGACCCTATTATAATTTTTTCACTAAAATCTCCCTGATACATGGTGCTGTGACCCATACTATGGAAGGAAAGAATCCCCTGATTTTGGCAGTAAAAGCGGGGCTGAACAACCCGTGGGATATGAAGGGATGGAGCTCTAAGACATGTGAGGGGGGCACAGGGAGAGAACATGGTGTCGGAGACCTCCTCTACCTAATGATTGGAGTGTCTGTAAGTGGAAGAGATCCTTGGGGAGTGGTGAGGTTCGACTTACAAACCTACACAAAGGACATACCTAAACCCACTTTGACAGAGGGGGCAGTGCGAAAATTTGACAGTACGAAGCTGTCCAGGGGAGAGAAGATAGCAATTGAGACAGGTATAGATGAGACAAACTCCTGGATAGAACAGATGGGTAAATATGTGGACCAGGCAGGGTATGGGAACTGCTGGATCTGTGCCCGAGGAAGGCCATTGTTACGGATGAGCAGATCGATTTTTGAGGAGACAGATGCTATGGACTGCGCCTTGAACCTAATGTCAGAATCTAACCCACTGAATAGGTGTCTGACATGGGAACAGGCGTTTCCCATAGCTCCGGCTAATGTGGCCCCCCCTATCTTTAGATCCACGGGCATAAGTAATGTTACTTGCTTCGCCAATAACAACACAGCAGCGCACGCTTTCCACATGGGCTGGCTGCCCAGTGACTCGTGCAGGACTCATGTTGATCTCTCAGGCAGCAGTAGTGCAACCCGCTTGACCCAGGCTAGGGCAGATATTTGGTGGTTTTGCAGAGGGAGAGTGCTGTATAACTGGCTCCCCTCTAACTGGAATGGTCAGTGTGCTCTAGTAACGCTTAATGCGCCAGTCCTGATTGTGGAAAGGCAGGAGGGGGACGAGGATGCCCTAGATTTACACCACACAGAGGGTTGGATGTGGAGAAGAAGGAGGAGTGTTGGACTCTTGGGGCAGGAGGAAGGAACCCTGACGGGATATGGATTGATGCAATTGGCCAAGCCCGGAATATACCGGACGAATTTAAACTAGCCGATGAGATTGCAGCTGGGTTTGAAAGTTTTCCTATATTTAGTGCAATTTTTCCCATCACAGTAAATAAAAATGTAAATAGGATCAACCTAATTCCCTATAATGTCCAGCGCCTTGCAAATTTGACCAGGGACATTGTTGAGTCAGTACACCAACAACTGTCAGAAACTTCCCTTATGACACTTCAGAATAGGATAGCGATTGATATGGTCCTGGTGGAAAAAGGTGGAGTGTGTGCCATGTTTGGAGATCTATGCTGCACTTCTATCTCTAATAACACAGGGCCAGATGGGTCACTCACTAAGGGGCTGACAAAACTTAAGGCATTGGCGAAGGAATTAAAAGCCCAATCTGGAGTCTCTAACCCTGTTTTGTCCTGGTTACAGGGAGTGTTTGGGAGATGGGGCACAATGTTTGGACAACTTTTGCTAGGATTGTTCATTTCTGTATCGATTTTTATCACTTGTGGCTGTTGTTGTATTCCATGCATTCGAACGCTGGTCACGAGGACCATTGAGAGAGCCTTTGCCAACCATGATGAGCTGCCTCCGAAATATCAAGCTGTGCAGGCTGCGGAGCGGGACTATCTCACATCACAGGAGGCGTCAAAAGTTGCTGAGATCGATCTGGAGTCTGATGGAGAATGTGACGGGGAGGAGGGTTTATGAAATAGATTGTAGAACAATTATTATGAAATAGATTGTAGACCATATGTTAACTTGGGTACTTACTAATGTTTGGGGGGTTAGCTAGTTATTTGCTTGGGGGCAAATGAGGATGAAACTTGTAAACGGGCAATGGGATCGGGGAAACGGATGGGGGGCATACGCAAAAGAGGGTTGGGGGGAGCCCTCGCCCACCAGCCGAACAACCCCGTGAACAGAACCCGTATAGAGCTTGGCAATAATAGGCGAACTAATGTAATGCGGTGGTAGCATAGTCAGGGCAAGATTGTCCTCTAAAGAGGACAAAGGAGGGATTGTTAGGTAAAAACATCATGAGCTGGGAATGAAGAAGGAGTCACCCAGTGCTGGGTCGTAACAAGATGCAGTTGTGACCTTGTACTCTCAAGATAAGAGTGGTAATGACAAATTGATGTGCAGCAAGCTAGCAGAGAAGGATAGCAACAGTTTATTCATTGGACAATGTAATGGTATGATAATTTACTAAGTACGTATCCTGAGGTATAAAAAAGACACCACTTGCTGATAACGGCAGAATGCGCCTTCTCCAACTAACACTGTTAGTTGCAAGTGTTACAATCCGGTAATAAAGAACAAAGAACCTTGATTTCGACTCAGTCTGGTGTCTGACTCACTCATTCATAAACAAAGCAGACCTAACAGCCTGTTTCTTTCTTTGGCTTGGCTTCGCGGACGAAGATTTATGGAGGGGGTAAAAAGTCCACGTCAGCTGCAGGCTCGTTTGTGGCTGACCAGTCCGATGCGGGACAGGCAGACACGATTGCAGCGGTTGCAAGGGAAAATTGGTTGGTTGGGGTTGGGTGTTGGGTTTTTCCTCCTTTATAACAGCCTGTACCCTATCAGCATCTGCACTGAACTTGCAAGTAAACCATCTCCATTATAATTGCAATGCTGGAGAAACTCAGCATGTCAAAGAGTGTACTTTACATAGCAAAGATAAAAACATAGCAGTAACCATTAATTTGTGTTTGAGCCCTTCATCAAGGTATAAGGGGTTAAGCCCAAAATGATGGTCATGCTTCTTTATCTTTGCTATAAAAACTGTTTGACCTGCTGAGTTTTTCCAGCATTGTGTTTTTACTTCAGTCACAATGTCAGCAGACTTTCATGTTTTACTCCATTTTGATTGCTATTTTTATGGTTAATATTTTAATGATGGCAAAACATTACATAATTTAGTGCATGCATTTTATTTTTACACTCCTGATAGAATTTCTTAGATTAGGAGAACATAATATGTAATTACATGATCAATCATCACACAAAGCCTTTTGTTTTAATATAAAGGAATGGGACTGGTTATTTTACAGAACCACAAACCTGAACCTTTGATTAATAATCAAAAGGCTAAAGTTCATGGCTCTCCAAGATAGCTAGACTGAGAGATATTAGATTTTATTCATTAGATCTAATGTGAGTAACATTGAAATTATAGGATGGTTTGAAAATCCTTCACATTTTTTGCTACCCCTTAGGAAAGTAAATCTGCCCGTTTTTTACTTTATCCTCATCAATCCACTAATTTAATATAAATCCATCCACAACAGGAGTAACAAGTTTGCATTTTGTGGGAAGGTGGATCTTGACATCCTGCTGTATGATACTCAGATCATGCAAAGTGGGATCAACCACATCCAAAATAAGCACCCATGACTCATTGTGAGCCTTCAGTACCACCGGAATTGTATGGCTCCACCATCTGCAAACTCAGGTGTAGGTACATTTCTCACTCACACCAGCAATTCAGGAGACGAAGAAAAAATTTTTAAAAATTGGCAGGAACATTCAACAGTTAGACAACATCTGACAAAAACTGAAATGTTAACTCTGCTTCTCTTTTCACAGATGAAAACTAATCTGCTCTGTGATTCTAGCAATTTCTGATTTTTTTTTTAAATTTCAAAATTCTAGAATATGCAGCTTTTGTTATGATTTTCATTTAGAAGGTCATCCCTGGGGCAGCAAGCAATGTGACAGAGTGGCATCAGACATGCTTTGATGAAATTATAATGTAGTTTCACATACGTGCTGGACAATGTGCTGAAGACAGAGCTAATCCATCTCAATGAGAACAGATCACATGGTGATAAGCAATTAGACAGTTAACAAGAGGAGGAAGAGAAAGTTCTACAAGCATCTCCTTCAGCCCACGATGCTGTGCCAACCCTTATAAACCTATACCACAATCTATACTATCCCTACATCACACCCGTAACTATATATTGTTCTTGCATCTATGTCCATGTGCCTGTCTTAGTCTTTTAAATGTTGCCATTGTACCAGCCTCCTCTCTACCCCTGGAAATGCATTCCCATGACTATCTGTATACAAAACTTAATCTTGACTTCACCCCTAAACTTTCCTCTCCTCACCTTTTTCAGGTGTCCTCAGATATTTAATACTTTTTAATCACAGGGAAAAGGTACTGGCTGTTCACCCCATCTATGCCTCTTATAATAGTCACCTCCAAAGAGAAAAGCCCTAGCTCAATTAACTTACCTTGTAGACACATTCTCCAATCCAGGTAGCATCCTGGTAAATCTCCTATGCACCCTTCAAAAGCTTCCACATCCTTCCTGTAATAAGGTGACCAGAACTGAACACAATACTCTAAGTGTGGTCCAACCAGAGTTATAATAGAGCTGCAACATTTCCTCACAGCTCTTGAACTTAATCCCCCAACTAATGAAGACGAACATACCATAAACCTTCTTAAATACTCTATTAATCTGTACAGAAACTTTGAGAGATCTATGTTTTTGGACTACAAGGTCCCTCTGAGCTTCTACATCAGTGGTTCTCAGCCTTCTTTCCACTCACATAGCATTAAGTATTCCATCGGTGCTCTGTGATTAGTAAGGGATTGCTTAAGGTGGTATGTGAGTGGGAAGTGTAGGCTGAGAATCACTGCTCTAGTCCCAATTGTTACAGAAATATTTTGCTTGAGAAAAATGGTCATTGGCCCATTTCCTTTGGAGTTATGAAACTGTGCACATAAATTTTCTTTCCACTCACATACCACCTTAAGCAATCCCTTACTAATCACAGAACACTGATGGCATAGGGATTACTTAAAGTGGTATGTGAGTGGAAAGAAAAGGTTGAGAACCATTGTTCTACACTTAAGAATCCTGCAATTAACCAAGCCCTTCACCTTCAAGTTTGACCTTCCAAATTGCATCACTTCCACTTACCTGGATTGGACTCTCTCTGCTACTTTTCCACACAACTCTACATCCTGTTTATTGTAACCTTCTACACAATCCACAACACATCAATCTTCATGCTATCTGCAAATTTACTAACACATTCCTCTCCTTCATCATCCAGGTCACTTTTTTTTCAAATCACAAACGCAGAGCTCCCAGAACTGATCCCTGCAGAATTCTCTAGTCACTGACCTCCAGGCAGAATATGTCCATATTCCACTACACTCTGCTTTCTGCAGGTGAGCCAACTGTGAATCCACAACAGGCTTTAATCCACAAAGACTCCACAGAACCATGCTGGCTGTAGCTGCAGTAACTCTGAGTCAATCATTCAGTTCTTGATCAGCATAAAATAATAACCAATTTATATTTTTGTCAACAAAATAAACACTATGAAACAAATGTGCTTCACAAATTTCCCATGGTTGCCATTTTCAAGCATGCCTTGTTTATTTATTACATTCATGAAGTTTTAAAACAAAACAATCATATTTTACTGCCACTTTTAAGCATTTTTCATGATACACGTGGTTTCTATTGTCCACTTTACACATACAATGGCCCAGTAAATTCTAATTTGAAAATTATACAGGTTTAAATAGAAAAAAAATACTTGTAGTTCAACCACAATAAGCATATCAAAATTCAAAGAAATTATGTTCAGCCAATTCTGAATGGAATCATCAGGCCAGATTACCATTCAGAGATTGTGCTTTGATCAGGAAACAGAGTGAAAGTAAGATTTTTTTAAATTGAGACTAAAAAATGTGACAATGATGAGCAACCATTAGATCACACTCCAATATTTAAAATGAATCATACAAAAATACATCTTTTCCAGGCAGCTCAAGAATTTTTTCTTAAAATTCAACTGTGTCGATACTTCCAAAAAAAATCCTTAAGCTTGGATTTTTAAGATAAACAATTTATTGTTGGACAACTGCTCAGTACAAATCTTTAATGACCATTGGGAAGACAAGGGGGAAATACAAAGGACAAATAAACATTCAGGTGAAATTATAGTATCCAGAATTTATGACACAAATACATTGCCCTTAAATAGTTTTTCTTCCTAATTTACACAAGGATCATTGCTTCGTCATGGTCATTTGGTTTTGATTTTAATCAAATTTTAAGACAGAATTTAAATTTTTAATTTGACCAATCGATTTTTTTCCCCTCTGCAAATACATCATCTTCTCTACTTGTGCAGCAATGAAAAGCTTTGCGCAGTCAATCCATTATGTTATAAACTCTGAACCAATTGTTAACTATGGCTACAACTGTAGAGAGTTCATGCAAACTGTTTCCACTGTACTTCTTAAGGATCTGAAGATTCGCTGCCACATTTTACAAAACAATTTGAAGAGTCACCCCATGTGGCAGTGATCCAATTGCTGTCACATCCCTATAATTGACAACCATTTCTAGTGACATTGGGCAATACGGTCAATAAACATCGTCCTTGCCAAAGACAGTCACAACCCATGAAAGAATAAATAAAAATGAATACCTAAAATCTGGTACTGATTTTCTGTGAGTGTTTCTTGTGGTGGGTGATTTACTAGAAATTGCTGAGTGTCTATTTTCCACTTAAATGGCTCAATCTGCAAAAGTCACTGTGTTATCTGACATGGAAGCTTTTCACTGATGCTTCGCCTCAAACCGTGCATCTTGGCGCCTCACAGTTCGGCGGGCAGCAACCTCCTTTGAAGAAGACCGCAGAGCCCACCTCACTGACAAAAGACAAAGGAGGAAAAACCCAACACCCAACCCCAACCAACAAATTTTCCCCTGCAACCGCTGCAACTGTGTCTGCCTGTCCCGCATCAGACTTGTCAGCCACAAACGAGCCTGCAGCTGACGTGGACATTTACCCCTCCATAAATCTTCGTCCGCGAAGCCAAGCCAAAGAGTATGCAAATAGTAATCTGATTGCGGAAGCTTCATTGATTGTTCAGTTTTAAAATAAAAGTAGAAACTTCAAACTGGCAGAATTAAGAAAACATCTATATTAATACTAAGCAAAAATTACTACGTGTAATATGTATTCATGCAACTTCAATATAGATGCTTTTCCCATTCTTATTTAATAGAATGGGATCATTGTTAAATTCTTCTTTTTTATGTTCAGGTAATTAACAAGAGACAACATTTGAAATGATGACACCAAATTTATAAATATGAACCATTGCACTTGCTTTTCTTTTGAGGTTTTCTTACAGCATTCTATGGTTTTTCAAAGAAGCATTGCAAATATGAAACAGAAGGGAGTAGAGGGTTATGGTAATAGGACAGTAAGGGGAATGTAAAATGGGAGAGACATGTTTGGAGTATAAATGTAGGAAAAGACTAGGGAGGTTGAATGGCTTAATTCAGTTGATCAAGGTATTTGATTTACTGCAAGTAAAATATCAACATCCCAGAAGGAATGTGGTCATTTTGAAACACCAGTTCTGCTAAGAACTGAATAAAACACTCCTCTGCGACAAAAAAGTGAACATTCACCTGGTTGGAGAATATTCCCTTGTTGTCATAGAGTCATAGTCAATCAATGTGGAAACAGATCCTGTGGTTCAACTCGCCAAAATAAAACGTCGAATAAGGAACCACACAGGAGGGAGATAGATCCTCTCTTTGAGTGATGTCACACCAACAATCTTGCACTCAATGGGAGCAAAACCAAAGAAATGATTGTGGACTTCAGGAGAACATCAAGGGCTCAGTAGTGGATAGGGTCAAGAACTTCAAATTCCTGGGTATCAACATCTCAAAGGATTTGTCCTGCAGCCTCCACATTGATGCAATCATGAAGAAGGCTCGACAATAAGTTCGGATTCTGAAATGTCCCACCCATACTAATCACACCTGCTTGCTTTAATATCCCTTCTAAACCCATCCTATCAAGATTTTTTTATTGTTATGTCAAAAAAAAAAATCACACAAAATTTCCTTTAGTCCACTGTAAGACTGCAAAGATTTGCTCTCAGCAAACATTGCCTGACGCTCCTTACAGTCAGAGAAAGAGAAGCAAAGTCACTGAATGCCTCCAGTCCAAACCACCAGCAACCTGGGCTTCAGATTAAAACCTCCAACACAAGCAGGCAGCCTCCAGTGCCCACGGCATCCTCTCAACTCTGTTCCAATACCCGGTACACCTTCAGCCAGTCTGGAGTTGGACTCCAGCAGTCCGCAGTCCCTTGATTGGTTGAATGCCACCTCATTTTAATATTCATATTTAAATTACTCATTATAATTATTCACATATCTATTTCTTGAATACGAGATTAGAAAATGTGCTCATTTTTCCCCAGAATAGAATTGGGTCACAAATAACAAAAAGGCCAGGATTTAATTCAAATTCAGTTGGTAAGAGAGTTTGCATTCAAAATTTGAACTTTGACTTGCTTCGTTTTAATTGCCAAGAGCATTGTTAATGTGCAAGAGATATTAGTGATCTACTCTGAACTGGATGAGAACAATTATCTCCAGGCCTTTCTTACTCAGTACAGATGCTCTTCTACTTATGATAGTTCGATTTATGATTTTGCAAAATTACGAGGGTGACAAGTGTTCTAATGAAAATCTGTACGTAATCAATTGCCACTGTAGTTTCACAATACACTGCATGGTGGTGTTGGCCATCACAAGTGAAATGCAACCCCATTGTGAGTCAAGGAGCATCTGTATAGTGGTTTTACTATTCTACTGTTCTGCTCAACTTTTACTAGTTTGAACCCTGACTTTGATGCATGTACATATGAAGATTTCATGAAATGGGTCCAATAAAAAGATTCTGGAAAAGTAAGAAAAAATATTGGACACGCTCAGTAGGCCCAGCCCAGCCATGGAAAGAAACACCTCAGGACAAGAGAAATCTCTCAGAAACCAAAAGTGACCTGGCAAATCTCGTTATTCAAGGGATCATGGGTCAATATCATAAATGAAATAGCAGTGAAGGTGGCTAAATAAGCAAGATGAAGGAGGTGGAAGGTTACTGTCAGTAGTCAGGAATGAAAAGTTAAAGGTTACAATCACATTAGCCATAAACAATGGTGGAACAGGCTTGAGGGGAATGAGTGGCCTTAAATCTGCCCCTAAATCATAGGTTTACATGCATTGTATGGGAAGGAAAGGGACAGATACTAGCAACTGCTTTCAATCATATAAACACAGTACAACCCAGTCACATCCAATGGAACACTACCAATACTGGTGTACAGACTTCTAACTACAGAAGATTACAATACACTACCTGTCATTACTTGTCTAACATGGGCATGGTTCAAGGCTATCCAAAAGCCCTGATCTCTGTGTATTGCACACCTTACCAATGACTCCTTCAGTGTTGTCCAAAATTCATAACCTGGAGTGGAGCAGGGTTTGTCTCAGGACCAAAGAGAAAGTTACTGCATGCGGTGGACTTGGAGGATCCAGCCCAGGCTGGATAAGGGAGCCAATAGTCAGGTGTGCACTAATGGATGGGTCATGTCCAATTTTGAGTGGCAGGTGATGCAACTTCTGAATAAGTTCCAGGTGGAGAGGTCATGTCACCCTCCACAACCAACACTATTACATGCTCTCATTTGCATAACCTCACTGAAGCAGACCGATAGGCACCTCATCTGCAGTTAATTTTCAGAACTAAAGAGCCAATGTTGAACCTAATTTTTTTTTTTTTTTTAAATTTATACAGATCCAAGGACATCCAAATTTCAAAAGTGAAGCTGCAATGTGTGGGTGATGCTAGTCATTCCTTGTGCCTCAAAAGTTATCAGTCTATATCCTCTGTATAACAGCATCCTCTGACAAAAATTCATAACAAAAACTTGCAAAGTGTAGACCAATTCTTAAGTCTTGAGATTTAAAGGTAAAGATAAAAGGTTCCATTATTGTCAGAAAATACTACATTTAAAATGTAACATGCACAAAATTCTTTAACTTTGTCTACTGTAAGAAAGACAACGAGTTCCCAGTTTGTCAAATACCCCTCAGAGAAATGAGGCCCCAGCGAGGAACAAACTCATGACCCCTGGTTTTCAAGATCAGTGCTCTAACCACTCAACTTCTCATCTAAGCCAGATATTAATGGGGAAAACAAAAAAAAAAAATCACTATTAATGTAGCAGAAATGATCACAGACCTAGTATTAAAGTTGCAGACAGATTCAGTAATCCTTGCCCTGAGGCCTAGACTGCCCATAGGTAACATCCTAAGGCACTGAAAGGATACAACACAATAGTGATGGAAATGCTTCAAATTTGCCAGAAGAGTAATCTATCCATGGTGCCATCTCATTTAGACTCCATTGGATATGCTCTATAGCAGAATCTTGAAATTGACTCTGTGTCCCAAGCATACGGCAAGAGTCCACAAGATGGACAGAGAAAATTATTCAAGATGTACTCAAATTCTTCTTGAAGAGAATGAAACCAAAGTGATTCTTGGAAATCTCATGTTCAGTTGAGTTACTGCCTCCCAATAAAACAGGTAGCTCTATCTTTATTTATTGCTGTGCAGGCAACAATACACAGAAACTTTCAGACAGTACTCTGCTTTCTAATTTCCATGTAGATCCTCTGCATCAACAAGAATAGTCTCTATTCTTTAGAGAACAAATCATTTTCCTTCCTGCAGATCCAATGCTCTGTTTCATGCGCCATTTAAGTGAATGTTTAAACTGTTCTCAATGAGGATTGAATGTTGAATTAAGGGGCCTGAATCAGGTCAATCAAACAGCGGGAGCTGATAGCAGTGCAGGATAGGGCACATCTTTGCTTTTTATGGATGCTGAAAAGACCGAATGAGTTCCTCCAGCATTTCGATGTGTTTTCACTACAATCAGTATTTGGATACTTTCATGTTTCCCTCTCATCATCAGCTTTTAACTCCATCCAGCTCAGTGGGATGGAAGCAGACTGGGTCTCACCAAGAAATGGACATCAGAAGCAACACACCAAAAGCCTACACCAGTCAAATTGTCGGATTTTAAAACACCTTGGTAACATAAATGAACAGTCACATTAACCAACCTGAAATGTTCTCTTCATAGCCCAGCACAAAAACAAGGATAGAATGGATCCACTTTTCAAAGTTTATTGCTTGTTATTTTATTGCATGTGAATAGAAGAGGAATTTGTTGATTTTTTAAAAAATGGTAGGAAAGCTGTGATGACACCATTAAGTGGCCGTGGCTGAAGTTTAGAAGCCAGGCAAATCTGAAATTAGTCAGAAATTAAGGATGTGTTATGAAAGTGAAATCTTTTCATTTTCTATCCATAATTCTATTCCAACGTTCAATTCTAATGTTAATAGTCATCCTATTAACATATTCCATTAATGAAGAAATGTAATCAGTACAATGAATTACCAAATGCAAATAAGTTATTAGGCTGTAGATATTGCTGGAGATTTCTCAGTGGGATGACTGTCCTCAATATTTAATGCCTTCTGAAGAAATGAAATTGCAAATTTTGAATAAAAATGTAACAAAAACCAACCGATTCATAGCAAAATAGGTGGTGGTATGGTTGCCAAAAGAGCAGAAGAAATGTCAACATCATATTTTTTGATAACCAAGTTGGAAAGCAATCTTTTGTACTTTAAAAGTGGGTACCAAATCCCACAGTGAAAAATTGTCAAATTTGTCCTTTTCCAATTCCAGCTTCAAGTGCAACTCTGCACTTAAACACCGTTAAGGAAGTTTGTTGAAAAGAGCATTGAATGTATCAAAAAATAAATGACATCTAATCCATAGAATATGTAAAATGTACAATAAACAAAGACATCTAAATTATTTTGCCTTTCTAATTTTTTTTCTCAAAAATCTTTCACAATTCAAGAGCATGGCCCTGGCTAACCATTTCAATGGTATTAGTAATAGGTCACTGACACGCTGATCTGATATTCTCCCTTTCTCTTTCCTCACTTCTTCACACACACTTCTAAACAAGATATAAATCTAGATATGGGATGTTCATCTACAAATTAGAATTAACCCTTTGTGATCATTGAGATCACAAAATTGATCAGGACTTGTTATTTTACCAAGAACCATGATTTCAATAGCTCAGGCACTGCCTGGTTACTAACTTAATTCAGTGGATGCTTGACAGACTTATAAAAGCTATATAAAAAAAATACACCCATGCTCCATGAGAATTTTTAGCAGGCTTTGTACTTAGTAGGCATTCATATATTATTAGTTCATTGGGAAACAACTCACCATAGGTGGAGAAATGTGATTTAAGACATTTTGCAAAGCCTCATTAAAGTTACCCTTGCAAAATCTAGTTTGAGAATAACTTCCATCGTCGAGCAAAGGGATCAATGTGCAACCAACTTCAATTATATTTTAGGTCAAAATAGTTCTCGTATCCCTGCTGACCTCAGAAGTAGCCTGGAATGCAAACCAGGAGATTCACATCAAGTTTGAGTACAAATGGTTGTTGTGCATCTTCTGCACTTTTCTGAAGAAAAGGAAATCTCTCCTCAGCACATTGGTTGTGCTGGTATGTTAAAACCACTCAGTGCATAAACTGAATGTGTGCAGCTGTCAGGATAAACCCTGAGAAAACACATTCAGTTCCCAGCATCCTTATTCAGACTGAATGGGATCTCTAAAGGGATATGGTATAAATAGGTTATTTCAGATCAGTATAATTTTTGCAATAAGTGCTGGCCTTGCCAGTGACACACACATCCCATGAATGAATAAAAAAAAAATTAAATCCCTTCATAAAAGGGTCAGTTGTTGGCTCTGAAAGTAGGTCACGAGTTGTCTTTAGGAAAATGGGCAGAAAAGAGCAATAACGTTCCTGAGCCACAACTTCTATTTGAGAAGGAAACACTCCATTCTTGGTACACTGAACCTGTGCAACTATCTTCTCTGTTAAACGGAATCCTTTAAACTGTGGATTAGGCCGCACACAAAAGCATTATTCAAATAAGCACAAATCACCCAGCACTCAGGGTATCTGAGTTTAAATGAAGCCTTTTCTTTGTTTTCTCAGGTAGAAAATGGACAGAAAACTGAATTCTAATTTGTTTGGGCTTATTGAGGGCTCTTAACAAGCAGCAGAAAATTTGAAATGAAGTTCTTTCTGAAGCATTGCATTTCTAAGTAGGGATTTTAAGAAATGCTAAAAACACTAATTAAGGGAAATGCAGTGCTTGCAAACAAATGGAGTCACACTGGTGAAGTCTCACAATGCCTTCTTTCAGATTCAGTAAATATTTAGAGACATTATTGCATTGTGTACTTGGTCCTCGACAGCCATAAAGCACTTTCAAGGCTAATGTCAAGATTTTGTGGCATTTTAAACATTATAATGCTCTGGTTGATGTACTAGTGAGGTTACTTATTGGTGTCATTAAAATAGCTCCACCTTCTTACAACTTTGCTGAACCTTCTAATTTGTACTTTCAAATATTTAAATACAAGCTAAAAACGATGATATATCCTGCCTTGGTATACAGAATGATGAAATGCTGGATTAAATATGTCAATTATTTTTTTTTGCTATCATTGCCACATAACTATTTGACATATTTGCAAATATGCTGCTCAATGTAACAAAATTACATGCTAAGTATTATACCTCCACAAACACAAGAGGAGAAATAAGGATGCTAATGTAATATTTATCTGTGGTTCACTGAAAGTCAACCACAATGCCAGGTTTACATCATGCATTTTGAATTTTGATAGCCAATTAACATCTTGTTAACTGCTAACGTTTACACATCTAAACTTCAGACAAATCAGAATTGCTGTTGTCTAACTCAATACACTGCCGTACTTAATGAGGTAAAATTAATGACTGAACAGATTTCAAAGTGCAAAGGGATAGCCTTGTCCTGGGAGATCAGCTATCCTGACCACCGATTCTCCTCTGCCAGGTAATTATGAACAGATTTTTCATCCACCTTACTTTATCATTAAAAATGACAGAATTAGCCATATATTACTTTATCGATTGAATGTGAAATGCACACAATTCCAAAATATTGCATCTGATATATACTGTATTTTCAAACAGGAAGGACAATCAAGGATTGTCATATCAGCAAATTGTCATATCAACCAGAAGATACGTACAAGGGAAAGGATAGAATTGCTATTTCCGAGGTCCTAAATTCTGATGCCAATGTGTTCTCTCCAGCACATCTTCCAGTTTTATCTATCTGTTTTTGTGATAAAAGATCTCAGACCTGATGCATCTACTTCTCATTCCAGTGATCCATAGAAGGGTGGCACAGATAGAGTAGTGATTAGCATTGTTAGAGCCAACAATTGGGTTTGAACCTGGTGCTGTCTGCAAGGAGTTTATATGTTCTCTGTGTGGTTTCCTCTCACCATTCAAAACGTACCAGGGGTTGTAGGTCAATTGGGTGGCATGGACACTTGGGGTCAGTTACCGCACTTCATGTCTCAAGTTAAAATTAGTGTAAAAAAATATAAAAGGCAGCTTTGCAGAATCAGAATTTATCATTATGAACAAGTCATGAAATTTGGTGCCTGCAGGATTTTGCCAGCACATTTTTAAGTCAGATTCCCAGCGTTGCCCTTTTTATATATATATTTTTTTTTTGATTTTAAGCCTGATATCTGTAAACTTTGAGCCACCTTTGAGGGCAGGTTGTATACATTTTCTGTACCCTCCTATCCTATTAACTTGTTCCTGGCAAAAAGCTCAGTTAAATATTTAAAACTTTGACATCAGATGATGATAAATAATTCAATTCTCCTTTCCACTTGTTCTTTCAATTCTTCAGCACACCACATGCCAGGCAACAGGAAAAATAAGCTCTGACAACTAAAATTGATGCCAATTTTTGGCCTGCAATTAACCAGACAAATAAAGAGAACAGGATGAATAGTCAGATCAACAGTCTCTGTAGCAGTCAGTCAAATATAATTAAGAGTAAATACATCTGTGGCCAAGCAATCAGATTTTAATAATATGCAACACATGAAATGTTGGATTGCAAACAATTGACTATTTTGGCCTCCCGAGCCTTTTTAATGAAGATTGTAATTAAATATTTTGTTCTTCCTTGCCCCTTTGGTTCTGCACTTTAAGAGCACATTATTTTCACAAAAATAGTTTCTGGGGTGGGGGGGGAGGGGAAACAACAACAAAAAAAAAAAAAAACGGGAATTTTGTGTACTTAATGGGCAAAATAAAATGCTTGGAAATGTCAGGAATGCATCAGAACTCTCATAAAACAGGGAAATGAGAAGCAAGAAACATAATTTTATCCCTCTAAAATGAGGATTTGTTTAATGTATATGCAATGTTGGATTTTGATCTAAAAATCTTTTTCCTTAACTGAGGAAAATTTATCCAATCTTGTGAGCTTCCTAGAACCACTGAGTATACAATTTATTTTGCTTGATAAGTTTATGAAAAGGGGAATTTTGATGTGAATTTTGAGAACACTTGATATTTAGCCAAGTACCAAAATATTATTTCCACCCTGCTCATGCAGTTTTTAAATATGTTATTCTTTCTTGAGATTTGGATGTCACCAACAAAGCAAGAAATGGAAAAGCATCTGAAATGGGAGCAAGTGGTATATACAAAAGTGTTGGGGAAACTCCGGAGATCATGTAGCATTTACAAGAAGCAAAGAGATAAACCAGCATTTTGGGCCTAAGCCCTTCATCAAGGATGAGTTAAAAACAGGCAGGCTGTTGAATTAAAAAGGTAGGGGAGGAGAGCAGGAGGGAAAAAGATGCAGGGAAAGGAGCATAGGTTAACGGGGAAGAGGTGGATATGGGTTAGAGAGTAGAAGAGAAAAAAGTTCTTCTTTCACTATATTGCTGCTACCTCATGTACCCATGATGAGCTCATCAACTTTATCCATTTTGCTTCTTTCATCCTGACGATAAATTCACCTGGTCCTTCTCTGGCCACACTCTCCTCTTTCTTGATCTCTGTCTCCATCTTGGGAGACAAGCTCTCAACAGATATTTTCTCTAAACCAACCAACTCTCACAGCTTCCTTGACTATACCACTTTGCACCATCCCCTGTAGGGATTTCATTCCTTTCTCTCAGTTCATCTGTCTCCATTCTCTCAGGATGAGATCCTTCATTCCAGAAGATCCAAGCGGTCCTCCTCCTCCTCCAAAAAAAGTGACTTCCCCTCTATTGCTATCAACTCATCCCTTATGTGCATCTCTTCTATTTCCTGCACATCTGCCTTAGACCCCACCACCAGATGCCACAAGATCAGGATTCCCCTTGTCCTCACCCATCACCCTGGCAGCATCTGCATCCAACATATTATCCTCTACAAATTCCACCCCTACATCATGATCCCACAGCAGACACATCTTCCCCTCTCCATTTTCCACAGGAACCACTCCCTCCAGGACTCCCTCATCAGTTCATCCCTTAACACTAATGACCCCTCTGTACCCACCCATGACTGCAGGAAGTCCCACACTTATGCCCACACCTCTTCCACCACCAACATTTGTAGCCCCAAACAGTCCTTCCAAGTGAAGCAACTCTTCACATGAATCTGCAGGGGTCATTTACTGTATCCAATGTTCCTGATGAGGCATCATCTACATCGGAGAGACTGGATTTAGATCACTTTGTTGAGTGCCTTTGGTCTGTTCTCTGCAATAACAGGGACCTCCTAAAGGCCAACCATTTCAATTCCACACGCCATTCCCACACAGACATGTCTGTTCATTGCCTCATGCACTGCCAAATTGAGTCTACCCGCAAATTGGAATAATGCCACGTAAAATTGTATTTGGGCCCTTTAATATCAACTTCCCCATTTTCTGTTAAGCCACTCCAGAGTTTCTCTTTCCTTATCCCTCAGTTTTGGTTCCTGAAGCTCTATTTCATTCAGAGAGTTACTCCTCCCCCAACCCCCCCACCATTCACTTTCCTCTTTTGCCCTCCTACCATATCTACTTATGATCTTTTGCATGTTGGTATGTGTTCACCCCCCCCCCCCGCTCTTTCTTGCTTCCTCTCCTCCCCCCACTTTTGTTTTTATATATTCGGGAACTTTCCTGCATTTTGTTCATACCTTGACAAAGGGTCGAGCCTAAAACATAGGTTATATCCCTTTGCTTCTTGTAGATGCTGTGTGACCTGTGAGTTTCTGTAGAATGTATGTGTATCGTGCGACAACAATAGTTTTCTGTTTAACTGAAATAGAAGCAAGACTGGGTCATTCAATCCCTTGATCCTGCTCCACTAAACAATGAGATCTCAACAGTTCTAATCTTGCCCTCGACTTAACTTTTCCATCAGTTCTACATAACCATGGATTTCTTCAGTCCAAAAATCCATCTACCTTGCAATTAATAGAATGAGTTGAAGTAGAGAATTCCAAAATGTCCTTAACTCTCTAGTGAAACTCATCATCTCCATTCTAATTAAGCAACCCCCTTTTCTAAAATAGTTTTCTCTTGTTCTAAATTCCCTCTGATGGAAAATATTCTCTCAGCCTCCATCCATCAAGCTCCATGAGACACATTAAGGTTTCAATAAATACAAATCAAAATTTGTTGTCATGATCAAGTCACAAAATTCAGTGTTGTGGCAGCTTCACAGTGCAAGTATTCAGATAAACCACTTGTACAACAATCAATTTAAAATAAAAACAATGCACGAAAGGTAAGCCAGTGTCTTTGCTTATTGATTATTCAGAAATCTGATGGCAGCAGGAAGAAGCTTTCCTTGTTCTGTTGAGTGCTCATCTTTAGGCTCCTGTAGTTTCTCCCCCAACCCCCTCCCCCCCCCAACGGTAGCAGAATGAAGAGGGCATGGGCTGGGTGGAGGGGTCTTGGAGGATGGAGGCTGCTTTATTAGGACATTGTAGATGTTCTCAGTGGAGTAAAGGCTGGTACCCGTGATGTTGCAGGCCAAGTTAACAACCCTCGAGTTTTTTGTTGTCCTGAGAGTTGGCACCTCCATACCAAACAGTGATACAACCAGCCAGAATGCGCTCCACGGTACACCTGATGAAGTTTTCATGAATCTTTGGTGACATACCGAATCTCCTCAAGTACATCACAAAGTATAGCTGGTGGCAAGCCTTCATGATTGCATTGACAGAGGCTCTAGGACAGACCCTCAGAGATGTTAAAACCCAAGAATTTGAAGTTCTTGACCCTCTCCACTACTGAACACTCAATGAGGACTTGTTTGTGTTCTCCTGACTGGCCTCTGAAGTCCACAATAGTTTCCTTGGTTTTGCTAACATTGAGCACACGACACCACTCAGCAGGTTATCTCCCTCACTGCTGTTTGCGATTCTTCTGATAACCGAGTTGTCAATGGAAAATTTGTAGATGGCATTGGAAATTGCACCTGGCCACACAGTAATGGATGTATAATGGATAGAGCAGTGGGTTAAGCACGCATCCAGTGAGGAGGAGATGTTGTTTCCAACTTGTACTCATTCTGGTCTTCCAATGAGAAAGTCAAGGATCCAGTTGCAGTGGGGGGTGCAGAGGCCCAGAGTTTGTAGCTTCTTGACCAGCACTTAAGGAATAATGGTGTTGAGGGCTGAGCTGTAATCAATGATGAGTTGTTGTTTCCAAAGTAATCTGAGTGGCAAACTTACGATATTGCATCTGCTGTGGAACAATTGTGATGACAGGTATATGTTAATTCTGGCCATGACCAGCCTTTCAAAGCATTTCAACACAGTAGAAGTTAGTGCTAGTGGGCGATAGTCATGGAGCAGCTCGCACTACATTAAGGGTTATGGGGATAAGGCTGGAAAGGGGTACTGATGGTAGTGATCAGCCATGATTTGTAAAATGGCAGTGCTGGCTTGACAGGCCAAAGGGCCTACTCCAGCTCCTATTGTCTATTGTCTTGGGTACTGGGATGATTGATACCCTTTTGAAGCAGATGGGAACCTCTGACTGTAGCAGTGAAAGGTTAAAAATGTCTGTGAACACTCCAGCTAATTAGTTGGTGCAGATTTTCAGTACCTGCCAGGTACACTGTCAGGGCCTGATGCCTTACGAGGATTCAACTTCTTGAATGAGGTTCTGAGGTCATGCTCAGAGACAGATATTACAGTGTCCATAGCTTTTGAAGGTATTCTAGTAGGCACTGTTTGGTTCTCCTTCTCAAAGCAGGCATAGGTGTTCAAGCTCATCAGGTAATGAAGCATCATAGCCCTCATTTTGTAGGCTGTAATGGGCTGCACTCCTTGCCATAGCTTGCACAAGTCTGTCTGTCATTAGCTTCCTCCAAACTTGCCACTTTGCTTAAGAGACTGCCTTCCGCAGAGAGTACCTGGACTTCTGGTAGAGATCTAGATCCCCGGCCTTAAACTCACCTTTGATCTTATCATCAGCAGGTTACAAATCCTCTGATTCATTCAAGGCTTCTGGTTGGGAAATGTCTGGTATGTGTGCATGGGCACCCACTCATCCATGCAGGTCTTGATGAAGTCGGTGACATGCGTTGCATATTCATTCATGTCTTTGGATGAGTTCTTGAATATGTTCCAGTCCACCAATTCAAAGCAGTCCTGTAGACACTCCTTCATCTCCCCACTGTCTTCACTACTGGTGCTGTGGTCCTCAATCTCTGCTTGTACACTGGGAGTAGAAGTATAGTCAGGTTATTAGACGAAGTGCAGTAATGGTATGGCTCGGAGGGTTTTCTTCATGGTGGTGTAGCAATGATTGAGCATGTTGGCACCCCTGGTCTCACATGTGATGGGTTGGTGGTAGTTTGTCAGAGACTTCTCCAGGTTGGTCAGATTGAAATCCCCTACAATGATCAGGAAGGCATCAGGATATCCTGTCTCATAGCTGTTATGTCTCTCCATTGCCAGCCTGACATTAGCCTGGGGCGGAATGTATACTGTGACCAGGATGATGGCAGTGAACTCCCTCAGCAGAAAGAAAGGGCGGCTCTTAATTTCTAGATGTTTCAGGTTGGGTGAGCAGGACTGGGACATAACCATCATGTTTGTGAACCAAAATGAATTGATTAGGACATAAATGCCACATCCCCTGGTTTTTCCAGATGCTGCTGTCCAGTTAGCACAGTGGAGTGTGTAGCCCATGGGCTGCAGCGCCATGTCCAGAATATCTTTCATTTAACCATGTTTCTGTAAAGCACATCGCACAGCACTCCCTGCTGTCTCTCAGATATTGAAATCTTCCTTGGAGTTCATCAAGTTTGTTCTCCAAGGATTTTACATTGGCCAGGAGGATAGGATGGTAGGGAGTGGAATCCTCAAATCCAACCCATTCTACCTTTCATCCTCGTTATCAGCCCCATGAAACTTATCTACATTACCCGCAAAAAATGTCCTCCTTAAACAAGGAAACCAAAACTGTAAGCAGCATTCCAGATGTTATCTCATTAATGACTTATATGGCTAGGTCAGAACATTCCTACTTTTACACATTATCTATCCTCCAAGTCTAACATTCCATTGACTTTGGTCCCCACCTGCATGCTAACTTACACCGAAATACCCTGTAATGCAATATTTTGTCCATTTAAATAATAGTCAACATTTCAATTTTTTATTTTTTTTTTTATTTTTTTTATTTTTATAAACCACCTGGATAATCTCACATCTTTTTAGTACTTTTCTTTTTAAAATGCAAGTCTCCAGGTACCATGATGCTATTTAAAATTGTGCCTTTGGATCCTCTGGTTAATTTATGCACCAAGAACCTCTGAGCAGGCATATCACTGACTCAGAATATCAAATTTATTAGATCCAATTGTCAGGTTGTTATTTCATGATTATCAGAGACATTGTTACTAGACATGTATAGGTGAATAACATTTCTATCTAGTTTTATGAATTTTGAGGTCCAAATCACCCCCTATACTGTAATGTTATCTTTCTGGCAATTGTCAAGGATGGAGTAAATCAAGCATGACTTTGTAGTGACAGGTAATTGTGTTGTTTCAATGAGAAATAAATCCATCGATCATTTAATAGAAAATAATATTCTAAAGACAATTTATTGCTTTAATATTTCTTTCATTCCAGATGTTCTATTAAATAGATTTACAAAATAAACCTTTTGAAAATGATTCCTTTCTAATAATTGTTGTTACACGAGTACTTTGTTTCTACGCTCCTAGAAAAAAATATTCATGTGCTTTTTCTCAGGTTAATGTTTAAATATTTAGTTTGAGATTTATTGTAACTTCATCCATTCGTCTACATGACATACCCCCGCAGTTAGAGAAGCAAAATAAAGCAGCTTTACACACTTCAGTGTTCTCCTTTCATGAAACAACACTATTCTTTTGTAAGAAATAGCCTGCTAAGAGTAAAGGATAACAATCCATTACATGTCCTTTTCAAATGAATCCAAGGTGATTATCTTAGCAAGTTATAGCATGAAATCAAGCAACCAGAGTAAGATTATAGACTCATTTGTCACTGCTATTCTTAAAATGTTTCTATTAGTTACAGGTATTATGTTGCAATTTTAATAGTTCACTTAATATTTTATGTGGTGCATGGTTTGGTGAGGCAGGGTGGTTGTAGCTAAGATAACATATTCATATCAAGCAGAACAGCTGGGAGAGGTAACTCAATAAGTTGCAGTGTGGTCTGGGTCATAGATTACTTGTGTGGCATTTTCATTATATTCCTAAACCATGTAGTTTAATTTCTTTTAATAATTTTTATCCTTTTTAATCAGAGCAAGCTTACATTTTTGAACTATGGTAAATACCTCTGGGATTGAAAATACCTATAAGGAATGGTTTATTAAACAATTTTATTTTCATTTGATAAACTTGTCTAAGGGGTAGAATGCTCATAAACCAATGCAGTATCACCTTTCAATGAAGAATCACCAACTTCAGTCATCCAACTTCCACAAAAGGGAGAAATAAAATGAAACAAACAATTAGAAGATGACTTTGAAGTGTTAGTTTCTAAATTGTGGGATTTTGAAAACCCTACATTTTATCATGAACTTTTTTTTTTTTTAAAAACAGGGTTTTGCTTTGTATTTAAACCAGAAACACTTCCTCAGGACAGATGATCAACATTGAATATCAGAGGACAACAGAAGTGCTTTTGTCAATTTTCAACCAGGGATGTAGCTGAGATATTCAAATTGGTTTCAGTAGCCAATAAAATGCATGGCCCATTTAGGTTTAATTTGTTATCCTAGAATGCACACTACCTGGACTTGCATTAGGGTAAACTGAGTTTAACAGGTGTAACTATATAGAGAACTATTTAACTTGCATTCAATTCTTTTCCTCACCCAAGATGGCAGCTGGGTAGATTGTTTGCTCACTGAACACATTGACTGATTATCTCCCTGTGGCGCGCTGTTAGCCAGACAGACACAAGGTAAAGACTGTACAGGCTCTAATCCACAAAGACTTCCACAGAGGCAGGCTGGCTGTAGCTGCAGTAACTCAGAGTGAGGCCTCGGGAGGGCAGAACAGGCTTATATCCCGGAGGGTGATCGACTCCCGACCAGGTGGGGCTTGATCCCTTCAGGCCAACTGACAGCCGGCCAGGTGTTTTCCTGTCCCCTTACATTCCTGCAGGTACAGAGGTTGCCCACTGCAGTAGGCCAGTTGTACACTGCTTCAGGTACAGGTGTTGCCCCCTGCAGTAGGCCAGTAGTGTACCACCACACCCTGCTGGTTCAGATTATTTCATGCAGAGCAAAGATGAAAAGTGCCTCATCATTGAAGTGCACAGATAAAGATTGACCACATGGGCTTAGTAGACTTAAGCAACTGTTTAAAAATAATAAGAAACTAGTAGAAAATCCCATTATGTTAAAAAGAGGAAATCAAATGTTTTACCCACAATAGTACTTGGCACATTGCTATTACAGCACCAGTGGCTTGGTTCGGAATCCTGTGCTACCTGTAAGGAGTTTGTAGGTTTTCCCTGTGTCTGCGTGAGTTTTCTGAGACCCTTCTGGTTTCCTCCCACCCTTCAAAGTGTATGGGGGTTGTTGGTATATTTGGGCAGCAAGGGTACTTGTGCAGGAAGGGCCTGTTACCATGCTGTATGTCTAATTTGTTTTGGTTTTTTTTTTTAAGTAATCAAAAACAGTTTCTTCCATGATGGACGTGAGAAAACAAATGGCAGCACTGACAGAGCTGTTGTGACCTGCAGAGATGCAGGGAGCGGAGATACAGTGCTTCTCCGCAGGGTGCTTCTATCCAGTCCAACTACCAATGGCTCCAAACAGGCTTCAAATGGCCTGTTAACGGTGCCAAAGTTGGTTTATTTTAAAATGCTTCAATCACAGGATCTTGGCCTAAGATGGCGGCACCTATGTTCGGCAGCAGCCTCGAGGGGTGGGAGACTCAGGGAAAGCAGAGGACTGGGGCAGGGTGCTGAAAACAGTGAGACCAGCCTCCCATTTGCGAAGGAGAATCAGAGGACATGACCAAATGGTGGCCACAGTGGTGGTGAACCAGTGAGGGGCTCGGAGGCTGAAGAGCACACACGTGTGGGCTCACACAAGCTGCATGCTACTGGTGACTGTGGTCAAAGGACTCACACCAGGCTGTGCACTGCTGGAAATTGGCTCAAAACTAGCTGAAGGGGTACCAAGTATTGGAACTGGGATGCGATAGGGTGCTGATAATGCTGAAGGCTTCCAGATCGTGTCAGAAGTATGGATCTGGAGCTCAGATGTCGACAGTTTAGACTGTTGTCTGTATGGCTGCAGAATCTGGGGGAGCACTGGAGGATAATCCAAGGACACTCAGTGACTGCGAAAGGACTGCTTTTGCTTCTCTTTCTCCGACTGTAAGGGGTGCCAGACTATTTATACTGATGTCGAATCTGTCTGTCTCATGGCAGGCTAAAGTTAATTATGTGTAATATCATACCTGTTTTATTACAGAACAATAAAGGAATCTTGAATGAAAGAAGATTTTGAGGCTGAGAATAGTAAATGATAGGACAAGAGTCATTGTCCTCAGAAGAAAATGCAGTCGAGTTGAAATGAAAGTTGGATCATGTGCTGTAGAGGATGAGGAATAAAAGCAATGAAGAAATCTGAGAAACAGTTTAGTACAGGACAGGAGGGAAAAAAATGAACATTTCAAATAGAAAATGAGGGGATTTAAAGGAAATATTAGTTGTAGCTTTGTAACATTCAAGACTCAAATACATTGGTCTGATGATCAGAATAATAGGGCATTAAGCATCTCATTTTTTTTCTACATTTAAAAGTTCTGGTTATCAAATTAAGAAATGCCACAGTTACTGTTTACATTCAAGCATCCACAAGTTAAAATTGAAATTCAAATAAAAATCCGTGTCAAGAAAAGCCAATTTGGCTTCCTCACCAAAAGATATCGCAACGAAGGAAGCCCCAAAGATGTACACCAGTTTGGAATGAGAAGGTTGTCCTATTGAGAGAACCTAAATAAATTGGGTCTGCATGCCTTGGATGTTAGAAGAACAAGGGATGATGATTTTGAAATATTGAAGATCTTGATGTAGATGGTGAGATGCTTTGACAAATGGGAATCTGGTGTATAAAAATATCTACTTACAGAAAATAATGCATCTTTGGAATCTTTATTCCAGAGATTTGAGAAGACTGAACCATGATAGGTACTTTAAGTACAAGTCGATTATTGTTTTTGAAAGATTAGGGAATTGAAGATCATGGGAATCTGGCAGCAAGGAGGTATCATCTGGTGTCGATGAGGCATGGTGATATTTAATGGGAGGTCATGTTTAAGGAGATAGGAGACCTATATTTGTTCCTGATGACAAGCCTTTGATCTGAACCATTAACTCTCTTTCTCTGCCCACAAATGTAGCCTAACCTTCTGAGTAATTCCAGCATTTTCCAATTTTAACTCCTATTTTCTTATCATCTTGGATTCTAGTGTTAAGAAAGAAATAATGAGTGAGGAGTTAAAATGAAAGTAATCTCCAACTTCCTGCCCATTTTCTGTTAGGTACATGATTTATCATTTAGTCTCAAAGGGAGTGTTCACTTAAATAGAGCGCCAATTTTACTCAGTTACAACTTTTAAAATTTTTAAGGTTTTACATAGATTGACTCAAGGAGGACAACTTGTTTTTGGAGAGTTCATGGAGAGTTCATCAATTTAAAATAGTTATCAAATTAGTGAGAAGAAATTAGGGTTATTCAAGGGGCATACAATCTACTGACCTCCAAAAGTTCCCCACAAGAGACTGTTGCTAAAGCTGATATGCATGGAACTGTGGACAATTTATTAATCTGGTTAAAATGAGACAGAGTTCCCAGAGGTAGAGTATTGTGGTAGTAGAGGATCATTAAATTGTCATAGCGAAGGTTTGAAAATAATTAAAAGCCAATGGAATGTTGGGCATGATAAATGCCACACAAATAATTGTCCTACTGTGATATAAAACTTTGGTAAAATCACATCTGGAGCTCATGAATAATTCTGTGCACCAATCTACCAGAGGGATATATTGATCTTTAAAGAAGACCAACGTGAACTTGCTGGAAAAGAAATCATGGCAAGATCTTTCCACTGCTGTTTTTGTGGGTGTGGCTGTAGGTCAGTGGCAAACAGAATGAAAGAACTGCATGCAACTTTAAAATCTTAAATTTTAAATTTAAATGTTTACATTTTTTTAAATTTTAATTTAGACATACAGCACGGTAACAGACCATTTTGGCCCTAACGTCCATGCCGCCCAATATACACTCCATTAACCTACACCCCCAGTTCAGTTTGAATGATGGGAGGAAACTTGAGCCCATGGGAAAAACCCACGTAGAAACAGGGAGAATGTACAAACTCCTTACAGACACCATGGGACTCGAACCCCTGTCCAGATCCAATCGCTGGTGCTGTAAAGGCACTGTACTAATCACTACGCCAACTGTCCTGCCCTTTCTATCTAAAACATTGGAAGTTTTATACTCAATTTCCTCCATTTCTTTTAGACTGAATTTTTGGCTCTTGGTTAACCAGAATCTTTCAGTCAGGCATAAATGTTCATGTTAAACACAAACTGCTGGAGGAACTCAACAGATCCAGCAACATCAGGACTCACTAGGCCACTTGCTCCAGAATTCATTAAACATTTTTGTTTTTATATAAAGTTGAATGAAATTTCATGCACAATTTGATTGGTTGAAAAAAATTGGAAATAATGTTAATACCATGACTGCATATAAATATCTTAGACAAAAGTACATTCTAAAATATCTGTCTCACTTACTGTATACATCTCAGATATTTTGGAAATCTAAATTCCACCTAAAGTGTTGCTATGAGAAGAGTTTCAGTTGCAAACTATGGATTTAAATCCCGCTCTGCTCAATATGCCCACAGTTTAAGGTAAAAAGTACTGAAAGTCATGTTCAAAGTGTTCTACAGTCTCTTCCTGTGGAAGTCAGCCACCTTTGATCAGCAATGCACCACTAACTGGCATTGGTGGCTGTGATAGTACAGACCTATCACCAATGTATATAGTTACAGTATCTAGAGTGTAATGACAGTGCTTACAGCGATTGGCTGAGAGCTTAGCCACGCCTACTGTCTGGGCCTTAAGGATTGTGTCCCTAGCCAGGTCGGATCATTCCGGACTGGTCGGCCACCTGTGAAGAGGTCCTGTCTTTTGCTAATAAAAGCCTTGGTTTGGATCAACAAGTCTTTGGTTCTTTCGACGAGTTCTACAGCGGCTCAGAAAGGGAGCTTCAAATTTTGCAGCTGCAAAAGCACTTTAAATATTTGTTTAATCGATGAATTGCCTTATTGTGGAAGTATTTAGTTTGCTTTACCTTATCCCCCAGTGTGATATCATCAGTGAAGTGCATCTTAATTTGAGTGGGGGAAACAGTATTTCACTTTGGAAGATATTATTGAGCAACTGGAGATCTGGGGATGGAATTTATGGTACAGAGTGCACCATTTCAACTTTGCAGCAGCGGTCTGGGCTGGCTGGTGAGCGGAGCGCTGTTTTTGAAACGAGAGTACTGTGTTCATGCTTTGAGATCCATGTGACTCCTCAGAGCAATTCATCAGCCATCTGATTCATCGGTCAGAGGGCAGATTGCTAGACGTTCTGAAAGACCCTTTGGATATTCACAACTGGGATGAGGGTAGCACTTGTAATTGCATGACAGCTTGTATTGAGTCTCTTACATCAGGCAGATTGCACGATTCATTTCCTGCATGCCTGCTCCAGCTGCAATGCTTCTTGGCTTTATGAGTGCGTTAACTTTACCAGTGGATTCAATCTTTAACAATATTAGGCTTTAGTATTTTTGTCCAGCCTATCAACAAGTAACACTGGATTGCTAGAGAAATTATTAAACTTAGCATTAAATTAAAGTTAGTGTGGTCTGTATTCAAGCTGAGTTTAATGATCTAACTATCTTAGTCACGCTTAATATATATATATATTTTTTTTAAATAAAAGGTGGCACTGCCAGAGCTGTTGTAATAGCAGCGCTGCCTCTGGCACAGACCCAAGGAATTGAAACAGGGATGCGGGAGGGAGCTGGAGGCTTCCTGATCCTGATGGAGTTATGCATCTGGAGCTCGGTTTGTTAATGATTCAGACTGAAGGGTGTGCGGTTGCGGAGTGCTGGAGGCAAAGCCACGGACATTCAGTGACCATGGGAAGACGGTCTTTTGCTTCTCTTTCCCTTCTTGTAAGGGGTGCTGGGCAATACTAATGGTGAGTCTTTGTCTGCCTTACAGTAAACAAAAGGAAATCTCATGTAATATCAGATTTTCTGTTTTATTAAATGACAATAAAATAATTTTGAAAATAATCGAGTATGGTCTAGTCTCAAATTTAACTTGGATATGAATGGTGCTAAATATTTACTGTTTCTGCTTTTTCTTTGGTCCCATTATTGTCACCAATACAAAACCATTGTGCATATAGTGTCAAGGATTTTATGCTGCATTACCTTTGGTGCTGTAATTTGGCAGACAAGTATTCAGATGTTTAGAACTTTAATTTCTGTGTAGGTGGAGCCTTGCTAACTATTTAAAATGGGAATTAATTTTGGTGCATGACCCTGGTGCCGATTCATTCAGTCTTGTGACAAAGTTTGAAATTATTCTATTAATTAATGGCTGACACCATTTATCATTATTGAATTAAATTTGGGGAACTGGAGGTAGGCAAGTATCATCATTATCACAGTGTAAACAAAGATTATCAAGCAGGAGAGTAACCTTTACCCTCTTAATGATGAAGCCTGTCTAGTTTAGATGGATATTTCAGAAGTCACTGGTTTCCATTGCAGCAGAGGGAGTAAGGTTTCATCGTTCATTTTTACTGATTGCATCTCAGTAATGAGCACTCTTAGCAGTGGAAGTGAATCTAACAAACAAGTGCTCGACTACTTCAAGTCAATGTCCTCAAAGTACTTTGCCTAGACTTTCAGTAGCGCAAACCATGCCTGAAACCAGCAATTTCAGTTTGGCCTGAGACTATGCTTTCAGATATTTTTCCTGCCTTTATTTTTGGCTCAACGGTCCTCTTCTTTGACTGTTCCTCTTTTTACCTCACCCGAGACACCAAGAAGCATTGATATGTTGTTGTAATTGGAGTAAATAACTTTGGATCAAAAGGACACGAAAGTTGCAAGCCTTGATTAATACGTCAGAAGGTAAGAAGCCGGAGTAACATGGGAATAGGAACAAGCAAGGTTGTGCAGAGGTAATGCAGGTGTAGGTGAAGGTGTGAGGGATTGAATGGAGGAAGCTGGAGTGATGGGACTGCACACAAGGGTAGCCACTCAGTTATCTCCTTCTCCACTGCCTTAAGAAATTCAGCAGGTTTCCAATATCTCTTACTAGTTTTTATAGATGCACCATACGAACTATCCTGTCCAGATACATTATAGTTGGGTCGGAGAACTGCTCTGTCCAAGACCACGAGGAACTGCAGAGAGTTGTGAATCCAAGTCAGAGGAGCACACAAATCAACCACCTCTCAATCAACTCCATCAAAATGCCCTCTGCCAACATAATGAACATCTTGCGCTCACCACATCGTTTTCTCCTGCCTGTACCCCACCTCCATCAGGCAACAGCTTGGAGTCAAGATTCAAGGACAATGTCTTCCCTGCTGCTAGTAAACCATTGAATGGACTCTTTTTAGTAAGATTGTACTGCCCGTGCACTGTTTAACTGAACATTTTTTTAATCCTTCACATTTGTTTTATTTTTCATTTGCCTCGAGAGCACACAAAACTTTTCACTGTACCTCAGCACACTACAATAAATAGAGATATCCTCTTTCTCAATAGTTTAAACTACATTATTCTGTTTTCTCTGTCATAATGAACATTTCCTACTTCAATGAAAAGAAGGAAATTAAAAAGAGAAAGAAGTAAAAAGAATAAAGTGAAGAAAGGAGCTGAGTGAACAGGAGAAATTAGCAAAATGTAATTGTCAGAGCCAGGTAAAAGAGGGATCGTGTTCTCTGTATACATGACCAATAATAAACTTTAAAAAACCCTAAATATTCATGGGCCTTCAGTCTCCTTTTCTCACTGGAAAATGTAAATGAATAGCAATTGGCATCAAGTACCGTAGCAGACAGTGATTATAACTACCTTAAGCAGTTTCTGGTAAATACAGTACAACTGATTATCCAGAATTTAGATTCTCAAAAATCCTCATTTATCCAAAATGCTTTTTCGGAGCTGAACTGACCGGGGACATCAAGCTCTTGGTGGCTGCAGGGACCTCAGTTTCCAGGCAGGAGTGGGAACCTCAGGCTCCCGGCATGAGCAGGGTCTCGGTGGGAAGGTGTCAGTGATCGGTGGCGGCCAGCATTTTTTTTGGTAAGAATTAAACATTTTAATGCTTTAAAATCCTTCCCTCATTTGTTTGTTCTTATATAAACACTGCTACAAGTGATTTGCTTATGCCAGTGGGCAGTTTTTTAAAAAGTGACCAGTTCTCCGAAAAAAAGTTTATCCAAAATAGGCGCGGTCACGACCACTTTGGATAAAAGGGGTTGTACTTTATGTTCTACTGGGAATCTACAACATGGAAAGTTTGTGTAAAACACATGAATTTTGAATAGAATTACTTCTGAAATTCTACATCAGTCCAACTCTTATCTGGCCTGTAACATTTAACCAGAGAATACATTTTTTTGTCTTGGATGCCTTCATGAACTGACGATAGTAAATTATGCTTATTGTTGAGAAATCAAATTTAAAAATTCCAAAGCTAACATTCATTTATGTCAGAGAAGTTAAAATGAAGGCAACATCAATCTGGATTTTGTTGGCTCCTCCATTATTGAGCTATTTATGTATTACTGCATTTTCTTTATTGGAGTCTATAGCAAGATTAGGTGTTATTACATATTTTTTCCACTATAGTTGCCAAGATTACAGAAGAGGCTGAACTTTAGCAGAACTTCATTGCCATGAAGGTCTTTGGAACACTCCCTCATTTAAAACTTGTGCATAGGATTTTTCTATTTCTGAAAGATTAAATGAATATTAAATAATTATTACTTGACACATTATCTGGATATTCATATTATTTATTTTTGTATAACTGTCTGATTTAAATCAGATGCACTGTGTTGTTATTTACCTGTATGTTTGGGCTGGTGGTCAGTTATGTAGGTTATATTATTTGCCTGTGAGAATGAATAGTTTACTTGATTTAATTTTGAGCTTGAACCTCCAGGTACTTTTTATTTCAGATCTGTGATGGATCTGCAAGCTCATGCTTGCCAAGAGCAAATTAATGAACAACAGATATAAGGAAATCAGAGGTCAAATTTTAAATACAGCTTGTGTGAAAGCAGTACATTAAAGTTGAGTCTCAGTTGAATGCATGGGATAATGCCGTAGTTTGTTTCACTGCTATGTCTAGATTTGTTGTGGTTTTCAGCGTTAATCCTACATCACAACTCACCTAGTGTCTGGCAGAATTCAATTTTAAAATGTCTGTTTGACTGCGGACTCTGCAATGGAAGGTCATGGGTTCAAACCCTTACTCCAGAGACCAGAGCACATCATTTATGCTGACACTTTAGCATAGTACTGAGGGGGTGATGCATTATCAGATGTTCTGTCTTCCGGATGAGACATTATCTCGCTTGCCTGTTAAAGTAGACTTAACAGATCACCTGGCACTATTTGAGGAAGATTGTGTCAACTCAACCTAGCAGACAACAAATACCTCTGCTGCTACTCTAGGACAATGTACTTAAAAGGAGAAAAAACAATTCTCAAACAGCAAGTGGCCACAGCATCTTAATTAACTTTATTTTCCACCATGTGCAGTGACTTTTTTTTGTAATGACACATGCAAGTCATCGGAGTTTTACCTTCTGAATGAAGGGATCAACTGCTCTGATAATTATTTGGGCAATTCCAGAAACATGCCAGACAAGGCATGCAGTTCCTGCTGCACCATCTCCACAGGGCATCCTCCCTGTATGAGCAGCAGCAATGATAAAAGGAGGGTGTATAGTCCAATAAAAAATTATTTTTGCTGGAGAATGTGCTAATGAGGATAGAGAGGAAGGAGAGAGAGAGAGAGAGAGAGAGAGTGCGCAAGATATGTGAAGGTGATAATGAAAATACAGAGTATCCATAACCACCCTTGTAATTGTTCTGCAAAATTTCTCACACCAGGAGGAGCTCCACTGATTTTTAATCACACTATTCGGCTCTCCATAAAAGCTGAAACTCTTCTAGATCATAATTCTGACAGTTTTGAGAAATTTATTTTACTTGATGAAAATCTCTTGCCTGTTCTTGGGTATTAGGCATTTATAGGTAGAGCAATGCCCCATAGCAGCAGTGTCTAATCTGATGGTAGTAGAGGCATTGATTTACAGTGAGAGAAACACGAAAGTCTGCAGACACTAATTGTAGACAAAACAGAAATTCTGGAAGAACTCAGCAGGTCTCGCAGCATACCTGGAGGAAAGGCTCAGAGCCAAAACACTGATAATATACCTTTACCTCCAAAGGACGCTGCAAGACCCACTGAGTTCTTCCTGCATTTTGATCAGTTTACAGTGAAAGGGAGCATGTTTAAAGGAATCCGAGGGGTATACCTTACACATCATATGGAATGAGCTGTCAGAGGACGTGCAGACAAGTGATTACATTTAAGAGGTATCTGTATCAGTACTTGAATGAGCAATTCATACAAAAACATGGAATTAATGTAGGAGATTGGCACAAGTCTTGATGGTCAGCATAGAATTGTGTGTTGAAGGCCTGTTTTCTCTGTTCTGCAACTCCATGACTCCAAGGTGGCCAGAGTTGCACAGCATTTATACATTAATTGAATGAAGGCCTTTCATGTGCATCAGATTGAAAATAGTTTGAGTCCTGCACATGTTGCATCACCCATTCTTTTCTATTGAAAATCCAAACAGAGATGCTGGAAATCTCAGGTAACAATAGAAAATACCAGAAATACTCAGCACTTTAGGTTGTATCTCAAGGAAGGGAAATAGATGTTTAGCCTGAAACATTAATTCTGTTTCTTATCTTATAAATGAGGCCAGACCTGCTGAATATTTCCTGCATTTCTGATTTCACACTTTCCTATCTCTCTGGATTCATTATGAATAAATTAATTGACAATGCCACATAAAATGTCAGTGATTATAAAAATGTGATGTAATCAGAAATAAATAAGGCAATGATTACAAGATAAAGTCTGTAAGGATCCAAACTTTAACAGATACAAGTGGCCTTAACCTGCTCAGATGCTCTTCCCCCAGTGCAGATGTTCAAACTGATTTGGACAGATTTGTCCATTGATGTCCATGGGAAAGTATGGCCTCCTCACAAAATGATCACCTAAGAATCAGCCCAGTGTATATTGAACCCCACAGGATGGTGACCAAGACAGTGGACCAGTGAGGGGCCGATGGCAACTGGCTCATGGGAATTAGGTATCAGACAAGAATTCACCAGGTGTTGGAAGGCAAAAAGGGATCCCGAAGGGCCTCGGGTGCTAAAGGCTTTCTGATCGGCTTGGGTTGCCAACAGATAGAATGGGGCCTGAGGCTACAGTGGCTGTGGGAGTGCTGGAGACAAATCCACAGACAGTCAGGAACTCTTAAGGGACTCTCTTTTGCTTCTCTTTCCCTTACCACGAGGAGCACTGGACAATACTAATGGTGACTCTTTGTCTGCCTTATGGCAGGAAATTTTGTGTAATTTTACATTTTCTGATTTATTACATGCAATAAAATTATCTTGAATTGGTTGACTGCTCATTAGTTTGGGATGATGGGCAACATATTGGCAGACATATCAAACAAAAGATATCTCCTATTTCCTCCTCCTGTGATAACCGAGTTTTCTTTGTAGGCATCCACAGAGCTCCTCCTGTCCGTTAGATTGCTTTCCCTATGCTTTTTTAAAGCTAAATTATAATGGACTATTCGGAGTTGTCTCGTGATCCATGAGGGATATTTTTGTGTGGATACATAAACAGAAAATAATATTTAATTTAAATGCAAGGACAAATATGGAACAAGGAATCCAATTACTTGCAAGCTTGGGCCAAGCCTGTCAGAAGTGTAACTGATTGAGAAGTCTATTGACATCAAATAATTAAAAGGTCATCATTTATTAACTCTGAAAATAACAAATGTTCAATATTAATTTAAAGATGTGTTGAACCGATTTCCACTTTGTAGTTTATCAAACAAGGTTTTAATTGCCTCCAAAGACTAGATTCTTGCAAGGCAGAGTATAAAACTAGTTATATGATAAATGAGCTATTATGCTAGAATAAAATATGCTTATATTGAACCAGGTTTTATTTTACCCACTTTGTTATTGTATACAAAAGAAATAATACAGAGAGAGAGAGAGAGATATATATATATAAATAGATATATATATATATAAATAGATATATATATATATAAATAGATATATATATATATAAATAGATATATATATATATAAATAGATATATATATATATAAATAGATATATATATATATAAATAGATATATATATATATAAATAGATATATATATATAAATAGATATATATATATAAATAGATATATATATATATAAATAGATATATATATATATAAATAGATATATATATATATAAATAGATATATATATATATAAATAGATATATATATATAAATAGATATATATATATAAATAGATATATATATATAAATAGATATATATATATAAATAGATATATATAAATAGATATATATATATAAATAGATATATATATATAAATATATATATATATAAATAGATATATATATATAAATAGATATATATATAAATAGATATATATATATAAATAGATATATATATATAAATAGATATATATATAAATAAATATATATATAAATAAATATATAAATAAATATATAAATAAATATATAAATATACAAATTGTGCGATATGTTAGGGAAAACAAAAATTGTGGTAATTATCCGAAATCAATGCCAAAATGTCCAATCCATTTGAAATGCCAGGAAAGCAGTAAAATTGTTATAAACAAAATCATTCAATCTCCTATCATTACATTTCAGAAAATGTTCTCCAAAGTTCATAACTAAGGACAGCACATTTTCCCACAAGAGTCTCTTTCAAGGCTTTCATCAGAAAGGAAATGGTAAGAGCTTTTTTTTTTTATATAAATGAAACAAATTATTCTTTGTTGTTTCATTCATTTAGACCATTCATTGAAAGAAACAAAAAAGTGCAACGTATCCCAAGTTTGGAATGATCATGAGACCAGTGTGAGGACAAATCAAAAAAGTTAAAACTTGTTAATATGAACTATCAATTTTAAAAAAATGCATTCTGAAGTTAATTCATGCTGTTAGGTTTTATACAGGCCACTAACTTGCAAATGGAAAAAAATACAGAATTGAATGACTGAGTTAATTCGTTTCCGGAGATTAACAGTTAATAAAGCACATTCCTTCTGCAAGGATGTATTTTAAAGTGCAATGAAGATGCCAAAATAAATTGTTCAGCACACCTACGAGTGTTAACCAAGAGTTTCGAAATTATCATTTGGTGTTGCGCTCACGGACATTGACAAAGGGCCCTTGCTTCATTTTGTTTGAACTGGAACAACATTGAATACTATTCCCAATGATTAAAACTCTACCCCCAGCATGAAAATAAGCACCAAAACAATGAGGAGTGGAAGACTTGTGAAAGCTTCATCAGAGGCAACCTGGAAATTCTTTTTATGTGTGCCTACAATGTACAAGGTGACACACCAAAGTTCATGGGTGTTTTAGGATTTGGTTGGATCTTAACAATGCAAAATATTTCAAATCATTTACCTGCAATGTGGTTAGATCTGTCAAAGCAGCAGTACCGAGAGAAATTCACCATTGAAAATAATGGGGAAGCCTACCATGAAGGGTGCAAGGACCAAGAGCAAAGGGTAGGATACTGTAGAGCTCGTCGAAAGAATCAAAGACTTGTTGATCCAAACCAAGGCTTTCATTAGCAAAAGACAGGAGCTCTTCACAGGTGGCCGACCAGTCCGGAATGATCCGACCTGGCTAGGGACACAACACTTTAAGGCCCAGACAATAGGCATGGCTTAGCTCTCAGCCAATCGCTGTAAGCACAGTCTAGATACTGTAACTATATACACTGGTGATAGATCTGTACTATCACATACTTAGGAGTGCAGAAGGTTCTGGGACTACAGATTCTTAATTCCTTGAAAGTGGTGCCAGAGGTAGACCAATGTCTTCATCAATCAAAGTGTTGAGTACAAGTGTTGGGATGTTATGATGAAGTTTTACAAGACATTGGTTAGGCATTGTGTGCAGTTTTCAAACTACAGGAAAGAGATCAATTTGAAAGAGTGCAGAGAAGATGACAAGGATGTTGCTGGGACTTGAGGAACTACTTACAGGGCATTTTGCAGAATGGAAACAGGCCCTTTGACCCAAATTGTCCATGCCAATCCAGATAGTTCCACTTGCTCACTTGTGGCAGTGATGGCAAACAGTGCACATTGCTTGGTATCACTGCCATGAAATATGGTCACACAAGTAAACCTGCTTCACTAATGATGACTACCTCTGTACAGTCCTATAGTGCATTAAAAAACCAAGTCCTAACTGCTTCGATGTCCTCTCCAAAGTTGGAAGCAAAGATAATTATCCAGATTACATTTCCTGCTTGGACCATCATTCGCACAAATGCCAAGGGATGGCAGAGTCGAAGGATACAGCCCAGCACTGTTGATCAACTGCTGAATCCGGACTGACTGTTAAATTAGGAATGAAATGCATCTTTTTAATTACTCCGTATTTTGCATTGCAATTTGTAATGGGTAGGACAAATACATTTCAATTGTTATGAAATTTTGGGGGAAACAGTAGCAGTAACGAAGGTCTACTTATTTACAAAGGCAAATGACTCATAATTTCAGTCTTGATAAAATTACATTGTAGGATAATACCCAAGATTTAAAAAAATCAAATGTTATTAAATTTTAACTACAGTTGTGACCAAACTCAAATTGCTCCATGTCAAATGAAAGAACAGACAACTAGATAGTCAAACAATAGACTGAATCCACAGGGGTTCATGGGAGCACGACATCTAGAAACACAAACTCGTAACTGTTCTCAAGCACGATGGTACAAATTGAATAGCTCTTCGGCATCATTTCGATCAGCAGTAAGTTATTTATCTAACAGGGCTGTTTGTCATACATGTATTACTTGCCACATGCTGAGTGCAATGAGGCCAAGATAATCTATCATTTTAGCTTGTGGACATATTGGAGCTCCAATCTGAATAAATTTAAAGAGACTTTTCTGTGTGAAGAATGTCATAGACATGTTAATGGCAAAAATAATGCCTTAACTCATGTTTTTTGAGAGTTGTAGATTCAAAACCACAAGTAAACTTTTTTGTTTTTGCACAGCCCGTTCATCGGAACAAGCACATTACAATTATTGAGAGAAACACTACTTTATGATTGTAGTAAAAACACCGAAATGTGGGAGGAAATCAGCTGGTCTATTCCCCATTTATAGGAGACCAAAATATATTGCCAATGTTTCAGGCCTGAGCCCTTTTTCCAATCACAGTTTCTTCAAAAACAATCAGAAAAGACAGAAGCTGGATAGATCAGAAAGACACAGAATTCAAACACTGGGGAGGAATCCAGACCAAAAACAGATGCTAATTGAATGTGATAAGGGTCTAGGTAGAATTTATCATAGCTGTGCAAAAGAAGACAGGAAATGGAGAGTCGACAGGGAAGCAAATGGGAGGTTTAATGAAAGCTAGAGAAATTAATATTAATCCTGGTTGGAGGGTGCCCAGTCACAAGATGAGGTGTTGTTCCTCTAATTCACTGGCGATCTCAGTCTGGCCGTGCACGAGACCATAGACTGACACGTCAGCAAGGGAATAGGATGGAGAATTTAAATGGTGGCCACTGGGAGACCCACGCTATTGTGGTAGACAGAGCCAAGGTGCTTAACAAAGCGATCTCTCAGTCTGTGTCCAGCCTCTCCAATGTAGAGAGCACCACAGCAGGACCACTGGATGCAGTAGATGACCCTTACAGAGTCACAAGTAAAATGTTACTTCACTTGGAAGGACTGTTTGGGGTCCCAAATGGTGCGGAGGAGGGAGGTGTGAGTGCAAGTGGAGCATCTCCTGCAGTCACAATGGTAGGCCCCAAGGGGACAATTTGTGGGAAGGGAGAAGATGGATGGTAGGTGAGGACAAGCAAAATAGTGTCCCTGTGTGTGGGGGGAGAGCAGAGGGGGACAGGGCAGATGTGCGGGTAAAGGAGGATATGCAAGTGAGTGCCAAGTTGAAGGTGGTAGAGGGAAAGCCACATTGTTTGAAGGAGGACATCTCTGATGACCTGACACCAAATTTTGTGGCTTGCTCATGACAATAAATTCTGATTCTTCAAGTTCTCATCCTGGGTGCAGATATGACAGAGACAGAGGAATTGAGCTAATGGAATGGAATTTGAAGAACTTCCAAGACCATCACACTGAGCACGGGGGGGGGGAGGGAAAATCAAGGGGGGGGGGGTACCTGCTTAGGCAACTGCTGTTCACTCTGCTGACCCATGACTGTGTGGCTAAACACAGCTTGAACCACATCATGAAGTTTGCCGACAACACAAATGTGGTGGGCTTTATGAGTAAAAATGAGGAGTCAGCGTACAGAGATGAGATACAGTCGCTAAAGGACTGGTGCACAGCCTAAATCTGAACATTAATAAAACAAAGGGGCCCAGGGGGACAAAGCTCCACTGACCATTGACTACTCAACTGTTGAGATCATCAAGAATATCAAGTTCCTTGGAATGCACTTGGTGGAGAATCTCTCCTGGTGTCTGAACACCAGCTCCATAGCCAAGTAAGCCCAGCAGCTCCTTTACTTCCTGCAAAGGCCAAGGAAAGTTCATCTCCCACTCTCACTACATTCGACAGAGGATGTATTTAGAGTATCCTGTGCAATTGTATCACTGCCTGCTTTGGAAGTGGTACCACCTCAGACTGCAAGATCCTGCAGAGGATAGTGAAGTCAATGGAAAAGAACATTGGGGATTCTCTTCCTAACATAAAAGAGATCTCCAACACTCAATGCACATGGAAAGCAATAAACATTGTGAAAGACTCCATACATCCCTCACGTAAACGTAATGTAGCATTTAAGTCGTTACGTCCATATTGGGCAACTGATTTCTTTGCCCCCAAGCCATCAAGCTCCTAAATTCCCAGAACATTTGAGGATAGGGTACCATGGACTTTTAGTGTCTGAATATTTTAATACTTTTAAGTTTATTCAAACTTTATTTACGTGAATATGCTCCGTGGTCCTGGAGAAATGCTATCTCATATTTACCGTGTGAGCACAGTATAAACAATAAATAAAGGAGTCTTGATTCCTTACAGGGGACAGGATGGGAAGAGGTGTAATCAAGGTAGCTGTTGGAGTTGGTGTTCTATGGAAAATATCTGTCACAAGTTTGTCTCCTGAGATGGAGTCAGAGAGATCGAGGAAAGGGAGAATGTAACTGGAGATGGACCAAGTGAATTTGAGGTCAGAGTGGAAGTTGGCAGCAAAGTGGATGAAGTCAACAAGCTCATTATGGGAACATGAGGCAGCACCAAAATACCAATAGTCATCAATGTATCAGATGAAGAGTTGAGGGCCTTGCCCATGTTGGCTTGTAGCATGGATTGCTCCACATAGCCCAAAATAAAAGGCAATGCTGCCAACTTCTTTACCTCATTCACTTGGTCCATCTCTAATTACATTCTCCCTTTCCTCGATCTTTCTGTCTCCATCTCAGGAGACATCTCTCGACAGATGTATACAATCCCACCAACTCCCACAGCTACCTCAACTACACCTCTTCCCACCTGCAAGGATTCCTTCTATTCTCTCAATTTCTCTCTCTGTCATATATGCATCCAGGATGAGGACTTCCATGCCAGATCATCAGAAAAGTCCTCCTTCAAACAACATTGCTTTCCCTCTACCACCATCAACTTAGCACTCACCTGCATACTCTCCATTATCTGCACATCTGCCCTGCCCTGATAGGATTCCTCTTGTCCTTACTTATCAGCCCAGCAGCCTCCACGTCCAACACATCCCCCTCCTCCATTTCTGCAGGGACCGCTTCCTCTGCGACTCCCTTGACCACTCCTCCCCCTCTACCAATTGTCGCCTTGGGACCTACCCTTGTGACCGCAGATGATGCTCCACATACCCACACCACCTCCTCAGCACTATTCAGGGGCCCAAATAGTCCTTCCAAGTAAAGCAACATTTAACTTGTGAATCTGCAGGGGTCATCCACTACATCCAGTGGTCCTACTGTGGCATCCTCTACATCAGAGAGACTAGATGCAGACAGAGATCGGTTTGTTGAGCACTTCGACTCTGTCTGCTACAATAGCGTGGATCTCCCAGTGGCCACCCATTTCAATTCCCCATCCCATTCGCTTGCCAACATGTCTCTCTGACTATGGTCTCATGTACTGGCAGAATGAGACCACATGCAAATTGGAGGAACCACACCTCATCTTTCAACTGGGCACCCTCCAACCAGATAACATCCACATAGACTTCTCTAGCTTTTATTAAACCTCCCCTGTCACCCTGCATCCCCTATAGTCTCTCCATTCTGTCTCCTTATGCACAGACATTATAAATTCTATCTAGTCTCTTATCACATCCAATTAACACCTGTTTGAATTCTGAGATTTTCTGATATATCCTGCTTCTGCCCTTTCTGATTTTTCCTTGAAGGAGGGTTCAGGCCCGAAACGTCGGCAATATATCTTTGTCTTCTATAAATGCTGAATAGACCAGCCGAGCTCCTCCAGCATTTCAGTGTTTTTTTTTGCATATTAATTATTAATTATTCCAATTGTTCAATCAAATTCATTGTGGTTTTAAGCTGTGATATTTTTCCAATAACTTTAATTATTAGCCTTATAAATAGAATTATTGATAGATATTCATGCAAAATTTTCAAGATTGTTGTAAATTTCCAATGAATGTCGTATACAATTCTGTATTGGCTAAAATTGTGATTATTGCATCACTAAGAAATATAATTGTAGTGCAATTCAGATCTAGGATCCAAAGTCTGCTTCAGTGAAAAATAAACCTGAAATAAAAGCAGAACATTACAAAAATACACAGCATGTCAGTACAAATCTGAAAACCAATGATGGTGCATTTCCAGATCAATACCATCTTTTAGATGCAATCAACCCACTATGCACTTCCAGATTTTATTCCTGGCTGCAAAATGTCAGCCTCAATGGGAAGTATGCTTAAGATTTACTAGTTTATCTTTATTCATTTACAAAATGCAGACATTATTGACAAGACCAACATTTGTTGCCCATCACTAATTGCAGTCGAGCTGCCCTCCATCTACAGCAGTCCTTCAGGAGTCAGCACATCTTCAGTGCTCCAGACAAGGGAATTCCAGGATTTAAATCCATCTCATGCTGCCTTAGCATATCATTTGATTGATTATCAATCATTTCTGCAGATAATATTTTTTATGCAAAACCTTCTGAAAGAACTGTGCTTTTTAATTCTGTGTTGCTTTCCAATCAAGTAAAATAACCTTGAATTTTTGTTATAGTGCTGGTATTTCTAATACGAAGCACTCAAAAACAATCCAACAGACAAAATTTAAAAAAAAACCATACATTTACAGCAAACAGATTCCACAAATATTTTCACTACTTCAACAAATATTGTTGGCCTGCCAAGAATCAAGGCATATTTTCAAATTGTAATATCAGCATAGCAAATAATGTCAAAGATTCACAAAATTATAGAGTTCATAAAAATATTTAATGTTTGATGGATAACTAATGCAAATGGATTGCTCCCCATCAACCACTATAAAGCAATTAGGGATGGGCAATAAATGCTGGCTTTCCCAGTGATGGCCACAAACTGAACAAGTCATGTTCTGGAAAGCTTCCCGATTATGTTGCATTGGAGAAAATTTTCTGCTCAGCAAAAAGCAAACAACTTTGAACAAAATCTTGAGCAAAGATGAATTTCTGTGAAAAGACTGCAATGAGTATTATCGGCCACTTATTTGGCATTTGTGCACAAAGAACTTGTTCTTACTCACTACCTACCTTAGTGGGAGAAATATATTATTGCACTGACTGAGAACATTCTCAACTCTAACATCTCCATTCAATCCTTTGTTTGTAGTGACTCCACACAACAGGTTACCCCAACAATCTGATCAATATTTTGTGTTTAAACAAAAATAACCACATTTCTGAAACTTATCCAAACTCCATGGATAACCCTACTGTTAGGGTTCCTTTCAAATTTCTTAAGTAGAACTTTACATTATCCAAAAGTAAGCTATGACAAAGAGAAGATTATAACTAAAAGGTTAAACTTACAAATAGTCCTGTGTTGTAGATTAGCTTAAAGTTTAACTTTTGCAAAGCCCCTATTTACAAAGAAGGCAGTAGTGCTTGAACTTTAACATTTCCTTCTTTAATGAATATTAATATTTTCCAGTTTATTCAGAGACCGACATTTAACATGTTTCGTCTTTTACACACTTTTTGGAAATATACACTGATGAATGTAAATTATATAGATTTTTTCAGAAATTATTTAAAGAGCTATTGTTCATTCAGTTAAAGTAATTCTTCATGTGTTACCATATCTTCAGACAGTCATGCAAGTATAGCACAATTACTGAAACCTAAAGTTGAACAAAAATGTGTTTTGGTGTATGCGGTTTTCAATGTCATCAATCCCATAAAAGTAATGTGTTCGAGCATTCACACTCTTGATAGGATATATTTGGAGATGATCAGGGACATGGTAAAGTTCTCATATTTTCTCACAATATAGGTTATTCAACCCATTGAATATATCCTGGCTCACATAAAACCCAATCAATTTCACTACCCGCACATTTCCCAGTTACCTCTTCTGTCATACTCATCAACTCCTCTTCATTCTCAATCCACCCACTTGCACAAGGGAACAGTTCACAATAAATTAAACCTGCAAGCATCACATCTTTGTATTGAGGAAATATCTATCCAGGGGAAAACCCATGTGGTCACTGGAGAAATATACAATTTTCACATAGACAGCATCTGAAGTTAGCATTGAACCTGGATCACTAGAGTTGAGATGCACTATCACACTGAGAATAAGGAACTTCACAACATATGTGGAACTTTATTGCAGACTAACAACAATTACTTCACATACATGATATTGTGATAGAGTATTTAGAGACGTTTCGAGAAGGATTATTAGAGGATGCACACACATTTTAAAAAAAAATATTTGCAGGACTTTTGCAGAGTGCTTTTTGCAAAAAGAGCATCGAAGTTGCAGCATACAGCTTGCCTGGGAGAGCATGTTTTTTTTGCAGGCAGACAGAACAGTTTTGCTCTCAGAGAGGGAGGGTGTGAAACAGAGAGAAAGGAGATCAAAATTAGTTCAAGAACAAAGCTGACAAACGTTTGTAAGACTGGCTGTCTGAAAGGTGACCGGAAAGAAGGAGGATCATCTAGAGATCTCTGAAGGGAACAAGTTTCGTCAGGAACACTGATGAAACAGGAATCAGGTGCGGATGTCCTGGAACAAAAGAAATCTCTCTCTGAAGACCAACAAGAACCCTCCTGAGTGGTAACCATTTGCCTGTTAAGCACCAAAGACTGGTGAACTATGTTAATGCTAACTTCTGTGCACAGTACAAGAATTACCTGCAACTAGTGAGATTTGACTGTGATCCAAAGAACTTTTCTAAGCCTATATACACATTACACACACCTGCGTTAGTATTGGGGGGGGGGGGGGGGAAATTAAGTAGGTTAAGTAAGTTGATAGTAACAAGTTTAAGTTTAATTCTGTTTTCTTGTTCAAATATAATTAAAAACTACTTTTGTTTAAGTAACCCTGTGTTGTGGTGCATATCTATTGTTGCTGGTTTTAGGGGTCCTCTGGACTCTAACAATATCAACAGATCACATACACAAGTGATTAAATATTTACTTTCAAATATATCATAGATTACCTCCCTTTAAATTCACTACAAGGCGTCCATTATTCTGGAATGCCAAGTATAAAAAAATTCTAGTTCATCTTCTGGGAAAAATAAGCAGAGAGTTTCCACAAAATCCTGTAACAGTACGATTCAACAAACACGGCATCTACCAACTGACATTGCCTTAAATGAGCTGGTAACTAACATGCTCAGGGTGACAAACCTCCCACCTCTCCACAGCTCCCACCATAGAGACATGATAGATCTCCATTATCAATGCCATTGAAAATGTTAGCTTTGGGATAAATTCTTCCTCAAAAAGTGGAGATAATACTCTTTGGATAACCCGATAGTCCCACATGACTAGAGATGGTTTTCCTGAAACTCCTTGAAGCAGACTTTGCCTCCAGCCCCTCTCCACCTTGTGCTGCAGTGTAACAAGACTAAAATGCCAATTTTGTTCAAAATTTCAAGTCTTCATCTTAATAGGTATTGAAAAATGCTTAAGCCAGTAGTTCTCAATCTCTTTCTCCCCCCACCACCTGAAGTAATCCTTTACTGAACAGAGAGCATCGCTGGCATAGGATGCCATTGATGCTCTGTGGTTAGTTAGTAAGGGATTTCTTCAGGTGCTATGTGAGTGAGGGGGGGGGGGGAGGGAGGTTGAGAACCACCGGCTTAAGACATGCAGGTATTAATCACCACAAGCCGATTGATTCCTCCCAAGAAATCACCCAAAACTCTGCTAATAAATGACCCCTTCATGGTGGGGGGAAAATATGGGGGTGGGGCTGCTTTCTACTGAGAGGGTCTGCTTTTGCACTACTGTGTTAATTGAGGAATGTGTTTGAATGGACAGACATCCAACATTTGTTCCAGCATGACAGGCAAATTTGTTATTTTGTTTGTAGGCATTGGGCACATGCTCATGTTCTGGATATTTCAGTACCTGTAGGAATAACTGCAACACATGGTGGTTTTTGTGACCATTGGGGAATTCTCAGGCTTAAAAATACAAATGCTCCAAAAAGCAAACTTTTGGCCCTTCATCCCTTTAAAATATTAAAAAGTATGGATTTGAGAAAGAATTTATTTCTACAATGTCTACTTTGGGGAAAAAAATACTTCCTATTTAATGAAGTCAGAGATACGACTTGAAGCAAATAATGCAAATTGGAGGACACACATTAAAGCATACTATTAAGCATGATGTGAATGCTTTGTATTATGTGTTCCTCAGGTCATAAACTGAATATTGCTGTTGAAAAGGCCCTCAGTATTAACTGCCCTTGTTTTCAGTTCACACAAAACAATGTTAGAAACTCCAGCTATTAATGAAAGACAGAATGTAAAAATTCCTTTGACACAATTAAAAACTAAGGGTCCTACTCTTTGCAGCTTTGAACACTATGTTGATTTAATGTAGCATGAAAAATCATTATGCATAGACACAGATGGGCTTAACCAAGCAGAAAATGTAATGTTCACTCAAAAGCCCTACATATGCAATAAATAATGTATGTATTTTCATACTGTGGGTGTATCCATAGGTTTTTATGTCTGCAGATGGTATGAAGGCTGCTGATTGCAAACCTGCCTGTTTTATTTCCAGCTCTCATGCTCCACTCAGCCAAAGCCTAAAGAGGTTTGGTCATGTGTAAATATTCAGCCATTAAAGCAAAAGGATTCAAGCCAAGGTTTAACTGAAACGTGGTTATGTGTGAAAATGCCATGACCTTTTTGTTCAAAGATTAATTTACCTCGTTTTCTGAGAAAAATAATTAACTCTTAAAATAATCAATTCTTTTGTACCTTTTATAAACACATTTTTTCCATTTCATGTAATTTACAAACACAAATGGTATTGTAAGAATGTTAGGAATATTTGCATCTGTGCAAAAGATTCGTTTACTTCCCCCCCCCCACCCCCCCACGAGTTGCCAACTGCCACTGACAGAAATGAGAGAATTGTTCCATTTTGCATTTTAAAAGTTTTAAAATTATATTTTGTTTCTGGCAATAACTCCATGGCAAATTAACTAGCATCTAGCTCTCCCCCCCAATCTTCTCGGAATAAATGTAATTTTCATGTTAGGAATTTTAATATTAACAATTCACCTGCAGAGCAAAAATTTGAATTACTATCCACTGAATATTTGTATTAGTTGACAACATTTCTAATATCTGTTATAGGATAGGGTGTGCAGAGACCAATTAAGTTTCAATTTTAAAATTTGCAAATGTGAATGTATTTCGCTTGATGTACTTACTCATTTTGTGCAACCAACCATCTCAAACCTCCTCCTATGCTTGATAGAACTAAGAATTCAAAGACAATATACACAATGTAACTCAGTCATGCTATATGTTTACCCACAAACTTTATTGAGATGACCCAGAATTCTAGCTGAATAGCAAAGCTTTTGATAACAATAAGTGGAAATTAATAACTTGGGATTAAGATTCTTTTCAGATTTTAACATCTGGGTGACAAATAGTGAAATGTTCTCATCTGTTGAGCAATGAGCAAGGTTATGGAGAAACTATCTATTTAAGGCTTACTGAGCTGGTTTAGAAGATTTAAGCCTGGGTCACAAGAAACAGACAATGACACTTAATAAAACAAAGCATTTTTACTTTCTAGTTCAAACGTGGAAGGATACTTAAGTGATATTTTATTTTCTTTAAATTTAGATTCAAAGGAGAATATGAATAGTTTGTCCAAATGAATAAAAACAAATGGGTTCAATAATTAAAAGATCATTACTAAATAAGCTTCAAATCTGCAAATTTTTCTTCTTTTGAGAGAAGAACACATTGCTGGAAACTTTATGGCTGTAGATGCTGAGCACGTAATCTTTGTCTGTGGCTTGAAGCAGCTGCTAATTCATGTCTCATACTGAATATGCGCAGTTTATTTCAGGACACGAACTCGTCTCAACAAAGCGCAAGAAGACCTGCAGTACCTCTGGAAACTATGTGGAAAACTGACAGCAACATTTAGAGAATAACCCTAAACCAACTGCAACATTAGCAAAAATTACATTAAAATTGTTGGAAATCAAGTCTGGGTTTGAAATCATGAGCACAGTTTTGAATTTCTTGTACAACTGCATTGGCTCCATCCCAGCAAAGCCAAAAGATGATTAGAATGCAAAGGTTCACGGAAAGAACCAAGGTGATTAAAATTGGTTGAGTTCCAATTTTCAGTTAAGTCTTCAGATCTTACTACCTTTCCCTCCATCCATTTTCGTATTACAAAACAGTTGCCCTAAAGCTTTCTAGACTCTTAATCGCAGTTTCATGATTAGGTTAAAAAAAAATCTTTGGAGCAATGAACCGAACATTTGGAAATTCATTTGAAGTTAATGTCAATGTTTGATTTGGAAAATCATTGCAGCAGGATGTAAGGCAGAATGGTGGAACTGTGTGCTTTATATAGAAACAAATTGCATGAAATAGAGGGCAAAACAGGGTTTGTAAATGGTGGGGAGAGGTGGACCATTGAAGAATATAGCATTAGATGAAAGTGAAACAAAGAGATCACAGCTTTCATTGCTGCTGTTAAAATAAAGCAAGGTAGCACAGTCTTTAAAGTGACAATGTTTGTGCATTGGTTCTCTTACTTTAATGTCATATCTAAATAAACTCTATGAACTTCCATCAACTTCCAACAATGTGTTGAACTGTCCACCTTCATCCCAATCTCTTTATTCTTCAATTAAAGCAATTTTTGGAGAACATGGATACTTTCCAGAAAATTCTTCTTGGCCATGCTATTCATAAGAAGGCTTTAGTTCAGCTCTAAAATGCACTTTCCCCCACCTGTATTAAAAGGTTGGTCAGAACTAATGTCAGGTTGGCCAAAAATTCCCATTTTCCAAACAAGGGTGCTGATTAGTTACTGCACTGATTTATCCAGACAGTACATTTATCAAATCTAAAAGCAGCAAGAATGTATAATAATTATAATGTTACTGGGTTAAATGCTCAAGGAATTTAAGATATCACATCTGTTTTGGGAACTACAAATCATTAATTCTATTTGATAGTCAAATCAACAAAAAAATAAACTGATTAGACATAGTCAAAAAGTTAAGATTATCAATTTGTCAAATGCTAGGGAGTTATTTCATAGTTGATACATTTACAAAGTCCTTTGCACCAAATGTAGGCAAGTAGCTGGATTGCATTGTGGGAGGTAAAAAACAAGCCAATGTATGAACAAATTTAAATTCAGAGAAACACAAAACCCAAAAATCAGCTTGTTAAAGGTACTAAACCACTCATCCCTCTATCTCCCTTTTATATCAATTTCATTTATCTCATATTTTAGAAAGATAGTCATGTGTGTTTGCCCCCGCCCCCCCCCCCCACAAAAGAAGCCTTCTATCAGAAATATACCCTGTAATGAAGGCTGCTTAGAGCTAAATTTAATTTTTTTCCCCATTAAGAATGGATATTAATGACTTGAAAACAGGTTTTTCAATTGTTCCAAATGCAATTTAAAGAATCCAGAGATCTTAAATATTGAAAGGCTCCAGTCTTGGCTGGAGATAAACATAGTTTATTGCTAAAGTTTTACGCTCACTTTTCAATAGAAGGCAAAGCAAATGAAAAGCAATCCCTCATTTTCTCAACAAATGAGTTAATTACAGACAAGATTTTTTAGACACATTCAGCTGCTTTATAAATTATTTTGAATGTTTTAGTTTTGATTTTCCAAGACTCACACAAATCTAAAACAACAGTAGTCTTTCCCAACAATGATATATAACATATAGAGCCCCTTCTCTCCCACACCCTATCACCACAAGGAAAAGATTATTTAAATTAAACAAAAAAAAACTGCTGTATAAATTAATCTAATCTGTAGTGCATTTTAAATGGGGCAAGATAATGAAAATGCAGCAAGGCGAGTACTATGATATTGTATTCTATTCTTCATCAGTAAAGCTGCTGGTATATAGCACCTATGGGGATTGGTAGATGCTGGATAACTGCATTTTCTGGTTGCTTGAGATTGTGCGATTGGCGAATTAATGACGAGGTGCACCAATTTTAAACTTTGGTATTATTTACCTATTTATTTTCAGCTATATTTTTGCTAGTTGCTGGAAGCTGTTGGTTGTTTGAATTCTGGATACCAGTGTTTTCTTTTTTTTTAAAATGTATTTCAACCTGACAATAGATGGCAAGTGCTCTGAAAGGGTTGATTAAGCCAAAAGTGATAAGAACAATGGTCAGAATTCTTTCCAGATTAGTTTCTAATTCATTATAGCATTTTGTCACCAGTTAGTTGAGAAAGTTACTACAAAGAAAATAAATTTCAGTTAATTATAAATATTAATTCCACAACCCATTAATATTTGGTGGATGCATATCTTCTCTAGATAACATGCCCCATCCTTCTGAATCTCAGTGGATTCTGTAGATATGCATTGGCCCAAATATCTTGTGCACTGAGAGTGTGTATGTTTTCCACAACATTTGTGGCCAGACTAAAGGGGATTAACGAACAGTGTCAAATGACTGTGCAATCCCCTCGTGACTACTGGTACTTAGCAGTTAGAGAATGATCTACGCTGGCCCTTCCACAAACAGCTTAGTGCTTACTTCCTATACTACCTTGTGTACATCCATGAGAACATGGACAAACACCACTCCAATTCCATATACAAATTCACAGATGACACCACCGTCATCGTTGGCAGGATGTTTTACAATGAAATTGATATAAAAGGGAGATAGAGGGATGAGTGGTTTAGTACCTGGACAACAATCACTTCCTCGATGCCAGGGAGACCAGGGAGCTAATTATAGAATTCCAGAGGGGATGGAATTTGCTCACTGGAGATGAGAGACAGTTTTATGTTCCTTCCAGTAAATATCCCAATTGAGTTATCCTGGTCCACCCACATCCAAGGAATGACCGGGAAAGTGCTCTAGCACTTCTACTTTCTCATATGTCTGAGCTAACATCATGTCACACACACTCGACAATTTCAACAGATCCACCACTGAAAACATCCTATCAGGATGCATCACTGCCTCCGCATGATTTTAAGAACCTGCAGAGTTGTGAAGCCAGCTAATGCCATCACATACAACTTCCCTTCCCCCGAAGCTCCATCGACTCCAACTAGACTTTCCACTACCTTAAGCATCCAATGTACAAAAAGACACACCCCCAACCATGTTGGATCTCTTCACCCCCCACCATGATGGATCAAAAATTCATGAGATCACACACCACCAGATACAAGGACAGATTCTTTTCTGCCATTATATGTCTGCTAAATAAACCTCAATTTGAAATTATGTTGTCTTTGTTCTGAATCATCTCTCTCTGCATTTCCATTCTGCATCTTACTTGTGAGGTATGTAATCGCATACAATGTGATACATACCTGGAGGCCATTCAAAAGAAAGAGTCCAACAAATAATACTTTTCTCAAGTGACTGTTCTTCATTAGCCAATGAATTGCATGTGGGGGGTTATTATTCAGAGCAGGACCAATTAAACCCAGCTATTTAAAGACAATGAGTTTATTTAAATACAAGTCAATTTGATTGAAAATGAAGTACCTGCTTTTTGAGAAGCAATTATTTATTCAATAAAATTTTATATTTAAGAATAATTACATTTGAATTACATGCATAAAACCAACCTCAATCAATTGCAATCATGTCATTTGCAGAGATGGTTTCTGTTTTGGTCAGGAATAGTCAATTCTCCAGTTCTTCCAGCTGATTAGCTTTAGTTCTGTAATCTACTCTGTATCATTCTGGCTCCTATAATCACACTTCTTCTTTCTCCGATCTCCAACCCATTATCAATCCCCATCAAAAATATCCTTTTCCTCATCTCCAAACTCCGCCCCTCCAATCCTCATCAATGTCCCCTTGGTTCCTGATTCCTCCCCTAATTTCAGGCTGGTCTTCAGGCCTGTTCTGTTCAAGACAGCTGGTCAACAGGCTTGACATGACCAGAAAATGGAAGTTATCCAGCCATTAAATTTAGCAAATTCAAATGGAAACTCAGTCTTTCATTATTCTGGAATGTTAAAATGCTCATCAGACTCTACTTCCCACCTTCTATTCTCACATCATTCATATTCCACCCCCCCCCCCCCAACCACCCCCACAATTGCAGTGGGTTTTCATAATTGTCAGCACTATTGATAATAGCAGGAATTCCAAGTGTATTATTCCTGTTACTGCAGCTGACATTTGTTAACAAATTAATTCCTACACTTTCTCCAGTGAAAGGTGTTAATAGTGTGCGACTATTCATTTATTAAACAGAATATGGGAATGCAAAAATCATCCTTGTGCTTCAACTTTTCAAAAGGTTAATAGTTGCTGCTTTTGTCCATTGGTGCCCAAGGCCTGCCTCAAAGGACCATTAGCATTAAAGAATTCTATTTATATACACTAATAGAGCACATGGCTATTTTGATCATTTCAAAGGCAGGACTATAAGCAAGAATAAGGTGTGAACAATTTGAAATTAAACTGCTCATTAATTTCAGTTCTTTTGAGAAACAGCTTTATTGTCCGATAAATCAATTATTTACTCCCAATGTTACATAAAATATCAAGAGATTCTCCCTGAAATTTGAGTCATATTCCTGCAATCATAAGAAATAAGATGACAAGCCCATCGAGTCTGCTCCACAATTCAAGAAGCTCATGTCCTATCTGGCCAAGGACTCATGTCCACTTAACTACCTTTTCCCTATAACCCTTCATTCCTTTACCACACAAAAATCTACCCAACTGTCTGAAATATATTTAATGAGGTTGCCTCTTCTACAGCTTCCTTGTACAAGGAATTCCAGAGATGCACTTATTCACTGGGAAAAGCAGTTCCTCATCAGCTTCATCCTAAATCTACTTCTCCGAACCTTGAGGCTTTGTCCCCTAGTTTTAGTCTCACACCTACCAGTGGAAGCAACAATCTTGCTGCCATCTTATTTATCCCTTTCATTGTATTATGTTTCTATAAGATCCCTACTCATTATTTTGAATTCCAATGAGTATTGTCCCAGGCAGAATCTCTCCTCATAAACTAACCCCCTAATCTCCAGATTTAATGTGACATACCTCCTCTGCACTGCCTCCAAATCAAGTACATTCTCAAGTCAGGAGATCGGAAGTGCATACAGTTCTCTAGGTGCATACTCAAGTACCCTGCACATTTGCAGCAGTACCTCCCACCTCTTAAATTCAATCTCTAGCAAAGAACGTTACCTCTTCCATTTGTCTTCTTGATAATCTGTGTTCCTGCAAACCAACCTTTTGCAATTCATGCACACTCAAGTCCCTGTGCCCAACAGCATGCTTCAATCTTTCACTATTTAAATAATAATCAGATCTTCTATTTTCCCTTTCAAAATGGATTGCTTTACATTTACCAATATTGTCCATCTGCCAGATTCTTGCTCAATCACTTAACCTATTTCTCTGTAGACTTTCTAATTCCAATTTGTTTTTCCACTCAATTTAATGTCATTAACAAATTAGATTCACTACACTCAGTCCATTGTTCCAAATGGTTAATGTTTATCCACCACTGACCCCTGCAGCACTCTGCTCACTACTGATTGCCATTCAGTGAAACATCCATTTATCCCAACTCAAATTTCCCTAGGTTAACTTATCCTCCATTGATGCATCTCCAAAGGCATCCTTATCTTATGGATAAGAGTGTTTCTTTAAATTAAATGTGGCATCATATTGAATGCCTTCTAGAAATCCAAGTATACTCGATAACTGCACTCATTATACCCTCAAAGAACTTTGCTGAATATGTGCTGCATCTGCCTGATGGTTGGAACAATTTCAAACCAAGTGTCTCACTATTTCTTCAAGCATTTTCAAGATTACAGACATTAAACAAACTGGCCTATAGTTACCTGTCTTTTACCCATATCCTTTGTTTTCAAAATAGTAGCATAACATTTGCTACCTTCCAAACTTTCAGGACTTGTCCAGAGTATTTTGGCAAATTATTACAAACACCTCTACTATAATTTCTTTCAGTACCCTGGGATGCATTCCATCAGGACTAGGGAACTCACTATTTTTAGGACACTAGTTTGCTCAGCACCTTTCTCTTTTCTCTTTGGCGTGGCTTCGCAGACGAAGATTTATGGAGGGGGTAAAAAGTCCACGTCAGCTGCAGGCTCGTTTGTGGCTGACAAATCCGATGCGGGACAGGCAGACACGGTTGCAGCGGTTGCAGGGGAAAATTGGTGGGTTGGGGTTGGGTGTTGGGTTTTTCCTCCTTTGCCTTTTGTCAGTGAGGTGGGCTCTGCGGTCTTCTTCAAAGGAGGTTGCTGCCCGCCAAACTGTGAGGCGCCAAGATGCACGGTTTGAGGCGTTATCAGCCCACTGGCGGTGGTCAATGTGGCAGGCACCAAGAGATTTCTTTAGGCAGTCCTTGTACCTTTTCTTTGGTGCACTTCTGTCACGGTGGCCACTTTTTTTAATAATAGCACACATTGAGGTTCTCATCTTCCATTGCATCCCTTGGACTCATTGGATGGCTCCTCCACCATGAAGACCAAAACAAAAACAAAATGTTTAAAGCCTTGGCTATTTCTACAGTACCCTACATTAGTTCCCCCTCATCATCATTCAAGCCACCTGTCTTCATTTTAGCCACACTTTTCCCTACTATTACTACTACACTTTGTGACTTTGTACAGAAGAAATTTTAGTTTGATCCATTATTTCCTTAGTTATCTCCCATCTTTTAATGGAATATACTTTTTTTGCTGAGCATTGTGAAAAATCTCAGATATTGATGATATTTAACCATCCTACCATAGAAAATGCGTTCCTTGTTTATGCCGGCCAACTCCTCACCCATCCTATTGTAGTCTCCCTTGTTTAGACATAATACACTGGTTTTAGATCAAACTACTGTATGGGAAATTCTATCACACTGTGATAGAGGATCCCATAACTACAAAGATTATTAATTTTACCTGTCTCATGCCACAGGACTCGATCCAAGATCATATGTTCTCTTGTAGGTTCAATAACATGTTGTTTAAAAAAAAATTGTATCATGGAAATGCTCTATGATGTCCTCCTCAAGACTGCCTTGACACACTTAACTTTCCCAATCTATGTGCAAGTTGATGTTCCCATTATAATTGTGTTCCTTTCATACATACATTAGATATTTCTTAGTTTATTGCCTGTGGAACTGAAATTTATTTTTTTAACCTTTTCCAATTTCTAATCCCTCCCCATATCCATTTAAATTCTACTCCTTAAATATTATATCATTTCACTATGGCCATGATCTCATTCTTAATTAAGAATGCTACCACAACTCCCTTCTGTTTTACCTGATAACATTGGATATTTAATTCCGTCATCTCCAACCTGCAACCACATGGCCACTGAATCATAACATTAGTACTTCAACTTCACAGGCATTGTTTCAGATAAAGTACTCTTGTGTTCATTGTCCTTTTAAAATCTAGTCATCCTTGTCTTTTCCATTTGACTCTTCTGAACTCCACTCTTACTGCTCTCTTTTCTAACTTTAATGGTCTCTGCATCGCTTCCCTCACTCTTTCTGCATAGATTCCCATCCTCCTACCATATTCATTTAAACCCTCCCCAATAGAGCTAGCAAACAATAGCCCATGGACAGTCATAATTAATGTAATAATATCAGTGAAATTAAATGTCAAACAGTTTCACAAAGAAACATCACATCTCTATTTACAGAAGAATTTCTGACAATTTGAAACTGAGCCATAAATGGAGAAATTCAAGATAATTCAAGAATTGGCAGAGTTCCAATATCTTGGAAATGTAAAGAGTTAGAAGAGATTACCGAGAAAGGTCCCAGCCTCAGAAAGATTTGAAAACGAAGTTGAGGCTGTTTGAAACAAAGCACAAAATGCTAAGATGCTCAAAATGTAAGACATTGACTGTCAAGAGAGCAACAGAGTTAATATTAGAGGTTAATGACTTTTCATCCAACTGACAAAAGCAGTTCGAATGAATGTTTATCAATTCTAAGTACAAATAATTTTTGTCTCTTGCATTTTCTTTTTAATTATATATGAGAATTTCAAAACTGTCCAATGTATTATGGGAAACTAGCATAGATAAGAAAACACAGGAAAAAAGGGAAAATGAAATTCACAGCATTTTATATGCCAATGAACTCACTGAGGAAAGAAATAGCCATAAATTATTCCAAGCAGAAATATCACAATATTGTTTCTTTTAAAAAAAAAATGAAACTGATAAGCATACAAGTTCTCAATTTGACTTGTCCTTTGCAAATAAAAGAACCAAATATTCTAAAATTGCAACAAAAAATTGAATGCATAAGTACAAGATTCACTTACCGGAACTCCCATTTCTCTGGGTGAGGATCTGAACCAATAGCTCAAAATGATTTAAGATCCTTCCTATTCTCTTCAGGATTAAATCTGCATCCATTCAAACATTTTCAGCTGTATTGCATTAATAGTAAATGAGCACAATCCACAGGATTAAAGATAAATGCAAGTATGACCTTTTCAAACTTTTGCCATCACCCAGGAGTCCAGTTAAATTATTCAGTGATCCCACTGCCTTTTGAATCCGAAGTTACTGAAAAATATATTTATTGTCCCTTCTGTGGTTATTTTCAGTGGTGCTCAATCTTTTTTTTCCCACTCACATACCACTTTAAGCAATCCCTATGCCATCAGTGCTCTGTGATGAGTAAGGGATTGCTTAAGGTGGTATGTGGGTGGAAAGAAAAAGTTTGAAAACCACTGTTTTAATTGTGCCTAATTGACTCGTTATGTGTATGGTTTCATAACTCCAAAGGAAATGGGCCAATAACATTTTTCTCAAGCAAAATATTTCAGTAACAATTTAGTGTAGAGCAGTGATTCTCAACCTTCCCTTCCCACACACAAGACACCTTAAGCAATCCCTTACTAATCACACAGCACAATGGCATAGGGAATACTTAAGGTGGGATGTGAGTGGAAAGAAAAAGGTTGAGAACCACTAAGTTACATTCAAAGGGCATTACATTTATGTAAATTTCTGTCATGAAGAGGCAAGCTCTCATGACATTTGTCCTTATTATGATTTTCCAACAAATACAAGTAAAATATAACCACAGATATGTACAAATACTGAACATAAACAATGAGGAGGTGTTGGAAATTATCATCAGGCAAATGAGAAAGGGTAGATTTGGATTAAAGACACAAAGTATTGGTAAAAAATAGAAGATGGAAAATTCTCAATCAAATGCAAGAGAGATTTAACTCGGAGACTGGTATTCTCAGAAGAGCAGAAAGCAAAGTGAATAAGGACACTAGTAAGGAATGCAGGCTTCCTGAACTGACTTGGAGCTATTGATTAAATAAAACTTTCGTTGTGGTGCCACCATAGCAGCTTGAAGGTGGATGGCAACTGAAAAAAGATTCCTTCTCTGAATATTCAGCTGGGGTATCACCATAGTCAACATGCCTTACAAGTGAGTGTCTGGTGCCTTATAAATGGCTGGATTGTTATCATACTACATCAATCTGATGTATTCTGGCTTATTCGTCATCATACTTTTAGAATTAGGATTACAGATATTTTCATTTATTTTTCAGGTTTTTCCACTGAGCAGCAAGTGATATGAATAATTATCACATGACAGGAAAGGATAAATTCACCAGGAAATTTCCTGGAATGGGGCATTTCAGCTTGGGTGAGAATCTGGATTGGCTGGGTTTGCTTTCCTTGGAGTCAAGAAAGTGGAGGGAAAATTTAAATGAGGTATATAAAATTATGTGGCCACAGTTTGGCTAGCTTCACTCTGAAGGTCATTTGTATAACCTATGCCATGGGGGATTTAGAGGGAATTTGAGGAAGGTTTCTTTCACCCATGGTAGAAATTTGGAACACACAGCCTAATATCTCACAACATTCAAAAAATAGGTAGATGAGCATTTGAAATGCCATTACATCAAAAACCACAGGTCACGCCACATGATGAACTGCATGGATACAGTCAACTGAAGGGGCTGGTTTCTAGCTGTATGACTCTAACTGTTAACTTTCACCAGTTGCAAAGGAAAGGTGATACCAGCATTCAATTTTTCACCACAATTCAGGTTGATTTTTAAGCTATGTATGGTTTCTGTCTCTGCGGTGAGTGTGAATGTTACCACAGCCTCTTCTGAAATTTCTAACATTAGATGTTTGACTATCAGAAAGGAAAAAGGCCATATGATACACTGTAATAGCTATACAGAGTCTTGGGCGGGAAAATGGGTGAGGTAGTGCATGCATTCATGATCAAATCACAAAAAACTGTCGGAAAAGCGGAAACAGAGATTTGAGAGCCAATATTTAAATGAGCCTGTTATAAAGTTCTGCAATCTTATCTCACTACAAGTCACAGACTCCGAAGGATCCACTCCAATTATATGAGTACTATTTTCTTGATGTGGCCATGGTGACGAACCTGCTTGATTTCTGCTGGTTACCTACTGCTGTCAGCCATTATGCAATATCTTGTCTTTCAAGAAAGCTAAAAAGTGTGTAGTGGCTAGAATGGAATTGTTTATGTGATGTACAGGCAGTCCCCAGGTTAAAAATGAATTCTGTTACCAAGGTCTGTCTTTAACTCAAATCTGTATTTAAGTCAGAATAAGTGCATAGAGTCAGAGAAATGTTTACCTTAGTATGTAGCATCTATTTTACCTTTCTATGCATATAAAACACTTGAAACACTTCCAAATACACTACAACATCTTAAACATAACGATGCAGTACATAACTGGATGATGTAGGATAGGGGCCTCCAGAGTAGTTGATACCCTGCTGGGAGCCTGTCATCCCTTCTCCTGCTAGGAGCCAAACTTCCATAGTCCTGCCAGGAGCCAGAGGTCCCCACTCCTGCTGGGAGGTAGAGGTCCCCGCTCCTACCAGGAGCCTGAGGTCCTAATGCATTGTTCAGTAGCTTGGAAATTCGCTGGTCTGGCCCAATCCTAACCCAAGGTTTCCCTTCCATAGAAACTGGCGTTGTTCAGTTGTTTGGAAACTCACTGGACTGCTGCATCAGAGCAGAGATGAAAATACAGATTCCCATTAGTGTAATTAGCATGCTGCGGGATAGTGGAGGGAGCCTGATGCAGCAAGGACCGCAATAACTTTCAACACGGTAACTTAATTCTCTATATTCAAAAACTCAGAGCCTATATTTCAAATAATTAAACTAAAGGCTTGCAAAGTATTATGAGGTGGTTTAAATAGCACAGCAATAAAACTTTAACGTTGCAAATTTAAAACTGTGGGTCAAAAAGAGTATCCTACAACATACTCTCGTAATGCTGATTCAACCAGGCTCGAATCAGAAGTTGATGGCTTTCTACTTCCGGCCGGCTTGTCAGTTTGTAAGTACAAGTTGTTCATAAATCAGAGTTTTTGAACCAGATGACTGGGTATACTAATCTAGAGTAGACAGATGCAATTGTAACCTTTAAGGATTACAGGTGAAATGTGGCAATACGAACTGGGTGAGGGTGCGGAGTGAATGTTAGGTATGTCATAATAGATGTTGCTGATAAGAGAATAATCAGTGTGTGGTGTATCTGATAATATCTGCCTATGGTTGTCATAGGTAGGATACAGAATTTAAAGTTGTGATCAATGATCATGACTAGGTGCGTGAGATCAGCAAACTTTTTTCTTTTCTCCGTTACTTGGTGTGACATTTTGCAATGTAGCTCAGGTCAAAATGTGTTCAAGAAAGCACGTTGCAAACTTGCTGCAGGTCCCCTCTTTAAAAAGTGAAGGGTGCCATTTTTGTGACCACTCATGCTATTGAAATCCACACTGAGATGCTAAGCAAACGAACAATGTGGCCAGTGTTGGCTAAGATCACACTTATAAGTTGGTGGCATAAAATTCAAAAGTAAAACACAAAGGTCTGCAGACACCATGTTTGAAGTAAAAACAATGCTGGAGAGACTTAGCAGGTCAAATAGCATACATAAAGTTTGTGTGTTCTGCATTGTAAACTCTGATTAATTTGCCCTTATATCAGTTATTATTTACACCGATCCTCTTCTGAAGTAAACAATGGTTGCTTTCGCAATAACTATACCTGAGCTACTCTGCACGATCAGGATGAGACACAATGTGCAATATGTGCAATGTTCTTAAAGAGGAAATGTGCTGAGGTAGCATAAAAATGCAAAATTACAAAACTGCTTTCACAAAAGCACAGGTTAACTGCAAGTCACAATCATCTTATCTCATTTTGCCAACTATTTAAATTACTCTCATTGGTGTTTAGAGCAGTGCACTCCATCTGTTAGGACAATGACAGACATTTTTTTCTTCACATAAGCCATTGCTCGCTTCTAAATCCTTTAATACTTTTCTTTTTGAGGGAATCAATCCTTTCAAAAGCAGTGTTTTGATTTGGTTTGAACAAATGTGAATCTGATATTTCTGAAAGTCTGCAATTCCGTCATGTATTTGGAATGAACAAATTGATCCAGTAAATACAAATCATATGAATGGACCTTTTTGATTATTGTAGATAGTGTAGAAATCCCCAACACTAAAAGCCATTGAAACTTAAGTTAGTTCTAGATCTCCAGGCATTCTCTGCAAACATACTATCTGGGGCTTTGGCCATGAATCTAGAAACATAGCCCAGTATCAAGCATTTGGGAGTCAAAATGGGTGGTAAATGGCATTATTTAGAATTATTTTACTTGAATGCACTTAAATGAATCAATTAATTTGTTTCTATTTTGAACATTTTAGATATTTACTTCAATTTGTATCGATTTGGATTGTGTCTGGATGGTGGCGATGCTTAAAGACTCTTAAAAACTATTTTGGATATTACAGTTAACAACGCCCCCCAGCCCCCAGCTTTGTTTGCTCTCATTAAATCAGCAAAGAAACAGGCCCTTCAGCCTATCTTGTCCAGGCCAACTATTTTGTTTATCAAGCTAGTTCCGTTTGCCTGCATTTGGTCCGTATCTCTCTGAACTTTTCCCATCCTGTCCAAATATATTTTAAACATTACATTTGTACCAACCTCTTCTACTTCCCCTGGCAACTCAATTTGTATTCCGACTATGCGCTGTGTGAAAGAGATCATTTTTAAATCTCTCCCTTTCACCTTAAATCCATGCCCTCTCATTTTAGATTCCCCTTCCCTGAGAAAAAAGCTATGGCCATTTATCTAATTAACATCCCTCATGATTTTATTAATCTCTATAAAGTCCCCCACTGAGCCTCCTCTACTCTGGGAAGAAAAGTAACACCCTCTCCTTTCAAATTTACCAGTCCTGGTAACATTCTTGTGAATGTTTTCCAAAGCCTTTCCAGCTTAACATATCTTTTCCATGGCCAAGTGAGCAAAGCTGCACACAATATTCCAAGCATGGTCTCTCCAATATTTGAACTGTTATAACTTCCCTGGTACTGTACTTAGTGCCCTGATTGATGGAGGCAAGCACCCCCTCTCTGCTTTCCACCAGCTGTCCACCTCCTTCCCTCTCCATTCAGAGAGTCAACCCCTCCTTCAGCCTTTTTCCTATTATGCCTGCCCTTCACCCCCCACTGTTTTATTCAGGTGCCTGTCTGTTCTTTGCTCATATCTTGAAGGGCTCAGGCTCGAAATGTTGCCTATGTATTTTAATCTTTGATATATTAAGAATGCTGATTTGCTGAGTCTCTCCAACATTTTTATATAAGCTTACTAAATGCTTTCTTAATCATCCTCAAAACCTCTCAAGAATGTTTTGGAGTTGGGTCCTTTTCTGCATCATGGGAGGTCCTGACACTCCTCAGATCACCGCCTGGAGCCTAGATGAAGCAAGGAAAAAAATTGTCCTCTCCATCTAGCCTAGTTAAGTATGTCAGGAAGTGAGCACCAATCTTGGCGGTAGGGATGGAGCTGGCCCATACTGTATCTCACACCTCAAGATTACAGACTGAAAGCAATTTTAAAATTCAGGAAACCAAGCTAATGTATGAATTAAATGAAATGATTCCCACTCACAAGCTGCATGCTACTAAACAAATTTAGTAGTATTTGTAAAATGGGTAGTTTTAATCCAGAAGGAGGAAAAGGCCAAAGTGTTTAAAATCCGGAAACATCCATTCCTACCGTTTTCTTTCAATCATAAAATATTTAAATATCATGAGTCTTTTGATTTGAAAATATTAATTTCTTGAACCTTCCTGCTCAGATCCTATTTCACAGAGACCCACAATCTTAGACAAAATGTTGGGTCAAGATAAGGCAACATTATTCCATTATAGTATGATGTGAGAGATGCAGGAAACCTAGCCCACAATCTGTGGCTTATACCCCTGCAATACAGCACGTGAATTCTGTTATTCTTTTTTCACCAATTTCATCAATAATTACCAACATCAGCTATGTTATTTCTATGTGATCAATTTCCAAATACATCGATAAATATTAATTACTTCCTTATGTTTTAATTTCATGATGATTTCTGACAGTACACCAGTTTAGAGAGTTCATTATGATGAAGAAAAGGGACTCACACATCTCATGAATAGTATATTCCATTATTTTCTTCAACTTTGTTCCATTTACAAATCCTACCTTACACAAATCCCTGTCTCAAACTGACTGATCTGTTTAAAGGCAATTGACTTGCTAATCACAAATCGCTGAATACATTGGAGTTCAGTTATAGCTTAAAGATTCTATCCTGGGAAACCTCCTGTCAAGCAAATGAAATAATGATGACATGTTTGGACCTGGAGCTGATGGAGGCATTGTTTAATGACAGCTTCACACTTTCCAGTACTTCACCATGCTTCAGTTTACCTGCATTGGGATTTTGAGGACCCAAGTCGCAATATATTAAAGCAATTAAAATTATTGGTTGGTGTTCTATCTACAATGACTTTTTTCAAATAAGAAACTATCAAATATCAGCATTATTATATTATTTACACCAATTAACAGTGATACAAAACAAATAGTAAGGACAGATTGACTTTATTTGCTTTCAAAATGCGGAATTGAAATGATTGAAATAATGTTTCATTGGTTCCATAACTTGTTTATAGGCCGAGAGGTACACTTGAGGAACTCTCTTCTGAAAATTGAGTGGCTTACTTTGGAGAACTTGTCTTTCTTGGAAGAATACCAATGATGCTCCATTGCTTTTATTTAGCATAAGTAACATAATTTTTTTTTGCAATGCAGCTGGAGAGAAGCACTGCTTGGTAGAGCTAAATTCATGAATACAGTAGCAGGACACCTTGTACTCTGCTCTGAGATCCAAATATATGACAGAATGAATTTCAGATGCGGAGTATGACATTCTGCCACTAAGAAGCAAAGCACATTGTGTTTGTTGCTGATTGTCAACAAATGTCTGTCTAAGTTCTGTGTATATTTTATAGTTTTTAACAATCTGATTGCAATGTCCTGAATTATAATTATTTATAAGCTCTAATCATTGTCAAATGCACCAGATTAAAAAGAAACGCAGAAGGGAATGTAAAAACAACAGATTTATCTTTATTTGTGGTTTTTTGGGCTGGGTGCAAATTTTAACGAAGCTATGGGGAGATCTCCTCTGATTTCCAAATACTGGCGGATAATCTTCTATGTAAATATAGTGAATAGGACTTCAGCATTACATTTTGCGCAAAGGAAAACTCCTACCGCAATCCAGGTTCTACTTTGCACTAATTAGATTTTTACATCCTACCAGAGACTATAAACCCACAATCTCCTGACTTAAACCAGGATTTCCGTGAATGGCCACAGTGTACTCTGGTAAATGAGTGTACATTGACAAAGCACACTCCTCTACGATTATTCATGAGGGGGAAAAAAAGATTTCCAACAGCCTTCACATTGAGGGAAACGAATTACAACACATCAGTCTTCGACCGGATCACATGCTGTAGTTCCTCAAGTGTGGTGAAGAGGGGTGCCTAAAATGCAGATGAAGCACATGATCAAGTATGATGGCTTCCATGTTATTAGTAATGATAGTTCTGAAGGCTTGTGGTGAACCTTGATATGGTCAGTGTGCTTTGGTGCAGGCAGAGGTAGTCAAATGAGCATCATTTGGAAGAGGATCTTTGGATCTCACTGGGTGTGAAAAGGGGTTGAAGATTACAGAAAATTAAAGATCACTTGTCATCTTGGATTTATGCTGACACTGGTCAAAGTCATTAAATGACAAACATCATCGCAACATGAATGTTCACACTCTAATGAATAATTTAAAAAATATACAGCTGGAAGGAAGAACTAATTTAACCATCGGCAACTTGTCAGATAAAGCATCAAATAATGTCATAATTGCTTCTACGATTGAGGCAATGTGCCTGTGCTTCAATCAAAATTATTGTCAATTCAAATAAATCATTGAATTTATGCAAGTATCAGGGGAGGGAGAGGAGATGGACAATGGGGTTTGCATTGCAGCACTAATTCTGGCCTTGAAAATTTGCAAGGTAAATAGTCAGCCAACAGGTTTTAAATTAGCCTTGGTTGTCACATCTCTGGAATCAGAAATGTTTGAACAGAACTACAAGCAAGCTAAATAATTGGGTTAAAAATGTGAAGGATTTTGTGTTGATCCTTGATCCAGGTTCTGGGGTGAGGTCCTAATCAAAAGTTTGCACTCCTGAAGAATGAAGGACTCAGACCTTTCTTGAGCCAAAACCCTTTATTTGTTACATAGGCCTGTAGGTGGTTCATCACCTCCATAGAGGATCAAGGAGCTCCCCTAACACACAAAGACATGGGTTTCAGTTCTCCAACGCTATCTAATATTATCCAAGCTCAAAACAATCATCTCCTAGGCAGCAAGCATTAAGCTTTGCAATATCCATCTACATGATGCCTCAAGTCATACAGATGTGTCCCCTTCCTCTCAGGCATTTTTACAGTTTTGATTTTGTGAATCACATGACTCTAGAGAGAAAGGGGACTGTTGTAAGTTATCTGCCAGGATCAGCAACACACATTTCAGGGCCTCTCGCTGCCTTTGGTCAGGGATAATGAAATTTGATCTTACTTGTCATGGCCAGGCAACATACATCCTAGGCCCCCCTCAGTCTCCTTAGTTATTTACAACTCTCCCACCATAAGCATTAACCAAGTTGTATTTATGTATTAATATTTTGGTTAATTAATTAACGTGTTAATGTATTTGATGTATTAATCAACCAGTCTAAACCAGAAAGACCCTAACTTCTACAAAACTCAACCACTGCTCAAAGATCCACTTAGAGGTGAAGGGAGGTGAAAACTGCTTGATCCAACAAGTTATTCTTTCCTTTATGACTGCTTGGACAACTTTCAGTAGTACTTTTACGACAGCTGAGACTCTTGGATAAGTAAAAGTGCTACCCTGCCCACAATGCCAATCATATACCTTAATATGGGTGTGGTGTAGAAACAGTATGACAGCAGTAATTAATTCTAGATACAGTTTGGTTCAGTGCAACTTATTGACCAGCTCTAACTCATATCGCAAAAGATCCATAAACTGATTTTTATAATCACACCCCATTTGACATAATAACCCCTGATGACACACATTCCATCCCATCCAATTTCCCAAATTATATTTGGAGACATTCTCCCCCTTTTCTTCATATTTCCTTTCAGATTGCATTCTTCAGGCCTCCATACCCCCATATTGTCCAATATATCCAGCCACCTACACCTTACCTCCAGCAATAAATCGAGCCCAATCACAATGATTTCTGTAATCCCACCCTGCATTGTCCCTCTTCTTGATAATGACTGGGGCTGACTCCTGCTGCTAATTCAGTCCACAACACTACATGACAAGTCTGGGCAGGGCAAAGACTTTCCCGACACTGAGTGAAGGCTTGTCCCTGTACGGAAAGTGATTTCATTCAGGACGTTCTCACGGAAAAAAAGGAAATGATAATGACGATTCACCCACACTGAAAAATGCAGCAATGTCAATGTGTTTTGCCCACAAATATTCTATAGCATTAAAGGAATGAGTGAGTGAAGTGATTCACACAACCAATGAAGCAATAATCTGGTATTTATATTCCCATACATCCAAGTCAACAGGGCAGCATCAGACTTTTTTTTTCCCTTGAAACTGTAAAAACAGATTTACCAAGGTGAAATTAGTTACTTTGGCTATGCAAAGCAGAGACAATGGGGGTTAACTATGCAGAAATATCTCCCACTAATTGTGATGCCCTTGTCCAACTCCCATCTCCGTTGATCTGTATAGCCCCTGCTTGGGGCTCTCACCTTGGAGTACAGAGTATATTCGCTAAATAAATTTAGGTGCATTTCCCAGTCGCATCATCCCCTCTACCTTGTTAAGTGTAGGCGGAGTCATGTGGGATCCAACCTATCACTTAAGAAAGTTCTTCACTGGAGATAATAGTGAAAGGTCCCATAAGACAAATCATATTTGGCTTTTAGTTGTTCGAACGACATAAGCAGTCCTCAGATCTCCAAGATTTTATTGCCCAAATTCACGGGTATCATTTCATTATGGGCCTATGGCACCTTTGGTGATATTCCCACTTTCTCTCCAACACACTCATTGATCTTGTGCCAAATTTTAATCATATACCTTAATATGGGAGTGGTGTAGAAACAGTATGACAGCAGTAATCAATTCTAGATACAGTTTGGTTCAATGCATCTTATTGCACCAGCTCTAACTCATACCGCAAAAGATCCATAAAGCAAAACTGGAGTTGTCATAAATGTGCTTTAGGTGTGCGCTGGAGGTGGGAGCGTTTATTCGTGCAGCTTGGTCCTGTGTAAAGGTGGGCCCGTTTTGGCAGGATTTAGCTAATATACTAACCAAGATAATGGGAGTAGCCTTCCCACCGGACCTGATGTTATATCTATTGGGGAACCTTATGGACGTAAGCTATAAACTATTTAAATTCCAAATTCAGTTCATATTAGTGGCTTTGTCTGTAGCAAAAAAAATGTATAGCAATGACCTGGAAATCTGACTCCCCTCTCCTTTCAGCCAGTGGACTAGAGAGATGCATAGCTGTATTTTCATGGGGAAAAAAAAATCACATATAATCTTCGAAATCAACACAGCACCTTCGTCAGAATATGGTAACCATATTTGATGCACATGTGAGCTCAATTGTAACCGCACCCCGATGTAAGTGCCAGTAGGTGGATTAATAAAAAAATTATATAAGTGAGTGGCTCCACTGCTTCTCCAGATGTCCATTGGAAGTACTGACACTTCATCTAGTTTTTTTTTAAATGCGGTTGGTTTAAATTTTTCCTTTCGGGGGGTGGGAGAGGGAAGGGGGAAACATCACATGTTTGTAATTAGTTGGTGGAAATTTGTATATATTGAAGAAATATGTGACATTGTTCCTTTTTTATTGATGAAAATGAAAATTATTTTAAAAACTGTGCTGAAACCTGACTTTATTGTAACCATTCATGGTTAACAAAGAAAAGCAAACTCTCTGTTACAACACCACACCATCCCTTACAATGTAATAGATTAAAGATTATTTTATTGCTATGTAATAAAACAGAAAATGTGATGTTACGAGAATTTCATTTAGTCTACCATAAGGCAGATAAAGATTCGCTATTGGCAAAAATTACCCAGTGCCCCTTATAGCCAGGGAAAGGAAGGAAAAGAGAGTCACTCCACGGTCACTGAATGTCCATGGCTTCAATTCCACCACTTGTGCAGCCACACAGCTTTCAGTCCAAACCATAAGCAACTCGAGCTCTAGATTCAATCGTCCAACATAATCAGGAAGCCTCCAGCACCCTCGGCACCCTCTCTCATCCCAGTTCTGATACCAAGTACCCCTTCAACCAGTTTTAAGCCAGTCTTCAGCAGCCTGCCTCCTGTGTGCCCTCACTGGTCTGCCGCCATGATCACCTTCCATTAAGGTCATCTCCTCTGCTTCTCCTTCTCAAACAGGGGTGGTCTCCCTGTTTTCTGGTTCCCAACTCCGGTCCTCCAGTTTCCAGCAGACTGCAACCCCTCATGGCCATTGACAATCATAGGCAATGCCATTTTTTTTGTTGAAATGCCATTGGTGCTTCAGTAGTATCTATGTTGGCACTATGTTGGCACTGAAGAGGCAAGGATGGCAATATTACACTTCCGAGGTCAGATTAATGCAGGTGTCAGTGCAAATCAATTTCCAACAATGCAGTTCGTCTGAGATATCTGTCTGGCATGTGAGAAAAACAATGAAAGCTATCTGCAGGATTTTTATTTAGAAATGATGCAGAAGATAAAATCTGCTTGCAAGATGTACCCCCAAAAAAATGGAAGAGAGTGATAATACAGTACCAGGAATTAATACTGCTCTTTCTTTGGCTTGGCTTCGCAGACGAAGATTTATGGAGGGGTATGTCCACGTCAGCTGCAGGCTCGTTTGTGGCTGACAAGTCCGATGCGGGACAGGCAGACAAGGTTGCAGCAGTTGCAGGGGAAAATTGGGTGGTTGGGGTTGGGTGTTGGGTTTTTCCTCCTTTGCCTTTTGTCAGTGAGGTGGGCTCTGCGGTCTTCTTCAAAGGAGGTTGCTGCCCGCCGAACTGTGAGGCGCCAAGATACACGGTTGGAGGCGATATCACCCCACTGCCGGTGGTCAATGTGGCAGGCACCAAGTACTGCTCACAGCTCTCATATATAACACCGAAGAAGAATGTAAAGCAAAGGAAAGTCTGTGTTGGAAAAATTGTATGACCTAAATCTTTTTTTAAAAAACCCACCCAATCTGGAAACGTTGTCTCTCTAAATATCTGGGCGTATGTTTTTGTCACTGCCGGGATTTGGAATGAAGTAGATGAGAATCAAGTTGCAGCTGGTGCTCATGGCAAATGAATCAGTTGCAATTTCCCTTTATTGTAAGAACAGAGTTAGTCAAGTTTATTATAATCTGATTGCACAAGTACAACAAGACAGAACAGTGTTCTCTGGCCCTGGGTGCAAAACACACAGACACAAAACCAGACATAACATACAGACAAATAATACTCGTGCAGGACAAGTATTAATACACATAAGTAAATATTTTTTCATGAATATGAGTGTCTCGGATGGTTAATGTGAGCAGTTCCTTTGGTCATTCGGCATTTTCACTGCCTTAGTCACTTCATTCACTCACTTAGTACCTATTAATTGGCTCACATGGGACCTTCTGCATTTTGCTGACCTAAGACCCCAAGTCCCACCTACTACAATGTACTCAGCCTCTGACACAGAGAGTAAATCCAGAGTAATCCTAAATATAAGAACAATACTTATCAGACAGATTTTTTTTTGCCCGAGATTGTGGCTTCATACCTCCTCACCTAATATCCTCATAATAAACTCTGCTATATTCTGGAAACCTCATCATTGGAGAGAAATTTAACCATGATTGGCATGGTTTAACATCTACAAGATTTCACTTCTATGTTGAGTTAGATTTTAGCTTCTTATCATGTTGTACTGAGATACAGTGAAAATCATAGTTTTGCACGCCATTCACATATCACCTCAAAGTCTTATGATTGGAGCTCATAATCATGATCTTGTTTCAGGAATCTGCTGCTGGGCCTGAGGAAAATGCAGGTCACCCAACGAAGCATGCAAGGTGCCATCAGAATGACAGTGCTAAAGACTAAAGAGTAAAAACACAGATGCTGGAGCATCTCACAGAAGGTAAAGATATATTACCAATGTTTTCGTGTGTAAGCCATTCCTCACAGTATGAGTAATAAAGAGAGACAGGTGTTTACACAGAAGGCTGGGGAAAAGAATGAACAGGAGTACAGACCAACAGACAAAGGGTGTAAATTGGAGAAGAGAAGAAAGGTTGAATTGATGTTGGCTCTGTGAAAGGAGAAAAGGGAAGGAGACTGAACGAGAGGAAATAAGACAAGGGACGGATGGGATGCAGTGGGGGAGGGGATTCTAACCGAAATTGGAGAAGTTCATGTTAATGCCATCAGGTTGAAAAGTACTCAAATGGAACACAAGGTGTTGTTCCTCCAGTTTGCGGGTCGTCTCGGTCTGGGAGTGCACAAGACCATGGACAGACATGTCAGCAAGGGAATGAGGAAGGGAATGGAAATGGGTGACTACTGGGAAATCACACTATCTAACCGGATGGCATTAACATATCGACTAATATTGACTATTCACTCCTTGTAATAGTCAATAAATATTTTTCTCGTGCCAGGAAAAATTTTAAGCATTTGTCTAAGGCCAAAAGATTTTGGGAGGGAGGGTGATGGGGAAGATTGGAAGTATCTGCCTCCTCTCCCTCAGATTGAGAGTTTCTGTCCAATTCAAAGGAACTATAAATTCAGGAGGTCCGATCCAGTCCCGGTCATGCACCTTCAAGTGCAGCAATTGCTGAACTTGTGCTTTTAGCTGCTAGAGGAAGAGGCTTTTCCAATGTGCCAGTCCTGCCATCTATTTTAGACATGGCGCACACCATCAAGTACTTTGGTGACACACAGCAATGAATGTTTAGGATGACTGTCAAGCATGCTCTTTAATCCTGATGCAGTTGGAGTCACTAAGGCAAATAAGAAGTACTCTACCATGTATTTCCTTGCAGGGTTTTCAACAATCCTGCCTGTGACCTTAACAAAATCCAAGAACTGCTGCACAATCAAAATTCAAACTAAATTAATTTTCTTTGATCCCAAATTAAATAACTTCATGTGATCCAATTTCTGCCTTCAGGCCACTGTTCCTTCCTGGATTTTCGCTCTTATTTTCTTTTATTATTAGCAACGTTTCGGCAGCGATCTTTACCTCCTCCATTAGTACTCCCATCTGCACAACACTCCTTTTATCATTAATATCACATCTGTCTTCAACCCTATCACAGACATTTCCTTTTGATCTTTTCCTTCTCTCAAATTTCCCTGGATATGTATTTGCTTAAAATTGTTCGTTTCTAATTTTTTTCCTGTTTCGATGAATGATCAGTAACTTTTAATGCTAAGTCTGGCGACACATGACTTGGATTTTCTACTTCCATTTTAAATCTGTAGCATCTGTAGTATTTTGCTGTGTATGTTAATGACAGAACATGTGATTCGTTTGCATCAAGTACCTGCAGTCATCCCAAATAATAACAAGCACAAAAGCTGACTTTTTTTATATACTCAGAACATCGCTATTTATTGTCCATCCCTAATTGTGCTGAGCTGTTAAGAGTCAATGTCATTGGTTGATCTGAAGCCAGGGAAGGACAGCAGATTTTCTTTCCAAGCGCATTGAAGAAATGGAATTTTACAGTCAAAGTCCTAAAATCCGGACTGCTCGGTGATTGGGTTCATCCAGATTTTCAGATATTCCGGATTCTCAAACAGTACTTTTGAAACTCACATTTAAGGAGAATAAACAGGGAATTTTATTTATAGTTTATTATTGAGATAGTTTTTCATACAAAATACAAAGTATATAAAAAAACAAATACTTCTGTCTTACATTTCTGCAAAGTCCACATGGTCGTCTGTTGCCGCTGTGCATCTGTGATGTTTCTGCATACGTACATGCATGCACGCACTCACACAAATGCAAAGAGGTTGAGAGAAATCCAGATTCTTGGGTGATATGGATTTCTGACATCTGGATTTTTAGATTTTTACAGTACAACAATCTGGTAATTTCACAGTTTCAGTTATTCTATTCAACCTCAAAAATAAAATAGCTTTCTTTCATTACTTCACCATAAATTTGACAACCTCATGAAGGGATTTCAACTCACGTGCTGCAAAATTGATCTGGATCCCTGGTTGCTCTTCATGTAACATAGCCTCTACACTGCCTCACTCCATTGCAATATGATGCTGCAGATATGTTTGGCAGTAATTTGTTTTCTGTCACGTGTCACGTGTTTCAAGTCTTTTGGTTTCTTTGAACTTTACTGTGTATGGATTGTCACACCGCACAAACAAAATAAACCCAGGATGAATTGGTATCCCAGGATATCCCCTCAATGTAGATTATAAATAAATGTAATCAGTTCTTGAAAAAATATCACTGTAAGCGCAGAAAATAATTGCAGATGTATCAAAATCTTCCACTTTGACATAGGAAACTCAGTGGTACACGCCTATGCAAAATAAAATATCCGTCTAAAAATTGCAATAATCAAAGAAGATTACTAACTACAGACTGCTCTAACACAAGATCCAATTGAGAAGTTTATGCTAAGAGCTTGGCAGTGATGGCAACATCCATGAATTAATAAATAAAACAATGAACTCCTGCATTTCTAAATGAGGAGGGTAAAATGTTCAGATCAGTTAAATTATCAGAGAAAGAAAATATTAATGGAGGAAAACATATAATGGACTCAAGCAACTAAGTGTTTGAATTTTAAAGTTGAGGTATTCCCTAATTAAAGTTACAAGTGAAATTTGTATTAAGTAATCACTGTGGAAATACAGGCTCAAGCTTTAATTGATGACATCCTGATGCCATCCACATCTTTTGTGCACATGACATCATATTCATGAACTAGGCGAAGACTCATTCCATTGAGACAAAGGGGATCAGGGTAGGGCATGAATCAGGTTAATGCTACAAGCCTTCACAGGCAAGACCCCTTAACTCTTCCTTCTGTATATAGACATACATCAGGGCTGCCTCATGCAATGAGCTTCTCAAATCCATCCACTTTGTGTCTAACTTACACCCTGATCTTAAACTCACCTGGTCCATCTCCAATAACACTCTTTCTTTCCTGGATTTCTCTATGTCCATCTTGCGAGACAAGCTTTCCACTGACATATACTACAACCCCCTCAAACTCCCACACTACCTTGACTACCCTTCCTCACACCCTGTCCGCTGCAAAGATTCCATCCCCTTTTCTAAATTTCTACATCTCTGCTGTATCTGTTTCCAAGATGAGGTCTTCCAACCAGATCTTCCAAAATGTCTGCCTTCTTCCACAAATGTGGCTTCTCCATCACCACCATCAACTCAGCCCTCACCTGGATCTCCTCCATTTCCTGTTCATCTGCTCTAGCCCCCTCTGCCTCCAGGATACAACAAACATAAAATACCCCTCATTCACTCTTACCATCCCACAAGCCTCTGCAACCAACACACTATCCACCAGAATTTCTGGCATTTACTCTAAGATCCCAACACCAGGCACATTTTTCCTTCTCCTCCGCTCTTGGCCTTCCACAAGGACCACTCCCTCCGAGATTCCCTCATACACTCATCCTTCCCCACCTATGGCCCAACACCTCTTACACCCCCCCCCCCCCACCCTGGCACCTTCCCCTGTGGTCACAGGAGATGCAACATCCGCCCACACCTCCTCCCTCACCATGGATGGGGGCCCCAAACAGGCTTTTCAAGTGAAGCAACATTTCACTTGTGTATCCGCAGAAGTTATTTACTGCATCTGGTGCTCCCTTTGTGGTCGCAGATTGGGTGAAATCACTTCACTGAGCATCTCCTCTCCATCCGCAACCACAGCCAACCTCTCAGTAGCCAACCATTTCAATTCTGAGTCACACTCCCAGACCTACTTGTCTGTCCATGGTCTTTTGCACAATCCCACCTTGACCACCCGCAGATTGGAGGAACAACAGCTTATCTTCCGCCTGGGCACTCTCCAGCCAGATGGCATTAACGTTGATTTCTCTGCTTTCTGCTAATTTGCCTGCCTTATCTTTCCTCTCCCTCTTTCCTGTCTTTCCAGTTCTTTCCCCACCCTTCCCCCTTACACACCCATCCATCCATCACCCTCAATGCTGCAGTCCCCTCCCTCCCCTCCCTCCCCTCATCCACCTATCATCTCCTGCCTTTTCCACCCCCATCCCCCTTTTATTCTGATGCCTGCTGGCATTTTCTCATTCCTTGATGAAGGGATCAAGCCTTGTCAAGAATGTCAGTCATGTGTTTCTACCTTTGCTATATAAAGGACACTGTTTGACCTGCTGAGCATCTCCAGCATTTTGTATTTTTTACTTCAACCACAGTGTCTATGGATTTTTGTGATTTACTACAGGTTAATGCTCAGTTGCCAAGCCACGTTCATCATTCTTTCATTAGAAGCCAAATCTTTGTGTCTGGATCACATGAAGAATGGCTCCTAAACTGCAAGGTTATCTTCTCCAGACTTGATGTGAAACAGTCTTTTAATACTGTAGTTATGAATGCCACATGACTAAAGCTATCATAAAACCTATGCAAACAAAACTAAATACAAATAAAATTTCAGTTTACAAAGCTACATAAGATTACAACTTGTCATAGTCTTCAAAATTCAATGTTGTCAGTTCCTGATAACAACAAAAAAAAACTTCATCAGCCAAAGATGAAAACTCTCTTGTTCTCTCAGCTACTTTGCATGTGTTTTTCTGAATTGGCTGTGGTTCATGACTAATCTGGAAATAGTTTACAGTCTACAGTTCATATTGTACCTGAAAGGACTGGGTCAAAGAAGCATTGTTCTACTTTGAACTCCTGAGTGTTTTATGGGACAATGTAGAGATAACTTTATGAATTTTATTCCCAAGCTGCACCCTTCAATTAGCATGTTGATGGTAATGCTACTTGAAATTCCAGACAATCCATTAACTTCACTATCCTTGATCGTTCGGAGAGGAGTCAAAATGTTGAAAAATTTACTAACATAATCCGAAAGGTAATGTCTCTGTTCAACTAATACTACACCTGGTATTGTTTGAAGGGATAGTGAAGAGAGAGATTTACCTTTTTACCTGAATGACTGAAACATTTGTTGATTCTACACTTACCTGAAATGAGACACGTTCTAGCAATCTAGCAAGTGCATTAAAACCAGCTCACTTCTGTTTGATATGTTGTTTTTTTCTTTTTTGCTGTAAAGTTGGTGTTTACCTATATGTTGACTTTATTTTTTTTAAATGCAGAATTCTTCAGGTAGATAAGAAAATCTGCCAGTGCTAGAGTGTCCTGTAGTACTCAAAGGTACTTGAAAAGGCTTCAGGCCCAGAACATCAAATCCCCTTTACTTTCTATGGATGTGGTATGACCAACTGAGTCTCTTCAGCACATTTGTGCACTGCAGAGATTCTAAGCTCTTTTATAGTAGTTCATTGTGGTCATTTGCACATCCAAGAAAATAAAGGTAATGAACTGTGAAGCTAAAGAGATGTGACATATGGTCACACTTAGCTTGTTTACTGCATTTGTTGTGGCCAAAACAATGGAGAACAAGATAATGGTAGTGCTACTGCAATCACTCAGCATCGGGAATGATGAAGAAAAAAGAAAACAATCAGCATAGATAAATCTTTGAGGAAGTGATTCTGAGATTCTTACCAGATAATGATGGTTAAATACAATTAATCTGATCGCTCGTCAATAATGCAAGATCAATCCATGTTAGGACTGATAGAAATGTAGTGGCAATTTATTCGGTGGTATTGATAAATTGGAAAATCTAAATTAGGTGACATTTAAGTGCAGGAAAGAAGGTTGAAAAGGAAGGAAGATGGAGCCAATTACAATTGATGCACAGATGAGGAGTGCCATGGATGAAACTGAATTAAAATTTCTCATTTACTCAGTCCATTTTTATTTGGTGGGTTGATAAAGAAGAATGACATTTACAATTTGATTCTAACATCCAATTTGTTTGTAGATTCTCTCTAGAGTTTAACAGTACAGACCACCTGACAGATCATTAGTACTTCTACTACATGAGTGGCTATTTGTTGATCATTGTCTGTCCTTCTTTAAACAGTTGGACTTGATTTGTAATGCCTTACTTTTGGAGAACAGAAAATTTCATGAGATTATGGGCTGTGTCAGATTGGTCATTGCCAGTCTCACTTTTAAAAAAAGGATAACAAAAACAAAACAAATAGCAAAAATGTAAGTTAAAGGACTGATGCTCAAGGAACAGAGGATGTAAAAACTATACAAAGAGAAAAGGCAGAACAAAAAAAATCACAAGAAGACATTTGATATTTATGAAATGAGTGAAAAATTAAAACTTGGAAATTACAAAGAACGTGCAGTTTACTAGTAAAGTGAAAAACAAAGTTTGGAAAAAGACTGTTAATTAAAAATGTGAGAAGAGGAGGAAAGGCAAGCCATAAAAAGATTTAGTACACTGTAAAATTAAAAATGAGAGAAAAAATATGGAAATTAAATTCAATAAATAGGTTGAGGAGAATAAAAAAGGCATGTACAAACAATGCAAAATTTTGTTCATGATTAAGAAAATATTAATGGAATAGATCATATAGAGATGGCGAGAAAAAGGAAAAATTGGAATTGATAAAAATAATATTGAAATGCAAGTTGAGGGGAAAATGAGTCCCCAGATGAGAGAGATCAATTAAATCTAGAAGCCCAGGAATGGGAAGAGGAAAAAATGAACTGGCAGAAAGATGTCAGAAGTAAAAAATCATGAAAGAGATTGAAAAAGAAAGAAATTGCAAAGTGTGCAAAAAAAGTAAATTTTTTAAAAGTGGTGAGGAGAAAAAAATGTTGGAGCAAAACTATTACGTAGAAGAAATATGGCAATATAAAAGGACAGTTCAATGTACCAGGTATTAATGCTATAGGCATGAAAGAGGAGGAAGTGAGAGAAAACAGTGAGTTGTGTTCACAATTAGGGAGAACAGTGTGACTGTACTTAGGACATTTCAGTGTAATCATCTAGAGAGGGTGTATGAGAGTAGCTGAGATATAAGAGGAATGATCACATTGTTGGGGTTTTACTACTATAGACTCCCAATTACCAGTGAGATTGAGAGAACCAGGGAAATTAATGATAGATGAAAGGAGGCAATTTGAACTTTCTACATGTTGACTGGGACTGCCAAACTGCTAAGAGCTTGGCAATGGAATTTGTTGAGGAGAATTTTTTCAAGCAATGTGTACTTGGCCCTTATTTAGCCTCCTATTGAGAAATGATGCAGGACACATGGCTGAAGAATGAGTGGGAGAGCACTCTGAGACCAGTGCCAACATACTTATAATTTTAAAATAGATACAGAAAAGGATGGGATCGGCCAAAAGTCCGAAATTGGGGCAAGGCCAATTTTGATCATCAGAGAACTTGCAGAGGTTGGTTGGGAAAGGCTGTTTGGAGGTAAAGGGAAATCTGACAAAGGGGAGGCTTTGAAATGTGAAATAATGAGAGTTTGTGGAAAGCATGTTCCTGGCAGGAGAATGACAAGAGAAATATGCTTCTGGTCAAGGAAAGGGAGACACATTTCAGGTATTGGCAGCTGGGATCAAGGGAATCCCTTGAGTACAGGGGATGCAGGCTCACACACAAACAGAAAGGCAAAAAAAAAGGGTGTGAGATATCCTTGACAGATAAGAAACCCAAGAGATTCTACACGTCTATTGAGGGCAAAAAGGTAATTGGGAGAATGTAGAAGCTCTACACTGTTGCCAATGTGTGAGGTCCTGAATGAATGCTTCCTATCTGTTTTTATCGTGGAAAAAGACACGGTGCGAGGGAACTCAGGGAAATACCCAGTGATGTGTTGAAGGGTGTCCACATAACAACAAAAGATGTTGAAAATTTTAAAATAACTCGAGAACATTGTGAGAAGCTCAGGAAGAAATTGCAGGAGCCTCGACAGCAATATTCATGTCATTAGCCACAGCCGAAGTGCTGGTAGCCTCTGACCAAGTGCTGATTAGATTAAAGCATTTTCCCATTGTTAAGACCCGACAGTACGGTGCTCAAGTTCCAGACACTTGAGCTCAAACATCTGACAGAACTCTAAAATACTGAGAGAATTGCATGTTTAATGTGTAATCTTTGGAGAAAGCCATTAAACTAAAGCTCTGTTTTCTTTCTCCAACAGATCTGAAAGGTCTGCATCCTCACTGATGGGGATCCTCATTATTGTAAATTATCTGGTAATCATTTATGGTTTTTACACAGCCACTGCATAACAGGAATTTTTTTTGCAGAATTCCTACACCACAGGCCGTGTAAAAAGTTCAGAACGGAAATGAGTGACTCATTCCCGTTCTGAAATTTTTCCTGTGGCACCCCTAGACATTGTTTGCAGACTGCCTGCACTCTAAACTGAACTGCAGGTAGTATACAATGGATAGAATGTATTTGCAAGTCCCACCTCTTTATTTAATGCACTTCCGGTATTCTGTGTAAAATCATGTAGGGGAACAGAAATTTCAAGTTTTGGTTGTTCGTATGCGAACAGCCATTCTGGAAGGTAGGAAAAGGATTTGAACAGAGAAAAAAATACATTCTATGTAAAAAAAAACATAATTGTTTCTTTTTTTTCTCTGAACACTAGTTTAATTAATTGAACTACATTAACTGTGCAGGATTTCTGATCTGAGGATGTTAAATAAATGTCCTTGTCTTTTATCAACTTAAAAAGAGACAATAATAATGTAAAATTGAATGGATGCGTGACTGCACCTCTTCATGCCTTGTCCCCTGTATGGTTTCCATTTCTTTCTAACAATTCCTTTGTCTTCATTGCATCTGTTCCCAGGATAAGGTCTTCCAGTTTCATTCCAGATCATCCGAGGGTATCAATAAAAATACTCTCCGCACAAGATAGATTTGTAATCAGAAAGGGAACAAAGAGTTATGGGACAAGGCTTGAAGATGAATTTGAAGATTGTTGCACAAGCCATAATGCTATTGAATTACATAATTTTAGAGGGGCTGAATGGTCTCTCCTGTTTTACCTGTTTGCAGTGTTATGATCTATATACTGCAGCCAATCAGGACTGTAACTCCCTACCAACCTCAGCGGCAGTCAAAGATGAACAATAGATGTGTAACTCCAAAGATGCCTGCAAGTCAGAATCAGAATTTATTGTCATGAACAAGTCACAAAATTTGTTGTTTTGCAGCAGCGTTACAAAGCAAACATTCATATAGAAGAGCTTGCAACAATAAATAAAAAATAGATCATGAAAAGTTAAAGTAAGGCAGTGTCTTTGGTTAATTGATCATTCAGGAATCTGATGGAAGCGGGTTAGAAGCTGTCCTTATGCTGCTGAGAGGTCATCTTTAGTCTCCTGCTGAACCACTTACCCGATGGTAGCAAAGTGAAGAGGGCATGGGCTGAGTGGTGGGGGTTCTTCGTTAAGAAACCGCCTCTTGTAGATGTCCTCAACGGAGTGAAGTCTGGTGTCCGTGATGTCACAGGCCGAGTTAACAACCCTTGTTAAAAACAGAGATTTTTCTTTTCCTGAGCGTTGGTACTTCCGTACCAGACAGTGATGCAACCAGCCAGAATGTTTTCCATTGTACACCAGCAGAAGTTTGAGAGTCTTCAGTGACATACCAAATCTCCTCAAACACCGCTGGTAGGCCTTCTTTGTGATTACATCAACCTGGAGACTCCAGGACAAATCCTTGGAGATATTGATACCCAGGAATTTGAATGCAGACACTCAGCCAGACATGACACACATACAAATCCACAATTCATATGCAGGACAAGTCTTCATTTATACAAATAAATAAATAAATAGTTTAATGAATGAGAGTCTCGGATGGTTCCATGCTGGCTCTGGTACATCTGTATCACTTTCCCAACGGGAGCAGCTGAAAGATGATTTGTGCGGAATGTCATATCTGTCCATTGCATTTTCGAAGCCAAATCATCATGAAACACAGATTATTTATTTTTTAATTTTTAATTTTAATTTTTTTAATTAAATTTCAATTTATTTTTTATTTAGATATGAGCAGGTTAACAGGTTAACATGATGCCCAACCTACACATTTTAAATGGTGGAAGGAAACAGGATCCCCGAGGAAAACCCATTCAGACACGGGGAGAACATACAAACTCCTTACATATAGCATGGGATTCAAACCTTGGTCCTAATCGCTGGCACTGTAAAGGCGTTAACCGCTACACCAAACATGTCACCCAATTACAAATTCAATTAGGTCCACAGACTTACAATCTATGCAATACTTAAATGAGCTTATATCCCAAACCAAATCAAATGTTTCAGAAAGGGGGGGGGGGGGGGGGGGTTGTGTCACATTGATAGAAATTCAAGACAGGCACCACCAGATAGGGTAAGAGGGTTGAATTGGGTGGCTTTGGTCTAGGACTGACAAAGTCCAGTCTATGGAGCTGCTTTGATTAGTCGCTCAGATCATCAGGATTTAATTCAACAGGATGGACCTACAGTGTTATATATCTGTGTTACAATTCTTCATGAGCCCCAGATGATGTCATGGACGATGGGGATGTCAAAAAAAATCAAAGCAAATGAAAAATGAAGTGGAAGAGCTCATAAACTAATGTGAGATCATTTTAATTTCCAATATTTCAAAAGAAACAAAAATATTTGAAAACCTTACAAGCATTTTAGATGAATCACTCCCGATAACTCTGCATAACACAATTGGTAAGAAATCTGGTAAAATCATTATATCTGAACTGTTGTACTTTGTCAAGCTGCCTGCACCAAATTTGTTTCAATGGGAATAAAACTGCATGAAACATTTGTTCTGAATCTTCAGCTTGGCAAAATCCAATATGGAAGTGAATACATTACAAGAGATCACAGACAGCAAATGGCGGATGCCACAAAGTGCCAATGGAAATGATGACAAGCATATGGAGAAATGGTTTACTATGTCGGATGAGAGGTCATATGCTATGGGATCATTTCTGCCAGTTGTTGATATAATTTATGGCAGCTGTGGGTCAAAATGAATTAAATGGAACATTCTCTGCAAGATCAGCTACAGTTCCTAGGTTTTTATTTGTTAGCAGCGTATGCTAATGAGACAGAAATACTGCCTTCGAGTATGGTAATAGACCAAGCCTCAGAACTTTACAAATATGTCAGATTGGCTGGAGGAAAAAAATGGCGGCACTGCTGCAGCTGCTGGAGAGTGGGGAGTGCTCCTCCTCTGGGTCTTACTGCCTGGTTTTAATAGGCCTGTGACCAGGACTGACAGCGTTCATATTTGTTTACTCAGGCCCAAAATATCGGTAATATATCTTTACCTCCTATGGGTGCTGCAAGACTGGTTGAGTTCCTCAAGCATTTCTGTCAGTTTATACTGCAATCACAGCATCTACAGACTTTCACTCCTCTTGCTTTTTCTTCTAAAAATCAAGGAACCAGAGATCCATGCCCAAGATTGCAGCATCCTGGCTTGGTAGCATAACACATTGGGATGAGCTCTGGGTTAAATCAGTGGACCAGTGCAGGGTACCAGAGTGTGAGATCCCCTTCCCCCACTCCAGTCTCTCTCCCCATCAAGAAGGAGCAGCCTGGGAGAGAACCTGACAGAGAAGAAAACAATAGCAGTGAACTGGTGAGGGGCTCAAGCATCGAACACTCACACCAGGCTGTGGGTTGCTGGAGACAGGCTCGTGAGAACCAGTTATCAGCAAGGGTGTCGATGGTGATCAGGACTCCCTAAGGGCATCAGGTGTCAACATACAAGCTATCAGTGCCAATGAAAGGACTCCCTTTTACATATCTTTCTCTTATTTGTGTGCTTTAATGGTACACACAAGTTAATGCATTTTGGGTATTTATGTGCATGACAATAAAGAAGCCTTGAACCATAATATACATAATGCTTCACAAGCTTCATGATGCCTGAATCCCAGAGTTAAATTTCATTCGACCAAAACTTAAAGACTTCTCCCAAATGGTCTATTTAGGGTTATGAAGAGACCAGAGAGTTGATTGGGAGTGAGAGAAGGGTCAGTGCACTATAGGATTTTTGGATGAATACCAGACATTTTCAGTTTGAAAAGTTACCAGAGAAGATGGCAGCTCAGAAGGAGATTACTCAAGTTGAGTTAGAGAATGAGATGTGGATAAAGCAACTGCTTCCCAAACTATTAACATTTTTTTAAAAATAATTTGCATTATTATCCTCACATTTTGCAGATTTTTTTAAACTTTAAGGTTAGAAAATACAAATTGGGATTTGATTCTTAAATTAGTTAACACTTCTTCCCTATGTGGTCGACATTCACTTATTCAGTTCAAGGGTGTACATCGGACATACGTGTCTAAAGACAAATTATCCCATATATTTCCTGATCTAAATCCCCGATGTGACAGATGTAATGACAGGGATCCCCGATGTGACAGATGTAATGATACACATGTCCTAGTCTTATTGAGCTCTTGAATCTTATTGGAGGGAGAATTTTTGTGTTTTGTCAAAAATATTGTATGTTAATCTTGAACCCAATCCTTTAACAGCTTTGTCAGGAGTGTTAGATGATATAAACAAGCTATTTTCTTCAGCTGATCAACAAGTCGTACTATTTACAACTCTTATGACACAAAAAACTATCCTACTTAGATGGAAAGATTCTCTTCCATTCTCTTAATTTAGAAAAGATCAGATGTTCCGCATTATATGCTAACACTAATTTTCATAATATTTGGGAGTCCCTTTATGGATTATTTTCATGCTCATTAAATCTGTTTGTCTTGATCATTGAATGCATTTATTTAATGTATATGGTTTTTCCTTCATTTAGTAATGTTACAAATTGAGGAAGACTATGCTACCTTTAATTTTATGTCAAAACATCCCAGGTCACAACCTCTTCCCACTGCTAACATTGTATGGGGAAGGGCTATTGTTACTGTTTTATTTTTGGAAATGTACTATTCTTCATATTTGTTAACCTTGTGTTCTCAATATAAATGTGTTCAACAAAATGAGAGAGAGAAAGAAATACTGGAGCTCACCATACTACATAGTCATCCAGATTTTTAGATTAAAATCCATTTGAATAATACCTGATGACTAGAAAAATAAACACCACTAATGCAAGGAGACAGTGAGGATAAACCCAGAACTGGTTACAGTCACTGACAGTTTGATGGTTACCTCAGGGCAATGTTAAACATTGGGTCAGCTATTTCTGTCCTTAAATTGAAGTCACTGCAACCAACAATAGGCACCGAGTAATCTGTGTTATTGAATCTGCGTCATTGGTAAATAAATAAAATATCAATGTATTACTGTGTTACACAAACCAGAAAATTCCATTTGTAAATTTAAGACTTTATCCTGATATAATTCAAGTAAAAATTATTTTCTTGGAACTCAACTCCCATTGGGACAGGAGAGTAATGGTTTGGGCTTTTTAAATTTGGCATTTGTTTATATGCAGTTTTCTAGCCATTTATTTTGATGTGCAGAGATTAACTGCTGCTGAGCGAAGTGAATGGAAAACCTTGGCCTTCTTCTTTTCAATTAGACAGCTCATAATGTTGAGTCAAAGAAAAAACCTGCCCATCTTCTTGAGAGTATTTTTAAAAGATTACACCACAAAAATATAAAACATTTATTGAGGCAGAGCTGCAAATATGGAGTTTAGTACCTTTGGTGACCAACCCAAATTTAAGGTGAGATGAGTCTGTTAAACTCAGGAGCTAACATTTTCAGAAATCCAAAATAAAATTTAGAGTGCCGTCACTGTTCATTTTTTGGCTGATGCTATCAGTGGGAAGATCAGAGAGAATTCCTTAGTTGACAAGAAGCATCTTCCAATGTATATTTAGCGAAGATAGATAAAAAGTATTTTTTCACTTGAAAACTGCTTCAAAGCCTTTCTTCTTAGGCACCTCAGTTACACAATACAGGTCTTCTACAGAACCTGAATTGAAAGTAAAGCTTTGAAAATATAAAAGATATCAAGGCAGTTTATCAATCAGGCCAACATGAAATGAATTCTCCTTAAAAATCTTTTTTGAGAGTCATTTTTAAAGTTGTGCAATTTATATGATACCGTATTTTCGGCTTCCATTGCTTATTGGTCTCAATATAATATCCACCGACCATATGTCATGAAATATATATGTAACATCTGGACGTACATTACACCCAACATCATAAAAAATTCCCATCACCCAGTCACAACCTCTTCCCAGTGCTACCTTCAGACAGAAGCCCGAAGAGCAGTACCTCTAGGTTAAGCAACAATTTTCCCTCCACAGTTATCGGGCTCTTGATCTTCCCCAGACTACCCTAACCATAACTAAAATAGTCCAGGACCACCAAAACACCTGTCTGCACTACTTAAATTTCAGTTGCAGATAAATAAGCAAATTAATTTAAAGGAAGAGGAAAGCTAGAAGATAAGCAGCATACACTTCTCGATGAAAGGAGACAGGCAATAAGACAAACGGTAAGTTGCCTTCAAATGACCCTCAAGAGGAAACTCAAAGTTGGCATGGAGATACTGACTCGGGCAGAGATAGTAGATCCAGTGGACAGACCCAATCCCCATCTCTCCAGCTGATGTTTCTTGAGAAAATATAACTAAACCCAATGGATCATAATGGAAGACACAGTAGACGATCTTTGGCTTGACCAGAAATATTAAGTATCTTGGGTGATCAGAATAGGTTCTTACACAAACAGGTTAATGAAGAAACTTCATATTGAACCTGTTTAAATTGCCATTATTAGATATCATTTAAGAAGAATGTCTTCTGGAAACTCAGCACCGGAAGAATTTCACGGATGCTGCATGTGAAGGTTTCAGGGCCATAACGAGCATACTGGATGCTGTGTCGGCCTTTGCAAAGGAAGAAACAGTGAAAGGGGTATAGTCATGTCTTCTTCTGCATTACTTGTTTGATGTAGCTGCAGCAAGTAAGATGTTCAATGCATGTGTACATTAAATTTAAAACTTTATATAAATGCAAAAGTTATTTTATTTATAGCATAGTAGATGCTGATTCCACCCATTTAAACCCTTGCCACCCAAATTAAGCTACAACCCTGTACTTCTTGCAAGGTGAGAGGAAACCAGAGCACCCAGGGAAAGCCCATGTTGGCCTGGGAAGAACGTACAAACTCCTTATACAGAGAGCTAGATTGGAATCTGGGACGCTGGCATTGTAGTAGTGTTGCGCTAACTGCTACACTTAACGTACCACCGAAATAACTGGACAATAAATATTCATTCAGGTTAAAGCAAAAACTGAGAGCATAGAAGGCAGGTGCAAACAGAAGCAACTACAGCAAAAATTAACTTTCAAAATGAAGGTCAAAATCTTTTCAAGTTTAACCATCCCATTTAATTGAAGCAGAAGTGAACTCAAACAACTGAGGACCCCAGAAAGTTTTCTACTCGTGAAACATCGCTCAGCTTGATTTTGCTGAGATTTTGATTTGACTAATCTGGCAATGAAACACCTTTTTATTCAATTTGGTATTGGACAAAACAAAAATTTGGTGGAAATTTCTTTCATTTCACATGCCAAATTTAAATAATTGATTTAACAAGGGTTCATTCTTCCAAGAATGTTAGCTGTGTCATTTATAGACACTTCTGACTGGTAATTAATTTCCTTAAAAGATAATAAATCCTGTGTGCTGGCATGTTAAATGAATGAAATTTGCACCATAATTTTTTTTAAAAGATTTATTTTCAACACTGTTCCAATGATCAATTCTATAAAAAGGCCAGTTTGGGGTTTTCATTTTCAGATTAGTCAAATGAACAACTCAGCATAACCAAGCTGAGAGATGTTTCATGACTTGAACATTTTAGTGGGGCTAATATACATTTTACAACAATGTTGAATTAAATAAAAAGGCCAAGTTAGGGTTTTACATTGTCAGATTAGTCAACTCAACATTTGTACTCTGTGAAAGTAGCTCAGATGAAGTGAAAACATTTGACCCTGAGAAACTTCCAGCTGGCAGTTATCAAAGGACAGACGTTACGGAAATTTTGCCAGCATTACAACACAAAATCTGGGCCCTTGTAAAAACAATCCCATTTCCATCTCATTTAATCTATTACCTTCAAATGCACATTTCCTCACAGTGACCCATACTTAAACAATTTCTCTAACACCCCTCTTGCCTCGCTGGAGGTCTTGGATTAATAGTAACAATCTTGTCAGAAGGTTGAGTACAATCACCACTCCAAAGGCTTGCACACTTTTTCTCAGCTTCTGCAGATGACTGAGACATTTGCTCATTAGGTGATTCAGCCTTCTGAAGGAAACATCGAGGTTCTGTCTTCTCAGGAAATCACAAACGATCCCACAAGACAATTAAAAAACTGTTCCTACTATTCTTCTCAACGTATTTCTCTTATTCATAATGAATCCATGGTCATAGAATTCCCACTGCTTTGGAAACATGCACAAATTCACCATGTTTTCACACAGTAGGGCAAGTTTGTTGTTGGTCATAAAGAACTTTGGATTGTCCTAACATCATAAATCCATACTTATACATTAACTAATATTTTATAACTGTTAAGATTTCAAAAACAAATATTTTGCTAACATGACACAAGAGTGCTGTGAGGCAAGGTGAAATAAAAACCTATCGGTGCATTTTCATGTGTCTGCTTGTTAAAACGCAGTGTACTGAAATGTAAGAAATAAGATCCTGGATCTCTATCACTCTTACATGGGGTCACTGATGACCATCTCTGGGGATCCTAAACAGGTCAAAGGCATACTTGGACTCCACAGCCAAGCAGGATTTAACTCAGTGCAGCCATAACATATCTTTATTTTGTTGTCACGAAGATGTATCAAGTGCCAAAGTTTGGATTCAGTGGGATAGTTTACAATTGAATCCAGATAAATTCTTGATCAAAGGGTTATCTGATCTAAGCCAAGAAATCCAGTGTTTTAAATCACTTTCTAATCATTTTCATCTTAAGATTTCTTGGGCCAGTCCAAACACTGAATTCTTTAGCTCTAATTAGAAGCATAAAATGTTCTCAAAAAGCGTGGGTTGTCATTATTTAATATAGTGAATATTTTAAAGTTCTTACAAAACTTGCACAACCAATTGTGATTCAGAAAATGTGAAGATCTCTCAGGATAACTCAGCTGGGAATGCAGAAACCAGTCTGAATTAGCCAGGCATTTGAATATGTTAAGCTTCAACATTCAAGCTTTTAGGGTATGTGAAATGAAGCAATATGTCAATCATCCCCTTATCTGAATAATGGTGACCCAAAAGAGTCAAAAACAGAAATGCTCACCTTCCATCTGGGAGAGCTTTGGCGTTCCAGACTCCCAAATCAACTCAATACAGTTGTGTTTTACCAGCTTTGCACGACACAGGGTTTCTACCTTCTCACCTCAAATCCTCCAACTTGATCAACTGAAAAAGCATGCTAGACCTTATCCTATACATATGTGAGGAAATGCGAGCAAAGGTTCAGGAACTGTATTTCAGGATTACAACTGGCTTCAATGAATCTAGGTGGAAAAATAATATTGGCTAAGATTGCTGGTCCTGTTCCAGGGTATATTATATATTAATATGTCTTTAAAAGAGATAAATTGTGGGGATTTAGTGTGTAGGTCACCACAAGAGACACCTCATTTAAAATGCAAGAGCTATGCATAAGTAGAAACTTCATGTCCACAGTGATTTTACAGAAACTTTGAAGAAGTTTCCTATGGAGAGTTCACAAGTAGATGTTAATTGGACATATTTTGTGGAGTAAATGGACTATTTTCTTTAAATAAACAAACTGATTCCAGTGCCAGCAATCTGTCTGGTTGCAGTTTGCTGTTCTAAGAGGGGTCATGTGGTTTTGCAAACAGAGAGGGAGAAAGAGAGAGAGAGAGAGAGAGAGAGAGAGAGAGAGAGAGAGAGAGAGAGAGAGAGAGAGAGAGAGAGAGCGAGCGAACTGAGTTCTGTAGTAGCTTTTGGAGGCTGCCACATGGCAAGGTGGCAGGCTTGTTGAAAACCTCATTTTGAAGACGGGTTGTGAGTTCTGAAAACCCTTGTCCTTACAAGAGGAACTGCCTGGCTGGAGCGTTTCTCCTGAAATAAGGGGAAAAAAAGAGAAATTCTTTGGTGACCTGGAAGAAGTTATCATTTGGAAAACCCATGATGGGGCAAGTTTCTTCGGCAAGACACTGAAGTGGCTGATTGGAAGAAATTAGTTTGTGTGTCTAACAAGCTACAAATCTCTGAAACCAACTAAAACCTTCCTGAGTGGTAACCATTTACCTTTAAACACCAGAGCTTGGTGAAAATTCATAAATGTTAAATTTTATGCACAGTATAAGAATTGCCTGATACCAGTGAACTTGAAGGAGTGAGAAGTGAGATTCGACTGTGAATCAAAGAACTTTCCTGAACTTACACTCACATAACATACACATGTGGATAGAATTAGAAGGGGGTTAAGTTAATAGTAATAATTTAAAGTTTGATCCTGTTTTTTATGTTTAAAGAAAATTGAAAAAAACTTGTGTTTAAATAGCCATTTGCCTTAGTGAATTTCTATCGCTGCTGGGCTCGTAACAATCCTGATGATTATTCAGTGATTTTGACTGTAAATTCTTATTTAGAAAAGTACCACGTTTTATAAAGCTCATTTGGCTAAATTTTACTCTAATGTTTCTTTGCAATGTGACAGATGCAGGAATGACGAAGGTACTCTGTTACACATGATCTGCTCTTGTACTTTTTAATTCCTTATCTTTAGTTCTTAATGTAAATTTGAGATCAAATCCCTTAATTGTCCTATTTGGATTAATTAAAATAACTGACGAATTTAACTGTCTCTCAAACCCATGTAATCCCCTTTGCTAGACATTCAACACTAATGAACTGGAAAGATTCTGTCCCTCCTACTCATATCCAATGCTATCCGATATGATGGTGTTTACCAGGGGAAAAAAATAATCAGATGCTCTACCAATGTAAGAGGCTTGATTTTTTTTAATTTATGTGGTCCTTTTATCAATTATTTTCATAATTTATAAGATTATTCAGATATTGTGTTGTGATTTTAGTCCTTTCTATATGGTAGTAAATTATATGCACCTACCAACAACTTCAGAAAGAAAGAGGGTAGATTTTGTAGAACAGTAAATCTTTTTGTTTTCAGTTAACCATTTGATATTTGTTTAAGTACACAATATACTTTTTTGTCTTTTTTTTAGTCTGTTAAATTACTTTGTTTATATGTTTTTCTACATATAATAACTATCCCTGTATATTCCTTTTTACATGCTTACTGTTTAATGAATTTTACATGTCTTTTATTATTATTGAAAACTTAATAAAGATATTGAAAAAGAAAGAAAAGTACCACATGAGGAGAGGATTATGCTCAGATGTGTCACTATTGATGGCCTTTTTGGTGAGTTAGTGCAGCATGGGGGCTGCGTGCTCAGTTTGTAGTGCATTTGAAAGGAGATTAAGATAGTTCCCAGACCTCGACCATGATATGAAGTTTCAACACTGTGTCCAAAGACCAGATGTGGCAATCCTGGCATTGACCTCAGTAGCCAATCCCAATGCTTCACAATTTATCTCACTGATATGTGGGTCTCTGGACTAAGAGGGTCCTTCTTCTCCTCTTCTGCTCAGAACTGTCCAAAACGTGGAACACACTGTCAACCTTTTCCACGGTTTACTCCATAATCTGGAAAATGGTTTTCATCACTGGTGGCAAGGATTTAACAGATCAGTTTACCTAGTTGCAGGCATGGCCTCAATGAGCACCATTTTCAGGAGCCCAAAATAGGACCCCAGACACAAGAATAGAAACAAAAAATAGGAGCAGAAGAGCCCTCAAGATTGCCTTAATATTCAATGTGGCAAATCTATACTGGCATCAATTTCTCTTCGATATCATTACCTTCATTTTGCCATCTTTCAAGAATATATCTGCCTCTACCTTAAAGATTTTGAATTGTCTAGCTTCTGCCACCCTCTGAATGTTCCATGCACCACTGGTTTAAATGACTGGTTCCTTATCTTGGAACTATGTCTCTCATTCAAGGCACTCTCAATAGTGAAAACTTCTCACACACTCTCAGGATCCTGCATGTATCAATAAACTCCAAAGCACGCAGACCCAATCCATTCAGCCTTTCTCGCGAGGAGCAGCCCTGCCGTCACTGAAATTAGTTCAATCGTCACAATTTAAGAATATAATTTCCAATCTGATCCAATTCCTCTTGCATCAACTACACGAGAATGAAGAAATCCAACAGAGTTTTAAAATATATAAAAATATAAAGTATAATTTTGTCACCTGAGACTGGTAAAATAATTTCAAATATTAAACATCAAGTTTATTGTCATCTGATTATGCAAATAAAACCCAATTAAAGAGCATTATTTGGTCCTTGGTGCAGAACACGCAGACACACAACCAGGCAACACACACCAACAAATAATACATACGTAGGACAAGTATTCATATACAGTATACAAATAAATATTGTTTCATGAATATGAGAGCCATGGAGGGTTAGTGTGAACATTTCATTTGGTCAACTTCCATCATACACCCAAGAAAAATACTTAACATCAACAGCTGTGAACATGCCAACCAAAATATTCTGCAACGCAAGCATGTTACAATTATCTCTCATGATGCCAACCAAAATTTTCGGTTCATCAGAAATCACATAAAAAGCTGACATGATTGTTTTCTATTTCTTTCATAAAATTAAGGCAGTCCACTGTATTGAAATTCCTATAATTCTACAGAGATGCAGTAACAGAGTTCGTCCGTTTTCATTGCTAAAATAATGCGGATAATATTTTGAAGCTATTGGACACATTAAATATTGTCAGCTCTCTAAGCTCCAGCCCAATCCAGCTAATGGGATGTAATATCAGAACTCAGGGTGTTGAGCAACACTGGAGCTTATTATCTGCCACTACAAATTGACCTTGTTGTTGGAAATGGGCCACATCCCACAAGATTTCACTACCTCTTTTCCTCAAGTTGTTAAAAGAATTTCTGATTAAAGGGAGGATGAAATGAGTTTGCCTCCCCCCCCCCCCCACCCCCAACCTTGTCCCAGAAGGCTGTGAGTAATATGCCTGAAGCATTATTCCTATTAAAAATGTATCAGGTTCTGACCATGTATTATATTCACCCAGGTTGCTCATCTTGTTTCAGGGCCGAGTACTGAACTATTAATCAATGTGATTCCTTTACCAATTAATGCGAACATTACAGCTCCCTCACCAATCTTCTTTGATGAAGCACTGAGAGATGACCCACTTATGAATTTAAACTGGAATCATCAGTTGTCCAACAAATTTCAGCTTGGCTGGCATGATACTCGAAACAGGCGTATGCATAAAATCAGGTCACCAGCCTAATTGATCAATTTATTTTTGTTGCTTGCACAATACCTGTACTGAGTTACATTTCAAATTGACAGACATGATAATTCAAGAAGATTGAAGCCTCAGAAGTTGAATCAAAAACTCTTGTAACCTTTTTAAATCAAAGCATTGGAGGGGAAAGGGTTTTTTTGGGAAGCGGCAGTTTTGAAGGGGCACCTTGGAAGGAGAATCCACTTTTACCGTGGAAAGCAGAAATTTATTTGAACCCCAGAAGATTCCATCTGAAAGTTTCTGAAGATTTCAAATTAACTTAAAGTACATTTTCATTCTGCTGTTCTTTTTGAAGACTGTCTTTCAACTCAGCATACTGACAGTGCAAAATTGTAATTTGATGACAAACTCTGCCTGAGGAACTCAGAAGAACAGATCAAAATCTAATAGCAGGGAACTTGAAACCATAAGTAAGTCACTTTTGCAGGTACCTACAGGACAAAAATTAGACAGTGATATTATTTAATAAAATGTAATATGACCAAGATGAAGTTACTTAAAAAAAAATCAGAAGCTGAGATGACAGTTTTAAACTTCAGCAACATCGAAAATGATATGTACAAATCTTTTTCATGATACAATATGGCTTCAAGTTTATGTATGTACTAAAAAACTGCTCATGAGTACAATAAAAACAGATTGAACTTTATAACTAACAACAATATTAAACAAAGAAGTTCAATTAGAAATCAGGGCATCTAATTATTACAAAAGCAAAAATTGGTTGAAGTTATAAATGAGTATTTAAAAGTATAAATATAACAGAGAGTAACCTTCCTCATATTTTATAAATACAAATTGGAAAGAGAATAATTAAGTTGAAGAATTAATGATTTTTAAAGATTGCTTTTAAAGTTTTCCACTCGAGGATAAGATCTATAGGACAGTGGGTGACCTTGGCAGCAGAGCAGTGAGGGGCTCTGAGGAGCACACAGGCAGCCACTCAAGGTGAGAAACCCACACAGGCCGCGAACTCCTGGTAACTGTGTCAAAGGACTCACAACAGGCTGTGGACTGCTGGAGACCGACCGGCTTGAGACGAGCTGAAAGGATACCATATATCGGAACCGAAATGTGAGAAAGTGCCGAGAGTGCAGGGGGATTCTTGATCATGTCGGAGGTTCAGATCTGGCATTTGGTTTGAACTGAAGGCTTGTGTGGCTGGGGAGGCTGCCAGTGCAATGGAGGTAAAGCCAAGACATTCAGTGACTCTGGAGCACCTCTCATTTGCTTCTCTTTCTCTGGCTCTAAGGAGCACTGGGCAATTTCTGCTGATTGCAAATCTTTATCTGCCTTATGGTAGATGAAAGGAAATTTTGTGTATGATCACATTTTCTGTTTTATTACATGGCAAGAAAATAGTCTTGTACCTTGAATCTAAAAAATGTTAAGGTTCGTGGAAATAGGAAAATACTCAATGGTAAATAGTCTGTCTGAAGTTCTGCAGGAAAGCCTCCAGAGCACCCAAACTCAGTAAAATGTTGCATGCCCACTGCAAAGCACAAAGCACACCCAGGTCCCACAAATGGAATGTTAATTTGTTAACCAAAGAGGCGAGAGTAATAAATCTTAAATAGCTGTGGAATTCATTTTCAGTTTTTCCATCTGCAAAATTGTAAATCCAGTTGCGTTATCGGTTTAAGCCATGATTTTGGTGAAGGTGTAGGTGGTCTCCAAGCTGACATCCCACTAACTGTCGCTCTAGGATATGTTTCTTCCTAATGAAGAGTTTTACCTTATTCTTTGACACCTCCCCCCCTCCCTCCCCCACTCTTGTTTTTGCTCTGCTACACATCCTAGGCTATTTTTATATTCATTGTAATGTCCATTCAGAAATAGTTTGTTTAAATTTGGCCTGATTAATGAAATCATTGGAATACTCAAGAGTATTCAAGTCGTTTATTGTCATCTGATTGGACAAGTACAATCTGTCAAAACAGTGTTCTCCAGTCTTCTATACAAAACATGCAAACACACATACAGACAAATAGAACATATGCAAGGCAAGTATTTTATCTATAAAAATAAATAAGTAAATATTGTTTTGTACAAATGAGAGTTTTAGCAGTTCCTTTGGTTATCATTCTCAGTGCCTGTGGGAAAAATAGTTCCTTACTCAATATATGCAGCTATCCTCCAGCTCATGTATTCTCACATAAAATTAACAGCAGTGTCCTTTCACCAATAATTTGCGATTTGTGGACATGAAGCTTAGGTTTTCAATGTGGCGCGATTACTTGGACTATCACAATTATTGTTGTAGAGCGCCTATCACGCTGAGTAGAGGTCTCACAGCTAATTGCTGGAGCAGTAACAGACATTTGACACGACACCATACAGGATGGTTTTGAGCAGAAGACCAAAGAAGATGGGGTTTAAGCATTTTCATAAATATGAGAATCATAAATAAAGGTCTAGAGAGGGGATTCCAGAGCTTAGAAGCTTGCTTTTGAAACTATGTCAGTCCGTGGAGAAATAATTAAATTTCCAGATAAGCAGAACCAAAAGAGTGCAGTTTTCTCAAATATTTGTGAAGACAAAGGACATTAGGGTCAGATAAGAATTATAAAGCTATCCAGCATGGAAACAGGTCCTTTGGCCCATCTCAAACATGCTGACCAAATTATCTGCCTGAGCTAGTCCCACTGACCAGTGCTTTGCCCACATCCCTTTCCTGTATCCGTCCAAATATCTTCTGATCTGTTGTAGTTGTACCCATCTCAACCATGTTCCTGGCAGCTTCTTCAGCTCACTTTTATTTTTTTCTTCCCTCACCTTAGACCTCTAGTTTTGTATTTGTCTACTTTGGGGGGGAAAAAAATGACTGTAACTATTCACCTTATCTATGCCCAAGCAATCTTTATTTTGTATGTTCCTATCTAAAGCAGAATGTACAAAGAAGGAAGATGATGTAAAAGCTGATGCATTAACTTGATTTCTTTGAGTTTTCGTCTGATTTCAATCTTCAATGCAACTCACCCTGGGATGAAGACTAGATTGAAATGCGTTTTGGCAATCTCAACTCACTACTGGACAACAAAGCTCATCAAAGTCAGAATAGAGAAATAATTTAGAGGAGAAGGCCAATTTGTGTTACTATTTGTGCTTTTGAAAATATTAAAGACAACTACCTTCTGCTTCACTTTTGGTAAGATTATTTCTCCTCTTGATGAGTATAGTCTAATTGAAATGTTTCAACTAGTTTTATGAGAGATATTCTTTGCTTATCCTCAGTTTGACTACCATTATTTTCAAAATCTGCGTGACAAAAGTCACGAATTAATTAAACTCCCAGAACTAGAGATGTTTGAATTAGGATCACGTTCCATGCCAAAACTGGTCATTTATGTACATGTAAACCATAGCAATTAAACTAATATCTGTTGCAAAAAACTTCACAAGGATCCAAGGCAGCACATATTTAAAAATAATTTCCTAAGTCAAAAGGCATTGGATTGCAAAATGAAATTATCCACTAATTATTTATCTGGCATTAATCTTGCCATACCTGACACAAATATATATATTGTGCAGCATAAATATCTGCAGTTGGAGTGTGGGCTGCTTGGCTGATTCGAATCCTGTAGTCTCATTGCTATAATTATCCGATCACCGAGTTTTCGAAAAGTGAATTTAACCCACTGTGATCAGATGTTTACACAACCCATCCTGTTAAATATTGACAATTATTCTGTAACAGCAAGGCTCTTACATTTAGAAAGTTATTTAAACTTTTAATTTTAGACATACAGGCCCTTTCGGCTCATGAGCCCATGCTGCCCAATTATATTCAATGGACCACAACCCCTGGGGTACATTTTGAATGGTAGAAGGAAATGGGAGCGCCCAGAGGATGCCCACGCAGACACGGGGAGATGGTACAAACTCCTCACAGATAGCTCCAGATCTGATGCCTGGTCGGTGGCGCTGTAACCGCTATGCTGACCGTTAAGCTCTTTATATTTGTTTTCGTATATCAGAGTGAGCTCAATATAGGTGGGCTAAATATATATTAAACACATACAGTAGCCTGGAAATTTTTCAAAGCTGTTCCGCTGCACTGAAATTATTTGACTCGCAGCGCGGCATAAACCTTGTTGCATGCAAGGGCATAGCTTTTGTCAACTTCAGAGCTTAGTAAAATTGGATCAGATCCAAGGAAGCTCCTGGGCCTTTGAGCTACGCTTGAAGAATATTGGGCAAAAATATTCTTTTGCTGGATCGCCACATCTTTATTTTAAAATAATTTGTAACCTCCATGCTAAATGCAAATATGAATGTTCTTAAGAACATTAGCCATCATTATTGAGATTCTCAGAAATTCAGTGGATTATAGTACCTCCTTTGATAGATATTCTCTGAATGAATATATGCGGTTAATTTATGAAGGTAAATATTTGTAATATTTCATTGGAAACTAAAACAGGGAAAAAAAATCACACCAAGTTTAAAGCTTGTGCTGCACTTCAAAGTGTCCATCTGCAACAAGCAGGTAAATGGGAAATGTATAGTTTTTGATCAGAAATAAACAGATGGAAAGAAAAATCCATATATCTCATTTAAACTTCATGTCATGCAGTGTCACAGTAATGAACACAGAAAGATCAGTGATGAATGGCCATGTACAGACGGTAAAGCACTAATAAGCATAGCTCCTCACTTCAAAGGTTATGACAATAGGGAAAACAGACTGAAGTTGCAGTAAAATTCACATCTTACACCACAACACAAATATGCAAGAGGCAAACTGAAGCAAGATGTTTTATCTCCTTACTTGAAGCACATGTTTTCCTTGTGAAAGATAGCACCTTTCATTTCAACTCACTGCCCATTATTCATCTTCCAGACAGCTGCTCTGTTGGGATTGGGAGAAAAAGACAGAGTAAACCTGGGAACAGTTTACAAGTATTAAGTTTAAGCAAATGTTTATGACAACCACATGATAATTAATTACTCGGCAGTCACTTTGTAAACATACACTTACACACAATTATTTTTTTTTAATTTGCCTACCAGTCCTACCTGTTGAACAATTTTAACAGCTGGACAGGCTATTCAGCTATTTCTACCTGCAGGCATTTAACCTCTCAATGTATGCATGGCTCAGGATAATACACGATTTATTCCAACGATCTAAAATAATTTCAAAAGGTAAAGATTCCATTATTGTTACATAATAGTACATTTAGAATGTAACATACCTGTATGTGAAACCGTAAGGCAGATAGAGAGTCACCACTTTTGTACAGCGCTCCTCACGGAAACCTACGACACCCGGAGTTCCTATTTAGTCCCCCCTCCCAGTATTGACCAGTCCTGTGCCTGCTAAGCTTCTGACAATCCCAGGCCAATTCAAGCTATTAGGCACTTATTGGCCTGAGGAATGTAAATTTTCTTCTCACTCGATTAAAATTATTTTCCAAAATTATTTTAAGGACTGATTTTTTTTTTATTTTGATCCACAAGGGCAAAGAAGTGGCACAGTTAGTATAGCAGTTAGTGGAACACTAATACATTGTCAGTAATCTGCGTTTAAAATCGGTGCTGTCCTTATGAAGTTTGGACCATCTCCTTGTGTCTGCATGGGTTTCCTCTGGGTGCTCTGGTTTTCACCCACCCTTCAAGAACATACAGGATTGTATGTTAATTGGTGTATTTGGGAGTAGAGGCTTGTGGGCCGGAAAGGCTTGTTACCATGCTACATCCTTTTTAAAAAAAAAAGACAGAATCCAGGATGAATCAATCAGACAGACACTTAATATTGCTGAGAGTTAACTATTTCACCAATTGAGCTTTGCTGGTATTATCAAGTTATTCCATGCTCGCAATGGCAACGATATCCTTTTACTTTATTCTGTCAATCTATTCAAATTCAAGATAACATCCTCTCAGAGCCCAGGACAATGGCAACTTCAACATGCAGTAATCTCTCTCGGACCTTTGTGAACATATTGCAGTAATTGTTATTTTGATTAATGTCCATCAAGAACAACTTGATGTTGAGACAATATCAAAAAGGATATTGACAACTTGGATCTGGTGGCAGTGGTTTTCAACCAGTGGCCCGTGACATGTTTCCATGTGGGCATTTGAAAATGTTAAATAAAGTACTTTAAATTAGAAAAAGATGTGTTTCTTACAGAGCTGCCTTTGACTTGAAAATATTGCTCAGTCCTTGCCACTAGTGAGCCATTGCAATGTCAGGCCAGAAGCCAGGTGGTCCTGCAACCGATAAAGGCTGAGAACCACTGTAAGGGTCCTGGTGGAAAATATATAGAGTTAACACTTGTCTTTTTTTCTGTAACAATAACCTGAGGAATTGAGGATTATTATCATTGTGTTAATTCCACAGATGAACAAGAGTACACACCCAAACAATTTTGCTGAACAGATTTATAAATAAGATGTTCTGACAATTATCATTAAAAATATAAATTTCTGGCCATTTGGAACAATTCTTTTCAATAATGATTGCAAGCTATTAGAACAAAAAAGGTCAATTCAAATGATCAAATGATATTATTTAAAAAAATAGCCTATTTACAGTAAACTAATGTTATTTAGTGTAATTTATGTATTATTATGTAAGGATTTTACATGATGATAAATGAAAGGGTGCATCGAGTTGTGGTGTTTACTTGCATTCATGACAGCTTGGATCATACCATCTGGTCTGTCTCTGTTCATTGTCCATTGTCCATTTGTCAGAATAGCTTCTTCTGACTACTGCTGGTTCTTGACCAGAACAATGCGAATTACCCGACATTTAAGAATGCTATTACAGTCTATCAAGCTTGTTACAATTCAAATAGAATACCCTGTGTTGTTCCATTTGCATGAATGGACTTCCTCACCAAATATCTGTTTCATTAGAATTTAAAAATTGAAAGCAACTGCAGATTCTTGAAATTGAAATAAAAACAGAAAATGCTGAAAACATTCAGCATGTCAGAACCCATCTGCAGAAGGAGAAACTGAATTAATATTTCAGTCTGAAGATCCTTTGACTGAACTGGGAAAAAAGGAAAACAAGTTAATATTAAGTTTCAGAGAAGGTACCGAGAGATCAATAAGACAAAGGAACTATCCTTGATAGGTTTCAGCAGGAGAAGGGATGCTCACTAATTGATTGCATGTTCAGCACCATTCATGACACCTCAGATAATGAAGCAGTGCACATCTAAATGCAGAAAGACCTGGACAATATCCAGGACTGAGCTGATTGGTGACAAGTAACATCTGCCCCGCAGAGATGCCCAACAATGATGACCTCCAACAATAGAACATCCAATTGTATTTCCATCATTGAATTGCCCTCTTTCAATGTCCTGGGGGATTACCATTAACCAGAAACTGACCTGGAGGAGCCATCTACAGAATGTGGCCACAAGAGCAGGTCATAGTATCAAGCAACTTTATCCTAACTCCCTAAAGCATCTCCACCACCTACAAATCTCAAGTCTGGACTGTGACTAAATATTCTTCACTTACCTGGATGAATGCAGCTTCAATAGAACTCCAGAAGCTCATCATTCAATAGGCATCCCATTCACAACTATTCACTCACCCCCACTATTGATTCATAGTTGATGCATGCTGGACCATCTATAGAATGCACCACAGCAACCCACCAAGACTCTTCAGACAGCGCCCTCCAAATGCATAACCTCCACTTGGTTCTAGGACAAGGGCATCAAGAGGTTAGGAAAAAAAAAATCACGAGCAGGAAGTAGCCCTCCAAGCCTCACATCATCCCGACTTGGAAATATATCACTGTTCATTCATAGTTCCTGAGGTAAATTTTTGAACTCCCTCCCTCATAGCAAAGTAGGAATACCCCAAGAAGGTAGGTCACAATCACCTTTTTGAGGGCACTTTAATATTGAAAATTAAATACTGGCTCAGCCTGCAAAGCCCACATCACTTAAATTAAAACAATTTTTAAAATTCAATGTGCAAATGTTATTTTTTGCAACCATAATGATGTCGACTGCAAACAAATTGCAATGCAATTGATTTCATGAGGCTGGAATTTGCAGTTGCTGCTAACCTGGCCGTGGTCACAAATGTCTTTAAAGAAAGCTCCCCACAAAGAACAATCCCTTTTACCGACATGTGCTGTCAGACATTAACTCAAGGGGATTTCTGGGGGTTCAACATGAATGATGTCTTTAAACTTACTGAATATCAGTCATATGGAAGAATACTCACAGATCGCAAACTGGGAAGTAAAAAGCATGATTTTCACTCAATCTTTGTTTAATGTAAAATAAAGATTGTACAAAACAATGAAGAATCATAAAAGTCATAAATAACTATTTAAAAAATACAGCCATTTCAACAGGATTGCCCAAATCGAACAGCTGGTTAGTCAACGAACCAAACAATTGCAATTCGACTGGATGTATTAGGCATCTGAAAACTTCAATGCAGTCAAAGCCCTCCCTCACTAAGTAGGGATGTAGTATGGAGTAAGGAGTATGGAGATATGTTGACCATTATTAAAGGTTCAATGGGTGTCTCCCAAATTGCAATTTGGTAAATGAATCTCAAGCAGAACTTTATTCTTTCAATAAACAGCAGTGGAGGCCACCAGATATTTGTCTGGTCTGATTTCATAATTGTGATGTCAAATGTTCATCCACATAATTTGACATCAAGGCAGTATGCTAAGCACCTTTGTGCTGTGTACATGGAAGAACTACTTACATGAAAACATGGACTAGAACAATTAATTACAGCATGGTGCACATTAAATAAAAATTAAGAGTCAATTTTCAGTAGTCTTTTCAGTGACTAGAGATACCAGATGATCCTCTCCATTTTCTGACTTTCCTTGGTTCCTGGTTTAAAACAAAACAGCACTTTTTATGGAAGCTAGTTGAATTTACGGACGGCAATTTCTGCATTAAATTAAACTTCATGGAAATCTACCAGTTTCACACTGAAAGGGCGAGCTACTAGTTCTGCTGTCATTACACCGTGACAGAGGTGCACCAAAGAAGAGGTACAAGGACTGCCTAAAGAAATCTCTTGGTGCCTGCCACATTGTCCACTGCCAGTGGGCTGATATCGCCTCAAACCGTGCATCTTGGCGCCTCACAGTTCGGCGGGCAGCAACCTCCTTTGAAGAAGACCGCAGAGCCCATCTCACTGACAAAAGACAAAGGAGGAAAAACCCAACACCCAACCCCAACCAACCAATTTTCCGCTGCAACCGTGTCTGCCTGTCCCGCATCGGACTTGTCAGCCACAAACGAGCCTGCAGCTGACGTGGACATTACCCCTCCATAAATCTTCGTCCGCGAAGCCAAGCCAAAGAAAAAACACCTCCAAAATGAGTCACCTTATTTTATCTGAGCTCTTCTGCTATTAAAGCAGCTGTTGCTGAGATCTTGCTTTCTGTTGCATCAAAGTGTTAAATGTGTAAAAAGTTACAATGTAACACAAAGAGTTTAACTCATTTCAAGGCCTAATGATGACAAAATTAATGCTTTACAATGTGAAAGAATCTGTCCAGTCTCAAGGAGCCTGTGGCAGTTGAATATTACACAAAGACTCAGAGAAAAAAAATCTGTAATGACAGTCTTTCATGGATCAACCACAACCATGTCTTTCATATGTTCCTGTAAAGCACCTGGTAACTGCAGCTGTATCATAATATATGATCTTAAGTGTAAACTGGTTCCCTAGTGACCTGTAGGTTCAAGACTCATCATCAAAAGCTCCAACTGTGAAGTATATAATTAATCATTATGCTTACAGTGTTGTCTGGAGTAGTCATACAGACCTCAAATGATCTTGTGTGACAGGAAATACAGACATTTGCATGAAGGTAGAAAGTTAACTCACTGGTGTGCCCCAGTGTTTTGATTTGAGACTCACATACAGATCAACTCAAACTTTATATTGTGATAAAATTAGTAATTAGGTGAAGTCATGCACCTGCTAACTTTTATTAATAGAAATTAAATAGTTCCAATTCTACTTTAGGTCGTTCAGATCTGATACTAAATGTGCAGTTCAAACTTCAACTACACTGTAAAAGAATATAAAACAAAATTCTAGCTAGAATAAGATTCCATTATAAGAATTGCAAAGGCATTAACATTTTCAGTGGAAGAGTGCAAGGGAAATTTTGTGGTTATCGAGTTGATGGGGAAAACTATTAAATAAGGAGCTTCAAGAAAATAACAAGAAAAATAAAGACCTGATCACGTTCTGAAAATACCTTGTACTCTGGAGCAGCCATTCTCTAACCTTGTTGGCTCTGGGCACTCCTAGAACAGCTCAAAATTAATGGGCCCCCTTTCCTGTGAAGCAGTCAAGTGTTGGTTTCGTCTGCAATTCTCTCCTACCTACTACATTTTTAAAATCTGTTACGTTTGAGGTGAAAAGAAAATTAGGCTCTTAAATGAGCTGTGGCCCTCAGAGGGCCCCTATGAGAATGGCTGCTCTGAAGGGTAAACAAACAGCATTTACAGAGGGCTCACCTGCCAAACTTTTTTTTTCTTTTTACTACTCAAAGTATTAAAAAAGACAGCACCTGGAGAACTTAACAAAAAAATTTACTAAGAATGAAAATGCAAGAAGAAAGAATGAGAAGTCGAGACAGCTAAGAATCAGTTAATTTTAGATTCAGTGTTGCATATTGATTTCTAAACAAGCAAATAAATAAAGCTAAATAGCCTTAGATTTGTTTTCTGGTATTTTGAGCAGCACCAGACATGTCTTAAGGGAATTTCAAGTGTCGTGAAAGGATACAAATGGTATCACATATACTCAAGTGAAATGATGAGACAGAGAAATACATTGTAATATTACACTGTAGATCTCTTACTTGTCAGGGAACAGATGCCATCTGGTATCATTCTATCCCCATTGCTAATGAGCACTTTCCTTCTTAGAAATAATGCACAATAGAACTTTGTATTTTCTTAAGTAAAGATATATCTAGGTGCCTTATACTTTTATCAACACCTATGAGCTAAACAAGAACAGACTAGTGGATACAATGTTTAAGTAACAAAAGATATATACAGCTCTCCCTTCTCACATAATAGAGCTTTTTATTTCAATTTCTGCCCCAGGTAGGGAGGTGGCAAACGTTTTTAGATGATCACTGTATTGAGCATTGAAAACATGTCAAACCTTATATTTTCAATGTCTAAGTGGTTTGCTCTTTTTCCAAGAAAACATCTTAATGATGTTCGGTCTATTCAGTACTCACAATGTATATGTAACATATACAGATAAATAGTGTATACAAACCAATATGATCTCAGATGTTCTTCCAAAAATAGAGACTGTCCCTCAAAGTTTGTAGTGCATCTACTTCGTCAATCCAATTTCTGTTTTCTTCAGTTATCCAAAAACAAAGTTGGAATTACACTACTCAAAAAGTTATGCAGCTTTTGATATAACATGCTTCCGTCAGAGTTTATTTTCACTCTTTGTTACTGTGCATTCTCCTTTCCACAACTTCTGAGAAACTCATCAGGGCTGAGGCAAAAACAAATAAATATATATTTTTCCATTCTCTACTCATGCTCTACAAAACATGTCAAATATGCTACTAATGCTCTGCTTTTCCAAGTTGCAGCATATTTTCTCCTTTGGGAATCCATTTTCCCCAATAACACTCCCTGCTTTTTACAAGGAAAGTAGCAGCTTACATTTAGATGACATTTATTGCCAAGTCATAGTTGATTACAATTCATAACTGTGCAAATTCGTACATCATTCCAACAAAGGTCTGAGGTTTTAAATTCACAGGATGGCTGCAGATTTTAAAACAAGCCATCATTTTTGTTTCTCTATTCATTGGGTAGTTTTGCCATAAATTGAAATTGCAGGATTTTTAGTAAGTTGATCTCTCAAAATCAATCTCTCTCTTTCTCTCTTGAATGGCCAAAGCTTTTCCTTAATCCTAACTGTGTTATTGTGTGCGTAGAACAAGAACTACATTTCCCAGCATGCTATGTATACAGTTGGGCAGAAGCAGAAAGTGACATATGAAGGGACGTTGGTTAAGGTCGGTTGAAGCAGTCCATTGAAAATAAAGTCTGTTAAAAGCAGCTCTAAAAAATAAAGTCAGTTAATTGATAAACCCATGTTAAGTCATTCTTCTTGAAAGACAACCATAACATGGTGTCAGAAGTGTCTGAGTGAGTAAGAGAAGACAATAGTTCATAAGCATGGATAAATTAAATCCTCCCACACTGATGCAGTTTACCGGCAATCTAGACAATAATTGGAAACGCTTCAAACACCGATTCAACATTTACTTTGAAGCTGGTGGAATGGGAGAGAACAATGGAAAATGGAAAAAGTCCATGTTTCTACACGTGGTGGGTGAATGCCTTGGACGTCTATAACAGTTTTCAAATTGATGAAGCAGCTTTCATGTTGGACGCACTGATAACAAAATTTGAGGAATATTTTGTTCTAAGTAAAAGGATCACATTTGAGAGATTCATATTTCCCCCTGAGACCGGAAACAAGTTATGAGCTTTTACCAATATGTAGCCAAGCTTCACACACTGAGCAAGTCCAGTGAATTTGGAGATTTGAAAAATTCACTCATTAAAGACAGAATACTTTGTACAATCCCAGATAATGGTCTTGGAGAAAGACTGTTGCATGAAAAAGATTTGACTCTGGAAAAAGCTGTGAATATATAAGGCAGCAGAGACCGCACAAGCACAAGCTAAGGACCTGCAGAGGATAGACACAACAGTGCATGTGATGAAAACAGATAGGCAGACCACCAGGAGTTTCCCCAAAGAAACAACAAAGCAAAGTGGAAAGTTCAAACAGCACATTCCAAAGATGTGTCCTGCCTATGGTAAGTCCTGCTATAAATGTGGGAAGAAGAATCATTTTGCAAGGTGCTGCAAACCAGGGGATTTCAAGAGAAAGGTGTACACAGTGGACGAAGAAATGTAGGATTTCTTTGTGGATTCACAGCAGACTACTGCTGCTGGTAAAATGGAACAGATCATTCCAGTGACTGTGAACGAGACAGTAACCATATAGCCATATATAACCATATAACAATTACAGCACGGAAACAAGCCAATTTGGCCCTTCTAGTCCGCACTGATCCAAGTACCCACCTTTAATCCCATTTACCAGCACTCTGTCCATATCCCTCCATCCCCCTCCACCATCCGTGTGATAGTACAGATTCTATCACCAATGTGTATATGTACATATGTACAGATGGTAGTGTAGGGTGACTGTGATTGGCTGAGAGTGTAGCCACACCTAATTCCATTTAAGCTCGACTCCAGAGCACAGGTGAATCTGTTATCTGTGGACGATTACAAGATTTATCCTATGAGTTTAAAAGTGATAGGCTACACTAGAGAGAACATTTCAGTAAAAAGGGGGCAGTATGATGATGTTCAAGCACAAAAGGTGGCATATAAAGATCACAGCTACTGGTTGTAGAAAGGAGAGTACAGCAAATATTAGGTCTGAGAGCAGGTGAAGAACTCGACCTGGTGAAAAGAGTTTTCATAATGGCTTCACAGACTGAAGATAAGGACACAACACTCAGGTAAGAGAAGATAACTACATCGGAGAAGCGTTACCTTAATGCCATGACATGAATAACAAACTGGAAAATGAGTCGGCAAATAAGGATGCCTTCTTATGCCAGCAAGAAGACAAAAATAGACAGTTGCAGGAAATCTGGAACTTGCTGAACAGAAACTGCAGCAAACAATGAAGTGAGCAGACACATCACCAGAAGTACAAGCTTGACTTTCCCAGCTCTGACAAAGGCTGAAGAGTGGCCTGGCAGCAGAGAAGAGCGATTGAGACATTTCGAGGCTCAGCTTGATTCTAATCAGCAGCATGTAAAGGAAAGAATGGCTGCATTAGAGGATAAGAATATATCAACACAAGAATCTAAACTCATAAGGAAACAACTTGAAGAGTCTCTTCATGATAAGGAATTGGAAAATGCAAACCATCTTCATTCAACTACAAAGCTTAAAGGAGCCGCCACACTATCGGCAGAAGAACTGGCAACTATGTCACCCACTGCAGCAGCTGTGGCCAAGATTGTGAAGCCTGGAATGAAGCTCAGAGAGTTGTATAATGGATATGTTGAAACCCAGGATCAATTGCTATTGGCAAAACAGGAAAACAAGAGAGTGAATAAATATTTGGATGAAACTGTGAAAGAAGTGGAGATGAATATTCTGATTCTGAAGCATCAGCATGAAGAATAGGAATGTGTGTAAAATTCTGTGGCAAATCTCTCAGCTAAATTAGAAGATGCCGTGAAGGAACTTTCTCATTTAGAAAAATGCACTGATGTGATGAAGAAGCAAGAATCAGGATACAATATGCGGGTGTCAATTCTTTCACAGTTGAATAGGATGATTTCAATAGAACAAGAAGATGTGCATTTTACATGAAGATGAAGTTAGTTCTGCTGGCACAAGCAGTTCCTCTGAAGTGATCGCCCAGCATCTGGTGACCTATCGTAATGTTGAGGAACTGCAACAGTAAAATCAACAGCGACTGGTGGTTGTTTGCGAACTTGCTGATAAACAAAAGCCTCCACAGATTTCTGAATGTCAGTGGAATCTTGGTGATGCCCTGAATAAACTTGAATGACTTGGTGAAGCCAGAAGTTATCAGACACAACTGGTGGAAAGAGAGTGACCGCAGAATGTGAATACTTTTGTTATGTAGACATAGTATTGTGTTTGTGTTTTTGTTAACCCCCCCCCCCCACACACACACACACACACACACACACACACACACACACACACACACACACACACACACACACACACACAAAGAGGAAAGATGTGTTATTATGCATTGAGAACTACATTTCCAAGAATGCAATACACGTGTTTGGGCAGAAAAATGAAGTGACATTTGAAGGGAAGTCAGTTGAAAATAAAGTCTGTTAAAAGCAGCTCAAAATAAAAATCAGTTAATTGATAAACAAAGTCATTTTACTTAAAAGTACAAGCATAACACCAAACATTCCCCCTTTTTCTCTTATTCCTTTTAGAACAAGTAATTGTATTAATGGAGAAAATTCTTAGAGATCGTACTTATAAACATCTGGATAGACAGGGTCTGATCAGGAGCACTCAACATGGATTTGTGGGAGGAAGGTCATGTTTGACCAATCTGATTGAATTTTTTGAAGAGGTGACTAGGAATGTGGATGAGGGTAGCGCAGTGGATGTTGTCTATATGGACTTCAGTAAGGCCTTCGATAAGGTACCACATGGAAGGTTAGTTAGGAAGGTGCAGTCTTTAGGTATAAATTTTAAGATAGTCAAATGGATTGAACATTGGCTGAAAGGGAGAGGCCAGAGAGTGGAAGTGGATAATTGTCTGTCAGGTTGGAGGCCGGTGACCAGTGGTGTGCCTCAAGGATCTGTATTGGGCCCATTGTTGTTCGTTATATACATTAATGATCTAGATGATGGGGTGGTGAATTGGATTAGTAAATATGCAGACGATACTAAGATAGGTGGAATAGTGGATAATGAAGAAGGTTTTCAAGGATTGCAGAGGGATTTGGGCTGCTTAGAAAAGTGGGCTGAAAAATGGCAGATGGAATTTAATGCTGATAAGTGTGAGGTGCTTCATTTTGGTAAGAAGAATCAGAATAGGACATACGTGGTAAATGGGAGAGCATTGAGGAATACAGAAGAGCAGAAAGATTTAGGAGTAACGGTACATCGTTCCCTGAAGGTAGAAACTCACGTGAATAGGGTGGTGAAGAAGGCTTTTAGTATGCTGGCCTTTATCAATCATTGCATGGAATATAGGAGTTGGGAGGTGATGTTGAGATTGTATAAGACGTTGGTGCGGCCTAATTTGGAGTTCTGTGTGCAGTTCTGGTCGCCTAATTATAGGAAGGATATAAACAGAGTGGAGAGAGTGCAGAGAAGGTTTACCAGAATGCTGCCTGGGTTTAAGCATCTGGAGTATGGGGAGAGATTGGACAGATTGGGTCTTTATTCTTTGGAGCGTAGAAGGTTGAGAGGGGATTTGATAGAAGTATTTAAGATTATGAAAGGGATAGACAGAATGGATGTGGATAGACTATTTCCGTTAAGAGGAGGAAAGTTTAAAACAAGAGGACATGAGTTAAGAATTAAGGGGCAGAGATTTAGAGGTAACATGAGGGGGAACTTCTTTACTCAGAGAGTGGTAGCTGTGTGGAATGATCTTCCGGGAGAAATAGTTGCGGCGGAGTCAATTGTATTATTTAAGAAAAGGTTGGACAGGTATATGGATGAGAAGAAGATGGAGGGTTATGTGCATTGTGCAGGGAGGTGGGACTAGAAAGGGGTGTTTGGTTCGGTGCGGACTAGAAGGGCCTAATGGCCTGTTTCCGTGCTGTAATTGTTATGTTATTATGTTATGTTATATTAAGCCTAAAATTTGATCAAGAGGTCCACTTCGTGTCACTCAATCATTAATACAGGCCTATTTGACATCAGAAACATGACAAAGTGGGTATCAGGAGCAGAAATTCAGGGTGAAATCGTATTTCCTGGGCCTCAGGATATGACATCAATACCACGTCCCTATGATTTCCTTACCTCATATTGAATTTGGGCCTTTGATGTTTTGTTCATCACTGCAAAGTGACTCAGATGCACTAACAATGGGGGCAGTGCATTTATTGGTAAATCATACATGCAATGTTTACAACTTTTTCATCCATTGCCAGTAATAGGGAAAAGGTTGGTGGCAGATCCAGACGAGAATAATTTTTCGTTAACAAATCAAAATCAATGGGAGGAGTCACGTGATGGAGTAGTGGCCGGACGGTGAACTCCAGCCCTCTCCAGAAAAGTCGGGAAAAACAAAAGAAAACACAAAGGCACAGAAATAAAAGTTACAGAAAAGTGAGTATAAAGGTGGAAAGAAGATGGCGACAAAAAAAGAAAAATCGAAAGCAACGGTGAGAAGAGAGGAAGAGAAGACAAAGGAGGAAAAAGGTGAAGGCCTTACCTGTCCGAAGAGGCCCGCTGCGGAGAGAGAAACCCGCTCCCTCAGGTCAGTAAATAATGGACTACAAAAATGGCTCGCAGAGCCGAGTAAAAGAGCGCAACCGTGCATGCGCGATACTTCGCGCATGCGCGATGCGAATGAAAAAAAACACACCGACGGGAGGGGGGACCAGCTGGGGAGTCGACCTCAACAGCCGGCAACGACAGCTGCAGAACACCTGCAGCAAGAAGAGACCACAGAAGACAATAGAAACAAGAAAGAAGAGGAGGAAAGGGCACCAAAGAAACAACAGATGGCCAACCCAGAGGAAGAAGAAGAGGAAGAGGAAGAGTACAGGGAAATAGAAGAAGAAAAGAAAGGCAAGGTAAAGGATATACTTGCTCTTATTAAAGGATACATGGAGTCATTTAAAGAATGGCAAACACAGGAATTTAAGGATTTAAGAAAAAGAATAAACAACACAGAAGAGAAAATAAATAAAATGGAGATGACCTTAACAGAAATGGGAAAGAAAATGGACAAGATGGAAGAGCGGGCAGTAGCAGCAGAAATGGAGGTAGAAGACTTAAAAAAGAAATTGGAGAAATCTAATAAAAAAACTAAAGAGACACAAGAACTACTAGCTCAAAAAATAGATACAATGGAAAACCATAACAGAAGAAATAACATAAAGATAGTGGGCCTTAAGGAAGATGAAGAAGGCAAGAATATGAGGGAGTTTATAAAAGAGTGGATCCCTAAGACCCTAGGATGTCCAGAACTACAGCAAGAAATGGAAATAGAAAGGGCACATAGAGTATGGGCCTCTAAACCACAACCACAACAAAAACCAAGATCTATTGTAGTAAAATTCCTAAGATATACTACAAGAGAAAAGGTACTGGAGAAGACAATGGAAAAAGTAAGAGAGGGCAACAAACAACTGGAGTATAAAGGGCAAAAAATCTTCATTTATCCAGATATAAGTTTTGAACTCCTAAAGAAGAGAAAAGAGTTCAATACAGCAAAGGCGATTTTATGGAAGAAAGGGTATAAATTTATACTAAAGCATCCAGCGGTATTGAAAATATTTATTCCAGGACAACAAAACAGACTATTCTCAGATCCAGAAGAAGCACGAAAATTTGCAGAACAATTACAAAAATAGACTGAGGGAGGAAGACGGGTAATGAGAGTTAAAATGATCACGATTGATATGTATGTGGGTAAAGACAAAAATAGACTGAGGGATGAAGACGGGTAATGAGAGTAAAAATGATCACGATTGATATGTATGCGGGTAAAGAGGTATAAGAGTGAATAGAGACAATGAGCATACATGAATGTATCTGTACTTAGAGGAAAATATAGATAGTATAGACAAGAATTAATAAGGGAAGGTAATGGAATAGAGAGAATAAGGAGGGAATTAAAAGAGTGACCTTTGTGACATGAAAAGTGAAATCTTTTCTGGGGGAGGCGGGGTGGGGGGAAATAGCGGTCACTGCAAAATCAGTTGACGCTTGCGAGTGGATTCGCAAATCCAAATGGAGAGGGGAGATGTGGTTGTCCGACAAGGGATAAAGGACAACTCAGGAGGTGAAGGGGAGATTGGGGATAAATAAGATAAAGTAGGAGAATAAGGAAAATGTTGGATGTTGTAGGAATGTTGTCTTATAAAGAGTTGAAAATAAGAAAACAGAAATGGAAAAGGAGGAAAGGTAATGATGGAAAAACGGAAAGAGAAGATAAACAAAATATAAAAGGGCTACGCTGAACTATATGTCTTTAAATATTAATGGAATACATAACCAAATTAAAAGGAAGAAACTACTAAATTTAAATGAATAAATGTATTCCATTAGAAAAAATAACATATAGGTTAAGAAATAATATTGAAATATTCGAACAAGTATAGGAGCCTTACATTAAATACAATAGCGAAAACCTACCGGGGACAAACATTACCTAAGTTGATGGAAGGAGAAGGAAAGAAAAGAATGGACTCAGTAGAATTTCTGGTGTAATTTTGTTGAATGACAACATTGTCTGACTGGCTTAACGCAACCTAGATTGTATACCTAAAATGGATGAGAGGAGGGGGTGGGGGGGTGGTTTGGGAGGAAAGTGGGGGGGGGGAGAAAAAGTCACTGTATATGTGTGAAAAAGAAATAGTGTATATCATGGCTAATGTGATTTATGGTGTGAGAAATAAAAAAATTAAAAAAAAAAACAAATCAAAATCAATAATGAAATGTTTCTGTCGTGATTTCTTGTAAATGTATTTACAAAATGGATATAAACTCTCAATCTGTCTCAAATATTCAAAACTGAATACAGTATAGTATTCTGAGAAGTTTGAAAGGGACACAATTGATCCCATTGAAAATCAGAGTGGTCAGCTTTTTATGGAGCCAAAATGGATGGGGAAGATCTTAATTCCACCACCCCCCCCCCCGCCCCATCAGTGTTCACAGAGTGGGCACAGAGTATTGGGAAGGAAGTAAAACAAGCAGTGAGGTCATGGAATGTATACAGATTAAAGAGGAGGAAGTGCTTGCAAATAAGGGTGGATTAATCCCCAGGGCCTGACAAGACATTCTCTCAGACTTTGAGGGAGGTTAGTGCAGCAATTGCAGGGACCTTGGTAGAAAAATTTAAAATATACTTAGCCACAGGTGTGGTGCCGGAGGATTGGAAGGAGCTCACATTGTTCCTTTGTTTTAAAAAGTCTCCAAAAGTAACCCTGGAAATTATTGACTTATTGGACGGTGTTCTAAGAGATTGGATATACAATTATTTGGATAGCTAGGGATTGATTAGGGATAGTCAACATGGCTTTGTGCATAGTAGGTCATGTTTAACCAATCCTATACAGTTTTTTGAGAAGATTACCAGGAAAGTTGATGAAAGGCTGTAGATGTTGTCTGCAGAGACTTTAATAAAGCCTTTGACAAGGTCCCGCATGCGAGGTTTGTCAAGAAGGTTCATACGCTAGGTATTCATGGTGAAGTCGTGAACTGGATTTGACAATGGCTGGACTGGAGAAGCCAGAGAATAGTGATGGAAGATTGCTTCTCAGATTGGAGGCCTGTGTCTAGTAGTGTGCCTCAAGGATCGGTATTGTGACCATTCTTTTGGCATATTGGCCTTCATAAATCAAAGTACTGAGTACAGGAGTTGGAATGTTATGTTAAAGTTGTCTAAGACATTTGTGAGGCCAAATTTGGAGTATTGTGTGCAGTTTTGGTCACCTAACTAAAGGAAAAAAATATCAATAAAATGGAAAGAGTGCAGAGAATATTTACTAGGATGTTTCCCGGACTTCAGGAACTGAGAAAGGCTGTGATAAACAGGTTATGATTTTATTCCCTGGAGAATAGAAGAGTGAGGGGAGATTTGATAGAGGTATTTAAAATTATGAGGGGCTAGACACAGTAAATGTAGATAGGCATTTTTGCACTGAGGGTGGGTGAGGTACAAACTAGAAGAAGTGTGTTAAGAGTGAAAGGGGACATGTTTAGTGGAAACAGAGAGTGGTGGGATTGTGGAATGAGCTTCCAGTTGAAGTGGAAAATGCGGGCTCAATTTGAACATTTAAGAAGAATTTGGATAAGGACATGGATGGGAGAGGTATGGAGGGCTGTGAGCAGCGTGTAGATCAGTGGGACTAGGAACAGACTAGAGGGGCCGAGGTGGCCTGTTTTTGTACTGTAATTGTTCTGTGGTTCTCATTTTTGTGAAGACATTTTTTTTTCAGTTAGCTAACAGTGTTCAAAAGGAGAGCAGCAATTCAATGTCTCTTTCTCATTCACAAACTACATTTGCCCAGCAATAAGATTCTTGCAGGGGTCTTTAGCAGCTATGATATTATTGAAAATTAATATCTAGAGCTTGAGAAAAAAAAAAGATAACTTTTGCTCCTTGAGAATGATACTATTTGGCAATGCTGGCCACAGTAATGTCTGGCTGTTTAATATCCCCAAGGACGATCATGCCTTTTGTGCTTTTTCAGATACACAGCATTCACCAGTGGGGAAAATATTTGGCGGACAGACTATAGTGGCATTTAAAAGAAAGTCTGGAGGAACTTTAAAAGAACGAGAAAGGTGGCTCAACTGTGGCTAGAGGGAAATCAGGGATAGCATTAAAACCAAAGGAAGGTCATACAAATTGTTCGGGACAAGCAGAAAACCTGAGGACTAGTGGAAATCTAGAATCCAAGGGAAGACAAAGATTTAACTAGAAGGTGAGTAATAGAGTAGAAGAGAAAACTTAGAAAATTGATTGCAAAATTTTACGATTATTTGGTTCTGTCTTTGCTATGCGAGTAAAACAAAACATTCCAGGTGCAGTAAGGGTCTGAGGGGTTAGCATAGAGGAGCACTTGATGGAAATTGTTATCAGGAGTGAAATTGCATGAAGTAAATTGAAGGTGTTGAAAGTCAATAAATCTTTGGAGCCTGTTAATCTGCATCTTAGAGTGTTAAGGAAGTGACCCTGGAGGTAATAGATGCATTGGTGATTATTTTCCTTTTTTTTTAAACTTTATTTAAGATTTTTATAACATGAATAAAATAGAAAGTTACAGTAAAAAGATTAAACATAAGATAATAAAAATTACAATACTACATCGGCAGACTAAATAAACTAAACCCCCCCCCCAAATTAGTACACAACATTAATAACCTAGCTTAAAGTTAGTCCAACCCCCCCCCAAATAAAGAGTGAAAGAGTGAAGAGTTAATAAAATGAACAATAATTATAAAAAAACCCTTACACAAAAAAAAGATAAAACATAACAAATAAAGATACTAACATCAAAAAAAAAATATCAATACTAAAATATCAAACTTAAAAGCATATTTAAATCAAACTTAAATGCATATATTTAGCAAACAGAGTCCACTTCAACCTATAAAAAGTCATCCTATCCTGGTGATTATTTTCCAATATTCTGGATTGGATGGTGCTAATGTGCCATCACTTATGAAGAACAGATGAGGAAGGGGAGAAGGGGATGGAAGAAAGAAGAGGAAAAAAAACAAGGAATTCTCAACCAGTCAGCCTAACCAGCAGTGAAGAAAATGGTGGAACCAATTATTGAAGATGTCAATAATTATTGAACCCATGGCTTGTTGCATCTTCTGGATTTTTTTTTGAGGATGTAACCCATTGAGTGGATAATGATAAACCAGCTGATGTTGTCTATTTGGACTTTCAGTGGGCTTTTGACAAGTCCACACAAGAGCTCGTGTATAAAATTATTGTGGCGTGGGAGGTAATGAACTGGATAGAAAACTGGTTTGGTGGCAGGACACAGAGAGCAGTAAACAATTGGTGCTTTTTAGATTGGCAGGCAGTTACTAATAGGATTCCACAGGATTCAGAGTTGGCATTCCAGCTATTTACAATACACATGACAAAAAGAATATTCTTCCTATTGAAGGAGTACAGTAAAGGCTCACCAGATTGATTTCTCAGATGGCAGGACTGATGTACTGAAAAGACTGGATGGCCTAAGGTTACGCTCATTGGAATTTAGAAGAATGAATGGGGATATAATTGAGGCATATAAAATTCTGATAGTATTAGACAGACTTTGGAAGTCCATTAAAAAAGGTCACTGCCTAAATTCAAAGTTCAGATTTATTGCCAATACACATATGACATCACAAGATTATTCTTCCTCTGGGCCAAGCAGAATTTCTACTTATCAATATGGTTTAAAAAAAAAACTATACAAGAAAAGATGCATGCACAAAAGAGAAAGGGTTTGCCATTTAGGATTGGGAGGAGGAGTCATTTCCCCTCTTCCCTCCCCCCCCACCCCTCCCCAGAGTGGGAACTTGTAGAACTCTCTATCACAGAAAGTTGTTGAGGCCAGTTCATCAGATATATTGAAAAAAGAATTGGATGTGCCCCTGTTGGTTAAAGGGATCAAGGGGTATGAAGAGAAAGCAGGAATAGGGCACTGGACTAGTCTGATCTGCCATGATTATATTAAATGCTGGAGAAATTCAAAGGGCTAAATGGCCTGCAACTGCTTTCTAGGTTTCTAGAAATCCACAACATTTTCTGAGAGCAAACCTTTCAAGTTGAGTAGAAATTGCAGGTATTAATAGAAGTGCTTATGGGTATATAAAATCAGTCATACTCTTGCAATAATGACAAGTCTTCGTGCCCAAGATGTCAAGCTCACCTCATTGAAAATGAAGATGAAATCATCTCTACATGGGGTAACCTTTCTGATGATGCAATGAGCATCAGAGGAAAATTTTGACAGGGATCTGGAGCCGTGCTTTGAAAGCCTCTTTCTCAACATCCTCACTGCATAAAGTGAATTTTATTCCATGGAGAGAACAGTCCAAGCACAAGGGCTGGGCCTGGGATTTTCTGCAGAATGTCACAAATCTCAGTGATGACAGCCTTGGAGAATGTAAGATCAGGAATACATCAAAGATCCAACGGAATGTAATGTCTCTGAAGACTCCGTGGGAGTAGGCTTTTCACACATGGGCAGGCCTTCGCCTCCTGCCCCGAGGCCCCAGCTTACCCTGCGAGGCCTGTCAGAGCTGACACCTCCAGTAATGGATTGCTTCCACCTGCGTCACCAGCAAAGCACTGATTGAATGAGCAGTGGCTAAATACTGAAGAAAGCACCCATTGTCACTTGCACCATACACTATGGAAATGGCTTTGAACATCCTGCACAATTCAGTCACCCACCATCAATAGAATATTTCTCTAAATCACCAAAAAGCAACAAAGTAGCAGAATGTCCCCTCAGTTGTACTGACAGCTTAACATCAATTATAGGTTGCTAACAAAAGCTCCAAATCAGTTGATGAAGAGAATAAATTGATATTTAAAAAATATTAGATGCACTTCCAATGCAAGATAAGCTTGCTAATCAGAATAGCACACCAGAATGATTGGTACAATTTCCCAAAAGGTGGAAGTGATTGTTAAATAATCTTACTCATGTCACTTGATTTGTATGCAACTTGCACATCAATGGTACCGACTACATAATCAAATTTCTTGGTAATATGTTGTAAAAACCAAAGACCAATTTAAAAAAAAAAAATCTCAAACACCTCCCCACTGCCACCGCCAGTCCCGGGACACCTTCCCACCACCAGACAGCTCCTGCCCGGGAGCCCAAGGTGACTTCTTCGATGCAGACAGCACCGCACCTATTGTTGAGAATGCCGATGCCGAAGACTTGGACCCAGCTCCGTTTGGCATCTTCCTGGCCAGAAGGAAAGATTTTGTTTTTTTTAAAAACTGTTATTTTAATCAAACTGGTGCCAATAGTGTCAGAGCCCCACGTGGGGAAGTCAGCTAATGTCATACCAGTGCTTTAAAAAAAAATCAATTTTGGATCTGATCCCTTGTGTATGAAAATATTATTTTACTTAGATTTCAGCACCTAAAAGGATATGGTTGAATTAGACCAAAGATCACCACAGATCTCCACTCATCACTGCTAAAAGGTCAGGTCATCTACATTAAATTGGACATCACAACAATCATTTAATTAGATTTCATAATTTTCACCTCCATCAAATTTATCTTAAATGTTGGCAAGTCCAGTATTACATTTATTGGACTATAACTGGAAACCTATCATTTGTCCTGCCTCACTAATACCCAAGTGGAAGCATATTGATAGTTATTCCTCTGTTTCGTTCCATATCTTGACTGACATTTGTAACCTGCCGATCATTTCCCCTTTATGTGCAATGTTCGGTGAACATACAGAAGGAGGGGAGAGAGAGAGAGAGAGAGAGGGGGGGGGGAAAGAAATAGAACAGAGCCAAATAAAGGAAGGTGCAGGATTGGCCAACAGAAATAGCTGGATTATTTGTTGTTTTCTGGTCATTGATAAAGATTGGTACAAGCTTGGTGAAGAAAATGTTGACATCCAAAGTTGGCTATAGTTTCACTCTGAAAAATACTGAATTGCAGCTGCTGCCAGTCATTAATTTGTTGAGTTAGATTTTCCTTGATCCAACACATCACTTGCACTCAACCCTGTACTGGTCCTGCAGCTATCCATACATAACGTAGCTTCCAATGTCCTCAAAGCCTTGATCAGGTGCATGTACCATGAGCAGAACAAGCGATAAGAGCAGAGCAACTTCACTTAAATATCGGTGATAACTCACAGAATTTCCTGCTGGACATCAACACGTCCATCTGTTACCTCTAGCAGATTATTCTCAAATACGTCCTTAAACTGCAATATCAGGAGGATTCAACTCTGCTCTGGTGCCTCATTCAAATCCAAGAATGACGTTAGCTTGTTCTTGGATTAAATGAAACAATGGCCAGAATAATGAGGTTTGATTTCAATCATGTATGCATTTTAGTGCCATCTTCATTCCAAGCAAGAATGTTTGTTGACCAGCCTTTCTAGAAAAGAGCTGAAATTGAGGTGAATTGGATAGCGCTAGGGACTTAAAGTAAGCCTACTAACAAAAATGCCTATAATTTGTTCATAGCATGTCTAAACCTGCCTTAGGACTGATCTATTTTGTTTCAAAGCAGCCTCAAGATAAGATGATTGAAATGTTCATGCACATTCCAATTCTGAACAGCTGGATGAGGTGGGGGGATATGACAGTTGAAAGTGAAGGAGGGGAAAAAAATGTGACCAATGGGAATCTGCAGCATTTCTGTGAACAAAACATTCCTTCCATCTAAGGATGTTAACGTAGAATGTACAAGTTTCTAAAGCATGCACAGTTTGACAAGGTGCTGCTCCTATTATTAAAAAAAACATCTTCTGCAATAAATAGGTTTTTACACTGGTTTAATCAAAGCGTTCCCAAAGGAAATCAATGAAACAGATCACTGAAATTAATCTGTTGAATGATGCAGAAATTCAGATTCAATGGCATTAAAGCACAAGATCCTCTTGACTCTCCCTCTTAGCTTCCAACAAAGCCACCAGACACCACCTACCAGATTGCCCTTCGCTCTGGAATGTCAGGCTGCCTGGAGGCAGGAGCTATTCAAGTTTGTGGGTAGAGAACATGCATTTTGTTTCAAGTTTATATCAAATGGCTCCATCACAAGCTATTTGAACAAGGTTTGATTATTTCTTTTTTTTTCCATTTTCTTTCTCAGTTTCTAAAATTACAGATGGCAAAGAACTGACAAATTATCTCTTTTTGTTTAAAAAGATTAGCTCATAAACCCTCATTCTCCAACTTGGAGCGAAAAAGTTCTTTCTTTGAAGGCTGTCCAATCAAAGTTTAATATTACAGCTCTTTTTCCCCTTCTGTCTTTTTTACAGAGATGCATTCCTTGAAGGAAAGGCTTGATGACTTGTCCTTACAAGGATCTAAACATCAAAATAAGAGAAACATCAATCAGTTTTTTTTTAGCCTTCAAAGTCATTTTCTTTTTGCATTTTTCCTGTTCGTCACAAATAAAATCATTGCTTAATAATCATATCGAATACATAGGTCAGCTACATTATTTCTAGAACATTTTTAAAACTTGCATAAATCTGCAAAAAATATTCTCTCTACTCCAGCAACATCTGATATTCTAATGGATTCCCTGCAGTTAAACATTAGTATTAATATTCAGTGTTGACGTTCATGGAATTTGCTCCTGATGAACTTAAGTTTCAGATTTCAAAGCTATATTCCAAGATCTAATTCTGCTCTCTTCATCAAGCTGTAAAATTTGATATGCAGAAGCTCTTGATTGGGAACCAAATTGATTTCAATCTGACAGTCAAACTGTGGGGAGGATCCAGTCATCATTTTCAAATGGACACCAACTTACAAATTGCCTTTATCAGCCAGAATTATGCAAATTAAATCATGTCAGTCAATACACAAAGCTGTCATCACCACGTTTCAGATGAGAGCTCAATGATGCAGCAAAAATAAAATGCATGGTTCAGGTATTCAGCAACAAATGGAAACTGCCCAAAACACTTTCCAGTTGAATTGGAGAGATCATTGAATATTTCTGCTGAGTGATTTATTTTTGTTGCGCTGGTTCAACTGGTGCTTGTCGCTTGAAGAGGTCTTTCACGTGGATGAATCTGCAGCAAACTGTTAGCCAGGAGCGGATGTAATATAGGATAAATATAGAGAGAGCATTTTGGAGCAGGAGATTGAGGTAATCCAAAGAGTTACCTTCTGTCATTCCCAAAATTAGTCCTTATACACAAGACCAATTCTTCATTCTGCAAAGGTTCCTGCCTTTGATTGGCCACAATGACAAAATAAAAGGTAGCACATTAACAATCCAAGCCAGTTTTACACAAAACATTCCACGTGCTGTATCAAAAACAATTATTATGCTGTGCATTTAGAGCATGGCTTTGATGTAAAATTGGAAGTGATGTAGCTGCACCTGTCACCTGATGCTTAGATGCTGTGATCTCTTTAGATGCGAGTTTCTGAATGATGGAGATGAATAAGCTGTGTGTTTGCTGAACAATGCAGCTGATCAGAACGAGAACTGGAGATACATAATGACCTTTCATTGTCATTGAAATTCTTGGGCTGCCAGGGCTTGATTGTCACATCTGAAGGCGAAAGAAATTAAAACTACAGAAACTGAAATTCTGAAATAAAGTCTAAAAGTGCTGGAAACAAACCTGCTGCCCAGGAGCATCTGTTTCAAGAGAAATAGAGACCATTTTCAGTGGAAGGCCCATCGCCATAGTGCAAAAATCAAAAACAATCTAGTTTTAATTACAGAAAGGGAGAGTTCTGGGGTGGGGGGGGGGGGGGTGGGAGGGGACAAAGGATATACCTTGAATAGGGTGAGGCCAGGGATCCATGGGGAAAATCTACAAGAAAGATCATTTGTTCAATGGTCATTAGACCCAGAATCTGTAAAAAAGAACCAAAATTTTCCCAACTCTGGTGAAGGGTCTTTGAAGTGAAAGTTGAAGTCTGTTGTAATTAATTCTGCTGACTGATCCAAGTATTTTCTGGCTTTATTTGATTCCACAAGCCATCTTCTTCCACCATCTTTTAAATGTGAATCTTCCAGAATCCTTTCTCGACTCAATCTTGCACGACATTACCCTGCTACAAAGTTTGTGCAATGCAGATTGAGGAGAGTCCCTATCACATCTGTAGTGAATTCCAAGCCTCCTTCAGCAAAATTCCCTCCCACTTTTGAGAATGAAAACAGCTTGAGCTTGCATTTAATCATTCAAGAAATCAAAATTCAGATCTATTGTCAGAGTACATACATGACAACACATACTTTTTTTTTCTTTTTTCCTGTGGGGGCAGGCAGAATTTCTACTTGGTCTTCCAAAAAAAAACTGTTCTCAAGATATGCATACCAAAAAGAGAAATGTAAACAAGAATACAGTACAAACAAATTGTGCAATACAGAAAATAAACATCCAATAATAAATAATGTGCAAAGAAAGATTCCTTAAGTGAGTACCTGATTGAGTTTGTTGTTGAGAAGCCTGATAGTGGAGGGGTAGCAACTGTTCCAGATCCTGGTGGTATTAGTCTTGTTGCATCTATACATCTTTCCTGAGGGCAGCAGTGAGAGCATGTTCCAAACTGAATGATGGAAATGACAAGCACCAGCATTGCTCCGATTGCTTGACTGTTAAAATCATACCAAGCAAGCTGCACAAAACTTCGATCACTTGGAGTCCAGTGTGTGCAAGTTAATCAGGTGTTTTGATTCCTACATCTAATTTTGACCACTGTTGACTTTAGTTCATATTGTACATTTCAATTGATTTGGAAATGTTATTTTAATTTTTATATTCCTCTCAGTAGACTTCTTCCATTTTATCTCCATATTTTGTGGCATTTAATAAGTTTAAACTAACCACTTTTACTTGATGTTGCAGTGGTGAGGATGAACCACTGTCCTTTCCGAATCTGTCCAGCATCCAAAGCATGATGGGTCATTTCATGCAGCAATGCAAAGCATGATGGGTCATTTCATGCAGCAATGCAAAGCATGATGGGTCATTTCATGCAGCAATGCATACAAATTCTCCCACCATGTAAAGAAACTGGTTGCTGAATGGTGTTGCCTTGTGACTCTGATGGATGCCAATTTTCATATTCTTGCAAGTTTGCATGAACAAGTCCATGCACTCAGCATATTCAGTTAGTGCAATTGGCTCTAACCATCCAGTCAGAATCAATTGTGAGAATGTTGGATCACATCTACAATTCCTGCTGCATGAATCAATATATCCACACTGAAACTCCTGATGCAGGATCCATTTAAACTGATTTAGCACCTCAATTAGAGCCAACTGCCAAGATTTTAAAAAAGTAATGATTTGCATATCCTTGTAAACATCCACATTTAGATTTAGTCATTGCTCAGCAATTTACATTGTTACTTTATTCAATTCTCTTTTTTTCCCCCGTCAGAAATGCTTCCAAAATCATCTCATGCTTTCCCACCTCCCCTTTCAACATTCCTTGCCTCTTCAGAACTGCCTTTATATATAATTCTATCGACGTTGCAATGTTAATTTCCCTCACTTCTTGTCCATGGGGAATGCTCATTTCTCAAAAATGTCAGTTAAAAGGAACAAAGTTTGTGTACAGTCATGGGTTTCTGCAATTCTCAGCTTTATTTAGGGCTACAGAGGAAGATACCTGAATGATGCTTGCTCCGCATATAACAAATTAATACTATATAACAGGAGCAAAAGTGATTATAGATTCCTTCTTCAATTTACATTTGCAGTAGCCATTGAGAAAATGAAAGAACCCATCAGGATGGATGGCGTGCGTGAGAAAACTCCAAATTAGCCCAAGATGAAAAATTGGCTTCTCATCCTCTTCTCCAGCTTTGGATAAGAAGGCCAGGAAAGTTTTCTTCTTGGCAAAATGTTATCGTGGCTGATGATTGTTGTTCCCAGGGCACAATTGGTCTAATGTTCAATAATAACTTAATAAATAAAAGTGGAAAGAAAAAGGGCACCAGTCTGAGAAAGATGACACCCGACCAGCTATCATTATTCATTCGGTTGCAATATACTTCTGCAAGGAACATTAATTCCAGAGAGGCACCAATTGAGAAACAGTCCTTTAAACAGCTTCTATTATTTTTTAAATAAATGAAACTGGATCCAACCTGTAAATTTGCATTGAGATATTCCATTCAGCTGTTCTTCTTTGGCTTAGCTTCGCGGACGAAGATTTATGGAGGGGTAATGTCCACGTCAGCTGAAGGCTCGTTTGTGGCTGACAAGTCCGATGCGGGACAGGCAGACACGGTTGCAGTGGTTGCAAAAGGAAAATTGGTTGGTTGGGGTAGGGTGTTGGGTTTTTCCTCCTTTGATTTTTGTCAGTGAGGTGGGCTCTGCGGTCTTCTTCAAAGGAGGTTGCTGCCCGCCGAACTGTAAGGCGCCAAGATGCACGGTTGGAGGCGATATCAGCCCACTGGCAGTGGTCAATGTGGCAGGCACCAAGAGATTCCTTTAGGCAGTCCTTGTACCTCTTCTTTGGTGCACCTCTGTCACGGTGGCCAGTGGAGAGCTCGCCATATAACACGATCTTGGGAAGCCGATGGTCCTCAATTCTGGAGACGTGACCTACCCAGCACAGTTGGATCTTCAGCAGCGTGGATTCGATGCTGTCGGCCTCTGCCATCTCAAGTACTTCGATGTTTGGGAAGGCGATGGTCCTCCATTCTGGAGACGTGACCTACACAGCGCAGTTGGATCTTCAACAGTGTGGATTCGATGCTGTCGGCCTCTGCCATCTCGAGTACTTAAACCTCACAAAGATTAGCATATACAGAGCCGTTGTCATACCCACACTCCTGTTCGGCTCTGAATCATGGGTCCTCTACCGGCATCACCTACGGCTCCTAGAACGCTTCCACCAGCGTTGTCTCCGCTCCATCCTCAACATTCATTGGAGCGACTTCATCCCAAACATCGAATTCAGCTGTAGGATGGATAGATCTACCAAAAATCTGCAATGGTTGTATTTTTGCCTCAGGTAATTGTAAAATAATGCAGATTTTAAAAAAAACATTACTTTATAGAAGTGTTCCAATATCAAACTGCATGGCAATTATTGCAAGAAATTAATAACATATGCCATCATTTGAGGAATTTAAATTGTTTGAACATACACTGTTTAACTGCAAAGATTCATAATTAGCATTGTTTATAGGATGCATTTTACTCATTAGCAGGATTTTGTTGTACTAATCTGCTTTTGGCACTCTTTTCATTTGTCATGATGTTATTTGAATACAAGTTACAAGGTGTTATTTTCTGATAATTAACTGCAATGTATCGCAACAATCACTACAAGCGTAAACCTGTACTGTCACACACCACAAAGCATACATGTTAATCACCTGCAACAAAGAATATTCATTGCAGGGGAAAAAAAGAAACAAAGTGAATAATTGTAATTAGCATATGCATTTTGAATGATTGTACAAGGGATTTCATGTCACAGTCATGGGTTTTTATTGTCTCAACATTGATTATGATGTCAACATGCTTGCCAGTTTATTAATATCCCAGATGAAAAGCCAAGAGGCAGTTCTCCAGGGCTTCAGTGCAAGAATTACCAGATAGAGGTAAAAACACAATGCTGGAGAAACTCAGCAGGTCAAGTAGTGTCGTTTCTATAGCAAAAGTAAAAAAAATACGTAACTGATGTTTTGGGAGCTCTTCATCAAGGTATGGAAAAATGTCAACTATTGTGTCTGCAAATTTTCATGTTTTACTTTTACAAATTACCAGATAGATGCTGCTAAGCTCGGTACTGGTGTAAAATTGGTATTAACAAAATCAACCATGCAAAATAAAACATTGATGGGCACTCTCAATAAAATATGGGTAATTTGTACATCATGTTGGCATATAAATTGGATCACATACAAATGGCAGTGGTTTATGGGAAACAGACAACATATTAATCAGGGTCATACAGTCAGTGTAAGTCCTTCACTCCACTGAGTCCCCTTGCACACTCATCCCATCTCGCCTATTAATCCAGATACTATTTAAATGCTGATACTACCTTCACCTCCCACTGAGGCAGTATGTTCCAGATTTCAGTCATGCTGCAGGTTAAAATAATTAAACCATCTAAACTTTCTAGTATTTAAAATCAATGTACTCTTGCTTTAGAGACCTTTGATATGTGGAAAAACATTTTACTATCTACCCAAAGTCCCTTAAATTGTTGCTTAACTCGAATCAGATGCCCTGCCAGCCTTCTCCACTTCAAGGAAACAGGGGCGTAGCCAGGTACTAACGTCAAGAGAGCACATAAAAAGGCACCACGATCACAGCTGTGCGTACACACACACACACACACACACACACACACACACACACACACACACACACACACACACACACACACACACACACACATCCAAATGACACAAGATAATGCATATTGTTTATTCTGTTTACAGGCTGGCTCCATGATTAGGCGTTAAAAAGAAAAGCTGCATCCAAATCATCAAAATGTACAATGAAGAGCATTGCCATTTCACTGCTGCCAACTTGAGAATAGTTGTACACAAATTTTCTAGTTTCAGAATCAATTGGTCCAGTTTAGAAACACTACTACTTAAAATAAAACTATTTATTCTCACTTCCAATGAAAAGTTTCTCGATACTGAAGGGAAAAGGTCAAGAAGTCCTGGTCCAAGTGTAGAGATGAGCAGTCATAATCTAACCTTTAAAGACAGGTTCTCAGGAGTGAAGCAGGGGAACACTTCCTCAGACAGAGATCAGAGGGCATTTGAGACTCCCTTCCATCCTATTTTAAACAGAAATACCCAACTCCAAATATAATATTAAAATGACATAGGAATTAATATTTTTTTAACTAAAGGTGCTTTTATTTTATGATTTAAAACAAAAATGGGAATTTCTCAGTAAAATATCACCAATAATGGTTGAAGAGTAGATTACAGGAACACAACTAACTGCAAGGAGAAATTGTAAGTACTGGCTAGGGAAGTGAGGAAGGAGGAGATGGAAATAACCTGACAACGTGAAGGCCCAAATCGGCTCTTTCAGCTCCCACCAGAGAAAATGCTCTCCTGGATCTAGTGTTGTGCAATGAGATAGGTAGAGTAAATGATGCAATAGTCAGAGACCATCTGGGAAATAGCGATCATAGTATGATTGAATTTCTCATTCAGATGGAAGGGGAAATAGTTAGATCTAAAACTAATATATTATGCTTAAACAGGGGTGACTACCACAGGATGAGGGAGGAATTGGGCGGAGTGGACTGGGGGCACAGGCTAATTGATGAAACAGTTGAGGAACAGTGGAAGATTTCCAAAGAAATATTTTGTAATGCTCAACAAAAATATATTCCGGACAGGAAAAAGGGCAGCAAGAGAGGGAAAAATCAACCGTGGTTAACACAGGAAATAAAGGAGAGTATAGAATTGAAGGCGCAGGTGTACAAAGCTGCAAAGAGCAGTGGGAAACTGGAAGATTGGAAAAACTTTAAGAGACAACAAGGGGTTACAAAGTGTGTAATAAGAAATGGGAAAAAGGATTATGAAAGTAAATTGGCACAAAATATAAAAACAGAAAGCAAAAATTTTTATAAATATATAAAACGGAAGAGGGTGGCCAGAGTTAACATAGGACCCTTGGAGGATGAGAAAGGAAAACTGGTAGCAAAAAATGAGGAAATGGCCGAGGCATTGAACAAATATTTTGTGTCAGTCTTCATGGTGGAAAACACGTCCAGCATGCCCAAGTGCGGAGTTAAGGATGCGAATGTTGGGGAGGGCCTTGATAAAATAGTTGTTACAAAGGAAGTAGTGATGGAGAAACTAATGGGACTAAAGCCAGACAAATCACCTGGTCCTGATGATATGCATCCAAGGGTTCTGAAGGAAATGGCAGAAGTTATAGTTGATGCATTGGTGGTCATATACCAAAATTCCTTGGATTCTGGGCAGGTCCTGGCAGACTGGAAGACAGCAAATGTCACGCCACTTTTTAAGAAGGGATGTATGCTGAAGACTGGAAATTATTGGCCAATTAGCTTGACGTCTGTAGTTGGAAAAATGCTTGAAGGCATCATTAAAGATGAAATCATGAAACTTTTGGAACGTAAGGGTTCAATCAGGCAGACGCAGCATGGTTTTAGAAAGGGAAGATCTTATTTGACAAACTTGTTAGGATTCTTTGAGGATATAATGGGTGCGGTGGATGGAGGGGAACAGGTTGATGTTGTATATTTGGATTTCCAGAAAACGTTTGATAAGATGCCGCACAAGAGACTTATCAGTAAGTTACAGGAAAGTGGAGTCTGGGGAAGTATATTGGCCTGGATTTAAAATTGGTTGTCTGACAGGAGGCAGAGAGTCGGGATAAATGGGAGTTTTTCAGGTTGGCAGAGAGTGGTAAGTGGGGTGCCGCAGGGGTCAGTGTTAGGCCCACAACTGTTCATCATTTACATTGATGACTTGGAGGAGGGGACAAAATGTGGTGAAGCCAAGTTATTAAGAAGGCAAATGGAATGTTGGCCTTCATCGCTAGAGGAATTGAATTCAGGAGTAGGGAGGTAATGTTGCAACTGTATAAGGTACTGGTGAGACCGCACCTGGAGTACTGTGTCCAGTTTTGGTCTCCATATTTGAGGAAGGATATACTGGCTTTGGAGACGGTCCAGAGGAGGTTTATTAGGTTGATCCCTGGGATGAAGGGGTTGACATGATGAAAGATTAAATCGTCTAGGATTGTATTCGCTCGAGTTCAGAAGAATGAGAGGAGATCTTATAGAAATATATAGGATTATGAAGGGTATGGATAGGATAGATGTAGGAAGGTTTTTTGAGCTGGCCATTTTTAGCCTACTACTGTTCCTACTTCCTATGTTCTTAAACTGAATTTGAAATAATAAAACAAAACAGGCTTTGCAAGGAATTCCCTTTGTACATGTCAGCAAATTTGCTGAGGCCTCTAATACTCCTGAAGGCCTGGCCACATTGATAGAATGAACAACAATGTTACTTTGATTCAAAACAAAATATTGGTTTATATTTATTCATCATAAAAATGCAAAAAGGCATTACAACCTCTCTTAGGAAATGTCATGCAGCTTTAGTGACGGACCGTGGGCTAGTAGGCAAGCTATGAAAAAAAATGATATTTTTCCAACATAACTTCTGAGAAAATCTTAAGTCTTAATGTTCAAAAGGGAGTTAAATCCACCGCTGTGCAGTTAATAGACAGAATCAAATCCACCCCATCTAAGAATGGACTTTTATGAAATATACTATTAATTCTGATTTTTTAAATTTAAAAAGAAAAAAACTCCAAGGCCACGTTCAATTATTGGATATATAAAATAAAAGCTACATTAGACCATCCAGTGCATGAGTGCTTCACAAAAGATTGTCAAAATGATCATTTACAAATGTACTCTGCTACGCACCTGCCAGCTTGAGGTCTTTTGTTTGGGAGGGTTGAGTAGAGCAGTTGTGTATTCCTTTCAGTGATTGTTGCCTATGGTTTGAAATGGAGCTCAGGTATAGGCCGAGAAGAGAGTTCGGAGTCGGATGACCACGCCTCCCAATGACTGACTCTGAACCTTCCCCTCGGCCTACACCAGAACTCCTGATGCCAACTCCATATCCTCCCCTCGGCCTACTGCACACACATACCAGACGTGCACCAGGAGCTCCAGTATAGGCTGACGGATTCAATGGTACCTGTTTTTGAACTGTGAGACCATGGCATCTCATAGCTCAGTTCAAAAATATGTAGCGTGGGAGGGCCGTGGGTTCACTCCCCCTGCTCCCCTCCCCCACTAGCTATGCCCCTGCAAGGAAACCAATCCAGTCTATCCAATCCCACTCATGTCTACTGTTGCCAGGTCTTGTCTTATGATATTGAAATTGGCATTTTCCCCAATGTTGGACCCCAACATGCAGTCTATCCTTTGTAACTTAATGGTTGGTCACCATCTCCAAAATGGTATCTCACTGATTTTATGGCCACTTTTCTCAGGGTTATGTCTAGTACTGCTCCTTCTCTAATTGAATACGGGCACCAGACTTCACTCCATTGAGGACATCTAAAAGAGGTGGTGTCTTAAGAAACCAGTCTCATTTCTCAAAGACCCACACCACCCAGACCATGCCTTCTTTACTCAGCTTCCGTCAGAAAAAAAGCTACAGGCGCCTGAAAACGAGCACTCAGTGGCTCCTCTGACATCAGATTTCAAAATGAACAATGAACCACAGACACAGACACAACCTAACTTTGTATTTTTCTTGCAATATTTTATTATTTTGAAATGTGGTTTATATAAATGTTTGCGCTGTGATACTGCCACAAAACAACAAATGTTGTGACATGTTCATGACAATAAATTCTGATTCTGGACCATCTAGATATTTGCTTACAAAAAATTATGGTCACATGATAGAAATTCCACCCCAATCCTACTTGATATCAGGGAAATTGAAGTCTCTACCGCTATAAACCCCTTACTATTACATCTCTGTGATTTTCCTACAAATCTGCTCCTCTACATCCGGCCGACAGCACCCCAGCAAAGCAATCCCACCCTTAATGTTTCTAACTTCTACCAATTTGGCCTTATTAGATGATCCTTCCAGGATATCCACTGTCATTACCTGTCATTGCTTGTATATCTATTTCCAGTTTATATACTCAGTTAACATATTACATAGATCACACAATGTAATGGGACTTCAAAGAAAGTATTCTCAAGAACAGCAATGAAAAGGTTAATATATGGTTAGCCTTTCTCATGTTCTCACACAACCTGCATTATATCAAATTGACACCTGGAACAAATGGTAAGATAATATGTAGTCAATTAAATCAAAAGGCTTATGGCATGATGTATAGGACCTATACACAGGCTGTCATCAAAGCACCTGGGAACTATTACCATCCACAGTTACCTTGTACTGTGCCAAATGAATCAAAATGAATGGGGTAGCATAGAAGCTCAGCTGTTGCATTTCCCCTCCTTTCAAAGAAAGTATATTACACATGATGAGTTTTTAATACCTTTTTCACAAATACACATTTTATTAGATCTAAAATTGGGTACACTTTAAAAAAAAAGGACAATGTGAGATATTAAATAGTCCAATCTTTTATTGGTGGCAAATCACTTCATCGAGATTGGACCAAGGACCTCTAAACCACAACCACAACAAAAACCAAGATCTATTGTAGTAAAATTCCTAAGATATACTACAAGAGAAAAGGTACTGGAGAAGACAATGGAAAAAGTAAGAGAGGGCAACAAACCACTGGAGTATAAAGGGCAAAAAATCTTCATTTATCCAGATATAAGTTTTGAACTCCTAAAGAAGAGAAAAGAGTTCAATACAGCAAAGGCGATTTTATGGAAGAAAGGGTATAAATTTATACTAAAGCATCCAGCGGTATTGAAAATATTTATTCCAGGACAACAAAACAGACTATTCTCGGATCCAGAAGAAGCACGAAAATTTGCAGAACAATTACAAAAATAGACTGAGGGAGGAAGACGGGTAATGAGAGTTAAAATGATCACGACTGATATGTATGTGGGTAAAGACAAAAATAAACTGAGGGATGAAGACGGGTAATGAGAGTAAAAATGATCACGATTGATATGTATGCAGGTAAAGAGGTATAAGAGTGAATAGAGACAATGAGCATACATGAATGTATCTGTACTTAGAGGAAAATATAGATAGTATAGACAAGAATTAATAAGGGAAGGTAATGGAATAGAGAGAATAAGGAGGGAATTAAAAGAGGGACCTTTGTGACATATGAAAAGTGAAATCTTTTCTGGGGGAGGCGGGGTGGGGGGAAATAGCGGTCACTGCACAATCAGTTGACGCTTGCGAGTGGATTCGCAAATCCAAATGGAGAGGGGAGATGTGGTTGTCCGACAAGGGATAAAGGACAACTCAGGAGGTGAAGGGGAGATTGGGGATAAATAAGATAGAAATAGGAGAATAAGGAAAATGTTAGATGTTGTAGGAATGTTGTCTTATAAAGAGTTGAAAATAAGAAAACAGAAATGGAAAAGGAGGAAAGGTAATGATGGAAAAACGGAAAGAGAAGATAAACAAAATATAAAAGGGCTACGCTGAACTATATGTCTTTAAATATTAATGGAATACATAACCAAATTAAAAGGAAGAAACTACCAAATTTAAATGAATAAATGTATTCCATTAGAAAAAATAACATATTGGTTAAGAAATAATATTGAAATATTCGAACAAGTATAGGAGCCTTACATTAAATACAATAGCGAAAACCTACCGGGGACAAACATTACCTAAGTTGATGGAAGGAGAAGGAAAGAAAAGAATGGACTCAGTAGAATTTCTGGTGTAATTTTGTTGAATGACAACATTGTCTGACTGGCTTAATGCAACCTAGATTGTATACCTAAAATGGATGAGAGGGGGGGGTGGGGGGGTGGTTTGGGAGGAAAGGGGGGGGGGGAGAAAAAGTCACTGTATATGTGTGAAAAGAAATAGTGTATATCATGGCTAATGTGATTTATGGTGTGAAAAATAAAAAAATTTAAAAAAAAAAAAGAGATTGGACCAAGGAGGGGTGGCACAGTTAGCAGATTATCATAGCCCCAGCAACAATTATTCAAATCCGGCACTGTATGTAAGGAGTTTGTACATTCACCCCATGCCTGCACAAGTTTTCCCTGGCCACTCTGTTGTCTTCCCACCCTCTGAAATGTGCGGGTTGAAGGTTAATTTGGGTGTAATTGGGCGGCACGGGTTTAAATGGCCGCAATCGGCTTCTACCGGGCAGTAAATAAAATTATTAAAATTTAAATTTAATGAGGTGAATAGCGTGATACCAGTCACTAAACTCTTATCAGCAGTTTAAAAGTTGCATTTCCCACAGCATTTTTCACATTTCACAAGAGATTCTCAATGTTATCATTTAGTTCCTTTCTAATCAAATGCTTGATCTCAAATTCATCAGAGTGTCTTTTTAAATTAAAAAAAAGGATGTCATCAAAAATATTGTATTCACTGGCATCGTACAGCTGAGGCCTTGATACCATATTGAAAATCCCAAATGGCCTTGAAATACCACAAGAATATACAATACAGGAAACAAATGATTAGAGCTTAAATACAAGACATTGAAATTAGGATTTTTAGTGCAAAATGAATACCAAAATATAACAATTAATTTTATTTTCGATTCAATTTCTCTGAATGACAATTGTTGGAAAAGTTCAACCAGGAAAAACACCAAAAATAAGTTGCATGCAAATTCTCCTCCAAATATTGCAAGTGGTTCTTTTCAAGATGAATAAATGGTCAGGTGGATTTCTGCATTTCCTGTCTGCATATCATCTTACTAAAATGGTGAAGGCCTAGTTAGGTGTTCCATAGAATTCCAAAATCATTGGCTCACAGAAGTCATCCACTTGGCCCATTGGATCTGTACTGACAGAGCAATCCAGTTTGTTCTCTTCTCAGTTACCTTCCAGTGAAGGGATGCAAGTTTTCTCCTCGTCAATTTCCTCCCTTAATACTGCCATTTATTCCATGTCAATCATTCCACCACCCTATTAATATCTTCTCACTGTCACACTTCTGCATTTGTCTCTTCTATTTAACTATTTAAATCATGGCATTTAAAAATTCCACATCTGTGAGTATAACATCAAGGAAAACAACAATCATTTTTCTTGCAAGGCTGAAGTAGCACAGCTGTTCCTTGATGTTTCACAAGTTAAAATATTTTGCATTCATGATCTTTTACAATCACAAATTAATCTGCTGTAGACCCTGAAGTAACTGGAAGCTCCAGCTACATTTAAATCAATTTTGAAGATGTTGAAACAAGTCCAATATTTACTGTGAGAAGCTGCCATTGCCATCGTGAGGAAACACAACCAAATTTAATTACAGCTCGGAACACTTGCAAATCGAGTTCAATATTCTCAGTTTAAAATGCATCAGTCCAATATTTACATGTGCTTAGCTCCAGCTAGCATTTTCAGTTTAGTTCCTAATCTCCTGTTCTTACAAAATGCTCTCATGATGGCAAGAAATAGATGGCATTTTGCCTAGAGCAGGAATAAATGATAGTGCAGTATATTGGTTTAACAAAATTACTCTCAACAGTTCTGTTGTATTTCTCTAAAATATTGGCATTCAAACCAAAATTGCCAGTCAGAGTAGCCTAGATAATTATGAAAGGCAGAAAGGGACAGATTAAAACTCAGAATGTGAACTGCATTCTGCACTGAATAGCTCTAACAGAGGTGATTTGGTAGATCATTCAGAACGATCCAAATCCAACAAGTGCACAAAGTTGCACAGAGGACATACTCAACTAAAAGGGCAATTGGCCAGATTTATTACAAGGTTCATTTTCAAAACACAAATCAATTAACTCAATTTTTGTTACTAAGCTTTTGCATTTTAACAGGATGGAAATTGTACAGAGCTTTGGGAAAGATAATGCTGAACCCAAGGCTGACAGGCTTACCTGCTGTGCAAGCAAAGCCAACAATAAAATCGTTATACAATTTGAATAAATAAGATCTGTTGAAATCTGGTTATCTTTAATTTACCTACTGCATTTCTTAGTGCTTCAGAATATGCAGTTTCAATTATGTTTAATTGCTCAAAAGAATAATATGGTTGAATATCATTCGTGTGAAGTGCATTTTGACTATTCACAATCAAAACCTTTCAAATTAACAGCAACTGGTAATGCTGTAACAAATGGTTGACAAAAACTTTTTTTTGGCAAAGGTGCAGGAACAACAATCAATAAAGTTTGAAAGAAGAGGTGAATTTGTAGCATGGAATTTGAGAGTGTATTCAAGATATCATGGTTAAGCTCTATGAAGCCACAGAAGTCAAAGAAGCAGCATTTTATTTTGGGATGTTCAAGAGGCTGAAATTACGAGATAATGGAGGGCTCAAATGCTTGTAAGACTGGAGATTGGCTTGGAGATAATGAGACCATAGGAGTTGTAAATAAGAAGAAGAATTTTAAATTAAAAGCATTTTTACCATTAGTGCCTGTAACCACTTCGAACTGCATGCCTGTCTTTCAATAAAATCACTGACTGACATCTTCCACCCTGTAGGCATCCACAACTGCACCTTTAGTCTCAGGCAATGGGAACTGCAGGCAGTTGAAATACATTGCAGTTTGCTATTTGTTGTTACACAAGAGAGGTTATTCAGGATCTTGTTCAAATGGAAATACCTGTGATTTCATTCCATTCTCTCTTGGCAGTTTCAAGGCATCAGAAAGATTTTTGTTATTTTATATTTTCTGGCAAGCATTTTACTCCTTTAGACTATGATAGCTATCACAGCAATCTCATTCGAATGTAACCTGTTCTCTCCCATTGGTCATTAACAGGTTCTTCTACCAACCCACTGCCTAGGAGTAAGTCAGTGAACAAATAATCTACCAACCTATCACTTTTTTGGGCTGTAAACACCTCTAGATATTGAAGGGCTTAATTGTCTGTATACGTTCTGCCTCTAGCAACATTCAGCTATTTCACCCCCCCCGCCCCAAAATAGAACAGCAAGTTTTCTTGCCATCTCATAATTGAGATTGTTCCATCTCAACATCAGCTTTCTAAAGTAGAAAATATTAAAGATTCATGATCCCCAGGGAAAGTAGTTCCTCATAATCTCCATCTTAAGTGCACCACCCCATCTTCTGAAACTGTGTCCTTCAGTTCGGATTCCTCACAAGAAAAATCTTTGCAACATTTAATGAGTGGCTAGTGGTGACAAGGGTGATCCAGGGCAAAGAATCGATGACAGTGGTGTGCATCTTACAATCATGTCATAAACACAGTGAATGCAACTATTTCTGACATTTGGCCATAGAAACAATGTTGTTGGACAGTGTGGAATAAAACAAAATATGCATAATCAGGGACTGGACAATATTAATTTTTAAAACATTTTAAATTGCACAATGTTGTTCAAATGTACATAAAATATAAAGAGCTATTGAACCAGACAGCTGAGAGTAAACACAGGGCTGGATTAACGGAGTAGTGAGAGTAGCAAATGCTACAGGTCCTGTCATTTCAAGACCCCCACATTTATGTACTAAGAATTATGAGAAACATTTTCTTTTTCATCTTTATGCAGTGGCTATCAGATTCCACTGCTAGTGTGTGTTTATAACCCCCTTTAAGTTTAGCGATCTTAGCCAATTATCTCCTTTAATCGGGGTTAATAATACAGTCTATGGATGTGTTGTAATTCGTGTAGGGCCAGTAGCTATGAGAAACCACTGATAGTCTGTGTTTATAATCCCGATTAAAGGTAATAATTAGCTAAAAATGCTTCTTAAATTTAATCAGGGTTATTAACACAGATTATACCTGACAGCTCACATGACAGCTCAATGCGGGAGCAATCGCCATTAAAATTACCCATAATCCCCCAGGTAGCTGCAACCACTCTTCCAATGTCAGTGCCAGGAAAAAGCAGAGCGATTCCAGCTGCATGGGGGATTATGGGTAACGAAGATGGCCATTGATCCCGCACGTTGCCAGTCCCTCCCTTTGCTGCCGTAAGTTTTGTTTCAACAGGGATAGGTCGTGCCCAACATCCCCGTTCCCCTGTCCCTCTGGGCAGGGAGAGGTCCCCATTCCTCTGTCTATGCATGTGTCAGTGGGAACAATTTAAAATATTTGGGTACAGGCCTCACAATATCTTAATCTGGCACTGAGTAAACAGTACTTATTAGTTAACTTCCAAGACTTAAGAGCTGAGCTGGCAAAAGCCAATGTCTTCACCAAACTAAAAATAATTTCCATGTGCTCAGTGGAAAATGGATTCAGAAACATAATATTCAACAACACACATGTATGCATACACAACCTATAATCACCTATGGTGATTAAGAAGGAGGTTCTTGCTGCTTTATAGTGCATAAAGGTAGATAAATCCCCCAGACCGCATATGATATTCCATCGGATTTTGAGGGAGTCTAGTGCAGAAATTGCAGGGGCCCTGGCAGATATATTCAAAATGTCCTTAGCCATAGGTGAAATGCCAGAGAATTGGAGGGTAGCTCATATTGTTTAAAAAAGCTCCAAAAAGAAACCAGGCAATTATAGGACACTGAGCCTTCCAATGGAAGGCGTTCTAAGTGATGGAATATATAGGTATTTGGACAGTCATGGGCTGATTAAGGACAATCAGCATGGCTTTGTGCGTGGTAGACCGTTTAGCGAAACTTGTAGAGTTTTTCGAAGGTTAAGACATGAGGTATCCACGGAGAGGTTGTAAACAGAATTCAAAATTGGCTTTGTGGGAGAAAGCAGAGTGATAGTGGATGGTTGCTTCTCAGACTGGAGGCCTGTGACTGGTGGTGTGGCTCAGGGATCCATGTTGGGACCATTGCTATTTGTTGTCTGTATCAATGATCTAAATGATAATGTGGTGAATTGGATCAACAAGTTTGCTGATAACACTAAGTTTGGAGGGATTGTGGACAGTGAGGAAGAATTTCAAAGCTTGCAGACAGAACTGGGCCAAATGGGAGAATGGGCCAAAATATGGAGTTTAATGCAGACAAGTGCGAGGTGTTGCATTTTGGAAGGGCAAACCAAGTTAGGACATACACAATAAATGGTAGGGCACTGAGGAGTATGGAGGAGCAAGGAAATCTAGGAATACAGATACAATGTTCCGTGAAAGTGACGTCACAGGTGGACAGGGTTGTAAAAAAAAGGCTTTTGGCATCTTAGCCTTTATAAATAAAAAAACTGAGTACAGGAGTTGGGATATTATGTTGAAGTTGTTTAAGACATTGGTGGGACCAAATTTGGAACATAATGTGCCATTCTGGGTGCCTAACTACAGAAAGGATATCAATACGAATGAAATAGTGCAGAGAAGATTTACTAGGATGTTGCCAGAATTGAGTTACAGAGAAAGATTAAATAGGTTATGACTTTTTTCCTTGGAGCAAAGAAGAATGAAGGGAGATTTGATAGAGGTTTACAGATTATGAGAGGTATAGAGTGAGTGGATGCGAGTAGTCTTTTTCCACTTAAATTGGGGGAGATAAATGTGAGAGGTCATAGTTTTAAACTGAAAGGGGTAAGGTTTAGGGGGAAATGTTAGGGGAAGGTTCTTCACTCAGAGAGTGGTTGGAATGTGGAATGAGCAGTTATCTGATGTGGTGAATGCCAGCTTGATCTTAAGTTTTAAGAATAAATTGGATAGATACATGGATGGGAGAGGACTCGAAGAATATGTAATGGGAGCAGGTCAATGGGTCTAGCAGAATAATGCTCAGCAGAGTCTAGAAGGGCTGAATAGCCTGTTTTCTGTGCTGTAGCATTCTATAGTTCTAAGGTAGAAAATCTCATGATATCGTGAGAGAGTAACAACTGGAGCCTCAAAGTGGACAAGATGAAAGAGATGATTGTAGACTGGCTCATTGGAATTAGGTAACATAACCGGGGTCCAAAAGGAGGCCAAGGGAAAGAAGGGCTCCTATAGGGATTCAGGCACTGCAGGCCTCCTGATTGCATCGGAGGTTTGGATCTGGAGCTCAGGTTTGAACTTAAGTCTGTGCAACTAGAGAAGCGTTAGAGATGAATTCACGGACACAGAGTCCCTGAAGGGACACATTTGTGCTTCTTTTACTCTTAAGGTTAATGCTCATGGTATCTCTTATTTTGCCTTATGGCAGACAGACATTGAAGTATATCATGTATATTACATTTTAATGTATTATTATGTGACAATAAAGGAACCTTTGATATTTCCAGTATTTGATTTGAAAAAAACCCAAAGATTGTACATCTTGTGATAGAGAACTTCAAGAGTTCATGAAATACTTCCAGAAACAAATTAATGAAGATTGTAGGAGAAAAAAAAGAACACAATATTCAATTAAATTCAATCATAAAATGACACCCTCTCCAAGTTCAGCAGATATTACACAAATGACACATGTCCCTTTTAAAAGATCAAAGGGGCTTGGAAAATTTGTAAAAAAGGTGAAAACTGTAAATAAAGTACTTCACTTCCTTTTCAAAGTGGGTAAAATGTGTGTTTGCATGTGTGCAGTCTAATGGGAAAAAGGAGATAAATAAGGTACACATGTTTCAACAAGTCTCCACGTCTCTCTGATTTATTGTGGTGATTCTAGGCTGGACAGCTCTGATGGAGCATTTCCATATTTGAGAGGGTTTCAAGACTTGTGAGATTATGCAATACAGTGATCCTATTTGTCATTATGAGGCAGCTGCTTTTGCCACCAAATACGGAGGAGCACAGGAATGGAATCAGCAATCCCAATATTCCCTTTGTTTATGCTGATTGTAAGGAAATTTTGGTGCAGTAACAGCAAGTGTAAATGAAATTCTCCATTCTCTGGTTGTCCCACTGCTCTTTGTCCCTGTCCATCACCATGTCCATTTGTGCATCATAACAGCTGTGAGAAATAAATCAAGTTCATAAATGAGATAACACATACATATTAAAGTAAATTAATTGCTGGCATACATTTCTTTGGAGCCAGTGTTTCTATGTCTTTCCTTTTGAGGGCTCTTGCACAGTGCTACTCAAAAGTCTGCAGTACAGCTGGTCGACGTTTACCTCCTTTCAGTGGGGTGACTGGAGGTGGCTTTGAATTAAAGTCACCAGGTGCTCTGGGCAAACAAGTCTCAGTGATAATTACAGCAAGTTAGTTTGAGCAGTTATAGTTCAGGCTGTGTGAGAGGCAGAAAAAGAATATTGTGGTCGGGGCAAGAGTACAAATGCAATCAGCAGATGCGTACTCTCCAAAACCACTACAACCTTTAAAGAATGACTCAAGGAAATTAGAGTCACAGAATCAGACAGCCCAGAATCAGTTCCTTCAAGCCACCATTCTCTTACCAATCATCATATCCCATCTCTACTTTGACTGGCTCTAGACACCAAAGGATTGCATCAATTCTGCTTCTACCTTATTAAGCTCCACAAGAATTTTGTATTTTTCATTGAGTACACCAGAAATTATTGATCCAGTCTGCTTGGAACCTCAATCCCACCAACAGATCAGGAATCAACCTAGTGAAGCTTCACCATAGACCTTGTACCACACGTATCTCTTTCCTTATGTTCTCATTGCCATTTAAATGTAGGCTTGGCATATTTTCTTACCTCCAGTTGATATCTTCCAGGATTACATTCAAACACCTCATTACTTTCTCTCTGCTATGATGCAGTATTGTCTAGAGTTTTGTAATACCAGATTCATTTGTGGAACATTAGCCAGCACATGTTCAAACCTCAAGCATCTCTCCGTTAAAGAGATGAAGGCTAGCTTTAACTGGAGTCAGATACTTACAAGTAAAATAAAAGTCTGCAGACACTGATTGAATTAAAAACACAATGCTGGAGAAACTCAAGAGGTCAAACAGTATACTTTATATAATTAAGATAAAGCTACATAGCCAACACTTCAGGCTTGAGCCCTTCAACAAGGTATCATGAGCACTTGATGAAGGATTGATAACAAGGTTGAAATGCTTGTTATTTTTCTTTGCAATATAAAGTACGGTGCACTGTTTAACCTGTTAAGTTTCTCCAGCATTGTGTTTTTACTCAAATACTCTTAATATTGATGCTTTCCCACTCCCAGTGGTATGTCCAAACAATGAACATTTTGCATTTCATATGCTAGTACATTAAGACACTAACTCACCAAACAAAGGGTTTTTAATTGGTATTCAGAAGTGGCATAAGTGTTTGCTCCAATAACGCACTAGACCAAGTATAATATTAACAGATCTATGTAAAATTAAAGCTTATTAGAATTCAGATTAACAATCTTCAGTCACCAGGATTGTGGGAGTACTTTTCACAATGAAGGCATCAGAGCTTCATTTAAAGAAGTTCACTACTGCAAGATCAATTGAATGGACATTTCATCTGGCCTTGCCAGTGAAACCCACTTCACACAAGCAAGCCATATAACCATATACAGCACAGAACAGGCCATTCTGGACCTACAAGTCCATGCCAGAACAAATCCCCACCCTCCTTGAGTGAGGAAAGCATTTGGCATCTTGACCTTCATAAATCAAAGTATAGAGTACACAAGTTGGGATGGTATGGTGAGGTTGTACAAGACATTGGTAAGGCCTCATTTGGAGTATTTATTGCATGCAGTTCTGGTCACCAAACTGCAGGAAGGATATCAGCAAGATCAAAAGTGCAGAGAAGATTTACTGGGATGTTGCTGGTCCTTCAGGAGTTTAGCGACAGGGAAAGATTAAACAGGTTTATTCCTTGAAGTGAAAAAGAATGAAGAGATTTGACAGAGGTTTAAGAGGTCGTTAGTAAATATTCATAGGATCACCAGAACTCTGGTCCTTTGCTTCAGAGACACAGGTTGAATTCTCACCATAGTGAAGTGATTGCATGTTCCTTGTGCACACTTTTCCAAAAGGGGTCAGACGCAAGCAACAGTGTGGTTCTGTAGAGCTGCACGAATAGAACTCTACGTAATCACTAAGCGGCAAGCCGAGGACCTCAGATTTTACAGAATGCACACTGCACCAACATTCACAACCCTTTATAAAAACCAACACAAATGATCTTCCTTTCTGTTTCAGACATCTTCAAAGTTCCAGCAGTAAATAAGCATGAGATTGACCTCTTTAAACACTTAAAATCCACAGCAGTGCATTGTTTACTGTAAAACAAGCTACTATTAAGAGAGGTTTGTTACTACAAATGTTAACCTCAAAAATGCTGTTGGGCCTCTTTAACAAACACAAGAAGGCACTTTAAATGACAATTACGGTAACTAAACAATCTTCCTAAAGCTAATCCAAGTAAAGGCTGCAGCCTCTTTGAGATAAGAGTTATGTTTGCATTTGGCATAAAGCAATTTGATTGGCTTTCCCAGACAGATTACAGAGTCTAAACATATACCAAAAATTTCCACAAATATTCTTCATGAACTCCTTTGGCAATTTGGAAGAGGAAGGTTTGGAGTAAAAAGAAAAACTTCAGGAGGAACTAATCCCCATACAAGGGAGAACTGGTCAATATTTGGTGTTGAGACTTTATATCAGCAGAGAGTGGAAAGGGAAGACTACCAGAGCAGAGGGGAGAGGTGAGACCAAAGCCAGGATGCAATAGGTGGACAAAGAGGGGTGAAGACTGCCAGACAGGTGGACTGAGGTAGGGTGAAGTTGAGAGACAGATGGGTGATAGGTGGAGGTAGACAATGAGAAGGGCTAAGTAAAAATCACAAAATGCTGGAGAAGCTCAGCAGGTCAAATGGTGTCCTTTATGTAGCAAAGGTAGAAATACATAACCAATGTTTTGGTCTTGAGCCCAACTGGAGGGATAAGAAGGAACATGAAGGCTACCAGCTCTGTAATCTGATAAGAAAGGTAGTAGTGGGTCTATCTCTCATTCATCTTTCTCCTAATGAATCCCTTTTTTTTAAACTTACTTATCAGATTCCAGCTCTAGTTGCCCTTGTGTACCTGATAATCACCTTCTAGCAGGTGGGTACATTTTCACCCTCCCATCCTTGCTTCCATGTGGGCTTTTTTACCCTCTTGGTCTACTTTCCCCTGCCTCCCAATTCCACCCTCCAATTCCTCACCTGGTTCCATCTGCTTGTCATCCTTCACCCCTCCTCAATCCACCTGTCACCTAGTAGGCACTTTCAAGCTGCCTTGTAAAATGGGGTTAACCAAGCAATTTGCCCAGTTAGTGGCCCACTCACAAGGCAGTTTGAAAGGATCTGACCCAGTCAGCAGGCTCCAAAATCAACCGGGTCCCTACCCTGTCTCAGAGGTAGTCAGGGAACCCAGTTAAACTTGCCTGTGTGGTGGCGCTACAGGGAACTCCTGGCTTCAGTGTCTGCTGTGATCGAGGGGTTGGCTGCCGCAGGCGCAGAGGGGGGGTTGGCTGCCACGAGGGGAGAGGAGTGTAGAGGGGTCAGGGGGTGGGCTGATGGCCGGTGGTGGGGGGGGAGACTTACCGATAGTTTCCCAAATGTGTGCTGCATCATTTACCACATCATTGCAGGGGCAGAATCCCCCTTAAATCACCAGATTTGAAGCGCCTTTGCCCCACTAATCACACCTGGGCCCCAGGAGGATACCCAGGTGCTGGATCTTAAAAGTACCTACTAACTCCATTGCAGCTCTCTTCTTTGCACTTATAGTCTTCCCTCCTCACTCTGTGCTAATGTCAGGTCTCAACAATTCTTTTTGTCCCAAAGTTGCCACTTAACTACTTAAGTTCCATCAACAGTTTGTTGTTCATTCTCAAGAAATTTATCAAAACCCAAATTATTAACTTATAGTTATCCATTGCTCATTTTCAATACCAGTACAATATTCTTCTGTTACACCATAGGAACAATTTCAACCTCCATAAATTTAGACAAGGCTGATTTCATCATCACCTGTTCAATTTTAAATAGAGGTAATAATCTACTAGGCTTTCTGGATTATATCAGAAACCTGTTTGACATTGTTAACAGGTTGAACATTGCATTCATGGAAAGTTTTCTACTCATCTCAAAACTAATGTTATTTCTTGGGAGTTCACTTGAATCTACCCTGATTAGCGTGATAATGGTCCCCTGCAGCTTTTTTAATCCCCTCTGCTTCAGAGCATCATTGAAGATTTATTTAAAAAAAACAAATAATTAAGATGGAAGTAGTTCTCTCAGCACCTTTCAAAGCCAAAACTAAATTACCAGGCCCCAATCCATTATTGCTTACTGCTTTAGCAATTGCTTAATTCTTGATTCAATCTCATGAGTTTTTTATTTCATTTTATTCTGTCAACCCTTCCCAAGCACTAGGTATCTTGAAACTTCCTAACAGATTTTGAAATCAGGCCATTATTCATAAGTGAGGAACTTTATCCTTATTATCCATAAGGATGTGCTGATTTCTCGTACATATATGGTATATGAACTTAATAATATAATGAGAGCTGCTCTTGAGAATTTCCTCAATAAACAACATTGAGAAAGATTATTCCAGTAAGAGGAATGAAGGCAATGAGTTTCAATGAAAAGAGACATGAAAGTCTCAAACAGTGATTATCTTAAAGTACAAAAAAAGTTTACTCATCGAGATAGATCTGAATCTTTCTACGCTACAAGTAAGTTTTGCAATTATAGAACTCAAGCCAAATATGTCGGATGTAAAGCAATCCCTGAAACAAAAAGAGAGAAACATGAAAGTGTAGCGGCCTGCTAACTGGGACGTACCCAGTATACAAAATGGCAGGCGAACGTGTCGTCCGCGCAGACTCTGCGGGGGCCAACAACCTTCACCCCAGGTGATGAGGAACAATGAGCAACGGCGGGAACGCAGACCAATCTGAGACTGCCACTGCTGTGATGTCTCTCCTGTCGTCAGTAGCAGGGAGAGAATATAAGCAGAGCTTATTGCTAGTGCAATAAATCAGTCTTCGATTTCTTGGGTGTGTGCCATTCTTCCCACCCTTCGTGGATGCTATGATTGTAGTATAAACACAAAAATGTTGAAGGAACCCACAGGTTTTTCTGTGTCCTTAGGAGATAAAGATATACATTAAAACTCCAGTTTTTTGGATTTTAAGCAACAGGCAAAAAATTGAGGAAAAAAAATTAAATTAAAACATTAAAATAAATAAGTATAGAACCATAGAACTTTATAGCACAGAAACAGGCCACCTCAGCCTTTCCCGTCTGCGCCTAACTAGTTCTTTTGCCTAGTCCCAGCAACCTGCACTCAGTCCATAGTCTCCATACCTCTCCCATCCATGTACTTGTCCAAATTCTTCCTAAATGTTAAAATTGAGCACTCATTCACCACTTCAGCTGACAGCTCGCTCCACACTCCCACCACTCTACTCTGTGAAGAAGTTCCCTCTCATGTTGCCCCTAAACTTTCCCCCTTTCACCTTTTACCCATGTCCTCTGGTTTGTATCTCACCTACCCTCAGTGGTAAAAAGCCTATCTACATTTATTCTGTTTATCCCCCCTCATAATGTTAAATACCTCTGTAAAATATCCCCTCATTCTTCTACCCTCCAGGGAGTAAAGTCATAACCTTTCCCTGTAAATTAATTCCTGAAGCCCACGCAATATCCTAATAATTCTTCTCTATGCTCTTTCAATCTTATTGATATCTTTCCTGTAGTTAGGTGACCAACACTGTACATAACCCTCCAAATTTGGCCTCACCAATGTCCGATATAAATTTACGATAACATCCCAACATCCATACTCAATAGGTTGATTTATAAAGGCCAATGTGCCAAAAGCTCTTTTTACAAATCTATCCACCTGTGACGCCCTTAGAGGGAATTATATTGGCGAAGGAGAAAATGGCAGCAAGGGTAGACTACGGTTGCTGCAGGAATTCACAAGCTGGTGCTGTACACAACTTTCCATTTGAGGAAATTGGACTTTGTATCTCAGTGTGACGTGTGTTGCAAGTGGGAAGCACTGAACAGGAGCCATTCTGAGCCAATGCTGCAAAGTTGTGGAGAACCAGTCGGCTGAAGAATGGAGCTTCAGGTGTGGCCTCGAGGCGGCTTTTCAGACTCTTCGGGTGAACATCAGAGGTGTCCACTTCCAGAGGTCGAGAGGAGAGGATGGAACAACGGAGTTGGAGGTGGCATCTGGTAGCAACTGCAGCTGTGGAGCCATGCCAGGTTCAGAGATCTAGAGATGCATTTCCCTGGGCCTCATCGCAGCGAGTTTGGAGGTCTAGAAAATAATTGTCCTCATGGCGGATGTCGCTGGAGCTATTGGGATCTCTGTGAACTATGACTGTGAGGTTGTCTGTTTCCCCTAATGCCTGTTGACCTTAACATCTTGTCCTAGAGAGGAGGGTAACCTGACCTGTGATGGCTGTGCAACAAGCAGCCCGCAGCAGCCCCTCTGGATTGGGGAATGTTCTTCTCCACTTGAACTGGAGAAGAACACTTTTAACATCTAGTTTGCAACCATTCTTTACTTGTGCCATTGTCTAGTCTCTGATCAATTAATTGTATGCAGTACTGTACAGCTCCGATTATCCAAAATCCTCATTTATGCAATTTTTTTAAAGTTCAGATAAATGAGGATATCAGAAACAAATTAGGAATCCTCATTTATCTGAAATTTTTTTTTGAAGCCGAACTGACCTCACAGGTTGAAGAAAAATTCACTTGACATGAATTTAGAAGGATGATTGTCCACATTTCAGGTAACTCCTTCACTCTCTCTTTCCATTTCTTCTTTACAGTCCCCTACTGACTTTTCTCTCCAACTCTCCCTCTCAAACTGCATGCCGCTGTCTCACAGCCACAAACATTTGGAAGAATTCCTTGCCCTGGTGTCATCAAGGAGAGTGGCCTCCCAAGCAGGAGTACGACCTCGGGCTCAGTGGTATTCCCTCCCCTCCTAGCCCCTTCCCTCCCTCCCTTCTTGGCACATCGGACACTGAAGCCTACTCCAACTCTGAATCCTCCCCTCAGACTGCTTCCCTGTTGTGCGTGTGTGGTTGGCCTCAGAGTGGGGACTCCAGCATTGGGAGCTCTAGTGACTTGGGATAAGGAGCCCGCTGACTCACCATTGAGTGCTCTACAAGCCCGGGAAGCCTTCCTGGGGATCAGCGGCAGTGGTGGGCTCATGTCGGTGATTGACAGAGGTGGTTGGGTGGTCTCGGTGATCAGCAGCCATGTTTGGTTCGTCTCGGAGATCGGCGGTGCTACCATCTTTTTTGTGTGAGTTAAACATTATTTTATTGTTTAAAGAGCTTTCCTTTGTTGTTTGTTGTTGCATAAACATTGATACAAATTATGTGTTGTTGCTACTGGGCTGTTTTTAAAAATATGACCTACATTAACAATCTGAATGAGAATGTAGAGTAGAGAAGGCCTTGCCAGAAATGGCACCAGACATGTTGTGTCTGGCAAATAAAGCACATCACATGTCTATGGATGACCCAGGTGAGTTCCTCTAGCATTTCTCTATCAAGAAGTAGCTGAGGATACTGGATACATTCAATCAAATGAAATCTGGCAACATCTCATCTGTGCTACTGAAGAACGACACACCAGAATGAGCTATGCCTCTAACCGATGTGTTTCAATAGTTACAAAATAACATCTTACTGACAATTCAGAAAACTGTTCAGGTATGGCTTATATCTGGTTCATTATGCCTTGTTGTCTACATTCAATCATTTGCAAAGTTATGGAAGACATCATCAATAGTATTAATAATCCGTTCATTGATGTCACTTTGGGTCCCATCAGTTTCCCAAACAGATCATTGCTTTGGGTAAAACATGGTCCAAAGGGCTGAATTCCAGAGTTGAGGTGCAAAAGACTGACCTTGACATTGTCAACATTTGACTTAGTGTGTCATCAAGATGCCATGAAGCCATTGGGATCAAGGGTTAACATTCTTCAGTTCAGTCATAGAAGAGTACAGTTGAAGTTAATTTACACCTGACTACCAGAACATATACAACCCAACAAAACAGGGTTTCTCTGGATCACAGTACACATACGTACACACACAATGCACAGCACATAATAATCACCTGTCTGCACACAGACATAATTCTAAATAAATACATATAAATATTTGGAATTATTTACTCAGTTACAAAGTACAATTTATCAATCTCACAGCCTGCAGGAAGAAGCTATTTCCCAGCCTGGCAGTCCTGATTTTGATACACCTGTACCGGCATCTTGATGGTAGTGGGTCAAAGATATTGTGTGTATAGGAACAGGTCCTTACTCCCACCATATCAGAGGTATCCATATGTCAGTTGAAACTAATGTTATCTGCTTGAAGATGGTTCACAGCCTACTGCTCTGTGCCTGCCTGAATGCCACTTAAACATCACAATAATATCTGAGCCCACCACATTCCAGGGATTAGCATTCTGTGTAAAAAAAGTTGCCTTGCACATGTCCTTTAAATTTTCCTCCTCTCACCTTAAATCTTCAGAATTTGAACTTTCTAGTCTTGAAGACTCTATCTAATGCAATTGTTCTCAACCTTTTTCTTTCCACTCACATACCACTTTAAGCATTCCCTATGCCATAGGTGCTCTGTGATTAATAAGGGAGTGCTTAAGGTGGTATGTGGGTGAAAAGAAAAAAATTTGAAAACCACTCTTTTAATCATAACTAATTGACTCGTTATGTGCATGGTTTCACAACAATTTTTTACAAGCAAAATATTTCAGTAACAATTGGGTCTAGAGCAGTGGTTCTCAACCTTCCCTTCCCACTCACATACCACCTTAAGCAATCCCTTACTAATCACAGAACACCTATGGCTTAGGGAATACTTAAAGTGGTATGTGAGTGGAAAGAAAAAGGTTGAAAACCATTGATTCTAATGTATCTATGCCTTCCAGAATGCAATTTCCTTTTATATGTCTTGCACAAAGGAAGATGGATGTGATTGTTAGATAATAATTCTGACCCCAGTTGTCACTGCAAGAGTTCCTCAAACAGTGTCCTCAGGCAACTATTTCATTAAACACCTTGCTTCCTTTATGAGGTCAGAAGCTGAGATATTTGCTAAGGATTGCATTGTAGCGGCGGCGACACGGCTCCTGCAATAACACACGCAACCAGATGGGTTGAGCTCATTGAGCAGACTACTTTATTGCAGTCTGCTGGGCTGCACTTATACTACCAGCCCGGACCTGGCTGAGAACCACGCTGGAGGGCGCTGATGTCACCCGGGCGTTACGTGGTCCCCAAGCGCGGGTTTCTGTGCCACGAGCTGGAAGGATGGGAAACCCCCGACGGCACCATTTTGGCCAGCTGCCCTGCCACAAGGCTTACAAGCGAGGCCGGTTCACCTGCCTTGTGGTGAGCTGCCACACAGCGCCCCCCCACCCCACCAGAATCGGCGCTAATGTCCTTTTATGCCGGGTGGCCTCGCTTCTTGAGCTGGGCAACGACCACGAGCTCAGTGGGATCGAGGTGCGCTGGCTTCAGCTTCAGCCTGTCCATGGTAAACAGCTCATGCCTGCCACCCAAGTCCAGGTGAAATTCGAGCCGGAACGCTGTATAACCCTGTACGGCCCCTAGTACAGTCGCTGCAGAGATGCCGCGGTCAGGCCCCACCGAACGAAAATGAACTCTGCGGAAAGCAGCTCGCCAGGAATGTGAGTCGGACGGGTGCCATGCCTGGGTGGCGGTGGGGGTTCAGAAGAGTCCAAGCATGCCCTGAGGGAAGGAAGTAGTTCAGGCGGCGACCGTTGGGGATTGTGAGGTGCGTTGACGAACTCACCAGGTAGTGCCAGCGGCAACCACCTCAGCTGTTAACGCCTGCAGATCTTCCTTGGGAGTGGAGCGAATGCTCAGGAGCACCCAAGCCAGTTCGTCCATCCAGCCGGGAATAGTGAGGCAGGCCATGAGCGCCGACTTAAGGTGGCAGACGTTCGACCAGTCCATTGGCCTGCGGGTGGTAGGCTGTGGTGAGGTGTAGCTGTATCCCCAACCTGTTGGCGAGCTGTGCCCAGTGCGTAGATGTAAACTGGATGCCCCGATCGCTGGTGAGGTGAGCCAGGACGCCGAACAGGGTGTCCCAACCATGCAACAGGGCTCCGAAGCAGGAGTCAGTGGAGTCGTCTGGCATCGGGATCACCTCGGGCCAGTGAGTAGTGCGGTCCACCACCGTAAACAGGTAATGGTTGTCCTGGAAAACGGGTAAGGGCCTGATGATGTCCACGTGAATGTGGCTGAGCCGTTGCCGGACGTGCTCGAACTCCTGCATGGGTGCCCTGGTGTGCCTGTGCACCTTGGACGTCTAGCAATGGGTGCATGTTCTGGCCCAGCCCACGATCTACTTCCGCAGCCCATACGAACCGTTCTGCCACCATCCAGACCGTGGACCTGATGGACAGATGTGAAAGTTTGTGGATGTGACGGAAGACATGCCTGCACCATGCTGCAGAACCATTGGCCGTGGGGTGCCCAAGGAGATATTGCACAGGATGCTGCCTTCGCCGCTTGGAGTCGGGAGGTCTCGGAACCGCAGGCCGGTGATGGTGGTCTTGAAGGTCCTCGTCTCCTCATCAGCTTCCTGGTCCCAGGCGAGCTGGTCGAAGTCGAGGCCGAGCATCAGATGTCCTTCCTTGCCTTGTGTCGAATGGCAGTGGTAAATTCTGACACAAAGGAAAGGTGACGCTGCTGGCGGGCTGACCAGGGATCTTTTGCCATCGCGAGCGCCTGGGTAAGGGGTTTGTGGTCGGTGAAGATGGTAAAAGTCCTCCCCTCCAAAATATAGCAGAAATGCCATACCGCCAGGTACATGCCCAGTAACTCACGGTCGAAGGCACTATACTTGCGTTCTGGTGGGTGGAGCAGGTGGCTGAAGAATGCCAGCGGCTTCCAATGCCCATTCACCTGCTGCTCCAGGACAGCACTGACGGCTATGGCAGAGGCATCGACAGAGAGTGCCATATGCAGGTTGGTGTGTGGGTGGGCGAGCATGGCTGCCTTCACAAGGGCGTCCTTGGTGGCCTCGAATGTGGTGCAGGCTTCTGGGTTCTAAGAGAGCGTCTTGTGCTTGGCTGCGATGAAGATGGACAATGGCTGCATGATGGGCGCAGCTCCTGGGATGAAGCGGTTGTAAATGTTGACCATACTTGTGAACTCCTGCAGCCACTTGAAGCTGTTCGGGCATGGGAACTCCCTTATGGCAGCAACCTTCACAGTGGCGGGCGTGGCTCCTTCGGCCATGATGTTATGGCCCAGGAAATACATGGGCTTTTTCCCGAACTGGCACTTGGCCAGGTTGATGGTAAGGCTGAAATTGCCAGCTGGAAGAAAATGGCACGTAGGTGGGCCTTGATTTGCACCTGGTCCTTGCTGGCAACAAGGATGTCATCCAAATAAGTCCCTGCCCACAAGAGTCCATGAGGCGCTGGAAGGTCTGAGCAGCATTCTTGAGCTCGAATGGCATGTGGAGGAATTCAAACAGGCCAAAGGGGGTGATGATGGCCGTCTTGGGTATCTCCTCAGGGTGCACCAGGATCTGGTGATATCCACGCAAAAGGTCAACCTTGGAGAAGATCTTCACACCATGCATGTTGGCCGTAAAGTCCTCGATGTGAGGGATGGGGTAGCGGTCAGGAACAGTTGTCTCATCGAGCTGTCGATAGTTTCCGCAGGGACACCAGCTGCCGGAGGCTTTTGGGACCTAGTGGAGCGGTGAGGCCGATGGGCTGTCGGGACTGCTAAATGAACTCTGTGGGCAGGGACCTGGATGTCCCTGCAGTAGGCGGATGTCCCCGGACATATGTTTGAGGAAGATGAGCTCGAAAAGTGGGCAGTTGGTGTGCTCACCCATAATTGCGAGCATCTCATCCATCAGCTCCATCAGGGACCTGTCCCCGAAGGAGTCGGTGCAGCACCCGAGCAACCCACTGGTGTCTGGATAGTCCGAGGGACCCAGTAAGCACTCGTTTGATGGTTTTGTACTTGTCCTCGACGGGTGGGTGCTGAACAAGGTGCAGCACGCGTCTGGCGGTGGCCTGGTCCAGGGCAGCGACCACAAGGTAGAATTTGGTTGTGTCGGACGAAATCTGGCGGAGGTGAAACCGGATGAACCAGGTCTCCGGCTCCTGAACCCAGAATTCAGGCAGTTTCATGGCTATAGCGCTGATCCCAGGCTCGCTCATGATGGGTTCAAAGATGTTTGAACAAGTCGGGCTCACCAATTGTAGTGGCGGCTACACTGCTCCTGTAATAACACACGCAACCAGATGGGTTGAGCTCAGCGAGCAGATTAGTTTATTGCAGGCTGCTGGGCTGCACTTATACTCCCAGCCCGGACCTGGCTGAGAACCACGCTGGAGGGCGCTGATGTCATCTGGGCATTCCGTGGTCCCCAAGCGCGGGTTTCTGAGCCCCAAGCTGGAAGAAAGGGAAACCCCCCCTCCCCGACGGCACCATTTTGGCCGGCTGCCCCGCCGTGTAGCTTACAAGCAAGGCCGGTTCACCTGCCTTGTGGTGAGCCACCACAGGATACTCTTTAATTTACTTCTTTTGAATATTTTATTTAATCAAAATATAATAACTAATAATGATAAGTAACCATAATACAATGTTAACAAATGCTGAAAATATATAGAAACAAAATTAAAAAATAAAAACTTAAACTAACTAAAAATTATTTTAATTTCCATTTTCTAAGCAAATGAAACAGCCCATGTCTACAACAAAGATCAAAACAAGTAACATACAAACAACAAAGTGTCATGCAATGACGAGCTCCAAAATGGATGCATCCGACCACCAACCCTTAAGATACAAATGCATTACCATCACCGAATCCAATATCATCAAGAATATGGGGTCATCAGTGATCAGAACATAACTGAACCAGGCCCATAAATACAAGTCCTATAAGAGCAGGTCAGAAACTATTTGTCTAGTAATGAACTTAATCTCACTCTTAGAGGTTAAAAAAAACTCACCAAACCCTTCACAGAAGGAGAGTTTATGAGAGTCACTGTAGGTACGAAATGATGTTTGAAAGTTGTTATAAATAAAAACTAAAATATATTCTGAATTGTTAAATAATTGGTTCAAAGAACTCAACCTGAAAATCTTGTTATTAAATGACATTTGTGCAGTGCATTTCTTTTGAGCTGATTTTCAGTTTATTATGTAAACATTTTGTCTCAAGGCTTTCACAGAATTCTAGAGAAGATAATTGTCCCCTTCAGCTCATTATATCCAAGCTGACCTTTTAATTTATCGACGCTAATCCTATATTCCTACAAGGCGTTGAAGGATATGAACATAATGCAAAAAAAAAAGGTGTAGGACAGATATGAAAATGTCTCCATGGCATTGATATCTGACTCTATCATTCCTCTGGCAAAGACTCATTTCTCTTCCTAAACCCATGCTCTGTTATGCTTTGATGCACCTACCATGGGCAAAAGATTCTGAAAATCTATTCCATTATTCCAGTCCCTTACCTCAAGTTACCTCTCAGCCTCCTTCATTTCAGGGAAAACTAATTCAGTTCTTGACTCAAGGTAAATCTTCTCTACATTCTCTCCAATACCACAAATTCATCTTTTAGTGTGGCAAATAAAACTAAACAGAAATTTAAGAGCACTCTAACCAGTGTTTTATAAAGTTCCATTATAAAGTTCCAACTCTTACATTCTCTTCCCCAGCCAATGAAGGCAAACAACTTTATATGTATTCTTCACTGCCCTAACTACTTGTGTTCCCACTTTCAGGGAACTACGGACTTGAACCACAGGTCACTCATCAACATTTCTTAGGTCCTTCCCATTTACTGGACATGTTCTATCCCTATATGATTCCCCAAAATGCATCACATCAATAAATTGGAATTAAATTCTCTTATCTATTTTCTCATGTAACCTTGGAAACCTTCCTCAACATCTAAAATGATACCATTTTCACATTATTCACAATTTGCTAATCATTCTCAAATGAAAGGCCGAGCATTGATCCCTGCTCAGAGGGATTCTTCCCCACTACCTGCTGCCTCTTCTCCCAGGCCAATTTGTCAGCTTGCCTTAGATCTGATATGCCTTATCCTTCTGAACCAGTCTGTGATGTGGAACTTTGTTATGTGCCTTATTGAAGTCTGAATAGACAGCATTTAATGATCTGACTTTGTCATCTTTCCTTAAAATCAAGTCTCATTCAAATTAGTGAGGTGAATCTTCTCCTACACAAATCTTTGCTGGGACTCTCTAATAAGCCCCTTCATTTCCAAATGTACTTCTCCATTTTCCATGAACCTCTCCCCAGGTGTCTTTCTTTCCTTACTCCTCTTTCTCCAATTCCTACCCCATTCTCTTCTTTCTCCTATCAGATAACTAAACCTCTTAGCCCTCTGTCCTATCCCCCATCACTTCTCAGTTTCTTCCTGCTTTATCGTGTTTCCTCCTATAGCCTCTACCCGTTAGCCTGCACTTCCCCCACCACCCACCCCACCCCCACAAGTTCCCTGTCCCTCCTCCCACCTTTTCATTCAGGTGTCAGCCTGATTTTCTGCATGACTAAGGAAGGGCTCCTTCCCGAAATGTTGATAGCCTTTTTACTTCCTATGGATGCTTGCATGACCTGCCAAGTTACTCCAGCATATTTGCAACTATTTTTTCATTTCAGGCTATATTTAATAGTCAAATACATACTAGAGTCTAGATTTTTATCAAAACCAACCTGTGTGGAGAGCAAATTTCATCCCCTCTCCTTACCCTGTGGACTAGATAGGGTTTTATGACAGTCATAGAACATAGAATTCTACAGGCACTGCAGCCGGCAATGGACTTCCATCTATATGCCTGCCTAAGACTCTCTTAAATGCCCCAAATGTTTCAGCCTCCTCCACCACCCCTGGCAAGGCAATCCAGGCACCCACAACTCTGTTTAAAAAAACTTACCCCTGATGTCTCCCCTAAACTTCCCTTCCTTCACTTTGTACATATGTCCTCTGGTGTTTGCTATTCCTGCATAGATAGGATATCTATGCCTCTCATAATCTTGTAGACCTCTATTAAGTCTTCTCTCATCCTCTAATACTCCAAAGAGAAAAGTCCCAGCTCTGCTAACCTTGCCTCATAAAACTTATTTTCCAATCCAAGCAATATCTTGGTGAATATTCTCTGTACCCTCTCCACAGCTTCCACATCCTTCCTATAATGAGGTGACCAGAACTGAACACAATACTACAAGTGTGGTCTCACTGGAGATTTGTACAGCTGCATCAAGACTTCTCAACTCTTGAACTCAATCCCCCTATGAATGAAGCCCAACATCCCAGAGGCCTTCTTAAGTATCCTATCAACCTGCACAGTGACCTTGAGGGATATATGGATCTGGACACCAAATCCCTCTGTCAATCCACATTCCCAAATAACTGACCATTAACCCTTTACTCAGCCTTCTGGTTTGTCCTTCCAAAATGCATCACCTCACATTTATCAGGATTGAACTCCATCTGCCACTTTTCAGCCCAAATCTGCATCCTGTCTTTCTCCTTTTGTGACCTACGACAACCTTCAGCTCCATCCATATCTCCTCCAACCTTCATATCATCTGTAAACTTACTGACCCACCTTTCCGCTTCTTCATCTAGGTCTTTTATAAAGACCATCACTACAAGTGGCTATTTTATTCTTGAATTCAAGATGATTAACTCAACTTAATTACCATGGCTGTCATGGTGGTATTGAATTCAGAACTCTGGATTTTTAGTTCATACCTCAGTTTCACCAGTCTATTACTTTAACACCTTCAACATTACCATACTCTGATATCATTGCAGTGCTGTAACATTTAACTGTCAATATTAAAGAGAAACATGAGGGTGGGAAAATATGCATTCAGAAGATGGAGCAAATGAGAATTGTTACACTTCTGAGAATTATCCATCAGTCTCTTGCTTTCAACATTTATTTTGTAAATTATTGCAGTTTATAGCATCCTTTTCGCAAAACAACTGTAATAAAAGTATGCTAAACGAAGAAATGTCTGATTACAACTTTGATCAGCTGTACATCTTCAAGTACATTCTCACTTTTTTTCTTAGTGAATCATACTACTAGTTTACCACAGAATAACATTCCTTTCACACTAGATATTGCCTATTAAACTAAAAAATGGCAGTGAAAAGGCAGCTTCAGTCTGAAATCAAACATTATTTCACATTGATCTACAAAGTAAGATCTTTTACCCACAACATAAAGTGAAAATATTCTATGCATGCTTCTTCTGTGAAAGCGGCACGCTGTTAAGAATGTCTAGAGACAGGAATCTCTCAACCGATAATCCTATTTATCAACACACATGAAGCATGCATTGTTGGTCCAGTCTGGAACTTGAACAAAGACAAAGCAAACTGAAAGGGATTTGCTTAATGTGTGCAAATGGATGAAGAAAAGAAATGTCTTTACTGTTAGAGATCTCCCAGATCCATACTGCATGTATTACATCAAATTTAGTCCTTAAGAAATATATTCCAAAATATCTTGCTGATTCTAGGCGATATTCACCTTTGCCTTATGATAATGATTATTTAAAAATATGAGGGGGAAATTATTTTGATCATATGATTCAGTAACATCTTTTCAGATCCTGAAAGAAATGGCTGAGCCAGCACAAGGGGCCAAATGGCCTTCTCCTGTTTTTGCTTCTAAAAGTCTCAATTTTCTGAAAAAAAATCCCATCTTGTATAGAACTACCACTCTTTCAAGCTGTAATTCCAGCTTTTTTTGTGAAGATATCTTGCTTTTAGTTTGAACCTTAGGTTCTGCTCTGAACAACTATTCATCCTCTGTGATTTTATTCCATTTCAACAATCCCTGTTCTCCAAATATACTACTGTGCAGTCATCTCCAAATGTCTTTCTGAGTTTGATCTCCCTGCATGTAATCATGATATTTTTTGCTTGATTTCATTATGGCCACTTCGCCCCTTTCCCAAATCCCCTATCCCTCCCGACCCCACCACTGCTGCTGTGCACTTATCAATACCAACCCCAAATGATTCCACCGAGCTGTTCATCCCGTCAGATAAATGTTTGGAGACATAATATTAAGAAGCCACTATCCTAATTCAAAGTGGAAAGCTCTGCATTTATCAATGAGACAGCAAAATGTCCCCTGCTTTATCAGCACAAAGCAATGATATTGTTTATAAGAAATTGAATTTCAATTAGTATGTGTCTGAGTAAATGATAGAAAATTAATTGACTCACATCTGTCGATTAATTGTTTTTTGCACCATAAAAAAAGCAACATTTTGCAATATATCTAATAGATAATCCACAATCATGAGATCTTTCTCCAGAAATTATGGAGTCAAATTTAGACCAGTTGAGATTAGGAAATTAAAATAGTTGGGATTTATATTGACTTCCCTGCGGTCCTTTTCCCTCCCTGTACCAATTTGCCCGAAGCATGGGCACTTTTAATAGCAGCCTAGTGATTAGGAATGCCATTTATCCTTTCAATCAATAAATAGATTTACAGAAACAATTCATCATCCTTTCTGGCCCAGAGAAGCAATCTTGCTTTGTTAATAGGTATAGGAAATCAATTCTATTTAAGGTTCCTTTAGCTGAGGGAGGATGTTAGTAGGGTGGATGAGGGAGGTGGGGTGGGGTGGGGTGGGGTGGGGTGTGTTACTCAATGATATAATATTGTATGAATATGTTATATGAATGTTATGTGATTTAAAATTATAAATAAAATATTTTTTTAAAATTCCTTTTTGCTATCATAGGTATTTCTTCTTGAAGTACAGATACTGATGTACATTGTACATGAAAGGTTGATGGAACCCTTCAAATCCCTTGATATTGGAAACCATATTTGCTCCATCATACATGTAAGTTGACATCATACATGTAAACTGGTTTCTCATTACTCAACTGCAATAAGGTATGCAAGAATACAGACTAATTTTTTATGTTACTTGAATTCTGTTGTACAAAATAAAGTTGTTGATTTCATTCAAATGCTTTTGAGTTGAGGAGTGGATAAGAAATATTACTGGTGGGTATAGAAAGCACCATGAAAGAGAAAGATACAGAGCTTGGGCAAAAAAAAAGAGTCTATTTCTTCACTGCTCTGCAGAATAGCAATAGCATTCCAAAAATAAAAGATTAAAGGTGTCTCTGAATTATAAATGAAAAGATTTAGGATTTGATGTTCGGTACCTTTTTAATATTCTGTTTGCTTTTTATCCTGCTTGGTCATGCCTGTCCTTAATGTTTCACGGTGACTCAAACACTAATTGGTAGTGAACATTCACTGCTAATATCAGAAATGTGCTTTAAATTGTATTTTAATCTGCTAGATTTGAAACATCCTAATTTTAGTCAAGCAACCCATTTAGCTCAGAGTGGAATGAAGCAGTAGCAAACTAACAATGAAAAACACAAATGCTACTTTGAAATGGAATGATGAAAAATAAATTGCACTTTTCACTGCACTTGTTTGAAGAAACAATTAATAGCTCTCATTTACTTGTGACAAGATTCTACCGGAGACGTTTTCGCTCTCAGTAAGTCTGTAGAAAATAGCAACCTGTAGCAATTCCTTGTTTAAATGTGATTATGGGCCCTGGAGGTACAAGTGTTCTCATAACTGAAGAGCTGTTTTCCTTGCAAGGCTGCTCTTTATCTTTTTGACAAGTTTCTCTTGAACAAACGCAGAGAGCATTATTGCTTAAACATATCCTTGAAACAGTCAGACTTTCTTCTAAAGTTAATCGAACTTTTTTTTTCATCTTTCTCATCAAAGAACTAGCTACCTTTCAGCAAGCAGGGTCACCTTTGTCTTGGTCTAGCTTCATAAATCAATCATAATCCCCAATAACTGATTTAAATCCTTGCCACTGATCTGTAACCATGACAATTAATTATCCTGTACCCATCCAGCCAAATCCTTCTGACAGCAAAATGAATAGAATATTGTGCTTTCTCTGGACCCTTTAGAACCTTCGTCTTCACTCAACTTCCTTCTTGATTTCTAATTGATGACCACATATTTAACAGAGCACTGACATACAGATGAGATAGAATGATACTGCTCGCAGGATGGAGGTTAGCTTTGACAATTTTCCAAAGTAATAATTCTGTTTGAAAATACTTAGCATTGTTTCATAAGTATTATTAAGTTCTATTGCTTGCAAATCACTCTAGATATTTATATAGATGTTATAAAAGCTAGAGAGCGTACAGAAAAGATTCAGAAGGATGTTGGCTGGAATGGATGGCTTCAATTCCAAAGAGAGATTGGGCAGGCTGGGTCAAAAAAGGTTGAAGGCTTCCCTTATCAAGGACAATAAAAAAGGGTATCCAGAGTCTAAAATTAAAGGGCATAGGTTGAAGGTAAGAGGAGAAAGATTTTAAGGGGATCTGAGGGGACAAAAGTCATGGGTAGTTTATGGAATGAGCAGTCAAGAAGAGGTGATAGAAGCAGATACATTAAAATGATTAAAATTATTTGTACAAATATATGTATAGGAAAGGCTTCGAGGGACATGAGCCAAATGCAGGAAAAATGGGATTATCTTGTTGGCATCTTGGTTGGCATGGATGAGTTGAGCTGATGAGCCAATTTTCATGCTGATTAACTCTGAATTTATAAATCTATAAATGTGTAAAATGCATTCAAAACATCTGTTTCCAAGCAAATCAAACTTCTTCAGGCACTTCATCACAATAAACATTTTGAGATAGTTGGCATGGAATGGAACATTTTAAATGATCAGAGACACAAGAAGTCACTTAATCCATTTCTCAAAATCAGCCAAAATTCATTGAATCATCACATGCAGAATGTAGATTCTGTCATTTGACAGCTTTTAGCTCACAGAACAGGTGCAAAATAGGCCCCTTCCTTGAGCCACATCTTGCTGAAGAAGGGTAGATCACCCTTATTGATTGCATAACTGTTAGATTTATCCATGCAACTACTGACGACTTGGAGAGGATGATGGAGGGAGGAGAGGAGCAAGTGGGATGGGGCATTTGGAGTGGGAAGGGGTGCTATCAGCACAGAACAGACAATAATGACAAGAAGCTTAGAAATACTTTGGTCACAAAATGTACTTTCCATTAGTTTCTAGGAGATGGGCACAATTGGAAATTTCAGATGCAAAACTGACACATCCAATCTATGGAAAGAAAGAGTTAAGTCAAATTTATTGTCATCTGATTGTACAAGTACAACCCGACAAAACAGCGCACTCTTGTCCTCTGTGCAAAACTTAGCCACATACAGACAAACATTACATATGCAGGACAAATATTCATATAAATTTTAAAAATATTATTTTGGAAATATGAGAGTCTCCGATGGTTAGTGTGAGTGTTTCCTTTGACCTTTCAGCATTCTCACTGCCCGTGGGAAGTATGGGGAAACATGGAAACATACTTCATGCATGTAACCATCTTAATGGGTGGAACATATAAACGGTGCGAGGTGATCAGGTAGAGATAGAGAAAGTGTTGTTTTATTCCACAAATTTCTTGGGTATTTTTTAAGTATTCCTGACTGGAAGCTTGAATTCCTGTCAGGAAGAAGCTGCTTCAAATGACTGCACCAAAGCAGGTACTGTAGTTTCTTCTTCTGGCATAGGCATGGCAGGAAAAGGCTGAATGGGTGAGGTGAAGGCAAGCCTGGAAATGTAGCCACACAGTATCATTGCTTATTCCACCACCATGCACATGAGAAGTGGTATGCCCCAGTGGAGTTCAGAATTAAACAAATATCTCAATAAACTGCCCTAACCCGAAAAAGATTGTCAATTTCTCTCCATGGATGCTGCCTGACCTACAGAATCCCTCCAGATTCTCACTGATAGCTCACAATTAGACTTGGAAATAAGTCGAATTGCATCACTTGGAAAATTCATCCACGCGGTTTCTGTCATGCAACTAATAACGTCGTCACAATGCAATGTTGATCCACACTTTACAAGAAGATGCATGAAACACCTCCCCATATCACACTGGACTAGCAATTGAGAGTGTCCATCTGTAGTATGGAGGATCCTGTGACCCCTCTGGCAGGAATCTGGTCAGAAGCCACCAGATCTGTCAATCAAGGTCAAGACCATCCACAATGAGCACACACCTTACCATTGGCCCCTTTGAAGGAATACAAGCTTGCTACTGGCTCTTTTAGCCAGTTGGGAGTTTAAAACCCAACATGTGGAGCATCTAGGTCTCTTTTCCCTAAGAGACAACCCAAGCTCCATTCCAGGTCACAAGCCAAACAATGCTAGAGAGTTAATCACAAGATGTGTGCCAGTAGTGGGTTAGAGGGCTTATTGTGGTGTACATGTGCAAATTGTACATTGTAACTTCTTTCTTTTATTGAGGTGCTGCACCTGTATCAGATTGAGGAGAGGCAGGTACTGTTGTGGCATCCAATGCAAATGTATTGCATGTGTCTTGTTTGTGTGTGTGTGTCTTGTGTGTGTGTGTGTGTGCACGTGCGTGTGTGATCCCTGTTGCATTTTACCTCTTCCTTTTTCCCCACTCAACTCTTTGCCCGGTCTCACTGCCCAAAACCCTCCTTTCACATCCAGTGACAATGCCACAGGGTTCCAAGACAAAGGTCTTTCCTTGTATAAAGCTCATTCAATAATGCTTGATGTCCTGAACCTTACAAAGGGTGGACCTTCCACCAGACTGGTCATTGGCAGGCTCATGAGCAATTGGTTTACATTCCACTCCAGGTGCCATGTCTTGGTTTTGTGGGATGAAGTTTGAGTTACTGGAGAGGAAATGGACACAGATCTGGACTGAGAAAGGGATTTTAGATAGTGAACTCTTGTGGAAAACTTTTTCATTACAATATTAAAATACTGGAAATACTTTTAAAGAATTAATAAACATAAAGAAAGCCAAAATGAAACAATATGAAATAGATGACACTCATCAAATAATTATTTTGCTCTATTCAAATGATTGGAATTACTGGCCCAGTAACAGGATGGTGGCACCTCAGGTCGTCAAGTTTATTTTTTCTGCATTTAATATGTACAAACAATGAAACAGCTTTCTCTGGTCCTCAGTGCAAAACTCGCAGATACACAACCAGAGATAACACACATACAGACAAACAATACATTTGCAGAACAAGTATTCATCAATGCAAATAAATAAATAAATATTGCTTTGTGAATATGAAGGTTTTGAATGGTTGGTGTAGGCAGCTCCTTTGGTCATTCAGCAGTCTCACTGGCCTGTTGGTGCTGGCTCTGATACTCCTGTATCTCTTTCCTGACAGGAGCAGTTGAAAGATGCCTTATGTGGGGTGGAGGGGTCCTCAATTATTTTCTGTGCCCTCTTCAGACAAATATCCAGTTAGATCACGTGGCTGGAGTGGGGGTGGGGAGGGAGACTCCACCCTTCTTGTCCTGTAGATTGACTTCTGATCCATTTCTCTATAGCAGTGGTTCTCAACCTTTTTTTTCCCTCCCACATGAAATATTCCTTACCTAATTGACTCGTTATGTGCATTGTTTCATTCTTTGGCTTGGCTTCGCGGACGAAGATTTATGGAGGGGGTAAAAGTCCACGTCAGCTGCAGGCTCATTTGTGGCTGACAAGTCCGATGCGGGACAGGCAGACACGGTTGCAGCGGCTGCAGGGGAAAATTGGTTGGTTGGGGTTGGGTGTTGGGTTTTTCCTCCTTTGCCTTTTGTCAGTGAGGTGGGCTCTGCGGTCTTCTTCAAAGGAGGTTGCTGCCCGCCAAACTGTGAGGCGGCAAACTGTTACCCCAAAAGGAAATGGGCCAATGACAATTTTTCTCAAGCGAAATATTTCAGAAACAATTGGGTCTAGAGCAGTGATTCTCAGCCTTCCCTTCCCACTCACATACCACCTTAAGCAATCCCTTACTGATCACAGAGTACCAATGGCATAGGGATTACTTAAAGTGGTACGTGAATGAAAAGAAAAAGGTTGACAACCACGGCTCTATAGCAGCCATACCACAAGGTAATGCAACCACCCAGAATGCTCTCAACAGAGCTCCCATTTCAATCTTCTCAGGAAGTGCCTTCCTGACCAGAGAGGAGATGTTGTGTGGCCATGATAGGTCACTTGTTAAATGGACTCCAAGGAGCTTGTTGATATCACTGTCATAGGCAAGACATGTGATAGATCAGTTTCAGTCCATGTTCTGAGGTGAGATACGAATCAGAAGTTTACTCTCCTAAGGAATGAAGACTAAGGAAAGCAGACAACACAGCAGAAATAGACAATATAAATACAAACAGTACATAAGCAGGACAAGTATTCATCTATACAAATAAATAACTTGTGTTTCATGACTATGAGAGTCTTGGATGGTCAGTGTGAGCAGTACTTTTGGTCGTTCAGCAGTCTCACTGCCCATGGGAAGAAGCTGTTCCTCAGCCTGGTGGCTGGCTCTGATATCCCTGTATCTCTTTCCTGATGGGAGCAACTGAAAGATGCTGTGTGCAGGGTGGAAATGTTCCTCAATGATTTTGTGCACCCTCTTCAAACAATGAGCCCGGTTGACCACATCAGTGGGGGAGAGGGAGACTCCAGTGATCATCTCGGCATGAAGATCCTCATCACTGAGGAACAGTTTCTTTCCATGAGAAGTGAGAATGCTGATTGACCAAAGGAACTGCTCATACTAACTATCCAAGACTCTCATGACCATGAAACAATTATTTATTGTATAGAGGAAATATTTGTCCTGCATATGTATTGTTTGTCCGTATGTGTCTGTTGTATGTCTTCGTGTTTTTCACTAAGCAGGGCCAGCGCAACCATTTCGCCAACTAGGCAGCCACCTAGGGCACTGACTTCAGAGGGGTGCTGTGGAAGAGAGATTCCATCAGCTCCAGCCCCTCTATAAGCACACACATCAGTATGGTAAGATGGAGGGAGGAAGAGGCACGGCACAGATCAAATGTCACAAAAGGTATTACACCCACCGCTCAGCCCAGTCCAGCACCCCCAACCCCCCCCCCCCCACCCCCAATTCCCACTCAGCCCAGCCTAGGGTGAAATATAGTCCGACACCATGCATCGAGGACTGGAGAATTCTGTTTTGTCATGTTGTACAATTGATGACAATAAACTAAGCTTGACTTGATTAGGAAAACTATATCCTTTCAAAACTCTTAATTTTGAACAGGTGTCACCCTCCCTTTGACTTCCTCCTGTAAAATGACCAGGTAGGTAATTAATACATTAAATATAAGGGTGATTAATGGATCACCATAATCCTCTGCATCAGTTTATCTTGCATCTGTGATATTTTAGTGCCTGTTTTAGTGTTCTACCTACAGCTAAAATGTGAAAGTCCTTCAAGGCATGCAGGACTGTTTGTTCAAATAAGTTAATTCAAAATCTAAGTGAAATCAGGGCATACCGGCAGCTTGGCTAAGGGACAGCATACTTGACAGCAGGTTCTAAAATCAAGCTTAACTACTGCCAATTATGAACAAAGAACTTGCAGGGTAGCATACTTAGAATATATTATTCCTTGCATTTGAACAAAATCAAGCCATTCAGAGATTCCTTGCCGAAATACAATTTTAAATTTTCAATCATATTTATTTTTAATTATTCAAATCATTTTGATCTGACTTTAAAAGCTGTGAGCTCTCGAAAGGCCATTAGAGCAGGGCTTCAGGATCTGCTGTTAGATGCCTCATTGCTACTTGTAATGCTCAACTTCATGAGATAGTCATGGCAGCCAGAACTCAATGATAATTGGATCCCCAGAAATACATGAAAAAACAAGAGCTGCAGGAAAAGAATAGTTAGTGACCATAGGCAGTGGAGTAGGTTGAGCAGGATTCTGCCCATTAGTTCATAGTTTCCTGAACTGTGAACATTTTTCTGCTCGTAGATCATGGCGCGTTGAACTTGCTGCCAAAAAGATCAGAGAATACGGCTTAAACCTTGAGGCCGATAAATTTAACTCACAGACAGAATGTCTCCTCCTTCGGCCACTTCAAATACTTGCCGTTGGTACTCAAATAAATCAGGATGATCCAATCAAATATTTAACACAATAGATGAGGTACTGTCCTGTCAGAAAAATAATTGTCATAGTAAATAAAATATAAATGCACCCTAGTGTCTATTGTGTTTAGATTTGAAGTGGTACGAAGGAAAAGAAATATTGAAAACTTTAATGAATGCGTTAGCCTTCAGGTCATTACGATAAATATTGGTTGTCAACGACTGATACATTTTATAGGTAGCCCAGACTCAATGGCTGTAGTAAATACTAGTTATCAAATTCTTCACATACACTGTATTTAGGCTTCAGCAAACGTTCACTGAATAGGAAGTACTTCCACACTCCTTTGGTCTGCTCTTAATTTACTGGGCTTTGAGGTTACTGAGTTTTCTTGAAAATGTATTAAGTAGCAGGTTGCTCTTTCAGCAAAGCATTTAATACATTGTTTTAATAAATGTGCTTAGAACAGAAAACACACATTGTAGCAAATGGATTGCAATAGTTTCCAAGTCCAATTAGCAATTATCCAACAGTGGGCCAGATTTGAAAATAGGTGATTGTGGTGAACTTAGATTTTATAAACTGCAGTTATGTTGGTGTCGATTTAACTAAGGTAGGGCACCTAACAAGACCCACAATTAGTTTAATTTGTCCTTTTTTTTTAAAGCTCTATTTTGTATGTTAAACAGCTGGAAGTAAAAGTTGATTTAACTAACTAGGAGTGAGTGTTGCTCACTCCTAGTTACTGGATTTGAAGTGGGGGTGGGGGTGGGGGGAAGGCGAGGTGTACTTTATTGGATGTGAATCTTTCTTCTTTCTCTTTTTTTCTTCTTTCTTTGGCTTGGCTTCGCGGACGAAGATTTATGGAGGGGGTAAAAAGTCCACGTCAGCTGCAGGCTCGTTTGTGGCTGACCAGTCCGATGCGGGACAGGCAGACACGATTGCAGCGGTTGCAAGGGAAAATTGGTTGGTTGGGGTTGGGTGTTGGGTTTTTCCTCCTTTGCCTTTTGTCAGTGAGGTGGGCTCTGCGGTCTTCTTCAAAGGAGGCTGCTGCCCGCCAAACTGTGAGGCGCCAAGATGTGAATATTCTTTTAAGAAATATGCGAACCTGACAGTATGACCAAGTACATATTTGTAACAATGATGACTGCTGTTGTTTGTCCTCAATAAATGGTGTTTGGTTAGCAACACTATCCTTGATACTTATCGCACTAAATAACAATGTAAAAAAAATCCCAAGGATACTGCCCTTTGAGAAGAAATTGACTTAGGTTTGCCGAAGTTTAAAGGAGTGAGATGTGCTCTCCCTCAGATGTGTAAGATTTTGAGAGAGTTTGACAGCAGAGATGACAAGGGATTGTTTCCTGCAGCTGATGAGGAGAAATTTCTTGATGCTGAGAGTTCTACATCTTTAGAATTCCTTACCTCAGCAGGCTAGAGATTCTCAATCACTAAATACATCCAAGGGAAAAATTTATCAGCATTAGTAGTGGCGGAGGACATGGACAGCAGAGCAAATTTGGGGGATATGATCAGCCATTGTCCCAACACATGCCCCAAACAACAAATTCAAAGGACATTTGAACCAGACCTACTATTTTTCACTTTTAAAAGGGTTGGAAAAATTCAATATCAAAGCAGGTGTTCAAAGAGGATTATAAAGTGATTGTTTAAATTGAGAAAGAAAAAATGGAAATGTGGAAAGGTTACAACTTAAGAAAGCAAAATTAATTAAATATAAAATTTATAATAGCTTATTTTTCAGGATGGAGTGGTTTGGCGACACCAATACCCCCAAGTGTAAAGCCTGCAAACGGTGGTGGATATGCGTAGGACATCACTGGTAAAAACCCTCCCCATCATATATGGGGAGTGCTGCCGTTGGAGAGAAGCAGCAATCATCAATTATCCATGCCACCCAGCAGAGGCTCTATTCTCGCTACTACCATCAGGTAAGAGGCATAGGTGCTAAAAGACTTGCACCATCAGGTTCAGAACAGCTGCTACCCCTCCACCATCAGACTCCTCAACAACAAATTCAATCAGGGACTTATGTAAGGACTCTTACTTGTATATATATTTTTTTACGCTCTCTGTGCTGCACGGTCAATTTTTTTTACATTTCTTTATTAATTTATATGCGTACATTGAGTCACTTTTTATTTGCGCTGGCAATAAGTGGTAATTCTGCCTCTGACAATACATCTGAAAATTTGAATAGCAATATAATATAACCAAGAGGTGTTGGTGTTCACTATATCCAATAAGAAGTTGATGTGTCTGATTACATAAGAACACAAGATGCAGGAGCAAGGCAAGGAGACTGGAGGGTAGCAAAAATTGTGCCTTTATTTAAGAAGTACTGCAAGGGCAAGCCAAGGAACTGCAAGCCTGTGAGCCTGACATCTATGGTGAGTAAGCTGCTGGAGAGAATTCCAAGGGAAAAGATCTAACAGTATTTGTATAGTTAAGGATTGATCCCCTACCAATCTGATCATTCTTTTTGAGAGATAACTAAGAGGATTGGGAAGTATAGTGTGGTGGAAGTTATCTAGTGGAATTTATAAATTGATAAGGCCCCACTTGAGATGTTGATCCAAGTTAGATCACTTTCAATCCAGGGTGAACTAATCAATTGGATTCAGAATTGGCTTGGTGGTGGGAGACAGAAGGTGGTAGTTGTTTGCATGATTGGATGTGCCATGTGGTCTGCGCTGGGACCACTGTTGTTTGTCATCTATATTAACTAAAGACAGTGTCATTAGCAAGTTTGCAGATGACGTCAAGATAGATGGTATTGCAGGCAATGAGGAAGGTCGTCTTCATTTATAGAGGAATTTACATTAACTGGGGAAGTGGGCTTAAGAATGGAAGATAGAATAAATATGAGGTGATGTATTTTGGAAAATCAAACCAGAGGAGGACTCACACAAAAATGGTGTAGCATTGTGGAAAAAGATTCCTAGGGGTATACCGTGTCTGCGTGGATCTTCTCTGGGGGCTCTGGTTTCCTCCCACCATTCAAAATGTATAAGGGGTGCAGATGAATGGGGTGTAAATTGGGTGGCACAGACTCATGGGCCAAAAGAGACTGTTACCATACTGTATATCTAAATTTAAATTTAGAAATTGCTTCGCCAAACAATGAATATGTTTGCAGAATCTGTGCTGGAGAATGAAGTGGATCAAGTTGATCAAGCCTCAGTGAGAACATACTTGAGTAAGAATGATCAATGCATTATGAGGTACAGATTAATCAGAGGGAAGAATAAGAACAAAGGTAAAATGCAACTTCTAAACTAGAAGGCGGCCAAATACAATGGGAAAAGAAAGGATCTGTCCAGGCTAAAATGGAATCTTTGATTGTCAGGGTATCAGAAATTGATCAATCTTTGACCTGAGGATGGTGAGACATTTAGAATTCAGCAGAGAGTCTAATTTTAGATTTCAGAATTATTTAATTATCAGAATACATGAATGGCATCACATACAACCCTGTGAGCATGGCAGAATTACCACTGAATGGTAGTGCAAAAACTGTTACACAGCATATACATATAAACAAATAAAGACCTTGATATGCCATAAGCAAGGACCAGACTCATATCATTCTATAGGCTTTTATTAACAGAAGAAGCCACCTCTACTGACCAGCGGGATAAGTTGGATCATCTGTTATACCAGTAGGATGGAGCCAATGTGCAGTCATAACCAATAGCAATCAGTCAGCATAATACATTACATCACTACAGACCTGCAAGCAGATAACAAATGTAAACCAACTGATGGTGCAATACAGAGAGAATAAAAAATAAAATCAATAAAGTGCACAAGTAAGAGTCCTTAAATGAGTCTCAGACTAAATTTGTCATTGAGGAGTCTGGTGGTGGAGGGGTAGCATCTGTTCCTGAACCTGGTGGTATGAATCTTGTGGCACCTAGACCTCTTTCCTAATGGCAAAATAGAGTCCAAGATTAAACTTGCAGGGGATATAGAAACTAACTGCAACATTTTTGTAGGTATCCAAAGAGAAAGAGACCAGTTAAAGCAAATGTGGGTTCCTTGCATACAGAATCAGGAAAACAAATAAATAATGAAGAAAAAGGAAAATGGAAGATCAATTGAATAAATTCTTTGTCTACACAAAACATGCAGACACATAACCAGACATAACACACATACAAACAAATGAAACATATGCAGGACAAGTATTCAAATATACAAATAAATATATGAATATTGTTTCGTAACTATGAGAATCTCAGATGGTTAGTGTGAGCAGCTGCTTTGGTCATTCAGCATTCTCACTGCCAGTGAGAAGAAGCTATTCCTCAGCTTGGTGGTGCTTGCTCTAGTAGTCATGTATCCATTTCTCAATGGAAGTAGCCAAAAGATACTCTGTGCAGGGTGGAAGGGGTCCTCAGTGATTTTGTGCGCCCTCTTCAGCCATCAATCCCAGAGGATTACATCAATAGGAAGGGGGGAGGGAGACTGCAGTGATCTTCTCTCCCACTCTTATGGTCCTATGGATTGACCTCTGATTCATTTCTCTGCAGCAATCATACCAAATTGTGATGCAACCTCCCAGAACCCTCTCAATAGAATATAGACATAATTATTACCATTTATTATGAATAATCTTAAAGAAAAATAGTATTTCTAAATCCATCAAGTTAAATCAGTAACCAACTCATGGAATGCAACAAAAAAAAAATCTCAAGGTGCTGTAGATGTGAAATAGACACAGATAATGCTGGAAACAACACATCATGTCAGGTAAGCAATGGTGGAATAAGAAACAGGATAACATTTCTGTTAGACCTGTTTCTCCGGAAATTCATTGAGATTTACCCCCCCCCCCCCTTTTGGTTGACTACTCCTTGTGCTAATTTCTCTTTAAATGCCCTTTAATTATCTTATCAAACTAGATGCAATTGGATAGGGGGGAACATGAACTTGAAATTAACCCAATCTGCTGGAGGACCTCAATGAGCATCTGTGAGAGAGAGAGAGAAAAAAATCATGGTCTACATTCGGGTTGAAACCCTCCATCCACTTGGGTTTCGGCCCAATCCATTGACCATCCTTTTTCTCCCACTGATGTTGCTTGACCTGCTGAGTTCCTGCAGAAGAGTGTGTTAAGTTGCAGATTCCATTATCTACAGACTCCTGTGTGCCTCCCATTTACTTGAACCGTTTGATAATATTTTTATTTAGTGTAGAACATTTTAAATTGCTTGCCAGTTCCACATCATGTCATGAAAACTGATCCTTTGACAATATTCACGGTTTCACATTATCATCGGCATTAGATAATTTGATAATTTGCCTTTTTTAATTTCATGTCAATTGTCAATAAAATAAGTGAAAATTGTAACAGTATTCAGAAGTGGAAAAACATTTGGAAAAAATGGTAACAGCAGTAGTGTTATTACGTGAATTAAATACAATATTCGTATAACTTTAATATAATCCATACTTATAGATTTATAATTTTATCATATAGATTGAACCAGTAGTTTAGGCTTGACCTGGAGGTAGAAATCTGACTAAATGGTCAACACGATAGTTAGAACCATAACCCTCTAATTGGGTCTTGTCTAATTAGTGTTATTCAAGTGAAAGAATCAGTGATAATTGGTAGTACATTAATTTAGAATTTATGATTGCTGGTTATATACAGAGAGCTGATAGAGTTACTATGGTGAGTTAAATTTTCATTGCTGTGCAATCTTTTGATTCCCACCAACCCTTTCTGATTAACTGTACTAGCATATTGACCTTGCTGAAAACCTTAAAACTTAGAAAGAGATTTGTTTCTGTTCTGATGAAATGCTTCTCTCCTCCAAACTTCAAGTCCCAGATTGAGTCGTAGATTTAACCTTGTCAGGAAATAACTCGGCTCTCCGAGTGCATTGGAAAACCTTGACGAGCGGAGATTGCTGCCGATGGCTATTGCCCACAGGCACAACTGCTGGAAGTTCCCCACACCCAGTGATGTGGGAAAGCATCTGCCATTACTACTCCTGTGAGTGATCAGAAAGTTGCTGTTCTGGAATTGATTCAACAGACAAATTTTAAAAAAATTTAAACTGACTCGATAATCCAATATTTAAGAAATTTATATGTAAATATATCAATAAAAATAATTATTCTAGCACTGATATTTGATGACATGTCACACCTCCTCAGAGTCCTTAGTGTGCCTTCTTCGTGGATGTCTCAACGTGCAGGCTTCAGGAGACAGCTTCTGAAATATGGACTCCCACCAGTGCCAGATTCAAATATGAACTGACCCAAAGCCTCATAATCTAGGGGGGAGGGGGGGGGGGGCTCAGCTTCCCCCCAAAAAATTTTTAATTACCATTAATTTTATTTCATTTGTAATAATAAAAGTCAGGAATGTACCTAGTCCAAAATAATGTGTAAACACAAGTCCAAAATTCAGGAGGACATTGAAGGGAATGCCGAACACATTCGCCTTTGATTTGACTATCTAGGTCCAGTTGCTTAGTAACATTAAACACGTATGTATAACAGTTGCACAAGTTTTCTTGCGGGATTTTTCCGCATGGCCGATTCTCAACTTACGGGAATTCTGAATTCTTTGCAGGATTACTGAAATCACACATGTTGGCGAGAGCACTGAGATTACTGTCTATCGTTATAGCAAGGGTTTTGAGAACAAGTGAGAATTCTTTTATATCCTTGTGAATCACAATAATATTCAACTTTCAGTCAACATGTCCCAAGATCGGTTTCTGATCTGAGCATTCTCTGCATAGAAAATGATAATCTGCGACTTACTGATTGATAATTGATACATAATTGATGTTTGCATCCAAAAAAAGCTTGCAACTTCTGACTTTGTATATAATGTAATGTTAAAACATAGCTATGAATGTTCTTTGTGAAATTCTTCATCAATTCCATACTTTTGTAAACTTACTAAAAGTTATAAACAATTGTTTTATCAATGCTAAAAGTTCAGCAATCTTCTACTTTTATAGAGTAGATAATGAAGAGAACAAGGTTTTGCTTCTCATGATCAGATGTTATTATGTTTGGGCCTCCCAGGGTCTCATAGCCCAAGGCCTCCAGTTGCATTTATCCGGCACTAATGCCCAGGAACCTGAAGGTAGTAACCCTCAACATCTCATCCCATCAATCCTGACAGATGTGTGGTACTCAGGCTCACCTTTCTGAAATCAACAATAAACTCCTTGGTCTTAGCAAATTCCATTTGAAGGTACTCATTAAATAAACTAATCTCATCTCATGCCTCCAAGAATGTCATTTTCTTTGTCATTAATAGGCCCTAACCAGCCTCTTGCCACCTATTTACCATACATTTACATTTTGGAGGAAGATCTCAGTTTTCACTCATGATAACTGCTATATTATCAAACATCAGCATGCAATAAGTCTTCCATTCCCTGCCATTTGAATTGAAGAGATGCACTCTGGAAACACTTTATGACATTCTTTTTGTTCTGTTTACCATCTGCAGAATGTCTGTATGACAAGAGCTTTTGCAGGCTCAAGGATCAGATGAACTTACTGTTCTAACAGGAAAAATGCCACAATTTTTGGCTCTTGTGGAAACAAAAATATTATTGAATATTTCAGATATTTAGGTCCTGCCATCTCCAAGAAATTTTCAAATGACCAATCAGTAATTCTGGCACCACAGGGTTAGTGCTAGCTCTCTAGCTGTTTAGGATCCACGTTCATGATTTAAAATTTAAAATTTTATTTACAGTATGGTGGAAGTGCTGCCCAATTACACCCAAATTAACATACGTTTTGGAGGATGGGAGGAAACCGGAGCACCCAGGGAAATCCCATGCAGACATGAGGAGAATGTACAAACTTCTTACAGACATCGTTGGATATGAACCCAGGTTCATGGGGCTGTAATAGCATTGCGTTAACCACTTCACTAACCGTGCTGCCTAACTGAACTGCAGCAAGATTCACTGATGATATAAGAGTACAAAAGGATTTGTGATTTACTTTGATAAGGGAGGGGAAAAGAATAGGATATGATCTTATAGGACGGTGACCATGGCAGTAGACAAGCGAGGGGCTCAGTGGCTGAAGGCTGTTGGTGATGCGGTCGAAAGACTCGCACAGGCTGCAGGAGCCAGGTGCCAGAGCCCTGTGATTTGAGAGGGTGTTGAGGGTAAAAATGGCTCCTGAAGGGCCTCAAGTGCTGAAGGCTTCCTGATCATATCTGAGATATGGATCTGGAGATCAGGTTGCCAACAGATAGAGGTCTGTGGAGCTGTAGAAGCTTGTAATACTGCAACCAATGATGTTCGCATATCCCAAAATTAAAACTGCTAATTTTGATTTTAAAAATCTGAGGAACAGATAAGGTAGAAGAAGATAAATATTCCTTCAGGAGGAGGAATCTAGGACATAGATCCATAGTCTAAAAATTCTGTTGAAGTTAGGAAATACCACAATGATTTAGAGCTGATAAAAGTTTGAAAATCTTTCCCTCAAATGCCAGTTAAAGATTAGTCAAGTAATACTGTAGTTTTTAATCTGAGAATGAAATATTTCAATTAAACTACAACATGAAAACATGCGGAAAAGGTGGTAAATGGAGTATTCACGGAGCTGCCTAACAATTGACTAACAATCAAAGTAACAGAAAGGGAATTTGAAAAGTATTTATTTTTTGACATAGTGAGTAAAGAACAGGAGAGTGGGACTCATCACATAATTATTGAAAACCAGGCGTGAACTCAATCCACAGAATTTGCATTGTGCCTAATGATTTTATGTTATTTTAGATTCCACACTGATTAAATTTACATTAAAAGGTAAGGTACATTTGGATTAATATCACTGGACAACAAAAATTTTGCTTCCCGAACACTTTTGGTTGTATTTTATGAATTTTGGGCTGCTAATCGTGAAAATCACCTTAAATTTTCCTATCATGTATCGCTTTTTTTTAGATCTCACTTATTCTTGTGATTACTTGTCATATTTTAAGTCTACCTCAAGCCAATAAAAGCACAAAATGCAACATGTGATTGAAAATTAATTTTCTGCATTTGCACTTGGATTTCTTCCCTGCTGACCTTGGTGCAGTCAGCGACGAAAATGGTGAAAAGTTTCACCAGAATCTTCGACCATGGAAATGCAGTATCAGGGTAACTGGAATCCATCAGTGCAGGCTGACTATTGTTGGACACTGACAAGAGAGGCATCAGATGCTGAGTACAAATGAAAATCAGCAGCTAAACATTTTTTAGGTCAGTTGAACTAACACAATATGGCAGCGTCATTATGCAATCGAACATGCATAATGTTAATTTAATGTTTCTACAATTTCCTCCGTGAAATTAGCTGAACTTATCTTTGTGTCCAGCTTGAAGTTGTCTATCACAATCCCTAATTTATTTTCAGGAAGCAACTCATATCCAAGCCTCCCTGTACATGGACAACATTGCTGTCTTCTGTTCAGACACACAATTGGTCTGCAGACTGATCAGCATCCGCAGACTAATCAACAGTTTGAGTCTGCATTGGGCACCAGATTAAAACAGAAGAAGAGCAAGCCAATGCTCTTCAGTAACTTGTCTGAATAGTTCACCATCACCTTCACAGCTAGATCTGAATACCTGAAGATGTTGGGGATCAGGTGTGAAGGGGCGGAGATGTACAACGAGAATTGATTGGATTGGATCGCAAAGGTCTACCAGAAATTGGAACTGTGGGCCTTATGCTTCCTCTTAATAACAGTGAAAAGTGTATTGATCAAGTGTGAGGTGCACTTGGTACTGCTGTATGTGGCGCAGGTGAAGCCCATCCCATGCACCTCTGGCCTGGCAGTCACCAGAGCAGACTTCTGCTTCATATGGGGATCCAAGATGGAAAAGATCCAAAGAGTTTCCATGTACAAGTCATCTGATAATGGAGGCAAGGGCATACCTTCACCCTGAATACCACCTTAATTTGTGGCTGCAACAAGCTCTGCACAGAACCATAAACCAAAGTACAAGGCCACCAAGTGCCACAATTTGGCGAGGTTCTACCTGTACCAGGTATTGTGAAGGATGGACTTGGCTCCACTGCTGTAGAATATCCCAGGCAGCTGGACTTGGCCACACCACCTAACTTTCCAAGAAAAGGTTTTTCCAGAATAATAGCTTAGCTGTTCACCATTTACATTGATGGTTTGGAAGAGGGGACAGAGTGTAGTGTAGCCAAGTTTGCAAATGATACTAAATTGAGAGGAAAAGCAAATTGTACCGAGGGTGTGGGAAGACTGCAGAAGGATATAGTTAAGTTAGATGTGTGGGCAAAGGTTTGGCAGATGGAGTGCAATGTTAGTAAATGTGAGGTCATCCAATTTGGTAGGATAAATAGAAGAGCAGATTATTATTTAAATGGTGAAAAACTGCAGCATGCTGTAGTGCAAAAGGACATGGGAGTGCTTGTGCATGAATCATTAAAAAGTTGAGTTGCAGTTATAACAGGTTATTAAGAAGGAAAATGGAATGTTGGCCTTCATCACTAGAGGAATTGAATTCAAAAGCAAGAAGGTCATACTGCAACAGGTACTAGTGATGCCATACCTGGAGTACTGCGTGCAGTTCTGGTATCCAGATGAGGAGGGATATACTGGCCTTGGAGGCGGTCCTGAGGAGGTTCACCAGGTTCATCCTGGAGATGAGTGAGTTGATCTACAAGGAGAGACTAAATCACCTGAGATTATGCTCACTTTAATTCAGAAGAATGAGAGGAGATCTTATAGAAATATACAAATTTATGAAAGGTATAAGAGAGACGCAGGAAAATTGTTTTCACTGGTAGGTGAGACTTGAACTAGGAGACACAGCTTCAAGATTGAAGGGAGTAGATTTAAGATGGAAATTGTTATATAGAGAATTTAGGTTAAAATGACTTAAGTTAAAATGTGATGGTTAATCATAAAAAGGGAAGCCAGAACGGACAGGGAGCTTACTAGCAGCCAAGGACAAAAGGTTCAGCTGGATATGTTTTTTTTTAAACCTATCTTTTCATGGTCATAGTGAGAGACATGCAGGAGACAAAAGATTGATAAGAAGGGTGAGAAACAGAATTTAGTGTATGTAGAGTTCGCAGCGTACGTAACGAACGTGATAATTAAAAATGCAGTTGTACTTAGAATGCTTTTGCAATACTAACCAATTAAAACAGTATTAATAAGAAGGGGAAGGGCAAACAACAAGGGTATAAAAATGAATGCACTGTATGTATCGGGGCTTAACTGGTGAGAAGCCAGTTGAGTCCAACTCTGCAGACTTGTAAATAAAGCTTGTCGTGTCATCAGTTTTAAAGAGACTCATGTGTGAGAAGTTTTATTTCTGACAAATGGGGGCTCGTCCGGGATCTACACTCCGGCCGTGAGGGGAAGCGAGAAGAGGGACATCGGAGGTGGTGCACCCCGCTGAGTTCAGCGGCTCCTAGTCCCTTGCTCGTCGCTTCGGGCGGCTTGAGCGAGTGGTATCCGGACAAGGTGACACGACAAGACGGAGAGGAGAAGGGTGACGGTTCAATCCCCGAGAAGACACCGGTAAGTGACGACTTACGATTGAGGTGTGGGGATTGGGTAACAGGTGTAACGGGATACACCTGTTTGGATAAAAAAACCTAACGTAATAGATCAGGTATAGAGCTTTTGTCGTGGCGTGAGGACCCTGTCGTGGGACTCTAGGATAGACCCCAGGGAAACCTCGGCGGTAACCGAAGGAGGGACAGCACCTCCGACGAAGTGCCGAGAAGAGAGGGGTCGACCCCAGGGAAACCTCAGCGGTAACCGAAGGAGGGACAGTACCTCCGACGAGGCGTCTGAGAAGAAGGGAGTAGGGTCCAGAACGAGAGGGTCCTCAGCAACGATAAACGGATCTAGGTGGGAAAATGGGAGGATCAAAATCTAAGGGCTCGTCTGAAAATTCAGAACAATTCCTGGGAGTTCCCCTTGACAGCCCTTTGGGGAGAATGTTTGAAAATTGGGATAGTAAAAGATATCGAGACAAAAACAAGAAAAAGATGGTTCAATATTGTCTCCTTTGGTCGAAACAACCTATTAAAGGTTCCTCGGTCTGGTGGCCGAAATTTGGATCTGATGAGGATTGGGTTAGACAAGCATTAAACATATATGTAAATTCGAGACCAAAGGTGAATCAAGAAGAGTCAGCATATGCATTTTGTTGGGTTCCCTGGCCAGGATCCTTAACAAAATGTTTTAAATTGAGGGTAGCGGGAGAAAAGAAGTGGGAACCTCTGGACAACCTTCCCCCTCCTTATATTCCCCCGGTGCCTACTGCGCCCGAGGAAAGCTCATTACCGGAGGGGAAAGGTGATGAATCTGATTGCCCCGAAAGGGGCCGGGAAAAAAAGAATGAATTAAGGGAGTCGGACCCTAAACTTCCACCGGTAAACCGACCCTGGACAAGATCCCAGACTGGTCCAGGACCATCAAAGTTTTCAGTAAGCTTAAATCCCCTCAGGGAAGTTCCTATGGGAGGACCGGGAGGGGGAACGGGATATGTGAATGTTCCCCTAACTAGTACAGAGGTGCGGGGATTTAAGAAAGAAATGAAAAAGTTATTGGAAGATCCTATAGGACTGGCCGAACAGCTCGACCAATTCCTGGGACCCAACACATATACGTGGGAAGAGATGCAGGCAATAATGGGAATATTATTCTCACCCCAGGAGAGGCAGATGATTCGACGGGCTGCCCTCCTCATGTGGGAATATGAACAACCTGGGGACCCCAGACCCCATGAACAAAAATATCCCTTAAATGAACCCAGGTGGGACAAACGAACACCCGAGGGATTGGCAAGTATGAGACAATATAGAGAGTGGACAATTAACGGGATACGGGAGGCTGTGCCAAAGGGTCACAATTTCACCAAGGCATTTGGGAACCACCAGGGGAAAGACGAGTCCCCTACTGATTTCTTGGAGAGGGTGAGAAAGAATGTCCAACAGTATGCAGGCGTGGACCCTAGTACACCAATGGGTGAACAGCTTATTCGAATTGAATTTGTTTCCAAATCATGGCAGGACAATAGAAAAAAACTAGAAAAGGAGGAGGACTGGAGCGAAAAACCCCTAAGCGACCTGTTAAAAAAGGCGCAAAAAGTATATGTGCAGAGAGAAGAAGAAGATCAAAAGAGGGCGACAAAGGTTATGGTACAGACTATCCGACAGATGAATGCCGAATCCAGAGGGGAAAGAAAACAAAACCTTCCTCTAAACAATCCAAGATATCCAAGAGAGGGAAGACCCCGGAGGTTCGTTAAGTGCTATTACTGCAATGAGGAAGGACACTTTAAGAGGGAATGCCCCCGATACAAGAGGGAATTGCGTGCCCTCGAACTTATGGAAGAAGATTAGGGGGGTTAGGGGTTCCAAATGTTAGGGACCAAGTATAAGAGGGAACCCCTGGTAAAATTAAAAATTGGTCCCAAGGGAGAAGAGGTGGTGTTTATGGTGGACACAGGAGCGGAACGAAGTAGTGTAATAACTGTGCCAATCGGAACTGAACCTGTAAAAAGTAATTTGACAATTTCTGGGATAGAAGGGGCTCCCAGAATGGTATCAATAATTCCCCAAGTAACAGTGAAACTGGAAGAAAGAGAAGGGGTACAAGACCTCTTGTTGTTACCGTCGGCTGGATTTAACCTCCTAGGAAGGGACTTACAGGCTCTCCTAGGTTTGGGTGCTCTCCCTGTAGACGGAGAAGTGAGAGTCCACCTCTGTGCTTTAAAGGAAGAGGATGAACGGCAGATTGACGAGAGAGTCTGGTATAAGGAGGGAAATCGAGGAGGTCTGGACATCCCACCTTTACATGTCACATTAATACCAGGTCATCAGCCGGTAAGGAAACGTCAGTATCCTATTTCTTTGGAAGGGAGAAAAGGGCTACAGCCGGTAATTGAGACTCTAATATGAGACGGACTATTAGAAGAATGTATGTCACCTTATAACACCCCTATACTCCCAGTGAAAAAGTCAGATGGATCCTATCGCCTAGTTCAGGATCTAAGAAGTTTGAATGCTATTGTTCAGACCCGCCACCCAGTGGTGCCTAATCCCTATACTATTATGAGTCGGATTCCCCCAGACCATGAGTGGTTTAGTGTTATCGACTTGAAGGATGCCTTCTGGACGTGTCCATTAGAAGAGGAAAGTAGAGATATGTTTGCGTTTGAATGGGAAAATCCATGGACAGGTAGACGGAGACAGCTTCGGTGGACTGTATTGCCCCAAGGGTTCACTGAATCTCCGAACCTGTTTGGACAAATGCTAGAACAAATCCTGGTGGACTATCCACAATCTGATGATTCCCAACTAATGCAGTATGTGGACGATTTACTATTATCAGGACCCAAGGAACAAGAAATGAGGGGAGATACAATTAGACTCTTGAATTATCTGGGGAAAAAGGGTCTACGGGTGTCCAGGAACAAGTTACAGTTCGTTGAAAGAACTGTGGTATATCTGGGACACCAGATAAGTAAAGGACAGAAACGGATTACCCCTGAACGGATTGTGGGAATCACTAGAATGCCGTTACCCCGTAATAAGAAGGAAATAAGACAATTCCTGGGACTCTTAGGTTACTGTAGGTTATGGATAGAGGACTACTCAGCTTTGGTGAAGTTTATGTATGAAAAGCTGACAAATGAAAATGAATATCCATTGAAATGGACCCAGGAGGAGGAGGGATGGTTTGAGGACTTGAAGCATCGCCTGACACGAGCCCCAGTACTCACTCTGCCCTCTTTAAAACAGCCCTTCCAGCTATTTGTCACTCATAACCAAGGAACAGCTGTGGGAGTTTTAACACAGGAAAAAGGCGGTCAGCGACACCCAGTGGCTTTCCTTTCCAAAATGATGGACCCAGTGTCTCGCGGATGGCCGACGTGTATCCAGGGAGTAGCGGCTGCTGCTCTGTTGGTAGAGGAAGCACGTAAACTTACTTTTGGAGGAAAGATGACTGTGTACACCTCCCATTCTGTGAGTGTTTTATTAACACAAACTGCCCATTAATGGCTGACTGATTCTCGCATATTAAAGTATGAAACCATTTTAATGGTCGGAGAAGATCTACAGTTTGCAAAGATTAATAGCTGCAACCCAGCTCAGTTTTTATACGGCAGTGAAACAGAGAGAGAGGTGGAGCACGACTGTGTCGAGTTGACGGATCTTCAGACCAAGACCCGAGAAGACCTTTGCGATACTCCGCTGGGAGAAGGATATGAATTCTACATTGACGGCTCCGCCAGATGTGTTAACGGAATGAGAAGAAGTGGGTATGCTATAATAGAAGGAAATACTTGGAAAGTAGTAGAATCCACGAGACTACCCGGAAGCTGGTCAGCACAATCCTGTGAACTATATGCCTTGCAGAGAGCCCTCAGAATACTGGCAAAGAAAATTGGAACGATTTACACTGATTCCAAATACGCATACGGGGTAGTGCATACCTTTGGTAAGATCTGGAAGGAGCGTGGTCTAATTACATCAAGAGGAAAGGAATTGGCACACGAACAGATGATTACTCTGACTTTAGAAGCCTTGACATTACCCCAGGAAATAGCAGTGGTCTACATACCAGGCCATCAGAGGGGAGATACCCCGACAGCAATTGGAAACAGACTGGCTGATGAAGAAGCCAAAAGGGCAACCATGCAACAAGAAGTCCGTTTGCTGACCTTAATCCCAATAAGACAAGGCATAAAGAAGGCTCCCATTTTCACTGCTAAGGAAGAAAAGGACATGGCTCAGCTGGGCGCAAACCAGCTGCCTGATGGAACATGGAAGACACCAGATGGAAGAATGGTTCTAAATAAAGAAATAACTCGCAATATTTTAAAACACCTGCATCATCAGAGCCACTGGGGCACCCAAGCCTTATGTGACACAGTGCTTCGAGAATATGTGTGTAAAGGAATCTACACCTTGGCCCAACAGGAGGTGCAGAATTGTCACCTATGCACGAAAATTAATAAGAAAGTAATGAGGACAAGGACCATGGGAGGTCAACCATTAGCCATACGCCCTTTTCAACGTATCCAGATCGACTTCACAGAGTTACCTCAAGTCCAAAGATGGAAATATCTGTTGGTGGTAATAGATCACTTTACCCGATGGGTGGAAGCCTTCCCAACAGTAAATGCTACAGCCTCTACAGTAGCTCGCCTCCTCCTAGAGTAGATAATCCCCAGATATGGTATAATGGATTCTATAGACTCAGACAGGGGTCCACATTTTTCTTCAAAAATCCAGCAATTGATTTGTAATACATTACAGGTCTCTTGGAAATTGCATACCCCTTGGCATCCACAAAGCTCAGGGAGGGTTGAACGTATGAATGGAACCCTAAAAATGCAATTGACAAAATTAATGGTGGAAACTAAAATGCCTTGGATAAAGTGTCTGCCTCTGGCTTTATTGTGAATTCGTACTGCCCCACGAAAAGATGTAGGGTTGTCCCCTTATGAAATGATGTTTGGGCTTCCCTTCTGGAGTACAGTTGAGGGGTGTCCCACCTTGGGGGAAGGGGATATATTTGTTAGGAACTATTTACAGGCACTGTCACGCTCTCTTGCAGATTTACGAAAGAGAGGACTATTGGCACAAACACCGCCTCTAGACTTTTCTTTACATAAAGTGGAACCAGGAGATTGGATTCTCATCAAGACCTGGAAAACTGAAAAACTCCAGCCCCAGTGGGAAGGTCCATACCAAGTTCTCTTAACTACAGAGGCTGCAGCACAAACAAGAGAGAAGGGGTGGACGCACGCATCCAGATTTAAGGGACCTGTAGAGGCGCCTCAGGACCCTGATACGAACTCAGACTGGACTTGTGTTCCTGGAGAAAAACCTCTTACTTTGCGATTTCGCAGAAAGACTTGATTCACAATGTTATTGTTATGTTCTTTGATTTTTCTCAGTTTGCCTATGTCTTTATCAGGTGTGAAATGTAAGAAATGCAGAGACACAGTGGTCCTGTTTCAGGACCACATTTGGGGAAGAAAGGAGGGTAATTTTATTTCCCATACCTCAGTTCCTGAGAAATGCTGGGCAGAAAATACCACCCAACATCCATATACCCCTTGTGTGGAAAAATAAGGAAATAATATGGGTCATTATATACAGATTCCTAATAGCACTCCTTTCCCTCTTAACGGTTGGAAGGGTGACTCAGGCCCACCATGCCCTGATGGACTCTGGTTTTGCATACACCAGCGTACTGTTCCAATGAAAAGTTCCACTCCACACTCGAAAATGCCTGCCCCTTTAAGACAGCCGGACTTAGTTCGAGTCCATCCAAATAACCATGAAAGTTTCGGTAATGCAGTTGGGGGAGATAACCTTTTTGTAGATCTTGCAACTAAAATTGCAGGAACTTTTAATGTAACCAATTGTTGGGTCTGCGGGGGTCCACGGATGTCAGAGCAATGGCCTTGGTGGGGGGAGTCCCTCAATTCATTGACCATGATTTCCCGAATTTGGACAACTAACCGAACGAGATGAAGAGAAACTTGGTCTCTCTCTAACGTCCCCTCTGGTTTTTATTGTCTCTCACGAATCGGCAAATACCCAGTAGGAAAAAGTCCCTGCAAGGCTGTATGGATTCGCATTTCGCCTGGTAATTTCATTTGGTTTCCTAAACCCCTGACTTGGTTCTTATCCACTGTTTTTAAAACTAATTGCCTACCCCTGTCTAATAGCAGTATTCAGCTTTGGAATTGTACCAGTTCCACCATCACAGGACCATACCAATCAAACCCCACTCTTAAAAGAGTTTGGGAACGGGGATATGGAGTATCCCCAAATGGATTATTCTGGGTATGTGATAATAAAGCTTATACTCGTCTCCCCTTACAGTGGAGTGGAACTTGTTTCCTAGGAATAATCCGCCCAGAATTTTTCCTCCTACCCCACGATCACGGTCATAAATTAGGAGTGAAGATTTTTGATACATTACACCGTCAGCCCCGCTCTAGCACGGTACATTTGGGACAATGGGGAGATGATTGGTCTCCAGAACGCATAATTCAATATTATGGTCCCGCTACATGGGCTCAAGATGGATCCTGGGGTTATCGTACTCCTATTTATATGTTAAATCGCATTATTCGCTTGCAAGCAGTCCTTGAAATTGTTACAAATCAAACAGCTTTAGCCCTGCAATTACTTGCATCCCAGCAAGGTCAAATGTGCTCTGCTATATATCAGAACCGTCTGGCCCTAGACTATCTCCTAGCCACAGAAGGAGGTGTATGTGGAAAGCTTAATTTGACTAATTGCTGCTTACAGATTGATGATAATGGCCAAGCCATTCGAAAAATCGCTGATAATATTCGTACTTTGTCCCATGTACCGGTTCAAACCTGGCATCCTTTTGCAAAATTAAATTGGATGGACAAATGGTTTGGAGGAACCTGGTGGCGTACCTTATTGTGGGTCATCGGAGGTATTTTATTCCTCCTACTTATTTTGCCCTGTATTATTCCCTGTCTACGCAGCCTGGTGATTTCCATGGTCCAACAAGCTATGCAACCAGGGGGACTGGGAGACCCCGTTAGAATTTTACTTCAGCACGAGATTAATGTATCATGAAACGTTTCTCTTCCCCAGGTTAAAATCCCCATTCATATCTATATATAATACACACATTTTAAAGAGAGAAAGGGGTGGATTGTTATATAGAGAATTTAGGTTAAAATGACTTAAGTTAAAATGTGATGATTAATCATAAAAAGGGAAGCCAGAACGGACAGGGAGCTTACTAGCAGCCAAGGACAAAAGGTTCAGCTGGATATGTTTTTTTTTAAACCTATCTTTTCATGGTCATAGTGAGAGACATGCAGGAGACAAAGGATTGATAAGAAGGGTGAGAAACAGAATTTAGTGTATGTAGAGTTCGCAGCGTACGTAACGAACGTGATAATTAAAAATGCAGTTGTACTTAGAATGCTTTTGCAATACTAACCAATTAAAACAGTATTAATAAGAAGGGGAAGGGCAAACAACAAGGGTATAAAAATGAATGCACTGTATGTATCGGGGCTTAACTGGTGAGAAGCCAGTTGAGTCCAACTCTGCAGACTTGTAAATAAAGCTTGTCGTGTCATCAGTTTTAAAGAGACTCATGTGTGAGAAGTTTTATTTCTGACAGGAAAATTGTTTTCACTGGTAGGTGAGACTTGAACTAGGAGACACAGCTTCAAGATTGAAGGGAGTAGATTTAAGATGGAAATGATGAAAAACTGTTTTTGCAAGAGAGTAGTGAATCTGTGGAATTCTCTGCCCAGGGAAGCAATTGAGGCTACTTCATTAAACATATTTAAGATTCAGTTAGATAGTTATTTTTTTAAATAAAATAGAAATTAAGGGATATGAGGAAAAGGCAGGTAAGTGGAGTTGAGTTAATGATCAGATCATCCATGATCTTACTGACTGGCCAAGTAGGATCGATGGGCCAGATGGCTGACTCCTGCTCTTATTTCTTATGTTCTTATCAGGCAGTGGTCAGCACAGAACATCCTGCAGATACCTAGAAATGAAGACTCAATGGACATGGTGGAGTGGCTCCCAAAGCAAACCATCCAGGTCATCTGTCAAAATGCCTCACCAGGTATTATAAACAAGCACCAGGACTTGGCCTGGCTAGTGGTAAGATGGATCCTTGCGGTCACACCCTTCCTGTGCAATCAGAACATCACCCAAATGCATGTTGTGCCCGAGATGACTACAGTGGAGTGGAGTGAATGCAGATTTTCTGGGAGTGTTTGGAGAAGGATGCAAGGGTCCTTGCCACAGTTCATCCTAAGCTATTCCCAGGGGGGCACACAGAATTAGACATCCAGAACTGCTGGAAGACCATCAAAGTGCAAGACGCACTTTGGTCGGCCCAAAACCTGCTGGTCTTTCAGAACATGAAAATGTCAGTGCAGGAATGCTGCAGGAGTACATGCTGGGGGATGCATGGAGGCTTGGGGAAGAATCACAGTTTGGAATCCCTCACTTACTGGGCACTGAGGGGCTGAGACCAAGGGAAAACACCTCAAACAACAGAGGGGGAGTAATGACAAGGAGCCATGGTGAAATCAACGCTGCTAAATAGAGACGAATGTAACAATATACAATGAAAAAAATGCATGGATATGAAACTAAGGGTGTAGACACTTCAAACAGTTCTCTATTTATAAATAATTTATCATTAATAAAGTCGATTTTTGATTTTTGAAAATTGTGTGGTATGGTAGCTGCAAAGCATCAAACCATGCAGAGGATCATTAAAATGCCCTAGAAGATCTCTGGATTCACCCTTTCCTCTATTGACGACATTCACCAGATGCATTGTGTAAATAGAGCGTGATGGTTCCCGCCATCCATTATAGAATATATTTGACCCATTACCATCTAGAGAGAGGTATAGGAGAATCAAAAAAAATGGACTGCTGGCTGGGAAATAGCTTCTTCCCACAGACAGTGAGATTGATAAACCTTGGGTTTCTTGTAATTGAAATTGAATAAATTATTCCAGAATATTTATACACATTTTTATGTTATAAGTTGATATGTGATTATTATGGGCTCATTGAGAAATGTATAATGTGTGTGCACCATGGTCAAGAGAAATGCTGCTTTATCTGGCTATATATGTACAATCAGATGATAATAAACTTGAACTTCATCTCTCCCTGTAACTGTGTCATACTTGTTCTACTATGTATGAAATGGCGACTGGTCTGCTTGCAAAACAAACTCTGTCACTGCATTTTTTAAATATATGTGACAGTAAATTTGAACATGACCATTACTTTTGGGTTTATCAAATATTCAGCCTGTTCTGCTGAATCTTTTCAGTATTCTCATTTAAATTCAGATTTCCAGCATCTTCTATTTCTGCCCCCTTACAGTTCCAACACTGCTTCCCCTCCCTCCTTTCTCCTCTTCAATTCAGCTCACTCCATTTATTGATCACCTGCAACTCCCAAACCTTCAACATCTTTCCTCGTGCACCAACACCATTTAGGTCATTCATTTTCTCACGGTTTCCATTCCCCTTGTCCCCTCTCCATTTTGAGCAACATAAAGTTAAGAAGGACAGCAGCAGATCCTGAAGTTGAATGCAACATATTTGAGTGCTGGAGAAACTCAGCAGGTCACCCAGCATCCATAGGAAGTGAAGGGTAACCCACATTTCAGGCCTGAGCCCTTCATAGACCTAATGGAGTTGTATAGCATTCTTTCAGCATTACCTTTGTTGTCAGCCAAGATTAAGTGTTCAAGTTCTTGGAATCTCTGGAATCAGAGGTAAGAATGCTATTTGTAACAGAAATATTGTTTGATTGATGCCTTAAATTCCCTCTGCAGTGCAAGGAATTGTTGGGATCCAAAACCATGGTGTTAACAATTTGAAACATGGCCAAAAATGGAAATACTTAAAAACAATACATGTTCAAAGGCTAGAATTTCCTCCAGGACTTGAACTATTCACTGCATTGATTCCTTTTTTCTTGCTGAGAGTTCAATCTTCATCAAAAATGTGCAGTGATGGAAAAGTTTAATTTACGCGAAGCTCAAAATTTTGAGAGTCTCTCACTTTTTTCAGTGTTTTGATTGACATTGATGGGGATTTCATATGCAGATTGTAGTTAACATGTTTAAAAGCCAAGTATGTAATTGCTTCGAACATTTATTGACAATGTGTCTAAAATTTACCAATGAAATGAATCAGTTGAATCACAAATCACTGCAAGGCATGATCAATCAATTCTTTTGCTAATTATGTGCTTAAATTCTCAACTTTAACAAGAAAGTCTGATCTTTAGCAACAGCCTGCTTTTCCTGAGAACTTCAGCTAATTTTCTGCTCCACTGGCAGTGGAAAAATATCGTGACAAAATTTATTTACTAAATTCCATCCTATAATTTTTACACCAAGACCCCTACACACCTTTACGGTACAACTACAGTCCAAATTGACCACAGGCACTCCATAAGAAACTGGGCTAATGAATAGGGCATCCACCCATGTTCACCCCCGCCCCCCTCCCCGACAAACTCCGCAACACAGGAAGGCAGTGTAAAAGTGCTTCCTGTGTAAACGGCCACTCCCGAAGGTAAGTGGGCAATTTTATTTTTACAGAATTTTTCCTCTATTTCTGTGTAAAAATCATAGATGATGGAAATGTTCCATTGCACATCCAGCTGATCTTTTATGGAATTGTCTTCAATATTTAAGGCTATTCAGTCAGGTTCTTTTTTTTAGTGGAGCACACTATTTCTTCAAACAAAATTCCAAACCACTGGAGAAAGCTTACATTTTGCTGCATAGTTCCTTGGACTGCATAGTTTCTCAGTCCAGAACCTGGTCCAGAAATGTTTTTCCCACTCTAAGTTGGATCAATGAAAATTCAGCACAGTTGATTTCTTTCCCAAGCTCGGGCAGAAGCGAGAAACTGAGAACTTTGGAAGATCACTATTGATGAGTTTTCAGTTGATGTTCATTTGGTGTTTAGCCCTGTGATTAGCACTTGCCCATCTCCTCTCAGGCCTTTCATTTCCCTAATTCACATTCCCTAGTACAGCCTCTTTTCTGATCTATTTCTCTCATACTTCTCCATGTCATTTGTGCAAAAAATGAAGTAGAAACAAAAGAAATAAGGAAACAGAGGACAAATAGAAAGAATTTTGTAACACAATCCGATTCTGATTCTCAGTATCAAGGCCACTTACTGAGATATTCCATGATAAAAATTAAAAAGAATACTGTAGATGCTGCATATCAAAAAACAAAATTTTAGAAATATCCCGCAGGTTAGATGGCATATTGGAGGTGATAATCAAGTTAACTTTGTCGAATACTTATTCTCTGTGGGTCAAAATTAGCTTCCTCTGGATAACCATTTTAACTCCTGTAGACAAACCATTTCGGTAATTTGAACATGGCTACAGTCAAATGTTGATCCTCAGCATCATTGTTTGGATAAAGCCAAACATAAACATCACCCTAACCCTGGACAACTTTCAACAGAACATGAACAATGAGTTTTCTAATTTTAGGAAAGCCCCCCCACACCATGCTCCCACTTTAATATTTTTCTCTTTTAATTTCTCTCTTCCCCCACTCCCCTCTTCTTGATAGTAGAGTGATTGGTAGAGGGAGTAACTATGTTTATTTTAACATAGAACTTGCATGACTTTTCTGTTCCGAAGTGTCTCCCTATCTTCTGGGAGTTGCCATTCACACAGAATCGCCCAAAACTCCAAATATCCATATCACACGGCAAGTTTACACAGATACCTGAAGTATGGTATTTAAGGAGGCCAGATAATCTATTCATTAGCCCATTATTCATGGATCTCTTGCAGTTCAGACTGCAGGCGATCCATGAAAATAACTAGGGATTTCAAGAGGTAAAATGTTGGAAGGGGAATTTGTCCTTATTCCCATTCCAAACTTTTTTTATACAGACTGTGTTCCGGGAAATTGGGGATAATTTCCTGGGACGCAGCAGCTGTGTAAAAAGTAAATACTATCTTCCTTCTGATATCAAATTTGGGCCCTCCCCTTGATTCTTTCCCCTTATATATATGCAATTTCTCATTTTAATCTTAATCTTGATAAAGGGCTCAAAACCAAAACGTTAACTGATCATTTCTACCCATTGATTCTGTAAGACCTGCTAAGTTCTTCCAGCACTTCTTTGTCTGTTCAAGGTTCCAGCATCTTTTTGTGTTTATTTAACATTAATCTTTTTCTTCCTTCAGACACAGCTTGGTCTGCTGAGTAAATCCACCATTTTCCATTTTTATTTTATATTCCCAGATAATTGGAAGATTGATGCATTGGTGCTTCCTTTGAACATTTTCCAACTCATGGGAAAATATTGCTTTGTAAAGAGTGCTACAAACACCGAACCATTAATTGCCATGGTTTTGGCAAGAGGCATATCAGCCGACTCCAGGAAATTTCCTATTAAATAGGGTGGAAAGGTTAAGGAGTGAGGCTCACTGTGCATTTACCACACAACTGCACAAGATTTATATTATTTCATGTGCAAATTAACTCATACAAGAAATTTGCATGCTAATGAACATTGTAACTTTCTGGGCAGCAGTTAAAGGATAATTAGGACCTTCATCTTCTGCAAATTTAGGTTCTTCCACTCTAATAGTATCTGTGCTGTTATAGATGATTTCCACAACACAATACCAGTCGTGACATTCAGGATTAAAGAGGCTTTACTACTTCCAATTATTTAAAGAACTGTGCTTGGTTTTCCAAGCCTGTGCCTTTCACAATAACATTGCAACTTAAGCTTGAAAATGAGTTTCAACTCTATGCATTCTTTATCTGTAAATCTGAAAATTGATGTACTGAAGCAAAGATTTTGGTACTTTAATCTCACTGAAATTACTTGGAAAAGAGGTTGGTCAAGAACATTGCAGTAAAAGGAAAACCATTAAATGGTATTTACAAAACAAAAACAGTCTGGCAACATTTGACATCACTCTTTCAAAAGATGGTACTTCAAACATATTTTTTAAATTATTCTTTTCTGTTGATTCTACAGATAATAACAGCCACCATAACATACAAACTCCATTGGTAACCAGTTGTTTCATTAACAAACAAATCTCAGCAACACAAACCATGAATTCTACTTACTCAGTCATTCGTTGTCTTTGAGAAAACCTCACAGGTGAAGATTTGAAGAACACCGTCCTTCACTGTCACCAATTTAAAGGTGGTTCAGAATTGTCAGTCTATGGTGTGGCAGTTGAATGATGACTGATGGCTGGTGGGGGCCAGAAATGATGTATTCAAGGATCACCTGTTACACATCCTTTACATCTAAGAGTTGGTAGAAAAAGGAACAAAGAAATACTATTCTGACTGAAGTCTCACAGTTAAAAGATCAATGGTCAAAGCATTTTATTTTATTGTTTATTGTCTGAATTTCCAATAATACTTGATTACCAGGGCTGGATTAAGCTAGAGTGGGGCTTGTAGCATATGTTTTAAAGGGGCCCTAAATTTAAAAAAATACACATAAATATTAAAACACATAAACCTCAAGCCATATGTTAATTTACTCTCCATCTAGGGGTGTATGCCCTACATCCCCAAATGGAGGAAAAAATAAGTGGCAGAAAGGGCACGGCCATGTTTCTTCACACATGCATGCGTGAGTGCCAATTTGCTCCTTCGCATTGAGGGGGAAGCATGATGATGACAATGGTACATATGCCATGAGGGGGAAGTGTGACAGCAGCGCACACCCCCCCTTCCCATCGAGAGTTTCTGAGGCTGACCCTGCATGTTGTCCATTTTGAAATGGCCACCCTATGCCAGTGTCACCCTCACCCCACTGACCCAGGGTCAAAATGTGGTAGCAGCTCATGGCCTTGTACTTGAGGTTCCAGGCCCTGCCATAGTTGGCGACCAGCTCGGCACCCTTACAGGGAAAGGAGAGTGCCTTCTTGTAGTCCTTTAGCTGCATGTAGAAGGGACCTAGGCAGCAGCATGCACGACACTCCAGCATCTTGTCCTTGTTGCCATGAATGTCTTCTGGAAGATGCTGAGTCTGTGGTAGGTATTGCCCTTGCTGAGACTGCCCTCAGCACCGAGGCATGTCCTGCAGTAGGCCATGGACTCGGAAAACTCGCACAGCTTCTCTTGGCCCTGTGCCAGGCTGAGGTAGACCTCAGTGATGCGATCTGGGTCTCCCATCTGGTGGGCCACCTCAGACTGAGCCATGGCAAAGTGCAGCATGTCCTCGTGCTTGAATTGATAGCTTGTAAGCATTTAGTGTGGGACCCTTGAAAATGCGGGGCTGGTAGCATAGGCTATCTTTGATTACTGAGAATGTGAAGGATTGATGCTACAAATGACTGATAATCCCAGAGAGGGAATGAGATCCAATGTGCCTGAAAAAAAAATTCCACAATGGATGCATTGGTATCTCGAAGAGCTTCATATGGTGAGTGAGCCAAAATAAAAGCACTAAACTCTTGTACATGAACAGCAAAATTTGAGAGCAGATGTACAAAACGTGGAGGTGGTTTCTGCCCAAAACTTGTGAAATCTAATAAATAATTTATTCTGGTTGTGAAATAAACTGAATAATTTATTTTGGAGTTTTATTTTCATAGATTTTTGTTTAAGTAAATGACTGCTTCCCAGAAAACCTAAATAAGCAAGGCAAGCAACATTTTTAAGCAGTTGAGCTCTGAGGATGTTCGAGAGGAAATAGCATTGTACAGGTTAAATAAAGTCAGGGAGCTATCTCTGAACACCCCTCCAATGACAATAAAGTGATATTCTAAACAAGCAGCTGACAAAAAAATGGGAGAAGTTGCTTTTTTTAAAAAAAAATGTCAGAATTAAACAATATGCCGGGCAGTGTTTTAAATTTAAATTTAGACAAACAGCATGGTGCAAGTTATTTTAGCCCATGAGCTTGTGCCAATCCAAGTACACCAATAAACCTACAACCCCTATACATTTTTTGAATATGGGAGGATACTGGAGCATCTGGACAAAACCCACACAGAACCTAGTAACTCCTTACAATCAGCACTGGATTCAAACCCAGTTGCTGGCATTGTAATAGGATTTCACTCACCGTGCCACCCATATAACCCTGTTATATCAGAGAAGAAATTTTTACCGGCAAAGTTCCATCCATAAATATTGTACCCATAGCAGAAAATGTCCAAAAAAGAAAAATATAAAAATCAACCTGAATGTCATTCACCATCATCATGTGCTTTGAGAGGCCTGGTCATGGCTCACATCAACATCAAACCACTTCAATTCACCTAATGCTATGCAATCCATGGCTCTGCATTCAGCTCTGGAACATTTGAAGTCTACTATTATGTCAGTCTACTAGGTATTGTCTATGGCTCTGCCTTCAACGCTCTAGTGCCAAATAAATTCATCCATTAACATCGGGACCTTGGTGTCAGAACCCCCATCTGCAAATTGATCTTTGACTTCCAGTCCTGCAGACAGTGATGATCGGAGACAACACCTCCTTCTCAATGACCTGCAGGGCCGTGTACTCAGACCCTGTGCACGTATGACTGCAACTTCATCTTCAAATTTGCAGATGACACCATCATTGTAGACAAGATTTAAGACAATGACATAATGAAATATGAAAGGGAGACAAAGGCGTAATGCCAGGACACCAATCTTTCCAACAATGTCGGCAAGACCAAGATGCTCATTGTAGACTTGGGAAGAGGAAGGAGGCTCACTGTTTCCACCTTTTACCTCCTTGCTCCTCCCTCTTCCCCTCCTCTCCTTCCACCTTTTTATTCAAGCATCTGTCTGTTCTATTCTTATATCTGCCAAAGGGCCTGAAACCTTAGTTACCCTGTACTTTCCATGGATGTGTGACCTGCTGTTTCTCCAGCACATTTCTGCATGGTTTCAGTAGAATAGCCATTTGAACAATGTGCTTGAGAGCATCCAGCACCAACAAAACTTTACTGAGCATCAGATGGAGCTTTTAGAAAGATTTTTTTTATATAATGGGAAGGGGGCTGCAAAATTGTTCCAAATAGAAACATGCATTAATCAGTAAGTCCAAAAATCCGGATGCTAAAATCCAGACCATCCAGTCTTCTTGAAAACTCTCAGGTGAAATCTGGACTATCCGAGAATCTAGACTTCTCAAAAACGCTCCGATTTTGTGTGTGCACGCGCAAGCACCACAGAGGCACAGTGACAACACAGAAGTCGCAAAAGTACAAGAAAGAGTATTGATTTGCTTTTTCGTACTTTATACTTTATATGAAAAAAATGCCTCATTAATAAACTTTCAACATTTATGTGTTTATTCTCCATAAATCTGAATTTTAAAAGTACTGCCCAAGAATCCAGAAAATCCAGACTGAGCCAATCCCCGAGAAGTCCAGATTTTAGGATTTTTACTGTAAACATTTTCAGAAGAAAATTAAAAGTCCTAGATGCAAAATGCTAAATTATTTGCTTTTCTCGTAACTTGAAAGGGATGAAAATTCTACATTTTAAAATTAAATTAAAATTTTACTTACAGCATGGTAGAAGCCAATTCTGACCCTTTAAACTCGTACAGCCCAATTACACCTAAATTAACCTAAAACCCCATATATTTTGGAGGGTGGGAGGAAACCAGAGCACCCAGGGTAAACCCACACAGTTCATGAGGAGAACGTATGAACTCGTTAAAGACAGCGCCGGACTCGATCCTGGGTCACTCGTGCTTTAATGGTGAGGCACAAACCGCTATGTGAACTATCATGCTTTGTGCATAATGACATATTAGATAGATGTTATTTTAAGAGCATTTAATACATCAAATGAAGACTTAGAGCAAGGAAAATTTGTGTTCGATTGTTGAAACAAGGACATTTTATGACAAACCAAAGAAGTGACTGCAAACACCAACAATTTCCTTGTATCACATAGTGTTTTCCACTGGGAATTACTACTTAACCTTGTCACTTTCACTCACAATGTTAGCATAATTTTAATTCAATAATTTGATTAGACATAATAAAACTTACACATTTTCTTGATAATGCTTATGCACGTAAATGTGAACATTGATAGCGTATTGATATACATGCTTCTATTATCATGACAAATCTTTCCAACACAAATGAATAGCCAACATTTGTGAGTCAATTATTATTGTTGACTGTTCACTATTCATTCAAGAATGTTCATCGTTTGAGTAACTTTAAGTGCAAAGTTAGTATCAAATTCCAATATTTCTCAAGCTTTGAGCCAGCAGTGAACTTTTGATTTTCAACTTTATAAGTCAGAGCCTCTTGAAGTCAGAGTTTCAAGTCAATGCTATTGAATGACAGGTTCAAAATGAATGAAACGCAATTAACATTGCATCAATTAAAAGAAGCAGAGATGGATTTCAAAATTCCAAAAATAATGCTATGTCCTTCAGATATTTGGCTTTGTAGCAATAATAAATAAATTATATTTTGTTGGTATTGTTTCCATTTATTCTCTTTTCACTGTGACCCTTGAAGATGAGCCCAACAGATGAAGTGCCTATTAGTTACATTATCAGCAAAAACTTGCATTTAGAAAATATCTATTGTACCAGAAAGCATTTCAAAGCATTTTTTTTCATGCCTGAAATATGTATTGGGGCAGTTGACAGAATTTTGAAGAGACAGGTACGATTGAAAGAGTATTTGAAGTTAGAAAAGGTGAAGATGAAGAGATTTGAGGAGGGTACTTGGGAGCACTGTTCCCTCTAAGCTGGGTGTATTTGTATATATACACACACACACACACACACACACACACACACACACACACACACACACACACACACACACACACACACACACACACACACACACACACACACACACTGCAGCCAGTCACAAAGGAAATTAATGTGCGCACAAAAGGATACCTAAAACAATGTAGTCATTAAATCTTAACTAAATATGTTGCTTCATAGAATGCAATCCTACTTGTATTATATTAAAACATGCCAATACAGTTTTATTAGCCATGAGAGACGAACTGTGCCAAAATGATCTTGAAACAATTTCAGTTTACATTTGCACAAGCATTCGGTGTGTACATCCTTTTGTCACAGGAAAAAAAAATTGCACAGCATAAGATTTTGACAACTCAAAATTGGAGGGAACATTGCTTGGGACCTTGAAGCCTTGACAGCTGAAGACACAGCCTCCAACTTGGAGTGGTTCAAGAAGTCAGAATTGGAGAAGCTAAGACATTTCAGAAGGTTTCAGGACTGGAGGAAGTTAAAGGTATAAAGAGTGGAAAGTCATGGAAAACAAAGATAGTTTTGATAATCAGAGTGTAGCTTACCATCACAACTTCAAGGGCAAAGTTAATTGGGTGCTAAAAATACAAAGATCACACAACTATGCTTTCAACTACATCAGCATATTTTCTGAGAGATGCTGTCACCAATCAACCATCCATTGGCTGATTTAGAGTCAGTCCAACATTTGTCAGGCAGGTTTTTGAAAGAGATTTTCACTTAGTCCTGTCTCCATGTCCAGTCTTCATACCCTTTTATGTTTTAGACTTCAAGTATTTATCAAATTCTCTTTTAAGTCCTATTGTATTTGATTTAAGTTAAAGGTCTTGGTATGACCTTCATGTCCTCACAATAGTTTGAATCAAGAAAGTCTTGCTGTTTGTCTTTTTCCCATTAATTTAGCAATTCATCACCAAAATAGTGTTTCCACTTTTACCTTGAATATCAGTGTTTGATCTCCTCTGCATTTTCTTTTCCTGCAGTGAGAACCAAAAATAGATGAACTTGGATGATGCTTCACAATATTGGTGTGTGTGAGGAGGAGGAGGAGGAAGAAAACATAAATGGGAAGTGAATATGAACTTCTGGAAGCCTTTAGCATTGTCATGAGTCGGGAAAAGGATTGCTGCTTTCTCTCTTTGGAAATGAAAGCAAAATATAAAATATTATTTTTATGTCATTGGTTGGGCTGAAGCAATTGCTGGGAAATTTATCATCACACCAAGTGAATGCACTGTTAATTGTTGGCTAATTTCTCAGAAGATATGCTTGCTCATGATCTACATTTCATTCCCTGCACATCCATGTGCCTGTCTAAATGCCTTTTAACCCTTTGGACTCCATGTCCCTGTTTTCAGGGGCTACCAACATATACACCGTGCCCCTGTTTTCCAGAACTGGTTTTATAAACAACCACCAGCTGGCTCATACTGGTGTTCGTAACGTAGTTTACCCATGGACCCAGTCCAGAGTACATATTCTGAAAGTTTAAAAGGGTTAAAAGTCATGATGGCATCCACTTCCCATCACTCGCCCGGCAGCTCCTTCCAGGTGTCTATTATATTCTGTAAGAGACTTGCCTCACATACCTCATCTGAATCTACTGCCTTTCTGACTATCTACCCTGCCCATACCTCTCATAATTTGATAAACCTATCAGATCTCCCCTCAGCATCTGACAGCCAGAGAAAAAAAGTTGAGGTTTGTTCAAACTTCCCTTAGAGCTACACTCTCAAATCCATGCAATATCCTGGTAAAAACTGTTCCTGTAACCTGTCTAAAGCCTACACTTCCTTCCTGCAATATGGATGAGAACTGCACACAATACTCCAACCTAACCAAAACATTATACAGCTACAACATGACTTCCTGACTTTCATGCTCAAAGCCCCAACCAAAGAAGCCAATCATTCCAAATGCCTTCTTTACCATCATATTAACATGTGTTGTCACCTTCAAGGAGCAATAGATTTTCACCCCAAGATCTCTCTGCCTATCAATTTTCCTATTCAGTGCATACACTTTCCCCTTACATTTGACCTTCCAAAGTGCAACACCACACACTTGGTTAAAATCCATCATCATATCTCCAATTGATCCCTATCCCACTATTTCCTTTGACAACTCTCTTCACTGTCGATAACTCCAGCAATTTTTTCATCTGCGTTACTTTTTTTTTTAAAAGTATCTTCAATGAGTTCAATTAAAAAAAAATGCACACTGTAGAGCTCGACGAAAGAATCAAAGACTTGTTGATCCAAACCAAGGCTTTTATTAGCAACAGACAGGAGCTCTTCACAGGTGGCCGACCAGTCCAGAATGATCCGACCTGGCTAGGGACACAACCCTTTAAGGCCCAGACAATAGGCGTGGCTTAGCTCTCAGCCAATCGCTGTAAGCACAGTCTAGATACAGTAACTATATACACTATGTACATTGGTGATAGATCTGTACTATCACACACACCTATTAATTCTGAAATATAATAAAAGACAGATAATTTGTACTTCTCAAATAGTACATTTTATCATATGTAGTATAAATTGTGTGGACCCTTCTTAATCAAACACATTTTATCAAAATATCTCAAAAGAAAAAAAAAGGAAAAAAAGGAACCGCCCATTAAATAATTCCCCATTGAACCCCTCCCCATTAATCAAACCCCTCCCTCTCAACAAGGTTAACTTGAGTATCTAATATACATAAGAAATGAAAAACAACATTTAGAAACCAGACAACACTGCTCAAGAGCGTGCAAACAACCCAATACTTTAAATTATGGTAATACTCCATGAATGGGCCCCACATCTCGAAAAAAAAATCATCTTCACATTTTTAACATTATCTCTGACTTTTTCTAATTTTAGGAAGGACATGGCCTCCTGTAACCATTGAGTATGAGTAGGTGGAGAGCTGTCTTTCCATTTCATCGAGATTCCCAATCGAGCTCTCAATGAGGTAAAAGCTGAAATTCACTTGAGATGGAGTATTTTCTCCTCTTGAGAAAAACCAAATAAAATTTTGAAAATTTATTTTGAAACTTTATCACTAATTTTTAAAGGTCAAATTAGAACCATGCCCCTAAATTGCTACAAATTCCATGGTGTCAACATCTCCGAGGATCTGTCCTGGAGCCTCTATGTTAATTCAATCGCAAAGAAGGCTCACCTGCAGCTATACCTTGTGAGGTGTCGGAGCAGATTCGGTAGGTCACCGAAGACTCTCGTAAACTTCTACAGGTGGAACGTGGAGAGCATTCTGGCTGATTGCATCACTGCTTGGCATGAAGGCGCCAACTCTCAGGACAAGAATAAACTCCACAGTGTAGTTAACTTGGCCTGCAACATCACAGGCACCAGACTTCACTCCATCGAGGACATCTACAGGACGCGGTGTCTTGAAAAGCAGCCTCTCTCCACAAAATCCCAACCACCCTGGCCATGCCCTCTTCACTCAGCTACCATCGGGGAAAAGGTACAGGAGCCTAAAGACGACCACTCAACGGCACAAGGACAACTTCTTCCCCGCTGCCATCAGATTCCTGAATAATCAATGAACTAAAGACACTGTCTTACTTTTCGTGCACTTTTTTTATTTATTTATAGCAATATTGTAAGATAATATGAAGCTTTGTACTCTGACACTCCTGCAAAACTAAACAAAATCTGATCCTGATTCTGACATCTCTTCCTTCTTGATATCAACATGACCTGGAATATTAGCATACCCCACAATGATCTTCATGTCCTTCTCTTTTGATGAATAGATTATTGATGCAATTAACAATTTTAGTACCTCAGCCACTCCTTCTGACTCTGTCCTTTGTCATACCTTGTGATTTTTTTGTCTTTGCTTCTTTATACCACATTAACTTGCCTGCTTATCTGTTAGGATTAATATTTGTCTTGTCTTGCTGACCTTAGATATGCTTAGTATTAAACAGTTCATTATATTCATGATCTTTTCTAAACATTTCATAGCCCAAATCACAAACAATTACCACTAGTGTTGCTTCTAATCTCTGAAACCAAATCTTACTTTTGGAACCTTAGCAGTTGCAGTCTGTTGGACAGACATATTAAGTTTGGAACAACTACAAAGGCATGTGAGCTGTTCTAAATGAGATGTATTTTTTTAAGATTAACAATTACTTGAGTAGTCAACTGTTAAACTTGATGTTGTAAACATTGACCGCATCTTTTCAAAGTCCTAATAAATGATTAACTACATAATGCAAATACTTTGTAAGTTGTTCAATGTCTTGCCTATTTGGAATAGAAATGTCAATATGTAAATTTTATTTGGTTGGATTAAAAAAATGGCTGAAGCTGCAGCAATCTCTGCACTGCCACTAGTATGGACCTGGTGTGAGCAAGGAGTGCTCTCCCATAGGGTCTTACTGCTCAGTCCTACTGCATATAGCTTGGTGTAGGCTTTATGCACCTTGTCAAAGGAGCCAACAATGCTTTATTTAAAATCCTGTGTCCACGCAGTCTGGGACCAAAATGGTGCCCCCCCCCCCCCCCCCCCCTTGTGTTCAGCAGCAGCTACGAGGGGATGCAGACTCTGGCTGAGCAGCGGACTGCTGCAGGGCAGTAGAAATAAAGAGAGCACCCACCATTGAGAAGGAAGACAAATCAGTGGCAGATCAGTGAGGGTCTCTGCTTCTGAAAGACACACACAGGCAGCAGGCTATTGATGACTTGTGGGTGAGGATCCCCCATAGGCTGCAGATTGCTGGCGACAAGGTCAAAGGACTCACATAGGCTGTGGGATGCTGGAGACTGGTTCATCAGAACCAGGATTCAGGACGGTGCTTGACACTGAATGTTTCCTCATTGTGTCCGAGGTTTGGATCTAGGCTTGGTTTGCCGATGGTTTTAATTGAAAGGGAATTTTATGCGTCTGCTGAGGCTGCATGCCGGAGGTGAATCCACAGACACTCATAGGCATTTTCAAATTGCATCACCCACGTAGCCCTCCTGGGACTTGGGGGAGATTACTGGGTCATGTGTGCCTCCTGCACCTTTCAAATGGCAGCCTAACCTACCTGTTAAATTGGCAACCTGGCAATTTAAGGGGGATCCTGCCCCTGCGATGACACGGTGAGTGATGCGTCTCGCAGCCACAAAATTCACCCGTTCCCTGTGTTCTTTCTGTTCCCTTTCTGTTTAAAGTTCCAGAGTAACTGTGTGAGCTATTTCCCCTTTCAAATAGGCGGAGAACATCCAGGCAAGTTTTACTGAGGTAAGTCTTGAACCCGGGAGGATTTGGTCCGGTTCAGCCCTTTCAAATAGCCCTGTACCTGCCCAGTTAACCCCACTCACACAAGAACGTCATTTACACATCATTTCTTTGTCTCTGGATGGTCCTTGTCCCTTTCACGCTGGGCAGGCATTAGATGACCCAAGAGAAAATATACCCTACGTAGGTAGTCCATCCCCGGGGTGATAGATGCCTTATGGCAGACTAAAGGCAATTTGTCTAATATTACATTTCTGTTTTATTTCATAGTATCTGATCTGATTCACAAAATTAAACTGCTTTCAGGAACACATTTGATTTGCCAAATTTGTCACAGTTGAAAAGATATTTATATTGCTGAATGCTTTCTTTCATTCAAATAGTTCATAGCCATTGAAGTTTAAATATCTACAATTCTAAATTAGCAAGCATTCACTTTAACTGGAATAAAATAAAGTTTCCATTAACTGTTGGCACAATGCAGTTAAGATGTTTGACTCACCGGCAATATTTGTGTGGGAGAGTTTAAGATGCAGAGCCTTTCCCAACTAAAGATAGATAATTTCCATTGACAAGTGCAAAACATTTGCCAACTTTTAAATGATTCAGACCCTTCCTACCTCTTCCATCTCTTCTATTCTTGCATGTCTTTGGGAAATGTGTTTATAATTACTTTGGTGTTTCTGGGGAGAAATATTTTAGTTCATGAAAGAACAAATGCTTGGTCGATTTAACACACAATGAAAAGAAAATATGTCATTTGTTGAATTTAACATTAATTATCAATTGATCCATTTCAAAACAGAAAACTATTTTGGAATTTCCTTTCCAGTTCAGTTAATGCACAGCATCATGTACATTTCTTACTTTTTGTTATTTTACACAGTTTAACTAATGCCCTGGAGGAACATTTTCTTCATCAATTTTGTCTAAAACAAATCACAAAAGACAACAACTGAAGTTTGTGAGAGTCAAATTCAGTGAAAGAATTCAATGAAGATCACCAGATTTAAAGAGTTCAGTAAATATTTGCTAACTATTTAGGTTAAACCTATTAAAATGAACACTCCTCATAAATTTTACAGAGGATCTTCTTTAATGTTCTACAGAATTATTTTACAAGACCTTTGAACTAATGATATAAACAGTTTCATTTAAAAGGTTTTCAAGAACAAATAGATCAAACTGTAAATTATAAAGGCTTGCTTCCACCCAAATTTGTGGATTTGGGGTTGAGTTATGAGGCAATAGAGGGCAAAGGCTCTAGATTGTATTTTTTTTCTTCTTCTGTCCACCAGTCAAAGCTTGGAATAGATTGTTATTTCTGGGTTGAGGTAGGCAAATGATGTGGCCTGACTGATGGAGATAATTTTGTGCTTTGTACCGCAATGTTTTGGATGTATGCTTGGGAAAGGAAACTAGTTCTAGTTTTCCTTATCGGGCCAGAACATGTGGAGGATTTTGCAGACATAGATTTTGTGCTAGCTTTCAGATTCCTTGAAGAGCCTGCTACAAGTTGCTGTAGTTTCTGAAGCACACAGGGGAATATGATTTTTTTCTTACCTACAGGTAATGGTGCTAGGTTTGAGATCTCGATTATCAAGGATTCTTTCACTTAAACTGCTGGTGCATTGAAGACAGTAGTGAGGTTTATTACACTGGACAATGAAGAAAATCTTCATGCTTACTAAACACTTTTGGGTGTACTTTATGCGAATCATGAAAATCACTTTAAAATTTTCCTATTACGTCATTTTTTATTAAGATACAACCAATTATTTTGATTTCCTATCAATCATACAAAACCACGAAGTGCAACATGTCATTGAAAATTCATTTTCTGTCTTTGCACTTGGGCTTCTTCCCTGCTGATCTTGGTGCAGTCCGTGACACATTTGATGAAAGGTTTCATGGGACATTGCAACTGTGGAAAAAGCCATATTAGGGTAGTTTGAATCCAGTAGTGCTGGTTGACTATTTTTGGATATGAGAGGCATCAGATGCTGTGAACAAACAAAAATCAGCAGCGAAACATTTTTAGGTCAATTGAACTAACAGAATGTGTCACCATCATTATGTGATTAAACATGTTAAATTCAGTAAAAGTTCATTTTGTTTCTCCAATTTCCTACGTGATACAGCAAATCTGAAGTTATTAATCATAATCCCCAATTTTTTTTCAGAAAGCAAACCTTTTGGAAAAAAAATTGTTTTCCATTGTTATTGATTGCCTTTCCCAATGGGTGGTTCCTGAGTATGTAATGACTTTAACATTTTCCAGTGTTTCACTTTCAACTTCTATCATCAGGCAACAAGTTATATAGTTGGGCATTTTGGCTGAGGAAATTGGTTCTTGGATGTTGAGTGTAAGTAAACAAGTTTATCAGGCTCCTCTTTTGTGGATGACTGAGGTTGGTGTGAACTTTTTTTCTGGAGTGGAATGGATAACCTAGTTGAAGATAAGGTGGTGGGCGATAAAGGTTGATAAAGTCCATGCAACTCCTTTCATGCTGCCCTCCTCATTTCTCTTGGTTGATGTGTGGAGTAGACCATGCCCACTATGCCTCAAGATGGACAGAATCCACACTGTGATTTGGAGATCAGCTCAATCTTCTGGGAGGTGATGGATAAGGTATTTGGCAATGAAAATCTCTGCGGGAGTTGCCATGATCATGTTAATTTCCTTTCTTGATAACAACTGCTGCGAATCTGAGAATCCTTGGCACGTCTTTCTCTTCTCGGATGTAGGAACAGGGCTGAATTGTTGCTGGCAGCAATGGCAAAGTCATGATGCAGAGTGTCCATTTGACGTTATCGGAAAGGAATTTTAAAATATTTGTGCAAACAAATGGAAAGTACCTTGCGTAATATGCCTGTCGAACAAGTTTTCAAACAGTCTGAACATCAACAAAGACAGACTTGGAAAAATAATGCTCACAACTCCACACACTCTGATGCCTTTGGCAAGATCAAATATAATTTCATTAATTTCCTCTGAGGTTAAACCTGTTTTTATTTAAATTCCAAAAATTGCAAAGATGCCTTGTTGGAATGAAGGAAACAATGCAGTAAACAAAATAATAAAAACAGCAAACAGAATTTAAAAACATTTAAAAAAGATCAGAAGTAGGCCAATCAGCCCATCAACCTTGCTCCACCATTCAATAAAATCATGGCTGACCTGATCATTAACTCAACTCCACCTACCTGCCTTTCCCCCATATCCATTAATTCCTTTTTATGTAAAAATATATCTAAATTAACCTTAAATATGTTTAATGAAGTAGGCTCGATTGCTTCCCTGGGCAGAGAATTCCACAGATTCATTACTCTCTGGGAAAAACAGTTTTTCCTCATCTCCATCTTAAATCTACTCCCCTCAATCTTGAAGCTGCATCTCCTAGTTCAAGTCTCACCTACCAGTGAAAACAATTTTCCTGCCTCTATCTTATCTATCCCTTTCATAATTTTATATGCTTCTATAAGATCTCCTTTCATTCCTCTAAATTGGAATGAGTATTAACCCAGATCGTTTAATCTCTCCTCATAGATCAACTCCCTCATCTCCAGGATGAACTTGGTGAACCTCCTCAGGATTGCCTCCAAGGCCAGAATATCCTTCCTCAAGTCTGGAGACCAGAACAGCACACAGTACTCCAGGCGCGGCCTCACCAGTACCTTGTACAGTTGCTGTATGACCGTCCTGCTCTTGAATTCAATTCCTCTAGCTATGGCCAACATTCCATTTGCCTTCTTAATAACCTGTTATACCTGCAACCCAATTATTTGTGATTGATGCACAAGCACTCCTAAGTCCTTTTGCACTACAGCATGCTGCAGTTTTTCACCATTTAAATAACAATCTGCTCTTCTATTTTTCCCACCAAAGTGGATGACCTCACATTGTACTCAATCTGCCAGACCTTTGCCCACTCACCTAACTTAACTCTATCCTTCTGCAGCCTCTCCATATCATCTATACAATTTTTATTCCCTCTCAATTTAGTATCATCCACAAACTTGGCTACACTACACTCCGTCCCCTCTTCCAAATTGTCAATGTAAAGAGTGAACAGCTGTGAGTCCAGCACCATCCCCTGCAGAACCCCACTTATCACTGGCTGCCAATCAGAAAAACACCCATTTATCCCAACTCTCTGCCTTTTGTCAGTTAACTAATCCTCAATCCATGCCAATATACTTCCCCCAAATCCATTCATCTGTATCTTATTGATAAGTCTCTATGCAGCACCTTATCAAACATCTTCTGGAAATCCAAATATACAACATTGACCTATTCCCCTCCATCTATCACACCCATTATTATCCTCAAAGAAGTCCAGCAAGCTTGTCAAGCAAGACCTGCCCTTTCTGAATCCAAGCTGTGTGTGCCTGATGGAACCCCTTTGTTCTAAATGTCTTGCTATTTCATCCTTAATTACACCCGACTACAGATGTTAAGCTAACTGGCTGATAGTTACCCATCTTCTGCCTACATCCCTTTTTAAAAAGTGGCATAACATTTACGGTCTTCCAATCTGCCAGGTCCTTCTCAGAATCCAGAGAATTTTGGTAAATGACTATAACTCCTGCCATTTCCCTCAGTATCCTGGGATGCATCCCATTAGAACCAGGGGATTTGTCCACTTTCAGTCCCTTTAAGTTGCTAATCACCATTTCTTTTATAACAATTATTTTATCAAGACCCTCACTTCCCTTTGCATCCCTATCACCACTCTTTGGCATGCTGGACACGTATTCTGCTGTGAAGACTAGCACAAAATATCTGTTCAATGCCTCGACCATTTCATCATTACTCAATATCAATCTCCCTTTCTCATCTTCCAAAGGACCTTTGTTGACTCTAGTCGACCTCTTCCATTTTTTTAAAAATTTTTTGCTATCTGTCTTTATATTTTGTGCTAATTTACCTTCATAATCCTTCTTCTCTTTCCTTATTTCCCATTTAGTTCTCCTTTGTTACCTTTTAAAGTTTTCCCAATGCTTCAGTTTCCACTACTCTTGGATACTTTGTACACAAGCTTTTAATTTTATACTTTCCTTTATTTCCTTAGTTAACCAAGGTATATATTTTTGTTGACCACTGTGAAAAATCTCTTTGAAAATCTCCCACTACTCCTCAACTGTCCTGCCAACTAACCTGTACTCCTAGTCCATGCTGACCAATTCCTCCCTCATCCTATTGTAGCTTCCCCTGTTCAAGCATAGTACACTAGTTTTAGATCTAATTATTGCACCCTCCATCTGTATAAGAAATTCAATCATTCTATGATCACTCTTTCCAAGAGGGTCCCTAACTACTAGATCATTAATTTTACCGATATCCTTAAAAATACTAGATCTAGTCAGTTCCTTAACATGCTGCTCAAGAAAGCTATCACAGATGCATTCTATGAAGTCATCCTCCAGAATCTCTCAACCAACTTGATTTTCCCAATCTACGTGGAAGTTAAAGTCCCCCTTGACAACCATCATAACTTTAATCTGGTAAAATATCCCAATATCTCATTGGATTCTTATCAAAATAATTCAATTCTTTGGACATCGAGGCAGGTACTTGCAAATATCTTGAAAGAAAAATACAGAGCTGAGTGTAGTGAGACTGAGGCAGGGAATTACAGAACCAAGGGAAGGGAGCCCATAAATTTTGAACAGAGTCCTTGGGTGGGTGGGGGGGGTCATAGCTGTTGAAAGGTTGGGAAAAATATACTGAAAAATGCTGATGTCTTGATAAGGAGGTTAGTGAAATTTGTGTCTTCAGCTAAGAGGATTCTGGAAGCTCAGTTGTTGAGATCAGATGTTTCTGAATAAAAGGGAACCCAAGGGTTAATGGTAATGATCATGAGGTTATTATTAAACACATATGTAAAATGTACATATGCACTGAAATTTTAACTTACAGCAGCCAAATAGGTACTTGGTTTAAAAAAAAAACTCCAACAGTACGAATAAAATTACCACATGGAAATAGATAATTCATTTAAAATATAGATAGTAGATATTCACACTCACCAAAGTACAAGAAAAAAAGTGATTTAAATAGTACGGATGAGGTGATATGCCTTGGATCTTGGGCAGTTCTTTTACGCCTCCACACTTTGCTCTTGCCATCACTCCGATACAGATAATCTTGGTCCTATCTGTCCACAAGACCCTTTTTCAAAATTCTGCAGGCTCTTTTAAATATTTCTTGGTAAAGTGTAATATGGCCATCCTTTCAGTTGCTAACTAATGGTTTGCATCTTGCAGTGTAGCCTCTGTATTTCTGCTCATGACGTCTTCTGAGGACTATAGTCATTGACACGTCCATACCTACCTCCTGAAGAGTCTTTCTGATTTGTCGATCAAATATTTGGGGACTTTTCTTCATTATGATGAGAATTCTTCGGTCATCAGCAGTGGAGATCTTTTTTTTTTTTGCAATGCCAGTCCGTTTGCAATACTGGGCTCACCAGAACGCTCTTCCTTCTCAATGATATTCCAAACTGTTGATTTTGGTAATCCTAAAGTTTGAGTGATGTCTCTTACTGTTTTATTCTCAGTTTTCAGCCTCACAATGGCTTCTTTGACTTTCATTGGCTCAACTCTGATCCTCATGCAGAAAAATGGCAACTATAGACTCCAACGATGATCAAAAGCTTAGAAGCAAGCCTTGCACTCTAATACCTGTGCCAATTAAGCAATTATACATACTTAAGTACTCACAAATACCTGTGAAGCTAAATGTCATTATGGTGCCCTGAAATTAGGGTGCTATGTATTAAAAAGTGCTGTAATTTCTACATGATCAAACCAAAAGGTATACAAATAATCATGAATAAAATCTAGAATGTGCACTTTAATTACATGTGAATTGTTTGATTATAAATGTAAAACTGTTGAGCACAGGGGCACCGTACTTTTGAAGCAGGTGGGGGCTTCAGACTATGGCACCAAGAATTTGAACATGTCTACAAAAGCTCAAGCTACCCTACTCCTATTTCCAAATCTAAATGCCAATATTCCACACCTGGCCCACTAAATGGAATGTTACCAAACTCATTTATTGGTAGATATGTTACACAATTTTTTACTCTGATTCCAAATGTATATCGATCTATTATTGAAAGAAACAAAAATCAGAAAAGTCCTTCAACATTTAAAAGAAAATGTTAAAGTTGGAATTTATGTTCCCATGAATTGTTGTCATTATATACTCTCCTAAAGCTACGTTGTAATGTTTTTTTCATAATTGAAAAGGAGCGTCAGGATATGCTTCAACATTTTGTTGACAGATACATTGATGATGTCATCCAGGAATGTTGAAGAAAGATTCGTATTACAAACCATTTCTCACAATGCAGGATTGTCCATTAGGTGTGCCTTCCTTAGTTATTGGAAATGTCAGAAGATCTGAAATACTTTTATGAGGAAATGTTTACTTTCAACATAATTATATGTTCTTTTAACTACTCGTGGATATCTTAAGTGAAAGGCATATTAACAGCGTACACCATCATTCTTTTACCAAAGTTCTTGCCAGATTTTCATTGAATTTGTATTGATTAATCTAGTCAGTTTTGTTTTCTCCAAACCCTAAACCAGCCATTTCCAACAGGTTACAGCTATGAACCCCTCCCCAGGACTGCTCAAAATTTATGGGTCCCCTTCCTGTGACACAGTAAAGTTTTGGTTTCTTCTCTTCTACTAGTATAATTTTTTAAAAGTTACATGAGGTGAAAAGAAGGTTTTTACTTTAATCTGCTATGGGCCCCAGGGGCCCCCGTTGACAATGATGGTTCTCAACTGTGGAAGAAATTACTTGAAATAAAAGCACGAAGACATTCCACTCCCTATGCCCTGTTGGTCTGCTTTTAAATCTGTGCTGCCTGGTGACTATAGCTTTTCTATACATTGAAGGTGGTGCGTTACGCTTATAAAAATGTATTAGTATAGTCTTGTAACCTGATAAACTTATAATGACAGTCACAATGAATAAGGACCACCCAAGAAGATCTACAAAACGTTCTCAGAATTAAATCCCCACTGATTTTCATTGTAAAAAGAACTTGTGAAACATGACCACAAACACATGTTTATAGCTCCACCTTACATTTCTGTACAACAAAGAAAATGTTCGCACATGTCACTATATCGGATGGTTTCAGCACAAAACATAAATATCTTCAAAAATGACAGCTGCAGTATGAATCAAAGCGTTCCAATGGTCAGAAAAGCTCATATGATACTGGAAGAAGGAATTTTGAAAAGTAACAGGAGATCTTTAGCAAAAAGTAAAATTGTGTCAGCATTTTTGAAATTGAAAATATGAATTCAGATACAAAATTCTTTGTTTGATCACTACATTGTTGGGGAGCTAACATAAAATAACATCTTATTAATACAGCATAGTGACCATCATTTATAGAGATATACTACATTGTAGTGTGTAAACAGCAAGTGTTGGATTCAAATTAAATTAAAAGTAAATGTTGAATGATTCAATTAATCACTGCACAATTCATAGGAACACAACAGAAATTTAATCCAAGAAATCAATGGGGCATTGAACTTCAATGCAGAAAGTCTTTCCTTATGAGAGCTGATTGCAGATGTCTGATGCTGCAGTTCTTTTCATGCAGAGTTCCCAACGACAACCAACTCATACTAAAAAAAACAATGCATTCCATCAATTTGGGCCCATTTTTTTCTCCATTGGTTGCCAATCGTTTTTATGCCATTTTACATCAATGCAATGATTAATCAATTAATACTTCACAAAAGGCAGAGTCTTCAAAAAAAAACTACCTGTCAGATGAAAATGAAGATGCAATTGAACCAAACGTCAAATATTTCTATATTATCCTTTTCAAGCTTTTAGCTTAACAGAGACCTTAACAAGTATGGGGTGTGAATTAAAATCATCTTCACTAATTGTGCCATGCATTGTATTTCTTAATAAGACCAGAATGAATTTCAGAAGCAAGTGCTGATGCACCTATAGAATTTGGTGTATTTTGCACGACCAACTGGCATTGCTTTCTAAGCACTTGCCTCCCATGGTGATGCAATTATAGGAAGAGAACACTGATTTTTTAAATATTTAATAATTTTTCATTCATGAAGAAAACTTTACTATAAAGTTTGCATTCATTCACACAACTAAATTCTACTTTAAATAATAGAAATGTTCACTGAGAGGAGGCTGCCTTTGTGCAATAAAGTGGAAAATGTGCATTAGCAGAAAGGGTGAGAGAAAAAAGTTAAACAAAAAAGCCAGCTGTTTAATTGCTTTAATGCTGTTATCCTGTGGATTAAATGTTTTTTTTTGTGTGTGTGGTAATTCCTCCATTTAATAATCAAAGCTTATTTTCAGAATTCAGAGTTCAAACAGATTAAATTTGTGCAAGATGCTTGGCCAGACATTACTGAACTGGTGTCTGAGCAAGTTTAATTATTCTTTTACTCATTACTTTAATGATTGTTTCTCAGGTTCGAAGTATGAAGCCAGTAAACTACCCTCAGGAACTGGTGAGCACAACACATGATGCAGAAGATGAATTCAGTTTTGTGAAATTGATATGTTTTCATACAAAACCTAAAAACAATGCATTAATTAGAGTGAAACAAGAAAGTCTGCAGGCATGTGATTGTAGTTAATACACAAAATTTTGCAGCACTTTTGTGTATTTAATGTATTAATTAAATGAAACATCTACTTTCACCAAGTGGAGTTGAACCAGAAAATTTACAGATGCTGGGGGTCTAGTGCAATACACAAAAGTGCTGGAGATACTCAGAAGGACATGCAGCATCCATAGGAAGTAAAAAAAAACAATATTTTGACATTCCTGATGAAGGGTTCAGGTGTGAAACATTGCTTGCCTTTTATTTTCTAAGAAAACTGTGTGTCCAGCTGAGATTCTCCAGTGCTTTTGCAGATTGACCCAGGATAATTAACAATTTTGTAAGTAAAAGAAAAATAAAGCATTAAGAAAAATTTCTGCATTATCATGACATGAAGAATAATTTTAGGAAACTATATTACACAACTGCACCCTCAACGCTTTATCCTTCATGAAATTGCACTCAACCAAATATACATGAAATAATTGATTAAAAATAGACTGCTCATCAATATCTAACAGCATATAGAGGAAGTAAATGCTCTTGCATTAAGTGACATATATTGCTGCAGGTGTTAGCACTACCAATATTGTTAGTTCCTCCTTGAGTTACATATGGATTTTTTTTGTTTATTTCTGAATTGTTATCTTCAAGCTTTTCTTTATAAGTGTGAGGCCACAGCTTACAAGGTAATGCTAAGAGTGGGGTTATACCTGATAGAGCTTTCTCAGCATGCACAAAATGGGCCCTCATTCTATATCTTAAATTTTTATACTTATACAACAAAAATATGCTTAACGTGTACAATTTCTTTTCAGAATTGAAGATTTGTTGCTACGAGAAACCCATCCAACAAAATATAATAAAATTGGTATTAAAATTCCCTGGACAATTCCTGCCTTTGTATCTTTACTGTAAATTGTTATTGCATTTGTATAGTGCTTTTAATATAGCTGTACATATTGCAATGACGCAACATCAAATTGGATGTAGAGTCACATAATACAATACTATTAGAGATGACCATGGGCTTTCGGTGCATATTACAGAGGGGAGAGAATTCTATCGCTTAGGATCTAAGCAGCTGAATCCAATTGCCAAATGGCAAAGCAATTATAATTGGAGATAGTAAAACTCAAAAATCTGGTGGCACCGTGGCTGAAGTTAAAACACAAACCAGGAGAAACTCAGGAGGTCAAGCAGAGTCCTTTACGTAGCAAAGGTAAAAATACATAACCGACATTCCCGGCTGGAGCCCTTCATCAAGACATGATGAAGGGCTCTAGCCCAGAATGTCAGTATACACAGAGGAATTCAATGCCTTCTACACCCATTTTGATGGCAGGAACAATGAAGAACCGCCCATCCGCACCCCCATGATCCCTGACGATCCCATCCTGTCCATGACGTGCAGGCTGCCTTCAGGAAAGTGAATCCAAGGAAAGCATCCCGTCCAGATGGAGTACCTGGTCAAGTATTAAAGATCTGTGCTGATCAACTTACCAAGGTATTCACAGATATCTTCAATTTCTCTATCCAGCAGGGTGAGGCACCCACCTGTTTCAGACATCAATCATACCAGTGTCCAAAAAGAATGCAGTAACCTACCTTTAATGACTATCAAACAGTAGCACTTACATCAACGGTGATGAAGTGTTTTGAAAGGTTGGTATTGAACTATATCAGCTCCTGTCGGAGAAGTGAAATGGATTCATTCCAGTTTGTCCATCATAGAAACAGGTCTATGGTGGATGCCATCTCACTGGCCCTACACAAAGCCCTGGAGCACGTGTACAGCCAAAGATGCATAGATCAGGATGCTCTTTATCGACTACAGGTCGGCACTTAACATCATCATCCCCTCAAAACTGATCAGCACACTCCAAGATCTTGGAGTTAACACCCCACTGTGTAATTGAATCATGATTTCCTCACCTTCAGACCACAATCAGTGAAGATTGGCAAGAATTTCTCCTCCACAATCTCCATCAGTACCAGAGCACTATAGGGTTATGTTCTTAGCCCCCTGCTCTTCTCACTTTACACCTACGACTGTGCAGCTCAGTACAACAATAACACCATCTGCAAATTTGCCAACAATACCACTGTAGTGGGCTGTATGAAGGAAAGAGATGAGTCAGCGTACAGGATTGGGATTGAAAATTTGGCTAAATGGTGCAGCAACAATAATGTCACCAAATCTAAGGAGCTGATTGTTGACTTCAGGAAAGGAAAGACAGAGGTATAAAATCCAGTGATCATTGGGGGATCAGAGGTGGAGAGGGTGAGAAAATTTAGGTTCCTGAGAGTCACTATCTCGGAGGATCTTTCCTGGATCCAACGCAGCAATTGTGAAGAAGACACGTCAGTGCCTCAGGAGTTTGCAGAGATTTGGAATGACACCAGAAACCCTGGCAAATTTCTACAGAGGTGTGGTGGAAAGTGTGCTGACCAGCTGCATCATGGTCTGATATGGGAACACCAATACCCCGGAGCATAAGGCCCTCCAAAAAGTAGTGGACACAGCCCAGGACATCACAGGCAAAACCCTCTCCACTATTGAGTACATTTACAAGGAAAGCTCCTGTCAGAGAGTAGCAGCAATCATCAAAGACCCACATCACCCAGCACACACACTGTTCTCCTTGTTGCCATCAGAAAAGGGGTATAGGTGCCACAAGACTCACACTACCAGGTTCAGGAACAGCTGCTACCCCTCCACCATCAGACTCCTCAAGGACAAAGTCCTTTAAGGACTCTTACTATGCCCTTTATTGATTTTCTTTGTTCTCTCGGTATTGCAGTTTGTTTACAGTCATTATCTATTTACAGTTCTTTTATTTGTTTACACTCTGAACAATTTTTTGCACTACCAATCAGTGGTAATTCTGTCAAGCCCGCAGAAAAATGGAATCTCAGGATTGTATGCAATGCCATGTATGTACTCTGACAATAAATCTGAAATCTGACTGGTGAATCAGTCAGGATGTGCGAAATGGCCTACTCCTGCTCCTATTTCTTATATTCTTAACTTCCTGGTACATCTCTTGGCACTTTTTTCCAGTATAATTTCTTGCTTACTAAAATGTGATAACCGGAACTGCATATACAGTCTACCTGGATATTGGAAGTATTTTATCTCCTAATGTTGCCTGCAGTGATTATGTCAATTAAAGCATTCTTTGCCATGCACACATTATTGATACTTGCTCAACAATCTTTCTAGTCATTGATAACTGCTCCAGTTAAATATCTACAGCCTCAATGCAAACAATGAAAAAATATTGGAGATAAACAAGAAACTCTGTTGATGCTGGGGCCTAGTGCATTATACAAAAGCACGAAAAACTCAGCAGGTCTTCCAGCATCGATAGGAAATAAAAGGCAGTCAGCTTTTTGGCCTGAGCTCTTGTTCAGGAGGCCAAAAATAAAAAAAAATAAAAAATTTTAAAAAAAATAAAAAAATTAAAAAAAATCGGGCAAATGTCTGAATTTAAAAAATGGGGAGAGAGTGAAGGGGAGAGGGGGAGTCATCTTGGTAGGAGGAACGTGGATACATATAGGAGGGTGAGAGAAAAAGAAGCTGGAGAAGGTGGTAAGGATAAAGGGCAGAGGCAGAGAATGATTGCTCCCTGAAAGGAGAAAGGGAAGGGAAGGGAGTGGGGAGCTGGACAAAGCAGGACAGGATAGGGAAAGAGAGAAATCGTTGGGGAGGAGGTTAATACAAATTGAAGATGTTTATAGTGATACTGTCTGCTTGGAGACCGCTGAATGTAAGGTGTTGTTCCTCCAATTTGCAGTACATGAGGCCATGGATAGAAATGTTAGTGTGGCATTGAAATAATTGGCCACGAGGAGGTCCTTGCTGTTGCAGTGGACAAAGTCAAGGTGCTAAACAAAGTGATCTCCCAGTGTTGCTTTACTTGGAAGGACTGTTTGGGCCTTTGAATAGTGATGAGGAGGTGTAAGTGCAAGTCTTGGGGTAGGTACCAAAGGGCCACAAGTGAAGCAATCCCAATGGAAAGTGGAGAGGGGAGGTGAGGGGAAGATATACCTGTTGGAGATATGATGCTCCTCAGAAACTGACCATTCAATACAATGGTTTAACTGCGGTTTTCATTTCCTTTTAAACCATCATGATATGGCCCTAATACAATTAAATTGGATTATTGTAGATGGGCAAAACGATTGGCATTGATATAGTGGATGGAAGGGAGTATTTCTGTGCTTTACAGCACTATGACTCAATTAAAATTTTGTACATAACTGAAAGAATTTATGCACTGAGTACACAGAACCAAATAAGAATTTTACCCATGCCTTAGGTTTCATTTTTCATTTACTATCTAGAAATTTTGTAAAGGCCAAGAAGTGTTTGGCAACCCAGCAGCTTCACAATGCTCCCTTCTGTGCTCAAACAAACATCACGAACAAGCTAGGAAATTTCTTCACTTCATTCCTGGATGCTAATGCTTTTTGTCCCCCCAATCATTTGTTTTAAACTCTCTTTTCTCAGCAAAATAGGGTCAGGAAGATCTGTTGAGATTTTTGGGTGGTGTTCAGATAACAAGGTGCTGTAGGTGTGCCTCTTTACAAAATGGGAATTTAACATGACAAACACACTGCTATGGCAAAGAATGGGGAGGGGGGGGGGGAAAACAGCTGCAACACTGAATATTTCACATTTCTCAAATCACTAAATATCCCATTAAAATTACTAGAAAGTGAAAGGTTTATCAGTGCAGCTGTGAAGTGTGCAAATCAGCAGTGTATCCGAGCTTCTCATAGAAGGCAGAAGACCCATGCAAGCTCTGATGGATTCTGTCATGATTCAATGCAATTCTTTGTGTTGTCACAAAGATGTTGATGCAGTGAAGAGAACAGAGGCAGATGACGGACATGGTATCAGTTTTTAGATTACTTGCCGGACTTGGAATGATGTCTGCACACATTTGTATGATCTGTAGAACATGAGAATGGGTTTTGATTACTGTACTAGTGCATTAAATGATATAAATGCAGATAGGTGCAATCATTAAATGACAACATGAAATAAACATCAGGATTTTTTTTGGCAGTTCTCTGACAGTTGGCAATCAATAAGGATTAGCAAAAAGGCTTCTGAACCTATTTAGCTTCCCCTAGTGTGAACAGTAACAGGCAGAAAAGTAGATGTCAGCTTGTCAAAATAGTGACTGTCAAAATATGAATAAAAATGTCACTTTTGCAGCATGCCTTATGTCATTGCAGAACTGATGAATGACCCTAATTCTGCTCCAACACTGATGCGAGGGTTCGTGGATGAAGCCTTCACTGAAGAATTAAGTAAGCAAAGTAAAAGATATCTTGAGGCACAGGCAGCGAGAACTGACAAATATTTAGAGCAACATACAAAACTTAATTGAACAGAGCACCACTGTGGACAGAGCAGGACCCATGGAGTACAAGTCGCTAAACTAATAGTGTTCTGAGCTTTATGTAAAATCAGACGCCTGGATCACAGACTCTGCAGAAATAAAATGCTAGATTTGCCTTTGTTGCCTGTCCATCACAGTGATATTTACTTTCTGTATGTTCTTCTCACTGACTGGAAAAAGGTCAGTGAATATTGGGCACTAGGGGAGCACCAAATACACAATTTGACATCAGTCCTGCCACTGAAACAAGCAAAAATATCAGTACCTTGCAGTGAGGGGCAGGAATAACATAATGATGGATTTGGAGATGCATTCAAGACAGTGAGAACCCATACAGTATCGCTGCAGCTGTATGGGCCACAGGCTCGTTGGGCCGGATTGTCTGGTGATGGTGCAGTACATAGAGAAAACTGAATCCATCAGCAAGTCACAAATCAATTGCCAGTGGAGTCGTAGGTTCAAGCAGTCTCTTTCTGGGCTGCACAATTTTATCTCTCACTCTCAGGAGGAACCAAAAGAGCAGAAATGGATTTACTTTGCTGGATAAATGAACATGTCCATTCTACAATCCAGAAATTAGACCTTTTGGTGCCTGATATTTGGAGCATGTTTCAACACCCTTGGCTCACTTTAATTAACTAATGACAGAAATAGGTGATAATATATGAACTGTTAAGTACAGGTGCCTTGATTTGCAGTTGGGATCACCTGAGCCATGGGGGTGGCATCAAGCTCTCTCCTTAGATCCATGTGGCATGATCCCTGCTTAATTCTGCTTTTCATGATTCCCAACCCATTCTCCCTTGTTCTATTGGCTGTCAGTAAGAGTCTTACTAGTTTAGATTGGTGTTGATTAATATATCAAATACATTAACACATTAATTAATTTACCAAAATATTAATACCCTGTACATAAATACAACTTCTTAATGCTTATGCTGGGACAGTCGCAAATAACTAAAGATAGTGAGGGGGGGGCGGGGGTCCTAGGATGTGTGTTGCGTGGGAATGACAAGCCAAGCCAAAATTCCTTTACCCCTGATCAAGGACCGTGAGAGGCTTTGGAATGTGTGTTGCTGATCCTGGTTGATAACTTCCCACAATCCTATTTTTCTCTCCCTCTCAAGTCATGTGATTTATAGGAATTAAGGGAATCAAAAACTGTAAAAATACCCATGAGGAAGGGGGCACATCTGTATGATTGGTCCACAATATGGACATAGCATTGTTTAATATTGAGAGGATGATGCTTGCTGCATAGGAGGTTACTATTTTGAGACTGGTTAATGGCAGATAGCATTTGAGAATTGAAACTCATGCATTTGTATGTTCAGGGAAATCCTTGATCCTCTACGGAGATGACGGACCTCCCACAGGCCTGTGTAACAAAAAAGGCTGCTGGCCAAAGAAAGGTTTGAGTCCTTCATTCCTCAGGAGAGTAAATTGCTGATTTGGATCTCACCTCAGAACCTGGATCAATATTGATCCTGCACAGTTTCCTTAAAAGCAAAGATGTACTCTGCATGGCTCTATGCCAGAACTCTGTAGCTGCTGGCAGTTCAGCAAGCAACTTCATCTGTGTCACATACACGTTGCCTCTTAATGGTTTTTAAAGGGGAGCAAACCATTGTACTAATTTCTTAAAGCTTGAATATCTCAAATGCTCTGGACTTTTGCCTTTACACTGAATACTGTACGCAATGCACTGAGGATGTTCAAAGTTCAATTTACAGATGTACGAGTCTCTGCCCCATGGACAGACTCATTATTTTTAAAAAGAAAATCTTTCTATTTCTTTAATTTTTCCAACTTCTGATGGAGGAGTTATCAGCCTGAAATTTTAACCATTCCTTTCCCCACTGATGGACCCAAACTTGTCATTTCCAATATTCTCTATTTTTATTTTGGTTATGCTCACTGAGTTCTTTGCAGTCATGAGAGCAGCACAGACATGAATCTTCTCCCGTGTCTGTTGTGGCTCAGTGTTCAGGCAGATAAATACAAGAATAATTTTTGCATCATTAACAAAGTATGTTTTACATCATTTCGTTCAAACAGCGCTGATGTAACAGCAGCAATGCTGCTGATGTGGACCCAGAAGAGTGGAGAAATAGCATTGCTCCGTAGAGTTCAACCACCCAGTCCTAAAGGCAATGACTCAGAACAGGCATTAAACAGATGGCAGAGGCCGACAGCATCGAATCCACGCTGCTGAAGATCCAACTGCGCTGGGTAGGTCACGTCTCCAGAATGGAGGACCATCGCCTTCCCAAGATCGTGTTATATGGCGAGCTCTCCACTGGCCACCGAGACAGAGGTGCACCGAAGAAGAGGTACAAGGACTGCCTAAAGAAAGCCCTTGGTGCCTGCCACATTGACCATCGCCAGTGGGCTGATATCGCCTCAAACCGTGCATCTTGGCGCCTCACAGTTCGGCGGGCAGCAACCTCCTTTGAAGAAGACCACAGAGCCCACCTCACTGTCAAAAGACAAAGGAGGAAAAACCCAACACCCAACCCCAACCAACCAATTTTCCCTTGCAACCACTTCAACCGTGTCTGCCTGTCCCGCATCGGACTTGTCAGCCACAAACGAGCCTGCAGCTGACGTGGACATTTACCCCCTCTATAAATCTTCGTCCGCGAAGCCAAGCCAAAGAAAGAGGAGCCAGTGGAGTTTTTAAACTAAATACCTGCAAGGTGGCAGCAATAGCCACAAGGGATTGCAGACTCCAGAGAGCAGCAGACTGGTGCAGGACCCAGAAACAGGGAGAACATCCCTCATTGAGGCGGTGATCCTACAGGACAGAGACCATGGTGGTGGATCAGCAAAGGGCTCAGTAGCTGAGGGACCCATACAGGCTGCGGGCAACTTGTAATCAGGAGACCCAGACAGGTTACGAGCTACTGAAGGCTGGCTCGTGAGAAACAGGTATCAGAGCTAAGATTTGAGAGGGTGCTGAGGGCAACAACATGAAAAGGCTCCCCAAAGGCCTAGGGTGCTGAAGGTTCCTGATCCTGTCAGAGGGTTGGATCTGGAGCTTAGGTTGCCAATAAATCAAGCAGAGATTTGTGCAGCTGCAGAGGCTGTGGGAGCTCGAGAGGTGAATCCATGGACACTCAGTGACTCTCCTTCGCTTCTCTTTCTCTTATACTGTAATGGGCACCAGGTGACACGAATGGTGACTGTCTGCCTTCCTGTTTTTATTCCCATTTAACACCAAGTCTAGTTCTAAGCATGGTCAATACCTCAAGTACAGCAATTAAAAACATATTGTTGGCACCATGTTTAGGTGGACAACATTTCTCTGGAAAACATTTTTTCCCCCCCAAAAGGTTTGCTTCCTGAAAGAAAATTGGGAATTATGATAGACAACATCAAGCTGAACACAAAGATAACCAGATTTGCTGCATCACATCGGAAGTTGGAGAAACATTAAATTAACTTTTATTGAATTTAGCATTAAGCGTATATTTGCCACAAATTTAACAGATGGTATCACAGCTTTTGCAACATTGATAAGACATTTCTGCTATATTGAATCTTCCCGAAGACAATAAGTGCTATCGTTAAATAGACTCACAATGCTATTGCCTGAAGAACACATGTATCAACGTGTGTTTAATCTACATCAATGTAATGTACAACATCGTTTATGTGAGCTGTTTTTATAGCTGCATCTATCCTGACTAAGCATTCCCAGGACTAAGACAACATTTGCACAAAGTGCATGCCCAGGCCGGCTTTGACTGACCAAAATAGTTTGCTTTGTGGGCAATAGATCAGTAAACTTAAAATATGATAGGAAATCACAAAATAGGTTATATCTAAAAGCAAGGCATGTAATAGGAACATTTTAAGGTGATTTTCATGATCAGCAGCCCAAAATTCATAAAATACACACCAAAGTGTTCAGGAAGCAAAATCTTCATTGTCCAGTGAAAATAACCACAATTGTAACGCATAAACCACATTTTCAGAGCTGCGTCATTTACTCAGAAGAATAACAATTGCACTTATTTAAGGAATGAATGGGAATAAATGCAGTACTATTGTCCCAGACCAATTATCAGGCCCACAATTGATACACAAGCTCAGTTGAAGAGTGATGAAAATCAGGCCCCAGTGGCTTGTCATGTAGTTTGATTGGCAGTAACCTTCAGATAAGTCCAGAGGGGAAAGGTATAAGTGGTATATGGGAATGGCTCAGCAATTACCTGATCAGTTTCAAATTTTAAGAAGTGATCCTTCAGGAAATAACATACTTGAGGGGCTTAAATCTCATTTCAGACAGGTCATCTAAAATTAGGCCGTCAAATCTTCAAAGGTTCCCTCTATTGTCACATAATGATACATTAAAAATGTAATATACATGATATACTTCAACTTTGTCCACCATAAGGCAAACGAAAACTCACCATGAACATTGCCTGATCCCCCCAACAATAGGAGAAAACAAGCAAAGGACACAGTGGCACCAAGTGTCCGTGGATTCGCTTCCAGTGCTTCCACCGCCTCTGCAGTCACACAGACTCCAGTCCAAAACCATCAGTAACCCAAACTCCAGATCCAAACATCTGATCAGAAAAATCAGGAAGCTTTCAGCGCCCGAGGCCTTTTGAGAGCCCTTCTTACTCCAGCACCCTCTCAAATCCCAGTTCCGAAACCCTGTTCCCACGAGCCATTCTCTAGCAGCCTGCGGCCCATGGGAGTCCTTTGACTGCAAATCACCAGCCACCTGCAGCTTAGTTGGGTCCTTCAGCCGTTGAGCTCCTCATTGCTCTGATGCCATGGTCTATCAGGTATTCCACCCAGCACAGGCACCACCATCTTGAGCACAGACTCGGTGGTTGCAGGATTTTAAATAAAACACTGTTGGCTCCTTTAACAGAGGCCGTTTAAAGCCTGAACTGAGGTGTCAGCAAAATTACACTCCCCACTCTCCACTCTCCAGGGTCCACAGCAGAGGTAGCATTGTCTTTACAGCAGCTCTGGCGGTGCCAACAATTTTGTTTGCAATAGGACTTAGATTGCACCCATTCTATGCAAATACATCTCACTATTAAAGTGGTATGTTTTGTGCACACTTTACAGTCAAGAAAAAATCTCAATCCCAACAGTTTCTACAGAATGATAGTAAAATATCATAACATTAGATCTCAGATGAATAAAATCAAATTTTTTAGCTCAATATTCTATTTGGATGTTAACCACTTCTTATCAGAGCCCTGTTGGACTCAGACTTCAGATAAGAATTTTTTTTAAAATGACAGGTTAGTGTAATTTTACCCAAAATGTTTGCTTTTCCTCTTCTGTGGCTGTGAATTCACGCCAAGACCTTTGTCCAGATGAAAGTTCAGATAAAATCTATTTCCTTTCAGATAGTTGACAGTCTACACTTGTGATATGTTCATGTTGATTCTTGATGTGGCAACAAGTTTGTCTCAGATGTGGTTATTCAAATACCTGCTTGCAAGTTGGTAACATGCTTCTAAAATAGGCAATTAATTCAAATACACCTCAAAAATCTACATGCACATTAAAGCATGCCCTGCTTTTTACAAAGACTTCAGGCAGTGTATAGTTATTTCCAAAGCAGAAGGAAGAAACTCAGATTACTTTGTGAAATTGGCCTGAGCAGCCAACCTCAGTACCACACCAAGGGAACAGAAAATCTGCCAAATAATTGTAAGGATTTTGCAGATAACTGTTAGTACACTACAAATATATTGAACAAAAAGCAAAAATGGATTTGCTGAAATTCTGGTATAGATATATATATATATATATATAAAAATCACCTCAACAAGACTGACAGATTCCATGCAAGGTAAAAAAGGAACATTTCATGTTGATGACCATTTATCACACGTTCAAGAGTCTCGTAAATAAAGTATGTAGATCAAAATGTTGAATGTTACAATGGTTTAAAATTGCCCTAGATGTGAAGTATGAGCCATTATATGTGAAATACAATCATAACTCAAATGAAATATTGCAGCTATTTTGATTCCCTTACATATAAACAATCTATATCATCATACTGCTATTGAAGAGCACATCTGAATACAGTAAAACTCCAGAGTCTGGCACCTATTGGGATTGGTAGATGGTGGATAAGTGCATTTTCCAGATGCTTTAGACTCACTCTTATAATGCCCAACTTATACACCTTCATTAAGAATAAACAATTTGAAAGACCAAAATACTAAACCTTACTTACACTGAACAAGCTTCATTTGCATGAATTGATAAACCTTAAAGCATTTTAATTTATTTCAGTCACATTCTTTGAAAAAATTTAACTGTCACTGCATCTGCAAATTTTTTCCTCCCTCCCCCCCCCTCCCCCCACCCCCCACCCCCGGCTTGGAGCCACCCGAAAGGCAAACAGTAACATTACAGATAATTAAACCCCCCACCCCAAGTTTACAGATAAACCCTCTGACTGGGGCTACTCTTACCAAGCAGGGTTAAGGAGACACTTGAAGAGAGTCACCCCAATGGCAAGCAGCATCAACCAGATCTTCATCCTGGGTGAAGCTATTGCTTTTTCATACAATTTTATTCAAACAGTTGTTAAAGGCAAAGCACGACCATGGTATTCTGCTGGCTGAATTATTCATCGACTTTAAACTTTGTTTCTCTCTCCCCACAAATGCTGCCTGACAATTTAGTGTTTCCATTCTTTCAGATTTTCAGTGCAGGAGAGGGATGCATTTTTCACACTGTAGTGGGTATATGAAAAAAGCCACCAGACAAATTGATGAGGGAAGAAGAACATTTGTAATGCTTAAAAGACATATAGGCTGGGGCACAGATAGGAAAGGTTTAAAGGGATATGGGCTGAATGCAGGAAAATTGGATTTGTTCCATTAGACAACTTGGTAATAAGGTCAAGTTGAGCAGAAGGACCAGTTACCATTCTGTAAAATTCTTATGATGCTCTGACAAGCTGAACATTGGAGAGGAGATCTTATAGAAACATATAGGATTATGAAGGGTATGGATAGGATAGATGTAGGAAGGTTTTTTGAGCTGGCCGGGGAAACTAAAACCAGAGGACACTGTCTCAAGATTCAGGGGAGTAGATTTAGGACAGAGATGAGGAAAAATAGTTTTTCCCAGAGAGTAGTAAATTTTTGGAATTCTCTATCCAGGGAAGTGGTTGAGGCTGCCTCATTAAACATGTTTAAAATTTGGTTAGATAAATTTTTACATGATAGAGGAATTAGGGGATCTGGGGAGAAGGCAGGTAGGTGGAGTTAGGTCATAAATTAGATCAGCCATGATCGTATTGAATGGCAGAGCAGGCTCGATGGGCCATTTTTGGCCTACTCCTGTTCCTACTTCCTATGTTCCAATGGGTGATAGTTCTAGCGCTCAATCTTGCCCCAAATAAAAGAAACAAAGTACACAACATTAATAATGATAAATTTGTACAAAAATAGTTCTGACCATTTCCCATAACGTGTACAGTTGGGAAATCTATTGCACAAACATATTAAAAATATAACTAGGCTTATCAGAGAATCTATGTGATTCTAATCTTCTTTATAGCATAATAGCATCATTTACATTTAAAAGGAAAGAGTTATTATTAGGATGAGGGCTATAGAAATAAAAGTGATATTAAAATTAGGAAAGATTATTTCCTCTGGTTGAGAAGTCAGTGATAAGAGTTTAATAGGTTAAAAATGTTACTAAGAGAAAAAAAGGAGAGCAATTAGGAGAGATCTCATTACAAGGAAAGTTGTTGATGCAAGAAGTACATTTCCAAAGAGAATGGTTGTGGCAAAGATTATTTCACCTTTCCAGAGAAAATTGAATAAATATCTGAAGCAAGGGAATGGTAGGGCTATAAGGAGAGAGCAGGGCAATGGGATTAGATTTAAATTGTTCTTGTAAAGAACTAGGTCAGACATAATGACTACATTAATGCAGTAGGTTTGTATATTTCTTTAACCATCTTACTGCCGAGATGCATTCTTTTCCTCTGGTATAATCCCTTTTCACTTACGGTTTTTTTTAAAATTGCAACAAATAGAATATGTAACCCATTGAACATAAAATACAACAGCATAGGAATAGACCCTTTGGCCCACACTGTCTGTGCTGAATGATGTATATTCATGTATCCAACTTAAAGTTTCTTAAATGCTACAATTAATCTGCTTTCACTAGTATTCTTGGCAGCCCATTCCAGACACCCACCACTCTCTTTGCAAAAAAAAAAACCCTCACATCTTCTTTAAACTTTACACCTTCCTTGTTAAATACCTTGTATTTCACATTTTTATCCTGGGGAAAAAAAAATCAACACTGAGAGGCAGGGTGTCATCTGAAAACCAATAACTCATTACAGTATATAGTCTAGCAGAGTGAAAAGAAAGCACTTCTCAACAAAGAAGATAATAGATGCAGTTCACTTTCATTCCAAAATGAAGTTTCGAACAGGTCAACATGGTGGAAAAATCATTTGAGCCCATCTACATGGCTACAAAGTCCAAAATGACTTCAGGCAGGAAAAGAATACAGAGAGTTACGAACTCACCCAGTCTTCACTCCATCAAGGAAATCAACAAGAGACGGTGTCTCAAGAAAGCAGCCTCCGTCCTCAAGGACTCTACCACCCAGGCCATGCCCTCTTTCACACTGCTCCCATCAGGAAGGAGGTCCAGAAACCTGGAAATGAACATCTAACCAGCTTCTTTCCTTCTGCCATCAGATTTCTGAATGGACAATGAACCAAAGATGCGACCTCACTTGCACATTTTTTGCATCAATGTATTTAATTTTCAAAAATGTAATTTATAGCAATTTTGCACGTAATGCTGCCGAAAAACAAATTTTGTATCACATTCACAACAGTAAATTCTGATTCGTTTGCCTGATAGCAGATCTGATTACCCACAAAAATTTGCATGTGATTGGATATGGAATTAAATTTTATAGAAAGACATTTCGACCCCATTTTCAATGCAGAGTTCCATACAATGATTTTCATTGGTCTCCTTTCAAAGCTCCCAGGAATAATGGCCAATCGATGAAACTCCCAGATTGGAATCCTCTCTTTTAAATCACAAGTCTTGTGTACATCTCTATTGAAACTGAAAGAAAGCAACCAAGAGTTCTCCAAGCATAAACTCCATGGTATTATGATTACCACTGAATTTTTTAAAAAACCATGATTAATACCCTTCTTTTGGGAATTCAGTTGCTAATTTAAGTTGATGTTATATTCTGTCTCATTCCCTTTATGATGCTTTATATCAAGAACTACCCTCCCTTCTGAAAGGTGCAAATTTTATTATTCGAAATCTTCCAGTAGATAAAGCAAAATAGTAGTAGTTTTATCTATCATTGCACCATTTTGTAATTTGTGTCATTATACTGAGCAGGGAATCTGCCCAGCAAATTATAGTGGGGCCTCAAAGCTCCAGCAATCCAGATTCAATCCTGGTCTTTAATTTGGCCTTTGTGGAGACTGTGCATTCTCCATGTAACAAAATTGGTTTCCAAGGATATGTTGATGGCATGCTCATTGGTCATTGAAAGTTACCTCGAATGTAGATAGCAGATGAAGAAGTGGCTGGGCACGCGTCAAAGGGTGTGTTACAGGGAAATAGGTATGTGGAGGAACTGGCTGGCATGGACCAGGTGGATTGAAGACTTCTTTCTCTATTTCATAATATTCTCAGATCTTAGATTGGTTGCTGGTGATGAATTTATGATCATATACATAAAGAAATTCCTGCTTTCCTCAGCTACAGGGGTACACAAAGCACACCAAGAAGCAATAAGTATAAATGAGTATAATGCTTCACGAGAAAATCTAATAAATACAAGAGGGTAGATAAATATTCACAGATGCAATGATCCAAAAAGAATGTGCACTTTCTATGATGCAGACAGATCTTTGGTCCTAGAGTAATGGGATTAGGACAGGGCAGTTCAAGAGTCTGATTGATAGCAGTTGGAATAAAATCGTTCTTGAACTTAAATATGCCAGATTTCAGGCTTCTGACTGAAGGTAGAAGGGAGAAAAGAGCAGGGAGCACATTCAGGATGATAGGGATCCTTTGTTAAGCTGGGTTCCCTCTTGAAGGAGCACCTCATGGAGCAGCCTTCAATGGAAAGGAGGTTCTTGCCTACGATAGACCTGGCTATGCTTGCTACCTTCTGCATTCCTGGGTACTCGAGTTATCAAACCAGGCAATGATGTAATTAGCCAATATACTTTTCACAAGACACCTGTAAACTTTTGCTGATTATATTCATTATATACTCTGATTATATTTCATAGATAATAGCTAATACCATTGACGACATGCCAAATCTCCTCAGACTACTTAGAAAATAGAGGCACTGTTGTGCTTTTTTCATGGCTGTCTTGATTTTCTGGCTCCAGGTGAGGTCTTTCTATACGTCAGCTCCCAGGAACTTGAAGCAACTAACCATCTCCACTACTGTTCTATGAAGAGAAATGTGTGACCCCTCTGCCTCCCTTTCCTAAAGTATCCAAAAAGCTGATTGGCCTTGCTCGGACTCCACACAACCAGATTCTTAATCTCCATTCTCCTCTTTACCCATTAGTCAGCCAACAATAGTCGTGTCATCAGCGAATATTTATTTATTTCTACAAGTTCTGGAATATTACTTAGTACCTCATGTAAACATGGAACATCACTTTTAGAAAAAAAATTGATTTGTATATTTAAATTTTACGACGCTTTCTTTGTTGATAAAATACATCATCATTTCTAGGATAAAATTAACTAATAAAATACATTCATCTACCCAAACAACATTTCTTGTGATTTTGCAGGAAACAAACAGAATATTTCAACATTACATGTGTTAACCAGCCTAATACATAGCTCCTACATATTAATAGTAATTTAAAATTAGTTAAATTACAACCATCACAAATAAAACAGTTCTAAAGTGAGCAGTTAATGTTTTTGTTTACATTTTTTTTTAAATATACATCCAATGCAGATAATGGAGTAGAGAAGACCGACTAAAAGCTATGTACCCCTAAACGCATTCATACTTTCAAGTTAATTCAGCCTTGTCAAGATCAGGTTTGAATTGTTCAACTACAGCCTGTCCTGTCAAGTGTCTCACATCACACATAAGCTTGAGCTTTCACAGCCCTACTCATGCATTCAAGCTAAACCAGAAATACATTGTAATGCTAACAGAACCCTGCACCGTTTCTGATATCAGAAGGAAATATGCTACACTGCAAAAGCAATCTGCTGCTAAAATAACTGTCATAATTTGCCAGCTGCCAGCTTGCTCAGATCAAGAATTGACTTAAATGCTTAAGTTCAGATTTATTTTATAAACAGAAGATTTCTCTGCCTCATTTTGTTCTCAACTGTTACACTTAAAATATTCCAGACCTCGTTGATGATTATCATTAGAGAGGTTCTTCAATATGGGTAATATGTTTCAATTTTACTTTTCCAGTTAGACTTCATTTGAACGGTTTTGAATATCCTAAATAACATTCCTCATTTTATGAAGCTGAAGCTTGGGGCAGCATAGATTCTGGTAATACATGCTGAAGAAAGTACGAACTTTAATGCTGCCATTGTACTGTTATTATGTGGAGCTTAAATATGGGGAGGAAACGAGTGAGGCACCACAAGGAGTTGTAGTTTGGAGCACAATGTACAGTGTGACTGAGTGGAAGAATGCATACATCAACCCAATCGCCATTCAATTATCAATCTTTGCCATGGAACTGGAGAGGAACAAGCAACAAAAGCCTTGGAGTTGTGCCAGCATGGAAATAATCTGCCTAAGAGAGATGTTCTTGCAGTCTTTTGTGTACTGTCTAGACTTAATGGTGAGATGATGCACATTGAAAATTAAAGACAAATATAAATCTATTCACCAAACCTGAAAAACTAAACTGTATTTTATAGAAGTATAATTTAAAAATCATATCTGTCATGGTAATGTTTAGCTCACTGATCACTAAAGCTTTGAAATATATTCTTTTGGACCGTACCAAAAAGAGCTGCCTGGCACATCCTGTTGAAGATAAAGTGAATGGAAATAACTGGCATGAATAAATATATTGACAAATAATTTCAATTGTCCTCATTGCCTTTTAAAGTATAGCAGTAAATGTAATTCATCTAATAAATGCATTTTTCATCCTGAGCCTGTTCATTTCAATGGGATAAACTCAGCTGTCCTTTTTTTTTTTAATTTTTCCTTTAGAAAGGCATATTAAAGTACAATAACTAACCTTATTTTGCTCTTATTAAGAATATTGCCTGCATTGACACGTCACTAAATCCCACACATTAATTTATTATGTCCATAGGGTAAAAACACTACAGTTTTTGAGGTTTTTCTTTCTGTGAGAATAATGCCAATTGATTTCAGTGGAACTTGAATAGAAAGCAGCATTTATTTGGCATCAAGATAGCCTACTTACAATAATGGGCTAGTTTATTTTAAAAGACAGTTCAGACAACCTGCACTTTCCACTTTAATTAGAAGAATCCATTCCATACTGTCCACACTTGTGCAATGTCATGTAAAGAAACTCGAATAGGGAAGAGCTGAAAATTGAGTTGAGTAAGCCCCAAATATAATTACAAATCACAAGTTTCCACAAAGCAATGGACCAAAATTGAGAAATAAAAACAGCATTTTCAGAGAGTTACAGAAAATACTGCTGAAAGCGAACTCACAAAGTGCCAATTTTCACCAAGATGTCCCTTATTTGTTTCAAGTTAATGATTCAATGCCATAACTCTGGGCCATGAATGCATACATAAAGCCATATTTAAAATGCTCCCCACAGTACAGGAGGATGAAATTTGGACCAGAATATGTAAAGGAGTGGGCAAATTATTATCTTCATTGTTGTGTTATGTTTCATTTATCGATAGAACAAATAAACTTCAGCCTTCCATCAATCTATACTGCTACTGAAACACTCAGTAATAAAAACCTTTCAGGATCATTAGTTGCAAGATCCTGTTACAAAATATTTGGTGATCACCTTTATGATTAAAAGAACAAACACAAGAAATAAGAAATAGGTTAACAACTGTTTAAAATTGATACAGATTGAAATCTGGTGCTAGTTTTCCATAGGGAAGTAATACAAATTTTATTTAGGATATTGTGATACAATTTTATCAACATACAATTTTTGTTTCAGACACTAGTCGCAATTTCATTATACCACATTATTTGCCTGCTTGGTACATTAACCATGTGGTTTCTCCTTTGTTCTAGTGCCTAATTAGTCCCCTTATCTCTTTTTTTTCTCTTGAAGGAGAGTCGTTCAGCATTGCAAGTGATCAAGGCAATGTTAAAATTGTTCCTTTCACCAAAGCAATAATCGTCATGAGTTAACTTTGTCCCAAGATGGACCTGATATCCATGCCTCTGTATTGAGAGCATAGCCTTGCATGTTTTCTGTCATATGGTCGGACAAGAGTGAAAAAGACAGAGCTAGGAAGAAAGGAGAGATTGAGATCCGTCGATGAATTAGTGATGTGTAATTATGGTTTCCTGAACCACTTGGATCAAAATTCAGAGACGCAGCTTCCACTATCACTGCAACTTAAGTGACCAGAATTTAATTCTTTCCACCGGTGCTTTCTGTTTATGTTTTCTATATTCTCCAAGTGACCATGCAGATTTCTGCCAGAGTTCCAAAGATACATGACCCCTTGAAAGACAAAAAAAAATTAAATGGGTTCTCTTTTTTAAAAAAAAAGCAAAGAGCCCTATTTTGAGATTCTCCCATAGGAGAAAACAAATCTCCACATTCACCTTGATCTTACCCATTTCAAACAAGTCCTCCCTAACTCTTCAAAACTCCTGTGGAACAAGCTTAACACATCATGGTTTCATGCCCCTTATATTTGGGGTTGCTCTTGGTTGAACAGTTACTAGTTAGTTTTGAAGATTTCCACAGCAGATTTGTTGGGAGTGAGATGTAACATTGCAGTGAGAATGATTAAGGAAAAATGTTAAATCAAAATAACACAACCTGTTTTTCAGTGATCCTCACTGAGAAATGTAGAGCCATTTATTAGTATCATTGCTTGCATGTCACCAATCAGCCATATTTTAGAGAAAAATTGTGAGCAGCTGAACTTGAGGAAGATGCTTCACATTTCATCTTGATTGACAAAGATCTGACAAGGTCAAAAGTCATGCATCATGGTTGGCTCTCACATCCACAATGATTAAGTGTTTTGAGAGGCTGGTATTGAACCATATCAGCTCCTGTCTGAGCAGTGACATGGATCCATTCTAATTTGCCTACCACAGCAACATGTTTACAGCAGGTGCCATCTCATTGGCTCTACACAAAACCTGAAATACCTGGACAGCAAAGATGTATGCAGTACACCAAGATACTCTTTATCCACTACAGTTTGGCATTCAACACTCTCATCCCCTTAAAACTGATCAGCAAACTCCAATACGTGGGCCTCAACATCCCACTGTGTAATTTGATTCTGGATTTCCTCATCTCCAGACATCAATCAGTGAAGATTGGTATAAATATATCCTCCACAATCTCCATCACTACCTAAGCACCACAGAGCCGAGTTCTTAGCCCTCTGCTCTACTTGTTTTAGACCTGTGACTGTGTGGCTCTATATGACAATAACACCATTTACAAATTTGTTGATGAAACTACAGCAGTGGGTTGTCCAAAAGGAGATGATGAGTCAGAACCCAGGAGGGAAATTGAAAACTTGGCTGAATGTTGTCAAACAACAACCTCACACACTCAATCACATTAAAACCAAGGCACTGATTGTGGACTTTCGGAGGGGAAAATCAGAGTTGTATGATCCAGTATTAATAGGGGAATTAGAGGTGGAGAGGGGGAATTAATTTAAATTCTTGGGAGTAACTATTTTGGACGGCTTTTCCTGGACCCAACATGTGAATGCCATCATGAAGAAAGCACATCAGTCCCCTGTACTTCCTCAGAAATTTGCAAAGGCTTGAATGACATTGAAGACCTTGGTAAACCTCGGCAGATGTGTCATGGAAAGTGTCCCAACTGGCTGCATCATGGCCTGGTATGTGGCCCCTTTCTCTGGAGGGTGGAGATGATGCTTGCTTGGAAACCAAGGTTTCAAGACATTGGTGAAGACACAAGAGACTACAGATCCTGGAACCTGCAGCAAAAAAAAACAAACAGCTGGAGGAACTTAACAGGTCAGACAGCAACTGTGTAGGCCCTGGAGTCATTCGCTGCTGTGCTCAGATATTGGAGAAGATTTTCAAGTAGATCATGAAAAAGATTCATGGACGGTACTTGCTTGAATCAGGATCAACAAGGGGAGCATTTGTAATGATACTCAAACCCATGCATCAAGTTCAATACTGAATCATTGGATAAATGGCAAAAGGAATGTGTCACTTCATTAAATTGCACAATCATCCAATCAGTCTCATCATCATTCACCTGCCACATCAGTAGAAAAGTTTGTGGTTTCCACATTGGTCTCTTTAGCCACCCATAAAGATGGAGTGGAAGCAAGTCATCTTCAATCCCAAAGGAAGATGGTCTACTGCTGCATAAACTCCCTGCTCTGGTTTTCAATTTCCTTGAGAATGAACAACTGAATTCTGTTAATTTTATTATTACCTGCATACACACCATTTTCTTTCCAATGAGAAAAGAAGTCAAACAAAAGGGCTCAAAAGAAACAGTCATGTCTCCATTTTGGCATAATAGTTAGAGACATTGAATTGTGAACCTTAAATGAACAAGTCAATAATTCACTTTGTAAAATTAACATCCAATGCGAGTCATAAAGTCAGAGATCATTGATGATTGTCAACACGACCAGGTTTAAGCATAGATCAGAATTATCCAAAAATTTCAATTGATAGCAGGCAAGTTCCTGTCCTCTGTCTCCTGTTTCCCACTGCCTACACCATTATTTCATACTCACCAATAGCCCTTCAGTTCATTGCCAACTCTTTCCTCATTTCTTGGTCATTAGATTTTCCTCCCATATAACCACTTACAGCACAGAACTGGCCAGTTCGGCCCCTACTAGTCCATGCCGTAGCAAATCCCCACCCTCCTAGTCCCACTGACCAGCACCCAGTCCATACCCCTCTAGTCCCCTCCTATCCATGTAACGATCCAGTCTTTCCTTAAATGTAACCAATGATCCCGCCTTGACCACGTCTGCTGGAAGCTCATTCCACATCCCCACCACCCTCTGCGTAAAGAAATTTCCCCTCATGTTCCCCTTATAATTTTCCCCCTTCAATCTTAAACCATGTTCTCTAGTTTGAATCTCCCCCTTTCTTAATTGAAAAAGCCTATCCACATTTACTCTGTCTGTCCCTTTTAAAATCTTAAACACCTCTATCAAGTCCCCTCTCAATCTTCTACGCTCCAGAGAAAAAAGCCCCAGTCTGCACAACCTTTCCCTGTAACTCAGACCCTGAAATTCTGTCAACATTCTCGTGAACCATCTCTGCACTCTCTCCATTTTGTTTGTATCTTTCCTATAATTTGGTGACCCCCTACCCACCATCCTCATCTTTGTGCCTTTTTACATCTGGACCCTCTTTTCTTTCCTTGAATGAGATGGGTACAAATGCAAGTTCTAACCTAGGGGTGGAAATGACCTCTCACACCTTTACAACAAGTTGCATCCATGCTCCGGTAAAAATGAAAAGATCTTATGATGGCTATCTGTCTCTCTTTGATCTTCTGGG